>NC_090939.1:366641856-368126023 GCF_040938575.1 Ambystoma mexicanum
TATCCCATGTCTTGAGAGGCGGATGAGGGTATTTCCAAAACTATTTCCGCACTAATAGAGCACAGTATTTTAGTGACGTCAGAGTCACCATGCAATACCTGTATCCTGTGAAAAAATCAAATGGAGGGTCATAGGGTTCAATCCAGTAAATGAGGCCAATTAACCAGATTGTAGAGGCAGAATTTCCTCTAGTTCCAAATCCTGTGACGATACTATGTAGTATCCCTGTTAAGGCACAATATTTCGCTGTGATTGACTTGAAAAATGCATGTTTCTCGATCCCATTGCATAAAACTCTCAATATCTGACGTCATTCACGTTCCGTCAGACAAAATGACATCCCATTAGCTCTACTCTCTATAGGACCCTAGATTACACAGCCCACTATGATTGGGTTGGCACTTGCACTTAGCAGCATGCAGAACAATCAGCCAGGTGCAGGGAGTAAGTCTGCACCCCAGCTTCCCTCCAATTATGTTACAACCATTCATCACCTCAGTGGTTGTGTGTCAATTATTGCTTTGTAGTTTGGCCTTGAGTCAGCTTCTTGGTCTGCTAAAGTTAAGGAGTATGGGTACATCAGGGCTCCATGTATCGGTGTGGAAGTCTCATCCCTTCATGCCTGTCTTGTCACGTGATTCAGACACCGTGAAATATGCCTCTACTTCATGCATTTTCGTGTATTTGATTTAATTATGCCAGTCTTCTACCATCTGCGGCTTATCTCGACCTTGCTGAAAAGGATACTCTGTTCTTTTTCTTCTTAATTGTATGCATTGCTGGCCTATTCCAGCCTGATATGACCTTGGCTTCTTTGCATGGGTACCTTCAGCTGGGTTTTGATTTGTTTGCTGCAGCACTCTCCTCTTGAGACCTTTAGTAACCTCTGTTCAATTCTGCTCATGTGCGTATTTCACTCATCTATAAAGTGCTTTTGAGGTAGATATATGTATAGTTGGTGCTTGCCGCAATCTATTTTACTACTAAGCATAAGCAAGCTTCACAATTTCTTTGCTTCTTGCGGTTTCTTGCATCTGTACATGTTTAAACTAACTTAATATCTTCATTGAGCATATGGCATAAGTTTCTTCATCTTGAAATCAACTGTTTCACCTTAGGCTCAAGATGTCACTTATCCATGGTATTTCGTCTCCTTGTCAGTATTCTTAGGTCATTATATATTCTATAAGTGTGTCAGTCTGATTTTCTCATGACCTCAACATTCGTCTTCCTCTAGTATTTTCTTGGATTCTTCAGGTATTTCATTCTGACAAATGTCCTTTTGTCATGTCTGTAGATATGGTCTTCTCATTGGGTACCTTACTGTCCAGCTTTGCTTAGGTGTCGGTACTGTTACTCTAATAGGCACTGGGCAGAGCCCAACTGCGGCTCTTTGCTGGTTTATCTGTTCTCCATACGTCACATATTTTGGCATGAACATACATGGTACTTCAAAGAGGGTGGCTGGAGTGCGGATGATACCTGGCACTTCCTCTACACTCCCCCCCCTCTGGGCAATTCATCGCCCACTCTTGCTTTGTTCTTTGTATCTACTTTTACTTCATCCTCTGGATCCAGACATTTTGGTCTGAAGAAATGCTTCTTTGGGGTCCATATCTTTATGACTCCCTTCAAGCATCCTGCTGTTCTTACGTGCTCATCTTTGTTCCATGTCATCAGGTGACATTCTCCACTTGAGCTGCAATAGATCTATTTTCCCACATATTTTCCATGTTTCTTCGGATACCGAAACTTTGTTACTTCTGGTGCATAAATGCTGCCCTTCAAAAAGTCTCTTATTTCTTCATCAGTCAGGTCCTTGGGCTTCCATCCTAATTCAGTGTCAATCATGATTTTCATCCCTATGGCCTTTTTCACAGTTTTCTGGCACTGAGAGACAATTACCTTGATTACACAGAATCCAAACAATATCATCACCAACAAGGCTCCTAGGAACTTGAATGCATCTGCCATCCATTGAGGAACCCATGAAAACAGTGATCCAAGCCAACTGTTATCATCAACTTCGTCAACTTCATCAATCATCTGATTCCTGTAGTTTTGTCAGCATACCTATGGCTTCTGTTAAGGTTCCATTTTCCTCATTGTGAGATGGTATAAATGTGCAACATGAGTCTCTGATTTTTGCACAAACATCTCCATCCATAGCTGTGATCATGTCTAGGACATATCTGTTCTGGAGAGTGATTAGTCGAATCGCTCTTAACTCTTCTTTGATTGCATTGTATCCCTTTATGGTTGTGTTGATGGTCTGCAGTAACTCCCATCTGGTTATCTGCAACCATTTAGTATTTGCTTCAATCTGAACTCTTGGCATCAGGATTGTCGTGACCACTGATGAGGTCAAGTTGAACAACCTGTGTTCATATGGGATTGCATGAAAGGCTTCTTCTGATTTGGCAGATAAGTAATTCTCTCTCTTCATTTGGCTGATCAGTTCAACAGATCTCTTCTTCCTCATGTGAGCATCTGTTTTCGAGAAACTGTCAATATTCAGGTACCTTTTGGAAACACCAATGCGGGAACATGGACATTCACCAATGTGCATATACCTCCCCAATTTTTTGGCAACCTAATATATGCTTTGGATCCACATGCCCAATAATGATCCATGATCACTGCAGTACCATGTACCATTCCTATAGCATCGAAGATTCGTCCACAGCATCACTCCACATGAACTGTTCTCTGGTCACGCACATTGCTATATATGACAGACAGTGTGCTGTCTGCACATTTACCTCAACAGCTACAAAGATTTTTGACTTCCCCATGCTGTAAGGTAGGAGTGCACACACGAAGCATTCTTCCTCTGAAGGTCGTCTTCCAACTTCCTTCATTTGTTGGTACCATATGTTGTTTCCCAAGTGTGCTGTCCAAGTAATCATTCAATTCATTATTGTCTTCTTGTGTACTCCTTCTAATTCATTCGGTATTCCTGTAGTTTGCTATAACCACATCCTTAAATACACCCGTATAGCTTCTTCTTGCTGGAGGATTCTCAGGTATCTCCATCATTGATCCAGGCATGTCCTTATGCTGGCTTATTCGTGTAGGAGTTCACGCAATTTGCTTCATCCTTTTAATATCCCAACCAGGCATGAAAATGTCTCTTATAATTTCTGCTCTTGTCTTCTCTCCAGGCACTGCCCTGATCTCAGTTCTCGCGGGATCAGGTGTGCTTGCAGGTGTTGTCTCTGATTGCTTATTCTCTAAGGCCTTTTGTCTCTTTAAAAGTTCAGCTTTCTCCATTTGTCTCTCAACTTCTCTTGATGTGGAACTTCTCATTGTTGTTTGTTCAAGCATCCCCCATTTTCTGGAATGTGATTCTGAACTGATTGACACTATACCAGGTGTGTATGTACTCATTATGTGTGTATGTGTACCTTTCCTCAACCCCTTGTTGGGTTTACTTTGCCGGCCCTGTCTCCGGCGTTGCAATTCATTTGTTACCCCATGTTTGATCCGTGTGTCATTATTTATCACATCCATCTAAAGTTCAGTCACTCTGTCATTTTTCCTAGGAACTGGAATGACTATGTAAGTCTGTGTACCTTTGTAGGTTTCATATGTACATCATTGGGTGGGTGCACGGGAACCTGAACGCTTTGTGCACCAATCAAAAATGCAGTTCTAATCGTCAATGACAGTTATATGATAATAAACACTATGCATATGTAAATAATACATTGTAAGTGAGTTTACAGCACTTGTTCCTTGGCCAATATGAACGTCTCTCCTCATGAGGGAGGACAACGTTACTGTTATGATTTCCCATCTCGATCAACTAAGGAAGCAACACTAACTTTTAATACGTGCTAAAAATTGCCACTTTTATCTGGAATCGCTGCCTCTGTTTGCTGGTCACAAATTCTGGACTGATTATCATCTTTGTCTGAGTGATAGATATGTCTCTTGTCTCTGGAAACTGTTATTTTTCTGTTTAAAAAGTTCCAAATGAGGCGATAAGTACAACAGGTCTTAATTTGTGTGTTCAAAATAGACCAGTTCCCAGTCAGTGCCTCACATCTGTTTCACTCCAGACAAGGTGTCGTTCCTTTGTCAGCATGCACAAGAGTGGAGTCCTTGGCAACACCTTCACGATCTGTCCCTCAAAGGAAAGTTTACAATCTTCTCCAGGTGATTCTGCTGATGATTATAAAGTTCGACCTGCATTATGTTACCATGCAGAAGCATACTCATCTGTGTAGAGTTCGCTGGGTCTCGAATGAAAGTGAGAACATCAACACTGGCATGTATCCCCACAAGTTCCGTAAAGTCTTCAATCAAGTGGAAAAATATGTTACTAACTAGTCTGCTATCTTCTTGTGACAGGGACATTTGTCTTGTCCTCGCTGTATTCCGGGAGCAAAAGAAACTGCTCTGCAATCACTGTGAGCAGCCTCCTTTTGTCTTTTCATTTTCAGGGTCTTGAAGAAACTCTGTTATGCTTGTGATTCTTCCCACCAACGACGGGTATGACCTCAATACTAATTCAAAATAGATCAAAATGTCTTTGGTGAGGTCACTATTGCGTGACACCATGAGAAAGTCCAAATAAGGCTTCTGTATTGAAAGAGTCAGGATACTGTATTCTCTTCCAATTTAGGTATCCTTGATCAAAATCTGGCATATCTTTTTCTTTTTCAAGGCTTCAGTGTGCCTCAGTCCAAAGTCCAAAATCAACCAGCTATTTTGTGGCTCATACATGCAATTCTTCTTCTTCACCCTGCAACCAGAATGCACAGGCTGTGCGTGTTTTTATGTCCCTTTTTTCCCTTATTTTGCTCAAAGGAAGTGTCCCAAAATAAGCCACAACTTGCACAAAATGTTCCTTGTCTCTGCTTTGCTGGTCATGTGTACTTCTTCCTCATCATAGATCTCGTCTGCACGTGCTGTGGTTCTTCCCCATTGTCTGTAGTCTCTACGCGGTGGGGTGCGGGCACAGTGTCTTCTCCGATATATGGCTTGATGTCACCCAGAAAGATCCAAGCTCTTCTTATTTCTAGCTTGACTGCAGAGGGTGTAATGTCCACCACTCTAGAGGGGTTGTTGAACCTCAGCTCCTCCCACTTTTTTCTTGTGTGGTTTCTCACCAGGACCGTGTCCTCATGGAATATTGGAGGAACATGTAATCTTGGAACCTGGTCTGTTGTAGTATCTCCTTCTGTGTTCTGTACTGCCCTGCACCTTTCTTGTCGTCGCTGCAGCTGACCTGAAATTACAGTAAGACACGATGTCAGGCAATTCAAGTAGTGTATTTCCAATCCTAACACTTCTCCTGTTCGTTGGGCATCACATTTAGCTCTGTTTTGAGGTGTCAATGATGTGCGCATCCTTCTGCCTGTCATGATTTTGTGTGGTGTGAGATGATGGTCAGAACCAGGCTGGTTTCTGAGTGCATACAGTGCCAGTGGAAGACAGTATAGCCATCCCTTCTTCAGAGTAAGCTTCAACTTGGCTATCCTTTCCTTTAACAAGCCGCTGAGCTTCCCGCATATGCCACTCCCTTGAGGATGATACGCCAAAGAAAACTTGTGCTTTATACCAAGAAACAAGCTAATTTGTTCAAATACTGCATTAACAAAATGAGGACCATTGTCTGACCTTATGACTTCACACACTCCCCATCTGGGTAACACCTCCCTTAGCAAGAATTTGGCTGCATTGTAGATTCTGGCTGTGTTCATGGACCCGCTTCTATCCATCTAGAAAATGGAAACACCACAACAATTAGATACCTGTACCCGTTACATACTTGAATCATATCGACATAATCAATATGCAAGTGCTGAAAAGGCCCATTAGGCCTTGGGATAACTCCTCTAATCACACGTAGTGTATGCCCAGCCGTGAACTGATGACACATTATACAGTTTGCCATAAAAAATACAACATGTTCTACCAAGTTCGGTATGAAACAGTCTTCAGCAATCGTTGCTGCTAGATTCTCCTTTGTCATGTGCGATGGATAGTGTAACTGTTCCAGTGCTATCTTTAATAAGGCTATAGGCATCACAGGTTTACCAGTGCGGTCTTGTCACCACAAACTCTCGGAGGGGTTTAAAGAACACCCTTGTCGCTTCCATAGGATCTTCTCTTCCTGTGGTGCCTCCCCTTGGAGCTCCACTAACTGAGTTTTAGTCAAATTGCAATAGCCTTCAGGCTCGCTTCGTGAAACAATCATTCTCTCATGCACATCAGTTATTTCAACACTCATGATTATTTCGTCTTTAGTCGCCACACGCTTGGTTTCAGTGTCCGCTGCTTGATTTCCACGTGAGATAAAATCTGTCCCTTTTGTGTGGGCGGCACATTTCATGACCGCTATGCCCATTGGGAGCTGTAGTGCCTTAATGAGCCTGTCCAATAAGTTTGCGTGTTGCACTTGACGTGTCGTCCACTCGGAGGTAACCCCTCCTTTTCTAGCGCGCTAAGCCTGCGTGCACTGTAGACGTCACATAGGCGGAGTCACTGTAAACTATCACTTCCTGGTCTGCGTGATTCTCGAGTGTGAGTATCAATGCCAATAATTCTGCAGCTTGTGCTGAATAGCGTGAGGGTAATCGTGCTCTCATGAGAACTCGAAATTCCCCATTTGCCATGTGTTTCATCACAGCGGCGTCTGTATATCTCTGCCCATCATTTTGATCGATCCTCGAAGAACCATCAACGAAGACGATTTCACCTTGAGCTAATGCATTTTCTTTCACTCTGGGAATCTCATCATAAAATTCTTCATAGCTCACACAATCATGTATTGGCTCTCCTTCATTGACTGGCTCTGCTATGAACATAGCTGGGTTCACTATTTTGCATCAAACTATTTTAATCGTTGCTTTTGATATGACCACTTCATAAGCAGAAGCTCTCTGAGATGTCAATGTGCCTTTTGGCTTCTCTGAAATGGCAAATAATGTGTGCTCAACAAATAACGTCATTGGGCATCCTATTACAATGGTTGTAGCCTTCTCTATGGTGAATCTATGGCGAACAATGTGGCAGCTAAACTTTTTGGGGACGGGAAGTGACCCCTCATCACTGGGTCTAAATTCCCACTGTAGTATGCAAGGGGCTTGTACCCCAACATGGTTCTCTGTGTGAGTACTGCTGTCATGACACAGCCATTCGGTTGTGAAAACAGGTAGAATTCCTCTGCATGATTGGGAATCCCTAAAACTGGTGCTGTGCAAATGGCCTTTTTTAGTTCAACAAACTCTTCTTCCATGGTCTCGGTCCACACAATTTTTTCCTTCATTGCCTGTGCTTTCTTCAAGGCTTGTAACAAGGGTCTGGTATAGGAATTGCAGTCCCATGCCCTGACACAGTTGCATAAACCGAGAAAACTCGTGTGTGGTTTGGCTGTCTTTGAAATGGCTTCAGCTCTTTCAGGGGTAACCTTTTTCCCCTCATTGGAGATTAGCTGGCCTATATACAGCACTTCTTGTTGACAATATTGTAACTTCTCTTTGTCAACTTGATATCCTTGCTCAGCCAGTATAGTCAATAGCTGAATAGAATCGTGTCTGCACTTTTCCTCTGTCATGCTGCAAATTAGAATGTCATCCACGTTTTGCAAGACAACACTCTAATGCGATATTGCTCAAGTCCATCTGCAGGACTCTCTTGAAAATCGAAGGAGACTCCCAGTACCCTTGAGGCAGCCTCTTGCTTTTCAGATGAACGTATCTGAATGTAAACAATGTCAAATCTTGTGAGTCTTTGTCCAATGGGATTGAGAAAAATGCATTTTTCAAGTCAATCACTGTGAAATACCTCGCTTCAACAGGTATATTACATACGATCGTGGATGGGTTGGGGACTAGAGGGAACTCAGCCTCGACTATCTGGTTTATCAGGCGTAGATCTTGCACGAGCCTCCAAGACCCCCTTTCCCTTTTTTCACTGGGTAAATCGAAGTATTGCATGACGACTCTGACGTCACTAAAATGCCCTGCTCCATCATAGCAGAAATTGTCTTAAAAATCCCTTCAATTGCTTCCCTAGACATGGGATACTGTTGTGCTTTTGGTAAAATTGCTCCTGGTTTCAATTTAATCTTCACTTCTCCGACTCCTTTTATTAAGGCTACGTCATGAGGGCCTGCAGTCCATTCCGAGACAGGCACCTTTGCCATATCATCATCAAAATATTCAGGATGTTTTTGTGCAGCATCATTCTCTGATGCACTTCTTTGTTGATAATTTTCACCAAATAGATGAGATTGACCTCAACTGTCATCTCATCTTCACTGTTTGTTCTTCGAACAGATCGTCATCAGTGACATCAGTTAATCTGTAACCTTCCCCAATGGCAATTACTGCACACCACTGTCTACCTTCATCATCACAACCATCAAGCAGAGCCATCTCTCCTCGCACTATGGCTGTCTGTATTGTCAAGGGAAACACTTGTCCCTTTTCCTCATGCATACGTATTCTTGGTCTGAATATAAACTCATCTGGGGTTCTCTTCGTTTGTCTGCAAGGCCTGGTAGCCATGACATTAATATGCGCATTCCATAAGCGAAAATGTCTGGTTCCAATGAAATAGCTCTCATAGCCATTTGTCCTGCATATGCTCTAATGATTTTGCATATGTTCAAATAATGCATTCCTGGAGTTGAACATACTATGCCCTTCTCTATGAACGAGATTGTCATGTTTAACTTTGCCATTAGGTCTCGTCCCAATATGTTCACCGGGGTTTGCCTTGAATATAGCAGTGGGACATTCTCCTACGTAGACTGGAAGTTCTTTTGTAAAAGGAACATGACTTGTTGCTCCTGTGAAGCTCTGAGTATTTATGGTATTGCCGGACAAAGAAAACTTGCCTGCACGTATACACAAGCGTGTCGCACCTGTGTCAACTAAGAAAGAATATTCTTTATCCCATATACAGGCATCTACCTTTGGTTCCTCATGAGGGTTCGGTGTCACTGATAGGATAGAACACATCAGGTCTCCCCGTGAGCTGTCCTAGTTCATATAAAATCTTGTCCCATTCTGAGTGAACAGATTTCCCCCGTCACTTGTCGCATTTCTCATTCCTGAATTCAATATCTGTCTTTTACCTGTTGTTTGTGACAGGTGCATTGGAGACTGCTGAGACTGTCCCTGTGGAAAATGTGTCACATTCTGGGGTTGCAAACTTTGATGTACTCCCGGTGCTTGCTGCTGCACTGTGTGATTCTGCGCAACTCCATTTCCTCCCTGCTGCGAGAACACAGATGGATTCACCATCCCTCCTCTTGTGAATTGGTCGTTTTGCACCATGCCTAGACTTCTGGATGTGCGTGCTAGATGCCCTGTCATTCCACACATCCAACATGTTGGCAGTGGTCTGATTATTTGCCCATTTTGCATACCCTGGTTTCCATTTTGAAAACCTCAATGATTGTTTTGAAAACCTCCCTGATTACTCTGCCATCCTCTTCCTCAAAAGCCTCTTCCCCTGGGTCAAAGTCTGCTATTGCTTTGATCAAACTGCCTTTGATTATTGATCTTCTGCGTGTTAGATCCATCTGTGTTAGTGATCATTGCCCCCTCAATGGCATACTTTGACCATTTTTTCTGCACCAATTTAGCCTCTTCATATTTTTGTGCAGCATCTTTTTTGCGATTCTTCTCTTGCAGCAGCCTGCAAAAGTGCGTGATAGTCAACTGTATTTCAGACCATGGCTTAGCCTCAATCCCTACCAATTTCTTGAGCTGCTTCTGTACCTGTTCTGGCAGCCCTTGGCATAATATATGGTAAAACATGGGTATAGACTTCCCCCAAGATTCACGAGTTTCCAGCACCCACGCTCTTGGAAATTCTGAATGTAAAGCAAAGAATCATCTGACTCCTTCATCTTGCGTGTCATTATAGCTCCCATACCAGAAGTGTCCGGGTATAGCACTCAAAGCGCTTTCCATACCGTAGTTCTGCACTTGTTAAATGGTGCTCCGTCATGCGTGGTATTAACTATAGTCACTCCAGGGCAACCTGCCATGTCCACACATCATCAGCTCTATCACCAAGTATGGCGATTAAAATACCCTTGATATCCCCTACAGCTAGTGTGTTGCCTCCTGTTATTTTCTCTAACACATGTATCCATTTTCCAGCTCCCAATGTCAACATTGGGAGCTTGTTTTTCAGGTTTTCTCTATCCATGTGAGGCCAGGGTATATATTGTGGCCTCGTTCCTCCTTTTTCTAGTAAAGGGACCTGTGACACATGACACTCCTTTTCCTCTCTCATCATTTTTCTGTCTACCGCAGGGGTAATATTCCCACATTGTCATCTACCTGGCAACATCCTCAGTCTGCTCACATAGGGTGATGGAGACACCCCCCTCTGACCATAGGATACTCCTTCATGCCAGTCTGATTGTGTGGCTCACTCTGATGTCTTAGGTGCAGATCCACTAGAATCTGACCATCTTATTCCCTTTCCCATAGAGAAGCGGTTTTCGTGTCTCCTCTCATCTTCTCTTTCTTCACATTCTCTTTGTTCTGCGTCCCAGATTGTCTGTGCCCAACTCGTGCAACTTCTCTCATCCTCCTCATTTCTGGTTAGAGTCAGCCTATCCAAGTATAGCTCTCTATTTCTGCTTCTTTGGGAGGCGTCCTCAGTATCGTACAACTGAGTGCTCTCAAGACGCTCATCCTCTCCTTCCCTTGGGGTACCTTTTCTAGCCCCATCTCATCATATATTTTATCGATCGTCTCTCCGGTGTTTTTGGTGTCGAAGTCACCTTCGATATTTGCCCTAGACGTGCCTGGTACTGAATTGTACTTAGGGAAGAATTCTTCTATATCTTCCCAGCCTACTACTGGAGCAGGTTTTTTAACCTCTCCTTCCAGCTATTCAAGATCCCGTGCTCTCTGTCTTCGCTTATGTTCTATGTCGTCATTAAACTCTCTACGCTTCTTCATTTCCTCTCTGACCCTATCTTCTTCTTGTCTCCTCACATCTCTTCGTTAATTTACCCTTTGTATTTCCTCATCCCTTCATCTTTTTATTCTCTTCTCCTGTATCTTTTGTTCTTCTTCCTCTATCCTCCTTTGTTCTATTCTATCTCGATCATCAGCTGTTCTCTGCTTATGATCACGTTTTCTTTGCTCGTATGCCTTTTCCTGTTTTCTCACCTGTTCATCACGATATAACTGCTCTCGTTTCTGTCTCTCCTTTTTCTTAGCCCCTTTGTCTCTTGATCGGTTTTCCTTTTCCCTCCTTTCTAATTCATCCCGTTCTCCTTTCTGTCTCATATTCTCAATGCCTTTACTATTGAGTTTCAATGAAATTTGACCTCCCATCCATTTGTTCTGTGCGAATGCCATCTCATCAGTCCTATCCGCATCTCCTTTCCATCTCTTTCCCTCTCTTCCCGTATCTAGAGATGTACTTGCTTGTGTTTGGTCTCCTTTTTCCTTTCTGCGCCTCTCCTTGTCCTTCGGGACTTTGGAGGTAAGATCTCTGTCTCTGTCTTTCTCTGGGCTTTCGTCACTACTTTGCACAGGTGACTCATATGACAGGTTGCTATATCCCATGGCTGCTTTAAGTTCTCTCAGTGGGTATAATCCTTTATCTTTACTAGCTTCGCTTTTCGCTTCAGACGGGGTGGGTGGCGAAGAAGGCTCTTGACCCCCCTCTATGCATATATTCAGTATCCAATCTATCGGTGGCTCCTCCTCCTTTTCTTGTTGGTACATCTTCCGAAGTTCTAAACTAGCTAGGCATTTGTCTAACTTTTTCCAGTGTAAGTGATATGCGAATATGTTGTCATGTGCTGCAGGACTGTTTTAGATAGCGATCCGCCTTGGGGCCATGGCATAAACATTTTGTTTACGGTCCCTTTAACCCATTCTGCACTGTACTGTTTAAGCTTAGGTGCATGTTTCGGCAGCTGTTTGCACATGTGTGCCAATGGGGTAATGTCTTCATGCTTAACCTGTTTATCTTATCTTATCTTTGTATAACACCTTATTATGCTTTACGTTTCACAAACAAGATCAACAATATGAGCGAGCACCAACCCGTTTTCTTTTTTCAACAATAATTTCACTTTTACTTTTGTTAACTGCAACCATCAATACATGCCATGGAGCATCATATTATTACAATCGTGCAATTGTCATGCTATTTTTAAAATGATTTTTACCTTCTGACGTCATGAAAGAAAAAAATTAAACAGACAAGACAGACTCCAGCCGGCTACACAAATCTCATGCCATCTGCTTCCTCAGATGCATTCTGCCCCTAATTGTATTCCGACATGGAATTTAAGCCCATTTCTTTCAGATGTCTTTAATCAATTCTGGTCTCCTACGTCATCCTATCAATTCAGGACCTTAAATGAAGGCTTCTTCTAGCGCTCTTTTAAATAAAACCTAGGAAAATGGGCATATACTCTTTACCCCGGTCACTCCCGTTATCTCTCTCTATTGCTCGGCCACACTCAAGTCAATATTTTCCCCTTCTATATACATTATACTTATACTTTGACGTTATTTTTGTCCCACCTCCTTCCATTACCTTCCCTTCACTCCCTTCACTTCGCTCGGGATCACCGCCTTTGTTACTGCCTTTCTGTGCTGCTCACCCGATCAGCTGCTCATAGAAGTGGGGAGGGGTCCTTGGGAGAAAACAAAGGTTCCTTCAGACCTAACCTGCAGGGTTTTTAATTAAACTAGCCACTATCTACGGGGAGCTTCTCATTCTTTCAGCCGGATGGCAATGGACTTGTGATATTGCTGAGGACCCGAAGTTACTTATGTCGACAGTCAATGGGTGTCTTATCTAAATTTAACCATCTAATCTCTGCTACCAAGTGAACTGCATGGACCCCAGCCGGCCCATAAGACTGAGGGTCTCCAAACAGCCCTTTAAGATGAGCAGCAGCACCCTTGAGATAGATGGGGATACAGATTCGTACTCTTGCACCAAATAATAATGACAACTCGATAGTTTGGCAAAGGGAGTCCGGTTAATGACAAGTACAGAAAAATGAAGTTCAATGAACATCAGTAACCGCTCGATCTTCCTTCTCGCTTAAACTCCAATTAATATCAGAAAAAACAAAATCTTTATACCAGAAACTCATCATCATTGATGTGTAATCTTAAAAACATAACATGTAACTTGATTGGTTATAGGAAGGTAACTTTAACATAGGTACTTTATCTGTATATGGTAATGGGGAGAGGGGATTGGATAATCAATGTCAGGTGGGCAACTAAGCCCTTCATTCAAACTGGCCACTGTAAACGTTACTAAAAGTGCGACATCCCATTGGCTCTACTCTCTATGGGACCCTAGATTACACGGTCCACTATGATTGGGTTGCACCAATCCCATTCATACTTTTTCACTTGCTCTTAGCAGCATGCAGAATAATCAGACAGTTGCAGGGAGTAAGTCTGCACCTCAGCTTCCCTCCAATTATATTACAACCATTCATCACCTCAGTGGTCGTGTGTCAATTACTGCTTTGTAGTTTGGCCTTGAGTCTGCTACTTGGTCTGAGAAATTTAAGGAGTATGGGTACGGCAGGGTGCCATGTGCAGTTGTGGAAGTCTCATAACTTCCTGCCTGTCTAGTCATCTATAAAGTGATTTTGAGGTAGATATATGTATAGTTGGCACTTGCTGCAATCTATTTTACTACTAAGCATAAGCAAGCTTCACGATTTCTTTGCTTCTTGCGGTTTCTTGCATCTGTACATGTTTAAACTAACTTAATATCTTCATCGTGCATATGGCATAAGTTTCTTCATCTTGAAATCAACTGTTTCACCTTAGGCTCAAGATCTCACTTATACATGGTATTTCGTCTCCTTGTCAGTATTCTTAGGTCATTATATATTCTATATGTGCGTCAGTCCGATTTTCTCATGACGTCACCATTTGTCTTCCTTTAGTATTTTCTTGGCTTCTGCAGGTATTTCATTCTGACAAACGTCATTTTGTCTTGTCTGTAGATATGGTCTTCTCAGTGGGTACATTACTGTCCAGGTTCGCTTATGTGTTGTTACTTCAAAAGTTGCTGTTACTCTGATAGGCACAGGGTAGAGCCCAACTGCGGCTATTTACTGGTTTATCTGTTCTCCATACGTCACATATTTTGGCGTGAACGTACCTGGTACTTCAAAGGGAGTGGCTGGAGTGTGGATGATACCTGGCATGTCCTCTACCCATGTATTAATCCACTTGAAAAAACCCAACAGGGACTCACTTGAGCCTCTCCATATCAGGAAGACATTGTCAATAAAACGTTTCCAAATAAATTATTTTCCACCAAAGTCCTATTGTTGTAGACTTTTTTTCTGCACGTTGGATATGTACATCCTCAAAATTCACAATGTACAGTTTAGCTACATCACGTGCAAATGTGGCACCCATGCTCACACACCTTAGTTGTTTATACAATTGTTTCTTAAACAAAAAGACATTTTCACTCATTGCCAATCGGGCACATTCAAGGATAAACCCTGTCTGTGGTGAATGAGGGATGGCACGTTTATCTAGTAATGTGGCAAGTACCTCAAGGCATTGCATCTGAGGAATGGAAGTATATAGTGACTCTACATCCATTGTCACAAGGGCGTCCTCCTCATTGACCCTGATGTTACTTATGATGTTAATCATGTTGGTGGTATCCTTGATGTACACAGGCATTTTCTGTACAAATGGTTTTAAAAAGAATTCAGTGTATATTGACACGGGTTCTAATAATGAATCTATAGCAGAAACTATAGATGTACTGGACTCTTGTGTACTTTGGGTAATATGTAGAACCCACACTTCTTAGGGTGGTTCTTACATAGATATATGTGTTCTTCATGACTTATCCATTTTTCATCACTGGCATATTTCATGAGGCTCATCATTTCCGCCTGGAGTCTTTCTGTTGGGTCATGGTCTAGTTTTTTATAGGATCCTGTGTCTCCCAGCAGTCTAAGACACTCGTCTTCATAGTTACAGGTGTCCATAATAACGATGCCACCGCCTTTGTCGGAGGGTTTGATGGGCAGCATATCATTGTCAGAGAGGTTTGTTAGACTCTCCCTCTCTTCCTTCCTCAAATTGTCCTGAAAGTGATTTCTTTTTTTAAGTGCTTCTTGAGTTTGTTTTATCACTAAATTTTCAAAGGTTAGAATTTCTGGAGGGCACACATGAAGTTGAGGTATAAAATGTGATTTATTTTTGAGACCAGTAATGTACTCTATCTCTGATTGATTTGGAGTTCTAATGTCCTTTCTATTCAGACTCGGTAGTTGGATCTCATGTTTTAGTCGTTAGTTCCTAAAGAACCTATGCAGATCCATTTCACATATGAAGGCATCTGCCGTGGACACCAGCACAAAGGATAAACCTTTCGCCAATAAATCCAGTTCTGCACTTGTTAGGATGGATGATGATAAATTAAAAATCAGTATTTTATCCATCTCTAATGGTGTTGATACCATTGGCGGGTCCTGACCCCTGGTCCAAATTGCTGTTACCTCTGCCTCGGGTGCCCCTTTTCTCCCCCCTTTGAAAAAAACCTGGTTGTTGTCCTCTTTTGTTACTGGAGCTGGTACTTGGTTGCCCTGTAGCAGATCGTCTGAGCCACTTGAGGAACCTGAAGTGTTAGAAAAGCTAACAAATCTATTAGGTCTCTGATGGTATGGATCACTAGTTGTTTATGTATATAATCCTACCCTCAAATAAGGATACGTTTTTTCTTCCTTATACACACCCAGATCTTTTTTAGCTTGTTCGGTTTGCGATCTAGGTTGAGCTGTTTAAATGTATTCAGCTTTTCCTCCTTGTGATAATGGATGTAGAGTCAGATGCCCAGGTACTCGCACCGTTTTGCACCTGCTACCATTAATGGGTATTTAATACCACTACTGCTGTGCCTGGAAAATGTCTTTCCAATGCCTACACAAACTCTTGGCATTTCCAATGCTTGTCTTGAAATGGAACGGGGTTTTGTTTACTCCAGGTCAAACCGAGTTATAGGAAGGCTAGAGGTCATGGGTCAGCTCCATCTGACTGCCCGATGAAGCAGTCTTTTGGGTGCTGAAAGCGAGCAACCACAAATGTGTGTTTGCATGATAAAGATATATATTTTTTTTATTGTAATTTTTAGTTTGAGTCAAACTTTTATCACAAACTTTTTTTATCAAACCTTTAAAAAAACAAGCATCTTCCAATTACAGTTCATAAAGCCCAGACTTAAGTTTCAGTGTCCAAACAGGCTTCCACAAAGTTTATTACTGAGCATGTCAGATGAGTTGAACTTCCACCCAAGATTCTTAACCACCATTCATCCATGTTGTCATTTATAGGTGCAAATTGGCTTAGGTGGATTGACCTCAGGGTCTTAAGTTCTGGGCATTCTGTTATTAGATGTTTGAGTGGTTCTATGTTGGTCTTACAGAATCTGCAGCCGTTGTCATCTGATTTTTCAATATGACGTGCCACTAACATTTGTTTTGTCTTTACAGCATTTAGACGCAGTCTCAGGAATCCATTTCAATGACGTCGTGAAGGAAATTTCTGCAAGTATTGAGGCAAATTATCTAATGTGTTCATTACTAGACTGTGGTTCAGGCCAGACGCAAGATCTTCATATTTGGACAGATTTTGGATCCAGAACCATTGTTTTATCTTTTTCTTTGCGATTTGAGGCTGGTCTAGCAATGTTTCAAGCTTGATGTCACTCGCTTTTAGAATCTCTTCGAGCTTTTGCGTCCAGCTCTTAAGTAGTCCTGTGTATTCCAAGTTATGCAGGTTCTGGATTTGCGATTTGCATTTTTCGTAGCATCGCTAAGGATTTCCAGACGACGCAGCCGTATAGTTCTTCTAACGCCAATTCATACCTTATTGCAATGATTGAGATATAGTTTGGTAGTCTTAACACTCGCCGCCAGAAAATTCCCTCTAGTTTGGCCCAGATTTTATGGTCAATATTCCATCCTGTTTCTGAGCCATATGTGATTCTTGGGACTACCTTTTGCACATAAAACTGCCGCACTGGAATTAAGCTGAACTTTCCATACAAGGTATGTATTCGAGCTCCTTGTAGAGCGAACGTTTTCATTCGTTGCAGCAGGTTTAGTGCCCAATTATTTTCTCGAATTGACTTGTTTATTAAAACTCGCAGATAGCGTATTTCAGTGACTGCTTCAATTTCTTCGTTGTCTATTCTCCAATTAAAGTCTCGGTTTCTTTTTCCTTTTGCCGGTCCAAACTTCATTATTTTGGTCTTTTTTACATTGATTCTTAGGTCGTTTTTCTCCATGTATTGTTGCAGGCCTAATATTAGTCGCTGTAGCCCTATTTGGGTTTTGTCAAACAAAACCAGGTCATCTGCATAGGTTATGCACCAGATTTGATGACCATTTATTTTTGGAGAAAAGCGATGTATTGTTGTTAATGCATCCGGGATGTCAGCAATGAATAGTTTAAACAAGACTGCAGCTAGCGGGCAACCTTGTTTCACCCCTCTGTTCGTAGCTATTGCTTCAGTTAATTCACCCTTTCCATTTATCCTTACTCGAATCGATGTTTTGGAGTGGAAGGCCATTATCAGATGTAAAATATTTTCTGGGCATGCCCAGTTTTTGAGTTTTTTCCATATAAGATCACAATTGATGATATCGAAAGCCTGTTGCATATCTACAAAGGCAAGAAATAGGTTTGAGCTTTTTGTCAAGGCTTCTAGTTTCAGTAGGTTAACTATAGTTAGATTAATCTCCGTCCCGACTCCTCTAGTAAACCCGGTCTGACGGCAATCCATGATTCCTTTGTTGGTTGCCCATGTTGTTAATTTTTGTTGGAGAAACGTAGCGATTATTTTTCCAATTGTATCTTGAAGGGCGATTGGCCGATAATTGACTGGGTCAGACCGGTCCCCCTTCTTGAATACTGGCACAACAATCGCCTCAGTCCAGGATGCTGGGAGTGATTTTTGGTATGCGATTCTGTCAAACAGTATAGCGATTAAGATGGACCATTCCGCTTTGTGTGCTTTTAACATTACATTGGAGATGCCGTCAGGCCCTGCTGCTCTTGAGTTTTTTAGCTTAGAGATTGCATGTTGTATATCCTCCTCAGTTTCTGCAACTTGCCAACGCGTTAGCTCACTATTTGTTTCTGTTAGTGGGCTTTGTTGTGGTTGTTTAAAGACTCGTGTAAAATGTTGTTGCCAGGCTCCCTCAGAAACTCCATTGGCAAGCAAGTCTGTTTGATTTGCATTATTGTTGTTTAGAATGCGCCAAATATCTCTCGTGTTATGCGATTGAATCAAAGTTAACATCAACTCGCCACGTTCTTGATCTCTTACGCAGGCGAACGATTTGTGCCAATTACGGTATTTTTGTCGCCGTTGTTTGATTTGTTGGGCGGCGTTCACTCCCATGTTCCTCTTTAGCTTCCTTATTTCTTTATTGAGCAGTTTCTTCTGATTGTTTACTAGTCTGCTCCAATCATGCTTGTGTGATTTTCTGTTGTTTTGAAACATGGGATTGTTTGTCTGTTTATAGGGCAATAGGGTGACATAGTTTATCGAATTTGCTATTTTATTAGGTAGGATTCAATACTCCTCTGTTAGAACTTTTATTTGGTTTTCTTTTAGGCGTAACCGATTTCGCCCTTGATTCACTTCAACTGATTGTTTGCAGAACGCTGCTTCTGTTTTCTGACTTAGAGGCCATGACAATTCCAAGATGTCATGGTCACTTCGATCAGTCTGGATAATTCGTAGCTTTGTGATCTTAGTCCATACATTTCTTGATGTCCATATGTAGTCAAGAATCTTTTTGTGACCAAAATTTCTCCAAGTGAACTTCGGCGGTATGTCTCCAGGTATTTGACCATTTACCATATCGCAGTCTCTTGCAACCATTTCAATGTCCCTACACACTCTCCTTTCACTGATAATCTGTTTATCCTTTGTTTTTGATGAAATGAGCTTCATTTCATCATTAAACCAAGATAGGTTCATATCGCCGCATATGATTATCAATAGGTCTTGGTATTTCATTTGATTTTTGTCAATTATGTGTGTTATTGTTTGGATGAAATTCTCAGTTGTAATCTTCACTGGGTTCCAATACAGGTTTATTACGAGCAGATATTTTGAATCGATAAGTTCACCCTTTGATTTTCGAATTAAAGTTGCCTGTACAAGGCTATTTGGGTTTTCGGTTTCGCAAACTTCCCATGTAGTTCCATGTTTCACCATAGTAATTAATCTGGATTGTGGGCAACCTCGAGCCTTTACAGGCGGGCTTCATAAAGATATTATGCTTACAACCTGTCAAGATTTTTTTTGGCACTTTTAAAAAATAAAATATAGACAGTAGAACAGTGATACGCAGTTTGCAAACTTGTCATCCTATAAGAAAACAGAAACAAAGAGCATTTAAAAAAAGAAGTCATGAAATAAATCATAAGTCAGTCTCGTCAATAAAGCGCTTGCTGTTGAAAATGTAACGCGAGATTGTGAGGCGCTGCACAGTGCATATACACTTCCTCAAGTCTGAAACAATGCAGAAAAGTTTAAATTAGAGTTGTAATTTCACTAAAGCAAATATGTCCGACACACTTACACTGAGTACCGGGATATGCAGCTCATAAATTCCAATGGAATTGCTTTATTCAGCTCTGAAACCGAGGGTCCTTGAAAATGAACCCTGTAAATTATGAATGAGTCAGAAGTGTTCAACAGGTTTCTCTTGAACCTCTACCCTCTATACCCAACCTACTGAGCTACCCAACCGGCTACACTATCACACTTTGATCACAGGCACACATGCAGTTTTTTGTACTTTCCAAATCATGGCTCTGTGCCCTGCTTTACTGCAGTGTTTATGCCAAACCCAGCAGCCCATGTGCGAGTCTCCCAATTTCTCCTTGGGCCTCCCAGACTCTCAGTGGGTGCTGTGACTGCTGTTTGTGATACCTTGTGACAGTGAAAATATCCAGCTGACACAGGGCAGGTTTTCGCAGAACGAACAGCACAGCAGCACTGTAATTTAAATGCTGCCTCCCCGGTGGGAAGACACAGAAGTCACTTTTATCAGCCTGAGTCACTTAAATAGGTGTATCTTCAAGAGATGGCCCAAACCTCTAAAGAAATGCTAATAATATCAATCACTGTTAGGGAGAATTCTCAGAAATGTGCTATGTCCCTTTTACGTTAGAGACCCCCAGCTCTTTTGCTGGACTTTAGGACTTTTCATCTCTCATGTAATGTTAATGTGATTTATTCTCTGTGTTTCTTTTTACTTTGGAGTCTGACAAACTCCATAGACATCATCTTTGCATTGTGTCACACAGCACCTTCAGTGTAGTGACAAAGGGAAGTCTCTTAGATTTCCGAAAGGTTTAAATACCTTCTTTTGGTGAAACTACTGTTTCCAAGAGCAGTGAAGTGAAATTGACTTTACTTACAATTTGTAACTTTCTAGGCCCAGCACACAATTTTTTACCATAGGGTGCTGGAGGGGTTACTTAGTATCCCCTTTGTCTAGTTTCTAATGGAACATTTTTATGTTGCCCTTTCTACAATTAATGGCTGGTGACAGTGATTTACTTTTTACTACCGTTGTGTGCTTCTACCGCAGGCTGCGTTCGCAGCTGCAGTAAGGCACCCATGGGTGCTCATTTCATCAAAATGGCCCAGGTCTTCTTTTTTTGCCATTTCTTGTTGTTGGAAAGGTCCTTCTTGAGTTTTACTCTGTGCAGAAAAACCAGGATTAGTCTCTTTATTTGTTTTGCCTTTGGCGGGATTCACAAGTGAAGCCCGCCTCTGGCTCCAGTATGTCTGGCAGGGGCAGAAAGTGAGGGAGGTGCCCGAAACTTCATGTGCTTAATCCCCTGAGTTACAGGAATGCACCCAAAGGTGATTGGCCGGCTGGCTGTCCGGCAAGGAAAGCCACCCTGATGTGTGATTGACAGCTAGGCTGGAATGAATGGAAGAAACCTGCATAAAAGGCGAGGCTTTTTGGATTGGAAGGCAGAGTCAACCACTGGATGAAGGAATCTGAAGACGAACTTGGACGAGACGCCTGCTGCAACTCCTGGACCACTGGTTTGCCTGATGAAGCCATGCTGCTGTGCTGAAGCTCTGAATTTGCCTCGACTAGAGAAGCCCTGCAAGGAAGACTTCTCCCTTTGAGATGGTAGGACCAATCAACTCCAAAGTAAGCCCGTCTGGACATCCTCTAGAAAGTTGGTGGCATTTGCACTGCAGTTGCTGCTGGAACCGAAGAGCCAGGGAGAGGAACACCAGATTATGTGTGTTGCATTTAAGTCAGACCCAAGCGCTAGGAAAATACTCCGGACTTCCCTGTTGCAGGACTGCCCAAGCCTGAGCCACCTCAACAGAGTGCTGGACCCCAGAAGCAATGAAAGCCTGAAGTGTTATCCGAGAACCGCTGTGTTGCTATTTGCTGTCAGACGCGAGGAGCTGTAACACTGAGGGACTGCTGAATTGAAGTTTGCCCATTGCTGCCACTGACCATCCCATTACAGAGCAGGAGTCCCCAGATGCCCTCCATATCCTCCCCATGAATGAGGCCCAGGCACAACAGGATCTGCAGAGCTGTACAGGAACAGAAGCCAGCTGGAACCATTTCTTCTAACCAGAGGTACTGTAAAGTCTAAGCGAACGTACGTTTTGTTGTGTAGCCTTACTTGCACTCAGTTGAGACCTGTCTTAGTTACCTTGCAAAGTTTCTAAAGCTTTGCCCTTCACAAGCCTCCCAGCTTGTGGCCCTTCAAGTGTTCTATCTTTCTACAAACATTTCTACAAACATTGTTTAATGCTGTTTACCTACCTGTAAAGAAGATCTTCAGCTCCCCTTGACATTGTGCAATTAACATTGGCTGTGACTCTTCTTAGCTCTGGCTCTGTGCGTTCTCTTTCCCCCGGGAAATTGTTAATTTACTCTGCATTGGAAGGTTTCTAAAGGGGCTTAACTGTTTCTGAATTATTTGTTAACCTTTGTTTTATTCCTCTATTTTATCTTTTGCACCAAACTCAGTATTGCTCTAAATGTACAAGTGATAAAATGTCCACAGTGTCCTAGCTATTTAAGTCACCTGAGGGTGTAGGAAGTGTCTGTGTGCCATCTCCAATGGGTATCATCTTATTTAGAGAAACTAAGAGTGTGTTTTGAAGTATATTTAAGTGTTACGTGTTTTGCTCCTTTTCTAAAGAAAGCTTATATAACCTACTGTGAAATAAATTAATAATTGTTTTATCAAGAAACCCTGAGTGTAAGTTTGTATTTGGATAACTCTACTGTGAAACTCTGTATCACAACATTACTGCTCACAATGAACCCTCTTGAGATAAGTCTGGCTGCTCGACCACACGACCAACCTGTGTAGTACAGACTTATACCAAAGGTTGGGTCCCTATTACCAGGAGGTCAGGGTTATTGTAGTGCACCCAAGGGTACTGCATACTATCTTGCCTACCAATCACTTAGCCCTAACCACAAACTGAATGGTCTCTTGGCGCTAGAATAACAGATGTTATTACCATCTGATTGAATTGTACAGGTTTTAGACCTCGGAAAGATGGGAAAGTGAATGGGGCACATTGGGAATGTGTCTCCTTTGTATCGGTCCCACGCTGGTATTTGCAACAGGTGCTCAACCCAATGAGCTATCGCCCTCATTCATCTTTCATAACATTTTACTTTTGCCTATAGTTTTGAAGCCAGGGTGCACTGTGGCTGCATTAAAGCCTCACTTTTCTACAATAACCTAGAAAAGTGCATCTGTGCCACTTAATACGGGCAGGCAACGCTGTTAAGAAAGGAGTTTGCAAAGTGGTAATGGAAGAGGGTCCTCACTCACCCTGCTTAATGAATATGGGTAAGTGAGTGATCTGCTGACCCCTCCCCGCTGCTTACTTTCCTGACCCTGATCTCAATTCTAATTGGTGCAATCTTCCAGAATGTTCCTGAAATGGACACCCTTCTTTAAAAGGAACGGTGCATCTTGGGAAGAAAGCGTCTTGCAAGTTAGGCAAAGAGATGTTTATTGTCACTGTCCTTGGATTCACCACACTAGGGCTTTTTAGACACACAAGCATGCACAAGCGCATGTGAATGCGTGCACACATACACACACACACACTCTGTCCAAATGATTGTTCCTGTAGGGGCACTCTGATTGCAAAATGTAACTAAAAACATGTGTATGCTGCTGCTTCATCGTCATGCCTTAAGGACAGACATTCTGGCAGGCTGCATGTATGATCCCACGTATTAGTCCCTCTGACTACTCACCATTCAGTTATATATGAAATGCTGTTTACGTTACAACCCCCCCATCACGTATTTCCTGCTGAACTAGACGCAATAAAGCATCTGGACAAATAGAAGGCATCAGCCGTTGTCATTCCGCGGCTGACTTACAAATGTCAGTATTGTAGTACTGTTCACCTGCTTCATCTTCCATACGTTATTCATTGCAGTTCTCTGCCTAGTCACAGGATGGCACTGCTGCACATCTTTCCAGGTGTTTCTTCCCCACTTGTCATAACATGCACTACTGTGACTGGCCGCAAGGGGTCACTGATCCAGTGTGCCACCTCATGAGTCATCCAAAGATGTTCTCTGGCTGGCCTCCAGGTGTCACTGCTTTCCCGTGAGCTTCCTCCCCGAGCATGATCCTATGCTGTCCTATGACCGGCCTCCAGGTGTCACTGCTGTACTACCTTTCCCATATGTAATAAAATGTTGTTCCATGGCTGGCAACTGGGTGTCAATGCTGCACTCATTTTCATGTGCTCCCATGCTATACTATGAAGCAGGATGTTTGGGCACAGCTCCTTTGGCGCTGTGCATTTCGGCACGTCTAGTTTGGCGTGAACCCCCTGTCTGCACGCCATGTTGGCCGCAGCCATCATGGTGCAGAAATCTATCGACACAGGCATTTTTGTTGTATAGTCCTGTAGTATCATTGTTTTTTGTTTTTTTACTGCTACCCGAACTGTGGTCGCCCATCTGCAATCCCCAGCACTCAGCCACATGCTCAATTGGAGGTTATAGTTTAAAGCTGCATGAATTTGATACTTACCCTGTAATCATATATATGTGGTTGTCTGGTAAGTATTAAATGTCTGATGGAATGGCAATTATGTTAATCTTATATATCAAATGATCTTAGTGATTTGTCTAGGGATGGACATTTTAGGTTAATTATTATTAGGGATTTTATAAGTGGTGTGTCTTAATATTTCTAACAGATGGATGAATGTTTTTTTTATTATTATTGTTAATGTCAATTTTTTAACTGAGTGGAAACTGTACCATGTGTTGTATTTGTTGTATATATATGACTGGCTGTAAGAATATTCATAAAATAAATAAATTAATTAAATGCCAATGGCTCCTCAAGGTCAGCGATCTGGGTCCAGATGCCATTAGCTGCAGTGGCAGTTTTTCATTTGGGTATTAGGTGTAAGCTGAAACTCTTGCATTGGAGTACAGATAGGGCGGAGTGACATCCAAGATGCATAATACCCCAACAGACATGTACCCTAATATGAATCTGTCTTCATTTGTCCCACGGAAAAGCCAAGCCTACCTAATACTGTCTTTCTCTTATTTTCAGTCCACAAGAAGATGTCTCGCCGTTTCTAGCTCATTTTCAGATTTATAAAATCTGCAGTACCTTACGTGCAATGGAATTTTGGTTCTGGATCCCGTCACTGCTAAACACGGAAGGCGGTTCCACCAGAGAAACGTGAAGTCCCTTCTAATGCTGGGCCTCCGGATTTGCTTTAAATACGGTCGCATTTCGCTCAATTAAATCCATCATCTCTTTGTATTTGTTCAGGGCTTCCTCGGAAGTCCCATGCTTTTGGCTTTCAGCAGAATTGTTTAAACCAACTTGTAAAGGCGTCTTCCCAATTGGGGGACCACTCAATGGCTTCAAAGAAGGCTTTACATTTAATTCCAACATCTTTCAGGTGCTCAGCTTCCCTTTAATCCAATTCACGTCCCAATCATTCAAAGATGGGAATATCTCCTCGTTTCATTATTTCCATGTACAAAATCCCACTATTGATCTTCCACCTGCTATAAAGGGAAGTTACTCCCAACTCTAGCCTATTTCAGTGCTTAATTTGTAAAAAACAAAAAAATAAGTGCCAGGGCCCAAATATTTCCTAGCGCTCCTGTGACACTGTTGCCACCACCCTCACCTGCTCCCCACAACAGTGTCCACATATTTGGGGTGACACTTCAACTCGCACCTGCTCATTGAGGTTGACGGATGCACTGACTATCACCAGTTCATATTTAAAGTGAGTCTGAGACAATAAGTTCTGGGGCTCAAAAATAAGTGCCAGACAAGAGCCCTGGCAAACACCCCCACAAATTAAGCACTGACTGGAACGTTATTAGGGACTTTCAAGATTCTTCTTAAAATAGTCCCCTCTAAGCGCTCCGTTTTCCACTGATCGATATTAGTGCAGGCCTCAAGACAGTATGTTACTGCTGGAAGAATGTGTTGCTTGTATACCAGCACATGCCCCATGCCAGTAACTTCCAACTGCCCCCCATCTTTCTTAGGGCTTTTACTTTCCAGTGCACATACAGATCTGCATCTAACTTGTTGTTCGTTATACAGACACTGAGATATTTATATTCCTGCGCCCTCAAGATCCCATTGGCGTCAACCATTACACCTTCTTTGACATACTTCCTTCTCTTGCCAAACTACATTATTTAGCTTTTACTGTAATTGATCACCAGTTCGTTTGATTTGGCGTGTTCTTTAAGGATTATAAGTGATCTCTGAAGGCCCATCCACGTGCAGTCGAAGATGGCCATGTCATCTGCATAGGCCAGCATGTTTAACGGCTTGTCGCCCCACTTACGGGGCAAGCGCCTAGTTCCATCCAGTGCTCTTTTCATGTCTGCCGTGTATAGGTTGAATAGCCACGGTGCTCACACACATCCCTGTTTCTGGTGTAACTGAATGATCATACTTAGCATACCTTCGCCACAAAATTGCTCTGTTGACTCCATAAAAATCCTTGCTGAAGTCTATAAAATCCACATATAGAGATGTGCCAATGCCTGTTTAAGCTTTAGTTGTTAATGCCTCCAGGATCAGTATCTTGTGAACAGTAAAGCAATGCTTCCTGAAGCCTGCCTGGCAGTCATCTAACATGTTTCCCTAGTTGCCCACTCTCTTAGTTCCTTCAGTAAGAGTGTGGCAAATATTTTGCTGATCAGGTCCAATAGGTCCAGGAGTCTATAATTACTAGGCTTTTCTCTCCCTCTAGCCTTGGAGACCAGAATCAGCAAAGAGGTCTGCCAGGATTTGGGTATCTTGTTGTTTGCTGTTATACTTCGAAAATAGTCATAAAAAGCACAGCCCATTCGGTCGGGTTTTCTTGCAGGACAATGTTAGGTAGCCCATTCAGGACTGGTGCGCCAGTATTTTTTTAGACCCCTTATAGTTTATTTTAGTTTATTATTTATATAGCGCCGCCAGACCCTGGGGCATCCAGAATATAATATTCTCGATGTCATCAGTGTCGTACATATATTACAGAGGTTATCCACTGCTCTTCAGTTATAACCCTAAGCCCCTGATTAACAGAATTATTTGCGTGTAAAACACAGATTTGCGCGCCATTCTGCCTGAAAATCCCCATGCCTCAAACAGGGATTTTCGGGCAGAATGGCGCTCAAATCTTCCTTTTTTATGTGCAGATAATTCCATGAATCAGGTTGTAAGTCTATGCAATGAGGCAATATCTCAGTTTGTATTGTAATGCATTGTAACAAAATGTAAGGAGCGCAACTAAGGCCCAAGGGCATCTAGGCGCTAGAGTTCCAGATGAGCAGTGGCAGACACAGGGGAGTTTTATCAAATGCACCAGCGCCAAGTTAGAAAAGATGTATTTTAATTGCCTTCCAGAAGTGAAGGTATTCCTCTGTTAAACCAGGCGAGAGCGGAAGCCAGTTCCTTAAAGTCAGAGCTAGTACGAGAAGGAACGGCCACCTGTTCATGCACGCTGATAACTAGGCACTTTGAGGAGACCCAGAGCAGAAGAACGAAGACCTCTGGTGGGGCAGTACCTCTCGATCTTGCTTCTAAATTAACTCGCCAACCCCCTTATGAAGAACCCCGTGAGTGACGCAGAGAGTCTTAAACTCGACTCTCCAACCTCTAACTTTACCAACCTCCAGAATTCTTTGTGGTCTTTTGTTGATAATACCCTTAATAACCTTTGCCTTTCCTTGTTTTCATGAGTATTTATGTGGTTTTAGCCACTTTGCATGTTTACATTTCATGTTTTTTCATATACCCCAACTTCTGCTCTAAAGTATGGCAATTCATCCCAACTGCTACCGATGTGATAAAAATGTCTTACCAGGCCTGCCTTCAGCCACGTGATTTATAAGCACTCTGCGTATCCTTCACTAAAGTCCAGTTAAAAACAAGTATTGGCAAAGCCACTGAAGTCCTGCTTAAAACAAGCATTGATAAAGCCAACATTTTTGGCTTGTGCATAGGTTTTAAGCTTTTGCAAGACACTGCTAATAGATGCCCAGGTACTCGCACCATTTTGCCCCTGCTACCAACAATGAGTAGTTAATAGCACTATGGCCGTGCCTGGCAAGTGACTTTCCCATGCCTACACAATAGCCCAAACTGTTGGCATTGCCAATATTTGGTTTTTATTGGATAACATCTTTAAAGGAGCTCTGTATTGGAAAAAAGTCATCAGTTCTCTTCGACCATCCCTGAATCATCAATAATCATCAACAATAAGAAGTCAAAAAATCACCTTAGATTAATTCTGGCTGGATATTGAGAAATGCTGTGACATCACTCACTAGATAGCGCCTTTACGTACAGCACAAGGAAGGGGATGTCTGAGAAGCACCGCTGTTGGAGAGGAAAGGTTGAGAGAGGAATCATGCTTTCTGGAGGTCACAGATGATCCCGTGTACTGAGCAAGATGGGGGAAGCCAATTGACAGCAGCCATCTTGCTCTTCCCCAGAGATCTGACCCAGGCCACACCTGCTCTGTTGTTACTCAGTGAACTGATTGCACCCACGAGATACATTGCATGACACTCGTTTTTCCTAAAGTGGAATTACCAGCCCACATTGTGGGCCTGGTTTCCTGTTGCAGTGAATCGTGACATGCACCGTTACTTCTAGGATCTCTCACTGATAGCACAGCAGTCCTAGATAATACACTGCAAGTGAAGTCTGCAGTCGCAGAGAGACAGTGAACCACCGTGCAGTGCTGAGGCAACTCAAACGACAACACCTCATTGCAACTCTCCAGCGACCGGATCCTGTTACGTAACTTCATACCACAAACAGATGTGCCAGAGACCTTATATTACAAACACGTATTAAATGTGAAGTTATTACATAAAGTATAAACTATTCTGATTGGATATGTACACTACTTTATGAGCGTTCTTACTTTACATGCTTCCAATGGATGCGTTTTTAGATTTGAAAACAAAGCCTTATAAGGTAACATTTTCATTTCCATTGCGACATGGCAAGACAGGGAAAGAGTAGACCCCAGTAGGATCATTCTCGTGGCGCTCCCTTCCTGACGACCCCCCATGTCGCATCTTCCCCTTTAGCCTTAAAGCCGTATTTACTTGATAGCTGTCGCCTGCTGACATCTATATCAGAGTACCTCGCCTAAAGACTTCCTGGGAAAGACAGGGAAAGAGTAGACCCCAGTAGGATCATTCTCGTGGCGCTCCCTTCCTGACGATCCCCCATGTCGCATCTTCCCCTTTAGCCTTAAAGCCGTATTTACTTGATAGCTGTCGCCTGCTGACATCTATATCAGAGTACCTCACCTAAAGACTTCCTGGGAAAGACAGGGAAAGAGTAGACCCCAGTAGGATCATTCTCGTGGCGCTCCCTTCCTGACGACCCCCCATGTCGCATCTTCCCCTTTAGCCTTAAAGCCGTATTTACTTGATAGCTGTCGCCTGCTGACATCTATATCAGAGTACCTCGCCTAATTACAAGGCAAATGCAAGACGTCATGAATCAGATGATTCGTAAGACACGTGCTGCACTTTATGAGAACTGATGTCAAATGTACCTGCGACCCCTTCCGCACCCTTCTGTTCAGAAGCTCTGAAGTGCTGATATAGTCCTGGTATCAGCAAATCTGCCATTTTATTGCAATTATTCATGGTCCAGAGCAATTCAACAGAAAATTAATTAGCATCACCCTATAATAAATCTCAACAGTATTAGCTAAAATGCCAATTCTGGGATCGCTATTCATTAAAGCCAAAAACACTAATTAAAATGGATTTCTTTTGCCGGTGCTTTCATAAACTGCTGCCATTTGAGGACTACAGCCCTTCGCTTAAGTGGGGTTCAGACATACAGTCGTCTCGCCATTGCTAAAAAGATAAGACTGTGTAAGCGAACAGGATGGGCTGGGCTTTAAGCAGAAACACCGCCAAGCGGCACTAAGAAAGACGCAGGAATAATCTCGTGGGAATTAAAACTCATTAGACCAGCAATATCTCAAGATCCCAGCGTGGCCTGGCCTGCACACTCCGCCCCCTCCACCGCGCGCACTGTACTTTAACAGGAATCTTTCCTGGGCGATTGCTCCAATAATGGAGGCACACTTAAAAGGGAAGATTGCACCTGTACTGCATTCAGCAACAGGCAGGCTGTTTATCATGTAATTACTTTTCAGGATTGGTTTTTGAATGCATGAATGCCAAAAAATGTAAATGCTTGGCATCAAAAGAAAGAACATCCAATGCGCATTAGCCAGCACTAAAGATTGCTGTGGGTGCACTTTCAGAATTCCTAATCCCCATAATGCAGAAAAGAGAGAGGCGTTTTGTCACCCAGCGATAAAGGAGACGCATAATCGCCGCTGCATGTGCTACCCCTTAGCTTCAAGGAAAAGGGGAGCGTTTGAACGCTGGCTCGCATTAGGATCTTTATCGCATGATGTCAACGTATCTCCATGTACGAGCATAAACGTGTGCATGCACATGGAGAGCACATGTGCACATATTTGCATAAATACATGCATGCGGACATCCCCATGTCATTCAGGAGAAAGCCACCCGGTCCTGTATTTTTAACAATGCTACAAGTCTCAGAATACACAGACAAATAGAGGACTACATGACCATCTCCCAGAGGACAAGGTGGTGTTAGCATGTAGGCAAACATAGAGTAGAACACTCGCTAGTATGTTGCAACCAATGTCACTGGCATCCAATTACTCAGTCCTTGGATTTCTTTTTTACAAATGATTGGTATCGTGTGCTTAAATTGTTGCCTGCTTCTTTCACATTGTAATTGTAATTGGTTATTTATAACGCAATTCATTCCCTGAGGTTTCTAAGTGCGGACCCGTAGTCTTGCTTCCAAGACGAGCATGTTGCCCCTGAGCTATCCTCCCAAGACATGCACCCCATCTGCCAGATGAGAGCCGACTTTGCACCCATTAATGATGAAACCCAGACAGACGCCTTGATCTCCTGGGTTAGTCCCCAGCAGTAATCCCCTGGGCAATGTGTGAAGGGATTGGGTCAGAACTGCCATGTTCCATGGTGGCGTGCTGTTCTCTCTTACCATATCTTGTAAATTAAGGAATCTCCATAGTTCCAGACCAGCTATGCTCAACCACATCTGCTGTAGACGTGTTGCTCTGCCCTCCGAGGTCAGATCCTCACCACCTTCATGTATGTCTACTTCACTTCACTGGCTCCCTTTCCCCGCCAGGATCATATCCAATTCTGCATGTATCACCACCAAAGCACTCTCAAACAGAACATCAACATACTTGGCGGCTAAACGCCAGACCTCTGGAGGCTCATGCATGGAAACCATCCAAACATTGGAGTCTAAACTGGCCCATGAAGAGAAGACCCACAAACAGTCCTCCTGCCACACCCAAACACCTGGAACAAAGTCCTGACAGCGGCTCGAAATGTCCAGATCATCCTTCAGTTCTGCAAAAAACGCACAAAAAATGAGGCTCTTTAAGCACACGTCTCGGACAAATAAAATCTCACCCTCCCTCCACCAACAGTCCTGTGCTACAGTATGGAATGCCAAGCCCAATGCTGGCACCGTCCTGTTATAAAGTTATCCTCTGTCCTTGAGATTGGTGCGTGCTACAAGGAATACAAATAATAAAAACATGAACTATCAATAGGTCAGGGGTGGTAAAGTGCGTGTTTCTTTCATGAGAAGACATGGAGACTGACCCAATGCATGCATCAATGTCCCTTCCATACCCCCTTTTTCGTATATGGTGATCTTCTATAGCGTCTCCTGCCAGACTCCACCAGCTGTAATAATAGGTGTTTTTACTTTTTTACTATGCAATGTTTAATGTCAAAAGAATGATGGACTAATTCAGCCCTGCCACAGGATTCAAACATATGAAGTAATTGCTTCTCTCATGTCATAGCAAGTGCATTGCCCAATTAACCCCGGACAGAAACAATGCTATCCAGGCTAAACCCTTGGGCCCGACACCTTTCATTGACGTTCTTCCTGCTCTTGTTAGGAAGGAACATCTATCGACACACACAGTGGTCCAATCTGAGGAAAGACACATGGTAGGTTTAGATTATTAATTCCACATAAGGGTACTTATAGGTGTTTATCCTGCACACGTGTTGCTGTAGGTCATCTACCACATGCCACTTCTGCAAAGCATATTTCAACTAGAAGTACTCATTGCCTTGGCACCTGTCCCTCAAGTTCCTTGGAACAGCAAAGCATAGCAATATTTGACATGTGTTGTGCTGCATGCAATGGCATCGCCGCCTTGTGTTCTTTTGTTGGGCAGGATTTCATGTGGCTGAATGTAAGACCTTCTTTTAATGATTGGAGGTAAGAGCTGTATTCTCTTCTGAAATATCATTCATTGAGTTTCTCAGAAATGTTTTTTCCATGCAAATATGCCATTTAAAGTGTCGAGGGCTAATGGGAAACAAAGCCTATTGTTAAACCAATTATTATAATGTTTGATTTTCCTCACACAAAACCCATATAAAGTATTTTTTTTTATTGTTGCGTTTTTAGTTTACAAAAAACCTTACACAACATGTAGAAAACACACCATATAAAATACATAGTTAATAAGAATCCATAGTACATAAAACATCACTAGAGCCTGACTATAAAATTCATCACAGAAAATAAAGAAATACATCAACAAATTTCAGAGTATGTTTAGGTACGTGCAAAGTTTCTTACATCCAATATAGCATTTATGTGCCCAAATTCATTTGATCCAAACCGTTGGTTATACCCTGCAAGAATGTATTCAGTGCCACGATTAGGGATATATTTAAGCCCCACCTGCATCTGTTCCAGAATAGGTTCACTGAGAGCGCTAAATCTTTCTTGAACCTATCTTTGAGTGTCAAACCCTGTAAAGGCTCAAAATGAGAACAACCGAGTACTAAGTGCTTAAGTGTCTCTTGGGAGTCAATCAACCTACAAAAACGACACCTCAGTTCTAGGGAATCAGTCCTAGACCCACCGTTAATACCCCAGTGTCTTATCCTCTCAAGGGTAGGTAACGGATTCAACCTAAAACGCATTTAGGTAGTTCTTCCCCTCTCACACGGAAACTTCTGCAGATAAAGGGGCAAACATTCCCTCACGTGACAATAATAGATAAAGTATTCTAAAGTATTGTAATTATTCTTTTTTGCCTGTACTAACTAATGCTTGTACCATATCTTTACAATTTTTCAGAAATATACTTTAAGAAGTGAGCTCTAGGTTTAACAGCATTGTCAAACGTTGGTATGTGTGTCCTTGAATCAATAGACTATACCCCAAAACCAAGACGTGTTTTATCAAGGAAGAAACAAGATGCTATTCGGCCAGGCACAAATATAGGTTTTTAATACCTCAAAGACAAAGACATCGTAAGGTCCATTTAGGTTTGAATGGGAGAACTTATTTCATTTATTTATTGTGCATTTGTTAGGCGCTAATACACCAGGTAAATTGTGTTTCAAAGGACCCACAGGGCAACAGGCAGGGAACATGTAATAAAACAATTAATACACTGGAGGATAAAGACGAACCTACTAGGCCTTGTGAGCATTCAGAGCATGCAAGGGAAGGAAGAGGCGAGGGGAAGTGGGGTGGGGGGTATGTGTTCCAGTGCCCGTGCTCGTGAGTGAGCAGCAGGTGTAAGTGTCCAGTGTAGGAAGTGCTAGGGAACTTTCAGCTGTAGTAAATAAATGGGTAAGTGAAGGCCAGTGAGTGCCAAGGCAAGTGCTGTGAGCGAGCAGAGGCTGAAAGCGATTGGGTGTGTGAGGCCAGGGCCATGAAGGACACATAAGGGCCCTGGTCACCAATCTCAGCAGCTGTGGAATTAGCAGAGGAGGGAAGAAGGGAAGGAGGAGGTGAAAAGGAAATTCTTGAGCAGCTTGCAGAATTTGAGGACATCCCCCTCGAGACGAAGATGGAGGGGAGGCTGTTCAGAGGAAAGAAATCAGCCACCAGCCATCTGCTAAGCGAAACGCTTAACACACAGAGAGTTGGTACCCAAGGAACATATAGGTCTAGAGGGAGAGTATTTAGGAAGAGCAAGTTGCAGCTAGCCCCCAGTCTCAGATATCCTTATGGATGATGCAGAGGAATTTGAACTTGATCTTTGCAGCAACCGGGAGCCAATGAAGAGTTTTTAGGGTATGAGAGATGCAGTCCCTGGGCTCGAGGCCAAGGATAAGTCTTGCTGCCCAATTCCAGATTAGCTGAAGGGGTCGTAGGGAGGAAGAAGGTAGATTCAAGAGAAGGCTATTGCAGTAGTCTAGCCTAGAGAGAATCAGAGCTCTGGTAACATTGAGATTCTGGGGGAAATGCTTTTTATTTTGAATCTATTACGGAGTCTTTTGAGTATGCCTCCAACCCATCAATTGGCAAGTGCTGGGTTTAAGGCAGCAGACAGGGTAGGTCTGATAAGTGCAGGAAGAAAAAGGGAGGGGGGACTGCATGGGTACAGATGCAGACCCCAGTGCAAGTGGTGGGCCGGAGGCAGTGTGGGAGGTTTGCAGAGTGAGCAGGTACCTGGGCCCGGAGGACAGAGGGTGGCCAGGTGCACAGTGCCAAGAGAGAACAGATCAGCAGGGGAAAAGGTGAATGAAGGCAGAAGCAAAGAGGAAGGTCTTCGGGTGCTTCCGGAACCATAGATGGATCTCCTCAAGTATTAGAGTTGCAGGGAGGCTGTTCCAGAGGGAGGCCCGAGCCGAAGACAGAGATCTATCCCCAGCTTATTTCTTTGAAAAACGACTGACCCGGAGGGAGTTAGAGGTAGAGGAGTGAAGAGCTCGAGAGGGGAGGTATTTGCACAGGGATAGCTAAAGGTATTTTGGACCCAGGCCCCAGAAAGCCTTGTGGACAATGCAGAGGGTTTTGAATTTAAGCCTTGCATCCACTGGGAGCCAATGGAGAGATTTCAGAGCTGGAGAGATACAATCCCAGGGCTTGAGGCCACAGACAAGTCTTGCAGTCCTGATCTGGATTAGTTGCAGAGGGCAGATAGTAGAGGCAGGTAGATTTAGAAAGAGGCTGTTACAATAGTCCAATCTAGACAGAACCAGACCTTGGGAGACTATGAGCTTCTGGGAGAAGTAGAGGAAAGGCAGAGTACCTCTGAGGAGGTGCAGTAGGATATTGAACTTTATAGAGACATCAGTGATGTGGGCAGAGAAGGAAAGTGTGGAGTCAAAGATGACCCTGAGGTTCTTAGCCTCGCAGGTGGGGGCGGGAGGGGGGACAAGGGAGGCTGGCCAGAGAGTGAGGGGAAAGGATGGTGAAGGTGTGCTGATGAGGAGGATCTCCATCTTACTGGCATTTAGACAAAGATCATTGGCGGCACACCAATCTTGAATGGCAGTTAGGCAATCAGAGATGAGAGAGGGAGAGGAGGTGGCCGAGGGAAGCCTGAGAATTTCATTCTGTGCTGTCCCCCTTTTCCCAGAGACAGTCACTTGAACCGGTTTGGGGGGAGGATCCCTAATTTACTCCCAGGATGACATTTCTGGGGTTCAGGGATTGGCAGTTCTAGACAAGACCCCATACTTACACAGTCTAAGTTAGGGTCTTTTGGGACCCATTTTTTGTGGGGAGGAATCCCCTGTCCCTGAAAGAGAAGACCTTCTTCCCAGAATCCTCCAAGGATTCTTCCCCTTCAAACTGGAGGACGCTGACTTCCTCCACAAAATGAGTGTCCTTTTTCCTTTGGTTTCTCTTACTTTCCCTCTGTTCCCTAGGTTGCAGCTTTTTGGGGGTAGGAAATCTGGGTTCAGGTTCAGATGTTTCTAGAGGCTTTCACAGGTGAGGAAGGAAGCTTCCTCTAGGGCTTTGCATCCCCCTTCCTCCCGAGCCTCCTCCTCTGAAACCTGTTGGTTGTCAGGGTTTTCTCCCCTTCATTGTTCTGGGGTGCCAGACCCTTGGTTTGAGCTGTTCAGGGCAGCCATGTTGATATGAGGGCTCTGCTGAGCCCTCAACATGTGACTCACGTCTTGGGTCAAGCTCTGGACCTGGCGCTCCAGGTGACACCCTCTCTGGTTGATATGGGGGTCTAGGATCAAATCTTTTCTGCTCTCGGCAAGAGTAGCTATCCCTTCTCCCCGAGTAGCTTGTGTGTTCAGGGTTTCCCTGGTAGCCATCCATTCTTTGGGCCTCATTAGTAGTTTGGAGGTAGCCATGCCCTTAAAAAGGGCATGGCTACTCCAAACCCAGGTCCGGGTTCCCTGAATGGGGAAATACCAGGCCATTCCGACCTAGGAGGACCTGGTATTTCCCCATTCAAGGAACCCGGACCCGGTACATCCCCATTCCCATTTGAGCCCCCCTAGGGCTCAATGGGAATGGGGAGATTGCTAACAATGGTCCAGTTAATGACAGGCCCGTTGTTAGCATGCTGGGCCGCTTGCGGGACACGCTAAGGACGTCTGGTAAAACCAGGCGTCCTGAGCGGGTCCCGCGAGCGGACCTCCTAATGAGGCGATAGGGGGTTAACAGTGCTGGCAGCTCTCCTGGCGCCATTAACCCACTACCGCCAGGTTCGTAATGAGGCCCTTAGTCTCCCTTCTCCCTGATTTGGGGGTCTAGACTCCTGAAAGCGGGGTGAGAGAGAAGGATTATTCTGGAAGTTGGGATTGGTGGGTACCTGGAGAAGAAGCTAAATTGGAGGGTGGAACATTACTGCCCTCCTGAGGAAGTTTTGTGGGAAATTTGGTGGAAAGTTGTGAAGAAAATGTCCTAGGGCCATACTTACCTGGTTGGATCCCCCCCTTGAGCCAGGGGAGTTCAAACGTACCCCAAGATGGGTCTGTTCCCCTTGTCCCTCTGGCTGATGTAGGTGGCAGAGTCAGGTGACACATTTGTGGGGTACTCTGTCTGGCTACCACCTGCCTGGGACTGGTCAGAGGGTCTTCTCTGCCTCTGGTTTGGTTGGTTAGCGGAAGATGTATGTTTAGCCCACCCATTTCTGGGTCCAAAATTGGGGTAATCTTCTCCTCTGCCACCTTGGCAGTAGCAGGGGTGTTGGTTGGTTTGGGATTTTTAGGGGAATTCGTATTTTCTACAGGCTTTTGGACCTCATAGATTGCTTGCTTTATTACCGAGTCCAGGGTCCTTTCTTCGTGGAAGTCCCTAACCAGTTGCATCATTATGTAGGGAGGGCATGGAAATAGGTATTAATGAACTCCCTACTGTTTGTGCCCACCCGTCTAGTGGTTTGTGCAAATGCCCAAATCATCTCTTGGACAAACTCTCAGTGTCTGATGCTCTCCACACTGCAGGTTGTAGCCCACCTTGCGAGCCTCCTGGGGGTTCCAGTGCACAGAGAAGTGCTTCAAGATGGCCGCGTTGTAGGTAGACCACCTTGAATGATTTTAATCCTCCAACCCAGCAAAGAAGCTGGAGTATTCCTGGGAGAATGTCCACTTGGCAAACTCCATAGAATTCTGGTCATTTTTGATGCTAAATGACATCGTCATCTGGTCATACAGCTCCAGATGCTCCCAGACTGAGTATTTGGCATTTTTATGTTAAAGGGTCATGAAGTTCGTAATGGCTTTTATTTGTCCAATGGGGTCTTTTACCAAAGTTCTCTTTTGTTTGGCAGCCTTCTTTTTCTGCTGCACCTGAGTCCATTTGCCCTCAGACTCAGAGCTGCTGCTATTTGAGGTCCCAACCCTATCATCTAGGTGCTCCCTGATTCTGTGAGACTGGCAGTCTCTCCCAGAATGACGGTACCTTGTCTCTTCTCCCATGTTGTATGGTAGGCTCTCTGGGTCCCTTCCCTTGGCTTCCCTCTTTCGCACAGGAGAGTACTCATCCGACTCCTCCCTCCTTCCGGGATTGGTGGAGTACTCCCCCCACCTCCCTAAATGGGTGGAAGTTTTCCTCTTTTGGGGCCTAAACTCAGACTCTTCCTTATCTGCAAAGTGGACCAGACAGCCCCTTTGCAGCTGATGTCTCTGCAAGTCTAGCTCCCTGATTCTCTCTTCAGAGGAGTTCTCCTGGTCAAATACATTTGCCAAAATATTTTTGAACCTAAACAGTGATGCACGTCCATCAATCTCTGATGGATACTGGCCTGTCGGCTCAATCATGCTGGGCCTAATTGAGTCTGGCTGCCTCATGGTTCCGGGTTTTTGTGAACTGGTAGACATGAAGTTAGCAGCGCCTTGTGCATATAGGGTGGTAAATTGGCTTGAGGCCCCTGGTACAGAGGGCCCTACACCAAAGTTAGAGGTTGCCCTTCCCTTCCCTATCAGTTCGGGGTTCCCCAATTCCTTATTAAACCTAGCACACTCCTTCTCTAATCTCTCTGATTCCTCTTTTTCAGCCCCTATTTCTTGATAGTATGCAAAGGCCTGAGCTGTGTGCTCTGATATCGGGGCTTGACTGGCTTCTATGATCTTACCTTGTGCTACTAATTGGCCCCAGCGCCCCTTGTTCTCTTCATTCAGGGCCTCACTTTCTTTGTGTACCTCTTGTAGGATCTCGCAATACTCAGACCTCTTCTTTTGCAGGAGGTTAATCTCCTTAATCTGTGCAGTTTTGGTCTGTATTGTCTGCTCTAAGTCACCTTCTATTTGCCTCATATGCCCCATACATATTTCATTCTCTAATGTTAGGTCAGTCAGTTCCTGAAGTCCTGACTCTCCTTTCTCCACGTCTGCCTTTAATTTGCCTATTTCCTGGTATAGGGCATCATTTTTCTGATACAGTGTGCCGTTCAGTTCACTAAGGTTATCTCACTGCTGTTTCATAGCGCTCACCTTCCGGCACTCCAGGTCAAATTCCTCTTGGGAATGGACCACTTTAATAATCAACTTGCTATTCTCCCATGTCCTCTAAGCAGGTTCTAGTGTATGTCACTTGTTGGTTCAATTTTAGTTGACTCTCTTTCAGGGAATCAACCCTTTCTTGGCACTCCTCTTTCAGTGCAGAGAATTGTGATTCTCGCTCTGAATTCATTTTTTGCTGTGTTGTCAACTCATCTGTTGGATGATGCCACCTAATTCTAACTCAATATTTTGGCTCTGTATTACTTTCTCCTCTACCTGCTTGACTCCCCTTTTACTTGCTCCAATAATTCAGATTGATTCTGCGCGGAGACTAGACTCTCATTATATCTTTCTTCCATAACTATCATGTGGAAGTACATGTATGCAGTGAGTGGGACCATTTTAGTTTGCTCATCTTTGGTGATCTGCGTCATGTAAAAGTCAGTCAAGGCTTGATGTAACAGGCGACTGTCCTGCCACACATCCATATTTAATGGGGTCACCTCTTGCATCATTCTAGATTACGAGGCTTCATGTTTTTGTACTGTCCATTCCCCTCTAATGAACAATTTGGAAAGGAGGTGCTATCTATCCATATTAATTTCGACGGTGCTCATTATGAAATGTGCTCTACCGCTGGTGGGATATCTATGAAAGGGCAACATCTCCACCGTGCTCCTTCCTAGTTTATGGTTACAATATTTTGTTTGGCCACACTGCTCTGATACCTAGGGTACACGTTTTGCCTTCACAGTGTAACACAGCTTACCATCCACTAAATGTAACAATACTTTAATGGGCTAGTCTGCTGTGCTATGCTGACACGGGCAAAAACACTTTTCCCAATCACAGCAGGAGCCCCCACTTTATCACAGTTTATTACACGGCACACTCCAGCTGGGAAACTCCTTCCCCTACAATGAGTGTGGTGAACCATAAAACGCTTTTTATTTTTAATCTACTACGGATTCTCTTGAGTAGGCCTCCAACCCGCCTCGCACCCAACCTCCACAAACACCCCATCTCACAATGGAATAAGAACCAGGCTGGAGTGTATCAATAAGATATTTATTAATTCATTATTTAATAAAAAAAGGAAGATCAAACAATTTCATAGCCGCCAATGTTGTGGCAACAGACAATGCAATAATCTCTACAAAACAACCAGGTTAAGATATCCTACTACAGTTAATTCACATTTTTAATAGTAAAACAGAAAAATAACAATTAACCACAAAGTGATTGCTCCTACAGTTAAACACTCCCCCCCCCTGCAACACTCACCCCCAAACATTAATTTGGACTTGATTCCTTTGAATGGAAGGCAGTGGCAAGGAGTACGAATATAGAGGGAAAATAGGTTTTGCGGTAAAGCCCACCTCCACAAGATAAGAAGCCAGCAAATAAGGGGAAACCCCATTGTTGGAGCAAAATGGAAGAATGGGATTTTGATTATTACTCACAACTGCTAAGGGACAAAATATAAGGACATTTGTATTGCTTAATCTTAGGAGATAGGGAACGTTTTATAGAATACTGATCAGCATACCAGAGCAAAATATAAATGAAGTGGGAAACTCGGTTTTGGGAGAAAGCAAATGCAAAGGGAAAATACGGTGGCAAATGGAAATTGGTTTATACTGGGGCTTACAATAACAGGCAGCTAAGGGAAGGGGTTTAGCGTACAATAGGAAAATCAGTTTTCAGTGACAAGGACAGAAGTTCATACCAGGTAGACTTCTAGGCAAAAGGGATTGCTCACAATGGGAACAACGGTTTAATAGAACAGGTGCACATAGGAATTTGTTTGGTAATGCACACAATACACGGACAAATTCGGTTTTCAGTTACAAGGAGACTCATTATTTTGAGGCAACCCTTTAATGACTATAACAATTAAATAAAAACACCAGGAACAAGATGGTTGATTTCGAATTGCAACAATCTTGAACCGTCAATTTCAATCAGAGAATGAATTAATTTACTTACACAAATACTAATGATTCACACAAACACTGCAGGGTTTTCTTAATGGGGATATGCTTGCTCATATAGGCAACAAGAGATTCTTCTATGGGGAGATGACTGGACTACCTGGTCAATTGGGACTTTCAATGGGAAATATTGGATGTACTACTACAAAAATGAAGGGTTTATGCAATTTAGGGCTGGGGTTATATGCTTCTTACATAGCAAGCCTGGGTTTAGGATTCAGGAAAGCCAGCTGGAACTCAGGACACTCTGGACAGATAGGGCAAGGGGTCTGCTCACTGCGCTTTCAATGATGGTAAGGTTCAGCAGCCTTCTCTCCATCCTCCTTTTCTGTCTCCCTGGTTTTTATGTGTCTTGAGTCCTAGTACGGTCACCCTTATATAGCAGAAATGACATCACTAATTTTACAATCTACGGGGAGTACCCTGTCATTATCCCTGCCTCTCAGATAAGACAGTTACCATTGCTTTCACCACCCCCTGTCAGGATTGGTTCAGGGGAGGAGAGCACCATCTGTCTGTTTCCATTTTTTACCCTCCTTTGTTCTCATTACATCTTTTTGGAAAAAACAAGTTAAGTATCATAACCTCATAATTGTAGTAGCCACTGCCATATGAAACAAATATTTGGTTTTAGCTGGTCATAGGAAACTAGGTAAACCGATTGCCAACTCTGTATGATGTAGCACGGCCCTGTGGCACATTTGTATAATTTTCATAAAATGTCCAACAGTTATGAATATGTAAATCATCAAGCATATTCCTAATTTCAATTTCCACCTTTTCATCAAATCTCATAATTGCCACATGTTCAGATCAGCCAGAAACCCAATCTAACTAGCCATTACAGTTCCCAAAGTCCCAGGTAAATGCAATGTATATCTTTAAAACCGCCTGGAAATTAGATGAACAATAGCATACAATTGAGATCCATCCTCAGTCTGATGGCTGCGCAAAATGCCAAAAAACAAAACAGTCTTTTAATATGAAGGATGAGTGTCTCTGTCAGCAAATGGGCTGGCTGCTTCATCCCCCAAAGCCATCTGTTCCCTGGGGTCAGCCTGTGACCAGAGGGTTTTTATGAGTCTCTTTGAAATTGACAGTTTTCTCTTTGAAGTGGGTGCAACAAGAACTTGCAGCCTTTCATCATGCTTTAGCCAAGGATTGCCTTCTTTGAAATCCCTGCAGTCCTGCCATCATGTTTGCAGAACAGGGAATTATGACACCTCCCGCAGCATCACACTTCATTACAGGATTGTTAGAGAATAGGTTTGAAATCCAGCTGGATGTGGGGCTTGTCATGGTGAAGTTCCTGCCTTAGCCAAAACCATTTTTTCCTGAAGTAGTGCCTCTTCACAGGTTACAGGAGTTTTGTGGGTCAAACCTAATATACATTTGCTTTGGTCACCCCCCCACAGCATGTTTCCCTGACATTTCTCTGTTAGCAGTGGCATCTTTTTCTAATGTGGCTTTTTAATAGCAACACATGTGCAGGTCATTTTTGGTTTCAATGTATAACTTCTTGCCATTCATGTGACAGGGAAAGTAAAGCCAGGCCGTTTTTGGTTCCAGTGTTGACATTCTTGACACTCATGTGAAGTAAAAGCAAAGCAAGGCTGTTTTTAGTTGCAGTGTTGAAATGCTGATGTTAAGGTGAAATGGACTTCTGTTTGGGGCCTTTAAATGCACCCCACAGTAGCAAGATTTATGCTGGTAAGCCGCATCTTGATTTATTTTGTTGAGGAGAGACTTGTTACTTAATATATTACTTTGCTGAATATAAAAAGACAGAAGGTGATTTTACTTATTGTGTTTCAACTCCTCTTTGAAGCAGAGTACCATTATGCTCTCGTACAGGCTGGTAGATTGATCTCTTGGCCTTTTGATTACAAAAAGATATGGCACTGGCTGCCAACTTTTATTTGTTATTATTGTCTAATTTGTGCAATAGGTTATATCTTTATCCTGGATGCTTAATAATTGATTACTTTATAAAATGATTTTGTGACATTTTCAATGCTATCTAGACACTAGACGTCACCGAACATTTCCGCAGGTTTCTGTTGCTGATTTCTTCTGTATCTTAAGTGGGTGTGAAAGCGTTTTATCTAAATGATGTATGACTCAAACATATCTTGTAGAGCCATCCCTGACGAATGACCCAGGTTCCAAAATGCATTGGTGAAGTGTTCATTGGCCTCGGTGTTAATTCAATGGTGCAATCTGATAAGAAGAGATCAATAATGAAAAAAGTGACTTAGAACAATATTTCAGAACCTAAATAGTTTTTGGGAAGGAATATTAGAAAATGTTAGCGTTCATTTACGAATGTGTGTAACCAGAACTGATGGATTGACTGTTAGTTTTACTCAATGTTTACAGACTGCCAGACTCTGGTGCAGGGGTCTGCCACATTGGACTGCCCAGATGTTTTGGAATACATCTCTCATCAGTCCTAACAAGCAAAGTCAATAGTAGGAGATCATGGGAGTAGTTGCACAAAACATCTGGAGAGCGGCCGGTTGCAAACCCCTGCTCTAGAAAATGATATGTGTGCATTAACTGTCCTACGATAACAAAAGCCCAGATAATTGGTACATTCCTTTCGGTCAGAGCTCAAATAAAACAAAAAGATTTATGAAGTTTAAATAAGTATTTTATTATGTATTTCAATATTGAGTAACCATGCTGTTTCCCATTCATGCTATCTTGTGGTTGAGGATTGAATGAGTGTTTATTACCAAGACAATTCAGTAATTATCTTCAAAGAAACTCACATGTAACTTGTGGCTTTAACAGCACATTCCAGTGCCTAATGGTGGAGATGGTTCCTGGGAATGGCGGGGAGCCTTGCTGATCCAGACATTGAGAAGGTATTTGCCAGTGGAAGCCAGAAAAGTGACTAACCTTTACACAATCCTGCAGCCCAGCATCAACTCAAGAAACCCTAAAAGTATGTAAACTGATATCCTGCAAGAATATTCAAAAGCTACATCCATATAGAATATAATGCAGAACACTGTATATTGGCATCTGCCAGGTAGAAATAATTAATAGCTATGGTTTTCACAGAAGCAAGTTTAGATCTCGGTCTGTGAGTTATAGTGTACAATGAATCTCACAGATTAACAGTGGTTAGAAGACCTTATATGCAGTAACAATGGGAGCGTATGAAATGCTGGAAAGGATTACCACAGTAACTGATTTCAGGCCCAAATACCAGACAGACTCAAAGAATATGGCAAAATACTACTTTATTATCAGTTCAATAAAGTAGGGAAATCTGGCAAGCATTACAGGTTGCAGCTTACTCACTCTCAGACCATTTCTGTTACTCAAATGACTTTATACTTCGATGTACGTAGCTATAATGTCATCCTACTTGGCAAACAGTAAAAACCTATTGGGCTGAGGGATTGGTTAGGGGAACATATATACCTATAGTATACATAAGATTTAGTAACATCATTAGCTGCCCCTCATCAAATTGGCACACCTTGAACTACCTCTAACGTCATACAATATAGATAATAGCATAATACCAGCAGTGGATAGGCTTCTGGACATTTGGCTTGTTAGCAGCATGTAAGCAAAATGAAGCCCAGGTGCGGAGAACAACGTCAGGCAACAGCCCACTTGGCTAATTAACTTGCCATCTCTCATCAGTTATGCCCTAAGCCAAGGCTTCCTCTTTGTAGTTGATCTTGCTGACTGCTCTCCTCCTTGGAACATTGAAGGGAGTAAGGGTACATTGCTATCTTCATCTAGAGCCATGAATAGGCCTTGTCTTCTGGTCTTGCACCACGTGTTAGGAGACCATGACTTTGTCCAGTCTGTCCTTCTATTTAATGCCATTTAATTCAATTATACTGGGTGCTATTACTCATCTTGGCCTCTGGAGACATGGTTGGTCTGTCCTACATGTGCTTTCTGCATTTTTAATTGCCCAATACTTGGCACTTCCAAATGTTCTCTCTTTTATCTAATCTTAAGAGAAATATGTCTTATGTATATGGTTTATCCTCTTCGACTCCCTTCATGCATTGCAGTTGCTTCTCACTGTGGCATCCTTGACACTGAGCTAAACAAATATCCTTTGTCCTTGCACAATTCTGTATTCCAGTGCCTTTCAACTCTGCGGCCTTGGTGTTTCTCCCTGAAGCTTCTAGCTTACTTTTATACGAAACCCATGTCCATTTCTCGCGTTATATTTCCTACTTTTAGCAAGCTTCTATATGTCTCATATGCCTTGCATTTTTGCATATATACATCTACTGCATTTCTTCTCACCTTTCTTCCCAGCATAGATGATTTGTTCGTATTTGCATATTCGTTTACTTTGTCACGTCAGTTACATCTTTATTCTTTAAGTATTTGTATATTGTTTCAGTACGTCCTCGTCTCTTCTCTTCATGGCGTCACTTGGTATTTATCAAACTTTGCTTATAGCTCCGCTATATCCAGTGGTGTCTGCAGACTTCCTTCCACCACATCAGTTAGAGTGTACTTTGGGTACAGCTGTCTGAGTGCATAACTTCTTTCATATCTTCAATGTGGTATTGGGAGTACACCAGTTGTCATACACAGTGGTTTCCTGCTGTTCTTCCAATATGGCGGAGGTAAGGGGGTTGGATCCATGAATGACATGTACACCTGCTTCTCTACACTTCTTTTCCTGTGATGGTCACAGTCTAACTAAAAGCCCTGAATTAATGTAGTTTGGTTCTTAAAACTGATAAAAACGAGATGGTGAGAGAGGAATCAGAAGTCCAATAACTGCAAACCAAGGAAAGCCAAATTAGCAAAATTGCTAAGATTAGGATTTTAAAAAATACATTGGTACTCAAGTGGCTACCATAAAGGTGTATTCTGCTAGCAATGTGGTAAATTGGCCTCTAGCAAGGCCAATACTAGATTACAGTTGCCATGAGTCTACACCCTGAAACCAATGTAGCGTGGCATAATAACCCTTGGGGAAAAATAGGAGACTTCAAATGCATCCCTGGCCTAGGAGCCTGTGATGCTGGAAATGCATTGGAGGGACAGGGCCTCCCTGTCCTTGTCATGTAGTCCTTTTATCATGTATGATATGTGTTATTTTCTGCACAGGAATCCATGTGGGACTCCTGGCAGTACAGCTTTTCCTCTTTTTGGTTTGGTGAACAGACCCATGGGATACCCTTATGGCACCCATAGGTGGGGGTACAACCCTGTACCCCTAGTGTATGTTTTTGGGTGCCTGCTTGTGACCCACAGAGCAGGGTATGGGCTGGTGGCAGCTCCATGCTGGATTTGATAGGTGCTCTGAGTAGCCTCCATTTTGGGATACCCAGTTCATTCCTGATAGGAGACAAGATGGACCCTGTGGCCTCTTGCTTTCTATTGCCTGTCACCCTGTTTTCCCAAAGTCCTGGGAAGCACTGACTCTGTCCCTTCCCCTGACTCGCTGTTGGGTGGAAGTTCCATATATGGTATTGTGGGGAAGTCCAGGCCAGACTGGCTGGAGCCTTACCAATGACTGTATGTTGTGGGTACGCCCTTGGGGTGGGACCTGGGTGAATAGAGTGTGTAACCAATTTACATTTCATGTTATGGGTGTCTGGTTTCTAGTGTATGACACAATGAATGAGACAGCCCTGCCTGAAACTGGTACTGGTATGAATACAGTGTGGAGTGCTGAATGGCTGGGTGCTTGTCCCAATCCACATTCCTTGTTGTGAGTGTCTGAATGGCCTGAATGTACTCTGAGCCTGATTGGCTGACTGCCTGGTGAATGCCCTTCTGAATGATTGGCTGCCTGAGCGTGGATCATCAGTGAGAATGAGAGACAGAACAGTATATCAGGGGACCTCTCACTTACTGGAATTGTTCAGAAGCTGAAGTCGAAACTTGATGCTTACTCTCGAAGCCGAGCCGGAAGAAGAAGAATTGCTGCTGCTTTCCTTCAATGCAATCTGAAAGCTGTCATGCCATTGAGGACTGATCCAAGAGAGGACCTGGCTAGGAGACCTCTTCCCAAGCTACGAGGTAACATCGTGCACCAGCTTACCTTCACCGAGGCTCCCTGGGAGTCAGTCATTGAAAAGGCTGCTGACCGGAAACGGGGACCGCCGAGGAATCTGAAGAGAAGCACCAGGACGTCGAGGCCATTGACGACCGCCACCGTAGACTGATGTTCAGAGGACCGCTGTAACCTCGTCGACCAGAGCTGCAACGCTCCATTGCCTAAGATACTTTGAAATCAAGGACTCCCTTGCTCATCACCATCAACCGCTTTGTCCCGCCAGCGAAAGTCAAGGTCGCCGCCAGACCGAGGAGAATCCGCCGGTGGGTTTCCTGCCATCCGAAGTCCATAAAGATGCCGACAAAGATCGGAAAGCCAGCCATGGTTGAGCCTTGATCGCCGATGCCAAACGCTGATGACCCTACACCCTTGCTGGGACTACATTCTTCATCGACTCTTTGCAGCAACAAACTCTTGTCATCGAGGAGTACCGCACGCCTCATCTTCACAGGATGTCCATGAACGACCGTCGACGAGCACTGTGAAGGCCAAAGCTGCGCCCTAGATCACAGAGTTCATCTTTTCTTTGAGGGATCTAGACGATCCATGGCTCCTGCCTTAAAGGGAGTTCACTGAAGAAGAACCTGACGTCGAACTCTGCCAAACCAGGTATATTGGGGTAGTAGAACCTTTCTAGAATATATTACACACTTTATGGACTGGGCTTGTTGATTCCCTTTATTTACAGGTTTACCAGGTGGGGGGATCCTCACACAGAACTGTGTCTAGTGGTAGGGACCCAGTATTCTACCAGTTTTTTAACCCAACTTGTCTTCTCTTTTATGTCTATTGTTGATCCACTTTACTACTTGATTTGTATGCCATTGAGACTGTCAGCAGTTGGTACATTTTAATGGAATCAAGAGTTAACTGTGGTACCACATAGATATTGTACATATGTATCATTATAGTATTGCCTGAGCACAAAGTGTGTTATTATGTGTGTATATAACTTGAACCTTATTTATATGAAGAACTGTGTTATCACTAATATAGTGATAGGACATTCCTTTGTGGGGATTATGGACTGCACTGTACTTAAGAACCAGCCTGCATCACCTCCTGAGAGCTTAAGCCTTGATTGCCCATCCAACGTTACCAAATAGAGAATCTTGGCTGGGGTGCTCTGTGCTTCTACTCTGCCATATAGAGGACACGAGTACAGATAACCCTCCAGTCTTTACACAGCATTATGGGCAACACAGGACCATATCCTCAACAAGGGTTGCAGTGGCAGAGGGACTTCACCTAAAGTCCCTCTAATCACGAAAATCGGTCAGAGATGCAAACAATAAAGAAGAGAAAAAACAGAAACTGAAAGCTAAGGGGACCCTTAAGGGTGTCAGCAGAACCCCTCAAAAAGGAATTCTACCCTAAAGAACAACTTTTTCCCTGATGAGTCCTCATCGAAGGCCTCTCAGGGAATTCTTTATTTGCCCCCAAGAGGACCTTTGTCTCAAAGCCTTTGGGTCCCCAAAGTGACATTGTTCCCTATATCAGACACCTTATACACTTGGTTGTGTGGGCTTCACTGGTTGAAGGCAGTAGTTGCATGTGATTGTAATTGTGCAAGGTCTCTTGTATGACTTCTCTGTAAACTCTAGTACCAAATGCAATACCAACTATAATGGCCCTCAGCTGCCTGGCTGTGATCCCTGCATGGATTCTGACCTGAGGACATATTCTAACATGAGCGACAACGGTCAGCATCTTTTGCCACCTGTGGCTGATCAAAGTACATTTCAAGAAGCGGTTCAGACCATGTGCATGGCTGAGTGTACATAGTTCACATTCTTCTGCATCCCTCTTGCCTGGTTTGCGGACATCCTGCAGCTATGGACTCTATAAACTACACCAGTCACGGTAACTGTGAAACAATTCTTCAAAGTCTTTGCTGGTAACCTAGTGGTTCAATGCTTGTTTCCATCATTGGTGCTTTGCAAATTTCCAGAAAAATGTTTTGTGAGAGTGAGTGGGGTTTGTTTGTTGCATTATACGTTCATGACCTCTGTCTCCCTTCAACAGTGGGAGTTGCTAGACTCAGATACGGCCAGTTGCCTAAATAGACTCTGGATTTTACCTTCTAGCCACACCTGGTGTGAAAGCCTGGAAGAATGCACAGAAAAGTTGAAGGTAGACTACCCTGTGTAGCTTGGTGCTCGCCAAAATGTTTAATAAAAGCAGCCCTGTGATTAGGAGCCGACACAGCACTCAGTTGCCAAGATTCTGCTTTTAATTGGAAGGTCTGCACCTGTACCTTCTAGTACAGAAGTAGAGGCCTACCGGAAGACAAATAATTAGCAGTCTCTTCCTGGAAAATCCTGTCCGAATGGCCTGCTGTGTTGACATCCTGCAAAGGAGTACCCCATAAATCACTACACCGGCCGCCAAGACTGTGAGACATGCTTTAAAGTATTTGTGGAAGTGTTTTGCTAAGTGCTGTTAGCTGTCTGCTGGTCCCCCTGGAGAAAAAGAGCATTTTTTGTGGATTTGAAATTTGTCTCTGCCCACAATACCGGAAATTCCTTAAAAAAGTTCAGGCATTTGCGCAAGTGCTTTGCTAAGTGTTGTTAGCTGTCCTGCTGGTTCCCCTACAGAATAATGAAAATATTAAACGTTTCATGGACTTTATAAACTGGAATATAGCAACACTGGTTCTAATTGCTTACCCGTGAAAATGCTGGACTTGATACTCTACTTCAGATAATTCTATATGTCTGTTTTATTATTTTAGGCAATTTTTGTGGATTTGAAATTTGGTTCCGCCCACAATACCGGAAATTCCTTTAAAAAGTTTGGGCCTTGCGCATTTGCGGAAGTGCTTTGCTAAGTGCTGTTAGCTGTTTGCTGGGTGCGGGTTGTGTGGTGAGTTTACTTGAGAAAATAGTGGTGAGAAAGCTGCATAACTATATTATTCTAGCTAAATGAGTCACTGAAGGCAAGCCAATTCTTGGTAAGGTACTTCAATGTTACATGCTAATACACGAGACAATAAGATTGTGTGTCTGTGTCTATGAGACATGGAGCCTTAATCTGAGTAATGTGATTAGTCTTGAGTCACCCTTTACGCAGGTGTGTTTGGTGTTATTAATTTCTCGATTGAAATTTGAGGCTGCACATCATTTGCGAACAAGGGACTTGTATATTACAAAGAACAAGGATGGAGGTAGTGGAAGGGAATGATACCACGTTCACTGATCATGTTGTGGTTGACATTTTATGTGAACATGAAGCTCAGGGAACAGTGACTGAAAAAGCTGTCTGTGTTGACACTGTGGACAATACCACTACAAACAGTAGCAATATCAACTGTCCACCATTGATCTCTCCAGGACGTACCTACCCTCGGCGGGCTAGTAGAACATGTCCCCCTAAGACCATCTGTAGGCCAAACAAAAAAGTTTCTAAAATTACTAATTGTTTCCCTTAAGCAGATAGTCACAGTGGGGTGAAGTCTATCGAAGAGGAGGGTGGTATGAATGAGATTGTAGCTGATTTGAATGCATTCCTACAATGCCAGGTGTCCAAACTCATTGAAAAGGTCATATGTACCCCACATAGGGTAATAACTAATACCATGCAACACACTATGAGGAAAGATATTATGTGTGTTAAAAGGCTGAGGGGCACTGAAATTACAAATGAAAAGAAACATACAAGTGATGATGCTGTCTTTGAAGAGTTGGCTGATCACCTTCCATTGGGGAGGGTGGGGGGGGCACAGTGTAAAAATGTTTGCAGTTGATATTGAAAACATGCATCCTGGGTTTGAAGTTATGGGGAGCTATTATGAAGATGCCACTTCTGGTAACATACTCAGAAATGAAATTGGGCGGAAACCCAGGACATCTACCCCATTAGAGGAATGTAGCACATGGAGAACAGTATCTACAAAGGGTAATAACCATGATAAAGTAATAGAGCATAGGTTGGTGGGGACTGAAGATGAAGCTAGTGACATGCCAGGCCCATCAGTAAATCGAGATTAGGTGGGACAAGAGTATGCAATGGTCCAGAATGAGTCCCGAGACGTAAATACTAGTGATATGAGTATGACATCAACTGCAATGTTTACTGCATTTTTAAAAGCCTGCTGACCACCTTAGAAAGAGTAGAAAAGAAACTCGACATCCAAACTTTACTACTACATACGTTGTTTTAAGGGATTGTGCCCATATTGGCATAATGACGATCTAACAATGTCAAAGGCACAAGTTCAAGAAGATAGTAATACCGGTAAATAAGCAAGCGCAGTGTATTGTAAATTCACGACATGTATCTGGGAATAACAGTCAAAAAACCAAGAAGAAGTAAAGTAAACAAATAGCTCAAGCTCTGATGTATGATAGGAGGAAGCAGCTAAATACTAAAAATGGATGTATCCATGTTTGCAATAAAAACAAGATAACCAATGATGATGATCAAATGAGTAGTATGTGGAGTAAGGATGGAGTGGACGTTATAAGCCATTGGTGATAATGATCAGGAGCAGAGAATAGACCTGACTCAGTGTGTAAAGGAGAGAACTGACAATGAAACTGTGAAAGGAATTATGAAGCCTTAGAAAGCAAATGATATTCGGCAGTATCTCTGTGAGTCTATCAATACGTCTGAATCTTTGCCCAATCACAAGTTACATAATGGGATTGAAAGACTGGAAAATAAGAACAGTGACAAACAAACTCAAGCAGTTGGTCTTTGTGACTGCATGCTGGAATCAGTACAGTGTTTGTTTGTTGGTGATTGTACAGCTGAGACTGATCGAGCCATATTGAAGTAATCTGGAGTTACTAGTGTAAAAGAGAAAGGGAGGGTAGGTGTGAGGTTCAATGCTGCATCACAAACCAGGCCAGGGAATATGAATGAAAGTCATAAATCCAAAGCTAGTGGGGCAGGTTTAATGAGGCGGGAAACTAATCAGCAAACTATGGTGGATGAGGTTGATTCAGTAAGAGCAATTCAACTGAGATCTATAACAGGAATAGACAGTCATCCTTCGTTAAATAGGGCAGTAGTACTTACAATATTCCATAAGATTGTGCCATTTCGGCGGATAAACAGTGATGATATTCTGGTGGTGGACCAACTGGAAGATAGAAATAATGCAACATCTAACATATGGTTTAAATCATATAGTATCATAGACTTCGTCCTTCAGCATGACGTTGATCTTTTTGAGTTAAGGTATTCCTGCATTGACAAGCGGATGTCCACTGTTAATTATCAAAGTACGGTTAAGAGTGTTTCTATACTTCCAACTAAAGAGGAGCTGAGAGCAAAAAGCACCGTAAATCAGAGAATATTCCCAAATACAAAGACTGCAGATGAAAAGGATGATAAGAATGAATGGAAATTAAATTTTAAGGAAATATCAGAGAATTATGGTTATTGGCAACGGCTACCAAAAGTGTTTCAGGCGCATTTCCCAAATAATTGTCTTGTCAATAACAATGGATTGATCTGCTCTTGGAATAGTAGGGTAAATGGACATTTAGCTGATGTAGATGGAGTACTGGCTAATATAAACCTCTTTAGCATAGTGGCCCTGCAAGAAACATTGATGACAGCTGAATGCGAAATTGATGGAAGTAGTACACATCAGATTAAAGCAATCAAGGGCTAGATAGGAAGACCTAAGTGTGGACTTCTGGTTACTATGAGACGCCCATGGGAGATAGTGGTAAATATGAGCTTCAAAAGTATGGTACAGGCCCTCACTATTAGATACAAGTTGGTGGGTTACCATAGTATGGTGATTGTGAACATCTGTGATCCACAAAATTGCGTAGCCCACAATCAGAACATGGGAAAGTTAGATGATGTCTTGAAACAGATCCCCCCTGATACTTCACAATCATTTTGGGTGATTTCAATGATAACATACCAGCTAGTATGGAGGATCTGGTGGATCAGATAGAATCTGCCCCATGTGATGTGTGGGAGAGCAAGAAGCAGGGTAAAGGGTGGGCGGAAATATTATATCCATACAATATGCTCATGTTAAATGGCCACTGTAATGGTGATGCCCTAAAAGCCCATGCACGAGTAAATGTAACAAGAGCTTCTACTCTGGACTATATATTCGAGAACTATGCTGCTCTTGGATTGGTAGTAGAAATGGTGGTCTTGGCACGTGAAGAGAGTGACCATTTGCTGGTATGTGTTCTACTTAACATACAGAATCAGGTTGTGCAATTTGAACAAAATTGGGACATCTTTCTGAATGATAGCATCAACCAAATACGATGGATATCCCACCAAGCTAGAGACAGCAAAGGATGTCTGTGAGAGAGTCTTGCCTGTCCTCCATGAGAGATGTGCGGGCAGACATTTAGAGAATGTGAACCTATTAATAACAGACTTTGAAGCTATGATATCTAGACTTTGAAGCTATGATATCTAGTATCAAAGAGGTTACCCAGAAGAAACATAAATATAAGAGTACTAGTGAGTGATGGAATTGCAATCATGATCATGAACATAGCTATGACAGCAGAATAAAGGCTACCAAAAAGAAATTGAGGCAAGATATTGCAGAAATAGTATGAAATGGGGCGGGTATTAGGTTGCCATCAGAGATTACCACATCCATTAAGTCCATGAAATCGTAATATCAAAGATGGCTGAGGGTGTTTTGTGTAACAAGCAAGCATGAAGTGTGATGCAATTAGCTCATCATGCCAGATCAAATAATCACACAGGCATGTGGTTGGTTCTGAGAGAGGCTGAAAAGGAACATCCACCGATCAATAGTGTGGCCGAAAAGGCCTGGCCCATGCACATTGCTGACACTTTAGGTTGTGTAAAACCGAATGATGAACCACATATAAGTACTGATGCCAAATGGGTGTGTAAATCCACCATTGCTGATATAAGCATTATGATTGCCAAACTACCAGCGTCTAGGGTATCCGGACCGGATGGCACATGCAATGGTTTAGTTAGGATGTCTTCTTATCAGGGGGCACGAGCCCTCCACATTCTTTTTGTGGGGATTGGTGATTCTAGCAAAATTCCTTGTTTGTAGAAGGAGAGTATGATCCTCCCAATAGACAAAAAGGGATATTGGAAAACCCCACTAATTATCACATGCTAACCATGCTGGATATACCGGCTAAAATGTTTGCACAAGTCCTCCTAAATGAGCTTAATGAATGGATGACTCAAAACAATATCCTACCACTGACTCAGACAGGCTTTAGATCTAAAGCCAGTAGCACACACAATCTTCTCACTCTGGTAACAGCCAGTGAATATTCTTGGAGGCGGAGACAGCTCCCTGTATATGGCACTTTTATAGATTTTAGCGCAGCATTAGACACGCTCATGAGGAATAGACTATGCAACAAACTGGTTTCATGGAATAGTCCTCATGGCTTGTTAACAATGATCAAGCAATTACATGTCGGCACCAGTATAAGGGTAAGAATGGACCGAGACAGAGAGTTAATCGTCTGCTGGACACCACGCAGAAACAAGGTTGCATCTTAGCATCGACCATCTTTAATTTATATCTTGCTGATTTAGCCAAGAGACTATAACCTTTAGTGGCCTGTCTGTAAAAAATGGATGCATATCAGTTTGGGTGGCTTGGATATGCAGAGGACCTGCTTTTACCTGATTACACCCTGAAAGGGTTGCAAGTAATGTTGGACGAGCTTGGTGATTATGCAAGACTAAATGGGCTGAGCATAAATATTGACAAAACTAAAATAGTGGCATTTAAGGGGCCACACAATTGCAGAAATAAGTAGAAACCACAATGGATGCAGGGCAATAAGATTGTTGAAGTTGTGGATTGTTATCTTGGTTCATTGGTTCACAATAAGATCAACGCACAAATGGGAAGAAACCAAAGCCAAATGCATGAAAATGACGAGGGCGATACGTGTTTTTATTGGTAGGCAGGGTGGTTACTCAATTAAGACTATCATGCTGTTGTATACAACCAAAAAAGTGCCATGTCTGTTATATGGAGTACAAGTTTGGGGAGCCTCCCTGATAAAAGCACTGAGCAAATTTGAAAGTAAAATACGAAGAATGTTGCTCAGAATGCCAACATCTCTCTGTATTGAATATTTGATGTTAGAACTAAATATGAAACGAATCTCAGCAGTAATCGAGAGTAAAGTTGTTCTGATGAATGACAAAATGCAAAAACGTTGTTCTGATGTATGACAAATTGCAAAAACTGGACAACGAAACTATAATGGTTGAAGTTTTCCAGGCCTACAGGACTATATTTGAGCAGGAGAGGTTTGGAGCACTTGGGAATATACTATCAATATATAAAACTTGGCAAGTCCGGTATGAGCAACAAACGGTGTTAGTCCCACGTAGAGGGTTTGCAAAATGTGCAAAACCTATAGCCTGTGCGTTCAGTAGGGAAGCTGACCTTGTAAATTTGGCTACCAAAAGCAATAGTGGTCAGTTCAGTAAATATTGGATAGAATGCAGCAATACACCAAGATATATAGAAGCATTCCCAAACAGTTGTACAATTAGGAAGTACTCGCTATTCAAATTCAAGTGCACTAGGATGATGGAAATTGAAGGAGCTGAAGAAGGACTCATACAATTTGAGTCAATGGGCCTCATTATAAGGCTGGTGCTCCCGTAATGAAAGGGGCCAGCACGGGACCGGCCCCCTTCATTCCCGGAGCGCTGATTATGAGCTTCCCATCGCGGGACCCGGATCGCACGCCTGGTAAAACCAGGCGTGCTTTCCAGGTCCCATGAGGGGATTTGGGAGGCAATAATGGGCCAGATGTAATCTGCCCGTTATTACCTCCCTCCCCAATCCCATTGAGCCCTATGGGGCCTCAAATGGGAATGGGGATGGGTTCCTGCAAAGAGGAATTACCGGGTCCTCCTATGTTGGAGTAACCTGGTAAGTCCCCATTGCAGGAACCTGGTAATGGAGCCTGGAACGGAGGCAGCCATGGAGCTAATAGCTCCATGGCTACCTCCATTCTCGTAATGATGCCCAATGTGTCGAATCTGTGGTAAAAAAGACCATTGAATCAGCAGAATACATGATGTGCTATTGCCTAAGTTTAAATGGCCTGAGAACAAAGCATATGAAAGCTTACTGCAATAAGACAAACACCCACGATGTTGCACAACCATGGATTCTGTTGATGGAAGGCAATGATGTTAACCTTATACACCATATGATTTAATTTTATTATCTAGTGATGGACATTTTAGGTGAATTATCATTAGGGATTTTATAATTTGTGTATCTTAATAATATTTGATAGAAGGCATTGATGTTAGTCTTTTATATCTTATGATCTCAGCTTATTGTCCAGTGATGGACATTTTAGGTGATTTATCATAAGTGATTTTATAAATTGTGTTTCTTAATAACATGTTTAAGTGATGGATGTCTTTTATTATCATTGCCTATGTGTTAACATTTTAAATTGAGTGGAAACTGCACTATGGGAGTCCAGCGGTAGCCGTGCCAGTAAAAATGGCATGGTTGCCGCCGGAGTCATTTTATCCGGTGCCCGGCAATGAGGACTTACCGGGGCATTACGGCCCCGGCGGTCCCGGTAATTGGCCATTGTCGGGCACCAAAAAATATTTCTCCCCATTCCCATTCCAGTCCCATTGGACTCAATGGCAATGGGGAGGACGGATGCACCGGCACCATTCATGAATTTGTGCCGGTGCATGCGTGAAGGTCTGAGAGCGGGTGCCGTTCCGCCCACCAGGTCAGACCTGGCGGGCCGAAAGGCATGCGCTCACAGACCTCGTAGTTTGCTGGTCCGGTAACTACAGTGCCGGTAGCTTATCGGCACCGTTGTTACCGGACTGGCAACCTTGTAATGAGGCCCAATGTGTTGTATTGTATATACAAAGACTAGGATTGGCTGTAAGTATATTAATAAAATAAATAAATAAATACCTTGCAACTGTAGTAAATAGAAGTTTCTACTTGTCTGGAGCAGAGAACATCAGAAGAAAACCTGCCAGAAAGGTTCCAAATTGTAGTATTGTGTCTTTTCAGAAGAATTTCTCCACCTGCTGAAATATCAAACAGGCGCTCCTGTTACAGTTGCATCAAAGACGTGGGTAAATCAGTGCCCCACCAGTAAACTTGTGTTTTGCCGGTGTGGTTAAAGTGCCAGTAAAACTACTGGTAATTCCGGCACTGGTACTTTAACCACACCGGCAAAACACAAATGTAATGGTGGGGGAACTGATTTACCTCCTGCCAAGAGCTGCAAGTAAATCTTGCACCCACCAGCAAAGGAATGCCAAAATTGCAGGCACCTGTAACTCTGGTGCTGGTAATTCCAACAATCCCCTCCATGAGCCCCCCATGGATGGGGATTTACTGACATTTCCACCACTTGGAATATGCCGATAATTGCAGCATTCCAAGTGGTGGAAATGTGTTACTGTTTTAGTGGCATCCCACCGGAATTACCGATGGGATGATACCACCAAAACTGTAATTGCCCCCATGATAAACTTTGATTGTGAGTTCTTTTAACGTGACATTTGGCCTTTTCTGGCTCACATATTGAAGTGCAGCAGCACTGAAGAAACCTTAAAAATTAGGTCTATTTGTCACAAATTCGAATTCCCCTTTAATGAGAATGTGATGCGTTTGTGTGAATCTTCTTTGCCTTTTTAAATAGGGTCCTATCCCAAACCTATACTCACCCCTCTTCTTCTCCCACTTTGTCAGCCCTCTTACTCTCTCACCTTTTTTCACTTTTGATGTATCTTCTTCATTTAAACATATATTCTATTTGCCAACATTCTTTACCTCAGTTCTGGGTTCGAATATGATGTCTTTGCAAAAGAATTGTCGAATTTGTGGCTGGACACATTTATTTATTTATTGTATTTGTTGGTAGCACCCAGACCCAGACCCAGAGGTATCATGGTGCTAAAGGTACAATGTTAGGACTCGATGGTCACAGTATGGTAAATGCATACATCATGGAGGGTGAGTCATACAGGATATTGTAGTTGTGTTACATCGTTACATCATAGATAGTGAGTCCGGTTAAGAGAAGGTAGGACAATCCATCTTATTTACAGATATTATTTGAACAGTAGCGTTTTTACTTTGTTATGGAAGAGTGCATAAGCAGGTTTGTCTTGGATCTGCTGAGGCAGGGCGTTAGTTCCAGAGTGTGGGAGCAATGGGGTTGAAGCAGGAGCCCCCAGCTCTCTTTCCAGCAAAGTTAAGTATGTTCAATGCTGATATGGTGGAAGAACAGAGCATTTTCTGGTGATAAGATCGGTGGGGTAATGGGGGGCAGTGTTGTATAGGCAGTGATATCTGATGGCAAGGGGTTTGAATTTGATGCAGGCTTTGATGGGAAGCCAGTGTGCCTTCCATGTGATGTGAGAGATGTGGATGGAGCGCTTCAGGCCCCAAACTGCTCTAACGGCATTATTTTGGTGCAGTTGAAGTTTATTGATGTTTTTGGTGGAAGTCCCTGCTAGTTTAGCATTACAGTAGTCTATTTTGCTACCTATGATGGCTCTCGCTAGGGTGAGACAGTTTTTAGAGGTGAGGAATTTCCTTGAAAGGTTTATAAATTTGTTGGAATAGGCTGCCGAGGATGCGAAAGCTATGACATGTTGCATGTTTAGTTTAGCATCCAGGTAAACACCCAGTGTTTTTACATGGGCAGAGACGGGGATGGTGTTGCCATCTCTGCAAAAAGAGGAGGCGGGCTGAGGAGTTTGAGGCGGTGTGAGGAGCCCCCAATGAGGAGCTCTGTTTTACCATTGTTCATGCAGAGATGATGGGTAGCCATCAGGGCCTGGATGATGCTGAAGATGTGGTTGATGTTGGTGGAGTCTAGGTCATGGTTGCCAGTGATTTGGAGGAGGATCTGCGTATCATCAGCAAAGTTGGTATATGGCATGTTGAGGCTGTCAAGTTGGCGAATGCTGCTACCTTTGAAAACTTTTGGTAAGTTTGGTTCTTACAACAAAGACGAACCAACCACATGCTCCCAAATTGTAGCAACAGGTGATTCTCCTGTAAGGAGGTGTTGCTACATTTACACATTGAAGAATATCGAGCCACAGGGTCAGGAACAACAGTGTAAAAACCTCATGGTAGATTTGACCAATTTCTCAACTTTGAACAAAAGTTTGCACAAGCACTGTGGATTTCCGCCATGTGCACTTTCCCACACATGTGATGAAAAGTAAGGTTTACAGGCAATTTCACCTGTGTTTTACACTTTATGTTTCCACAACCTGGTGAAAAGGTAAAAAAAAGCATTGCCGGGAACTTTTTATGTCCAATTTAGGGCTTAAATTAAAATTGCCTCCATTTTTAATGAAGCTCCACGTATCCTCTGAAGAGTTGTGATGGGTCAGGTTGATCACACCTATCTCAGGTAGGAGTTTACGGTAGACCAAACCTGGAATAGATTGGCAAGGGACCTCCTGGGCACTAAACACAGCCACCCCCCCCCCTACTTCTTTCATAGTGAGGCTGAAATTCTAACTTTTCCCATAAATACAACAAATAGATGTTTCAGGAACTGTGCGACCATTGATCATCAGGCCTCTGCAATGCGTCAATTGATCCATGTAGGTTTCAGTGGTGTGACATTGTGTGAAGTAGCCTGTTTTTATTGTGTTGTTTTTAAAGGGAAGGGAGGCTGCAGTTCTGAACATTTAAATGGCGTTATTCATGAGCATGTCTCAGGTTTGCAGCAACAGCTATTGCTAATTCCTTTCTGAATAAGAAAATGGAGGTCTGCTGTTCAAATTAACAGAAACAAAAGAACATATTTGGATTTTATGAAACTGAGGGGATGTGGGTGGCTGCCTGGGGTAGCACAAGTGACATTTTGATCTATTGGATTCATTTTAAAAGCCTAACATTCAAAATGTCCAAATTGCAGGCTATTGATCATTCCGGCCCATTAGTGCTAAATATAAGGCTGATGTTATGTTTGGACATTTTTCAAGATACATTTATATATGTAATGTTTTATAATGCATGCATTGGGTTCGATTTGTCTTTCTTTTCATGCCAGCTGAAGCATTTTGACAGACATCTGCTAAACAGTCCAAGATTACAAGCCCATACAAAAATGGAGAAACTATAGATAAGTATTTTTTTAATGTATACCATGGAAAAAAGGTGAGGTGACATAAGTAAAATTTGCCATCCCATTGTATTGCTCCATTATATTACACTGTTGAAATACAGTATGGAAAGCGTACCTTAGGGTTGTTTTTATACTGTGGCACATTGCCAGCGTTCAAGGTGGTTTGACGATGATTGCTATGACAACCCAAGCCATTTGTCTGGGCTTTCAGGAGCTTCATAATGTGAATTCCAGCTTTACAACCACTCTTGCCAGAGTGGAATGGCGACAAAACCCGCAAAAGTGGTCGGAAGGAAGCAAAGCAACTTTTTTTCAATTAAAGGACACATGGGATAACGTTCTCGTGGACACAGGTGGCCGAGTCCCGTTTCCCACCTGGTTACAATCTTGGACGGGTAACTGTTACTCGTGAAAGTGGGAAAAGCAATTTTTATCTGTTGAGTTTAAAATATAATCCGCATGTGGTTTTTGGACGTTGGCATGAAATCGGATCCTTTTCTGATTAAGGATCTGTGAGTTAATGGCGAAACAGCGAAACCCTGTGCGTCACTGAACACTTGAGGCCTGCAGCGGCTCACAGATCTCAGCTTAAACCGGAAACCATCAGGGCCGTCATTCAGAAGGCAGCTCTTCCAACCCACGTAAAGTTTCATTAACCGTCACTTCCTCCCATCTCACTGCTCCTGTTTTATGAAGGTGCACGGTTTGCAGACGACTTTAACACACAGGCTCACAATTGTATTAACTTAAATTGAATATATTACTTTCTCTTGAAAGGAGAGCGGTTGAAGCCCGGTGGGAGCGTGTGGGCCCAGTTTGGGGAGGTCATGAACATTAATCAATTTCAAGAGGTCCGTGGCAGGATTATGGAATGGCATTCGCGTGTATGTGAGCAGAGAAAAGCAATGCTAGCAAACTCTGCGATAGTATTTGTAGTCTACAATGTAATAAGTGCGCTTTTTATTTGTAACTTTGGTTGCATAACGGTTCCAAATTAAGAGAACCCAGTAACCAGTGTGAAATAGTTTCAAACAGTCTCTTAAATTATGTATGCAATCCCAAGGCAGACTCTCTGTACTAGCTACTCTGTGTTTTTTACTGTACCTTTTAAAATGAAAATGAATTTGGAAAATCAACAGGTGCAATCACTCTATGGAAATCCACCCTGATAATACCTAATCCCCCGCACTATCGTGACTGGGGGTTTTGATTCTATTAAAGACAAGGAGGTGAGAATTATGCTTAACAATCTTTACTACTGACCAAATAGCAGCAAAGAATATTTTTTTTGTAAAACACAATAACTTTTCTTAACACAGAAAAAAACACAGAAGTCATCAGCACAGAGTGCAGGAACCCAGCCCAAGATGGGGTAAGCACCAGTCCATGAACCAATCAGGATGAACCCACCCCCATAAATGTCCTTTACTTTAATGACACTTCCTCTTCTGAAGCTGCAACATGACGCCGTAGAAACCAAACAAAGAGGTTCATTATCCAAACGAAGAACTGAACAGCCAACTCTTGCAGGCGAAAACTCCACAAACATTGCACCAGATCACCTTCCTCAAGCTCCTCGACCCGAAGCTGAAAAAAGTGAACAGACGTTAACAATGGGAGGATGGGTGGGATAATACTTGCCTCCTTGTCTTTAATAGAATCTAAACCCCCACTCACGATAGTGAGGGGGATTAGGTATTCTATGGCACGACAAGGAGGCTCATATTATGCAAGTTCAAAGCCCTTGCAACACATTAAAAACCACATGATCAATCCTCTTATGATAGAACGTTTTAAAAGTGAATTCCCTGGACCAATCAGCTGCTTTTAGAATCTGACCCAAGCCTCCCCCAAGGAAAGCCGCCTTAGATGCCATAGCACCCCTTACCGAATGAGCCTCAAAGGAAGAGGTATCAATACGAGCCTCTCCCATAACCCATTTAACCCATCTAGCCAAAGTACCCGAGGACACTGCCTTATAAGGTTTACGGTAGCTGAGAGGTACCTGGGGGGCGAAGACCTTCTGTTTTAGCTTCAAAACACTTCAAACACTGAACCACACATAACTTATAATTTTCCAAAAATGCAGGATAAGCAACAGAAGAAATCATACATTTAGTTCTTTTGGTCACAAAGAAAGTTACTCCCTGAGGGGAGAAGACCTTATTGTCCGCATCAAGAGCTCTGATATCAGACACTCTCTTAATGGAGACAAGACAAAGAAGCATTACTAGCTTTGAAAAAGTTGTTGAAGGGATAATTCCTGATTAAGAGGCCAACCAATAAATACATTCAGCACCTTATTAACATCCCACAGAGAAGAATACCTGGCTTTAGGAGGAACCTTAACCCTGGTTTACTTAAGAGCCTTTCTTACCAGAAAATGCTTCCCAACTGGCTCCCCTTTAACTAGAACATGACCGGCCGATATTGCCAACCTAAATCCATTAATAGTTGTATAGGCCTTGCCCTCCCTGAACAATTCAACTAAAAAATTAACTATGTCTACCGGAGGAGCAAAAATGGGATCGAGGTGTCTAGCCATACACCAGCTAATCCAGCGACTCCATGCTGAGGAGTACCCTGCCTTTGTGGAGGCTGCCCAAGAGTCTCTGATAACGTTAATTGAGTCCTGCGGAAGGCCTCTGAAGCACCAGGAAGAGCTGAAATCTTCCAGGCCAAAAGGGAAAGATGTCCCTGAAGTACCAGGTTGTGAGGGAGATCCGCCGGATCCGTGAGGAGCTCGGGGTGGAGAGGGAGAAGACGAGGATAGACTGTCGCCAACTCCAGGAGAGCGGGAAACCAAACCTGAGAGGGCCAAAATGGCGTCACAATTACCATTGTAGCGAACTGTCTGCGCAGTTGCACCAGTGCCCTGGCTATCATGGTGAATGGAGGAAAAGCATAAGGCAGAGGGCCCGACCAGTCCTGGAGAAACGCATCGGTCACCAGTGCTAGGGGATCCGGTCTTCAACTGTAAAATGGAGGAACCTGACAGTTGAGACAAGAGGCAAAGAGGTCTATCTGAATGGGACCCCAGAAAGACTGAATCAAGGCAAAAACTTCCTTGTCCAGCATCCAGTCGCTCCTGTCCTGAAGGTGACGGGAATTCCAATCTGCCACTATATTGCTAGAACCTGGCAGATACTCTGCTTGTAACAGAATATTCCTCTCCAGGCAATAATGCCAAAATTACCTTGCTAAATCCGCTAGGGCCTTCGAGCGGGTGCCCCCCAGGCGATTCATATACCGAACTGCTGAAATATTGTCCATTCGAAGGAGGACACAGCAATTCCCTTGGTCCTTGAGAAGGCTATTGACTGCGAAGGAACCTGCCAACAGCTCCAGACAATTTGTATGGAGCAATTTCTTTTGATCTGACCATTTCCCCCCAGTGCAAGTTTGACCTATCCTAGCCCCCGAACCGGCTCTGCTGGCATCTGACTCAAGAACCACATCTGGGGATAGCCCAAAGATCGCCCTGCCATTCCAGGCGTCCATATGTCTGAGCCACCAATGAAGCTCCAACCGGGCTTCTGGATCCAGCCTCACCCTCTGACAATATGACAGACCTTTGCACAGATGTCTTCTCTTGAGACGTTGAAGTGCTCTGTAATGAAGGGGCGCCGGAAAGATAGCCTGAATGGAGGCAAACAACATTCCCACAACCCTCGCTAACTGATGGAGGGACACCAGACCATTTCTTAAAATTAAGCGAATCTCCTTGCGAATTCGGGAGAGCCTGGACTCTGGCAGAATAAGGATGCAGCGCTTTGAATCTATATTGAAGCCCAGAAATTGGATACATTGCGTAAGACAAAATATGGACTTCTTGGCATTTAGTACAAACCCTAGGTCCTGCAACAGAGAGATCGTTAGATCCAAATGACTCTGCAGAACCCGGAGATCCTGAGCTAAAAGAAGCATATCGTTTAGATAAATTATACTCCTGATCCCCTTTGACCTGAGAAAAGCCATCACCGGCTTCATGAGCTTGGTGAAACACTATGGGGCTGATGACAGGCCGAACAGGAGGGAGGCAAACTGCCAAAGGCGACCCCTCCGTGAAAAGTGGAGAAACTCCTGATGGGGAGGACAGACTGGAACCACCAGATATGCATCCTTGAGGTCCAACTTGACCATCCAATCCCCCGGTAGAAGGGTATCCCTCAAAAGATGAATGCCTTCCATTTTGAAATGATGATAAACTACAAACGAGTTGAGGGCTCTGAGATTTATTGCAGGGCGAAACCCCTCTTTGGGTTTTGGAACCAGGAAAATTGTGCTGAGGAACTGGGAAGCTCTGAAGGTGGCCGGAACCACTGCAACCTTGAAAATGAGATCCTGAATCTCTGCGTCCACCAACCTCTGTTTCTCTTGATCGAACACAAGAGGAGGAGGCGGAGAAAGCTGACATTGAGGGGGAGTAAAATTCTATCTGAAACCCCTGAACCGTCTGTAACACCCAAGGATCCGAGGTGAGACCCCTCCACTGATGGAGAAATCGAACCAACCTGCCCCTCAAACCTTTGTGGGAAGAAACATTTACGAGACGAGACATTACCTGGAGCTGATCTCGCTCTACTAGCACCTCTGCCATTTCGACCTCTCCATTGAGTTCCTCTTTGAGGGTAGAAGGGTGTCTGGAATCCTCGAGCAGAGGAAGAGTGATGAGCCCCCTGAGAGGCGTACTGTTGGGGACGGGAAGAGCCCTGAAAGAGGAACGGCCAGAAGAGCGGGCTCTTCCACGTCCGGCCTTTTCAAAAATTCTGGGTGCAAACACCTTCCTAATGTTTGTCTGGGCCTTATTTATCACTGAAAAGATTCCTTGAGCCTTGGGGCCAGCCTCTCCTACCGCCATATCCTGTAACTTAAGATCGATACGACTAAGGAGAGCTTTACGCCTCTCCTTTGAAATACTGGCATTAGCATTGCCGAGCAGGCAAAAAGAACGCTGTACCCAGCCTCTAAGCGCTTGTACATTGATCTGTGACTCGTTAATGGCAGTTTCCTCTGCCAGTTCAAATATCTGGGTCAAGGGACCTAACATGTCCAACAGCTTGTCCTGACAACCCTTGAGAGCCCCAACCACCCCTTTCGTTGGGTCCTCTCCCCTCTGGGCCAGGAAAGCCACCATAGATTTATCAATCACTGGGGTCAATGCCACCTTGTCAGGAATAACCGGACGGGGCATTCTGCTCTTAACTTGTTCCTATCTTCACTAGGAAGAGACCTCCTGACCCAATGATGGAGGAACGCGGAGACTGCCTCCGACGGGCGCCATTCCGCTGATCTAGGGTGTTGAATGAGAGAGGGGTCAAAAAATGGAACCCCACAGTCGGCCAGCAACTGGTCATCCACTGTCTGAGACATTCCCACAGAAGAAACCTTTCTCTTATGCCTCTTCGGCGGAGAATCTGAGTCCTCGGAAGAGTCAGGGGATGAAAGCAGAGTAGAAGTAATTCTAATAGGGGCAGAAGACTGATCAATACCCTTCCCAAATCTAAGTTTCAAAAGACCTAACCAGGGAGTCAGGGGAAGAGGGAGCACTCTGAACCGGGCTTAGTTGCCCCTGCAAATGTTTAGATTTGGCTGTACATTTTTTGGGTGCTGTAGAAGGACCCTGAACAGGAGTGGGATGAACATCAGCGATTTTATTAATTAATCTGTCAAATGCCGAAGCCAAAGTAGAGTTTAAATTCAATAAGGCTGAGTCCATTGAATCCCTTATAACCTTGGAGACAAACAGAAGTGGAATCAGAGAGGCCTCCCCCACCCCCACAGCACCAAAACCTTCAGCAGTCCTATCACTTTTCTTTGACGCAGCCCTAACCTGGGTGCAAGCATCTACCACAGGGACCCCCTCTACTGCTTTAGCTGACTGCATGCTATCAACAAAGGTAAAACAAATATGAGTAACACCCAACAGCCACAGATAACAAGACCAAGCAGGTCTATACACGCTCCACTTGAGCAATATGAACAAAATTGCGTATCAAATATATATGAAAAGATATTTTAAAAAAATTAAAAATTTGCCCAGGTAAAAACCCAGAGCCCAGCAGGCAACATGTGAGACAGCCAAAACAAAAGAAACAAGGCTCGCGTGAGCAACGTGAGGTTAAATGTATAATCTCTGCCTGAGGCAGTAAATTACATGATTCGCTGAGCAGGCGAGTATCGCGCAGTCAACACCTCTGTACACAGGGTGTGACCGAGCGGAAAGACGCTCACGCCTCAGCAAGGCGAATGCTTCTGAAAACTATGACACGCGCCGAGCAGGCGTGAACACAAAGGGAGGGCTATACGCAAATACACGGAACACGCCGAGAATTCTAATGGAAAGGGAGGGGAAAAGGATGGGGAAAGGCGGAAGGGAAGGGCAGAGGCAAAGGGGGGCCGACTCTGGGTGTGACAGAGGCAAGACTAACGCCTCACGCCGAGCGGTATCCCAGATAAATATAGTCACTCCCAACATTCGGACAGGCGAACACGCAAACCAAGGTTTCGAAAGAAATAAATGAATCACATATACAATGTATCAACCCCTCACACAAAGTAAGGACTAGCGTGAAACAATAGGACTTATCTCGTTGCGTCAGAAGCAAAGAAAGAGGAAGTGTCATTTGAGCAAAGGACATTTATGGGGTGGGTTCACCCTGATTGGTTCATGGACTGGTGCTTGCCCCATCTTGGACTGGGTTCCTGCACTCTGTGCTTATGACTTCTGTGTTTTTTTCTGTGTTAAGAAAAGTTATGGGCCCTCATTACGACCCTGGCGGAAAGTGACTGACCGGACTGCCACAGCGTAAATAGCGTTTCCGCCATTGCACGATGGAGCAAAGTGCGGCCCATTCCGACCCATCGGGCACGAGCACCACGGCATGGCGGAAGTGCAAAGTCCGCGATGGCGGAAATGACCCCAAAACGGCCCACACCGCCGCCGTACGGTGCCCTAGGTGCAATACCGCCACCCATCACAGCGGACACCGCAGTGAGCGCCAACCGGAAAGTACGGTGACCGTAAATATACGGAAACGGAAGTAAAAACATGGGCCCGGAACGGGAAACATCCCGCCGCACACCTATAAAACCACAAAATCCACACAACCACTAAAAACACTACCCTGAAACACACCCCAACCCGTCATCCACCCTAGCGAAACCAAGAAAAATGGGAAAAGTAGCGAAGAAAGCGTGCGACCGCAAGCGGCAGGTCCACTTCTCCCGTGAGGAACTCACCATGCTAACAGAGACCCTCCAGGAGAATGCTGCCGTCGTCTTCTCCACGCAAATGACCAGGACGGCACTTGCGAACAAGAAGGCCATATGGGCTCTGGTGGCACAGCGGGTAAGTGCGGTGGGGACCGCACCCCGCAACCCACAGCAATGCAGAAAGCGATGGGACGACCTGCGGATACGCGTCCGTAGCATACTTTCTGCCAACCGCAACATTGCCACAGCCACCGGGGGAGGATCGGAATCACCCATCAAGTTGACCCCCTGGGAAGAAATCTGTGCCTCCACCATTGGAATGGAGAGCATAGAGGGAGTCGGAGGGATGGAGAAAGGAGTGCAGACATCCGAAGAATCTGGTAGGTGGGCCAAATAAAACAATGCTAAATCCACAATGTCCAATCATGTGAAGTACCATGTGTCCACATAGTGCAACAGAAACACATGTCCAGGAGAACGTCCACACACATTGGCCTGATAGCGCACTTTAAAACTCACAATAAATACATAAATAATTAAAAACCCCTAAAACACCCACTACACGTGCAGCAGGCACACCCTAACTGCAGGCTGCCAAACAACTGCACCCTCACTCCACACACAAATGAAAGCACCTCCAAGGCCCCGACCCAAATCACCCTCAGGTACCACCCCAATGCATGTGATACAATGCCATTCCAATTCCCACAGACCCATTAATAACCCTCGCCCTCCTTTACTCCACCACAGGGTCCGATCCAAACGACGAGCATCCGGACACCCCTACCAGCACACCTGCAAAGAGGGCCAAGACCAACGGCCAAAGACCCTCCACCTCAGCTGCACGCATCAAGACACGGCAGCAGCACAAATCAGGTGGCAGCACAGAGGAGGGAACATCAACAGGCACCCCAGCAGCCAGCATGCCCACAACACCACCACCACAGGTCCCCCCAACGGATGCCACAGAAGGCACTGCCTCTGGTGGCAGCAGCACCATAGGTGACACCCCATTGATGGCAGCATGCTCCGACACAGAAGACGGGGATGTCGAAGTCAGATACATCCATGACCTGTCCCAATCCCCCTGTCTGTCCCATCCCGTACAACATGAGGATACCACGCAGGGGCACCCACAAGACGACGACTGGCCATCCCCCACAAGCCCTGTGGCAAGGCAACATGAGGTCACCAGCCCCTCTGTGACACCACCGCAAATGGCCATGGCCCAGCAGAGGCAACAGTCCCTCGACCAGTTAATCGTGCAACAGCAGCAACTGGCCACGCTCCTCAAGGACCATGCCGATGAATGTGGGGGCACTAAGGCAGACATAGAAACATCAACTGAGACACTCAGGGCAGAAATGGAGAGAAGTACAGAGACACTAAGGGCACAAATGGAGAGTAGCACCGAGAGCCTGAGAGTCCAAATGGAGAGTAGCACCGAGAGCCTGAGAGTCCAAATGGAGAGTAGCACCGAGAGCCTGAGAGTCCAAATGGAGAGAAGCACCGAGAGCCTGAGGGGGGAACTGCATGCGACGTCCAAAGACGTATGTGCCGAACTTGCCGCAGTGCGCTGTGTGCTCACTGAGCTCTCACAAACCCTTAGGGACATGCATGGACGTGAGCAGGCAGAGACATCATCCGTTGCAAGTTCCGTCCAGGGCAGCCCCCAACGTAGATCTGGGAGGAACCTGCGCTCCACAGGCAGGGGTGCCCCTGATACCCGCAGAGGGAGCTTGCAATAGCGACTGCCCACTGACAATGAGCATCTTTGGACACTGGTGTTCGGGGGGGAGGTAGGAGGGTGGAGGGGGTGTTTTGGGCTCACTTGGGTGGCGGGTCGATAGGGTGTTCAACATGATATCACATATGCCATAAACAGTGCACGATCAACCAATGAGATGTGTGGACAATGATCTTTGTGTACTAGGCCATCATAGGCGTACAGTCCATATTGTGCATGTACCAGACACACACAGTGCCACGAGTACCGTGTCCATGTATCAGCCACCAGGCGTGAGTGCTAGAAGCATGCATCAATGAGATGCTGACGAATGTCACGGCCCTCCGGTGCCTCGCAGACTCCTTGAGGTGCTGCCACATCCCCACCCTCATCATGACCATCTTCAGGTGCTTGCAGTTCTGCGTCAGGGGGCATGGGCACATTTCTACGTACGCACATGTTGTGGAGCATGACACATGCCATGACCATCTTTGCAACCTTCTCATGGCGGTACAGGAGTGCCCCGCCAGACCTGCTGAGGCAGCGGAAACGAGTCTTCAGTAGGCCGAATGCCTGTTCAATGACTACACGGGTACGTGAGTGGGCATGGTTGTAGTCCTCCTCATGCTGGTCCCGTGGGTTCCGGACTGGTGTGAGGAGCCATCTCTTCAGTGGATATCCAGCATCACCTGTATGTGGACGATAAACGTATGATGTGGAATGCCATTGCTACGTACGCACACCCCCCCCCCCCTTCCTGCCAGGTCATTGCCGAATCACATACCCCACATTATCATGCATGAAATGAGACTCACCGAGTAGCCAGGATCTGTTCCCTGCGTGTCGCTCCATGTAGCGTGGTATTGTAGAGTTCCTCAAGACCATAGAATCATGGGTTGATCCAGGGAATCGGGCACAACAATGTGTAATGATCCTGTTGGAGTCACACACCATTTGTACATTCAGGGAATGAAATTGTTTTCGGTTGCGGTACTGGGCCTCCATGGCATGTGGGACGACCAATTCCACATGGGTGCAGTCGATGGCACCAATGCAACCCGGTATGCCGGCAAGTGCATGGAATCCCACTTTTGTGTTGGTAATTTCCTGCTCCGAGCGTGGTAGAGAGATGTAGTCGTCTGCGTGCTGCAGGAGGGCATCGAGCACTTGCAATAGTGTCCGTGATAACAGTTGCTGAGAAATGCCATGCAACTGTCCGACTGTGTGCTGGTAGGTGCCTGTGGCCAGGAAGTGGAGTACAGACACCACCTTCAGTAGGGGTGGGATGGCGGTTGGGCTATCTATCATGCTGACAAGGTCAGCCTGTGTCATGTCCACAATGGCGGCTATGGTGTCCCGGTCCAAACGGTAGAGGGTGTGGATCTGCTCATCAGTGAGGTTGAACGGATGTGCTCGGAGGCGTGGGATTGCGGGCTGCCTGCGTGGTGGTAGTGGCTGTGCTGGCGGCCCTTGCTGGCCCTGCCTTGGCCTCCTCCTCCTCCTGCGTCCCCTCCGTGCGGCTGGTTGTAGTTGGTGTTCGTCTTCTTCTTGGAGTTGGAGTACTTGCAGTGCTATCAGGTCCCCCAGGGCCAACATCGCGAGTCCTGCCGGTAGCATTTCGGAGTGGGTGTGGTTGTGGGAGGAGACTGGGTGTGCAATTTATGTGTTTTCAGGCTGTATGGCCTCCACCTGTGGTGATTCATTCCACCTGTGCAAGCTGCTCTCCCCTTTGGCCGAGCACGTCCCGCACACAACGCTGCAATTCGAGTAATGGCATCTTGCTATTGCAATCATGTATTTGTACCCGATGGCCGTGTAACATTTATTGATATGTACATTCGGCTATGGTCCCATTGTTTCACATACAATCTTTGCAGTCGCGAACAGACTTGTGAAGGGTCAGTGGAACGTAGTACTCGAGTAACGGTGGGCCCTCATGCATCACTGTACCGAGTTGCACCGACGGGCGGGGCGTCCCATTTGTGGGTGAAGGCAGTTGCCATTTTCACACACAGCCGCACTAGATGGATTAATTTGTGATTTCAAACGGCCACAGATGCCTTTTCGACGTGATGTTGCAAATGAGGAATTCGAAGGGCGGCGCTTTCGGTTTTCAGCTAGCGGCGAGGAAATGCCCACAGGTCTGACTGCAAATATAACGTTCTATTGTTCAATGTCCTTGAGACAGGGGCCATGGCGAGGATGCAATGATTGATATGAATAGTTTGGGATGCGCAATAGCGACGTGGGCGATGAGGCCGGACGTTCCCAAATACATGTTACTTCACAACACTGGAATTACGGGCTGGGGCACTGTGGATTTTGCAGGCTGCATAACGCACAGACTCAATGGATATTTCTAATGTTATGTGAGTAAATATTCAGGCGTTTTTATACCGGGATGAGGGAATGATGAATGGATGCATGGGCAGATGATTTGATACAGAGTTTGCCATGTACAGGGCTTCTTGGAATCTGTCCGCCTCCCCTGCGCTATGTGATGCAGGGCTGCCATAGTGGGACCATCGTCTATCTGGCCTTGTTGAGCCCTCCCTGTCTCGACGCGCCTTCAGACACTTGTGTCCATGCACGTTAACATTCCCATCTGATGGATTCTGTTTTCACAGACGCATGCACAGGTACACTCGTTTGTGATGGTGTTTACACCTCGATATAGATGGTTATGAGTCGCAAGTGGTTTTGGGGTGGTGATGATCCTTTGGAGTGGGCTAGCATGCATATGGCTGTGGATTTAGTGTGATCATTGAAGTGAGTTGTTCGGATGTAGTTCTGATGGCCATTCTGTTCTTTTTCTTTTCTTTTGGTTGACAGGTATCTCCTCCCCTTTTGCCACTGCCATCTGTATGCCACTCCTGCAGATGGCTTTTACTCCCGACACCTGCTGCTTCATGTTAATCAGTGGAGCAGCATTACGATCTTATGGGACGATCGCCAATGGGCCACATGCCCTTACGCAGTACTAGTGGCTCGGAGCAACATTTCGGCCTTTCAGCTGGACTAGTGCCTCCCCATTGGGACGGCCCTGCGGTTCTGTGCGCTTCCATGTTGCCTTTTCGTATGTGAATGTGGCTCTGTGTACCATGATGGAACAGGGCGTCACACAAGTAGTAGCTGGTCATTTCTTGCTGATGCAGCCCACAATGGTGTATTGTGTTTTGGAGTTCATGGCCTAATGGCTGTATGGGCTTGGTGATTTTGTTGTGCATTAAATTTCTATTCTGATATGGGCCGTGTAGCGTTCTTCATTGCGAGTGATGTGGCATATTCCTATTTGGGGAGCGATGTATTGTGAGGAGATCTGCATTGGGTTCCAGCTTCGGAGTTTAGTTGCGTGGTACTGTGCTGGGCGCGTTTGCCTACGAAGCCCAGTGAGGTCAGGGATGGGGGCTGCCAATATGACTGTTTGAATGTTGTCATGCTCAGGGGCGGGGGATTGGGTTTTGTGTAACAGATGCCGGTCAGCCAGGTGGACTGGTGGAATGATGTGATTTTCGGAATATTGCTGGTCACAGGTGCCTGTGTTTGCGTGCGTTTCTTGGGGGGGGACTCTGGTCATGTCCATTGGAATGGCTTCTGTATTCGTGCCATCTGTGCCCTGCGGCTCCCATTGGCCCCTCTTGTGATTCTTTTGTTCGTTGGCATGCATGGGTGACTTGTACATTTCACTGGTTGCATTGTGACTTCATTGCACCTACGGGGAGTTGTACTTTGTGGGCAGGGAGCGGTGTACAGGCACTCAGTGGGGCCGTTTACGGTTGATTCGCGATGCCGTACTTCTCACCATGGCGGAATGGTACTTTCCGCCGTGCTTGATGGCGTTAGGTACATGTCCGCTAGGGTCGGAATTCGCGTACCCTTGCGCCATGGTGGTATTTACGGTTTGGCATGGCGCGCGTGCGCGTACTTGGTGCAGTTAGCGTTGGCGTTCACTACGGTGTCGCTAATGGCTTCGTACTTTGCGGTGACGGGTCATAGTCGCACCGAGCGCTATTCGATGGCGGTATTGCATTTCCGCCATCGTTTTTCGATTTCCGCCAGGGTCGTAATGAGGCCCATTGTGTTTTACAAAAATCATTTTCTATGCTGCTATTTGGTCAGTAGTAAAGATTGTTAAGCATAATACTCACCTCCTTGTCGTGCCATAGACAACTGAATATGTGTTGTCCTTGTACTGTACATGCAGGCAAAGTCAGAATGCTTCAGAAAATACACAGTATATATTGAGTGAAGGTAAACTACCTAATTGACTGAGAAAGGAGCCGATGATGAGCATGAGCAGGAGTGGGGGGGGCAATTTTGCTTCCTACAGGGCACTGATATCCTCTATCTACTGAAATATATAGTGCATATTTGGCTTGATAACTGAGTGATTTTCCTTTAGAAAATTCACATACACCGTTCTTTAAAGGCATACAATAAAATATGAAAACAGCAGAGCACACCATGGGACAAAATGTACCATCGAATTACTCCTTCCATATCCTTCAACCTCTTTTTGAAATGTCACTGAACATAAGCAAGCCAAAAAATATCTTCATCTGTCTTTGTTGACTTTCAAAAGACTGACAGTTATCATTTTGATAAAGAGACTTCAGGTGCGGCTGGCAGAAAAACATTAATAACTCTTGAGATATGAATATCTTTTCTTTTGGGAGACCCCTGAATGCACATCCCAAATGTAAAACCCCCTTCCATAACAGTGGAGAGACTCTTTGTATATATGTATGTACAACATTGATCTTGCGCCTTTTAGATATGGGTGACTGTCTTGTTGTTTAGAAAAGATTGGCCCAACCTGACTGGGAGAACATGTGAAGTTCGTATACCTGGCAGACTTAAATGAAGTTGGTTTGAGTGATTTCTTAAAAGGAAGATCCTCCCTAGCAATATTTACTTAGAGATCTGGTTCCAGAGTTTGGTACTTAATCTGCTAAAGCAGCAACCTCAGTTAGAAACCAATGTGAGGAAGGTAGAATGCTAGAACATTTCTAGCAACACAACTGGGGTCCCACCAACCACATTAGTGTGGGGCATAGTGATTTGAACCTCTGCTTGCCCCTGCTGAGAGCCAGTGTAAGAATTGCAAACCTTTGGAAAAATAATAATCTTAGTTTAGGTCAAGAACCTACCTGGCCACCATATTCTGTAACCTCTGAAGACTTTTTAAAAGTTTCCCATGGATACCTAGATGGAGACTGTAGATATGCAAATTAGTCTAAGATGGTCTTTCTCATGAAAATACATAGTCATTTTGGTATGACATGTCCAATGTCCAATGGTTGTTAAGATTTGCACACATGTTACTAACATTTTAGTACCTTTGAGGCTAACTTTTTAAATTATAAAGTTTTTGTTGATTGTTGGAATAAAAGAGATGTGATTAAAACATCTATGTAACAAAATGTATGCTCATTGACAAATGGAATATTGTCTCTGATAAATCACATCATCAACCTTTGTAGAATCCTGATGACTTACAGGGATCTATGTTCTTTCATCACCAGGTTTTTAACGATTTATTTTTGGCAAAAAAAGTAACAAAAAAACTCATAGAAAATAATGTTTTGTATATTGGCGGTTCACTCCCCAACCTCCGTCCCCTATTAATTAATCCCTATAGCCAACCCTCCCTGCCCTTTGTATCCCCTTACCCACCCCCATATATTTTTCCTGACCATGAAACACTGGCTGGGTGGGGTTTTCAGCTTGTGGTTTTAGAATAGTATTTATACAGCACAACTACTTTAGTAAGAGCCTTGAATGTGGGGTTCACCCATAGTGATTTTATCCTGGTATACAGTCTTGCTCCAAAATTCAAAATGTATTTCAAAGAATAGAGTCAAATTTAAACCAGGATGTTCTCCTGCTTTTCCCCAAGGAAATCACTACAACATTATGGACTCATAAATTGTTAATCAAGAATACACATTTTCCCTGCCTGCATGAATCTCACTACTGGTTCTCATGCAAGCACTCATTTCCAGTGTTAATTCTATATACATATGTCATACTCTAAAAAATTCTAGGCATTTTAAATACCTTCCTTTTATGTGCATTTCTATCTAACTAACACAATTAATTTTAATGATAACATTGTCGCTTTTTAGTCAGTGAAGGCATTCATCTCAAAACACTTTATTTTCTCCAGTATCAAATCAATTATGGTACTGGAGAAAAGTTACTTGAACAAATAAGAATCATAAATTCATATTTATCCCACTTGCTTCCCTCATGTGTGTGGGATTGTGAATGAATCAGCTATGTGCAGGTCATTTAAATCTAGACAATGAGCAGCATGCTTATGACTTCTGCAGGTTTGAATTCAGAAAATAATGGTCTGAGGAATGTTGCACTCTGCTCTGAATGCGCGTGTGTGCAGAATTCCCAGAATATGTATGTGCATCTTTAAAAGAACATGTGTTTGCAATTCTCAAAAAACATGTGCATGCTGCTTTCCGTCTACATATTTGTGGAACTGTCAATCTATGCATGCATAAACAGCTTTTAATGTACCTGTGTGTGTAGTTTTGAGTAGACATGTGTTTTTGAACTCACAATGTAATATTCCTCCGTAACAAGGAACTTGTTAAAAAAACAAAAAACTGCCCTTTGACATTAAACAAGAGTCTGCCTATGTATTCAAAGAAAGGGGACCACAGGGCTTTAACACTTTGCATGAAGTTCAATGAATAGAATTAATCATTTGTGCTAATTTCAGTTGTACAAACATCTAATTTATGACTCGGCTCACAGCAGGTGCAAATTTGAAATATCACATTAGACAATAGTGTGTCGTGAACACACTATGGCCTGTGTGATTCTGTGTCGTCATGAGCTAAGAATTCTATATAATATGCCATTAATCCCCTGTTCCAAGGGCTAGAATGAGGGATAAGGGCCTGGCAGCCCAGGTTATCGGCCTGAGCGAAGCCAGGGCCTATAAAGAGGTCACCGGGCCATTACCCCGTGTGCCTACCCTTGGAATGGGGGATTAACGCCATTAGCACCCTGGGTTACCAAAACGGTAACCCCGGGTCCTAAAAAAAAGTATTTTCCTTCATTCACCAGGATGCAACGTGCATCCTGGTGAATGAAGGAAAATACTTCACCAGGATGGTCGCCATGGTTATAGAAGGTAGGGCTCCATACAGAGCCCCTCTTCTATGACCATGGTGGCCAGAAAAGGTAAGCTGCTGCGGCAGTGGTGGGCGCCGCCGCCACCGCAATAGTCAGGTAAGTGGAGCGGGCTGGTATTTAAAAAAAAGTTACAGTAGGGCGGGGGAAATATGGCAGCCTGCGGCAGGGGAGGCAGCCTGTGGGTCCGTGAAACGTGGGGTGAGATTACAAGTTTCAGCCTGTGATCCGCGGAACATGATTTGCTGTACCCCTCTGCCCCGGGTGCTGATGGTGCTTAATCTTACAAATGTGCTCTGCTTTTAAAGGTACACCAAAATGCAGTGCGCTTCAAATTGCACCTCTCAACACAAAATGCATTGGGTTTTAAGAAAATGACATCTCCTTGGGACTCACTTTAAATGGGGGACAAAGGGCATTTTAAATAACACTGGACCTGGGCCTTTGCCACATTAACATTTCCCTTTAATTCCCACCCCCTTTGATTCCTGGGATTTTATGATGGACAGTCTATAGGGACAATTTGGAGTTCATTGGGGTTTTCTTTACCTTTTCAAATGTGCTTCTCATTTGGAGAAAATCAGCTTGGGCACTCACCCTGGTGCTGCTGCACTCAGCAAGGCCCTTGCTGTGCTGGCTGCTTGGAACCCGGGGCTGCTCATCTATCCAGTTTGCCTTCCAATCAGTCTCCATGTCTCAGTTCTCCTCAGCCATCTCGTCCTAGTAGTTTCCAAGCATATTCTTCAATATTACTCCCCCAATCTTCTTCTCTTAATTAATCCTTCTCCCATGTGCATGCTATTATATGTACTTCAGCTCCTTCCCAGCCTTGTGACTAGGTCTATCTTTCATCAGTCTCATGACTGCAAAGGGAGGGGTATATTCACTCCTAATGTAAAATGGCAACCTTATTTTTGTGTCTTAACTTTTGGTGTAAATGTACGAGATTAATACCATCTATATCACCATAATCTACACACCAGGAGGAAGAATTCAAGATGTTAAATGTCCCAGTGCATTGAATATTTTTCAGAGATAATAATTTTTCACATTTCTCTCAAAATATTCCATTATGTATTAGGCAGATTTTATATGTGTAGGAAGAAATATGTGCTATATTCAATCTGAAATTAATCTCATATGTCTAACAGCTTCCCTCGCAGAGATATGCTTTTTCAAAGAATTACATTTTTGATTAAAATTGCCATTTATTAGCTTTCTATTCATATCTGAGAGGGGGGGAATTTTGACTTCAGCCTTCGGATGTTACTGGAGATACATCATTTGCAGATTCCCCTTCCTGGCATGAAAATATTTAAAGACAAGCTTTCTTTTGCTTTTGTTCATGGAGAGAAGATAAAGTGTTGCTAATGGATTTTTATGAGGGGGTCTAAAATGCTATATGTGGCAGGTCTCATTGAAGCCATATATTAGCCAGCATCTGGCATCACTTTTATGAGGCCTTGCTTTCAGAACCAGTTTCAGCATGATAGATCTCAATAGTTCTGGGTGTCCTCTGTGATATAAATTCATTAACTTGGGTTCAAATTTTGAAAGGTAAAGTTTTTGGACAGCTTCAAGTCACCCCAAGCTACATCCAGCAATATGTTTAGGCTTGTACCTTTCAGGTTTTAAATACATAACAGCATTATTTGAAGTTAAGTGAAAATATTAATATTGGCACATGTGGGTGTTAGCATTTTTAACATCCCAAAAATGTCATTATGCAAGAAAGGATGCTTTTCTGTTAGTTAACGTATTTTGGGCCAGCTACAAGTGAAACTATCACTGTAAGCCAGACCCCATAGTTTCACATTTGGAAACAACATATTCTGTAAGATATTGACATTGCAGATGGAAAACGGAAGAGAGGGGGATGATATGGGAAGGGTAAACCAGGGATTTTTGCAAAACTTTTGCTGAGGCAACAGCTTGGTGATAATTCATACAATGGGCCCCATTATAATTACGGCAGTGAGATGGGAGGTAATTACGCTGGACAGAATTATCATTACCGCTGTGGTGTTTGGCGGAATGTCGTAATGAGGCCCATTGTGTTTTACAAAAATCATTTTCTATGCTGCTATTTGGTCAGTAGTAAAGATTGTTAAGCATAATACTCACCTCCTTTTCGTGCCATAGACAACTGAATATGTGTTGTCCTTGTACTGTACATGCAGGCAAAGTCAGAATGCTTCAGAAAATACACAGTATATATTGAGTGAAGGTAAACTACCTAATTGACTGAGAAAGGAGCCGATGATGAGCATGAGCAGGAGTGGGGGGGGCAATTTTGCTTCCTACAGGGCACTGATATCCTCTATCTACTGAAATATATAGTGCATATTTGGCTTGATAACTGAGTGATTTTCCTTTAGAAAATTCACATACACCGTTCTTTAAAGGCATACAATAAAATATGAAAACAGCAGAGCACACCATGGGACAAAATGTACCATCGAATTACTCCTTCCATATCCTTCAACCTCTTTTTGAAATGTCACTGAACATAAGCAAGCCAAAACATATCTTCATCTGTCTTTGTTGACTTTCAAAAGACTGACAGTTATCATTTTGATAAAGAAACTTCAGGTGCGGCTGGCAGAAAAACATTAATAACTCTTGAGATATGAATATCTTTTCTTTTGGGAGACCCCTGAATGCACATCCCAAATGTAAAACCCCCTTCCATAACAGTGGAGAGACTCTTTGTATATATGTATGTACAACATTGATCTTGCGCCTTTTAGATATGGGTGACTGTCTTGTTGTTTAGAAAAGATTGGCCCAACCTGACTGGGAGAACATGTGAAGTTCGTATACCTGGCAGACTTAAATGAAGTTGGTTTGAGTGATTTCTTAAAAGGAAGATCCTCCCTAGCAATATTTACTTAGAGATCTGGTTCCAGAGTTTGGTACTTAATCTGCTAAAGCAGCAACCTCAGTTAGAAACCAATGTGAGGAAGGTAGAATGCTAGAACATTTCTAGCAACACAACTGGGGTCCCACCAACCACATTAGTGTGGGGCATAGTGATTTGAACCTCTGCTTGCCCCTGCTGAGAGCCAGTGTAAGAATTGCAAACCTTTGGAAAAATAATAATCTTAGTTTAGGTCAAGAACCTACCTGGCCACCATATTCTGTAACCTCTGAAGACTTTTTAAAAGTTTCCCATGGATACCTAGATGGAGACTGTAGATATGCAAATTAGTCTAAGATGGTCTTTCTCATGAAAATACATAGTCATTTTGGTATGACATGTCCAATGTCCAATGGTTGTTAAGATTTGCACACATGTTACTAACATTTTAGTACCTTTGAGGCTAACTTTTTAAATTATAAAGTTTTTGTTGATTGTTGGAATAAAAGAGATGTGATTAAAACATCTATGTAACAAAATGTATGCTCATTGACAAATGGAATATTGTCTCTGATAAATCACATCATCAACCTTTGTAGAATCCTGATGACTTACAGGGATCTATGTTCTTTCATCACCAGGTTTTTAACGATTTATTTTTGGCAAAAAAAAGTAACAAAAAAACTCATAGAAAATAATGTTTTGTATATTGGCGGTTCACTACCCAACCTCCGTCCCCTATTAATTAATCCCTATAGCCAACCCTCCCTGCCCTTTGTATCCCCTTACCCACCCCCATATATTTTTCCTGACCATGAAACACTGGCTGGGTGGGGTTTTCAGCTAGTGGTTTTAGAATAGTATTTATACAGCACAACTACTTTAGTAAGAGCCTTGAATGTGGGGTTCACCCATAGTGATTTTATCCTGGTATACAGTCTTGCTCCAAAATTCAAAATGTATTTCAAAGAATAGAGTCAAATTTAAACCAGGATGTTCTCCTGCTTTTCCCCAAGGAAATCACTACAACATTATGGACTCATAAATTGTTAATCAAGAATACACATTTTCCCTGCCTGCATGAATCTCACTACTGGTTCTCATGCAAGCACTCATTTCCAGTGTTAATTCTATATACATATGTCATACTCTAAAAAATTCTAGGCATTTTAAATACCTTCCTTTTATGTGCATTTCTATCTAACTAACACAATTAATTTTAATGATAACATTGTCGCTTTTCAGTCAGTGAAGGCATTCATCTCAAAACACTTTATTTTCTCCAGTATCAAATCAATTCTGGTACTGGAGAAAAGTTACTTGAACAAATAAGAATCATAAATTCATATTTATCCCACTTGGTTCCCTCATGTGTGTGGGATTGTGAATGAATCAGCTATGTGCAGGTCATTTAAATCTAGACAATGAGCAGCATGCTTATGACTTCTGCAGGTTTGAATTCAGAAAATAATGGTCTGAGGAATGTTGCACTCTGCTCTGAATGCGCGTGTGTGCAGAATTCCCAGAATATGTATGTGCATCTTTAAAAGAACATGTGTTTGCAATTCTCAAAAAACATGTGCATGCTGCTTTCCGTCTACATATTTGTGGAACTGTCAATCTATGCATGCATAAACAGCTTTTAATGTACCTGTGTGTGTAGTTTTGAGTAGACATGTGTTTTTGAACTCACAATGTAATATTCCTCCGTAACAAGGAACTTGTTAAAAAAACAAAAAACTGCCCTTTGACATTAAACAAGAGTCTGCCTATGTATTCAAAGAAAGGGGACCACAGGGCTTTAACACTTTGCATGAAGTTCAATGAATAGAATTAATCATTTGTGCTAATTTCAGTTGTACAAACATCTAATTTATGACTCTGCTCACAGCAGGTGCAAATTTGAAATATCACATTAGACAATAGTGTGTCGTGAACACACTATGGCCTGTGTGATTCTGTGTCGTCATGAGCTAAGAATTCTATATAATATGCCATTAATCCCCTGTTCCAAGGGCTAGAATGAGGGATAAGGGCCTGGCAGCCCAGGTTATCGGCCTGAGCGAAGCCAGGGCCTATAAAGAGGTCACCGGGCCATTACCCCGTGTGCCTACCCTTGGAATGGGGGATTAACGCCATTACCACCCTGGGTTACCAAAACGGTAACCCCGGGTCCTAAAAAAAAGTATTTTCCTTCATTCACCAGGATGCAACGTGCATCCTGGTGAATGAAGGAAAATACTTCACCAGGATGGTCGCCATGGTTATAGAAGGTAGGGCTCCATACAGAGCCCCTCTTCTATGACCATGGTGGCCAGAAAAGGTAAGCTGCTGCGGCAGTGGTGGGCGCCGCCGCCACTGCAATAGTCAGGTAAGTGGGGCGGGCTGGTATTTAAAAAAAAGTTACAGTAGGGCGGGGGAAATATGGCAGCCTGCGGCAGGGGAGGCAGCCTGTGGGTCCGTGGAACGTGGGGTGAGATTACAAGTTTCAGCCTGTGATCCGCGGAACATGATTTGCTGTACCCCTCTGCCCCGGGTGCTGATGGTGCTTAATCTTACAAATGTGCTCTGCTTTTAAAGGTACACCAAAATGCAGTGCGCTTCAAATTGCACCTCTCAACACAAAATGCATTGGGTTTTAAGAAAATGACATCTCCTTGGGACTCACTTTAAATGGGGGACAAAGGGCATTTTAAATAACACTGGACCTGGGCCTTTGCCACATTAACATTTCCCTTTAATTCCCACCCCCTTTGATTCCTGGGATTTTATGATGGACAGTCTATAGGGACAATTTGGAGTTCATTGGGGTTTTCTTTACCTTTTCAAATGTGCTTCTCATTTGGAGAAAATCAGCTTGGGCACTCACCCTGGTGCTGCTGCACTCAGCAAGGCCCTTGCTGTGCTGGCTGCTTGGAACCCGGGGCTGCTCATCTATCCAGTTTGCCTTCCAATCAGTCTCCATGTCTCAGTTCTCCTCAGCCATCTCGTCCTAGTAGTTTCCAAGCATATTCTTCAATATTACTCTCCCAATCTTCTTCTCTTAATTAATCCTTCTCCCATGTGCATGCTATTATATGTACTTCAGCTCCTTCCCAGCCTTGTGACTAGGTCTATCTTTCATCAGTCTCATGACTGCAAAGGGAGGGGTATATTCACTCCTAATGTAAAATGGCAACCTTATTTTTGTGTCTTAACTTTTGGTGTAAATGTACGAGATTAATACCATCTATATCACCATAATCTACACACCAGGAGGAAGAATTCAAGATGTTAAATGTCCCAGTGCATTGAATATTTTCAGAGATAATAATTTTTCACATTTCTCTCAAAATATTCCATTATGTATTAGGCAGATTTTATATGTGTAGGAAGAAATATGTGCTATATTCAATCTGCAATTAATCTCATATGTCTAACAGCTTCCCTCGCAGAGATATGCTTTTTCAAAGAATTACATTTTTGATTAAAATTGCCATTTATTAGCTTTCTATTCATATCTGAGAGGGGGGAAATTTTGACTTCAGCCTTCGGATGTTACTGGAGATACATCATTTGCAGATTCCCCTTCCTGGCATGAAAATATTTAAAGACAAGCTTTCTTTTGCTTTTGTTCATGGAGAGAAGATAAAGTGTTGCTAATGGATTTTTATGAGGGGGTCTAAAATGCTATATGTGGCAGGTCTCATTGAAGCCATATATTAGCCAGCATCTGGCATCACTTTTATGAGGCCTTGCTTTCAGAACCAGTTTCAGCATGATAGATCTCAATAGTTCTGGGTGTCCTCTGTGATATAAATTCATTAACTTGGGTTCAAATTTTGAAAGGTAAAGTTTTTGGACAGCTTCAAGTCACCCCAAGCTACATCCAGCAATATGTTTAGGCTTGTACCTTTCAGGTTTTAAATACATAACAGCATTATTTGAAGTTAAGTGAAAATATTAATATTGGCACATGTGGGTGTTAGCATTTTTAACATCCCAAAAATGTCATTATGCAAGAAAGGATGCTTTTCTGTTAGTTAACGTATTTTGGGCCAGCTACAAGTGAAACTATCACTGTAAGCCAGACCCCATAGTTTCACATTTGGAAACAACATATTCTGTAAGATATTGACATTGCAGATGGAAAACGGAAGAGAGGGGGATGATATGGGAAGGGTAAACCAGGGATTTTTGCAAAACTTTTGCTGAGGCAACAGCTTGGTGATAATTCATACAATGGGCCCCATTATAATTACGGCAGTGAGATGGGAGGTAATTACGCTGGACAGAATTATCATTACCGCTGTGGTGTTTGGCGGAATTACCGCCATATTACAGGTTGACGGGCGTGCACACAGGCCATCAGTGGGTGATAGCGGTAATTATGCCCGGTGAAATTACAACTGTGAGAAACCTGAGGGTATTCACACTCCTAAGACACCTGGATCCTTTCTCAGGTGGCCAGGGAAAGGCCATAACTCTTGGGTACTGACCCTCAGGGTGGAGAAGGGAGGGAGTATTACCTGGGTGGAGGGTCCTTGAGAATTGAGAGTGGGGTACCCTTTGGAGAGACATGGTACCCCCCTTACTTATTTATTTTGTTTAATTATTGTGCATTTGTAAGGCACTTATACATCAAGTAAATTGTGTTTCAAAGAGCCCACAGGGCAACAGGGAGGCAACATGGGAATGAAAAGCAAATATAACAATGAAAGATAGAGCTGGCCCTACTATGCCTTGTGAGCATTCAGAACATGAAAGTGCAGAGAGAGAGAGGGAATGGCGGAGTGGGAGGTACATGCTTGGTGTACCAATGAGGGAAGTGCTAGGGAGTAGGCAGTTGTTAAGTGACTTGGTGAGAGTGGTCAGCTGGCAATAAATAAGTGTAGGCCTGTGGTGGCATAGGCCAGTGGGGCCCAAGGCAAGTACTGGGAGCGGGTTGAGGCTGAAGGTGATTGGGTGTGGGAGGCCTGTAAGTGATTTCAATCCGGCACTCACCTAAGTCAACGCCTAGCGTGTAATGCACAACTGAAATCCTTATTTATTTGTGTCTAAAAGTTCTTTTATTCTGAACGATGTACCACTCATATCAGACCCCTCTCTTGGAACCCCCCCCAGTCACACTGAACCAGGAATCAGGCTGGTTTGCAAAGTTAAAATATTTATTTATGTATTCACAATTCAATCACACTATGTTTTAATGGGTATGCAATGATCACCAATGGGGTGATGTAACACTAAATAATCTCTTCAATACACCAGGAGTAATAGTGAGCAAAACAATTCAGCACAGAAATAATACTTTTGTGTGTGTTCAGATCAAATAGCAGTGTGGTTACTATTTCCCCCTGCACACCCCTCAACCCCCCAACAGGCAATGTAAAGAGATAGGAGGAGAGAACAGGTATTCAGGAATGGCAGAATTCAAACAAAATATCAATCCCAATTTCCCCCCAGCAACACAAGAGACAACCAGAATTGATTGGCAAGCGGTCAGAAGGGTTTTAAAGTTATCTTGAGAATGGATTGGGTAAAAACACTAAATATGGTTTAAATTGCTGAAATTGTTTAAATTCATATGGGAGCCGCTTTGGATAGTTACACCCAAACGCTAGCAATGATTTGATACTAAGAGACAATATGAAATCTTAAAATTAAGGTCAGAAGCAATCAAAAGCTGTTTTGCACGTGTCAGAATTTCCCTAAAACGAAATTCGCGGCAAACATTTCAGTGCGCGATAATCCCGATTACAGGAGAGCTATGTGGATTTGGAATGCGGTTTTAGATGCGATTTAAAGCTGTCGATGTTAGCTGCAAGCAGAAGTTGAAATTGAGGAAGTTATGGACGTTTTAGTGGAGGTCGTTTTTTCGACATAGGTGCAAGAATGGGAAAACAGGAATGCGCTTTTAAAATGACAAAAAGGATTTCTTAAACTAGAGGATGACTATGAATAAATGAATACCACAAAGGAACACAGCCACTTGATCAGGGCGACTGCCTGCAGTGGAGCTCGCCTACTTCAGATGAAAAATATCAGCGCAGAGATAGTTTTAACAATACTAACACAGGAGGAAAATAGGAGGGATAGGATAGAGAGTCAGGCAATTCAAAAATATTTCTAACAATGCAAGTTCTGGAGACAAGATAGGATGGATTTAAGATAGTGATTGGACTAAGCAAGGTTCATATGCTAGTGACACAGTTATATCTACAGATACTCACTAGATATGTTTCAAACGGAACCGTCAGGGATTCTGGTCAGGGATTCTGGTCAGGGATTCTGCTGGGCACATCGGATTTGGGCAGCATCAAGGCGATCTGGACACCGCAAGGCACAACTGGACTGGATCTGATCTGCAATGGCTCTGGTCACAGCACGGCACAACTGGATTGGATCTTTTGGTTCTGGTGATAATTCTTTTAGCAGGTAAGCAGTACAGCACAGCCTGGCTGTTTGTTTGATGTTCCCCTTAGGATTCTGGGGTTGGTTCTGGTTCTGGAAATGTAAGGCCTATCTGAAAATGGTTCAGCTATATAATGGGCCTTTCTGCTTTGCCAAGTGTGTGGAGTCTGGAGCAAGTAAGATGGATAATACTGCTGCAGGGTGCTTTGCCAGCATCGAGATAGTGGGTGAATCTGTCTGTCTCTGAGTGCTGAGCTGTCCCTATTTATGCTTATGATAAAGGGGTATGTGTGCTGGTTTATCCTAAGCTCGCCCCTTGAACAGGGATTGGTCAAGGTCTCCTCTCTTCCTTGATAGGAGGAGAAAAACTGGGTGTCACCTTAATGGTGTGGGTTTATGAGGCCTAGAGTCCACCCCTAGCCTCTTAAACACAAAATCTACTTTTGGTACAATACATATTTCCACATATGCAACCTCTATAACAACCACATATATAGATCACATATGTTGTGTAGCAATTGCTCCTCAAAACCCCGTCGCTGTAGGATCTTGTGTCTGCTTTCCACCGAATTTTGCCCTTTTTATCAGGAACACAATGTCCAGTTTATCAGCAAATTTGTACAAGTGTGCGCGTATAACATGGGCATAAGTGTAAAAAGTTTCAAACTTCTATCAGAAATACATTTTGTGTAATATCACATTTTCCGCCGTTTCTTCCCAGAACATGTCACAGAGTTCTGGCGCCTTTTCACCCGTGCATCCAGAAATTATATTAACAATGCTGTTATTTGTACATTTTTCACAATTTCACATAGTAAGTTATATGTATTTAAACAAAATGTTCTTTGGGAATGTTCAGCCACAGATGGCTGTTAGTCTTCGCCTCCTTCTGTCTCCCTGCAGTTCAAAAACAGTCTCCTCCCTGTTACTCCTGGGCAGAGGCCATTTTACAACCCTTCACACTTAGCCTTTCCATTAGCTGGAGGAAGTCCATTGTCTTCTTCCCCACTGTAACCCAAATTCTTCCCCCACCCTATATTTATCACTTAGGTGTGATTTCCTGATGGAGAGAGCTGGAGGAAAGCTGTTATTCCACTGTGGGTGGCTTTTAGCCAGGCTTAAGTTTAATGTTAATTCTGTTGCATTTTTTTTTCTTGGCTTCAAAACAAACTTGTGATTTCAAACTAGCAGCTAGAACACTTATTTCAGATTTTAAACCATGGGATTAACAATCACAACATAGGTTACTCTCAGGAACAGGCCATTTACATTGAAAACCTTTGCTTTCAGTTTATACAGGTTTTAAAGTTTATCATGCAGGCTTCTGACAGCTGTCATTCAGGTGGCCGAGGGTACTGCACCCAGATTTTGCTGGATTCCCCAGGCAGGCAACTTTTGCTTTGGATGTTTCTTTGATACTTTCAGCTTTTCAGGACATTGTATGTTCATAATGTTTTCTTGAACTAAGTGAATTGTAGCACCCAGCAAGAATTGTGGATGTTTACAGGTGTTTTGTACCGGCATTCTGCAGTTTCAGCAACAAAGATTTAAAGCAAGATTTTTTGATTTCCTTTAGCAGAGCACTGCTTTTCCCTCTGTACTCCATGTTCACGTGATGTGGAGCCCAGTGACATATTTCAGGAGTCAGATCTCTGTTCCACCACTGACAACATGCATGGAAGATTGGGCAGCCATCTTTTTGTGTTTTGCAAAGCGTAATTTTCAGAGGTTTTGGCGCGCACCAGGGTTTTGCAGCCATTTAACTATTTTTGGCACCATCAGAACACAGGGATGCCGCATGGCAGAGCAAAAGTGGGTCAAGACATCCCACAGGCCAGGACCCAGGAGGGCACATAATGGCCCTAGTCACCAATCTCAGCAACAGTGGGGTTTAGCAGGGGAGGGAGGAATGGATGGAGGAGGTGAAAAGGAAGTCTTGAGGATCTTCCAGAATTTGAGGGGATCCAGCTCAAGATGAAGAGGAAGGGGAGGCTGTTCCAGGGAGGGAGCCTGTATAGGAAAGAGATCAGCCACCAGCACGCTGTTTAGCAAAGCACTTGACACTCAGAGGGTTGGTGCCAGAGGATCATAAAGATCTGGAGGGAGAGTATTTAGTGGGAGCCAGTTGTAGGTACCTCGGTCCATGGCCCCAGACAGCCTTATGGATGATGGAGAGTGATTTGAATTTGCTCCTTGAGGCAACCAGGAGCCAGTGAAGTGATTTTAGGGCTGGAGAGAGTCCAAGGATAAGTCTTGTAGCCCTATTCTGGATTAGCTGGAGGGGTTGTAGAGAAGAAGAGGGTAGATTAAGAAAGAGGCTCTTGCAACAGTCTAGCCTAGAGAGAACCAGAAATCTAGAGACATTGTGTTTCTGGGGGTGAGGAAAGGAAGAATTCCTTTGAGGAAGTGGAGTTGATAAGTGGGCCTCCTTGGCAAGGTCCTGAATGTGAGGGAGGAAGGAAAGAGAGGAGTTGAAGATGACTCCAAGGTTTCTGGCTTCAGATAGAGGAGAAGGGGAAGAGCACGTAGAGGATGTCCAGAGTGAGGGGAAGAAAGAGGGAGTAGGAGTCCCAATAGAAAGGATCTCAGTCTTGCTGGCATTGAGGCCGAGATCGTTGGAGGTACACCAGGACTGGATGGCAGATCGGCAGTCAGGAATGATGATGGAGGAAATAAGGAGAGGATTAGAGGGAAGTTTGAAGAAGAGTTATGTGTCATCTGCATAACACTGGAAGTTAGGGGAGAAGGTGGAAATGAGGTATGCACCCTGTTGAGACTCAACTAAACCCTACCCCGACCTTTATAGGTTATTGTAAAGCTGTTCCCCTCATTTCACCATATATGACACTTGTCAGTACTGGGACAAAGAAGAAACAACTAAGAGTAATGAGCACTACACCCATTTACCACTTTGGTCTTGGGACGAGGAAGACGGCAACTGGGAGCTATGAGGGTCACGCATGTCCCTTAAACTATGGTCAGTCAAGTCTCATTAGAGATTCACACCTGCAGCCTATCAAGGGGCTGAAGGCATATAAGAAGGGACCATTGGAGCAGAGCATTGAGCAAGAAGGAGGCGTGTTTGGAAGAAACCAGCAGGCAACCGTGCTTCAGAGGAGGCAGCCATGATGGGACCGGCTGAGGAGCCACGACACTGGCTAACTTCCCAGAAGATTTAAACAGGCCAAAGCTAGTGGGCCGTGTACGTATTGCTAGTCTGGGACCTCAGTGAACTGTGCTCAGCTGCCGCAGCTGCGGGAAAGCACCAAGGAGAGATGATGTCATCCAAGTCCAGAAAAGAGCATTCCGGGTGCCGGAATGCAGAGAAAGAAATGCGACAGGCGGGCGGAGCATGAAAGGGTGAGTTTCCTGGCTTCAATGGTGGAGAAGAAGGAGACGGATCCCCTGGACGAGACACCACATGCTGGTGAGTGTCAGGGGAAGACGCTTGAACACCGGGGCGCTCCTACAATGTTTATTGAATACCGGTTTAATGGACTTTATAATTAAGCAAAAACAATGTTTAATGAATACCGAACTAAACAGAACTTTAAACATTAAGCAAAGGAATGCTTATGAAATACCGAATTGAATGGAACTTTAAAAATACAGTGAAACCAATGCATATTGAATACCGTACTGAAGGGAACTTTACATATAAGCGACATGAATGCTTATCGAACACTGAATTGAATGAAACCCTGAAATTACACATTATAAGGGTTAAATGGGCAAAACCAAGCAAATAAAGTAATAACCCAAATGCCCAAGTGGAACCAAATTACAGAAAAGGGCACAAGTGTGACAGAGAGTCATAAGAAGGTGGGTGTGAGTAAAAACACCCTCAACTGAACATTTAAAGATGAATGCAGAGTGACAAGGCCCAGAGACTAGAAAGGATGCATGACAAGTGTGGCAGAGCCAAGAGATTGAAAAGGAAAAGCCACAAGATTGTAAGTGGCACATTAAAGCCAAGAAGCCCAAAATCAGGGATCCTGGTTGTGTGACATGTGGTCAGTGGACCGTTTGGTCTGACAACTGCACCTAGACCAGCAAGCCCTAAATGTTGAAAACTCAAAAACATTGTGATGATGAAGTGAAAGTCTTGGGGAAGGGAACCCTGAGAGGGGAGAAGCTGCATTGTGTGGTCTTGAGAACAAAACCTCAGGACCTTTTGTTTTCTAAGAACTCTGTCGCTTGGAACTTGGGGAAGGGAACTGCAAGGACTGGTTTTGAACAACATTGAACTGTATTACCGTGAGTTGGAGAAAGGTATTCTTGAGACTATTTTGCTGAACCTTCGTATACTTAGGGAAGGAGAGCTGAGAGAAGGCTGTGAGCTGGAAGAAGCTCAGAACTTTGAGTTGAACACTATGTATTTTTGTTTTGACATCCCTACACATTGGTTAGCTTTAGTTGAGAGGGCAAGTATGGGTTTCAGACACAGACAGACTTCTAAGTTGAACTCTTTGACTCAGACTTTCCTTAGGTTCATTCAGGTAGGTTAATCCCACCTTAGTATAAGGCAGGTTGGGCCTTCTTCCATCCTGACATTTAATTTGGTAAAGTATTGCATTTTGAACTTTAAGTCTGTTGTCTGGGTCTTGCTTCAGGATGCCTTCAGACTGGCAAAAATGGAATTTTGAATTGCTGCCAAGAATTAACTTAGAACAGTAATTCTGCCAAATGTTGGCTAAATTCCTGTTACTGCTGTTGAAATGAAGGAAATACTCAATGGAAATTCCACCAGCGGAATTACCGCTGGGATGAAATAGCGTAATTTCCCTAGCAGGATCCTCAGCGGCAGAAATCTTTAAAAATGTAATACATCTTCAACCCGCCATTTCCCTTTGCCATCCAGCTACCAAACAGGAGATAAGGGCAAGATGGCAAAATGAGGGTGCCAGAATTGAGGGTCCACAAACCCAAATTCAGTGTGGCAGAGCTGCAGGTATTGGCAGATGAGGTGGTGGCCAATGCTGATGATCTGTTTGGGGCAAGTCAGTGCAAAACATCTGTCTGCCACAGGAGCTCAATATGGCCAACATAAGGGACAAGATAGGGGCAGCGGCCTCTGTGCATGGGGGATGTGGAAGACTGCAGGAAGAGGTGGAATGACCTCAAGGTGCATCTGCAGCTTCCTCGCTACTCTTCGCCATGAGACGACTGCCACTGGAAGAGGCACAGTGAAGCCACCGCACCTTACCCCCCTGGGAGGAGAGTGTGGCAAGCATCCTTCTCATGGCAGGGATAGAGGGAATTGGAGCAGCAATGGCGGGAGCAGGAAGCCAACCAGAATGAGGTGAGTACAAAAACACACCATCAGGGCAGGGAAATGTGAAGGCAGTGCAAGTGTCCCACTCAGTATTGGGCTTGCACACAGGTGACAATTTTGAGTCCTTTTCTTGCTCACCGTCAAAAATACCACAGGAATATATATGCCGACTTTTTCCATGTGTACACCTGGACGTTGCACTATGTTGCAAATAATTAAAAGAAATATAATGACTGTAGGCATCAACAGACTATTCACCTTATGCACACTTCACATCCAGAAATGCACAATGTCATGACCAGAAACCCAGAAATACCCCCGGCCATGCCATATGCACCATTTCAGGCCCTCACACATGAGCCAACACATGCGCCATACAGCATACAGCATCCAAAAAGGTATCCATCCCACGAGTCAGAGTACTTTCTCAAGCATGGCATGACAGATAGGGCTGTACAGACACTCTCCACACGTGTAGTCTTAGGACTGTATCCACCTACACCGACAACACAGGGGATAAACCCTAGCCATCACACAAGGGCAATGACACACATGCACCCCATATCTGTCATAGACCAGCTAAGTAATGTTGAAGGTGCATAGGTAACCCCTACCACAGTGCACTCTGCACAGGACAGGCATGAGACAAACATACGTAGATAGGCCAGGCCCCTAACCATTCCCTATGTTCCATGTATGTATCTGCCTCAGTATACATGACAACTGAATCTAGGTCTTTCCTCCCATTACAGGCACACAAGGCAGGCAGGGTGAAGGTACCAGTGGCAGTGATGTAGTGCCTCCACATACCGTTCCCATCAGTGCAGCAGTAGACCACACCACCCCAAGCACCTCTTCTGCCACGCATTTACTCCAGGCTTCTGGAACTTGCTGCAACACCCCAGCCAAAGAAAGCAGGATCAATGGTGTACCCAGAAGCAGCAGCCACCTCTACCAGCATTGCTACCACTGTAGTAACCTCTGCACCAGCCACTGCCACCAAGCTGTCAGCCCCCACATCTGTTGCTGCACCCATCACTACCTCATCTGCAAATCCAGCGATTCCCTTGCCGGTTGTACCATATCTCACCCTAAATGCCATAGTGTGCCTGGCTCAAGTCATGCACATTTACCACTGGTGATCACTACCACCAGGCATCCGTTATCGATGTCCACCATCAAATCTTTGTTAACGGGGCTGAAGTTGACGTGCCCTCTTTCAAGCCACCCATTCCAGGGATTGATTCTCCTGTCATCAGTCCTCCCTAATCCCTGTTGCTGTTAGCCTGCAGTCATTTGCATAGCCTGATGATGGTGATGATGATTCAGATGGTGACAATTCAGCCATGTATGAGAGTGATATCACACCCACCACCTCACCTGTTCTCCTACCTACTACCCTGCCCAGTGATGTCTTATCTGCCATCTGTGAGAGGCACACAGGAATGGAGCAGAGGCAGGAAAGGATGGAAGAGCTCACATAGCTCCACCTGCATCATGCACAGACAATGTGGGATGCCATTTAGGGACCACAAGGAGAATAGCCAGGGAAATGGTATGCCAGTGTCAACACCTATCTGAGGCTACAGTGGTAAATACTGAGGAAGAGGGTGCGGGAGCTCACAGAGGCACTGTAATCTGGCGTGGAAAATATGCAGAGGCCACTTTTCATCATGATGCAACACGTGGCCTGGAGTCTGTCAGGTCTGCCTTCATTACCCCCACAGAAGGCTCACATGCAGAGAGTCCACGTAAGAGGTTTTTGTGCACTGCCACTCACACACCAAAGGTGCCTTCTGGCCAAGAGAAGCACTGTAAAAGATAATTGCCTGACTCCAAGATGTCATTGGGGATTGAGCAAGGTAGGAGGGCATGTGTGTTTCTGATTGAGGGAGGCGGGAGGGCATGTGTGTTGGGGCTTGAGGGAGGATTGGGGGACCGGGGAGGGCTTGAATGTTAGGGATTGAGGGAGGTGGGAGGGCATGGGCATGGGTTTCACAGACTTAATAAATGGAGTTTGCATCACAAGTGAAGATTGGTATTATTTTGGGTTGTGTCATATATTTTAATGCAGTGATTAACTTATTGGAGTCATGAGCCATGGCAGTTGTGGGTAGCCAGACTCACCTGCAAGTGGAATGAAACTGTATCACTTTCAAATAGTTGATGATTGTACTTCCCTGGCCTAAGTGGTACATGCTTTGCACTTCCATGCAGTTATTTGAGTACACTACAGTGCCATCGGGGTGCATTTCCCTTGCCTTTGACAATGCGCAATGATGTGTGCCAGTCCTTCACTGCAGCATATGTATGCAGCCCTATAGTCTGGATTCTGTATGTTGTGGCCTATGCTGCCTTTTTCTAGGCCATTGTGGTGTATTTGATGCACGCCTGTGGAAGGGTGTTTGTCTGGTATTTTGTTTTTTTCCGGAATGTAGTGTGCTGCAGGGTATGATGGGGTGCTTTCCTTTCTGCTACCATGGGTCCCCACCTGGGCTTGGTATCATTTCTGAGGGGTATGGGAAGGGGGGCTCAACCACCAAAATGAATGTTCAATTATGGTGTCCTGTGCATTCTGGGACTTGTGGTACCTTTAAACCGACTGCTTTAGTGAGTAGTGGGCATGGCTTGGGGTGTTGGCAGACCATATTGGTCATGACACAGGATACTTTGTGCTACATGTGCATGGTTGATCTTTAACCCAGCCCCACGTCAATTCTACATTCACCTTTGTGGATTCATCACTAGGATCCAAATGTGCTGTGGGTCTCTTTGTATGCAGGAATGGGTGCTGTTTTGTAGAACTATGGGTTCATAACTTGAAACTGGGAAACATGTGCAACAATGGGTCCCAGTGAGGTCTGGTAACATGTACATTGCACATTCAGGGAATGGTACTGTTCCCTATTTCAAAACACATGCTCTGATACCTGGGTGCGACCAATGCAACATACATGCAGTCCAGAGCTGCTACTACACTGGGAAGTGGGCAGTGGCATAAAGTCTAGCCTTCATGGCATGGTCCTCTCCAGGTAAGAGCTGGGGAGAGAGATCTTCTGAGGCACATGTTTCAGTACTACATCCAAAACATTTCCCAGCACTTTGGAAAATGTTAGGTGTGACATGCCATGCAGCATGCCGACGGGGTGTTAATATGTGCCTGTGGCACAAAAGTACAGTACTGATACCAGCTTCAGCAGCAGTGGTAACGCTGTTTGTATTTTGATCATACTCTCAATCCGACTGGATATGGGTGAGAAGGTATGCAATTGGTTGGCGGTTGAGACAATACAATGTTATGGTGAGATGGTCTCACTCTGAGTATGGGTGCCCTCTTTCACCTCCACTTCGGCACTGGTGGGTTCTGTTGTTGTTGCTGGTGTACTTGTAAAGACCGGAGGGGGGTCTGCACTTCCGCTCTCTATATGGTAGAGGGGAGGCATAGAGATCCTGCCAAGATTCTCTATTATGGTAATGTAGTCGAGCAATCAAGGCCTAGCTTCTCAGGAGGTGATGCGAGCTGGTTCTTAAGTACAGTGTAGTCCCCAAGCACCCACAAAGGAATGTCCACATACTGTATCGGTTACAACACAGTCTTTATGTAATTAATATTCAAGGTCATAAACACAATCACGATAACTCACTTTGTACTCCGAAAATCAACAATGGCAAATATGTAAAATTCTAAAGTGGTACCACTAACGTTATTAGATCTCATTAAAGTGCATACGGTCAGAATGACACAGATCAAAATAAAGAGGAAACCAGGAGTAGAGAGAGGAAGGAAAGCAAGATGGTTGAGCAATAGGCAGAATATTGGTAACTACCGTTAAACACCGTTCTGCGTGGAGATCCCCCCGCCTGGGCAACCTGCAGAAGAAAGATACAAACCCAGTCCATATATTGTTCAGACTAGACTTTCCAATAATTCTGCAAACCCAAAGTACCTGGCGTTGTAGCGTTCCTCTTCGGGGAATCGACAGCCCTTCTTGAGTGTCCTCCCTTCCAGGCAGGAGTCACGGGTCGTCGAACGTCCGATGGAGAACAGGTCGTCGTTCCTAGTGGTGCTCGTTGACTGGGGAAGCATAAACGTCCTGCAAGGAAGAGGAGTGCGGGGCACCTCGGTGTCGATAGTTCTGGACCACAAAGAGTTGAAGAACTGTGGCCCAGCAAGGGCGTCGAGTCGTCGGTGTCTCTGTGGTTTTAGGGTGGCGGGAAACCCACCGTTGGATGCTCCTCGGCGCGTCGACGGTCAGGCCTTCTCCAGCTGGATACAGCAGCGACGATGCGGACGAGAGTGTCCTTGGTTCAATGAAGTTCTTAGTCAAACAGGAGCACGGCGGCTCCAGTCGGCGACGGCGGTCGGCGACAGTGGCGGACAACAGTCTGGGCGCTTCTCCTTGGAGTTCTGCAGCAATCCCCGTATCGGGTCAGCAGCCTGTCGAAGGTCTGTTTACCAGGGAGCTTAGGCAAAGATCAGCTGTGCATGTTGGTCCTTCGTAGCTCGGGAAGAGGGCGCCTTACCAGGTCCTCTCTGGGTCAGTTCTTGAAGCACAGCAGCTTTCAGATTGCGAAGGAGAGCAACAGCAATTCTTCTCGTCCAGCATGGTTTCAAGATCAAGCTTCAGTTACTCCAGTTACTCGTCGTAGTGGACTTCAGCTTCTGAACACTATTCCTAGCAGTTAGAGGACCCCAGATATACTGTTGATCTCCCATTCATTCCGCTGGGTCACACTCAAGCATCCAATCACGACTACGGTCATTCATGCAGTCAGGCAGCCAATCAGGCACACAGGGCATCCAGGCCATTCACTTCTCTCCAGACACTCACAACAAGTTATGTGTATTGGGAAAAGTACCAAGCCATTCAACACTCCAAGCTGCATTCATACCGGTTTCGGGCAGGGCTGTCTCAACCATTGTGTCAACCACCAGATACTAGACAGACACAACATAAAATGTATATTCATCACACACTCCATTTACCCAGGTCCCACCCACAGGCGTACCCACAACATACGGTCGTTGAGAAGACTCCAGCCAGTCTGGTCGGCACTTTCCCACACTACCATATATGGAACTTCCATCCAACAGCCAGTCAGGGGGAAGGGACAGAGGCAGGGCTTCCCAGGACTTCAGGAAGATCAAGGTAACAGGTGATGGAAGGCAAGAGGCCATGGGGGCCATTTTGTCTCCATCCGGAATCTACCGATTCCAATGACAGGGCCTGGGCATCCCAACATGGAGGACGCACAGGGCACCAGTCATTTCAGCACAGAGCTGCCACCAGCCCATACCCTGCTCTATGGGCCACACACAGGTGCCCAAAAACATACACTAGGGGTGCAGGGTTGCACCCCTACCTATGGGTGCCATAAGGGTATGCCATGAGTCTGTTCACCAAACCAAAAGAGAGAGAGCTGCACCGCCAGGAGTCCCACATGAACTCCTGCGTGGAAAACATGACAGAACACACGATAAAAAGCAGTAAAGGACAAGGATACCGAGGCCCTGTCCCTCCAATGCATTTCCAGCATCACAGTCGCCCCACCCATACTAAGGTTAGGGTGCCTAATCTCCCACGGATAGGCACCCTCATCCAGACGGTCAACATACCTTCTGGAAAGGCCATCTGCGTTATCGTGTCTCTTCCCTGGTCTGTGCACAATGGTAAAGTCTAGGCCTTGCAGACTAATGGGCCACCTGAGCAGTTTTGGGTTTTCACCCTTCAGATGCATAAGCCACTTCAGGGGCTTATGATCGGTTTGGACCTTGAAGATAGACCCGTTAAGGTAGGGTCTAAAATACCTAAGGCTCCAAACAATACTAAAACATTCCTTTTCAACAGTAGCCCACATAAGTTCCCTACCCTTGAGTTGTCTACTGATGAATATGATCGGATGTTTTCTTCCTTTGTCATCTAACTGGGACAAGACCGCTCCAATTCCGGTGTTGCAGGTGTCAGTCTGAACGATAAAGGGCTTGCTGTAATCAGGCGCACACAACACGGGTGCCCGACACAGACTTCCTTTCAAGCCATCGAAGGCCTTCTGAAAGTCTTCCGTCCGATTAACCTTCCTTGGTTGTTGGGGTGAAGTCAGAGCTGTCAGGGGTGCAGCTATGGTTCCATAGTCTGCCATGAAATTGCGATAATACCCCGTGAGGCCCAAAAAGGCTCTCATCTGGGTTTGAGTAGTGGGAGTCTCCCAGTCCTGTACATCCTGTAATTTACTGGGGAGAGGTTGGATCCGACCCCCTGCTACCTCATGACAAAGATATGTGACTTTCCCCTGAGCTATCTGGCACTTGGTGGCCTTGATAGTGAGGTTAGCCCTGTTTAACACCTGCAACACTTTATCCAGATGAGTGAAATGCTCTTCCCAGGTGGAACTGTAGACGGCAATGTCGTCTAAGTAAGCCACACAAAAGGCTTCCAGCCCACTGAGCGCATGATTGACTAATTTCTGGAAAGTGGCAGGGGCGTTCTTCAACCCGAAAGGCATAACTCTAAACTGGTAGAGTCCCTCTGGTGTTGAGAATGCCGTCTTTTCCTTGGCATGGTCCATCAGAGCTATTTGCCAATAGCCTGAGTAAGGTCGAAGGTGCTCACAAATTTGGCAGCACCTATCGTGTCCACGAGCTCATCAGCCCGGGGCAGTGGGTGCGCGTCAGTTTTGGTGACGGCATTGACTCCTCGGTAGTCCACACAGAACCTCCAATCTTTGGTACCTGCCTGGGAACCTGCCTTGGAGACAAGGACCACAGGACTGGTTGAGGGTTCAATAACACCCAGATCCAACATATTGGCGACCTGAGCCTAGATGTGGGTCTTGACGGTATCTGACATACGGTAGCACCTGCTTTTGACAGGCACATTGTCACCAGTGTCAATCTCGTGCCTACACCACGGTGTAAGGCCTGGTGTCAGTGAAAACAGAGAGGCGTACTGCCGGAGCAGATTCCTGCAGGCCTTCTGCTGCTCTGTCGTCAGAGATGTACTCCCTCAACTAAGCCATCCTGAGGGTTACTATGTAGCAAATCAGGAAGGGGCTCACTCTCATCCTCTTCTTGCCCTGAAGCTAGCAAGAGACATGAGACTTCGGCCCTCCTGTGGAAAGGCTTGAGCCTGTTAACATGGAATACCTGAGGGGCTACCCCAGAGGCTCCCATGTCAACCAGATAATTGACTTCGCCCATCTTGGAGATGATCCTGAAGGGTCCAGTCCATTTATCTGCCAAAGCCCAAGGCTTGGTAGGCTCCATCACGAGGACCTCCTGTCCCGGAGTCCAATCCACTTGCGATGCTTTAAGGTCGTGCCAGTACCTATTCAATTCCTGGCTGGCCTTAAGATTCGCTGTTGCTTGACCCAGCATCTGTGTCATCCTCCATCTGAGGCCTAACACATAGTCCTCCACTTGCTTGGTGGGACCTGGAGGGGTGGCCTCCCAACCTTCTCGGATCAAGGCGAGGGGCCCCCTCACGGGATGTCCAAAGAGTAACTCAAAGGGGCTGAAACCAACACCCTCTTGAGGTACCTCTCTGTAAGCAAACAGAAGGAATGGCAGGAGAAGATGCGACTTCTTCCTTAAGGAGCTCTTCCAAAGCGCCTAACATGCATGCACTTGAGAGTTTTGTTAAATCTCTCAACCCAACCATTGGTCTGAGGTTGGTAAGAGGTGGAGAATTTGTAAGTTACTCTGCATTCTTTCCACATGGTTTTCATGTAACTTGACATGAAGTTGGATCCTCTATCAGAGACAACCTCCTTATGGAATCCAACATGGGTGAAAAGGCCCAGGAGAGCCCTGGCAACCACCTTAGCCGTAACCGTCCGAAGGGGTATAGCCTCAGGGTACCAGGTGGCATGATCTGCCAAGACTAGGATGAACCGATGTTCACCCTACTTGGGAGGGTCAAGGGGACCGCTGATGCAGATGCCCACCCTCTCAAATGGTGTGCCAACCACTGGCAATGGTTGCAGTGGGGCGATGACTCTGCCTCCAGTCTTGCTAGACAACTGACAAGTTGGGCAGGTCCTGCAGTGGGACTCCATTTCTACTCCCATCCGTGGCCAGTAGAAATGGGCCGAGAGCCGCTGCTTCATCTTCTTGGTCCCAAGATGACCAGCTAAGGGCACCTCATGCGCCAACTGCAGCAGGAAGGGCCTGTAAACCTGGGGTACCAGGTTCAGGCTTAGTGGGCTCACTAACAAGGAGCTCCCCCTCCCAATAAATCCGAAATGTCCTAGCCACTTCTCCTTGTACCTGGGACAGGGCCTGTGTCCTCAGACCCTGGAGAGCGTGGCACTCTCTCTGTCCCTTACAGAAGTCCACCTGGGAGGGTCCCTCTTCAGCCAACAAGCATTGAAGGTCGGGATGATCCTCCGGGTTAAGAGCCTCTCCCACAGGAAAGTCTTCTGGCTCGTCTCCCACAGGAGTCGAGATGGGAATTACCACTGGACCCAGCCCGTCTGGAGCATGAATCCCAATGGATGCTGTCGAAACAGCGGGAAGAGCAGGGGCTCCCTCCACAGGGGTGGCCTTCTTACTCCTCCTTTTCTTTCGTGCCTTGGGTTTCCCCGTTGGCAAGGGTACCAGGCTCACAGCCGGACCCTGTGTGACCTGCGATCGGGTGACCGCCGCAGCAGCCATGGGTAGACCATCCGTGATCATCCCCAACTCGAACAAATCGTTTCCCAACAAAATGTTCGCAGGCACGTTGTCCTGAACCAGGACCGGAAGCTTTGCTGTCTTGTGTCCAATCGTAATGTCGACTAAGGCTACAGGCGATAATTTGGGAGGCCCACCAGCTAACCTGGTGGTTCTCAGAGGAGCACCTACATAGTCCTCTGTCTTGAGCAGGGTCCTGTCCAGCACTGTCATGCTTGCCCCAGTGTCTCTCAAACCAGTAGAAGGCTACATATGGGTGCCATAAGGGTATCCCATGGGTCTGTTCACCAAACCAAAAGAGAGAGAGCTGCACCGCCAGGAGTCCCACATGAACTCCTGTGCGGAAAACACGACAGAACACACGATAAAAGGTAGTAAAGGACAAGGATACAGAGGCCCTGTCCCTCCGATTCATTTCCAGCATCACAGTCGCCCCCCCAGACTGAGGTTAGGGTGCCTAATCTCCCACGGGATAGGCACCCTCATCCAGACGGTCAAAATACCTTCTGGAAAGGCCATCTGCGTTATCGTGTCTCTTCCCTGGTCTGTGCTCAATGGTAAAGTCTAGGCCTTGCAGACTAATGGACCACCTGAGCAGTTTCGGGTTTTCACCCTTCATAGGCATAAGCCACTTCAGGGGCTTATGATCGGTTTGGACCTTGAAGGTAGACCCGGTAAAGTAGGGTCTAAAATGCCTGAGTCTCCAAACAATACTAAAACAGTCCTTTTCAACAGTAGCCCACCTAAGTTCCCTACCCTTGAGTTGTCTACTGATGAATATGATTGGATGTTCTCTTCCTTTATCATCTAACTGGGACAAGACCGCTCCAATTCCGGTGTCGCAGGCATCAGTTTGAATGATAAAGGGCTTGCAGTAATCAGGCGCACACAACACGGGTGGCCGACACAGACTTCCTTTCAAGCCATTGAAGGCCCTCTGACAGTCTTGCTTCCAATTAACCTTCCTCAGTTGCTTGGGTGAAGTCAGAGCTTTCAGGGGTGCAGCTATCGTTACATAGTCTGGCATGAAATTGCGATAATACCCTGTGAGGCCCAAAAAGATCTCACCTGGGTTTGAGTAGTGGAAGTCTCCCAGTCCTGTACTTCCTGTACTTTACTGGGGAGAGGTTGGATCTGACCCCTCCTACCTCATGACCAAGATACGTGACTTTCCCCTGAGCTATCTCGCACTTGGTGGCCTTGACAGTGAGGTTAGCCCTTTTTAATGCCTGCAACCCTTTATCCAGATGAGTCAAATGCTCTTCCCAGGCTCTTCACAAATTTGGCAGCACCTATCGTGTCCACAAGCTCATCAGCCCGGGGCAGTGGGTGCGCGTCGGTTTTGGTGACGGCATTGACTCCTTGGTAGTCCACACAGAACCTCCAATCCTTGGTACCTGCCTGGGAACTTGCCTTGGGGACAAGGACCACAGGACTGGACCAGGGACTGGTTGAGGGTTCAATAACACCCAGATCCAACATCTTGGCGACCTCAGCCTGGATGTGGGTCTTGACGGTATCTGACATACGGTAGCACCTGCTTTTGACAGGCACACTGTCACCAGTGTCAATCTCGTGCCTACACCACGGTGTAAGGCCTGGTGTCAGTGAAAACAGAGAGGCGTACTGCCAGAACAGAGTCCTGCAGGCCTTCTGCTGCTCTGTCGTCAGATCAGGAGAGAGATGTACTGACTCCACTGAGCCATCCTGAGGGTTGCTATGTAGCAAATCAGGAAGGGGCTCACTCTCATCCTCTTCTTGCCCTGAAGCTAGCAAGAGACATGAGACTTCGGCCCGCCTGTGGAAAAGCTTGAACCTGTTAACATGGAATACCTGAGGGGCTACCCCAGAGGCTCCCATGTCAACCAGATAATTGACTTCGCCCATCTTGTAGATGATCCTGAAGGGTCCAGTCCATTTATCTGCCAAAGTCTGAGGCTTGGTAGGCTCCATCACAAGGACCTCCTGTCCCGGAGTCCAATCCACTTACGATGCTTTAAGGTCGTGCTAGTACCTATTCAATTAATGGCTGGCCTTAAGATTCGCTGTTGCTTGACCCATCATCTGTGTCATCCTCCGTCTGAGGCCTAACACATAGTCCCCCACTTGCTTGGTGGGACCTGGAGGGGTGGCCTCCCAACCTTCTCGGATCAAGGCGAGGGGCCCCCTCACGGGATATCCAAAGAGTAACTCAAAGGGGATGAGGACATGGCCTGGGACATGGCCTGTGTCCTCAGACCAGTAGAAGGCTGGCCATTCAAGAGGACACTTCTCAAAAACCTACAAGTGTTTTGTGGGATAGCCGCCAGTACTTCTGCGTACTGGTCCCAGGCCCCAAGGGACACTAAGGAAATCTCTACGGGAGCACCGAAGGTGATCCCAGTAGAGGAGGGGAGGAGAGTGGCCTCCACCTCAGGTACGGAGTAGGGGTAGGTCAGGCTGACAACCTGGACTCCAAGTGCCTTACCCTACACTTGGGGTCACCCCTTCAGTGATCCAGAGCCCCACAATACCCAACAAGTGCCAGGAGTGCGGGGTACGGTACTGGATCCACTGGGACCCTGCTTTGCAGCAGGCAGACCACTACTCTTTCTCCCACCCACAACAGACTTATCCCCACTATGTTTTTGGGTCTTCGGAGAGGAAGGTTTTGGTTTACCCAACTGTGATTGCTTTTGGGACTCCTCACCTTTCTGAAAGGCCTCCTTTTCTTTGTCCTTGTCCTTCCCACTGGAGTCCTTAGGGGACACCCGGTGAGAGACCCACTTGTCAGCCAACCTAGCCAGCTTAAAGGGGTCCAAAATGTTCTGGTAAGCAACATACTGATGCAGCTCTGGTGAACAGGCTTCCGAAAAATGCTCAAAAAACAAGAGGTGAGACAATTCAACAAACGTTTTCACTTTTTAACCATCAATCCACCCCATCATGTTCATGTGCGCAGCACTCACCCAGTCAACCCAAGACACATTCTCTCGTTTCTTAAAATCCCTGAATCGTTTAAGATATTGGGTAGGCGTTTTGCCAAACTTGGCGATTAAGGCAGACTTCATGCACTCATACTGACCCCTTTCTTCCACACTCAGTTTCAGAATACAGTCATATCCAATTTGAGGCAAGCTGCTTAACAAACACTTAGCCCAATCTCTCTTATCAACATTGTGAATTGCACAAGCCATTTCAAACGCTTCAATCCATTGGATTCCAAAGACAGGTCCTGGGCATCCCAAAATGGAGGATGCTCGGGGCACCAGTCATTTTAGCACAGAGCTGCCACCAGCCCGTCCCCTGCTCTGTGGGTCACACAAAGGTGCCCAAAAACATACACTAGGGGTGCAGGGTTGCACCCTACCTATGGGTGCCATAAGGGTATCCCATGGGTCTGTTCACCAAACTAAAAGAGAGAGAGCTGCACCGCCAGGAGTCCCACATGAACTCCTGCACGGAAAACACGACAGAACACACGATAAAAAGCAGTAAAGGGCAAGGATACGGAGGCCCTGTCCCTCCGATGCATTTCCAGCATCACAGTACTATCCTCTTCAGGTTGCTACATAGTAGGAGTTCCTGGGTGTCGTAGTTGCCAACTGCCGTGGGCTGCATGATGTTTGGAAGCACTTTTGGGTAAGGTGTGTCCCTTACATACCCTGTTTGGGTCAGTTGGGTGCACCCTTTGCTTCATTTTCTTCACCTGGATACGTTTACCTCCACCTGTTTTGGGCGAGGCAACGGCATCCATTTTTTGGTGGAAATTACCACTCATTTTGATGATATTTCAGTACTATTTCCACTTGTAATTTGGTGGAAATGCCATTTTTATTCCTAGTGGTAATTCTCCTGGTGGAATTAAGGCGGGGGCTAACTTTGCCAAATTTCAGCAGTAATTCTACTGGTGCTAATTCCGTTGGTGCTAATTCTGCCCGCAGAATTAGCACTCATTTCCTAGAATGCATAATTAGACAGAGTGGTCAAAGTGATGGTAACAGAATGACCACCACTTTTACCAGTCATCACAGTACTTTTAATGAGGTCCAATGTGCTTAATCAATATGCTACTTTATGGATCTCTGGAGGCGTTCATGATATTTTGCTTCAAACCAACATCCTTGTGGCATTATGTTTTTGGGACCAACCTACTCTGGAGGATTGAACCCTTGTGAATCTAATGAGTGTCACCAAATTAAGATACAGTTATTAGATACTCACAGTAGGAGATAGTTGAGCATAACTCAAACCACTCCAACCTTTAGATATTTTTCAGAGATTCTTTCAGAAGAATTTGAAGTCACCCAGGTGTATAACATCCTCCACAAGGCTCGCTATGGGGTAGTTGCAAACCTTTTCTTTTTTCATCCACACCATTGCAAAGGTAATAGAAAAGGTATATAAAGTTGTAAACCTTTCTTGGGTTGCTTGGATGTGGGGGAACATGGGTTGCAATATATAGATATGAGAGAATTTACCAATCACAAGAGCCAGGCGGTTAATTATTGTATTGACTGTGTTAAATCGGTCATACAGTGAGAAATATTATTATGGAGGCAGGAGATAATGATAATGACCTATTGCCGCAAGTCACAAATAACACTTGCAGGCAACAGGGCGCACAAAGAGGACACACACATAAGACAGACACTTCTAACCCGGAGTCCTAATCATAGGTTGGGCTGTTTCAATCAAATAGCAGTGTCTTCAATCGTTTGCGGAACATGAGGAGATTACTATCTCTTTGTAGGTCCACCGGTAGAGCATTCCACATACTAGCTGCCTGGACTGGAAAAGAATGACCACTCCCTCTTGTTCTCTTGGCCTTAGGGCATATAAGCCAAAAAGTATTACTTGAACTCGTTTCTCTCCTATATGTTTGTAAAACAATGCTTTCCTTAAGATAGGATGGTGCGGATGCAAATAGACATTTGAGTGTCGTAGTAATTACTTTAAAGAGGATCCTAGATGCAACTGGTAACCAAAGTAACTCCTTTCTGGCAGTGGCCACATGGTCCCTTCGTGATATGTTCTTGACGATAAGTACTGCATCATTCTGCATAATGTGTATCTTATTTTTGCAGCTCTTGTTAGTGCCCCCCAGCAGCACATTGCAGTAGTCTAGTCTGGACATAATTGCCCGGACTAGGATTTCACAATTCTTATAAGTAACGTATGGTTTCACCAATCTCAGCAATCTGAAATGGTACTTTGATTTCTTTACCACACTGTCTACTTGAGCATAGACACCAAGGCCTGTGTCCAGCACCACACCCAGGGGGTAATTCATAGAATCCAGCGCACAAGTGGCGCATGCGGCTGGCGCACAGTGTGCATGTGTGACAGTCTGCGCCAGCCGCGTGTGCCAAAATCCATTTTCCGCGCACAGCGTATTCATGGATTTTAACATCCATTACCAGCCGTGGCTCAAAGTGGCGCAGCGACCCCATGCACCATGTACAGCGCACAAATCCCGTGTATGGCGCACAGGCCAGTGGACCAGCATACAGCCCCCCAACCACGAAAATGTCTGTAAAACTCCCCACGCACCCCTCCGAATACACGTACCCCGCTGCATGGGGAGAATCACACGCGATTGGCCCTGTGCGAGCGAGGTATGTGTATTCCGGGGGTGCGCTGGGAGTTTCACACGCGATGGGCCTGTGCGAGTGGGGTACGTGTATTACTGGGGTTCACGGGGAGTTTCACACGCGATTCGCCCTGTGCGAGCGAGGTACGTGTATTACTGGGGTTCGTGGGGAGTTTCACATGCGATTGGCCCTGTGCGAGCGGGGTACGTGTATTTCGGGGGTTTGCGGGGAGTTTCACATGCAATTTCGCTGTCAGAGCGGGGTACGTGTATCCAGTGGGGTGCGCAGGGAGTCCCACACATGAATTGGCAGTGTGGGTCCTCCCAGGTGTGCCCTCTACCCCCTCCACGGCCCCTGCAGGTAGCCCACACCACAGGGGACTACCCAGCATCCCTGGTCATGTCCCGCACGCAGCCCATCCACCATGGGCATGCCCCCCAGCCATCCCACATGTCACCTTGCACTAGTGATCACCAAATCATGTCCCCCAGCACCCCCACCCCCCAGCAGTGAGGGGCAGCTGCCAGCAGGCCCTGACTCATTTCCCCCAGCAACCCCACCCACCCAGCATTGATGGGCACCTGCCAGCAGACCCTGACCCATGTCCCCCAGCACCCCCACCCACCCAACAGTGAGGCTCAGGCCCTAACTCATGTCCCCCAGCACCCCCACCCACCCAGCAGTGAGGGGCACCTGCCAGCAGGCCCAGACTCATGTCCCCCAGCACCCCCAACCCCCAGCAGTGAGGCTCAGGCACCGACTCATGTCCCCCAGCACCCCCACCCACCCAGCATTGACGGGCACCTGCCAGCAGGCCCCGACTCATGTCCCCCAGCACCCCCATCCACCCAGCATTGACGGGCACCTGCCAGCAGGCCCCGACTCATGTCCCCCAGTACCCCCACCCACCCAGCAGTGAGGCTCAGGCCCTGACTCATATCCCCCAGCACCCCCACCCACCCAGTAGTGAGGGGCACCTGCAAGCAGGCCCCGACTCATGTCCCCCAGCATCCCCACCCCCCAGCAGTGAGGCTCAGGCCCCGACTCATGTCCCCCAGCAGCCCCACCCACCCAGCATTGTCCCCCCAACACGTCATCATGAGCCACAATCATGGGCCTCATGGCCACCCAAATCCCACCCCACGCCACCCCTGTGCAAAGACCCAACCAAGTATCCCATCCACCCCACATTGAAATGCCCATTACATGATACAACCCAAATGGCAAGAATGTACATCAACACATGTCTGTCACACACACACAATGGGTGCTGGTGATTGTGAAAACATACACCGTGACATGCATGAAACCAATGAGAGAATACCACACATCAAAGTAATAAACCAAAATGTATTAAACACAAAAAGAATGTAATCAAATGAAAGCATGAAAAAAATGTTTGAAAAAAAGATGAAATGCAGCATGTCCAAAACACAAAAAGAAAAACATGAAGTCTGAATCCAAATAAAGTGAAATGAAAATGTGTCCAAAGTCTCTGGTCACCAAATCAAATCCAAAGGAAACGGAAACAGTAAAATCCATTGCTCCATGGTGAGAAAAATCATAATAGATAAATCCACGGTTCAACTATGTACAAAGAAGTAATCCAGGGTCCATGAGCCCAACGAATGAAATAAAACCTAGCAAAAAAACGACCTCATAAAGAACTATATACAAAAAGGCGGGGCATAGTCCAAGTGCCCCAAATGAATGAAAAAGATAAAGGAAACCTAAAACTACAATGGTGGCGGGCTAGTCCGACAGCTCACTTCCTGATTTCCCACGCCAGGGCATCATCGAACTCCTGCTCGATGTCCTCGAGGCAGTCCTCTTCCATGGCCCTAAGGGTTCGCAGGGATGATGCCATGTTGGACTCCAACTCCCTGCGAATGGCCTCGAGGCACTCGGCCCGCCTCAGTGCCCTCCGCATGGAGTTCTCGGCCCTGACCATCGTGAGCCGTGCCTCTTCTGCTCGCCGCCGCTCCGCATCTATACGCCAGCCCAACCGCAGCCACATGGAAGACACACCCATTCCAGGGTTCTCCTGCCCTCTGGCCGATGCCTGCCCCTCTGATGTCGATGGCCCTGAGCCATCATTGCTCCCACGTAGAGCCTGCTGCTGCTGTCCATGTGCCCTGTCCGATGATGCCTGCACATCCTCCATCAGCTGGTCTCCAGTTGTTGTGGTGTCCACCCCTGCTGGACCGCCGACTCCCAACTGTGGCAGGGATGGGATCTCCACCAAGCTGGCTGTGTTGGTCAGGCCAGGTCCACAGGGGGCCCTGGTGGAATCTGGGCCAGAAGACGGCAGGGAGAACGACTGGCGCATAGTCTCCTCAGAGGAGTAGAGGTCCACCAGAGTGCGCGACACATGTAGAGACCCACCGACCAGGGCCCCTCCCAAGAGTGCCACGTCGCGATGCTGCTCTTCGTGAAGGCATGCGTGCTCCACCCAGGAAGCACGCATGTCATTACGAATGTCATGGGTGCGCAACGTGACACCAACCAGGACGGAGCCCATACGGTCGTGGGACCCCTCATACGCAGGTAGTGGAGAGGCAGATAATGTGGCACTCCCACCTACCACCGGACGGGCCTGGGACGGGGCATCCCTGCTGGTGCATGGTGATGCAGTCACAGGGTCAAGGACAGTGACATGCACAGGCCCCTCCGTGGTGACCTGTGCTGCCTCCTGACCCTGGACTGCACCACTTGCACCAGTGGTACTACCCCCACCAGACCCCATGTGCGGCTCAGTAGCGTGCTCCTCCTCTTCTGTGGAGACCACCAACCTGTATGTCTCCACACCGTCTTCTGCCATTGCAAGCCCCTGTGGGGGCTCACCCGGCCCTTCCGCTACAGCCGTAGTGGCAGACGCGGCACCAGTCCCCTCGTTCCCGGATGATGGCAATTCCTGGGAGGGTGGCTGGGCCTTGCATCCCCGCCCAGTGGAGGCATCCCCGCCGCTTGGCTCCACAGCGCCGTCTGCGCCCTCTTCTTCACTTGACGCTGCGTAGAGGGAGACATAGAACACAAGCATCAGGGTACAGTACAATATTCCCCTAGACAGGAAGCAATAACACATGAGTGGCTCTGTCAAATGTCACTTCCATCGTGTCCCTCCACAATACATGGGTGAATGCACGCAACACAATCAGAAACAGGCACGGTGCCTGCAATCAACATCAGCATCCATGTACAAGGGCCTCTTTTAACCAAAATGTTGCCTTCAAACTCACATGCATCATGGCTCACACTGATCCTATGCACACACATCACCGGAGGGTCATGCATCATGGCTTGTACACCACAGACACAGTGGATAGACACAGTGGATACAACGGTGACCGCACTGCATGAGTGAATCTACACATCATCACGGACATGTGTCATGCATCCATTGCGTTTCAAAGTCACACACACACTTCTCAGACACACACACATGTGCACCATACATGTGCATGAGAGCAGCACCCATCCCTCACCCCCCCTCCTTGTCCAAGAACAGAGACTGGCATGCATTCATGTGTGCATTCCGCATACAGCTCCCCATGTTGCATTGGAACACATGCACCATCCATGTGGTTCACACATTACTGGTCTCCCATGCATGACCATGATGTCCCTGCACACACACATCCATACATGGCCTATGTCACACATACAGGCAAGTATCAGACTACCAGCACACTGCAACATGCCCTGTCTCACACAGCAATGCTTGGCCACTTACCGCTCAACTCCAGAAGGGTCTGCCTCCGAAAGATCTAGGCATGGAGCGCTGGGCCTACACGTTCCAGGACCCTCATCTGGATATTGCTCATGCTGACCCGGCCCCCCTCCGCGAGGTGCCGGGCCTTGTAGAGGGTCCTGGACCTGAAGTCCTCCCAGCTCTTCCGGACGTGGTTGATGTCGCGGGTTGCCACCCCCTCCGCGTTGATGGCAACCACTGCGTCCTCCCAGATCCTCTCCCGTCCTTCCTTGTTGGCGCGTGATGTTCCGAAGAGGGCATCATAATGCCCCAGGACATGCTCCACCAGGACACCAACATCCTTCTCACTGAAGCTGGTGGCCCCCTGCCTCTCTGGCTGGGGGTCGCCAGTGGTCTCAGATGGTGTTTGCTCTGACATGGCGACCCCCGAAGCAGGCGTGGGTGGGTAACTGGGTCCTGGGGCTGGGCTGTGGAGCAATGGTATCCCAGTCAGGAGTCTTCTGTTCCAGCAAGGGTGGACACAGCAACTGGACCCCTGCAGATGGCTGACGTGCAGGCACCAAATAGCAGGGCACGTGGGCAGCAGCTAGGCAGCAGCAGATAGCTGGTGGGAGCATGCTCGGGGCTCTTGGGGGCAGGAAAATGGCCTTCTGGGCAGGAGCGTGGTCTTCCGTGTGTTTTCGCGTGGCCAGCTTGATGCGGAGTGATTTGGCCCGTGAAAAAATTGCACGTCAGCGTGTAATTCGAGGAAAGGCCCTTAGAGCGTAAGCGCATCTGTGACGTAGGGTGCACGGGCATTTCCCTCGTGACGTGGGCAAAGTGGTTCAGCGCACGCGTGAAAAAACTGCACGTCCGCGTATGAATGCGTGTAATCCGAGGAAAGGGGCTAAGCGCGTAAGTGAAGCGACGCTCGCGGGCGTTTCCCTCAGCATGGGCCAGCAGTTCGCTATACGTGCCTTTCGTGGAGACTGACGTGTGTTGCTACTTCGTGTTGTTTCACGCGCCATCACAACTTCACAGCGGATCAAGGACGTATCTCTTCTTTTGGTGGGGGTGTTAGGCAGAAACCTGTGCAGTTCCCTTAGGGACCACGGCAAAAAGTTTAAGACTACATGAGTTAGCAGTAAACCCAATTGGTAGCAGTCTGTACCACCCAGATTTACCTGGTAGCTGTGGCTGAGCAGTCAGACTTCTCTCAAGAGTTAGGCAGTATACAGGGCATACACAATAGGGCAGGTAAATACAGTAGAACAAGCAAACACTGACCAGAGCTTTGGTGTAAAAGATATGTAATTATTTATTTAAAAACACATCTATAAAAACACACTGGCACTAATATGATGCAATTTCAAAAACACAGTTACTAAAGTAAATACACTCCCTTTGCAGAATATTAGACAAGTCTTAAGTAAAGTACCACTTATTTTCAGACAGCGTTGAGCGCTTAACACAGATGGCACTCTAATAATTCAGTTAAAAGGGAGAGAAAGGCAGAGCATAAATTGAAACAGATCCCAACACTTTCAAAAGAACACAGCAAGAGAGGAAGGCAGAATAAAACCAGGAAGTCGGAGATCCAGAAAGCCGGATCCACTTTAAGAGGATCAGAACGAAATGTGTCCCAGGTCACACGGTTGAAAAGTGCACAAAAGTCTCGAAAAGGTTCAGAAAGGAGTTGGACCAAAAGAAAGGGACCAGTTAGAGGTCAAGAGACCAGCCCAGTCTAGAAGGTTAAGGATTTACTGTCACCTTGTAGCAATCTATAGAAAGGGAGGCCAGGCGGACACAGTACCTTGAAATGGTGAGAACACTCCAGCGGGGGTAGTTGTTCCTGGCAGCGGTGGCGAGTCGGTGCTTCATCCGGCAGAAGAGAAGATCTTGTCGGGGAGGAAAGCAGAAGGTCGTTGTATTGCCAAGGAAGAAACCAGCCGCGGAGTTTCTCGATTCAAAGGAGCGGTCCTTTTATTCGCGGTTCAGTGGTATGTGGCTATCCGGTTGCCGGGGGTGCTTGGCACGGGCAATTCGCCCACTAGACGTCCTGGTAGGCGAAAAGGAAAGCAAACTGGTTGTCCCCACCAGCTCAAGGGGAAGAAACTCTCCGGCAAGAAGAACTCTCTGTCGTCGGGAAGTGGTGAGACGGTTCAGCAGGGCTCCACCGGTGGTGTCATCGTTGCAGGTCAGCTCAGCTTCTCCTTCTTCGGATTTTCAGGTCCTGGTGCGACTTCTGAAGTTCCAGTCTCAAAAGCCCTGCTTTTATGCAAGAAACCCCCATTCATTCAGCCTAGCTGTCAAACAAACATGCTAAGTGGTGAGCCGGTCGGCTCACCACTTGGGCCAATCACACAAGAGTGTGACTTGAGTTGCCAAGGCAACTCAGTCCAGGGTGCCTAAACCCCCTCCCACACCCCCTGTGGTACCCGGACAGAGTGGCACCACTTTTGGAGGCTTCTGTGGAGAAGCCCGCCAAAATGTGGAACAAAGGGCTCGACTTGGGTTGGAGTCACAGAAGAGAACCCAAACGCCATTTTAGAATCGAGTTCTGGCAAAAAATACCAACCGGCGAAATAATATTAAATAAATAACCCGGCGGTATGTTCGAGGCTATAGGATTTAAATATTAAAGTTGGTAGCCTCGAACAATGGGACAATCCCATAGAGATATATTTGCGGTCGAATATAAAAAGTAGTATCCTCTGCCACCAGCCAAAACTAGATCAGGGGGGACGGAGACGTGTCCCCTCGAATAACAGACCCCGGGGCAATCGAATTGCCCCGAACAGTACGTCCACAATATGATGGTTTGTACTGGTTTCTGTTCATAATTTGGGACTAGTAAAGCCAATGGTGACTTTACATGCCCTGGGAGACAGTAGTCAGTCCCAGGGTGTGGAGTCTATGGTGGGGTGTCACTATGACACCCCTGTGTCACTACACTGAGGGTGCTGTGTAACACACATAGTAAAAACACATGAGACCCTATGGAGTAAAAGACCCCATAGCCCATAAAACACATTAACAAAGGAACCCCTCAAATCATGTCCAAGAGTGTGAGGAAAAGAGTCTCACTCTTGGCAGGAGAAAAAAACAACTCCAGAAATCTAGCAAAGCTGCTGGGGGACTCATTAGGTTAGGAAATTCAGCCTAAACAGAGAATTCTTCCTAGCACTCGCCCCCCACAGACTAAGGGACAGGAGGATTTAATCCACTCCTGGATGAATCTCATACCTCTAGTCGATGACATACATCCTAGAGAGACCATCAGCATTTTGGTGGTGACACCTTGACCTATGTTCTATGGTCAAATCAAAGATTTTCCTTTGTAAGCTATATGACCTACAAACCCTTTGAGGAACGTCAGTCTTTTTGAAACTATAGGGGATCTGGTTGGCCAGTCCCTCAGAAGTTGTCACAACTTCTGAACCTGTGTTAGGCTTTTTCAAGGGGTCCTTATAAAGGATTCCCTTAGATCTAGAGGGGCCTCCACAGGTCCTCCCCACCTCTCTGTTGGGAGAAGGTTGGGTTTTAGGCCTCTTGGTTGGAGGGGATGGAGATAAGCAAGGTACATGCTTCTCCTTCCTCTTAGATCTACCTTTACCTACTTTAGGAGTTTCCCCCGTAAGACTAGGAATTGGGTTGGAGTCTTCTGTGGAAGGTCCAACAGTATGAAGGTTTTTGGCCTTGGACTTTTCTTTTCTGGTTTTCCACCAGCACTGAGAATTACCAGTTCTCTTAGGCCTAGTTAGGGTTCCAGTAGGTCTATCCACCTCTTTCTCAGAAGCAGGGGGAGTCACAGACTCTAAAACTGGGGGAACAATGATGGAGCTTGGTTGTGGCTCCCATTTCCCTAGAATTTTAGCCTGAAATGTGCCTGGGTCAGAGGTCAAATTACCAACACCAGGGCTTGGCGTGGGGTTCTCAGTAGAGGTTCCCACAGGCTTAGAGTGGTCCCTTAAGGTGGCCTCTCTAGCCAATTTGGTTTGGTTCTGGGTCTCCATACTGGAAGGCCTGGGGGTACTGGAGACTACTCCTAGAGTTCTTAGATCATTCCCCAACAGGACTCTCCCAGGCACCTCAGTCTGAACACTGACAGGAATCCTCACTGTCATGTTATTACACTGAATGAGGGCTGGTAGAATTGGAACCATTTGGACAGGGCCTCCAGACATCTTAGTGGGACCTTTGGGTGCCTTAGCAACATCATCTGGCCTGAAAAAGCTTGCATCCACTACTGTTCTGCTGGCCCCAGAGTCTCGCCTGGCAGGAGTATCCTGGCCATTGACAAGAACACTGTCCATATAATAAACTTTGGAGTTTTCTGGTATGGAGTTGTACACACTCCTATTCTGATCACTAACCAGACCCATGGACTCTACTGTTACACTTGCTTGAAGACCCAGAGGTTCTTCAGCAAAGACTTCAAAGTGATCACTAGCCATTTGGACTTCCTCCGCAGGAGTGAAGGCAAAGGTGTAAGTGACTCCGATCAAGCAATCCCACTAAGTCAGTGCCTTGTCTGGGATGCCCAAGGGAAGCCCTTATTTATGTATTTTTATGGCAAGTTATAATCTGGATGATGAACCCTTGTATAACACCCCTCTCTTAGAATCCCCCTTGCCCCACTGAGCCAAGAAGTAGGCTTGTTTTGAAAATTTAAAAGGTTTATTTGAAAAATTAAACAAGATATATATATATATATCACACTTCTATAAATAAATTGATAATGGATAGTACACTTGTGAATGTGAGCAGTAATCAGCAAGAGGTAATCCTACAGTAGCACAGTTCTTGGTTACTTATGAATAGGGACAGAAGAATAAGGTGGGAAAGAATGCTTTATATGGTTCAAGGAAACGCAATGATGAATGAAATGCAGTACAGAAAATAACTTGATATGGCTTCAACAAAAGACAATGTAATCACTTTTCCTTGACAATTCACTCCCCCCCTTTATGCAATATAAGGAGATGGAAAGCAGAGCACACAGTTCTCAGTAATGCAATCAAATACAATACGAAATTCAGTTCCCCCCCAGCAAGCTTAGAGGAAAACAGGTAGAGGTTTGAAACACAGGCCCAAAAGGCTTTGAATGTGATGACAATGAAGTGAGAAATGTGCTAAAAATGCTTTTAATTCCCTCTAGAGGTTCAGGGTGGGTGATATCTAGTTTATATTAGTTCAGGCTCACTTTAGCAATGCTCTATGAGTAACCAGCAGGTTAAAACAAATTTTAGCAAAGGAAAGCAAGGAGCTGCTGATTTTTTACACGTGGCTGAAATTGTGCAAAAGGTGAAATCGTGGCAAATTTAATCGCATGCATCAAGCGTAATTACAGAGGCCCTATAAGGAGTAGCAAGTCGGTTCTAGGTTTGTTGGAAAGCCTAGAATCAATATTTCGCTCCTAGCACAAACGGTTCCGGAGATACGGACGATTTTGTGAAGGTAGTTTTTCGGATTTGAAATTTTAAAAGTTCAAAATGACAGGTGACAGTTTTCAGCTTTAAAAAGGACAGAATGACACACACGATTCCTATGAGGTAGTTCTAAATAGGTTAAAATAGTTTTAATTAGATTATTTTAAACTAAGAGATTGGTTTTGGCACATTGAGTACTCACACTATATTTTTGAAATAAGCCGTCAAGGTCTGGTCAGGTTGGACAGGACTTCCGGCGGGTGGTTCTGAAGTCCCGGCTATCTGGGTCAGCTCTGCTCTCTGGGTCTGTCAAGCACTGGTTCTGCTCACAGCGGTCTGGTTTGTGGTTCTCTCTGGTTCCGGATACAGCACTGCTTTCTGGATACTGCTACAGGTTCTTGCAACAGTTCTTGGCAAAAAATTCAAACAGCTCGCCCGGCTGTTGAATAGTTTGGTTGGTTTTGAGGCCTGCTGAAGAGGATTCAGCTTGTGGATTCAGGCCTCTCGGCTACAAATTCTGGAGTTAATTTCTGCTCTCTGGAGATTGATGGATTTGAAGTCTGGATCTCTGGATGTGAAGTCTGAAGTCTCCCGGCAAAGCGTCCTGCAAGAAAGTGGAAAGTGAATGTCCCTACATGTCCTGCACTGTCTGCTTTTATGTGTTTAGAAAGTGGGTGTGTGCGTGGCATAACTGAGCCTGCCCCTCTCTACTTGTCATTGGCCTAACTCTCCCCTCTCCCATGATTGGGGGAAGGAAATGGATTGTCATCATGATGAGGTCTGTTTATGGGTCAGAGGATCCTCCCCTGGTCAATTTGCCCACAAATCTATATTTGATTCAAATACATATTTCCCAGATACACAAGTGGTTGACATTACATGCACATATTACAGATGAATTAAGACAGGTCTCTGTTCAAGCCCCATGATCCTGCGAGCTGGGATTCAGAAATGACAACATTTTGCGCTTTTTGGTCGGTTTACCAATATCGGACATTTACCAAAAATTACACAAATGTGCGCAAGGAGTATGGACATTAATTGATGAAGTGTCAGATTTGTAACATGCAGACATTTGGAGTAAGACCCTATTTTCTGCTAGCAACCCCCCAGAATACACCAGAGGGTCCTAACACCTCTTAAAACGTGCACAGAAAAATTACAAGAATAATGATATTACTTATATAATTTTGACCAGTCCGCACAATAAGTTATCTATCTTTTTAAAATTATGCCCTGGTCAAAAAGGGGTGTGGCTTCCCACATCACATGGTGGAATAACTGGTTTATCCACTTCCCCAAGCTCGGCTTGCTAGCAGAGGCACTGCCCCTCCCAGTTTCTCCCAAGAGGAAGCCACTTTACGGCCCCCCAATATAACATTTGCCTGAGTCCAGGACAGGGCTTTGTTCAACTTCCTACAGTCCCCAGGTGCTCCTCCCCTAACCCAATCAGAGAGGTGTCATCTCCTTTTGGCAGGGGCAGCAGGATGCAGCCAGGCCTGGGAAGAGTTGTTGAGCCAGTTCAACTCCTGTCGGGGGTAGTTGTCAGGCAGAATTCAGCTAAATGTCACTTTAGTTCCCATTTTTCTACATTCAACCCAAACTTACAATTTTTACACATGCAGCTAGAACACTGATTCTAAGTTCCAAACTATGACATTTAAATAGTTGCAAACTATGTGACACTCAAAAGTAGGTCACTCATTTAATTTAAACATTTCGATTTTAGTGGTTTTAAATCCAATTTCAATTAAGCTGCTGACATCCACAGCTCAGCCAGTTTTGTTATAAACATTGTTTTGGGCTCTTCATCTTCCCAGACTTTGTATGCACACAACACTTCATTCTGCCATATGTCTGCTGGTGTTCAGTAAGATTTTTGAATATCCTGCAATGTTCGAAATAGGCACTTTGAGCTTGCATTCAGGAAAACAAAGGTGATTTTAAGGTGCTTTTGGTCTAACAACACTGTTATTTTTACTTTGACACCACCTTTCACCCCTGGCACTTCCGGTCCATCATGCTGGCACTGGTGGGTGGCAGGTTAGACAACCACTTAGGTGTGCGCACAACCGCGCGGTTTTCCTGGTTCTGGGATGGAATGATGGGCGGCGACAGCTCATCCCCACATCCACCCAGTCTATTGATTTAGGTTTGTTCTGGGATAGAATGATGGGCGGCGACAGCTCATCCCCACATCTACCCCGTCTAATAATTCAACATGGGTCAAAACCCTTGACAAACCCCCCCGCCCGACTGCACTTTGAATTTCAGTCGAGGGGGAGTCACGTGCAAAGAATGTTTTGATCCACACGCTGGTATGTCCGCATCATCTTCTCCCAATTCTGTAGATGGCACAGTTCTGCATCTTTTCCTCCATCCGGTTGGATCGATCGGTTCTCCTCGCCGGTCCTGATGGGAATATTGGGTGGTACCCCGGGCCCCTCAGATCTTTGCCCCCGGTCCCTGGGTCGCCTTCCGTGGTCAGTCTCCATGGTTTCATCTCTCCTAGGATGATAAAGCAAAGCAGCAATACACATTCCTAGACATTTTTCCACCACTATTAATGGTGTGGCGAACATATACATTTTATAAATCAGAAGATATGAACACATACATTTTTTTTTTAAATTAGGAGACAAGAAGATATATGCAAGAATCACAGAATTTTATATGCTATATGTGGAATATTTTAGGGTTGGAACTGAATTACTCTGGAGCGTCCCCCTCTGGGATTCCAGTGGATTCCTCCAGTAGTTGCAGAGTGTGCCTGGGATGGCAACACTTCAGCTGATTAATATGGACCCACTTATCTTCCCCTTCCGCCAAATTACCTTTGGGGATGCAGATTTTGTAGGCAACAGGGGAGATCTTGTCTATAGTTTCAAAGGGTCCCTTCCATGTAGGCAAAATTTTCGCTGTTTGGCCTGTTTCCTTTTCAAATCTGGAAATTGTATAGATAGACCCGGTCCCCCACCTTGTATACTTTCCTGGTGGTTTTCAGGTCGTAGTGGGTCTTCATGCTATCAGCTGATCTTTCTAGATTCCGCTGAGCATAGGCAAAAGCATGTTGAAGGTGTTTCCTTAAACTCCCCACATACTCATGAGTTGTGGAGGCATTTATCAACGTCTGCTCTTGGGTCCTGTAGAGCAAATGCTGGGGAAGCACCATCTTGCGTCCGGTCATCAACTCAAATGGTGACATTTTAGTTGCAGATGAAGGGGTAGATCTGATGGCCATTAGGACCAGAGGTAGTCAGAAATCCCAACTTGGCCCAGAATCTGCCACAAACTTTTTTAAGATGCTCACAATGGTTCGGTTGTATCTCTCTACTGCTCCAGAAGAAGCTGGCCGGTAAGCAATATGTAGCTTCCTTTTAACCCCCAGTATCTCCCACATCTTTGTCATTACTTCACTGGTGAAGTGGCTACCTCTGTCCGACTCAATCCTTTGAGGTAGACCAAAACGGGAAAAGATGTGGTTAATCATCAGGGCAGCTGCTGTTTCTGCCTTGCAGTTTGGGGCCGGGAGACATTCCACCCACTTGGTAAACAAGCATGTAACGGTCAACATGTACTTATTTCCTCTAGACGAGCGAATTACAGGGCCTACAAAGTCGATTTGCAAATCTGACCATGGTAGTGTCATCCCCCTCTTTTGGAGAGGTGCACGGTGTGTGAGGGATGATGGCTGAAATTGTGCACACACAAGACACCCCTTTAAGTATTGGTCGAGGTCCTGCCCAATGTGTGGCCAGTATGTAACCTCTCTTAAGATTTCCAGTGTTGTGTGAAACCCCCTATGACCAGCGGTGGCCGCATCATGGGCGTGACTTAACATCAGGCTTCGGAATGAGGTAGGAACCACCCACTGATCATGGCCAGCTTGGGATTTCCTTACCAACAAACTGTCTTGGATTCGGAACATTTTTGGACATTTCATCAACACTCTTAGGTCCTCTTTCCCAATGTAATCGGTATCTGTCAGGGGAAAGTTCTCAGGGTCCTCAATGTGTTGGTAAAACTTACCAATTATTGGATCCCCCTTCTGAGCTGTAATCAAATCAGCATCAGGGGTCTCCTTACTCCATTGTGCAGTTGAAAGATCATTGTGAGCATTTGTCTGGGACCTAGTGATAGCAGTTACCTGGATTTCCCCCAACAGGGACTCTATTTCTATTAGATCCCCTTGGATGGCCCCGGTTTTGGCTAGCTGATCAGCTAAGTCATTTCCAGTTTTGTCTGGTCCCTCTACTTTGGAATGACCCTTGATCTTTTTCCAGTAGATGGTCATCCCATTCGATGTGACCAGATCATCAATATTTTGGATTAACTTCCCATATTTGAGGGGTTTGTTATTAGCACATAACATGCCTCTGGTTTTCCAATTAACCAGGTGCTCCACGAACCCGTTCCGTACATAATCCGAATCTGTGATTATGACCAGTTCGTGGAGTTGATGTTGGACAGCAGTGAGGATGGCCTGATGCACAGCCATCAACTCTGCCACCTGACTACTTCGGGGACCAATTTTTAATCCAGCGGAGGGTTCTGGAAACTCATTCACCCATGCATTCCCTACACCGGCCACCAGTTCTTTCTCCCCGTTGTTGTCAACATGGTAAGAGCATCCATCCACATAGACAGTGGGCATTCCCTCACACTTGTCTTCTTCAAAGACTTTGTGTGGGGAATTAAGGTATGCCTCCATGTTGTCCTTGATTTTTAGACTTTCGTCCTTGAGACAGTTTTCTCTGGCACAATCATGCAAGTCAGCCAGACCTTGTGCGAGGGGACTCTTCTTGTTTTGGCCATATCTGACCTCCACAGGAAAGCCTTGCATTGACAGAATACAGGAAGTAATTCGGGAATTACTCACATTTCCGGCCCGGATTCTGTCACTTTGGAGATATTGCAGAGGCTGGTGTGGAGTCTCCACTATGATGTGTTCCCCCTGGATAAACGGGCGGTAATTCTTCAATGCCCACACCGTTGCCAGGAGTACCTTCTCACAATCATTGAATTTTCCCTCCACAGAGGATAAAGTATTGCTCGCATAGGAGATTACTTTATTGACCTTGTCATGCTTTTGGTATAATACTGCCGTCAAGCACGTATTAGAAAACCCTGTCTCCAGGAAGAACTCCTTATTTCTGACAGGGTAAGCTAGGCAAGGCGCTTGTGAGAGGCTTCTCTTGAGTTGTCTTACTGCCTCGGATTGTTCTGGACCCCATTCCCACTTGACCCCCCCTTCAGGAGATGAATCAGGGGTCTAGTGATCCCTGCGTAGCCCTCAATGAACTTTCTGCTGTAATTAGTCAGTCCCAGGAGGCTCCTTAGTTCCCGCAAAGTTGTGGGATCCTTCAGTTTCTGGAGTGCTTCCACTTTCTTTTCTTGGGGACAGAGATCCTGAGGAGTAATCTCATGCCCCAAGAAATGAACACGGGTTCTACACCACTGTGCTTTCTGAAAGGAAAGTTTTGCTCTGGCGGCCCTCAACTGTGTCAGAACATAACGGATCTCCGCTATGTGTTCTTCCACAGATGAACTTTTGATGAGGACATCATCTACATAAGCCAGGTTACCCCTCGCATCCAGGTCGGGCATGGCCTTATGTAGGAAAATGTTGAATTCATTGGCGGAGTTGAGGTATCCGAAGGGAGTCCGGGTCCATGTGTACGGCTGGCCCCAAAAGGTAAAAGCCAGTTTGTATTGGTCCTACCTACTGACAGGCACGGTCCAGTATCCATTGGTCAGGTCTATTGCTGTGAATACCTGTGACCCCTGAATCTGGGCCAGCCCTTGGTCAATGTAGGGCAGAGGCCATCGGGAAGTATGGACCCGTTTGTTGAGCTCCCTAAGGTCGGCACAGAGTCTCCACTGGCCGTTTGGCTTCAATATTCCCAGCACCGGATTATTGAAGGTGCTGTGTACTGGACGATGCTCTTTTTGGAGGTCACCCAGCCCCAATTTCTTTTAATTGGCAGACTTCATGGCCTAAGGTGTCCCTTTCCTGACTAAGAGCCTGCATCTGTGCCGCCAGGTGGTCCCTCTGCCTTTGAAAGGCACCAGCTTTCTGGCGCTCTTCCTGAAATTCTGTCTGCGTGTCCAGGTCTTTCAGAATCAGTTTATTGCTCTCCTCTTTTTCTCTATCCAATTGGCTTTGCAGGGTGGCTACCTGCTTTCTGCATGCCCTGTTGAAATCTATCTGTTGCTCCAGATTTTTCTGGCTCTGCAGTAAGGAGTCCAAACTGTCTTGGTGCTCCTTCTGCAAAGCCAGAATTCTGGTATCCTGGTCAGCCTTCTCCTGTTGCAGGATATCCTTATCCTCCTTTATTTTAATGATGTATTGTCTACTCTCGTTTTCTGACTCCTGGCTTCTGTGCAGCCTCTGCTCAGAAGAGACCAGGTCAAATTGGGCCTTTTCTAACGCCATCTGTTGCCTATTTGCCAGTTCTTGGCCTTCAGCACATTTGTCCTGCATGGCTCCCATATGTAAATATAAATATGCCGCTACCCTGGCAATCTTGTTGTGCTCATCCTTGGCCTTAGGGGCCATATACAGTTCACTCAGGGCCACATGTAAGGGACCCTGATCTCTGCACTTATCTGACCCAGTTGTAGTGACCTGTTGTGTGATCGCCTGCACCCATTCATTTTGGTCCTGTTCAGACCATTCACCTCTCACAAACAGTTTATGTCAGAGGTGCTCCCTAGCTATCTTCATATCTACCAAGGTCGTCATTCTGGAATTTGAGTTCCTTCCTGACTTACAGAAGTTTGTATTTTATTTTGCAAAACAGACCGTTTCCTTAGAGCGTTCCTTTGAGGAGTGCTTTCACAGTGTAAAACAGCATGGTGATCTAACAGGATGTGTGTATGCGGTCAGTTGGCACACTCTATTAAGATGCACAAGTGGTAAATCTGATCCAGAATTTCCCGGCTCCGAGCCCCCACTCTGTAAGTGACTCCCATCAAGAAATCCCACTAAGTCAGTGCCTTGTCTGGGATGCCCAAGGGAAGCCCTTATTTATGTATTTTTATGGCAAGTTATAATCTGGATGATGAACCCTTATATAACACCCCTCTCTTAGAATCCCCCTTGACCCCACTGAGCCAAGAAGTAGGCTTGTTTTGCAAATTTAAAAGGTTTATTTGAAAAATTAAACAATATATATACATATATATCACACTTCTATGAATAAATTGATAATGTATAGTACACTTGTGAATGTGAGCAGTAATCAGCAAGAGGTAATCCTACAGAAGCACAGTTCTTGGTTACTTATGAATAGGGACAGAAGAATACGGTGGGAAATAATGCTTTATATGGTTCAAGGAAACGCAATGATGAATGAAATGCAGTACAGAAAATAACTTGATATGGCTTCAACAAAAGACAATGTAATCACTTTTCCTTGACAATTCACTCCCCCCCTTTATGCAATATAGGGAGATGGAAAGCAGAGCACACAGTTCTCAGGAATGCAATCAAATACAATACGAAATTCAGTTCCCCCCCAGCAAACTTAGAGGAAAACAGGTAGAAGTTTGAAACACATGCACAAAAGGCTTTGAATGTGATGACAATTAAGTGAGAAATGTGCTAAAATGCTTTTAATTCCCTCTAGACGTTCAGGGTGGGTGATATCTAGTTTATATTAGTTCAGGCTCACTTTAGCAATGCTCTATGAGTAACCAGCAGGTTAAAACAAATTTTAGCAAAGGAAAGCAAGGAGCTGCTGATTTTTTACACGTGGCTGAAATTGTGCAAAAGGTCAAATCGCGGCAAATTTAATCGCGTGCATCAAGCGTAATTACAGAGGCCCTATAAGGAGTAGCAAGTCGGTTCTAGGTTCGTTGGAAAGCCTAGAATCTTAGCTTTAAGATAAAATTTCGCTCCTAGCACAAACGGTTCCGGCGATACAGACGATTTTGTGAAGGTAGTTTTTCGGATTTGAAATTTTAAAAGTTCAAAATGACAGGTGACAGTTTTCAGCTTTAAAAAGGACAGAATGACACACACAATTCCTATGAGGTAGTTCTAAATAGGTTAAAATAGTTTTAATTAGATTATTTTAAACTAAGAGATTGGTTTTGGCACAGTGAGTACTCACACTATATTTTTGAAATAAGCCGTCAAGGTCTGGTCAGGTTGGACGGGACATCCGGCCGGTGGTTCTGAAGTCCCGGCTATCTGGGTCAGCTCTGCTCTCTGGGTCTGTCAATCACTGGTTCTGCTCACAACGGTCTGGTTTGTGGTTCTCTCTGGTTCCGGATACAGCACTGCTTTCTGGATACTGCTACAGGTTCTTGCAACAGTTCTTGGCAAAAAATTCAAACAACTCGCCCGGCTGTTGAATAGTTTGGTTGGTTTTGAGGCCTGCTGAAGAGGATTCAGCTTGTGGATTCAGGCCTCTCTGCTACAAATTCTGGAGTTAATTTCTGCTCTCTGGAGATTGATGGATTTGAAGTCTGGATCTCTGGATGTGAAGTCTGAAGTCTCCCGGCAAAGCGTCCTGCAAGAAAGTGGAAAGTGAATGTCCCTACCTGTCCTGCACTGTATGCTTTTATGTGTTTAGAAAGTGGGTGTGTGCGTGGCATAACTGAGCCTGCGCCTCTCTACTTGTCATTGGCCCAACTCTCCCATCTCCCATGTTTGGGGGAAGGAAATGGATTGTTATCATGATGAGGTCTGTTTATGGGTCAGAGGATCCTCCCCTGGTCAATTTGCCCACAAATCTATATTTGATTCAAATACATATTTCCCAGATACACAAGTGGTTGACATTACATGCACATATTACAGATGAATTAAGACAGGTGTCTGTTCAAGCCCCATGTTCCTGCGAGCTGGGATTCAGAAATGACAACATTTTGCGCTTTTTGGTCGGTTTACCAATATCGGACATTTACCAAAAATTACACAAATGTGCGCAAGGAGTATGGACATTAATTGATGAAGTGTCCGATTTTTAACATGCAGACATTTGGAGTAAGACCCTATTTTCTGCTAGCAACCCCCCAGAATACACCACAGGGTCCTAACACCTCTTAAAACGTGCACAGAAAAATCACAAGAATAATGATATTACTTATATAATTTTGACCAGTCCGCACTATGAGTTATCTATCTTTTTAAAATTATGCCCTGGTCAAAAAGGGGTGTGGCTTCTCACATCACATGGTGGAATAACTGGTTTATCCACTTCCCCCAAGCTCAGCTTGCTAGCAGAGGCACTGCCCCTCCCAGTTTCTCCCAAGAGGAAGCCACTTTACGGCCCCCCCAATATAACATTTGCCTGAGTCCAGGACAGGGCTTTGTTCAACTTCCTGCAGTCCCCAGGTGCTTCTCCCCTAACCCAATCAGAGAGGCGTCATCTCCTTTTGGCAGGGGCAGCAGGATGCAGCCAGGCCTGGGAAGAGTTGTTGAGCCAGTTCAACTCCTGTCGGGGATAGTTGTCAGGCAGAATTCAGCTAAATGTCACTTTAGTTCCCATTTTTCTACATTCAACCCAAACTTACAATTTTTACACATGCAGCTAGAACACTGATTCTAAGTTCCAAACTATGACATTTAAACAGTTGCAAACTATATGACACTCAAAAGTAGGTCACTCATTTAATTTAAACATTTCGATTTTAGTGGTTTTAAGTCCAATTTCAATTAAGCTGCTGACATCCACAGCTCAGCCAGTTTTTTTATAAACATTGTTTTGGGCTCTTCATCTTCCCAGACTTTGTATGCACACAACACGTCATTCTGCCAGATGTCTGCTGGTGTTCAGTAAGATTTTTGAATATCCTGCAATGTTCGAAATAGGCACTTTGAGCTTGCATTCAGGAAAACAAAGGTGATTTTAAGGCGCTTTTGGTCTAACAAGACTTTTATTTTTCCTTTGACACCACCTTTCACCCCTGGCGCTTCCGGTCCATCATGCTGGCACTGGTGGGTGGCAGGTTAGACAACCATTCTGGTGTGCGCACAACCGCGCGGTTTTCCTGGTTCTGGGATGGAATGATGGGCGCGACAGCTCATCCCCACATCCACCCAGTCTATTGATTTAGTTTTGTTCTGGGATAGAATGATGGGCGGCGACAGCTCATCCCCACATCTACCCTGTCTAATAATTCAACATGGGTCAAAACCCTTGACAAAGGAGACTGTGCTGATCCCTGCAGGTTTACCCTTACATCGGGGATCTCCTTTGATGTGGTCAGTTGCCCCACAGAGATAGCATGTTCCAAATGCTCTCTGAAAGGGTGGCTTGGTCTGACTTCCTTCTGGTTTGTGACCAGAGGGTACACTAGCCTGTTGTCGTTTACCCTGGGACTTACCCTGGTTATTTTGTTGTTTGGGGCCCTCTTTGGGTTGGGAGGTATTAGAAGTCTCTTGGTTCCCTTTTGGTGGCTGCTTTCCCCCATCATTTTTCTGAGTGACCCCTGTGTCCTTGTGAGTAGCCCTGTTGGCAACCCACAAGTCAGCAGCCTTAGCTAGTCTTCTAGGATCTAATTCCTTTGAATCTGAGCTCAGGAGAGCAGGCATCATAAATTGACTCCAACATTATAAGCATTTCTCATTCCCTCATAAGTGTTCACCTTGTAACCCTTAATCCATCCCTCTAAGTTTTTCAAACACTCACTCACCCAGGTAGCCCAAGGGGTACCATCATTCTTTTTGAGGGTCCAAAACCTCTTAAGGTACTGGGAAGGCGTCTTTCCAAATCTAGCTATTAAAGCTAGCTTCACACACACATAATCCTTCTTATCCGCCTCCCCCAACTCCATTACCACATCAGTTGCAACAGGGGGGAGCCTAGAGAACAACCAAGGAAGCAGCTCATTCCCTGTGATGTCCTGGAACCCATAATTATATTCAAACATTTTCAACCAATCCAACACATCCAACTTAGGTTCATACATACCCACTAATTCCTTAGGCATCCGGGGTCTTTTGGGACTGGAACTCCTAGAGGAACCAGAAGAGAGAGAAGCAGTTTCCGCAGGCAACTTTTTCATTTCAAGTTCATGATTAAGCTCTATTTCTCTGAGCTTCAACTCAGCTTGCTTCTGCTCAGCATGGGCATTGATTCTTCTGAACTCTAACTCTTGATTTCGTTCACATTAAGCAATAAAACGTTTGTATTCTAATTCAAGCTTCATTTTTTCAAGTTCAAAATATTCTGGATTACATGTGGGACCTGGTATAGGTCCAGTAGGTACAGTTGGTAAAGCAGGCAGAGGTTCCAGGTGGCTAACTGCATTAGGCTCACTTTCCTCTTCCGACTCATTATCAAGATTATCAATACTTTGATTCAGATCAATACCATCACTGTTATCCACATTTGCTGGGGGGGTAGATTCCTCTGTATCACCCAGACTTTGATTTTCTAACAATCTTTTTGTAAGTTCCATTTTCTTGCCCTTCCAGAGAGGTTCTTATGTCTACACAATACTTTCAAGCAATCAGCAGTTTTGGCAGACAATGATTCTAGGGTATAACTTTCCATAGTAGACAGATTTAGAAAATCAGTTTATTAGTGCTAAGCTTTGTGGTTAGTTGTCCTAAAGTATCTAAAAGCACACTAAAGTGTATACTCAATACAAATCCCACCGCTGTACACCAGTGTTAGGCAGAAACCTGTGCAGTTGCCTTAGGGACCACTGCAAAAAGTTTAAGACTACAGGAGTTAGCAGTAAACCCAATTGGTAGCAGTCTGTACCACCCAGATTTACCTGGTAGCTGTGGCTGAGCAGTCAGACTTCTCTCAAGAAGAGTTAGGCAGTATGCAGGGCATACACAATAGGGCATGTAAATACAGTAGAACAAGCAAACACTGACCAGAGCTTTGGTGTAAAAGATATATAATTATTTATTTAAAAACACATCTATAAAAACACACTGGCACTAATATCAAGTAATTTCAAAAACACAGTTACTAAAGTATATACACTCACTTCGCAGAATATTAGACAAGTCTTAAGTAAAGCACCACTTATTTTCAGACAGCGGTGAGCGCTTAACGCAGATGGCACTCTAATAATTCGGTTAAAAGGGAGAGAAAGGCAGAGCATAAATTGAAACAGATCCCAACACTTTCAAAAGAACACAGCAAGAGAGGAAGGCAGAATAAAACCGTGAAGTTAGAGTTCCAGAAAGCCGGATCCACTTTAAGAGGATCAGAACAAAATGTGTCCAAGGTCACACGGTTGGAAAGTACACAAAAGTCTCGAAAAGGTTCAGAAAGGAGTTGGACCAAAAGAAAGGGACCAGTTAGAGGTCAAGAGACCAGCCCAGTCTAGAAGGTTAAGGATTTACTGTCACCTTGTAGCAATCTATAGAAAGGGAGGCCAGCTGGATACAGTACCTTGAAATGGTGAGAACACTCCAGCGGGGGCAGTTGTTCCTGGCAGCGGTGGCGAGTCGGTGCTTCGTCCGGCAGAAGAGAAGATCTCGTCGGGGAGGAAAGCAGAAGGTCGTTGTACTGCCAGGGAAGAAACCAGCCACAGAGTTTCTTGATTCAAAGGAGCGGTCCTTTTATTCGCTGTTCAGTGGTAAGTGGCTATCCGGTTGCCAGGGTGCTTGGCAAGGGCAATTCGACCACTAGACGTCCTGGTAGGCGAAAAGGAAAGAGAACTGGTTGTCCCCACCAGCTCAAGGGGAAGAGACTCTCCAGCAAGAAGATCTCCTCTGTCATCGGGAAGTGGTGAGACGGTTCAGCAGGGCTCCACCGGTGGTGTCGTCGTTGCAGGTCGGCTCAGCTTCTCCCTCTTCGGATTTTGAGGTCCTGTGGCGACTTCTGAAGTTCCAGTCCCAAAAGCCCTGCTTTTATGCAAGAAACCCCCATTCATTCAGCCTAGCTGTCAATCAAACATGCTAAGTGGTGAGCCGGCCGGCTCACCACTTGGGCCAATCACACAAGATTGCGACTTGAGTTGCCAAGGCAACTCAGTCCAGGGTGCCTAAACCCCCTCCCGCACCCCCTGTGGTACCCAGACAGAGTGGCACCACTTTTGGAGGCTTCTGTGGAGAAGCCTGCCAAAATGTGGAACAAAGGGCTCGACTTGGGTTGGAGTCACAGAAGAGAACACAAAAGCCATTTTAGAATCGAGTTCTGGCAAAAAATACCAACCGGTGAATTAATATTAAATAAATAACCCGGCGGTATGTTCGAGGCTATATGAATTAAATAATTAAAGTTGGTAGCCTCGAACAATGGGAAAATCCCATAGAGATATATTTGCGGTCGAATATAAAAAGTAGTATCCACTGCCACCAGCCAAAACTCGATCAGGGGGGACGGAGACGTGCCCCCTCGAATAACAGACCCCGGGGCAATCGAATTGCCCCGACCAGTACGTCCACAATATGATGGTTTGTACTGGTTTCTGTTCATGATTTGGGACTAGTAAAGCCAATGGTGACTTTACATGCCCTGGGAGACAGTAGTCAGTCCCAGGGTATGGAGTCTATGGTGGGGTGTCACTATGACACCCCTGTGTCACTGCACTGAGGGTGCTGTGTAACACACATAGTAAAAACACATGAGACGCTATGGAGTAAAAGACCCCATAACCCATAAAACACATTAACAGTCAAAGGAACCCCTCAAATCATGTCCAAGAGTGTGAGGAGAGGAGTCTCACTCTTGGCAGGAGAAAAAAACAAACTCCAGAAATCCGGCAAAGCTGCTGGGGGACTCACTAGGTTAGGAAATTCAGCCTAAACAAAGAATTCTCCCTAACAGGGGTATTGGCTACGCATGTTTTTCATTATCACGCTAGTCAGGCGGTGAGTCGCGCACACTATTTTTCCCACTGCAGGCGCCCCTGTGTATCGCACCCGTTTTCAAGGTCATAGTAGCCTGCGTGTCCCACGCGTATGCATTTTTCGTGTTACTGGGTGCCACCGCGTACTGCAGGAGATAAATTCCATGCACGTAGGCTGCAGGGTTGCGTGCACGGTTTTACTGCAGTTTTGGGGTGTTTGAGCATTGCGTGACCCGTCACTACATCACCGGGGTCACATACAGCCTTGCAGGTGCAGGGGGGGCTGTTAACATCTTGCATCCCAACCCCTTCACCTCAATTGCCCAGGACAATTGTGGTGTACACCTCCCATTGGCACTCCTCCATCAGTGCCGGCACTACTCCATCTGTGCGATGGTTGGGAGGCCACCAAATGTGATGGGTGTCTCAGCTTGGCGTCCTCCTCGTGGCGGGTGTGGTCAGAGACATGGCCAGGGTGACCAGGGAGTAGGGGGACTCCAGGGTGTCCAGGGTGGCCGCAAAGGGGGAAGAGGCAGGGGTGTGCCACTTGAGCACGATGTTGTGCCATGTGTCGGTGCAGTCATGCCACCACCCCCTGTGGTTCTGGGAGATGTAGCTTCTGCATCTGGTGCTGGCGTCCATGTGACCCGGCAGTCCGTTTCATTGACTGCCATGGGCCCAAGGATAGTGGTATCTGCAGGTGCAGCTGTGGACACCACCACCCAGGCTCAGGGTCTGCCAGCGCAGGCTACGTTGGCACTTGAAGAGTCCTTGGAAGATTTCCAACAGGCCAGGAAGGAAACCGTAGGTGCATGCAGGGCTGCCCTGACCAAGACATGTGTCCCTGGGGCAGTAATGTCATCTGCTGCCCCAAACAGCCGGGTGTTGGCAAGTGCAGGGGCAGATGCAGCCAACAACACCCCGGTTGTGAGTCTGCCAACCAAGATAGTCGCGGTCAATGACCCTGCCACAGCGGATGTTGCTGCGCAGGGTCCATTAGAGGGCACCCAGCTGCCACTGACGCAAGTCAGGCCTTTGGCCGTCCCTCCACCTGCCACTCCCTTGGCTCAATCCACCGGTGCCACTGGCCATACTGATCAGGGCGGCATTTGCCAGCCAGGGTCTGCGCCACAATCCAAGAGGAGGAAGATTGCACCTGCAGCACAGGCTGGGACCCCACACACAGCCTCGACCTCCTGCATGTCGAGGAAGAAGCCTTTCTGCAACCAGGAACTGGACTTCCTCGTGGACTACGTGCGGGACCACAGCCGTGACATGCTAGTGGGTCCTAATTGTCAGACTACGGCTGCCCACTGTGATACCCACTGGAAGCAAGTTACGGAACATGTGAGTGCATTCAGCCATGAGGTGCGAACGGCGCAAGAGTGCAAAAAGCTTTGGAATTACCTCAAACGCAGCGCTAAGGCTAAACGTGCCTCAAATTACAACTTGACTCTGGTGACTGGCAGTGGGCCTGCACCTGAGGAGGAAGACCTCACTGCGCATGAGTCACTCGTTGCGGATTTCATGCCATCTTAATTGGTCGAATGAGTGGGAGAGATGCCAGACTTTGATGCCCAGTCCAGTGAGTGTTGCTGCGTGTTTGTTGAGGACATGTGTGTTTTACTTGGGTGATGTGTTGTGCATGACTGCCACTACATGTCACGTGTACATGGTTCTGATGTGCAAGTAATGCAATGCTTCCCTGATGCATGGCTGTTCTGCTGGATGGTGGACATGTGGAGCGGACAGGGACTGTACGCATCACCACTATTGCACCCTACTCACATGCTGGTCACCAGGATGCCCCTCCAGTCCATGTTCCAGCTCACTGGCCCTTCTGCATGTAGCGTGGGGTGACCTTCCTCTCAGCCCAGGGACTATGTCATAGCATGACTGACGTGCATGTGTCCTCTGCCGGCATATGGGTACTCCATGTAGGCATGCTCCCTTGCCCCTCCACCCCCCACTCTGCACCCCAATTCCACCTTTGCACTGGTCTGCTTCAATTTTGCCGTTGAGTACTTCCCTGTTCATGCTAACTTCCAGCGGCCAATCTGCCATACATATGCTGTGTGGTAAATCCTTAGTACTTGATACAGGGTGTCTCACTTGGACTGTGCAGAGGTCAGCTGCCCCGCAGGGACATAAGTGCCCATTCATACTCCATGTGTATTCCACGCATGCCCCTATGTGTCCTTGACTAGATGATCATTGTAGTACGAGTCCAGGGTGACCTACATTGCATGGCATTTCATCAGCCTTCCCATGTCCACTGTGGCTCAGTCCTGCGTCACACACATGTTTAGGGTGTGACAGTCTGTGTGGGTCACAGGCCTCAGCCTTTTCAATGGCCAATGACTCTGTCCAACTGGTGTAGTGTCTTCTTCACACGTGGGTGTACTCCAGAGGTTTCATCATGTGTCCTGCTTACTGTCACATCATCTTTTTTCTGTGTTGTCACTTGACTCACATGATGCAGTTGATGCTAGTCAACACTGTCTGTCAATACACAGGTCTATGGTCAGCCTTTTGATACCATGCTAGGCATCCCTGCATTTGCACTTGGGGGGAGGGGTGGTTTGCTTGTAGCCATACTACCCATTGAATGCACATTGCACGTGATGCCTGAAGTTGACCTTGCACTGCCTTCACATTTTCTGACACACATCATGAAGTACTTGTACATGTAGATAGTGAGTAACGTACAAATTTGCTGCACTGCATCGACCCACTTCTGTGCAAACTGACACCATTCTACATGCCTAATCACAGAGCAATGTCAAGTTGACCCAGCATGCATGGCAGGTTCTTTTTTGTGTGTGACATGTCTGCTTGATGTGTTTGGTGTCTGTGTGATGTCTGTGTGTGTGTGTGTGTGTTGTGTGCTTCTAACATGTGTAGTGACCTTTTTTCTCTCTACTTTTCAGATGATGACGCAATGGAGCCAGAGGATGGTGTTGTCATGCCAGGCACAGGGTTGTTATCACTACAGCAACCTGGCACAAGTGGGGGTAGTGGTGTGGTAGGCCACGAAAACCCACATGTGCTACAGTCCATCTTGTCTCTGGCTGGCAACGAGTCCAGCCCTGATGAACACTCTGACGTCCATGTCGAGTTGGATGTGCATCAGGTCCATATGTCAGACGTGAGTGATTCTGATGTGGGCCCTCCTCTGTCCGCAACACCTCCACTGAGGGGTCAAACAGTGTTGGAACCTCCGCCTGTGGTGGATCGGGACACAGGGTCACCCTCCACACCAGTCACTGATGTGCCTGGGACATCACGTCGACGGGGGCATGTAGTTGTGCAGCCGCGGGCGGTGCCAACACAACGAGGACACCCAGTCCTTGGGTCCCGCAGGGGTCAAGCCCAGCAACGTGGTTGCCGCGCACAACCGCAGTATACTGAGTGGGAGCAAGACATGACTGCCATTTCTGAAAGGCAGGGGGCAGCAATGGAGAACATCGCTGAGAGCATGGAGCATGTGGCCCAATCCCTGCTCCCCCATGCTAGGCAGGTGCTTCTCCAGCAGCAGGCGGCACGGTTCAGGCTGGGCATGGTGGCCTCAGACAGGGCACGCCAGGCTGAAATGTTGTATCTGCGTAAAGCAATTGCTGCTCACGCAAAGGCACACATGGAGGCCCTGAGGCAGGAGTATGCTTCCCTCAAATCCACTCTGGGTGTCCTTATGATGTCCCAGAGGGAGCGGGCAGAGGAGAGGTTTGCGCAGCTTGAGTGTACCATCTCGGCTGAGCTACATGCTTGCAGGGAGGTGCAGCAGTTGTCCAGCCAGGCCTTGCAGGAGGAACTCCGTGTTACACATGCTACCTTGCAAGAGGAAGCACATGTATCACGGGAGGTTCTGCATGCAGACCTACGTGTCATCGCCACACAGAACCAGGCTCACTCATCCAGCAGACTTGCTGCCGACGAGGGGCAAGCTGCGGCTAGGCGTGGTCAGGCTCCTGTGTCACGTCCTCCTTTCCAGGAAGAGCCAGACTCAGACGACAATGTATCTCCCACATAGGTTGGGCTGTGCAGGCGTTGAGCCCATGGAGTTTTTTTTTTCCTCAACATCATCGCATATGGGTGTTGAGCAGCACCCTGTACCTCCCCCCTCCTGGGTGCCTCCTCCCCGGGTCGTATGTGGCCATTTTTGATTTTTCTTTTAGTTTACTTAGTTTAGTTTCAATTTGATAGTTAGTTTAATTAGGTAATGTAGGTTTTTCATAGTTAGTGTAATTAGTTAATATAGTTTAAAATTGCTTGTCTATTGTGCTTTCATGTGACGGTGTGGTGCTTTGTGGCTTTGAAAGCATCCACTGTCTGTTCCAGCTGGGCCCTTCAAGCTTGTCTTGTGTATGTGTTTGCAGCTTGGGGTCCTGACTCACATATGCCACTCCTGCTTCCCTTATCCATGGGCTTGCATGGATGGTTCAGTGTAACAGCCTATTACACAATGGCATGGAAAGTCATATCTGTGGCATGTCTGCTGCTGTGCAACTTGTGTTAACACCCCTAGTGGGGATAATAGTGTTATTGACCACTGTTTTTCTTTTGCTAGATGGGGGGTTTCATGATTCATGTGTACATTAATTGCTATGCATTGTGTAGTATGTTTCTTATCTTTGCTGTACATGTGCTTGTTGCAATTCATGCCGTAGATAGTGTGTACCACACTTTGCCTGTGAAAGATGCACTGATGGTGTGATTTCTGATGTACGTCTCTGACATGGTCCAGTCATGAAATGCCTGAAGAGACATACACAGATGATATAAAAGCATTAATCATGTGTTTCATGCCCTTTATGCAGGGGGATGAGCCTCCAGACCACCTTTGCCAGCAGACATGGCCCATTGGACGTCTGGAAGCGGGACACGTTTGGTGGTGCCGACATGCGCATGTGTGCGCAAGCAGAGGCACAGGGATTGCGCTCATGCATCCAAAAATAGCTGACGTGTTTCAAGGGACTCCAGGCAAAGTGAGCAGCACAAGGGGGCCACAACGCAGCAAACCTTTCACCAGGCCAGTTGCACATGCATGCTTAGTAGCAGCACTGACGGTGAGCTTGGCCAAATATTGGTGTTGAAGTGCACAAAACAGCTGAGATGCGTTGGTGGACTAATGGCTAGTTGAGGGGAAAGTTGTCTGGAGCACCTGCAAGGCCAGTGGCACATACCCTCCGGTCCACCATGGTCCATTGAGGCACTTGTATTAGCCATGTAGCATTCCAAGACATGCAAAGAAGCAGCTCACAGGGACAGAGAGCAAGGGACAGACTCATGTGCAGTGCATTTCATTCCCATGTAGAATTTGACACATGCACTACCTACTTTATTTCGGTCATGGAGGAACACGACTTGTTCTGAAGTCATACCTTGCTATATGCGTCTGGCTGCTTACCCAGGGAACATTGCATGTTGTGTGAATTGTGACACACTGGTCTTCCATTTGCCACGCACCCACCGGCGCCTGACTTACTGCATTGACTGTGTATGAACCATCACAGGGGTAATGTTACGTATTGGTACGAAGCATCCACACCAGATTGTTTGTTTGTAGAGTAGTTTGTTACTTTGGGGCATATATGGGGATGATTTTGTGTGTTATGGGGGCACACAGATTAGTAACTGTGGCTCTCTTTGCAGCATTGAACTGCTCCTGTTACCGGACCTGAGAGTGCGCAGGCAGGAGGCCAGCACTCACCCCAGAGATAAGTTTCTCTTTGTCTTCCATTTGAGTAATTTGTTACTATGTGCATGATGATCAAGTTTGGTGTAATTGTGTATGTGTGAATGTGAGTAGCACAGTGTTGTGCATTTCCTACTTTCCCGTGTCAATCTTACTCCCCTCTCCTGCCCCTCATTCTGGTTATCCAGTATAGCAATGCCTGTCCCGACTGCATATCCCTGACCCTCCTTCCCCACCAGGGTCTCAGAGGCCTGTGTGAGTTTGACCTTCCAGGCACCCAGACCACGGTGGGGGTGGTTGGTTCATGCCACTCCTGCGCCTGTACACGGGAGCTGTGACAGTACACATCAGTTCGTGGTGCATCATTCTGTGTTATGTACCACACTTGGTACACATCCAGTTGTGACATTGTTTTACTGTGCTACCTTGGTTGTTACGTCATTGTGGTATTACATGGGCTTTTTGACGTACTGCTACTTCAAGTCATCTACTGGAGGCTCTTCTGGTTTGTTTTGCTGCCTGCAGGCTTTTTGCTTGGCTTCTGTGTTGGCCTGCTTTGAGTTATCTTTGATTTGGTGTTTTTGCAAGTCAAGGTGGCCTCTGAGGGTGCTGGATACCTTTTACACACAAGGTGGAAGATGGTGACAAAGGGGAAGGGTGATCCTGTGGCCAGGTGAACTTCAAGGATGAAGGCTACATAACCCAGGTGCAATTGTTCAGTGGGTCATGGTGATTTGTGGGGGGGGGGGGTGTTTTGTTGTTGACAGTTGCCTTGCCCTACAGTGTGATGCGCACCCTGACATTGTAATTGTGGTATCCTATGTACATGATGTATTCTGCTGATCAATGCCTGTTCATGTGTTGTGTTTGCCTTTCAGGTGTGAGGGAATAGCTGTGGCTTGACGTGCTGGGGTGTACACATGGTCAATGTTCACATGTGATGTGTAGAGGACACTGATGGTCACTTGATTGCACATGCATATATTGAGTGCATGTCCCTACTGACCCATACACTCGCACTATGATCCACTACATGCACAACCACCCTTCCATGTCCACATGTACACTCTGTTTGCCTTCTGGTGCCCACTGTGTCCCTGCAGCACATGATCTATGACCAATTGTGGATCCTGTACATGCGTAATTTGCTTTTTGATGTAGTTTGTCGCTTAGATGTGATGCTCAGGGTGTGCATCATACACAATGGCTGTTCACTATCCTGTGCGCTGAGCAGTGTGTTGCAGGAGGTGGACATGGCACACAGAAGCTGCAGTGTTGATTTTGCAATGCACAATGTGCATGTAGACAGGCATTCATTGTTATGTTACAACTACAACTGTTGGAATGCATTTGGGTATGACTTCTTTTGGGTGGGAGGTTATTGGTCACTCATTTCATCTGATTCCATGTCAGGCATCATTGTCGGATGCCACTTTAAATTTTTCACATGTCAATGTGTACCTTATTGGTACTGTGTTGGTGTATAGCTATTGCTTGCCATGTCATGTTGTGGTTTGGGAGGGTTTGGGTGACATACCAGTGATAGTCATGGCCTGTTTTGCAGGTCTGTGTGATTCACGCCTTGCATGTGTGCCTTTGGTCACACAGGATTGCTTATGTTTAGTAGCTAGGGATGCACGCAATGTGGCACTTCCATGGCAACATTCTCAGGGTGGTAAGGTTGTGACAGATGACTGTGTCTTTGTCATCATCGATTGTCACCTGGTATCTGCCAGGCCTGTGTGCACTCCGCAGGGGTGGGAGTTTAGGTGAAAAATGTGGCCACAAGCTGGGTCCGGGCTTCCTCACCACATGCCCTATCCCCTTCCATGGGCAGTGCCTCTGCCTGTGGTTGGGGATGTGGGGGCACCACCATGTCCACTGGTATGCCCTGCCGTGTTGCAACATTGTGCAGGACACATGCTGCCACAATGATCCTGCACACTACTGGGGGTGCATAGAGTAGCTGCCCGCCAGAGCGGTAAAGGGAGCGGAAGCGCGACTTGAGCACTCCGAATGTGCGCTCCACTATGGCCCTGGTTGCAATATGGGCCGCGTTGTATCTTTTTCCTGGGGTGGTGTGGTGGGGTTCCGGATTGGCGTCATCATGTGGTTGCTCAGAGGGTAGGCACTGTCACCTGGAGAGGTGATGATGGTTGTGATTATATGGGTTTGTGTATTTGTGTGTGTGTGACATGCATGCATGTGCAGGGGCATTTGTACTCACCTAGGAGCCATGTGTCACCATACTGCCTAGCTTCCAGGGACAGGCTCAGGGCGGACATTCTGTATATGAAACTGTCATGGGTGGAGCCAGGGTAGTTTGCATAAACAGAGGTGATGATTCCCTTTGCATCGCATACCACCTGCACGTTGATGGAATGCCAGTGCTTGCGGTTTCGGTAGATGTGCTCAGTGGCCCTAGGTGGACGTAGGGCCACATGGGTGCAATCTATGGCACCAAGCACTTTGGGTAAGTGTGCCACCCTGTAAAAGTCCTTGACAATGGCCTGCCCTTCCGCGGGTGTTCTGGGCATGTATATGTGCCTGCAGACTGAGGGGTTATGATTGCCAAGACCTGGTGTAGGCAGCGTGACTGCATGGCCTGTGAGACACCCCCCACTATGGCAGTAGTCCGCCGAAATGACCCAGTGGCCAAAAAATGCAGGACATTGAGCACCTTCTCCAAGGGGCTCAATGCTTGGGAGCAGAGGGTGGGGGATGTAAGGTCATCTTCCCACTCCCTGACCAGGTCTAGGATGATACGAGGTGGAAACCTATACCTGCCGTAGACCTGGTCATCAGGCATCCCAAAAAAGCTTGTCCGGGGTGAAAAAATGCGGGCCCTGGCTATTCTCCTCCTCCTGCGGTGTCCCACGATCAGTGCTGCAACAAATGGGGCATTCATCGTAGCTGTATATACGTGTTTGTTCACTTTTATACTGTGCGCGGGGACGCTTCCGCCTGCCTTCGTGTGGCGGACGCGTTGACACCTATGCATGTATTTTGCCGTGCGCGGGTTTCCTGTATTCAAATCTATGAATATGGGTTGTTCGCGTGCGTGTGGGCGTTCCGTGTAGTTCCATGCAGTACTTCCCCAGTTACGCCTTCTTTTTCACGCGTTGTTCCCCATTCCGCGTGTTACGCCCACTTTTATTGTGTACGCCGCACTATGTGCGCTTTCGCTGTGTGCGTAGCGCACGCCATTTGATGACGTGTGCGCCCGCGTGGGCCATGCAGGATTTTAGCACACATCCCTGGATTTACACGCGCACGAACTTCCATGAATCGATGTGCGCGGCTTTCGCACGCTTGCGCTGTGATTTTCGTGCTTGCGCTGCAATTCGCACGCTTTCGCATGCTTGCGCTGCGCATATTTATTCCATGAATCGGCCTGCCAGTGTCTTCACCTTATCCTGTACTTTAATGCCCTACCCATCAATGGTGAAACTTGCAAAACCTGGATCCAATTTTCGTCTGGCTTGTGGTGATCCAAAAATCAAAATATCAAAATATCAGTTTTTCCACTATTTAGACATAACCAATTGGCTTTCAACAAATCTTTCACCAGTTTATAAATACTTTTGATTTTTCTGGTATCCTTAGTGTAAACACCACACAGCTCTATCAAGCGCTGTGTATCGTCAGCATAATTTGTAAACTTTGCCCCTGTCTTATCTAAAAGGTTGCACAATGGGTGAATATAAACATTAAAAAGGGCCGGGGGCAGGCAGGCTGCCTGTGGAACTCCACAGGTGGATAATCTATACATAGATGTAGCTTGACCCCAACAGACCCTCGAATTTCTATTTGAGAGGAAAGATTCAATCCACCCAATTGCATCCCTTGAACAACAACCCACGGTTGACAAGGTAGTCAAAAGCTTATGATGATCTAAAGATCAAAAGCTGCTGACAAGTCAAGCAGCATCAGCAGCGCTGCATTGCTCTGATACACCATTCCCAACAGCTGGGTTTGTAAATCCAATAATGCACTCTCGGTTCCATGATTGGACCTGAACCCAATTGTCCGAAGTGTAAAATATTTTTCTGATCTAGATGTTGCTGAAACAGTATCGTGGTAACCTTGTCTATGATCTTTAGAAGAAATGGCACATTTGAAATAGGCCTCAAATTATTTCCGTCCATAGGGTCTTGTCCCTTCTTTTTTTGGAATGGTGTAACCACTACTTTCTTAACACTCACAGGAATAGTTTTATGTATAAAGGTGGCATTTGTAAAACGTGTCAGAAATGGTGCAAAGATACCAATATTACTCAAAATTATTTTTGCAGCAATAATATCCCAGGCAGGATGTAGGTCGCATTTTCCTCAATATCTTCCGGATATCTTTAACAGAGATAGCTGAGAAATTAAACACTGAGGAAATTTCCCCTCTAATTATCATACCTTTCTCGGACGATTCGTCAGGGGTCGGTTCCACTGCAATCTTTGCATAGAGCCCCAACACCTTGTCTGCAAAAGCTTGCTGTATTCTTATGCAGTCCCCATTCATGGGCAAAAAAGATTCAGATTCAGCCTGAAGCTTTTCTAAACTTTTCAGAATCTCAAAAAAAAATGGTGTATTATTAGCTGCCTTCCCAATTAATCCATTAAAAAATTCTTTTTATAGTGTTTTTCTATGCTCTTCCAGGTAGATCTATGTTCCTCGTTTTGGTTTTTGCTCCAATCTCGTTCTACTCCCCACTTCTCTTGTTTAAGCTTCGTTAATTCTAGAGAGAACCGATTATGACAATTCGTTTGGTTCCTGACCATCTTAGGTTTCATAGGTGCAATCTTATTCAGCAATACCTCCAGATAATCCATATCTTGCTGCGAAAATACAAGGTGGGTCAAGATCAGAGGTATTTTCCATAATTCTACAAAGACAGCTTTCCAGGTCATCTTTTCGTACTTTTTAAACATTTCTGCTGGTCATTTTTTTTGTTGCATTGCTCCCTAAAGCCTGTATACCTGGCAGTGTTATTTGAAAAGTAATGTACAAATGGTCGGACCAAATACATGGTTCCTTAATAATCGAATTAACCAGCAAATTTCTAGTGGTGATCCAAGCTAATATGTTTCCTTTGTTATGTGTGGGCTCGTTACTATGAACAACCATCTCTATATCATTCAGCAATGGTTCTAATTATAGTACTTCACAATCCCCTTTCCATCTATTCAGGTTCCCTATCATCAAATGTAGAACAGTTTGATGTATTTAATCTAGACACAAAGTCAGTAAAATCTTTGTTGAAATTTGGCATGTCATGAGGCGGCCGATAAACCAAAACGATATTAGTACATTTTACAGGGGAGGCGGTAATTTTTAAATGAAGGGTCTCACAGCCATCACAACTCATAAGAGATTTGAATAAACATAATTCTTCCTTTGCTATAACCGCCACTCCTCCCCCATTCCTCCCTCTCTATTCTGTCCAATAAATCTATAACCTTTAGGGGTTGCCAAATCAATAATAGGTCCACTTGAGTCCTGAAGCCAGGTCTCTGTAATTGCCATTAGATCTATTTTCTTATCCAGGATATAGTCATGAATATCAATGTCACATTTCCCCAATGATTAAGTATTGAGCAGAGCTTTTTTCATAGTTGTTTGTTTATTAAGGCTAGGTCTAGGACTTATCCTTACTGGCTGTTTCACCTGTGATGGTAACATTACACAGTTCTTACCAGCTATACAGTCCTCCAGGCTTCAGCACAACGGCAATCAGGAAAGTAACCGACAAAAGACGCAGAAGCGCAGCCTAGTGTAGACTAGCTGGCCCCTGGCGTGCCGGGGCTGATGTGCCTGAAATTAAACTAATTGGGTGCACAAACTAGAATACTGCTGGGATGTGTAGTCCTAGCGCAAGGCTCACAACCAGTACCAGCTGTAAAACGCAGTAAGGAAGCCTTGTTTCGCACATGGAGTCACAAGGGAGCCAGATATAGAGTGTCTAAGGCTAAAAATATAATCAATGCAAGTTAAAATATATAAATGATGACATTCATGAAAAATGCATCTTTCGACAATTTCAAATCTAATATAAACTGACTGCCCAATGCAACAATGCAATTGATCTAAAACAACACGGAATCACAGAAGCAGAGTTAATATTCAAATGACAGGACAACAAACAAAGAAAGCAATTAGAGCTTTAAGGAGTAAGAATTAATGTTTCAAATGAAAGTAGATCGGGAGAGATTAAACAAGAAATAGAGTGGTCCTTTCTTGCTATGTCACTCTGGGAAATCTACTAGATGCATTACCCGTCGCAGGGCCGGGGCCCCAAATTGAAATGTAGGTTATCAACAGGTCATTTGTAACCTTTGGTCGTTCAAAGATAATGTTTATATAAATCTACATATAACCCCCAATATGATTTGACACCTAACTAAGGTAATTCAGCACAGTCTAAGATGGCACTGTGGGTATCTGAGGGAAAATGTACTTTTAAAGTAGTGACGTCATTATGACGTTCACTAAAATGCTGCAAAGAAGGTGGAGATGGTAGAGGTGTCATTGAGAATTGGTGCTGCAAGTAATTGGGTAAGCAGGATACATTTCGTTTATTTGAGCTCAGTCATCTTTTTGAATGTTGCACTAAGGAACTAAGAGACGATTACAACATCCGAGTTCTACAATATTTGGGCAGCAAGGCATGAATAGCTGTATGGTGAAGCTGGATAGTATTTTGTGCATTGTCTCCTTGTCTCATTCCAATGAATAAGGAAGAAGAGATCCACATTAAGCTAGTAATAAAGGATATGTACAGTGCAAATACATTAATAATTGACTTCCTTAGCTCAGTTAATACTTACACCAAAGTATCATTATGTTTAGAAAAACGATATGTGTTTGAGGAAGCAGAAAAACTTGTGTTAGTGGAAGCTCTTCGTTTGAAGCCCCAATGTTAGGTAAGAATAATTAATTTAACATTGTGGCAATCATACTATTATTATTGAAACCCAAGTCATTAAATTAGTAAGCACATTTAGTATTTTTGTATACAGATACTTATTTTAAGACATTCAGTGAAGAGTTATTTGTACCTAGTGAGTACTGGCAGATTGTCAAAAATGTGACGAGCGCGGCCCAGCAAAGCTCTCCAACAGTAAACAGTAATTTTCAGTACTTGCCTTGTGATGACAAATGTTCTTTGGTCCACAGGAAGGCTTTTCACTTGATTGTTGGAGTGCTGAAACATAGCTATTACATGCGATTGGACTACATTGGCAACCTGTTCACTTTATTTAACCATGTGATTAATTTGCAAGCATTTGATTAATTTGTAGTTCATTGTGTTTGGCCACTCTGATAATTGTGGATTTAACTTGGCCACTTGATAATTTCTGATTCAAGATCTGATTAATTTGTGTGCAGCCTCAAGTAAGTAATATTAAGTTTGATTACTGCCATGTTTTTCAAAATATGTAAATAAGACAACCCACACATAATGGAATACCTTAACTTGATATTTAACTGGTTTATTACATGTGATGTTCACGACAGAAAGAATGTAAGAGTCTTTGTGTATTATTGTGGTATTTAAATGATGATCAGTTTATGTTGTTCATTGTCGAAATTGTGTAATGTGTGTTTCGAGAAAGGTTTGTTGGAATGTCTCTTCACTCTGAAACTAATAATAATAATAATAATAATAATAATAATAATAATAATAATAATAATAATTTAATTTGATTGTCTGGCAAATTGTGAAACTGTAACCTATTGCATGTAGATTACGTTTGAATTAATTAGCAACTTCGAATTTGTTTGCATTGCGTTGGGAGGGAAATTAACCCCTCCCTTTAGAGTAAGGCAAATCCCTTAACCCCACTTGCGATGTACCAGGGGAGAGAGGGGTGCGGTAAGACACCCTGCACGAACACAATATTAAATATAAATGCATATACTTAGTGCGCACATATGAGGAAGCGCCATCCCTTCCCCAATTCAAACAGTTCACTTTACAAAAGAGGGGTTCCCTTCCCCAAGTTTCAAACAATTCAAAAATAATACCGATCTTCAGGATGTTCAATGTTACAAAAATAACACAATTCCTTGGGACACTACCCAGCTCTTCAGTTTGGTTACCTTTCACCAGTTTATAAGTTCAAATCCTCAGTCTCATTTACACAGGCCTTTCCTTTATTCAATCACCAAGTGGCTTGCCTTTGGGAGGGTGTATTCGGTCTGGGCACAGTGCTTGCACCACAGGGTTCACCCATTACAGGTCACAAAACCAGCACAACTTTCTTCCTTCTGCTGCATAGTTTTGTTGCCGCAGTTGCAGCTTCACAATAAGGCTTGGTCATATTCCTCTGACTTGCCCTTGAAGCTTTATTGGTTCCTCTTTCATCAACATACACTGATTGTTAGCTTCCATTTGCAATAACCAACACAAGCGTCCCAGTACAGTCTCCTGCTAGGAAACTCAGTTTAAAGTCCTTTTTGCACAAGCTTCCATAAGCTTCCCGGTACACTCTCCTGCTAGGAAACTTATATGCTGTTTCACCTTCTTTATTGAAAATGTATGATGCTTTGGTTGTCAGGTTTTCTTTATATACAGGTGCACTGTTCTCAATCTTTCACTTCTTCCAATAATGAGCAGCAATATCTGCTTAACTCTTCAAACAGTTCACCTAACCATTAGCAAGGCATATTCCAAACATTCACGTATGGCTCATTTGCTCACTTTGCTTATTAGCATTGCGTTTCCATCTCAGCTCCCTCCAATTCACTTTATTGGTAGCAATCTTTTCTCTGGCTTTATCACAGTTTATTTCTTGCGTGTCGCACATATTCGGTATTTGTTTCAAATGCACTAAACTGAGGGTTTTTACATAATTGCAGTCTCTTCCATTCAGCTGCTTGCCATATATTGTAAATATCCCCCCATTAGACTCATGGCGGTGTGCCCCGTTACTTGAAACTCTCCTGGGCAGACTCACTGGTGTTACTTGGAGTGTCCAATGAGTGGGGTGGAGCTGTAACGCTTGTTGTGCCTCTTAGAAGCATTTTATGTCTTGCCAGTCCTCCCGCTGCTTTACAGTCAGCTTCCTTCTCGCCTGCCAGTCTCGCGGATGCACCTTATTGCTTCTGTGACACCACCAGCCTCTGCTACTCTGGGATTTGCTCGGTGATGCTCCTCCGGCTTCTCTCTGGTTTCTTCAGCTGCTTTTCCAGTTCAGAGGGAAGCTCTAGCTTTCCTCTGCAGAGCTCTGTTGCGTCAGCCTGCTTTCCCACTGGCTTCCCGCTGTGCTTGCTCTGCAACCATCTCAGTCTTCTCTGCACCTCTCACTGCATTTCTACATGACTGCTCTTGCATTCAAGTTCCTCTCCTTCACGTCCCCTTCACAGTTCCAGCACTGGCTTTTAAATATCCCACGAGCTGTAACAGGCTCTTGACAACTAGACTGCGCAGAATGAGCTCTGCAGTCTGTTGTCAGTTTGTGTTGCATCTTCCTTGTTCCAGTACCAAAGTGGTGCTTGTGTATGCAATGTATGGCCCTAGGGTGTCTCTTCCTCGTCTCAGTACCAAAGTTGTGATGACTTGGAAGCAAGTCATGCAAAGGATAAGGAAGGGACTGAGAACAAACTATAAAGGCACAGGATGTTGGATTCATCAGAAAAGGGAAATGGGGGATACTGTGTCTCACCAAAGGGTGCCTCATCCCCACTCCCCAAGTCTCCTCCACACAGGATATCCTCCCTCACATCTCCACCCTTTGGGCCAGGATCCGATAGTGACAGCCTTTCCCTGGCCACCTGGGAGGAGGATACGTCAGAGAAAGTAGTGAGGACGCCCTAAGATTCCTCACAAGAGGTGGAGGCCTGTAATAAAAGGGGGGAGCCTGGTGAACAAAAAAATGAAAACCAACCCAAATCTCACTCATCAAAGAGTGGCATATGAAATGTCAAATGCACATCATGAATTGACGTGTGACTGCTCACATGAAATGATAGCAGGTCCTGAGTGAGGAGTGTGGGTAGCTTGGCAAGAGCAATTCTTTGCTGCCAAAGTGAACACACACTTTATGGCATTGGCTTGATTACAGGTAAGGCGATAAGTGGTAAAAGCGGTGGTTATTCCATTACAGCCACTTTTACAACTCTGCTGATTTAAGCAGTCCAGGTAATGGGTGCTAATTCCACCGGTGAAATTACCAACATGAATAAAAATGGTAATTCCACTGTATTGCAAGTGGAAATACTGCTGAAAAAACACCAACACATGGGTGCAGTTATTTCCAACAAACAGGTGGAGGTAAATGCATCCTGGTGAAGACAAACGGACTCAAACAGGGTATGTAAGGACCAAACTCACTACCAAGCACCATGTAGCCCATGGCAGTTGCCAACTATGATGTCCAGGGACTCCTATTATATACTGACCTAAAGAGGATAGCACACCTGCAGCAACAATGGAACCCACCAGGGCCGAGGCAGAGGAGCAGGACGAAGCCCGTACCCAGAGTCAGACCATTGCCCCGGACACTGACAGATGCATAGTTAATAACACTGTATTGTCTCAACCGCAAAACAATTGCAAACCTCCTCACCCTTATCCAGCCAAACATTGAGAGTACCATCAACATACGTACAGCCACACCACTGCTGCTGGAGCTGGTATAAGTAATGCGCTTCTGTTCCACTAGTACATATCAACACACCATCGGCATGCTGCGTGGAATGTCACAATCAACCTTTTCCAAAGTGCTGGGACAAGTGCTGGATATACTATTGAAACATGTGCATGAGCACATCTCTCTGCCCAGCACCCGTGCAGAGATCCATGTCATGAAGGCCATGTTTTACGCCACTGCCCACTTCCCCAATGTAATAGCAGCTCTGATCTGCAAGCATCTGGCATTGGTGGCATCCCAGGTATCAGAGCATGTGTTTGAAACAGTAAACAGTACAATTCCCTGAATGTGCAATGTACATGCAACGCAGACCGCACTGTGACTCATTGCTCTGCCCGTTTCCTAGGTTCAAGTCATGGCACCATGGTTCTACGAAGCAGCACCCTTCCTACGTACACGGAGACCCACAGAGGAGAGCACACTTGAATCCTAGATATGTATCTAGAGAGGTGAATGTGGAAGTGACGGGTGGTTAGAGATCCATCATGCACATGTAGCACATGTAGCACAAAGTATCCTTTGTCATGATCCACATGGCCTCGCAAACACCCCATACACTGCCCCCTCCACAGTAAAGCAGTCGACCTGAAGTCCCAAAATATATAGGATACCATAACTGAAAATGTTTTTTTTGTGGTAGGTTGCCCCCTATGCTACCCCTCAGAAATGAGGCTGGGCCCAGTTGGCCACCCATGGTACCAGAAGAAAATCACCCCACCATACCCTGTAGCAGACAACTTTTCAGAGACATACAAAACGCGAAGCAAACACTGCCACAGGCACACATCAAATACACCACTGTGGCCAAGGAAAAAGGCAACACAGGGCACAACATGAAAAGTAACCATTAGGATGTGCATGTGCAGGAACAATTGGGAAATCCATACTATAGATGTACATACATATGCTGCAGTGCAAGAGGCGCGCAAGTCATTGTGCATTGTCAAATGCAAGGGACACGCTCCTCAATGGCACTAGAATGTACTCAAATAACTGCATGTAAGTGAAAAGTATGTACCACTTAGGTGGGACAGGGACCTACGACCATTAACTATTTGAAAGTGACACAGTTTCATTCCACTTGCAGGTGACTCTGGCCACGCACAACTACCATGGCCCCATGACCCAAATAAGGAACCCTGGGATGCCATATAAAATTACCTACAACGAGGCACAGACAAGAACCAGAGTATGCATAGAATGCACATTTGGACTCTTGAAAGTTGGATTCCAGTGCCTTCAATGGACTGAAGGGGCACTTATGTATAGTCTAGATAAGGTTCTTAAGATAGTCCCAGAGTGTGTGATGCTGCATGATATGTGCAGCAGGAGGAATGTACTACTGCCTGCTGTGGAGGACGTGGCACAGGCAGACTCAGAGGAGGAGGATGATGAGACGTGGGCTTTCAGCCTGCAGAGGACGGCAGCGCAGAAGGGAGGGAGGGGTGCATGCAACTTCACGAACGGATGGGCAATTTTGTTTCTGAAAACAATATCCACTCTACACCTCGTAAATACTTGAACACTGTATTACAATCTATGATATGACCCAAAAGACTACCAATCTTTACTTTCAAACTCCATTTATAAGGTCTGTGAAACCCATGCCCTCCCACCCCCCTCAATCCCAGCACCCATGTCCTCCCACCTCCTTAAATCCCCAGCAGGATCATGGGGCAGGCCCGATGAGTGTCACTTTGCAGATCTATAACAGCCAAGCCAGACAAGCGGCCCTATATGAGGCTGAACTCTGGGGTATGTCTAATTTTAGTTTGCTGAAGGTAGCGGAATGCACATTTTTGAAAACTATTTTGGGCCTCTGTGAGAAAATAAAAGGTGTCTCACTTGCTAGTCTCTGGGGATCTCTCTCTCATGTGGCCAGGGCATGGCCATCGCCTTTGGATCCAGACCCTGAGGGTGGATCAGTGCAGGAGGATCAACTGGGTGGGGGATCCTTGAGGAGTGGGGGTGAGGCAACCAATGGTGAGACGCAGTATTCCCCCCTTTCCCATGCCCATACCCCATCCTATTCTATAGGATTCGCCAATGTCCCAACTTCCCCCAACACCCTTTCTACACAAACACTGGGCTGTGGAAGAGGGTGACTAAGAGTAAAGAGGCTAACACTTACATATGTCATTGGACATGTCCCGCTAATCAGGTCGGGCAAAGTCAGACACTTGACCTTAGTCCCCTACAACTGATACCCATTAGCTCCCCCCACATGGATAAAAGGCGGAACACAGAGACACACTCTGAGCAAGGGGAGACACGAGAATGGGCAGATCTTCTGGGGTGAAGACGAACCCACTGGAGCAGGATGACCAAACGAGGCACCAGAGTAAAGGGTAGGAAAACCCTGAAGATCCTTGCAGGAGGTTGTTGCCTCCGTAAAATGGCGAAGGATACACAGAGAAAGCCAAATCCCAGACAAGAAGAAACCTGCATTGTGCTTCAGGAATGTCAGCGACCATCCTGGGTTAACGACAGATTTGGGGAGGCGAGGTCAAGCCTGTGGTATCAACCTTGACTCGTGAATCAAAGCCGCAGAGACAAGAAAGGAATGCACACAGTCATTGAGTTAGTGACAGACATGAAAGGTCAGTATGTGGCAAGGAAATAATGAAGCCACAACAGTGTATCTCACAATTGAAGGTTGGGCACATGCTGATGAGACACGAAGGAAATCAAACCAGTAGTGAACTTTAAGTTACCGATAACTGTGAAACCAGTGATACAGATTAGCAGAGTGGTCCAGTGAAAGGAAGCAGCCCACTCGAAAGACTCCACGAAATGTTTGATGTCTTGTTATAAAGTGGCAAAGTGAATGAACTCTGAAATCCACAATGGTCAAGATTAACACTGACGAAAGGGGAAGTTAGAAGTTGATGGTTTTAAGAGGATGATTTCTTTTAAGTATTCGGATTGTGGTATGGAGCTACCAATACCAGCAGACACTGGGGCAAATAAGATAAGAGAGGGCTGAAGGGAAAGTAAAGTGGTCCAGCAGAGGTTTATGGTAAAAGCCTTGCACATTCGAAAGTCTTCAACATTAGTGAAAGGTCCGAAACATGAAATAAGTTAGGGGAAGGGAACCCCTAACGAATGTGAATAAAGCTTGGGGAAGGGAACCCTTTTAAGTGCTGTAATTGCGAGGTCTGATCATGACAGAGGGAGACCTACGTGAAATTGTGATGCCTTGAGAGGTCCGTGCCCAACAGAGGGAGACCTACGTGAACTTTTGTTGAACTGTGAAATAACTTTTGGAACACTAGAATAAGTGAATTTAATGTGGCAGGCCAGGCAGGCCTCGACCCCCGTTTTGAACTGCCTTTTTTGATAACCTGAGCCAGATTGTTTCATCCTGTTTACGGGGACTGCCTTAGTCCATGCTGACTCTGCAACCTTGATCCTTTATGTTAGAACACTGATTTTCATTTTCATACGCATTGCCCTTTGTACACTTTTTGTATAAGAGATAGGGCAGGCATTAGGTTTTGTTAGTATATGCCATTTTGATTTGACATAGTGTAGTGCGTGTGCGAAAATGAGCTAAACAACATGGCGTCGGTGCACGGCCATGTTGGATATTCACTTCCAAACCACAATAAAAGTGTACATTTTTGTGAGCTCAGTTAGAAGGCAGACATGTTTTCTGCAATGGTTGTGATGTTGTAGCATGAAGCAGATGAGCTCATTATGTAGGATAGTTATTGTATTGTTTGTTCAAGGATTAGCAGGGGTGCTGGAAACAAGGGCACGAGAGACGAGCTGGGTTTTTCCACTGTCTGGATTTTTCCACTCTTGCCTCCCATGCTTGCTGTCTGTCCTTCAGCCGGGGACAGTCTGCAATTTATGAGGGGTGGGGATTCATCCCCATAAGAATAGAGGTGCAATCCCCATGAGGTGACAGAGAATTAGAACCCTGGGTGTTGAAGTCTTGCTGAGAGGGAGGACGCTCCGCTCCAGACCTCATTAGTTGATGTGCAATCTCTCTGCCTACCTGCCTCGGGACTGGGTGGTGTTGTTGTGTCCAAGATGAAGCTTTCCGCTACAACTGCACTAACAGTGATGTATATCTATTGCGTTTATTCTTGTCCATGTATTCATGTATAACCAGTTGCATTTATTTCATAGTAATATGTATACTAATAGAATGTGAATAAAGGGCCTGTAAAGAGACAATTATTTTCCAAATAATCGTCTAAGTGTACATTATTGCCTTCCTGAGTCCATTAACTTTTAGTCTGTGTAATAGGGTAAGTACTGAGGTCATTACAAGTGTCTGAAAAGCAAAACACATAGACTGACTAGTCCTGTGTTTTCTTTATTATTTGATGGTAGAGACTACTCCCATAATAGCTGTAGGGCAACGTAGGAGATTTTCCAAACCCCAAGAATTTAGTAAAGGTTTTGAAACATGTTACTTTTGTGCCAATGTCATACTTGTGATACCATGCCTCGCTTACACCTCCCTTCAAATGCTCCCAATATTCTGATCTTTTGGGACACAGACTTACAGAGTATTGATTTCATTTGTAGGGCACAACCTGTGTTCCTATGGGTTCGCCTATGGACAAACTGCAACATGGGAAATAATAGGAAAGCACTACTAGATGCTCTTTCACAGTCAGGGAGCTTGAAAATACATGGCTGGTGGCTATAAAAAAGAAGGAGTTGTTTGCCATGGGGTGGGGAACCCATTGGTTTCACTCGGAACGTATGATAAAAGAATTTAAGATAGAGCTAAAAAAGGCTTATGCAAGAAGATGAGAAAGTGAAATGTGTGTGAACCTAGCAGGCTCCTCCAGTCTAGCCTCATATGCATCATGGAAGTTGAGAACGGGGTTTGAATGTTATTTAGATAGAATGCAACTGACCTTTATGAGAACACGTTTTCTGAAGCTGTGTATTGGTATCCTCCCTCTGGCCAGCTTGAAGCACAAATGGAGCCCGAGTAACTCAGTGGCTTGACCCTTTTGTTTAGTTGCTGCTGAGAACATAGAACACTTTATCTTTTTTTGTCCAGAATAGCTTCACATCTGAAATAGATATTTTATACTACTTTTTAAACAATTTCATATAAGAATATTGAGTGCAACCTTTCATTTGTACCTGTCAGGAGGCAACCCATTGTATGGGGAATTTTGTGTTCCAGGCTTGGAGAAAGAGATCAAAGCTTTCAAATTGCCTGTTGAATAATGTGTTATCACAGGAAAATGAATTGTCCAGAACTTAAAACATTGTAAACCATTTATTACCAACTTGTATTGTCTTACTACATTTCATAATCATGCACTGTTGATTGTTTATGTGATGATTTTTTGTTTGTAACTTTTATCACTTGTCGGGTCAAAATACAGATTTACAAAATGAAATCCCCAACACCCATCCCCTCCCACCTCCCTCCATCCCCGATGTCATCTTGGAGTCAGGCAATTATTTTTATGGTGCTTCTCTTGGCCAGAAGGCACCTTTGATGTGTGAGTGGTGGTGCGCAACAACCTCCTATGTGGACTCCCTGCTTGTGACTGTAAGGACTGGAGGGGAGTGTCTGTACTCCTGCTCTCTATATGGCAGATGAGAGGCACAGAGGACCTCAGCCAAGATTCTCTATTATTGGTAACGTAGTCGAACAATCAAGGCCTAGCCTCTCAGGAGGTGATGAAGGCTGGTTCTTAAGTACATTGTAGTCCCCAAGCACCCACAAAGGAATGTCCCCACACTGTATTAGTGAAAACACAGTCTTTATATAATTAAGGTTCAAATTTATATACACAATTACAATAACTCACTTTGTGCTCAGTTAATCTACAATGGCAAATATATACAGTTCTAAGTGGTACCATAATTATTATCAGATTTCATTAAATTGCATCAACCGTACTCTGGTCAAATGTCACACAAATGAATTAATAAAGGTAACCAACAATAGACATAGGAGGAAAAGCAGTTGGTTAGAACAATTTTCAAAATACTGGCCCCCTACCACTAGAGACAGTTCTGTGTGGAGATCCCCCACCTGGCAACCTGTAAAATAAAGATATACAAGCCCAGTCCCTATATTGGTCAATAAGCCTTATTTCCTTCTAAAATGTTTCTACCACCCAATGTACCTGGAATAGCAGAGTTCCTCAAGGAGGCTTTGAGGAATCCTTCTTGAGTGACTCCCTTTAAAGCAGGAGTCACGGATCGTTGAAGGGCCTCGAAGAAAGTGAACTTGATGTCGAGGATCCTCGATGAAAAGTTCAGTGGCGTCGAGGCAACAGGTTTGGTCCTGGAGGTGCTCATCGACTACGAGTCGAAGACGTCCTGCAAGGATGAGGCGTGCGGGCACCTCGATGTCGACAGTTCAGGACCGCAAAGAGTCTATGAAGAACTTTGGCCCAGCAAGGACGTCGAGTCATCCGGTGTCTCTGCGGTCTTTGGGTGGTGGGAAACCCACCAGCGGATTCTCCTCGGCGTGGCGGCGCCCTCGACTTTCTCCAGTGGGACAAGGTGGTCGTGATGCAGTAGAGAGATTCCTTTGATTCGAATGTCTTAACCAATGGAGAGTTGCAGCTCCGGTCATCGATAGCACGGCGTCAAGCGGTCCCCGCTTCTGGCCAACACAGCTTCGACGAGCCTCCAGCGTTCATAGCAAACCTGGCAAGCCTGTCGAGGGTCTGACTTTCAGGGAGATTCGGCAAACGTTAGCAGTGTTCGATGGTCCCTCGGAGCTCGGGAAGAGGGCGCCTAACCAGGTCCTCTATTCGATCAGTTCTCGATGAACTCGACAGCTTTCGGATCGGGCCAAAGCAAATGCAGCAGCAAATCTTCTTCTTCCAGCTGGGCTTCAAGGATAAGCTTCAAGTATCAACTTCAGCTTCTGAACGAATTCTAGCAGTGCGAGGCCCCCAGATATACTGTTCTGTCTCTCATTCATTCTGCTGGGTCACACTCAGGCAACCAATCACTCAGAAGGGCATTCAGCAGTCAGTCAGCCAATCAGACACACAGTGCTTTCAAGCCATTCTCCTCCCTCTCAGACACTCACAACAAGGAATGTGCATTGGGACAAGTACCCAGCCATTCAACACTACACACTGCATTCATACCAGTTTCGGGCAGGGCTGTCTCAGTCATTGTGTTTCATACCAGAAACCAGACATCAACAACAAGAAGTGCATATTGGTCACACACTCCATTCACCCAGGTCCCACCAACAGGGTGTACCCACAACATACAGTCACTGGGAAGGCTCCAGCCAATCTGGCTTGGACTTCACTACAATTCCATATATGGTACTTCCACCCAACAGCCAGTCAGGGGGAAGGGACAGAGTCAGGGATTCCCAGGTTTTTGGGAAAACAAGGTAACAGGCAATAGAAAGCAAGAGGCCACAGGGGCCATCTTGCTTCCTATCAGGAATCAACTGATTCCAACGGCAGGGCCTGGGTATCCCCAAATGGAGGATACTCAGAGCACCTGTAAAATTCAGCATGTAGCTGCCACCAGCCCATACCCTGCTCGGTGGGCCACACACAAATGCCCAAACACATAAACTAGAGGCACAGTGTTGTAACCCCACCCATGGGTGCCATAAGCATATCCCATGGGTCTGTACACCAAACCAAAAATAGGAAGAGATGCACTGCCAGGAGTCCTACATGGACTCCTGGGCAGAAAACAGTACAGAACACAAATGAAAAAGGACTACAAGACAAAGACAGGGAGGCCCTGTCCCTCCAATGCATTTCCAGCATCACAGTGACCATTCTGTGGGGGTAGCGGAGGCAGAGCTGTCACACTCCAATCCATGCAAGTGTTGCATCGTGAAGAGAAGTGCCCTCTGCATATTTTCCAGGCCAGATAACAGTGCTTTAGTAAGCTGCAACCCCCTCGGGACCACCACAGTATTCATCACTGTAGTCTCAGAAAGGTGTTGGAACTAACATGCCATTTCCCTGGCTATTCTCCTTGTGGTCACTTGCACAGCATCCCACATTGCCTGTGCATGCTGTAGGTGGAGCTCTGTGAGCTCTTCCAACCTCCATCCTGCAGCTGCTCCATTCTTCTGGGCCTCTCCCAGATGGCTAAGGCATCACTGGGCAGGGCATCAGGTGGGCGAGCAGGTGAGGTGGTGTTTGTGACATCACTCTCAAACATTTCTGCATCACCACTGTCTGAGCCATCATCAGGCTGTGTGAGTGATTGCAGGCTTACAGCGACAGGGAATTGGGGAGGACTGATGACAGGAGGCACAAACCCTGGATGGGCGACTGGAAGAGGACATGTCAACTCCAGTCCCACCCCTCACTAGTGACAGAGCGCCAATGCTGGAGTCTGATAAGCAGTGCCTGGTGGTAGTGGTCACCAGAGGTATTCCTGCATAACTTGAGCCAGGCACACTGCTGGCATTGAAGGTGAGGGATGGTACAACCAGCAAGTGAATCACTGGATTTGCAGATGAGGTGGTGATGGGTGCAGCAATAGGTCAGGTGGGTGGCCAGATTGGTGGCAGTGGACAGTGCAGAGCTTACTATGGCAGTGAAAATACAAGTGATGTGGCAGCTGTTTCTGGGTACATCGCTGATTCTGCTTTTTTGGCTGGGGTTTTCCAACGAGTGCCAGATGTCTGGAGTGAATGAGTGGCAGAGGAGGTGCTTGAGGTTCTGCTGTCTACTGCTATGTTGATGGGAACGTATGTGGGGGAGCATGCCACTGGTACCTTCACCCTGGCTGTCTTGTGTGCCTGTTATAGAAGGAAATACCTAGATTCAGTTGTCATGTATACTGTGTCAAGTACATTCATGGAACACAGGGAATGTTCAGGGACCTGGGTCCATCTACATATATGTGCCTCATGCCTGTCCTGAGCACAGTACAATGTGGTGTGGGTTACGTATGCACCTTCAACATTACTTAGCTGGTCTTCGACAGATACAGGGTGCATCATTTCCCTGGTGTGACAGCTACTGTGTGTCCTCTGTGTTGCTGGCAGAGGTGGGTACAGTCCTAGGACTACATTTGTACTCTGACTCATAGGGAGGATACCTTTTTGGATGCTCTATGGTGCATGTGTTGTCTCATGGTAATGGCAAATATCTGACATGGTGCATATGGCATGACCATGCGTATTTCTGGGTTGCTGGTCATGATATTGCACATTTTCAAGTTGTGAAGGATGCATGAGGTGACTTGTGTGTTGATTTCTACGGTCATCACATTTCTTTTCATCCTTTGCCACATGGTGCAACATCCAGGTGTGCACATGGAATGAGTTGTCATATGTATTCCTGTGGCATTGTTGACAGTGAGCCAAAAAGGGACTTAACATCACCAGTGTCACCTGTCTGTTAGCCTAATGCTTACTGGGACACATTCATTGCCCTCACATTTCCATGCCCCCATGGTCTGTTTTTGTACTCAAATGTTTCTGGTTGGCTTCCTGCTCCCGCCATTGCTGCTCCAATTCCCTCTATCCCTGCCATGTGAAGGATGCTTGCCACACTCTCCATGGGGGTAAGGTGCGGTGGCTTCACTGTGCCTCCTCCAGTGGCAGTTGTCTCATGGCGAAGAGTAGCGAGGAAGCTGCAGATGCACCTTGAGGTCATTCCACCTCTTCCTGCAGTCTTCCACATCCCCCTGCACAGAGGCCGCTGCCACTACCTTGTCCCTTATGTTGGCCATATTGAGCTCTTGTGGCAGACAGATGTTTTTCACTGACCTGCCCCAAACAGACCATCAGCATTGGCCACCACCTCATCTGCCAATACCTGCAGCTCTGCATCACTGAATTTGGGTTTGCGGACCTTCATTTCTGCCACCCTCATCTTTCCCTTATCTCCGGCATGTTTCCAGCAGGTTTGGCAGCTGGATGGCAAAGGGAAATGATGGAGTGACGATAGATTGTGTTTTTAAAGATGGTCACGGCTTAGCTTCCAGTTTGCAAAATGATGCCATTTCTGCCCAGCGATACTTTCACTCGGTAATTCCAATGATGTAATTTCCGTTCTGTAATTCCTACATTTTTCCTGTGGTAATGGTAATGTTGCTCAAATTTGGCAGAATTACCATTCTAAATGGATTTTACCATTTACTGCCGATGGTTTGTGCGTGCTCCTGTCAACCTGTAATATGACGGTAATTCCACCAAACAACACGGCAGTAACGGTAATTACGTCTGGTGGGATTACCGCCCAATTTACCACTGTACTTTTAATGAGGCCCATTATACTTTATTCATGCTAGGATTCAGTGCAGAAAAGGATCCGAAGCAGGCCAGATAATGCCTTGTGGGGAGAATGGATTGTCTCTGTGTGGAGACGTGTCAAGGCAGAACCATGTCTGAAAGCAGTAATGTGTTGAAATTAGACTTGCAGCATTCCAGCCTCAATGCAATATGAACAGCAGTTTCACAAGTTTTCATGCTGACTCTGGCACTGGAATTCGCTTTGACCATTCAGCGCTTATCATTTTATGACACCAATATTGATAGTGAACCCAGGACTTATCACCTGGTGGAAGCAGTTAGCAGGCTGTTAGAGAAAATGAACTCCTTCTATACTGGCATAGAAATAATCTGGATCCATTGTCTACAACAGAAGGCATGGTTTCACCACAAAATGTGGAGGGGTTAACCTTGAAAAATGTAACAAGCCTGTTATTCCCTTTGTCATGCCCATACTCTCTTATTGCATGTGCCTAAGGAACAGACTATCAAGCATGAGCAGGTCACAAGTGCACAACACAATAAATAAACACATGCAGTTATTTTTGTCAAACTAGCAGTCTACAAGTAGAGCTACCAGTATAGGGCCCATTGCTTATGGACAGGCTTAGGGAGGCCAAGGTGGTCAGGTTAAAGATCCTGAAGCTCTATTGTAGAACTATGAATGAGGCAATCGACTGGCACCAACTGGCCTAAAATGGTGACGACTACATTCACACCAGTGCTTAAGTTACATTTGAGGAGTACAACTAGGGCAGCAAATATGAACTATCGAGAATCACTCTAATTATATGCTTACTCAGTTTTTCAGAGAAATCTCTGTGACGGATGACAATTTCGACACATATTGCTTCTTTTCACTCAGCAGCTATCTACTTGTCATTTCAAACTAGTTAGGTCAGACTGATCAATACTGAAGTACTTTGTGTGTCAATTATTTCCATTCAGAAGAAAGACCTTCCTTTTTAAGCTCACCTGCCATGCTTCAAGCCACTAGCCACATAAATAAATCTGAGATGCTTCTCTATGCTCTATTCAGATACGCAAACAGCTTCATGCAGGTAATAGTCCACTGGCATATGTTATTACCTATATGAGGTAATATTATTGCTTATCGGGTTAAAAAGAAGAGGTTAAAAGACTACCTTCACATCTTTTTTTTTCTCGATTAACCTACCCTGAATCCTGTGCATTACTGATTCCTGTGATTTACGTAATGCATATGATTCAAAGTGAATGTGCGTACAAACTGAATACCATGACATCTGATCCTGGCTTGCCACGGTGAACCTCTTGGGCTTTACACCTCAGCTCGCCACCTGCGCCAGTACCTTGGGTTTGATATAGACAGACACCTCTCCTTCAAGCAGCACATAGCAAGAAATACATAAACGGCGTAGTACCAGCTTTACCGCCTGTGGAAACACAAGCCATTCATTCCAGGAAACAACTTCAGATCTGCAGTCGAAGCTTTGGTCCTCTTCTGCCTGGATGGTGGCAATTCTCCTCTGAAAGGCCTTCCACTGATTACTCTGGCATCCCTGAGCAATGTCCTAGATGCTGCACCATGACTCATCATAGGACTCTACAAGTTATACCACATCACCCCGACTCTCATCAAACTGCTCTGGCTTTCACACCAACCATGTCATGCTGCATCGTCTACAAGGCTGTCGCCCCCAAGCTACTTCTCTGAAAAACTCCACATCTCACGAGGCCTGTGATTCACCAAAAGTGAGCGTATTTACAGACTCAAACTCTGCCAGAGCAGGAAGGTAAGAGTCGATCTATGCCCCAGACTTTGATTCTCCTCCTCATCAGTACCAGACTTGCCCCCTCGCTTCTACATTTCAGGAAGGAGCTCAATGCCTGCCTCTTCAGGGAATGGCTCCTCCCTAATGTTTAGGCAGACACACCCTCCTCTCCCTTCCTAACCTGAGACTGGATTACCTGCTAATTTCTCCTCTGGGTTCTTCTAGAATGCTTGCTGACAAGTTGTCTGCCCTCCTCCTTCCCTGTTGTTAGCTCCTTGCTCCTTTTATATATTTATGTTTATGTATATGGCTCATAATCACAGGCCCAGAGGCATAGTAGCCCAGACAGGAACATACAACAGGACATAACAAACACCACATAGAACAAAGAATCAAATATACAGTATCTGAACATGAGCTAGAGCCAAGGTCAGCAGAACATCATTGTTTTTAGTCCATGTTTAAACTTAGAGAGGGTCTTGCACAGTCTCAGGTCGGGGAGAAGAGCATTCCAGATTTTGGGGGCAGCTTAGACAACAGATCCCTGAGTGACCACATCAAGCTTGGCCCATGGAGCCTGTAGGAGGTGGACCTAAGTGTCTGGCATGCTGGTAGTCAAGAGAGGCAATTGGAAAAATAGGCTGGGCTCGACCCGTATAGGCATTTGTGCGCAATACAAAGGAGACAGACTGTGACTCTACTGGCTATCGGGAGCCAGTGCAATGCCCTCCTGGCTTCTGAGATATGCATCTTCCTACTCAAGCCCTCTACGACTCTCACAGCATTATTTTGGATGAAATGGAGATGCATGATTTCTCCCTAGCTCAAGCCCTGTAACAGACGAGCATAATAATCTTGCCTGGCTCCGATAATTGCCATGGCAATATTAGCACATTTTTCTTGAGACAAAAAGGCCTCAACTGTGCAAGAAGTTTTAATGGTGAGAGGTGCACAAGACCAGGTAGCTTATATGAGACCACAATTGCCTACATCAGGTAATATGATTGCTTATCGGGTTAAAAAGAACAGCTTAAAAGACTACCTTCACATCTTCTTTTTTTCACGATGGACTTACCCTGAATCCTGTGCATTACTGATTCCTGTGAGTTATGTATTGCAAATGATTCAAAGTGAACGTACGTTCTAACTGAATACCATGACATCTGATCATGTCGGCTCCTGTTCGATCACCGTGCCCAAAGACTTAAATTTCAGTAGCTTGCTGACAACACAGCCGTCTATATGCACCTCTTTATATTCCGGACTTAGTTTCCTTAGTAGTGCTAGATCATTATCCATCATCGAGGTTTGAATTAGAGAGTACACCATGTTGACAAACTCAGTGTTCCTAATGTAGTCTCCTGAAAGTGGGATGAGACACTAAGTATCATCAGCATAGTTTGTGTATAGCACACCTTTGGTATCAAGCAGTTCAAATAAGAGCATGCTAAACAGGTTAAAAAAAGCAAGGGGCAGACATGGGCCCTGTAGTACTTTGCAGGACACCACAAAGTCGCCTATTTTGTGGCTGCTGGTGTGAAACGGGAGGAGTGCATGAATCTGGAGATCCTCATTGTGTGATCCACCAGGTCAAACGCTGCCTAAAGATTGATAAACAGTAGGAGTGACGTGCCTCCTCTTTCCACAATTTCCAGCATATTGGCCTTAAGGTCTGTCACGGCTCCAAAGTCCAGGTGCAGGAGTGGCGCGAGCCAACTACCCCCACTGCGGTCTGAGCACCTGCAAGACGAGCTTACACAGGCCGCCGAGACCCCAGCAGGGAAAGAGGGTTAGGATCTCGTTGGTTGGATGGGTCTCGAACAGAGGGTAACCGGAGTGAGGGTTAGGAGAGGGGAAGTGGACAGGCAAGGGGACATATAGGAAAAAACAACAGTAATATATGCACTATCGCCCCAACACACACACAGTGTTTTACAATAACATTTTATGCAAAAGGCACTTAGCTCTGTGGTTGAGTGCTGGCCTGCCTCCTGTCTGCGCACTCTCAGGTCCGGAGTTCGGAGCAGTTCCAATGCTGCAAGAGAGTTTTAATATTAGTGACCTGTGTTAACTCAGGCATAATACGTTCCACACACATATAGTGCTGGCACATGCACATTACATGCTCTCAAAGCTTTTAGTTCCCAACAACAGCGTGTGTTTCAGAACATGTGACTCAAGTTCGCCGCACGTGGCTTAAAAGGAACTAGATCCATCGTGCCGCCAAAGTTTTGCCGCACGTGGCCTATATCAAGCACTACGTGCTGCCAAAGTTTGCCGCACGTGGCTGTGGTCAGAAATGCTCTCCGTGCTGCTAAAGTTCGCCGCACGTGGCCGAAAACACGTCAATAACAAACGCTGCACGCGTTAATGGTAATGGGTCTTGGTAGCCAAAATTCAGGCTGGTTATATGCGGGGGAGCGCTGCTTAGCACTTAGCTTTTGTCCCTTGCAGGGGACGTAATATGGCTGGGCGGTGCCCCCTGCGCAAGCCCCTCAACGAACTGGATGCCCCAATGCTCCTCTGCTTGTTTTGCTCTCTCCCCCAGCTGCTGCGCTTCTGATTCCCATGTAGGGAGTAGTCGCTCGTTCACAATGGTTTGGCCGCACTTATCTGTTGTGAGCGAGGGGCCGGAATGCTGGTTCCTTGGGGCGTGGCCCCTCGCGTAATCCCCGTTGGCAGGAGCTCTGCTGGATGCGTCCGTTCCGGTCGGGAGTTTAAGCACAAGCCCCGTGCCTTTGTTCTGCGCGCATGCTCGTGCACGAGCCCCTCCCAACCTGGGAGTGGAAAAGTAGTTCCTGGCCCGGAGGCTGCTCGGAGTTGTGGTCCGGCGAGCCTTCTGCCTGCAAAAGGGACAGAGAAGCCTCCTGTAAGGCTGGAGGCTGTTCCTTTGAGTTTGTTTTGTTTTGTGTCTGGTTCCTCTGTGCCCTGGGCCTCTCACTAAGCCCTGACTCCCCCTTACAACTCCCTGTACCCTGACAGTACTCCCTCCTGCACGGAAGGGCTCGGGTTTGGGTTTCTCAGGATGATTTTTGTGGAATTGCCTTACCAGTCCAGGGGCATGGACATTGTGTGCAGGCTCCCAGGAACGTTCCTCAGGCCCATACCCAACCCAATCCACCAAATAGTACAACCCATCTGGGCGACGCTGTGCATTCAGAATTCCCTGGACCTCATATTCAGGATGCCCCTGAACTATGATTGGCGGTGGTTTTTCAGTGCGAATGGATGACCCGGCTGGTTTCAATAAGGACACATGAAAAGTGGGATGAATTTTCATTTGTGGGGATAATGCCAGCCTCACTGCCACCGGGTTAATCACATCCGAAATAGTAAAAGGACCTAAAAACCTTGGTTGTAATTTACGAGGTCCAGACAATTTAATATTTCGGGTTGACAACCAGACCCTGTCACCCTGTTGGTACTGGGGACTTATATTTCTCCTTTTGTCAGCATAATGCTTATATGATGTCTTTGCGGTGTCCAGATTTACCTGAATATCCTTCCAGACCTTCTGCGCATAAACCTGACGCCCCAATAGAGTGGGTAGGTTTGTAGACTGATCACCAGATCTGGTGGGCAATACTCTAGGATGGTATCCATATGCACCAAAGAAGGGCGTATGCTTGGTAGAACTATGCACAGTGTTGTTGTAAGCTATTTCTGCCAACCAGACATATTGGACCCACGACACTTCGGTATTGGCTGCATAACAGCGGAGGTATTGTTCCAGACCTTGATTCACCCGTTCGGTTTGGCCATCCGTTTCCGGGTGATAACCGGATGATAGGCTGACCTCCATCCCGATTAATTGGCAAAACGCTTGCCAAAATCGGGAAGTAAATTGAGGACCTCTGTCCGTGATAACACATGTGGGTAGACCGTGTAGGCGAACCGCATGATGTAGAAACAAGTCCGCTAGCTCACATGCGATGGGAACTCCAATACACGGAATGAAGTGACTCATCTTGGTGAGGGAGTCGACAACCACCAGGATAGAGGTGTACTTTTGTGCTGGTGGCAAATCTACAATCAAGTCCATTGTGATTGTATGCCATGGAGCCGGTGGAGTTGGCAACGGTTGGAGTAAGCCAACTGGTTTCTGGTGACTGGCTTTTTGTCTGCTACAAGTGCTGCATTCCGTCACATAAACCCGCACATCACGAAGTAACGTAGGCCACCAAAAGTGTCTGGATACGTTCTGCTGGGTTTTAGCAATACCAGGATGTCCTGCTAATGTAGTGTCATGACACCAATGTATCACTTCCTTTCTGAGTGCTGACGTAGGCAAATATAAGGCCTTAGCGTAATATGGGACACCGTCTACCAATGTATGTTGCGGGCCTCTTGAACACCACTTTTGCAACTCTTGAGCAGACATGGCCTTCAACACGTCATCAAAGATGTTCGGTCTACCCACTAGTCCGACTATCCGGGTGGGCGGAATTATTGAACAAGCCTCACCTACGCTTTTTGTCTCTGGCTCCGGATATCGAGATAGGATATCTGTCTTCATATTGTTTGCTCCTGGGCGATATGTAATTAGAAAGTCAAAACTAGAGAAAAACATTGCCCAGCGTAATTGGCGGGGGCTCAGTGTTTTCGCGGTTTTAATGAATTGTAAGTTCCTATGGTCTGTCATGACAATGACCGTATGGCGGGCTCCAAACAGGTAATGTCGCCATTCGTCGAACGCTGCCTTTACTGCCAATAATTCTCGGTCGGCTATGGTATAATTAATCTCAGCCGGTAACAGTTTTCTAGAGTAGTATGCCACAGGGTGTAGTAACCCCGTTTTGGGGTCTCGTTGAGATAAGACCGCTCCTAAGGCATAGCTTGATGCGTCGGTTTCAACTAGGAACGGCTGGCTGAGGTCAGGATGGCGTAGTACTGGTGCGGATGTAAAGGCAGACTTCAATTGCTGAAAACTTTGTTCAGCGGCTTTATCCCATACAAACGTCTTTCCTTTCCTAAGCAACGTTGTAATGGGCATCACCAGTTGAGAGAAGTTCTTAATAAATCGCCGGTAGAAATTGGTGAAACCCAAGAACGATTGTACTTCCTTCACGGATGTAGGAGCCGCCCAATCGACCACTGGTTGTACCTTTTTCTGGTCCATCTGCACCCCAGATGCTGTCAGAAAGTATCCCAGGAACTCCACGGTGGTACGGTGAAATTCGCATTTCTCAAGTTTAGCATATAGGTGGTGTTCCCGAAGGCGCTGTAATACAGCCCTGACATGTTTAACATGTTCCTGCATGCTGGTGGAATATATCAAGATATCAAGATATCATCGAAATAAACCACAGCGAAAACATCCAGATACTCCCGTAACAATTCATCTAAGAAGTGTTGAAACGCTGCTGGAGCATTACACAACCCGAAAGGCATCACCTGGTACTCATACAGACCGGATTTGGTCCTGAATGCGGTCTTCCACTCATCTCCACCCCGCACTCGCACCAGGTGATAAGCCCCCCGAAGATCCAATTTTGTGTATATTGTTGCGTTCCGAACTTGATCGAGCAATACTGGAATTAGTGGCAAGGGGTACCGATTTTTAATCGTAATAAGATTGATTCCTCTATAATCGATACATGTTCTCAAGTCACCTGTTTTCTTGGGCACGAAGAATAACGGCGACGAGACTGGTGAGTTGGAATGTCTGATAAAACCGCTTTTCAAATTGGCATCAATATATTCTTTTAGGTGTGCTGTTTCTGCCTCCGTTAGGGCATACACCCGACTACAAGGTAGTACCGCCCCAGGTTCTAAGTCTATACAGCAATCAAAAGGCCGATGGGGTGGCAGTGTCTCAGACGATTTTTTACTGAACACATCTTTGAACCCCTGGTATTCTGGCGGTAAATTACTGGGATCTGATGCCTCTATGGTGGCTATAGTGGACTCCTGAACTAAGGGCAAGGACTGGACCACCTTAGCGCAATGTGAACGGCAGTATGGAGAGGACATGGATATCGTACCCTTGGACCAATCCACCAGGGGGTTATGTTTTGTGAACCAGGGCAGACCCAGTATAACACCAAACTGTGGTGCTGCTATCAGGTCAAATTGGATGGCCTCACTGTGATTCTGTTGGCTACAAAGTGTCAAGGGCTGAGTGCAGTGTGTTATGGGACCAGAACTCAAAGCTGTCCCATCCACCACCCTTACTGGTTCCGGTGCCCTCTTCCTACACAAGGGCACTCCCAACTTAGCCGCATATGAAACGTCCATGAAGTTACCTGTGGCACCGGTGTCTAAGAGTAAATTCACCTTAACTTCCTGCCCCCGGAATTGCAAGACTCCTGACAGAGTGATGTGGGGGGCATAATTCACAAAACCTGAGACTGGGGTAACTTCTTTTTCAGGGCTCGGCTGTAGTACCCCTACAACCGCCGAGCCGAGGCGTTTCCCTGCGCTTTAGGTTTCGTGGGGCAATCTTTAACAAAATGTCCTGTGATCCCACAGTACAAACATAGGCCCTCCTTACGCCGTCGTTCTTTCTCGTTTTTAGTGAGGGGACCCCGGACTGACCCAATTTGCATCGGCTCATCCCCGCTTGATTTCTCCGGGGCCCGGGTCAAATGGGTATGATCAAGCCTGACTACTGGACGAGAGTCCCCCCGTTTCCTATCTCCCCGTCGTTCCGCTTGACGATTATCTAGACGCAATGCTAGGTCTATCATTGCTGGACAATCTCGGGGTTGGGGATCGACCTGTGCTATCAGGTCCTTCAGGTTGTCACGAAGACCCTGATAAAAGAGTGACATTGTTTTATCTCGGGGCCACTCTGTCTCCGCCACCAGTCTGTTGAATTGAGTTACATATGTGATTAACTCCTTATTGCCTTGACGTAGGGTAAGTAACTCCCTGTCTTTACACATAGAGGCAGCTTGACGATTAAAGATCTTACCAAACTCGTTTTGGAATTCAACCCAGCTGTACAGAACTGCGTCATCCCTTTTGCACTAAAGGATTCGCCCCAAGCCGCTGCATCTCCTGTAAGGTAGGAGATCACAAAGGCTGTCCTAGCCTGGGTTGAGCGAAATGCTGAGGGCTTGGTAAGGAAATTAAGCTGGCATTGAGTCAGGAAGGTTTGGTATTTCTGTGGATCACCAAAGTATCTTTCTGGGGGAGCTAATGGAACTATGGACTCTGGAGTTACACTTACTTGGACAGGAGTGGGTGCAGTAGCACCACCCGGAAGGCTTGCGGTTTGGGCTGCTAAAGAACGTACTTGGACGGCCAGGGTAGCATAGTCCTGTCTAGTGGCAGTGAGCTCAGCTTGTAGGTCCTGTAAGACCTTGGCTAATTCTTCCATAATCTAGCTGGGTCGTGCCACTCTGGACTTGTGCTTCTGTCACGGCTCCAAAGTCCAGGTGCAGGAGTGGCGCGAACCAACTACCCCCACTGCGGTCTGAGCACCTGCAAGACAAGCTTACACAGGCCGCCGAGACCCCAGCAGGGAAAGAGGGTTAGGATCTCGTTGGTTGGATGGGTCTCGAACAGAGGGTAACCGGAGTGAGGGTTAGGATAGGGGAAGTGGACAGGCAAGGGGACATATAGGAAAAAACAACAGTAATATATGCACTATCGCCCCAACACAAACACAGTGTTTTACAATAACTTTTGATGCAAAAGGCACTTAGCTCTGTGGTTGAGTGCTGGCCTACCTCCTGCCTGCGCACTCTCAGGTCCGGAGTTCGGAGCAGTTCCAATGCTGCAAGAGAGTTTTAGTATTAGTGAGCTGTGTTAACTCACATAGGCATAATACGTTCCACACACATATAGTGCTGGCACATGCACATTACACGCTCTCAAAGCTTTTAGTTCCCAACAATAGCGTGTGTTTCAGAACATGTGGCTCAAGTTCACCGCACATGGCTTAAAAGGAACTAGATCCATTGTGCCGCCAAAGTTTTGCCGCATGTGGCCTATATCAAGCACTACGTGCTGCCAAAGTTTGCCGCACGTGGCTGTGGTCAGAAATGCTCTCTGTGCTGCCAAAGTTCGCCGCACGTGGCCGAAAACACATCAATAACAAACGCTGCACGCGTTAATGGTAATGGGTCTTGGTAGCCAAAATTCAGGCTGGTTATATGCGGGGGAGCGCTGCTTAGCACTTAGCTTTTGTCCCTTGCAGGGGACGTAATATGGCTGGGCGGTGCCCCCTGCGCGAGCCCTTCAACGAATTGGATGTCCCAATGCTCCTCTGCTTGTATTGCGATCTCCCCCCGCTGCTGCGCTTCTGATTCCCATGTAGGGAGTAGTCGCTCGTTCGCAATGGTTTGGCCGCACTTATCTGTTGTGAGCGAGGGGCCGGAATGCTGGTTCCTTGGGGCGTGGCCCCTCGCGTAATCCCCGTTAGCAGGAGCTCTGCTGGATGCGTCCGTTCCGGTCGGGAGCTTAAGCACAAGCCCCGTGCCTTCGTTCTGCGCGCATGCGCGTGCGCGAGCCCCTCCCAACCTGGGAGTGGAAAAGTAGTTCCTGGCCCGGAGGCTGCTGGGAGTTGTGGTCCGCCTTCTGCCTGCAAAAGGGACAGAGAAGCCTCCTGTAAGGCTGGAGGCTGTTCCTTTGGGTTTGTTTTGTTTTGTGTCTGGTTCCTCTGTGCCCTGGGCCTCTCACTAAGCCCTGGCTCCCCCTTACAACTCCCTGTACCCTGACAAGGTCGAACAAGGCGGATTCCATACCATAGGTCCTGTTGAAACCTGACTGACGCTGACCCAAGATCTGATGCCCCTCCAAAAAGTCTTCTACTTGCAGATAGGCAGCCTCATCCAGAATCTTTAGCAGAAAAGGTGCATAATTAGAAGGTACCCTGGGGTCAAGGGATGGTTTCTTTGAAAGAGGAGAAATCCACGTCTGCTTAATGCAGGTTGGCACAAGACATTCCCTGGAAGAGGAGTTGACCAGTTTTGTTATAAGAGGGATCAGTTAATTAGCACATGTTTACACAACCCTGGATGGGTACACATCCCCAAAATGTGGGTTTGAGCCAGCTCAACAAAGTAAGCAACTCGTTCTCTGTGACAAGCGCAAACACAAAGGGGGGATATTCATATTAACCTCAGGGGGAATCTTCGGGTGGATAGTTCTGCCATGAGTATCCTGTTTGGCGTGAGTATCATCCTGGATCTTTTTAATTTAATTATTCATGGAGTCCTGAATCGAGTTAGACACATTTTTGTCTTTGATGATCAGAGGTGTAGCGGGGCAAGGGTCCTCCAGTTCTTTTAGAATCTTAAACAGTTCTTTAGTGTCAGCATTGGCACTCTTAATCCTCTGATCATAGGCAGATTTGTTGGCATTAGAGATAGCATCCTTAGCTTCCACTGAGTATTTTGCTCTCTTTATTTCCAAGTAGGAGGTTTTCCAACAGTCAAACGCTTTACACTTGATGACTTTTAATTTTTGGATTTCATCAGAGTACCAGCTTTTAGTCTCTCTTCTTAGCAAGTATTGTGTCTTTTTTGGTGCCCTACTGTTAATCGCATTTTCAAGCATGTTTTTGATGAGCATGCTTCACTCACTGTGTCCTTTCCCCTATGGCTTGTAAAGTCATCCATTGCTTCCTGAAGCTACGTCTGAGAAGAAGAAGAAGAAGAAGAAGAAGAAGAAGAAGAAGAAGAAGAAGAAGAAGAAGAAGAAGAAGAAGAAGAAGAAGAAGAGGAAGAAATCTGTCAGCCTCATTTTAAATGGGACAGAGTGGTAAATCAGGCATCCAAGTATAAACGCAAGGCATAATATATTGATGTCTTGATTTACCTCTCTGCGCCATTTTAATGCAGTCACAAAGGGGAAGAAGGGCACAGAGCAGAGGTAAGATTTCCACTGTGCTTATAACCTCCATCTTGTCAGTGTGTTTCATTCCACAACTGCATCACAATTGTATTCCTATGGGACATGCCTTGGTTTTGCACATGTTTTTTTCATACCTTATGAACTTTGAGAAATCCTACATTTCCCTGACTGGGATTGACTTCTTAAGAACAATGGCTAATAATGAAAATGAGATACTTTCTGGGCTTTCGGAAACTGGGAATTGCCATTAAGCTAGAATCAATTGAACATAACTTTCAAGTTGGTTTAATGGTATAATACTGAGATGAAGAATGATGGAAGGCCCAAAAACAGAAAAGAAACCTCAACAGGGAGCTTCATGTTTCCCAGGAGCCAACTGAGCTTGTATAGACAATAGGTTCTAGTTTGATTATCATCCAAACCAACCCAATTTTCATGAAGTAGATGAAGATAGACAAACCTATTCCTATCAAGGTGGAGCTGGTGAACAACACCCAACCACCTGCCGGAATTGGAGGAGGCACAAGAACTACCCATTGTCTCAGATATCTATACCCACCAAATGAAAGTCTCCACTAATGTTGGGGAAATGAAGATTGCACTTACAAATATCTTTGGTAAAGTCATCAACCATAAATGGAGAGTGGGTGTGGTGGAGAAGAGGTCTGGAGAATGACATTGTGGTAAGCTACTGGGCATATAAGAAACAGAAGGAAGAAGTTGTGAAATTTCAGACTCGTAATATGGATATGGAAATAGACAGCTGTTCTTGCACCCTTGCCTGGTGCATGTCACTGGGACTGTTGAAGGCCAGCTCCCTCTATAAGGCCCAGTGGAGAAAATCATTACTGAGGTTTTGGGAGGCAATATTGTTAGTCCAAAGCACATTGGCTTTGCCTACAGGTATTGGAAGTCTACACCTTGTAAACCAATGCAGATGATGCTGTCCCAGGTCCTGGGGTGTGTGAAGGACATGATTATATGGAAGGCTAGGGGCAGCAGGAGGCTCAAATGGAATGGCACCCAGTGTCCATATACACGACCTTCCTAAAATGTGCTAGAACAAAGCAAGGCTTTTTTCGGAAGCAAGGGGCTTAGTGAGAGAAAGTGACATTGATGTTTTGTGGGGTAACAAGACAGCCCCAGAGTTACAGAGATGGAGAGGCCATGCTAGGCCCCATTGTGAGAGTAAAGCTGGAAAGTGTGGAGTTCCATTGAAATATGAAAGCCAGTACAAAACAGTGATTTTATCATAAGGCTTAGTGAATTTGCAAGGATGGGTGGGCCTCCCACCATTTTGTTAGAAGGTACAGGCACTCAGCTGAAGAAAAGTGAGACTTACAACTGGAATATTGTTAACTGCGTCCAATGGATTATAAAAGACATGTGGCACTGCAGATGTTGACTTCGTGTAAAGGCACATGTGGCAGATTTAAGGCTGCAGAAGTGCACATGGAAGGAAATAAATACATTTTAAATACTGTGCATTTGGAAGCTAAAAAGGAGGAATAATAACTTACATTTGAAAAATAAAGTCGAATGACAAATAGCCTTCATGAGGAACAAAGAGACGTAATTTCAGCACATAAAATGACAACATTTATTTGGATAGGCCTATTTTGTTTTTGCATAAATTTGCACTGGTTTCATATGTAACTATGGCATATTTATGGGAAGAATTCCAAGAGTGAACTTATTTCTGTTTATACAGTATATAAAGAAAGATTATATTGTGAACAACAGGCCCTGGCGCAGTATTGAAAGTTACATGTGCACGGTGGGTAAATGTAATATGCTAGCCTTTCGGAATTGTGAACTGCAACTTGTTCTTCTCTCTGAGCTGAAACTGCAACCCCAAGACCTTTGGGGCTGGGCTTATCAAGGAAACAGGTTTGGAGATTCAGGTAAAAATACAAGAAATATTGCAATAGAGATTGGAACGACAGTGATGCAGATAACATGACCAACAGAAATTACCTTTAAGGTCAGGTTCCACATTAATGGTGCATTAGCTCTGAGCAAAGACCCTTTGACGCTCAGGAGGAGAGGGTAGAATAAACATTGGCCTGGCAGGTGGGTGGTCACATGCTTAAGGAGAAATGGAAACTTAGAGGAGAAATGAAACTACCTCTGATATTATGCAGTGCCATTGATTAACATGGAACATATTTTCCTAAATAAAAAGAGCATTGTGCGTCCCAGTGGGCTCACCTGAGGTTCTTTTTAAAGGGGATAAAAAGCCAGTTGGGACCATGCAAAAATGACATTTATGTGATGTACATAACTTAAATTATGTCCAAGATTATAATCCTAGCATTTTCATAAATCTGAAGCATTGGAAATATTGATAGAGTGATAGACGGTGAGATTAATATCGGAAGTATCTAGTGTTAGAATTGTAACTATTACAGCGCAGCTACAAAGCTCAAAAAACAGTGGCTCCGACCAGGAAGGGAGTGCCTAAATAAAATTAGTATTTTCCGACTTGGCATAAAATGTTGAATCCAAAAATATATAGATGCATGTAGTTATCTGAAAAATTAGCATAGCTCCCATGTTGTTAGATGTTCAGAACCCAAAAAGGTCAAACCCATTTGTCATTTTGGGATGGCAAATCTTTTCTCCTCCATCAGCCTACATTATACACATCTTCCAACTCTTGGTCCTATCAGCAGCCAGCGGGTGTCTTGGTAGGAGGTGGAGAGTGCTAGCCAATCCTTACCGTGGGAATTATGATACTGTAGGAGTGTCATCAGCCCTATAAGAGGTCAATTTTGCATCAGAACAGGGCATTTTCACATGATTCAGAGAGGTAGTCTGCTGCCGGACTCTTGTGAGGAACAACTAGCAGAGAGGCCTCAATCCTTGCATTGGAGACAGTGACAGGGGAAATCTAGAAGCTAGATGGGACACAATAAGAGGAGCCAGGAGGAGTCTCGGTGCAGGAGACAATCCTTGACTGAAGCCCTTGACCAGTTATGTGCTGTCCTCAGAGCTGCTGTTTTTCCCTAACTAAAGCCTCCCATATAAGCAGAGTTATCGTAAATGCCATCTGATGTGTGAGGGAGAAACTTCCAGCCTTAATCTACAACTCGCATATCGAGTAGGGGGTGGTACTGGAAAGGCCCTTGGTACATTTTATTAAATCCAATTCAAATTAATTCCACTATAGAAAATCACCCCATCCATTTAAATTGAATTGTGTTGGGAACAGTTGGCCTTAATCCTTTCCATTAAATTGTTGGGATGGGGAAGCTGTGTAGATCCTTAGCGCATTGAACTGAAGTTAAATCAATGAATTCCCATATAGAAAATCACAGGATGAATGTTGTTAGAATTCAAAACGGACAAAGTTCATGCCCACTGTGTTAGAGCAGGTATAGACAATAAAGACTTGGGTGAATGTCCTTCTGAAACCCCTGACACCTGTCCCGAATGGGGGTGTCCATAGTCCCAAAATAAGTAACCCTAAAATGCTGATATTCAAGTGAATGTAGAGGGTGCAAAACAAAATTCCCCCTTTATTCCCTTGCAACCCAAACCAGAATTTGCAAGCATTACATCTCAATTGTATGTGTGTTGTAAAACAAAATGTCTCATTGATTCCCTTGTCTCCCAAACCAGAACCCCAAAGCACTGCTTGTCCTTTGAATATGTGTTGCAAAACGATTTTTCCACTGTATTGTGAATGTTTTCTATTGGTTAATTTGCAATTAAATCTGATGTAAGTTGTGACTGCATATTTCAAGATTTTTCCTGTGTCACATCGAAACTGGAAGTACTTTAAACCTATGTTAGTCAATTGGTGCGAGACATTTGAAGTTGTGATATTGTGTAGCACCTCAGTATTGGTGGTTGAGGTTTTTGGTTGATAGTTTGTTTTGTCAAACCTTAAATAAATAAATATTCTTACTGTACACCGGCCTGGTTCCTAGCTAATTGGGGCTATAGAGAGTGTTTATCGGGGTGGTGCGAGACGGGTTGGAGGCCTCACTAAAGTTGAATCTGTATAAGCGCTTTGGGTGCACGCCACCTTTTTTTGGGGGGGAAAGGAACTCCCTGAGTTGAGTGTGACCACCTAATATAATCACAACAGTTTCCCTCATCAAACTTGCCACTATCAAGATGTACATTCTGGATTGTCTCTCTTTGAGCCTTACTGTATATGTTAACTCTGCTCATTATTTTGTGTTAAGCAATCAATGAATAATATGGTGCCAAAGCTGGTGGCATTTGTAGAGTTTCAATTTGTGCTAACCAGGCTGGTGATGGCTGACCGTATGTGCAGTGGAAGCCTCATTACTTGCATATGAGGTTGATTGCTGTGGATGCCTTTCTTTACACCTCATAGACCATTAACACTGCCTTAGGTTCTCTTAAGAGAGGTGTCATCAGTTGTCAGAATGCAAAAACATCTGGCTCATTCATTTAACTCGAGTGAACATGTTGGTGCCTTGATAAGGTCTGTGCGGACTGCCAAGCATATGCATACTGCATATGCAATCTCATACATGTAGCCACCTAACATCGCAATATTAACAATGGGGCAGCAACCATTAGGTGATAACAAAGTGAGTTACCCTCTCCCTACTATAGCCGAACCCAACATATTGCCCTTTTGTATCACAAACCCAGTCTATAGCCAATTAATTTGTGTGTTACAGGTTAAATGTGCTTATATGGGGGACTAATGGGTTATGGCCTCTATGGGCAATACTTCAGGAACTTTGCATCATTGGAAATACAATTAGCAATAGAGAAAACATTGTGCTACTTCAATAAACATATTCTTTTCATGGTCTTTTGTCCTAGGTCAAAAGACAACAACTAGGATAACCATTGCCCTTGTGCAAAAAGGCATTAAAGTAATTTGTTATTTGCACTCTGGCACTTTTGCCTTAGTGCTAATTACACTTGTGCTGCTGTTTCTGTATTGCGACCAATGAATCCAAAATCTATTCTCTGTGATTTCAATTCAGCAACATTATTCCATTGATCAATTCTGTTCTGAGAAATTGAATTCATACCACATTGAATGCCCAGAGTATTATTGTCCTCTGGTCATTTTGGTTGATAAGGGAATGTCACTCACTGGTCTGAAGGGGTCTAGTGTTCATTCACAGGGCTTGCTCCCTACGTCATACCTCATAACATCTGTGACAAATGTCTCCTTCTGGGATTCGAGGGGTGCCTAGTGGGATGAGCCTACAACCCTCAAGGTCACCTCTGCAGAACCACTTCCTTCTAGCAAGGGACTGTCACATGGCTCACATAGTTTGTTTGTTTGTTTGTTTATTTATTTGTATAGCGCTCTTGACCAAGGGGTATATGAGCGCTTTGAACATCAGGTTACAAGTAACAGAAGGGGACAATAGTACATTAATAATAAGGCATAGGAAGGTTGACAGGAAGGCAGTTAGTGCATAGATAATAATAGGCAAGCAACATAGGAAAACATTTGAGCATTAGGTATACATACATACATACATGGTTGGTCGGTTATTTGTTGAGTAACCAGGAGATGACCTTAGTTCTGAAGGGTTGGAAAGTGGGTGTGGATTTGATATCCAGTGGGATAGTGTTCCAAAGTTGTGATGCCAGAACCGGGAAGCTGGATCCACCGGCTCTTTTGAAGGAGTATTTGGGCACTGTTAGTTGTAGTGTGTTAGACGATCTGGTGGTTCTAGTATTCTGTCTTAATGTAAATTTGTTAGAGAGATAGGGCGGGGCAAGATGGTTAAGAGCTTTGTATGTGAGGCATATAGTTTTCAGGTCTATTTTTTGTTGGATGGACAGCCATTTGCAAGCAGTTCTGGTGGCGGAGATGTGTTCTCTTCTGGGAAGATTTAGGGCGGCACGGAATGCATTGTTTTGTAGGACTTGCAATTTATTGATTACTGTTTTGTTGGCACCTAAATAGAGGCTATTACAGTAGTCCAGTTTGGATTGAATGAGTGCTCTGGCTAGAATGAGGCAGTTGTTAGGGGAGATCAATGGTCTGCAGGCCCTAATTAATTTACCAGTGTAGGCAGTGGCTGAGGCAGTCATATTAATTTGTTTAGCTAGATTGGTATTCATGTCTAGGTAGAAACCGAGGGTTTTTACGCTCTTGGCGATGGGTATGGTGTTACCGTCAATAGTAAAGCTAGTGTAGCCGGGACAGAGTTTTCGGATGGTGTTAGGTGAGCCAACAAGGAACAGTTCAGTCTTATCATCATTCAGGCACAGGCCATGTGTGGCCATCCATGCCTGAATGATGGAAAAGACTTCATTAATCCATTTGGCGTCCACATTGTAATTACCTGATAGAGTGAGGAGTATCTGGGTGTCATCTGCATAGTTCGTGTAGGTGACACCCAGATTGTCCAGCTTATTGAATAGGGGCTTTGTGAATATATTGTATAGGGTGGGTGAGACACAGGATCCTTGTGGGACACCACAGGTGATGGGGATGGGGTCAGCCGCTGCAAGGGGAGAGAAGATCCGCATGGTCCTATTGTCCAGGAAAGATTGGATCCATGTGATCGCAGAGTGGGAGAAGTGAGCTGCCAAAGACAAATGGTTGCACAGGATTTTATGGTCGACCAGGTCAAAGGCAGCGGAAAGTTCGAGGAGAAGAAGGATGGCAGCCTTACCTTTGTCTTTGAGTTCATCTATCTGGCACTTGAGATCAACAAGGGCCGTTTCTGTCCCGTGTTGTGGTCGAAAGCCAGATTGGCGAGTTCCTAGTAAATTATTTGCCTCGAGGTAGTCCTGGATTTGTAAATAGGCCACTCTATCCAAAATTTTTAGTAAGAATGGGACGGTGGTAATGGGTCTATAATTCGTGGGAATGTCAGGGTCGAGAGTAGTTTTTTTTAGTAGAGGTAGGACCCAGGATTGTTTCAGATTGCTGGGGACCAGGTTATTGGCGAAAGACAGGTTTATTAGTTTAGTGATGAATGGGGAGAGATCCCTAGCTGCATCTTTTATGATCTGTGCCGGGCAGCTGTCCCCCTTGCAGTTCGACGGTTTCAAGCATGCTATAATTTTCTGAACCTCCAATATGGATACCTTTTTGAAGGTGAAGCCTGAGCTAGTGGCAGTAAGCGGAGGAGGAATGGGACTGGAGGTGGGATCAAGAGTGAGTTGTTGTCGTTTGTTGTTAATTTTGGTTTGGAGCCCTGAGATTTTGTTAGCAAGGGCATTCTGGATCCCTGTGCACCACGGTTTATCCTTAGTGCAAGAGTCAGTGGGAGTAATGGGGTTTTCTAATTCCTTTAGTATGTTAAAAAGCTCCTTTGTACTGGAGCTTGCCTGGGAGATCCTAGTGTTGAGAGATTCTTTCTTGGCACGTGTAATCTCATTTTTGTAGAGAGTGGAAATGTTGGTGAGATTGGTTCTGTTATTTACAGAAGGCACTGATTTCCATAGTGCTTCGAGTTTATTTTTTTGTTGACGGAGAGTTTTGAGCTCTGGGGTGTACCATGTGTTCAGGTGCGCTTTAGGTTTCCCTTTGCGCAATTTCAGTGGGGCGATAATGTCGATGGCTTTGGCCATGGAATCGTTGTAGACGTTGACCAATTGGTTCAAGTCCGTAGTAGCCGACAGTGCGTTCAAAGTAGGGATCACCAAAGGTATTAAGGCTTCCGCTGTGATGTTGCTCTTTTTTCTGGTTGGGCAGGCAGGTGCAATAATGGGCCTTTTATGCACTAAATTGCTGGTATGAATGTCAAATGGGAGGAGATAATGGTCAGTCGAGATAAGTTGTGTGGGATCTTTCACAGTGATGTTGCAGTTAAGGGCAGTTATCCAGTCAAGGATTCTGCCCTTCGAGTGGGTGGGTTTGGAGCAGAGTTGTTGGAGGCCATGCTCCTCTAATGCCAAGGCCAGGGCGATGGCTGGGGTGTCGAGAGGGTCGTTAAACCCAAGATTAAAGTCTCCAAGTATAATCATTTGTGCTGATGGTTTGGAGCTTTCAGCAACTAGTGAGGTGATGTCTTCCTCAAATGAGCCAGGTGGGCCCGGGGGTCGGTAAATTAAATGCAGCGTGATAGTACTTTTAGGGGAGGTTTGTAATTTGACTGTGAGATGCTCACAGGATTTAAGTGGAGGAGAGGAGGCTAGTCTGAAGTCAAGCGTGGACTTAAAAATAATGGCTACACCGCCTCCTCGAGCGTTCGGTCTATCTGCTCTAAGGATGGTGCAGTTATCAGGTAAGGCTAGAGTAAGAAATGGTCCTGCAGCATCGTGCAGCCAGGTTTCGGTTACAGCAAGGAAGTCCAGGTTGTTTGTTAGAATAATGTCTGCGACTTCTATGGAATGGGCGACTAATGATCTGACATTTAGGAGAGCTCCTTTGGGAATGGGAGGGATAGTGTTGATAGGTGTTACAGTGTGAGGGTTGGTCTTATTTGGTGATTTGGCTGGGCTTTTGCTAAATCTGTAGTTAGTCTTATTAGATGGTTTAGCTGGGCCTTTGCTAGATCTGTGGTGGGTTCTGGCGCCAAGTCTAATGTTCCGATCGGAAGGGATGAAGGTAGTGGTTCGAGAGATAGTTGGGTTAGCCATTGTGGAGGTGCTGTAGTCGAGAGTGGGGCATGATGCTCTCGTGTTGATGGGGATCCGCTTGTAGACAGCTGAGTGCGTATTAGCTGGGACATCCGGAGAGTGTGCATAGCTATGGGTAGGATGGGCGGATTTAGGTTCCGGGAGGAAGGCTGGTGTGGTGGGCAGGAATGGTGTGGGGCAGGTGATCGGGTGATGTCTTGGGCAGGCAGGTCTGACTAGACCATTGTTATAGGCTAAGTAACTATTGCTAGTGCATGGTATGTTATTTTGCATGACACAGAACGGGAACATGATCGCAGTCAGGCAAAGTAGCATGCTAGGGCTAGGGTGATGTACAGAGGAGTGGCGGGTAGGGGGCATTGGTGATATGGGTGGGGCACAACACAATGTGGATGAGGTCTGGGGCGACCATAGGGCACAACACAATGCAGATGAGGTCAGGAGGCGCACAACACAATGCAAATGAGGTCTGGGGCGACCATAGGGCACAACACAATGCAAATGAGGTCAGGAGGCGCACAGCACAATGCAAATGAGGTCTGGGGCGACCATGGGCACAACACAAAGCAAATGAGGTCAGGGGCGACCATAGGGCACAACACAATGCAAATGAGGTCTGGGGCGACCATAGGGCACAACACAATGCAAATGAAGTCTGGGGCGACCATGGGCACAACACAAAGCAAATGAGGTCAGGGGCGACCATAGGGCACAACACAATGCAAATGAGGTCAGGGGCGACCATAGGGCACAACACAATGCAAATGAGGTCAGGAGGCACGCAATGCAATGCAAGTGAGGTCTGGGGCGACCATGGGGCACAACACAATGCAAATGAAGTCTGGGGCGAGCATGGGCACAACACAAAGCAAATGAGGTCAGGGGCGACCATAGGGCACAACACAATGCAAATGAGGTCAGGGGCGAGCATAGGGCACAACACAATGCAAATGAGGTCAGGAGGCGCACAACACAATGCAAATGAGGTCTGGGGCGACCATGGGGCACAACACAATGCAAATGAGGTCTGGGGCAACCATAGGGCACAACACAATGCAAATGAGGTCAGGGGCGACCATAGGGCACAACACAATGCAAATGAGGTCAGGAGGCACACAACACAATGCAAATGAGGTCTGGGGCGACCATCGGGCACAACACAATGCAATGCAAGTGAAATTGCAGGTAGGTTGTGGGCTCGGCGGAGCGTTGATATAGCAGGCACAGTGTTACCTTGGCCGGTGAATGCGGTGGACCAGGGGGTCTGGCAGACGGCAGAGTCGGCAGTTAACAGGCAGAGAACAGGCTCCAGCCTTGTTCCCGTGGGCCTTGGAAGGAGGGGGCCGGCTTCGGGTGACCACCACTCCACCAGAGAGTACCCCAATGCTAACTTTCCCAGTCAATAGGGGATATAATGGGAGAAAGTACTACCATCCAAGCATTCAAAACGGGGTGCAAGGGAAAACCTAGACTGGATCTAGGCCAGGCAACCAGGGGTTCATGAAAGAGACTATAGGACAGAGTGCGCCAACCAGGGCCCAAAATGCTACAAGAACACCAGAGACAGTTTCCACAACCCAGCTCACCCATGAGGTTTCCATATGATCAGGTGAAAAGGACTAGATCTCCCTTAATCACCCCGTTTCCAGGAAAACCTGGATCAGTTTGGGGGAACATATTCATCATTACAGGGACAGGAGTGCTCTAGGGGAGAGAGGGTCTCCCACAGAAGAGCATTTCAAGCGCTGGAAAAGATAGCCCATGTCCACAAAAGGGGAAAGTGTGTGCCCCCTCCCCTTCTTAATAAAAAAAGCAGAACAATCGAAATTGCATCCACCCACACTCTCCCAGGAATGTCGGTATCAAGTGAAAAAGCCTTTTTTACCAAAAAAAAGACTGATTTGATTTTGAAAGACTGCTCTGAGACTGCTCAGAGTGGTCTTTCTAAATCTAACTGTCACACCCCACCCCGTAACACATGAGCGCACGTAGGGGCTGACTGTCACAGGCAAGACGAACACGAAAGACCAAAGTTTTAGGTGAGGTAAATGTTTGTCTGTTTATGTGTCTGTGTGTATATTGTGGGTTAGTGTTTGGAGAGTGGAGGGGAGGAGGCTGGGGAAAGTGTGTGTGCGTTTGTGTGTATGTATATATATATATATATATATATATATATATATATATATATATATATATATTCAGTGAAAAAACTTTGTTAAAGGGACTTTATGGTTAAGTTGTGCTACTAAAAACCTATGAAATTCAGTGAAAAAAACTTTGTTAAAGGGACGTTATGGTTAAGTTGTGCTACTAAAAACCTATGAAATTCAGTGAAAAAACTTTGTTAAAGGGACGTTATGGTTCCAAGTAAAACCGAAAAACCCTTCAATTTCGCCAGTTATGGTAAGCTAAGCAACCATAACTCGCGCCACCACCGTGCTCTGCTAAGACTAACACCCAGGACATCAAAGATGACAGCACAAATGTCATTGATGACATCACTGATGACATCACCTGCCTGGTTCCGCCTTTTTTCCTTTACTGACATATCTAGGCCACATGGTTTTCTTCAGTAACAGTCAGGAATTAAACGTGGAAATGGTAGTATATTTGTAGACTTATCCTTCAAGTATGTTCTTACAATAATTCCCTTAGGATCCAGTCATATCATATGAAACATATACATAGAGGAAGACACAAGCTGGAAAGACAGCAATCCTTTCTGTGCATTAAAATAATCAGTAGAGTTGTCAGCACTTTCTGATAGTTCTGTTGTTTTTTTTATTACTGTACTTTCCCTGTATATGCTCATATTTTTATATCTTGTATTCACACTACTTTCCTTAGAGACCAGGCACATCATGTGATATATATATATAGGGTAAGTAGCAGCTTTGAAACAGAGCAATCATTTCTCTGCATAAAGGTAATCAGTTAGGTTATGAACACTTTTTGCTACTACTTCAATTTCCTTGTATATACTCATATTTGTATGTGGTGTTGTCTCTTTGTGTTTTATTATCTACTTATCACATGTTTCACAGTATGCAAAAGTCTAATAAGAAAACAGTTATCATTTCTCTATTCAACATGGTAAGCTTACGAATATTGTACCTCCATCATGTATGCTGCACACAATGCCTATGTTTCTACATGAGCACCTTAGTATACTGGATGGACTAAATAGCCCTTGATATTTATTCCAATGATCATTGACACTTTTTTTAAAATTACATTACAATAAGAAACCCTTGTACAGACTTTTCATGAAAGGTAAATGCACATGTGATGTCATCAGTGATGTAATCAATGACATTTGTGATGTCATCTTTGATGTCCTGGGTGTTAGTCTTAGCAGAGCACGGTGGTGGCGCGAGTTATGGTTGCTTAGCTTACCATAACTGGCGAATTTCAAGGGTTTTTCGGTTTTACTTGGAACCATAACGTCCCTTTAACAAAGTTTTTTCACCTAATTTCATAGGTTTTTAGTAGCACAACTTAACCATAACGTCCCTTTAACAAAGTTTTTTTCACTGAATTTCATAGGTTTTTAGTAGCGCAACTTAACCATAACGTCCCTTTAACAAAGTTTTTTCACGGAATTTCATAGGTTTTTAGTAGCAAAACTTAACAATAATGACTTTCACTTTATATACATGTCATATGGAACTGACTAGATCTCTTCTTATGAACTTGATGTTCACGAAATTATTTAATGTTCGCGGACATGTTCGGAGAACAGTACCACTACCTAAAAACTTTGGGGGGGGGAGGGGGTATGTTTGATTGTTATATCATAATATAAGAACATTTAACAAATTCAAAAAGCAGCACACAAACACATTATATATAGTAATACAAAAGAAATGTAACCCATATATGTAACACACTAACCATTCATTTAAATACAATATGTTCTGAAATGGAATATACCACAAGAACATAAATTGGCTTCCAACATAATTACCTCACAGACACAACAGAACTGAGAACAAGACCAGACCCACTGAATACATAGGACTTATCTTACCAAAATAGTAAGTGTACTTCATGTTACTCATATATTTATAAACTTTCTGTATTAGATTAAAAAATATATTATCTTTTCTTTTTTTTTCTCACAGAAATGTCTAGTACTCTGGAATGGCTAGAGGACAATTTCCCACATGAAGAAATGTCACAAGATAGTGAAACTAATGGTAAACACTTTATAATATAAACCATTTAAATATTATTATTTTGTATACATTTAACATATATATATTTTTTTTATACAGAGCATAACAAAATAGAAACTACCTCTGAAGAAGCTGTTATGGAAAACACGCTTCACAACATAAAAGAAAAAATTGATTTACTGTTGACCAATTTTAATAATTTAAAAACTTTTGTTGAAGATCGTTTTAAAACAAAAACGTCATACCATTGCCCCACATGTACTTGTCCCTCCACACCGTATACCAGTCAATTATCCCCAAACACTCTCCATAATCCAAAACGTTTTGATGAGATTTCCATCCCTTCCTCACCTAATACCAATCATGTTGAAACCCCAAATTTTCCTGTTTTTGTTTCTGTTTCTGCCTCACCTTCTCTGTCATAAATTATTAATATATGTTAAATAAAGTTTAATTTTTATATTGTATTGTGAACAGTTTCCGTTTTTTTTTAAAAACAATAAAAGTGTCCGCGGACAGTGCGAGTGTTCTGAAATGATCGTACATAAACGAAAATGGAGGTGTCCTAAAGAACACCACACCTGTTCGTACTGTTCGCTAGCATGTTGAAACTGTTCTAAGAACACACGTGGTGTCCTGAAATGTTCATAAAGAAACAAAAATTAAGTGTTCTAAAGAACACTATATCTGTCCTTAATGTTCGCTATCAACTTAAAACTGTCCTAAGAACACAATTGCTGTCCTGAAATGTTCCTAAATACACGAAAATGATGTGTCATGAACAACAGTACAACTGTTTGTAGTGTTCGCTACCCAATTGAAAGTGTTCTAAGAACACAATTGGTGTCCTGAAATGTTCCTACATAAACTAAATTACACGTGTCCTGAAGAACACTATATCTGCCCTTACTGTTCGCTACCAAGTTTAAACTGTTCTAAGAACACACGCGGTGTCCTGAAATATTCGTTTCACGTGTGACGCACTTTTAATTAATTCAGAACCCGAACAGTGTCCGTAGGACATCAATGCGCATGCGCTAACCAATCTCCGTGCACTTGGTGTCCTGCGGACAGGCGCTTCCTTCGCAGACTAGTTCGCAAACAGATCATATGACCGCACCCACGCTCATCGTGTGTCCTGAAATGTGGACACTGTTCGTGTCCCCGAACAATTTAAAAGTACATTTTCAGTTAATCAATAATATTTTTCAATAAAATCTCACCATGCCACAAGTCCCACATAGCAATCTTGACTTTCTATATACGTTTTGAAACTTTCCGATCCTTTTTTTGTGTTCGATCTGTCCGCGCACAGTGCGCATGTCCGTGGACCGCGCACAAGCACCCCTATAAAAGACCACACCCAAGAGCTTATTCCCATTGTGTTTCTGGCTATTCTTCAGAACACAGTGATTTTTGCTGCCACCTGCAGACTACACCATCATCGACATGGCATCCTTGGCTGCTGAACTGCCACTTGGTGCTGCACCTGCTTCAGCAACACCACCACCCCCTCCACCACCACCACCTCCCCCAGGGCCTGAAGAGGGGAACAGGAGTGAGGATGCGGAGGAGGAAGAAGAGGATGATGAGAATGAGGTAGAGGAAATCCCTACTACCCGCACTAGGCGTGAGTCTTGGATGTGGCGGTTATTTACCATTCATGGGAATGGTCCTAAGGCTCGTGCGAACCATGTTACCTGCAATGAGTGCAAAATGATACTCAGTCGCGGGAAGCACGGTAACTACAGCTTTGGGACCACTACTATGAAGCGACACCTGAGGTCATTTCACTCTGGGGCTATTCGCAGGGTTGTACCTTGCGAAGAACGTAGCAGGTTGATTTCCTCTACTTCATCCTCTGTTTCTGATCCTGTCACCACAAGGACCACCTCTGTGGGACAGCGTCTTTCTCAAGCTGCCTCACAGGCCATACAGAATGCTGATGACCCTTACCTTTCGAGGGTCACAGTTGTATGTATGTACTGTGACACAATACTCTGCAGGGGGGAGCGACTTCGGAGTGCTTTTGAGACTATCGTCTCAGAGCACGAGAAGACATGCTCACTACCCAAATAAAACCCACTCTACATCTTCCTCTCTCAGCTCGCCCTTTCTTATCCCTGTGGTTGGTGTCCCCACTTTACCCTCCTTTACCCTCCTCTCTTACTGTGTCGTGTCTGAAAAACCAAAAAAAATACAAAATTACAAAAATAAAAAAAAAATAAGGCTCTTTTCAGAGCCGCCTTTCCCAGTTAAAAAATAGAAGTGAAAATAAATGAAGCAGGGCTCTTCGTATTTTTTAGAAGTCCGCGAACAGTTCGCGAACATTAAAAAAATTGGGTTACTACTCCATCACAAACATTGTAATTTTCTCTGGAAAGAAGTGGTGGCTCTGAAAAGAGCCTTTGGGTGGTGTTTGTAAGTCAAAAATTGTAAATGCTTAACATCTAGTTCAAAATCGTTGTTGTAATTCCAAAAAAGGTCGCAATGCATTTTGTACATTTCTCAGAAAAATCTGATTGCCAGCATAAGTAAGATGGACTCCATCTCTGCGAAAAATGTATGTACTACAAAACATAATATTTTCATTGTGAAAAGAAGACATGCCAAAATCTCTTAGAAAGCCACAAACAGCCTTATTAACATTGCGCCTTGCTTTTTCCATTTGTGGACCAAATGAAGAAGAACGAAGCCACATTTGTCTCTGAGCAATCCGTGAAAATATTACTTGCTAATTAGGAAACATGTCCATAACCTTCCTCAGTCCTTCTTTCATAGCAAATTGCAAAATAATTCCAGTCACATGCCCTAAACTGTTCCCTCCACAATGAATTACAATTATGTCTGGATGTTGCTCTGTCTCCAAAGTAGCACAGAGAGATAACAAATCCAACCACTTCATTCCACGTACTCCATGCCAGTGTACTTCCACATGTGGGAATCCAAGATCTACAGCTACTCCACAGCTTTCGGCATGCACCTTCAACCAATGTATCCACGAATCTCCTAAAATCCAAACAATCTGTTTTCTGAAACACACAGCCATAGCTATCTTTTGTTCTCTCAGCAAAAAGAGTATCTCAAAAAATCTCTCCTGGCACAACACACCCACCAAACTTTCCTGACCAATCCCTTTCAGTGCTTATTCTCATTTGCATGACTTCTGAACCCAAAAATCCCCGGATGTAACTCCCGATGTCCTGGAACTAGCGCCACGTCCGCGGACATATCGTAACATGAACAGCCCTTCTACCATTTCCACTACACTCTCTCTGCCATTCCCTCATTGGATGTACCTCAAAAATCACATGACCATGCACCAATCACATTCAAGACCTCTACATCTAACTGCATCATCATAGATCAGCACTGCAAATGTACTCTGAATCTCTCTGAGTACAAGTGTTATATCATTGGCAAGCAGCATCTACCACAAATACTGTACAAGTCTTCAAGATTTCTACTTGCAGCTCCACGCATATCCATATGCATGAACACAAACTTCAGGTATGCATATTTTCTGTATAGTACATGACATAGCTCTCAACCATTTTTTTTTTACAGGCGGGTGAAATCACCCGATTTTGTTTTTAGCGGGTGAGACGCCCATTGGAATGAATGGGCGTGCAGGAGGCTTGGCGGATGAGTCTGCCCTTTACAAGGCGTGTGACACCCGCCAAAAGCGTGTGACTTGAGAGCTATGGTAGATGAACACATTTTCAAACAGACTTTTACCTTGTAAAATCTGTTAAATGAATTTACTGTACTTTTTTCAATTTCCTAAAATCAACTACCACTTATACACCTTTATACTTTTTACTTTCTTTAAACACACAAACTCAAATCATGTTAAACTAACATTTTTTAAATGAAATATATAGACTACATATATTCAAACAAAATTGCATGCAAACACAATCTATGTTTAAACCTTTATAAAAATACTTATACAATTTCATATTTTTTGTTTTTATTTATTTATTTACCTAATTACTTTAAATTAGACATGACATTGAGGCGCTATTACCTAGAACAGTTTACTTACAGAAATAGTGGTATTCACTAATATATTATAAATTTCACAAGACATAGTAAAGATATTTTATTTTTGCTACAGTTAGTCATTCAATACAATTTGTTCATTAAGAACATATCATATACACTGAACTGAGGCAATGTATCTTATGTAAATAAATTAGTTTAATAGTTTTACAGAAGGCACTGAGGATTTCAATTAAAAAAATCAATATCTAAATTAAAAACAGTGCTATATACAAACAAAGTTACTAATTTGAAGCTTTCACAGTTGCAGTGAAGACCAGTTTCCTGAAAAGAAGCAGCCGAATTCGAAGAAGAAAGAAAAACTAAGAAGTTACCTGTTAATTTTTAAAAAAAAGTAAGTAAAATATCACCATATTATTTATATTATTAATCAAATATACTATAACATTAATACCAGCTATTTTGGTTTCTTAAAATAGAGATTTTGTAGCATTTTGTCCAAAAATTTCCATGTCGTAAACAGCGATTTACAACCAGAATGGCCCACAAATTTCTATTTTTGGATACACAAATTAGCCAACTGAACCACTACAATTTTCATATTATAGAACAAACAACTGTTTTAATTGTATACATTACATTTACTATTTGTACTTTTCCACACCACTAGCTTACTTTTTTTTTGTCATCTGAACCGCAGTTTAGTGACACATAAATTCAAGAATACCTACCCCTACTAGTTTTAGTTCCCAATGCACAATCACACACCATTTATCATCTTACTCAAACACTCATGCACACAGCACACATACATTCCAGAACACCCCAACCCATATCTTCTTTATTTTATTCAACAGACCCTAAAGAATGCCTACCAAAAGACAACTCCGTAGAAAGCAACGCAAAATTAGAGCAAATGAAAATAAAGGTGTCCAACATAAGCATCCATCTCTAGCAGAATTTGTAAAAAAAAAGTTGAAACAAAACAGCTAATACAATCATTTAGTGAAACACAAAAAGTTTCAAGTGCAACAACTTCGCTTCCTCTATCAAAATGTAAAACAAACCAAAAAACAATTAACAGAAAATCACCTATCAGTACAGATAAAACTACTTCTTCAAATTTTAATATAGTGCAATGTAAGCATACCAAGAAAAGTATTTTAGCCAAAATATACCGTCACAAAGTCCTTCAAAATCTTATAAAAACAGGAGAGAAATCAGGTTCAAAGCTTAAAACATATCGTAGGAAATTAATCTTAGAAGCATCGATGGACAGTGCAATTCTTCTCAAAAGAAATGTATTTATTTGACTGTTAAACAAAATGAAACCACTAACAAAACTAATAACTAAATTACAAAGAAGACTTCTCAATAAGTGAAATGTCAACAGAAAGAACTTCTTAAGTATCTGCGGAGGTGAATGGAATCACACTACGAGCACAGAACCATATTTTAATGAAGAAGCGTACAAACAGAAGCAAACAAATACAATTGCCATAAATAGCAGTGGTCGAGGTTATGAAAAAGTGAATAATACCATAATGGAACAAGAAGTACTCCTTACAAAAATATGCCCTGAAAACTTAGAATTACCCCTCCATTCAACTGAATCAGAACGTCTAGTGTACAAATGGCCATGCACGTCAATGTGTAACATTCCCAAACAATGTTTCAAATCTTTACACCAATTCCTCAATAAATATGTAAAAAGCAAAGACAAAATCAAAATTAAATTACTACAAAATATAGATACCTGTCCAGTGCGCAAGTACACAGGACTACAAGGACATTCATTGGCCTGCATTACAGGACCTACTTGTAAAACCACTTTCCATGATATCAAAAGGATATCAACACATAATTCAACTATAAGAAATCTAGTCTATAAACTGTACTATGCTAAAAGTCCTGCTTTAGCACTAGCAAAGTTAAATAACATCCTTCTACATGGTACAGCAAAAGACCTACTTGAAGAAATTCACTATATCCAGAAAAAATATTTTGGAAGTGAAAGCCATTTACAGAATGAAATAGCTTTAAACCAATTAAGCAACAATTCTACACATGGAAACCTTTTGCTAAACACATACAAAAAAGAAATGCTAAAATTTAAAAGTACATCAGCTGAAGTACCAAACCATGTATGTGTATGTTGCCGTAGAATTTTTTATAAAAGTAACACAAAAACTGTGTACCTATCATACAAAATAGAAGACAATGAAGATTCTAAATGGTTTGAATTAGCTCTCTACCTTCTAGCAGAAAACAAATATGAAATAACTGCGCCCTTAATACTTTGCAGTTATTGCACCACAAAACTTGACAACAACCAAACTCCTTCACGTTCTATCACAAATAATTTGGAATTATACCCAGTACCAAAACCTCTACAACAACTTAATTCATATGAGAGCATCATAATTCAAACAGTACACCCATTTCAAGCAATAATACGCCTTCAACCAAAAACAGCAAAATTACCTCCCTCTGAATTGGTAAAAGGCATTCGTGGAAAAGTAGTTTATTTACCATTAAATCTAAAAAGAAAATGTGCATACTCTAGGAGTGCAACGTCCAATGCACCAATCTTTAATTATATTAGTAAATGGAGTACCTACAAAAGACAAAAAAATATGGCAACAGCTGGTAGATTTATACAAAGTTAGACAAGCCTTCCAATATCTTGAAGAGAATAATGAATATTACAAAGAAATTAATATTGAAGAAAACTTGATAGATACAACTGAAATAATTCAAGAAACACAAGAAGGTGGTCCATTTGAGCTACTAGATCCTGCTACAATATCAAATACTTTAGACCAGTATACAATTCATCCTTTGCACTGTATTGACACCGTACAAGATGTACTGGAAACTTACCAAATGCGTCAAACAAAAGGATTGCCAATCAGTATATGGGAAAAAAGTATAGAAGCATGTGCTTTTCCTCTACTCTTTCCAACTGGCAAAGGAGGAAGATATGATGATAGACCTATTCAAATATCAGCTTCAGAATACCGCTCATTACGGATGTATTCTGAAGATCCCAGATTTAGACAAAATGTGGAATACATATTCCACCTACTCTTTGAAAGTGAACTAGAAACTTTATGTTACGGAGTTGCACACATATTAAAATCAGGATCACACTTTCAAAATATGACAGCTACACAATTATTAGAGAAAGTGCAACAAAAGGATGATATTTTACAATCAAATATTACAAATCTATTAGCAAATATGCGTGGTACTAAAGAGTACTGGTTTCGACGTCATGGAGATGTACGTTGTATGATCAGAAACCTTGGCCCACCCACTTGGTTTGTTACATTAAGTTGTGCAGAATATGCATGGGAAGATTTACATGATATCCTACGCATATCAAATAAAAACAAAACAAACATAGATATTCTAACACCTGGAGAACTTTGCTCTTTGGATCCTGTTAATGTTTCAAGATATTTTCACCATCGCTTCATTGCTATGCTACATTTTATTTGTAATAAAACTGTTCCTCCCCTTGGAGAAGTGCAACACTTCTTTTGGAGAAAAGAATACCAAGCCAGAGGAGCACCACATATCCACATGCTTTTATGGATTAAAGATGCTCCTAAATTTGGTCAAGACAGTGATGCCACTGTTTTACAGTTTATTGAAAAATATGTCACTTGTCAAATTCCATCAGAAGCTACAAATAGTGATCTTTTTGCACAAATTTTACAATTTCAAAGACACAAATGTGGAAAATATTGTCGTCGCAAATACAAAAACAAAGGCAAATACTACACCAAATGCCGATTTGGTTTCCCTAGACCAGTTACAAATACAGGTCAAGTAAACAACCTCATGTCTTCAGTTAGACATACTGTTAAAGGAAAGTCACCTAAAAATACATATTACTTAAAAAGAAAAGAAGAAGAAAAATATATCAATGATTATAATGCAATCATTGCCCACTTATGGAATGCAAACATAGATGTGCAGTACATTGCAGACAATTCTACTGCAGTTGCACGATATGTCACAGCATACTTAACTAAAGCAGAAAAGACAGAGCTCCAAGACCTCTGGAATGACCTGTCATCAGATAAAACAGTATCTCAGAAATTATACAGCTTGGGCATAAAAATGCTCACCCATATGGTGGATCTTATGAAGCAGCTGATCGTTTAACTGGTACTTCATTGTATGGTAAATCTGAAAATATAGTATGACTAAGTCTTGGTCCAGCTAAATCTAGAAAAAGAGTTCTAAAATCATATGAAGATATAGAAACAATAGCCAAACATGATCCCAACAGCCAAGACATTTTAAAAAACAATTTATTGGACACATACTACCCAAACAGAAGTAATACTTTGGAAAACATGTGTCTATACCAAATAGCCCAAAACTACACATACAAAAATAATATGAAACCCGATGAAAAAAAAGGTAAATAAAGAGGGACAGACTGTGAAGGCAGCTTAGTTAAGCTCACTAAACCAAATTTAATTAATCATATCAAATTGTCATTGAAGACTCCTCAACATAAAGAAGTATATTACATGTCCCTGCTACAACTCTTCAAACCATGGAGAAAAGAAGAACAATTACTAGATAACTATGACTCATATGAGGATGCTTTCAAAGCAAATGAAAGCACTATAACTGATGTAAACTTTACACAGTACAAAACAATGTTGCACAATGAACAGCAACATGAAGAAGAACTTCAAGCTCAACTAGATAAGGATACTCCTGACAGTAGTCAACCTTCTGTAACAGGAAGCCAAGAACCACTGGGAGAACCACTAATAACAAATGAGGCAGAATTAGCTATGATAGAAGTAGAAAACACCATGTTTCAGTATGAAGATAAGGAAGACTTAACTATACTACAATCAAAACTAAACAATGAGCAAAGTAGCATTTTTCAAGAAGTAACAAAACAAATTGCACATGGTTTAAAACATGAAAATAAAGAATGTTCCTGCCATAATTATAAACCTATACTACTCTACGTCAGTGGTGAAGCTGGTTCTGGCAAAACATTCCTAATCAAAATCATTAGTAAGTTCCTTCAACAATTGCCAAACAACAAACTGTCAGCTGTTGTCACTGCCCCCACAGGTTTAGCTGCCTACAACATAGGTGGTGTTACATTACACTGATTACTACTATTACCAGTAGAACACCAGAACAAATTAGACTATTACAAACTTTCTGCAGAAGCTGCAATGGAATTACGCAGAGTATTGAAACAAATGAAAATGCTACTAATAGATGAAGTGAGCATGGTCTCCAACCTGATGTTAGCTTTGATTCACCTCACATTACAAGAAGTACTCAAAACAGACTATGAAGAGCTCTTTGCAGGAAAACACATTATTGTTTTTGGAGATCTGCTTCAATTAACACCAGTAAAAGGTGAACCTATTTTTAAAACATTAGGGCACAAACTCTGCCGTAAAACTGTTGGCAGCATTGGAAATGTCAACCTTTGGCAACATTTCCAATACAGAGAATTAACAGAAAACATGCGCCAATCTGCAGATCTCACTTATGCCAACATTTTAAAAAGTTTGAGAGTTGGTATACTTTCTAAAGAAGCAGAAGCAACATTGAAAACCCGGCACATTAATGCACTTTATGGCGATAATGCATGTGCTACAGATGTTATGGAACAATTAGCCCACAAAAATGTCAATTGTATGGCCTTAATGCCAACTCTTGCAAGCTGTTTCAAATTCAATGAAATCATGCTAAGTAAAGAAATGCAACCAATAATGGAAATTAGCGCCACAGACAAACTAGATGTACATGGTATGACACTACCCATGTGTGACCAAGCCACAACAAGACTAAATAATTTAGAAAAATCAATCTCAAACACAGCAGGCTTAGAAAAGATGTTAAAATTATCCTTAAATTGCAGAGTAATGCTTAAACGTAACCTTGACGTGGACCAAGGACCAGTTAATGGAGCACTAGGTACAGTTGTTGGCTTTCAAACATACCCACGTGACAACAAAATTCAGTTTGTCAATATACTCTTTGACAAACTTTCAGAAGTAAAACGGATAGGACGCTCAACAGCTAGATTCCTTCTCTTCAAAGATATGTATGTACGCAGAGAACAATTTTCTCTAACTCTTGCTTACGCAGTCACAATTCATAAATCACAAGGTCTTACCCTAGACAAAGCAATGATAGATATTGGTAACACAGTCTTTAAAGAAGGCATGAGCTAAGTAGCACTATCACGCTTACATACACTTGACGGTCTATTTCTAATCAACTTTGATGCAAGTAAAGTAAACGCTGATATTCCTTGCATTTTAGAATATAATAGACTTCGCTCACTATACACTCCCCATCTAAACACATATTCTGTTCCACAAAAACTAAAACGTTATAAAAGAAAACTAAATCAAACTGAAATGCAACAGGACGTCACTGGAAATCCTCCAAAGAGAGTAAAAGAAACTAATACTCCATCAAGTACCACAAACAAAAAAGAATCAATTAGAGAAAGTAAACCAGGTACTTCTTTAAAGAAGGAAGACAAACTCCAAAAAAAGCAGTTAGATACAGAACTACCTGGACCATTTAAATTCTCAAATATAGTTGGTGTAAGTTGCTATGCAAATGTAGCAATGAATATTCTATTTCAATTACCACCAATTGTTGACAACATTTACTCACACAGTACAAACCCATTGTGTTTGCAAATGTTAATACTTCACATAAATGCAGCAAACAATCCTGACAACACATATAGTGTTTTTGGAATAAGACGACAATTGGACTACTGTGCTGGAATGGTGAAATTCACTATGAACTCACAGGAAGATCCACAAGAATTTCTAATGTACTTACTACAAGTACTGGAAAACAAAAACATACCTATAAATGAAATCTTTCAGATTTCATACATGTGGAAACATACATGCACTCTCTGCAACAATGTGACACAAGAAGAAATCCCCAATGAACGCTTCATATATATATCAATACCAAATTGTGAATCCATTCCATTTCAGCAACTTGTACAAAATGCAAACCATGGTAGATTATGCTCTACCTGCAATTCAGATAATCGCTCCACGTTAGTAATACAAACACATAGTAAATACGTAATACTAATGCTTCTACGTTACAATGCAGATGGTACCAAAAACAACTGCAAGCTGACTGGATTCACACATGGTCAAATATCACTTGGTAAGAAAACCTTCACAACAATAGGTATAATCTACCATGCAGGAGCCACAACCAATTCAGGGCACTACACTGCATACATAAAAAAGAAATGTGGATTGTTTGAATGTAATGATAGTACCATTTCTCTAAAGCAGAGATTACCAGCAAATCTTACAAACGCTTATTTGATGTTCTTAAAACCAAAATTTGATAAATAAACTGTATTTAAACCTTTACGTAAATGTGTGTTACAAAAATATAAACTGTTAGAATACTCCAAAAGCTATCTAACTGCTCAAAGATTCTACAACAACTAATCAGATAAATGAATACCACTAAATTAGACCAAAAAATACACAGTTAGAATACGCCAATTGGTATCTAACTGTCCCAAAATTATAAATGTGTGTTAAAGTAATATAAACTGTTAGAATACTCCAAAAGCTATCTAACAGCTCAAAGATTCTACAACAACTAATCAGGTAAATGAATACCACTAAATTAGGCCAAAAATACACAGTTAGAATACGCCAATTGGTATCTAACTGTCCCAAAATTTAACAATATCCAAATAGGTAAATGAAAACCACTACAATATATTAAAAAAATAGACAGTTAGAATACGCCAATTGGTATCTAACTGCTCCAAAATTTTATAATATCAAAACAAATGAAGAATCTGTTACTGCTCCAAAAGAAATACAACAAAGCAAAGTATAAAGCATTAGCCAGAAACAACAAGTGAACACTGAAACAAACAAACAAATAAACTGTAGCATAACAGAAAAAGGTTTTTTTTTAAATCCAACATGGATTTTTTTCTCCCACAGACCCAATGATTTTAGCAACAAATACAGAAACTGAGCAAATTGCACAGTACTCTGATTTGTACTCTACTAAATATGAGGGTCGAAAAAAAATAAAAGTATATTGCTTATACAATGTAATAAGTCATTACAAAATACTAATACTAACATGCTATTTTCTTTTATCACAGAAATGAAGAAAAAAAACATGGACTCCCATTACTAGACCATACAGTAAGTATACAATAATAAGGACAACCATAGCAGCACATCACATCCATAGTATCTAATACCTTTGTTCCTTATACATTTGTTTTTCACCCAAAGTTATAAACAAATATGAATGTGATATGCTGCGGTGGTTGTTGCCAGGGCATAGAGTCTTGGGTGCATGGCCAAGCCAAATGGCCATGCACCCAAGACTCTATGCCCTGGCAACAACCACCGCAGCATATCACATCCATAGAGTCAAACATTTCAACTATGATCTATGGGAAACTTTTAATGTCTGCGAACAATGTGAGTGTTCTTAGAACACTTTGAGCTTGCCAGCGAACAATACGGACACCGTTTTCAGGACACCCCCTACGAACATTTCAGAACAACGCGATAGTTCTTAGAACACTTTCAACTTAACAACGAACAATACAGACACTGTCCTAAGGACACCCCCTACGAACATTCCAGGACACCGGGAGTGTTCTCAAAAATGTCCTCAGAACACCCCCATCTTGTTTATTTGCGAACAATTCAGGACACCGCGAGTGTTCTTAGGACACATTCAACTTGACAGAGAACAATATGGACAGCGTCCTCAGGACACCCCCTACGAACATTCCAGGACACCGGGAGTGTTCTCAAAAACGTCTTCAGAACACCCCCATCTTGTTTATTTGCGAACATTTCAGGACACCGCGAGTGTTCTTAGGACACATTCAACTTGACAAAGAACAATACGGACAGCGTCCTCAGGACACCCCCTACGAACACTCCCTGGACACCGGGAGTGTTCTTAGAAGCGTGTTCAGAACACCACCATCTTGTTTATTTGCGAACATTTCAGGACACCGCGAGTGTTCTTAGGACACATTCAACTTGACAAAGAACAATACGGACAGCGTCCTCAGGACACCCCCTACGAACACTCCCCGGACACCGCGAGTGTTCTTAGAAGCGTCTTCAGAACACCCCCATTTTGTTTATTTGCGAACATTTCAGGACACCGCGAGTGTTCTTAGGACAGACTCAACTTGACAGTGAACAATACGGACAGCCTCCTCAGGACACCCCCTACGAACACTCCCCGGACACCGCGAGTGTTCTTAGAAGCGTCTTCATAACACCCCCATTTTGTTTATTTGCAAACATTTCAGGACACCGCGCGTGTTCTTAGAACACATTCAACTTGAAAGAGAACAATACGGACAGCGTCCTCAGGACACCACCTACGAACACTCCCCGGACACCGTGAGTGTTCTTAGAACAGTTTCACTTTGCTTGCGAACAAAACAGACAAATTTTAACTCCTTAGAACACCCCCTAGTCAGTTTATTTAGAAAATTTCAGAACACCCGTGATGTCCGCAAACAAATCGAACACAAAAAGAACGTCTAACACATAAAAAACACAACTTTCATCATATCTCACACACTCCCACCCTCCCCAAACACTCCTACACACCAACACACTCTACAAAATACACATTTTGAACAAAGTTTCACCGCGCTGTCCGGGGACGTCCGCGAATCCAATATGGTGGGCGCTACCGAAAAATCTGACACGCTTCACGCTCCACGCCGTCCAATCAGCGAACACTTTGCATGTCCGCGAACATCACGCAAGACGATTGGCCAATCAGGACACTTTCCGCGGATTGAACAGGGAAGTGTATCCGCAAACCGAACACAGATACCACTATTTTTTTTTTACCTACTTTTTGGTCATTTAAAAAAAAAAATACTGGATGAATTTTCACCAAATTTGCAAAAGCACGCTTTCAGGACCAAGCCGCTGCTCCTGGTCCAAATTTGGTGGAAATCCATCCAGCGGTTTGGGCTGTAGACGCGAGCAACATTTTTTTCCCATTCACTCTATGGAGAGTGACTATAATGTATACAAATATGAGCATATAGAGGGAAGGTAGAGTAATAAAAATAAAACTATGACAAAGTGCTGATACCATAATGATTATCTTCATGCACAGAAAGGATTCGTCTCTTTCAAGCCTGTATCTTCCGCTACGTACATGTTTCATATATGATGTGACAGGAACCAAAGTCTACAAATATAGTACCTTTTCAATTTTTACTTCCTGACGGTTACTGTAGAAAACTATGTGGCTTTGATATGTCAGTAAAGGATAAAAAGGGAGAGCCAGCCATGTGATGTCATCAGTTATGTCATCAATGACATTTGTGATGTCATCTTTGATGTCCTCGGTGTTAGTGTTAGCAGTGCACGGTGGTGCGAGATATGGTTGCTTATGTTACCATAACTGGCGAATTTCAAGGGTTTTTCGGTTTTACTTGGAACCATAACGTCCCTTTAACAAAGTTGTTTCACTGAATTTCATAGGTTTTTAGTAACACAACTTAACCATAATATCCCTGACATGTAACATAGAACATACTAACCCCCTCGTAGTGATTTTCATGTCCGCGGACTACCGCCATGTCCGCGGACACATCGAAAATCTGAGCGTGGTGAATGTAAATTTAAATAGTGTGCCCCATTTCCCCTTTGAAGTTGGCTCTAAAAAGAACCGTTTTTTTCTTTTTACAGATGCTTGACAGACACCTGTTATTTTATATTTTTTTCTTGTTTTTTTTTCTTACTTTACTCCTAAAATCTTCACATAACCTTCTCCAAAGCAACCCTTACATTCCAAAATAAAAAGGCATTTCCGGTAAAAGATAAAGAAATGCCATCTTCTTTAAAATTAACAGCATTACTGGCATCAATATTCTCATTGTTACAGAAGAACATACCAGCTCTAAGCATGAAGGCACACATGCCTCGGTTGATGACTCACCTAGCAATGTTTTGCTGAGGACAGAAAACTGAACTATTGTCCCATATTGCCCTAGGTAGTAATCCAGAAAAAATTACTTTCGCATTTGGAAGGATCTTCAGTACGGCTTGAACCAAGCGTTCCAAACCAGCCAACAAAGTAGGGGGACTGACGTTGCCCAAATGGAAAGCACCATAGTGCAAAACTACCACATGTGGATTGTTCATCGTCGCCATATCCGCACAAACTTGTACAATTCCCTGTACATTGCAATCAGGCACAGTGCTCCACACCACCTCCACTCCTTTGACATCAAAGTTCTTTGCAACATGCCTGCATTCAGCGTACTGCTGTAAACCATGTAAAAACATATCTCCGAGCACCAACACCCTGACTTTCTCCACTTCTGCCATCTTCACCACACACAGTCTCTTTCAACACAAATCCACAACCTCGCCATCTGATTGGCTGATCCGTACAGTCTTCTTTCCATGTTGGATTTCCTGGAAAAACCCGGATTTACCATGCCCTGTCCAAGAACAGCCGCGGTGTCCGCGGACGGCGTCCACTTTACTCTCTGTACCATTCCCTCATTGCATACAGCTAAGCAATCACACAATACGAATAACATCCTCAGAACACCCCCATTTTGTGAATTTTCCAACATTTCAGGACAATTATCATTTCATTATTCTTATTATTAACATTACAAATATTATACTTTTATCTTGTACTCTGCACACAATGCTATCTTTCTCCATTAGCAGCTCAGTATACTACATAGAATCCCATAATACAATGCTATTTATTGATATAAATGCATCGGTCAAAGCACTAATAACGGTATGATATTTATTGCAATATCCTTGACACTTTTTTCGAAACATTATGATGAAAATCCCTAGTACACAAATTCCATGAAAAGTACATACACATGTGATGTCATCAGTGATTTCATCAATGACATTTGCGATGTCATCTTTGATGTCCTGGGTGTTAGTCTTAGCAGTGCATGGTGTTGGCGCGAGTTATTTTTCATAGCTTACCATAACTTGCTATTTTCAGGGGTCTTTCGGCTGTACTTAGAACCATAACGTCCTTTAAACAAACATTTTTTAATATCACGCAAACAATATACAAACATGGCGTGCAAAAACCAACTTCTACAGTTGGCTTTACACAGAATGTTGCAAAGTAAGAATTTATGCTCGTTCACAGTGAAGGTCAGCTGCTTCATTTTTTTCTCGGGCCCCGGAGAGGCTCGCGAAGCAGACTATAAGGTTGTATTGTGTTTTGACCTTGACAGACAGAGATTGTGATGAAAGACTTCTCTTGAAGGAGTGTTGCTAAAACGTAAGAGAAGATAAAGATGAAATTTCTGAAACAAAACCACTTTTACATATTATATCACTATGCGAAAGATCGTTGGCACACGCAGAGTTGTATTTTCGGACTGCACTACTCGTAGACAATGGAAATTGCAATTGTACTGTAAGTAACCCTTTAAATTACTTTATACCAAATATAATTACAATAGCGTAGCATTAAAGACCGCTGAAGTTGAACTTGTTCGCTGAAAGTGGCATAATGTTTTCTACCGCGTACTATCACCGCCGAATGGATCCCCTGTCGTTTAGAGGGCTCTGAAAAAGGCAGACGACACAGAGTGGGTTAATAGAAATAATTTAACCGGTCTATAGGTGGTCAAGCGCTCTACTCGCTGTGCCACTTTACTGTATCCTGTCAAGTGGCACAGCGAGTACAGCGCTCGCTTTGACATCCGTGCACAGCTTGCTAACGCAAGTTCGAATCCCGGCAAGCCCAAACTCAGCCTTTCATCCTTCCGTGGTCGATAAATGAGCACCACACACCATGGTTAATAATAAGCACCGCTTAGATACCTCACAGTTCTTAGCGCTATATTAATGGGAAAATATTATTATTTTATTATTAACATACTCTGTTGCACTATCTTCGATAGCAAATAGTTTCACGCCCTAATAAATAAAATGATGATTTTTAATGAAGATCGGCTGGTGAGACTAATTTATCTTTTTTAAAACAGGTACGTGGCCCCGTTTTGTCTATGTCACGATTTACAGACTCCAGCGGATGGGGTCTTCAACTGCCAGGTGCAAGTCCAAATATGCAACTTCATGACCCTCACCATTTTATGGGACAATCGCCAAGGACCAATATGCCCTTATGCAGTACTAGCGGCTACAAACAACATACCAACCAATACGGTGGTCTAATGGCTCGTTGTTGGAGCAACCTTCCGATTATCAGAGAGACCATTTACTGCTTTTATCATAAACCAACAGCCTATCTACCGCAAAGGAACAACACACGGCTCCAAATAAACTTTTGCTGATCGACAGCAGAGACAATAGCAAATCGCTGAATATTCACTAAACATTTCATGTGAAATAAATGTACTTTACCAAATGTACAATCCTGCTGTTTACTTTTAAACCACAGTTTCATATTCCGAATTGTGGTGCACTGAGTTGTAACCTGATCTAACACTCTCTGTACTGCAAAGGAACATCGCGTGTCTCAACATGAACTTTTGCGGATCGACAACAAAGACAAATGCAAATTGCTGAATATTCTCTAAACATTTGATGTCAGATAAATGTACTTTACAACATTTACAATCTTGCTCTTTGCTTTTAAATCACAGTTTCATATTCTGAATTGTGGCGCGCTGTGTTGTGACATAATGTGTGTTGTCTTCCGGGTTCTGTGTAAAGTCGCGTAGTACTGGAGACGACTGGGCGCGTTTCATTACGCACCCTGTATCGTCATGGAGAGAGGCGGGGAATATGAATGCTTTGATAATATCAGGCTTAGTGGCAGGAGATATGATTTAGTGTCGCAAAAGCAAGTCAGCCAGGTCAATAGCGCCAGTCATAGGATTATCACATAATGTCGACGCACACCAGCCGGATTTATCGTTTCTTTAGTGGACAAAAAGTCGGTTGACGCCCCTAGGAAATTGTACTATTAGCGGACAAAAGGAGTGTTCTTAAAACACTTTCACCCTGACAACGAACAATACAAACAACGTTCTCAGAACACCCCCATTTTGTGTAATTGCAATCATTTCGGGACACTGCGAGTGTTCTTAGAACGCATTCAACTAGACAGATTACAGTACGGACAGCGTCCTGAGGACACCCCCAGTTTGTGTATTTACGAACAATTAAGTACACCGCGAGTGTTCATAGCTCATTTTTACCTTCCTTGCGAACAAAAATGACACATACTCCGTCCTCTAAACACCCCACCATTTAGTTTATTTACAAAATGTCAGAACAGCCGTGTTCTCCGCGGACAAATCGAACGCAACAAAAACGTCTAGCACATAAAAAAACAAAGCATTGAACCTATCTCATACTCCCCCACCCCCCCCAAACACTCTTACACACCAACACACGGCACTAAATACAATTTTTTATCCACGTTTCACTGCGCTGTACGCGGTCGACTGCGAATACAAGATGGCGGGCGCCACAGAAAATCTGACGCGCTCCACACCCCTCGCCGTCCAATCAGCGAACACGTCGCATGTCCGCGGACATGACGCAAGCCCATGGGCCAATCGGGGTGCTGTCCGCGGAGCGAACAGGGAAGTCCGTCCGCAAAGCGAACGCAGATATCACTAATTTTTTTGCGTTACGTTTTAGTCATTTTTAAAAAAACTACTGGACAGATTTACACCAAATTTACAAAAGCACGCTTTTGGGACCAGGCCGCCGCTCCTGCTGCAAATTTGGTGTAAATCCGTCCAGCGGTTCGGGCTGTAGCGGTGCGCAAAGTTTTTTCCCATTCAGTCCCTATAACTTTGCCCCCCCTGGACGAATCCTCACCAAAATTCAGAGTGACCCAACTACTTTTTTTCCAAAGTTTGGTGAGGATCCGTCCAGGGAGAACGAAGTTATAAGCCGCCCAAAAAGTGCTCTTCCTATGGAAACAGCAACTTAACCATAACTACATGGCCACTACCGTGGCCATGTAATATATATATATATATATTTCAATGTGTGGGGGTGGTAGTGTAGGCATGGTTAAAGGGGCAAGGGTGCAGAATTAAAGGGTGGGGTGGGGGTGAAACCCCCCGATTTCAGAGGTGAGTGTGTGGGAGGGTGTTTGAAAAGAGAAATTTGGCAAATATTAAAGGCTGCACAAGGGGGCGTGGCCAGCAGGCAAAGGATGAAGACGTGATTCCTTCATCGCTCATGCGGCCACCTGTGAAAATCCTGCTCAACCATCCTGAATTGTAAACCAGAGTCTGTCAAAACATTACTCCCAGCAACCAGAGTATCCTGGGAAGCTCTGAGAAAACGTACAGCAGCGTAAACAAACCTCTGGCTTAGCTAGGGATAAGAGGCACCCTGCAAGCATGGCGCAAACAGAGCTGCTGAAAATGGCCGTCGCCAAGTGAGAGATGGGGAGGAGGAGCGGACACCACGATCCAACATCGATGAGAGGAGGTTCTCCGAAAGCCTGCATGGCTGCTGCAAACCCTATCTAACCCTCGACTAGACCCGGAGCAGGGAGGCCGGACCATTGTCAGTGCCCCGGATTTGCAACCGGGGGATCCCCGACCTGCATCGGACCACCAGGCAGCAGCCCAACTAGAGGAGCGCTTTGGCGGGCGGAGAGGAGACGGCAGGGCCCACCAGTAAAGGGGCCATGCACGACACCCAGGAATCTGAGAGCAGTGGAAGATCACCATGTACTGGGGATGGAGAAAACCTAGCAGAGAGACTGCTGCTCTGAGATACAGCACCACCCGTGGATCTACAGTGAGCAATGGTGGCAGCTTGGAGCAAGGAGAGGGGAGACGTGACATCACAAAGTGAGGAGACCCTGCCTCCAGCTACAGCCACAGCTGTAGGCCGCTTGATACCCTGAATGCAGCTATCCAGACTGTCTGCCCTCACTCATGGAGACTGAGTAGGGTGGCCCAATAGTTGACACAACCTGATTGCACAGATCAGCCTCCTTGGCAAACCTGCTGAGCTGGGACCTGGGCGCAAATACCCATATTGGAGTGCGCAGAGAGGGCATGCTTGGACAATAGCCAGTGGGCCAACTCGAGAGGAAACTAACAACATTCACCCAGAGGCTCATGCATTTGGAACGCATAGCGGAGGACAGTGAAGGAAGGGCTCGATGCAACAACATACGCATTCTTGGAGCAGTGGCTCATGGACAGGTTTGCTCCCAAAAAGTTCTCAAAATTGTTTTCAATTGAGCGGGCACATAGGATCTCAGCCGGCCATCCTGTCACTAGGGCACCACCATGGACCATAATTGCAAAACTCCTGAATTTCTGTGATCGGGATGCCATACTGCAGATGGCAAGGGCCATTGGACCTGTCGAGTATAATGGCTATCGCATCGGCTTCTTCCCAGACTATACTAGGGAGGTCGAGAAGGCGCACCAATCTTTTGACTCAGTCAAGAAGAAGCTGCAATCATTGGCCATAACGTATGTGCTCTTCATCCCGGCACAACGCAAGGTGCATCACAAGGGCATCACACACATCTCAACAACCAACAGGAAGCATGGACATAGCTGGAGACTCACATTCTATATCGATCCACATCACAACCCTCAGGAGGTCGACCACCACCAGCATGCTGTGTCCCAGAACGCAGTCTGTCCCCGGTCATGTTTGAATCACAGCTGACAGACCTGTCCATGCTCATTGGACCTGCACTGGACTCAGTGGATAACGGATGACTATGATCAGGCAGACATGGCTCCTAGTTCGGCGTGTATGGAGCCTCTTGAAACAGGCTACAACAGTCTCCCCAAAAATATTGGCCTTGCTCTTCTGCACCCTTTGGTGCAGTTTTTGGGTTACTGGTGCTACGGTACATGAGGGCTAATTTTCCAAATATGGGGAGGGCTAAATTTGTATCATGGGGTAATTGACCATTTATCATTGGTGGCCGAAGGCCAGAGATGGAGGCTGGCCCGAGCTACTACAACGGACCCCCCGCAGGGGGTTGACTTTGTTTCTCAGCACCCGTTCAGTGTTGTGTTAGGGCGATAGGAGCTTCATGGTGGGGGGAAGTACGGGGTGGCATGGGTGATGGGATTTCTGGAACCACTGGGGTGTTGCCAATCGTTATTGGCCTTGTTTTGGTTGAACTTTGGTTCACAAGGTACACGGTGCATAAGGATATCTCGCAAGGGTTTGGTACATGGAAGGGAGAGCTAACGGCAGGCTGGGAAGGGAATGGGATGGGGGGCACGATCCGGGGTAATGCACGGTTTCTCTGGGATGATGGCTCATAATGGGAAAGTCACGTTGACGGCCTGGAATGTCAATGGGCTATGTTCAAATGTTAAACGAAGGCTGGTGCTACAGTTCCTTAATAGGCAGTGCCCCAACATTGTATTCCTCACTGAGACACACCAAGCGGGAACCCAGTGCAAATTCTTCCTCATATCCAACTACAGGACGGTGTTCCATGCAGACTTCACAAAGGGGTTCCCTGTGGACGATCATACTCCTACATAAAAGGGTCCGATTCCAGCACAAAGAGGTGAAGACCGACCCCAGGAGGTGCTATGTTTTGGTAAGTGGGGTGCTGTTGGGAGACGCTTGGGGAATGGTCACGGTATATGCACCCCCATCGCTCAAGTCCGACCTCCTATCGGAGCTTCAGGGGCTCACGATGCAGAACCATGCAGATGTTTGGATACTGGTGTGGACTTTAATGAGGTGATGGATCGGGGCTTAGACAGAACATATACATGGCGCTCTGTACCAAATTGCGCTCTTTTGTCGAGGCCCTAGGTTGGGTGAATGCATGGAGGTGGTTGCATATAAAAGGAAGAGGATACTCTTTCTTTTCAGGGGTACAAGCATCTATGTCAAGGAAGACATTGCTGAGACCTTGCGCAATATGAGGCGCTATATAGCCCTGGACAAGGTGACATGGTGGTGGAAGGGCCGGATGCACTAGATCAGGTGCCTCTCCTAAGGCTTACCGTACAACAGGCTCTGGGTATGGAGGCAGACTTATCAGAGAAAGAAATCTCTGCTGCGCTTGCACAGCTACAGATGGGTAACGCACCAGGGCCCAATGGTTTCCTGGTTGAGACATGGAAGCGACTGAGGGAGAGGGTAATCAGTCCTCTGCATCGTCTCTTTTTACAAAGTAGGCAGGCCGGGTGCCTGCCACCTGATCTCAGGCTGACTAGCATAGTGGTTCTCCCGAAGCCCAGTAAACCCCAGGAACAGTGTGCTTCGTACAGGCCAATATCTATATAAATGAAAATGTAAATGTTTGTTTGTTCAAAATCCTAAATCTCCGAAAGTGCTTGACTGATTGCTTTGAAATTTTGACACAACGTTGCATTCGAATAGGCACATGTTTTTATATGCCTATTATACATAGATGTCACACCTGTGACAGGTAAAAACTTACTTTTTCTGAAAAACAGCGCCATCTGTTGGACGTAAAAGCAACACACGCTATACTAAACATTTTACACCTAAACAGCGCCATCTGCTGGACGTAAAGCAACACATGCTATGCTAAATATTTTACAATTCCATTTCAATGTTTCCGTGGCTCAAATACGTGCCGAGGAAGCAGCAGAGCGATGTGCGGCCAGACTTCAGTATGCACGGTTGCGAGCATGACGATCGCAGTCTGCAGCTTGAGATCTGCTTCGTTCTCAACAGAATGAACGCGACAGGCTAAGAGTGGCTGAAAGACGTCAATGAGAAACAGCATATCAGCATCACACACAACTCCGTGCTCAGCAATCACACGATTACAATCACCTTGCATTCCGGTACAACCCAGCTGATGATTATAGTTTGAGTCGGCATGTTCTCATCGCCACCATGACTGAAGTGTGTCCTTATTACAAGGCTCTGAAATTTAATGGAGAAACGAAAGGAATGTGTTGCGCCGCTGGGGATAATTAAACTGGCTCAACTTGGAGAACCGCCATTGCCATTGTGGAATTAAACATATTAGAAGCGTGCGCTTTCTCTTTTCTTTCTTTTCCATTTAACAAGACTAAGCCACAGCAACGTGTGGCCGGGGACAGCTAGTCTATAATAAATGGAGAGGCCAAGATCCTGGCCTGGGTGCTGGCTAATTGTTTGTTGGGGGTAATCGGCTCTCTGGTAGATCTGGACCAATGTGGGTTCATGCCTTCTAGATCCACGTGAATGAACCTGTATCGGGTGGCACTCTTCATCAACCTAGCAGCCAAAATACTGGACACGCTGGCACTCTTAGCCACAGACTTCGAGAAAGCCTTCGATTCTGTGCTGTGGGACTCGCTTTGGGATATTATGGGTTGCATGGGATTTGGGGGAAACTTCCGGGCCTGGGTTCACCTGTTATACACCTCCCCATAGATGACAATAAGAGTCACTTCTCGGGCCTTTAGCCTAGGGCGGGGCAAATGGCAGGGATGCCCCCTTTCATCGTTGTTGTTCACACTAGCAATAAAGCCCCTAGTGATACAGCTCAGGAAAAGCCAGGAATGGGTGGGATTCAAATGGCCCTGGGGTGGCCAGGGTCTCACTCTATACAGTCAACCTCCTAATATATATGAGTAACCCAAAAATCTCAGCCCGGCGCTGACCAACATTTTCCAAGCATACCAAAGCTGTAGCAGGCTCAAAATAAATTGGCAAAAGTCAGTCCTCTTTCAGTGCAGGGGGGCTTAACAATGCTCCTTCATGAATGCCTGTACACAATAGCATCAATAGCCTTCAAATATTTAGGTATACGCCTCAGTCCATGCCTGTCTGACTTCACTCAGCTTAATTTCTCCCCAGTGGTGAACAAGTTTGCACAGGATATCATGCACTGGCAAACCCTCTCACTGACCATATTGGGAAGAACAGCCCTTTTCAAGATGCTAACACTACCTACATTTCTTTAAGTCCTGCAGAACGCTCCACTCCCAGTTCCAAAGAAGGTATTTACAGAAATTGAGAGATCCCTGTGGGGGCTCTTATGGGAGGGCAACAACCACGGGTGGCATTGAGGACACTGCAATGGTCAGTGTGGAAAAGTGGCATAGGCTTAAGCAACCTCAGAAGGTACTACTGAGTCACACAGCTAGGTGCTGTGAATGACTGGCTACATGGGGATCCGGTACTCCCCCACATCACAGCAGAACACAAAACGATGATGGGCCGGACACCCAGAGAGGTACTGTATGGAAGGGCAAGGCACAAGAGGGCTCTCCACGGGTTGACGCGGTACAAATGCCAGGTGTGGGTAGAGGTGCATCCGGACATCAGATGGGGCGGAAAACCGACCCTAGATCAGCCCATCTGGCTCAACATGCACCTGGAGGAGCTGCTAAAGATGGGGTATTTTGGCACCTGGGCAGCAAGAGGAATAGACACCTTAGCAGATATAATACATGAGGGACGTCTCTGCCCATTTCAGGAGTTGCGACAGAAATATGGCCGGTCGATAGAGGAGAGATTTCATTATGTGCAAATAACACATGCCATGAGTGCCCAATTACCCTCTCTGGGAAAGGTCACTAAGAGTTCTCCTCTGGAGGCTAATCTGTTCTCATCTGGTATCCCCTTCAAGGTTATGTCCACATTATACGAGGTGCTCATTGCATTTGGGACCACTGAGCTGACCCAACGAAGGGAGAAATTGGAGAAATTGGAGCGGGATGTGCGGCAGTTAGAACCGGAAGAATGGTTGGAGGTCCTGATGTTCCTGAGAGAGGTGGGAATAGATGCTCGGCTGCAGCTAATACAATGTAAGATCCTCCATAGGGTATACTACTCTGGCACTGTGTTGGACAGGTGGGGCATGGTGGGTAGCGATGCATGTCTCATATGTGGTAGGGAAGGCGGCACCTTCCATCATATAGTCTGGGACTGCAAGCAGATTCAAGTCTTTTGAGGGAAGTGCACACACAAGCTGTCCACTGTGATGGGTGCTCAGGTACAGCAGGAAACGAAACTGGCATTGCTGGAGATATGGGAGGACACTGGGTTTAGGAAACATGAGAAATCATTCCTGCCGTTAAAACTGCGGCTTGCCAAGAGACTGATTTCAGCATCCTGGGGCTCGGTGGAACGTCCGAGACATGCCAGTGGGCTGGGGAAGTGGACCCTTGTTTGACCATGGAGAGGAGAGTGTACAGGGGAAAGGCTGTCCCCAGAAATTATTGAAGATATGGGGGAAGTGGGTGGGAGAGGGCTGAGGGACTGAGATAGTTAGGGTTGTTTTAACCCCAAACCTTTCAGTCAGCCGATATAACTTGTTGGTATCCTCTTCTTGTGGTACTCCTGTGCCAATACTGTTCTATGGAGTCTACTGTATTATGCTCAAGTTGTACCTATGCTTGTGATTGTCAAAAAATAAAAAACTGATTCGTTAAAAAAAAGCCTGCACCAAATCGGCCGAAAAAACAGTCTTTTTTGCATGCAGCCTTTAATATTCAACAATGTGTGGAAAACAAGATAGCACCAAAGGCAGCAACAGAGGGCGGGAACCTTCCCGAAGCAGACAGGGAGGGAGAGCTACAGGCAGAAGGCAGACATGAAGAGGCAGGGCAGATGTGCCCTGCCTCTGATAGCTGATGTTCACTGAGCCCACCCCCAGGAGACTTGCAGGAAGGAAGCTGCTGCAGCCCTCCCTGAATCACACCTGTAGCCTGCTTCCTGGAAGACCAGCCAAGGTTAGGGGCCAGGTCACTATAAAAAGGTCTAAACCCAGTCTGTTTGTGGATGGTGGAGTGGAGTATGGACAGTGTTTGGAGAGATTTGGAGAAAGAGCATATAGGAGGCTGGAGTGTGGTGGAGAAGTGGTAACATCCTGGACGAGGACAATGGGGTCGAAATGGCATTGGTGTGCAGTAGCGGGCAGGATGCTGTAAGTGTTTTCAACCCAGCACTCCACCTAAATCAATGCTTAGTATGGGATGCCCAATTGAAACCCTTATTTATATATTTTTATGTCAAAAGTTCTTTTATTTCTGGATGATGTACCCTTATGTAACGCCCCTCTCTTTGAATCCCCCCAGTCTCACTGAACCAAGAAATAGGTTTGTTTTGCAAAGTTAAAAGATTTATTTGATGAATTGAACAATATATAGATCACACTTTTATGAATATGAATAATATCTAAATATTACACTTATGAATATTTCTACAATGATCAGCAATGGGTAGTATTACAATAATCAACAATCTCTTTAATCAATTAGGAGTAGGAATAGGAAAAACAATGTAGCAGAGAATAAAACTTTGTGTGGGTTCAATGAAATGCAACGATAGGAAATAATGCAACATAGAAATAAAACTTGATACAACTCACTCCCCCCAATATGCAATATGAAGAGATGGAATGAGGGCACACAGGTTTCAGGAATAACAATCAACCATTGCAGTTTCAATCCTGATTCCCCCCAGCAAGCTTAGAGAGAACAGGAATGAGTTTAAAACAGGTCAAATGCTTTTAAATGTGATTTGAAATGAATGGGAAAATGCTAAAAATCACTTTAACTTGCTAGTTTCAATACTAGTGAGAGTCACTTTGGATAGGTTCAGGTAGACACTAGCAATGATATTTGAATGATTAGCAGATGGAAAACACAATTCAGAAGTTGAAAGCAAGAAATAGCTGTTTTTACATGTGGTGAAATGGAGCCAAATGCAAAATCGCGGCTAACTTTTCAGCGCACGAAAAACGTGATTACAGCAAAACTATAAGGAGTTAGAATGCTTCAAAATGACATTTAAATATCGTTCCTAGCACGTACAGTTCAGAAGTTACAGAGGTTTTAGTAAAGGTCGATTTTTCTCAAAAAGAGGTCAAGATTTTACAAATGAGATTGCGCTTTTGAAGATGTAACAACAAGGATGGGCTTATACTAAGGGGCTATGAAGATGCAAGATACCCAACAGCCAGCCACCAGAGCAGGGCGCCTCCGCTCTGACTTTTTTCCGCCAGGACACTTAACTTTCTTCAGAAAAATATCAGCGCACAGGTGATTATCACTACCATTATCACAGAATTATATGGATGAGAGAAGGATTCAGGATAGACACAAGAGATTCTACAATGCAGTTTTGGTTATGTTGGAATGGGTCGGATTGGATTACTTAATACTAAGAGATGGCTATGGACAGTTCTATGCTAAATACTCACAACTATGGTTTGGAATGGGCCTGTCAAAGATCTGGTCAAAGTTTTGGCTGAAAATCGTTCGCCACCGGACAGGTCTCAGGCACTTAGTTCTGCTCTCAGCAAGGCACTCTGGTCTGCACGGCCTCTTGGACTGGATATGACGGGTTGGTTCTGGGTACAGCTCTGCTCTACTGATCTGGATCTCGGGGTTCTAGCAAGGGTTCTTAGCCAGAAGCAGCCAAAACAGCACAACCAGACTGTTGAATGGGTTAGGCCCCGTGGAAGTTTAGGGGTTAAAATCAGGTTGCAAGATTTTAAAGGTCTGCTGATAAGGGTTCAGCTTTTTTGGGTTGGGCTTCTGCTTCAGGGTTCTGGAGTCTGAATCTTCCTTCAGAGTGCTTCGCCAGTCGATCAGTGATGGGTGAATGTGTGTGTGTGTTGCCTGTCGTCAGCAGTCCCTATTTATCCATTTTCCAAAGGGGTGAGGAGGCTGATTATACTATGCCCAACCCTCTAAGAATCTGATAGGTCAGAGAATTCCCTCTCCCCTGATTTGAGATGGAACAGAGTGTCATGATGTGTCAGAGCGACACTGTGTTTAAGGTCCAGAAAAATACTCCCCTTTGTTTCTGTTCCAGAAAATCTATTTTTCCTAAAAAACATATTCACAATATTCCCAACTTGCTAATATTACATGTACACATCACAGATTAAGGCACGTCTCTGTTCAAGTCCCATGTTCATAAGAGTTTTGGTTCACAAATGACAATTTTTCTCGCTTTTGGTTGGTTTCTCAATGTTAAATCTGCACAACTTTGTCCCCATACATGCACATACCCCCTGGACATATTCCTGTAAATTTTCATATTTTTCACATAATCACTATTTCAGAATAGTTTCTACTTGTGAGCAATATTTTCATTTTAATAATCTCTAAATTCCATATTTTTGCCAGTTCGGTACAATTTTTCATAGGTCTTTTCCTCAAACATGTGTTTCCTCCAGTTCAAAATCCACATCTCAGTCTGGGCCCGCCTCCAAGGACTTGGCTGAGCCAGAGAGTCACATGGGCTTCTTCCTGCCAGGGCTGGTTTCAGTTCACACCCGAATTAGCATTTCCATTCAGTTCAAGGGAGTCCTTTGTCTGCTAGCAGAACAACAGGCCAAAGTCCCCCTCTCAGTTCATTTCACACCAGCCTGCCAGTTTCTTAGCAGAGAGCAGGGGGAAAGATTCCTTTGTTGGGTAAAAGGGTGTGGAATGTCTTTGAATCCTAGTGTAGTTAGCTTTAATTCACTTTAAAAACCAAGTTTAACAGTGTTGTACTAAAATACAAATTACATCTTTAACAAATATCCACAAATCTCTTAATTTCAGCCTTCTTAAAATATAGGGATTGAATTATAACAACCCATCTTGCTTTTGATAGGAAGTCTCTTCTTTGGCATATTTTGATTCAATGTACAACTTTAAAATTACAGGTTTAGAGATCGCCAGCTTCTGACAGAGGCAAGTAACGGTATTGCGCCCATTTTTGACATATTTCTTTCAAAGCAAGCATCTTTAAAGGTGGAGTTTTCTTATGATAAAATGTACTTCTGCTGACATTGTATTTATGTGGATTCTTGAAGTACAATGATGTTTAACACCCAACAAGGAGGTTGGATCTTTTGTGTGGTTTGTGAACCATGATTTTTGCAAATTTGACAACCAAGAAAAACAGATTTCCAAACAGCTCTGTGTTTCTTTTGGCAATCAGCATTGCTTTTTCAAGTAGTTTCAGGCTACTCTGTGGGTAGCCCAAAGGTGGGTTTTGGCAGTGGTCTTCTGGGTTACCACTGACATGGGCAAAAGTGGATTGGCGGCCTATTTATCAGTTTCTCCTGTGCAATTATGGGTGTTTTTTTAGCAAGCAGAATGCTTTCAGGCGGCCATTTCTGATGTTTCTGATGCAATCAATGCACAAGAATGTTGCAGGGCCTGGACTAGTGGGTTAGAACATCCCACAATGCCAGGAAAGGAATATTAGAGGAAGATGGATTCACATCAAGGGAGCTGGGGCAGGTTAGAAACAGAGATTGGGGAGGAACGCTTAACAGCTCAAGTGTTGTTGGAGAGGTGAGAAAAAGAAGGATTTGAGAAGTAATTACTGTCTGCTGAGAAGGAGAGTAGGGTTCAGTTTATGAAGGAGATTGCACTTTTATCTGAAAGGGTTGAAAGAGGGAAAGAGAGGGACAAGAGGTTCTTAGAAGGGATCAGCAGGTTCAAGGAGGAGCTTAGAGAATTTAAAAGGATGTGGGAAAATTGAGGGAGGAAATTGAAAGACAGTAGAAAGGAGGTATACGCCATCAAGGGGGAGATTGAAGTAGTTGGGGGACAGATTTTTTGGAGGAGGGGAAAGTTCCAGGAAGGTAACACTAGGGAGGCAGAAAGCAGGAGCCCATGGTGGGAGGAGATACACACTTGTGGCATTGCAATGATTAGGGTAGGACCAGCAGAGGTTCTAGGATACTTGATAGATAGAGAGAGCCCTTTGGTTGGGAAGTTCAGCCAAACCCCTGCCCTTTTCTGACCTGGGGACCTTACTCTGTCCAGATCGGCAGACCCAGGGTTCTGGGTGGTGACAACCCTAACAAAGGGTGGGAACTTCACTCTAAGGAACTTCACTGGAACCGGATAGATACCCAGTATTTTGTTGACACTCAATTTTGGATTTGGTACCGCTGTAACGCTCACCTGATTCCCGCAGAGGCGCCTGTCTTGACTGGGTGAATGCCGTATCTTCCAAGGTGATGTGTAACACACGGTTGGCTCTTTGGGCTGGACCTCTGTGCACTGTATGTCTGACTCGAAGAGTAAGATGTCTACAGATAGAAAATATGGGATTAATGAACTGGGGTTATTGGGTGCCTCTCTCCTCTTCCCTTTCTCTTCTCCTGTAGAACCCCAAAGGTTAACACCCTCACCTTAGGTAAGTGAATGCCGAGCTTTCCATCTGCCTCGGGGCAGGGTGCCGTAACCAGTTTCTTCACTGGATAAGGGTGCAGGCCTCTTGACCTCAGAGGACTGCTGTCCGTCGTTAACTGCACGAACAGTAAGTTCTGGGCACTTCAAATGTCTTAAAAGTCTTTTGTAATGATATCTCTTGTTTTGCAGGGTTCCGGCGATGGCGGATGGCGGGCTGATGAGAGTTGAGGATCGAACCCGCGTGAGGAATAGAAGCGCCTGGAAGCACATAAGTAAGCGCTTGTAGCCTGCTTCACGATGCGCACTAACTGTCCCTTTTATCTTGCAGGTACAAGTTCGGAGCTTTAGAGAAGCTGAAGGGTGCTGGAATACCCACTGGATTCGGCGTGGGAAGGAGTAATGGCACGTGAGTAATAAAGTTGCCCAATGTCTTTAAACGCACCTTCTTTTGTCTTTCAGATGCGGGATGCAGCGCCGAAGGCCGCCGGAGGGGGCGAAGAGCTGGTAAGCTTTTGTCTTTCAGATGCCGGAATGCAGTGCGAAGACCTCCGGAGCATGCGAAGAGTAGGTAAGCCTTTGTCTTTCAGATGCCGGAATGCAGCGCGAGGCGTTGGTGACAGCCGATGGACCAGGTAAGAGATGCGCTGCCACTGAAGACCGTAGTGCTAACCTGTTCTTTCTTTGTCTTTACAGGTGCTGCTGAAGACTGGATTCCAGGATGGTAAGCCTTTGTTCCCTTAGGCCCAGGATCAGAAGCAGAAGACACGATGAGCGTTCTGCTGCAGAGAATGCAGAATAACGCAAAGCAAGATTCATCCATCGGGTGTGGTTTAAATAGCCTCCTGTAGTGCTTAGGTGTCTCCTTCCACAGCCACGCCTAGGTAAGAAAAGAGTTCCTGCTTTCCAGAAGAGTTCCAGTGTTCTGAACCTAGGGAGTGGCTCCTGCCCCACCCAACAGGAAAAGTAGTCCCAACCAGAAGAGGATCAGGGTTTCAACTGGCAGGTAAGTAAGCAGCATGGGCTGCTGCAGGTAAGTCCACCCAAGCATTATGAGCCCGGCGCTTCCAGCGCTGGGACTGGGCATCTTTATGAGCCTGGTGCCACTGGCGCCAGGACAGGCTCCAAAAGGTCCCAATTGGGACTGGCTGGCACTCGGAACCGGGGTTATGGGTCTGCTTCCAAGGGAGTCGGGCAAGTCCTGATCTTTTGGAAGCAGAGATCATGACAGCACACCCCCTCAAGGCCCCTCCCAAACCGGGCTTCTCCGGGGGTTTGGGCTTGTTAGGAAATGTTCGATGAAATCTTTTAATTAGACGAGGCGCGTGGACATATTCTGCAGGTTCCCAGGATCTTTCTTGGGGACCGTAGCCTTTCCAGTCAATCAGGTAAAATAGTTTAGATTTGGAGATCTTGGAATCCAGGATGCTTTTGACTTCAAACTCGAGTTCTCCATCAACTAGAATAGGTTTTGGAGATGTAGTTAGTCGGGTTTGAGGTTGCACAGGTTTTAATAGAAAGACGTGGAAGACCGGATGTATCTTCATGTGAGGGGGCAAGTCCAACTTGACCGCTACTGGATTTACTATGGTAGTGATGGAATAGGGACCAAGGTATCTTGGGTTGAATGTGCGTGGTCCTTTTAGAGGTAGATATTTGGTGGATAACCAGACTTGATCTCCTACTTGATATTGGGGGGCTTCCTTCCGATGTTGGTCTGCTCCTTTCTTGTATTGTTCTTTAGCCCTTTGAAGGTGAGAAACGGCTTCCTTAAAGGCTTGGGTGATTGTAGAATGCAGGTGGTCTACTGCTGGTGTTCCAAGATCTTGGAGTGGATCCAACTCCGAGGTTCGAGGGTGACTACCGTATAAAAGAAAAAACGGGGTCTTCCCAGTTCCCGAGTGGACAGAGTTATTGTAGGCATATTCGGCTATCCAAAGGATATCTTTCCAAGTTTTTTCAGTTTGTTGTAGCATGCAGCGCAAATACTGTTCCAGAGTTTGATTGGTCCTCTCGGTTTGTCCGTCGGTTTGAGGGTGGTGGCTGGTCGAAAGTCTCACATCAATTTGAGCCGACCGACAGCAACTTCGCCAAAAATGAGAAATAAATTGACTACCTCGATCCGAAATTAGAACTGAAGGAAAACCGTGCAGTCGGACGATGTTTTCGAGAAATTCTCGGGCCAGAGTTGCTGCTGTTGGTAAGCCTTTGAGTGGAATGAAATGCGCCATCTTGGAGAATAGGTCCACGATTACTAGGATCGTATTGTATCCGGAGCATGGAGGTAGATCGGTGATGAAGTCCATAGAAAGTGTATGCCAAGGGCGAGGCGGGATGTCAATAGGGCGTAAGAGGCGGGCTGGTTTTTCCTTTTGACTCTTGTTTTGGGCGCATACTCCACAGGACATTATAAAGTCTCTGATATCTTTTTTCCAAGACGGCCACCAGAAGTAGCGCTTGATCTTTTCCGAGGTCTTGGTCATACCGGGAGTGTCCTTCCATTAAAGAATCGTGATAACAAGAGATTACCTTTTTCTGTAAATCTGTGCTGGGCAGGTATAACCGTTCTTGGAAATATAATAGGTTGTCCTTCACCGTAAAGTCCTTTCCCTGCAGATGCCAAATCTGTATGTCTGCTGGAGTTACCAGTAGCATGGCTTTATCCTTAACTTCCTCTATGGATTGTGTGGCGATTACACCTAGAATTCTTTGTTCGGGAATGATAGGTACAGGTTTAGGATTGATCAAATGTTCTTCCACTCCCATCCGAGAAAGGGCATCAGCTTTACCGTTTTTTGTACCAGGTCGATAGGTAATTATGAAGTCAAACTCGGCAAAGAATAGTGCTTAACGGAGTTGCCTAGAGGATTGAGCTTTTGCGGTTTTCAAATATTGCAGGTTTCGGTGATCTGTAATCACAGTAACGGTGTGTCGGGCCCCCAGAAGATAATGCCGCCAAGCCTTAAAGGCGGACTTGATAGATAGAAGTTCCTTATCAGTAATAGTGTAATTGATTTCAGGAGGCGAGAATTTGCGGGACCAAAATGCCACGGGATGCAACTGATTGGTTACTGGGTCCTTTTGTGATAGAACTGCCCCCATGGCAAGGCTCGAAGCATCAGTTTCAATGATGTAGGGGAGTTCTGGGCGAGGATGTTTTAAGATCGGTGCAGAGATAAATCTAGTCTTCAAATTCTGGAAAGCTTGTTCCGCCTCGGTAGACCATTCAAAACGTTTGTTTTTCTTTAACAAGGCGGTGATGGGCTGGACTATTCGAGAGAATTCGGGGATAAACCTGCGGTAAAAGTTAGCGAAGCCTAACATGCTTTGAACACCTTTTACGGAGGATGGCGATGGCCATTTGAGAATTGCATCGACCTTCTTTGAATCCATACGCACTCCGCTAGGTAATAATATGAATCCCAAGAATTCAACTTCAGTCACGTTGAAAACACATTTTTCCAACTTAGCGAAAAGTTTGTTTTGACGCAATCTCTCGAGGACCATTTTCACGTGTTTCCGATGTTCAGTTTCCGATGAAGAATAAACGAGGATGTCGTGAATGTAAACAACAACACACACATCTATGAGCTCTCTGAGGACATCGTTCATAAAATATTGAAAGGCGGCCGGGGCATTGCAAAGTCCGAAGGGCATGACCTGATATTCAAATAGCCCATACTTGGTGCGGAAGGCCGTCTTCCATTCATCGCCCTCTTTTACTCGTACCAAGTGGTAGGCTCCTCTAAGATCCAGCTTTGTATATATGCATGCTTTTCTGACTTGGTCCAGGAGTTCAGGGATCAAAGGTAACGGATATCTATTCTTAACGGTGATCTGGTTCAGGGCGCGATAATCTATACAAGTTCTAAGGTCCCCTTCTTTTTTGGAACGAAGAACAGAGCTGAGGAAGCAGGGGACTTGGAAGGACGAATAAACCCATTTGCTAGGTATTGATCCAGGTATTGTCGGAGGTGAAGATTCTCAGGCTCGGTGAGGGCATAAATTCTACTACAAGGAGGAGTAGATCCAGGTATCAGGTCTATCTGGCAGTCATAAGACCTATGAGGAGATAGAGAGTTAGCCTGATCCTTCCGGAAAACATCTTGGAATTCTAGGTATTCAGGAGGTAACTGGGGAGCCTCCGAGGAAATTGCTGCCAGTGCAACACCAGGTCGAGGGTGACAAGTAGAGACACATTCTGGAAACTGAACCGTTCTTGCTCGCCAATCGATCTGAGGATTGTGCTTCTCTAACCAAGGAATTCCTAGAATAATCTGGAACTGAGGGGCCTTGATCACATCGAACACGATCTTCTCATGGTGTCCATCTTGACTTACTAGCTTCACTTCTTGGGTGGTATGCGTTACTGGTCCGGAGGCTATCTCCGTACCATCCACCGTAGTAATGACGTCCTTTACAGCCTTTGGACAAAGAGTCAGATTCATCCTCAAAACCATTTCATGATCCACATAATTGCCGATGGCACCGCTGTTGACGTAAGCTTCAATCGCATGTAATCGATCCGGATGTTCAGGGCTAATGAGGACCATAGGTATCACGAAATGCCAGGTCACGGAACTGGTTTTAACGCTCGGCAAGAGGACCTCTATTCTTGTCGGGCGAGGTCGTTTCCCTGCTCAGAGTTTGTGACCCTGGTAACTGCAGCTCCTACTGCCTTCTTGGCTGGTTTCACCGGACAGTCTCGAAGAAAGTGCCCCGAGTTTCCGCAATAGAGGCATAATTGCAGCTGTTTTCTCCTTTCCCGCTCCTTTTGTGTTAGTGGTCCTTTCAGGCCCCCTATTTGCATGGGTTCCCCGGAGTCTACTCCTTTGGTAGGAGTTGGTGGTTTGGAAAATACTCGAGCATCAAACTTGGAACGATCGGCCTTCCTGTTCTGCAGTCTCTGGTCAATTTCAACGACTAAGTCAATATAGTCCGAACAGTCTTGCGGGGGATTCACTACTTGGGCTAACACATCATTGAGCTCTCCACGTAGACCTCTATAAAACAGCGTAATCCTTTTGTCCTCAGGCCATCGAGTTTCCACTATCAGTCTGTTGAAAGACGCAATATAAGCCAAAAGGTCTTGATTACCCTGTCGCAATGAAAGGAGCTCATTGTCCAAGGCCTGCCCCTGTGAATGTCTTGCAAACAGTTTTTCCATACTGAGCTGAAAAGCTTGAAAATCATGGAGAACCGGATCATCTTGATTAACTAGAGGGATCGACAAGTCTGCCGCATTGCCACTAAGGTACGAAAGCACGAAAGCTACCTTAGCTTGATCAGTTGGGAAGGCTGCTGGCCGGCATAAGAAGTGCAACCGGCACTGATTAATAAATACTGCAAACCTCTTTGGGTCACCAGAAAATCGTTCGGGCGGAGCCAGAGGTACATTCCCGGTAGGTTGATCTGCACTGGGTTCGTAGAGGATGTTGAAGGAAGATTTGCCCCTGATGCGGGTAACGGAGTTTGTCCGGCTTGTGACTGTAGCAATTGTCTAGCGAGATCGTCTGTTCGCTCCTTGGAAATAATCAGTTCCCTTCTTAGAGCATTCGTTTCCTGACGGGCTGCATGCACTTCTGCTCTTAGTTCCCCAAGTAACTGGGCTAGCTGGTCGGTATCCGAGGTTTCCATAGCGCCTGGATGGGAGTTTTGCGATAGGCTTTGCGTTCTGTAACGCTCACCTGATTCCCGCAGAGGCGCCGGTCTTGACTGGGTGAATGCCGTATCTTCCAAGGTGATGTGTAACACACGGTTGGCTCTTTGGGCTGGACCTCTGTGCACTGTATGTCTGACTCGAAGAGTAAGATATCTGCAGATAGAAAATATGGGATTAATGAACTGGGGTTATTGGGTGCCTCTCTCCTCTTCCCTTTCTCTTCTCCTGTAGAACCCCAAAGGTTAACACCCTCACCTTAGGTAAGTGAACGCCGAGCTCTCCATCTGCCTCGGGGCAGGGTGCCGTAACCAGTTTCTTCACTGGATAAGGGTGCAGGCCTCTTGACCTCAGAGGACTGCTGTCCGTCGTTAACTGCACAAATGGTAAGTTCTGGGCACTTCAAATGTCTTAAAAGTCTTTTGTAATGATATCTCTTGTTTTGCAGGGTTCCGGTGATGGCGGATGGCGGGCTGATGAGAGTTGAGGATCGAACCCGCGTGAGGAATAGAAGCGCCTGGAAGCACATAAGTAAGCGCTTGTAGCCTGCTTCACGATGCGCACTAACTGTCCCTTTTATCTTGCAGGTACAAGTTCGGAGCTTTAGAGAAGCTGAAGGGTGCTGGAATACCCACTGGATTCGGCGTGGGAAGGAGTAATGGCACGTGAGTAATAAAGTTGCCCAATGTCTTTAAACGCACCTTCTTTTGTCTTTCAGATGCGGGATGCAGAGCCGAAGGCCTCCGGAGCGTGCGAAGAGCTGGTAAGCTTTTGTCTTTCAGATGCCGGAATGCAGTGCGAAGACCTCCGGAGCATGCGAAGAGTAGGTAAGCCTTTGTCTTTCAGATGCTGGAATGCAGCGCGAGGCGTTGGTGACAGCCGATGGACCAGGTAAGAGATGCGCTGCCACTGAAGACCGTAGTGCTAACCTGTTCTTTCTTTGTCTTTACAGGTGCTGCTGAAGACTGGATTCCAGGATGGTAAGCCTTTGTTCCCTTAGGCCCAGGATCAGAAGCAGAAGACACGATGAGCGTTCTGCTGCAGAGAATGCAGAATAACGCAAAGCAAGATTCATCCATCGGGTGTTGTTTAAATAGCCTCCTGTAGTGCTTGGGTGTCTCCTTCCACAGCCACGCCTAGGTAAGAAAAGAGTTCCTGCTTTCCAGAAGAGTTCCAGTGTTCTGAACCTAGGGAGTGGCTCCTGCCCCACCCAACAGGAAAAGTAGTCCCAACCAGAAGAGGATCAGGGGTTCAACAGGCAGGTAAGTAAGCAGCATGGTCTGCTGCAGGTAAGTCCACCCAAGCATTATGAGCCCGGCGCTTCCAGCGCTGGGACTGGGCATCTTTATGAGCCTGGTGCCACTGGCGCCAGGACAGGGTCCAAAAGGTCCCAATTGGGACTGGCTGGCACTCGGAACCGGGGTTATGGGTCTGCTTCCAAGGGAGTCGGGCAAGTCCTGATCTTTTGGAAGCAGAGATCATGACAACCGCCCCAAATAAATTTGCACTGAGACATTGTAGAAAGTGGGCATAGACACTCAGAGGGAGTCAGTGCAAGATATTGTGAGAGAGATTTAACATACCTTTTTCCGATCACGTTTGTTATTTAGGCCCCAACCTGTACCCAAATCCCTAATAAACCCTTGCACACTTTTATATTTGAGTCAGTGTTGTCTGTTGATCACTGTGGCCATCCTGACATGTGGCCATGTTAACATTTGGAAGGGTTGCCCAGAGTGTTCTACAATGGGGTATGTAATCGAGTAGGGTCTGCAGAGACCATGGGTGTGTATATGGGATGTAGGACCCGGAGGCAGTGTGCGGTGCTTCCCATGGCCCACCACACCTTGTCCTAGATGTTGAGCATAGGCTTGTCACACTGGTCCACAACAGGCCCACAACACCTCTACAGATGCTTCTAGAGTGAGTCAGTGCACCTACTCATAGGTAACTCTGTTGGACCATTACTCCCAAATTGTATCCCCTAAAGTTGATGTGGCACTCCGACCTCCCATGAGGCAATTGCATACGGCACTTCCAAAGCCGGTGGTTGTATGAGTAAGAACCACCAGGAAGGAGCGGCTCTTAACTTTGGACCACCAAAGGACTAATGTTAGGAGAATGCTGGACTCTAGAAGATATATGGTGGGTGCTAAAAAGACTGCTTTCTGCAGTAATTAAGCATATGTGGTACAACATATGTGGATGACCATACACAACAAAAGCCTCTTTTTATTATTTTTCTGTTATTATTGAGGGATGGCAAGTACAGACCTGACCCATGGCATCCATAATGGGCAAAGAGGCATTGATCCTCCACCTTTTTAGATGAGCCAAGCTAGCCCAGTGAAATCAGTAAGTGCTCCCTCAGCTGCAAAAAGCAGCAGAGGGAGTGCTCCTGAGCTGACTTTGACTTTCAAAGCGAAACAAAGTTTCCCTTTGACAGTTCATGTACACCAGTGTGCATATCCAATGGGCCATGCAAGGACATGGAAGTTTTGCCGTCCCAGTCTTGCAAAGACCTTTGGGGAAACAGGCTGGGACTGCAGTTCTGAATATGTGTAAGGGGACCTCCTGTATCTCACAGGTGGCCTGGGACATCAAGCAGGAAGTCCTTCTTCCCCTCTGCATATGTGCATGAACCAGGAAGCTCTCCCTGCTTCCTGATTCCGGTTGGTTTCAGCTTCAAGCAAATGACATCCTGTTGCTTTCCTTAAGTTAGCCCTGTTGTGTAAGGATTTGTATAAACAAATATGTGTTTTAACGTGAACCTCTAAGTCTGGCTCATTATGATCATGCATGGCTTCATGGCAGGATTAGTGTGTCCCTCATTCTGGTTACAAGTTACTTCTGGTCACTGTGCTGGTTTGGTTCTTCGAATTGCCTCAAATTGGCTCTTTAATTTGCAGGGGGGAGGACTCTGTTTTGTCCACTGCAGGTTTACTGTTCAATTACCTACCACACAGGCAATGTGTGGGGAAGCCATGAAATCAGTATTTTCCCTGTCCCCGTCACCATGAATTTGGAGCTCAATTTAATGTATCTTCTCGCATTTCCCTCTTAACTTTTACTGGGCTTCACACGGGTGGCGGTGTTATGGATTTCTACTACCTACCTACCTTTTAGATGTTTTATAGTTTTTTTATTAAAATGTTATAGTTTACATAGAAACTTTTCATTTTATATTATTCATGCATTTTCCATCTCATTATTTAAAAGCTTAATCAATATGCTTTTCTGAGCATCACAAAGAGAGTCTTCAATTTGTTTATGAAATTAATTCCGATGGTTAAACTGTCACAGAGTTTACAATCATCGTCCAACATTTAGTAACAATGAATATTGAGGATTTAATCTGCATTTTTTTCTTGTCTCTTTTTATCTACAATAATAACAGGTGCTCCTGACACCCACGCGGAATACACATGGGGCCACATTTTTTCATTTACGCTCTCCAGCGTTCTCCGGTACACACTGTCCCGTCACCATAGCTACGGGTGTACACAAATGTTTTTAACTCCATGACTTTCACAGTCCTGAAGCTATCAGTAGGCAATATCATTTTACCATTTCTTCCACACACATAACATGGAGATCCTCCACTTTATGCTTGGAACACTTCAAATACCGTTCCAAGATGGCCACCACTATTTATATCAATGTGCCCATAGCAACGGCGTCCGCATCAATTGATCGCCGGACCTGCGTCCAGTGACAGAGCCCTTGGCACATCGCTCTGCTCGCCCTGATTCAATACAGGCAGTCTGGGGAGCGTCTCGCTGAATTCTTGCTCCCAGCCCTGGCACCAGCTCTGCAACCGGTGCCTCTCGACCTCAATCCAGGTATTTCGTTCTATGTCAACTGGACAGCGTGCATTGACCGCCGGCTTTGCCTGTTCAGTTTATTCACTTTGTACCCTTTTTTTAGGGTTTATTCAGATCCAGTCCCCCACCACATCTTGCAACTGTGACCTGGCGGCTAACTATATTTAGCTAATCTTTTCTCTGGTGCATGATACACAGTGGCCTCATTACGAGGTTGGAGGCAATGGAAAAACAATGCAGGTAAAGGATTACAAGCATTGCTTACCGCTCCGGCGTATTATGACCCGGCAACCCGCTATTAGCCGCACCCTAAATAACGGTGCCTCTAATAGCGGCATGGGCGCGTACACGCGCCCCTTCGGGGAGAAAATACCGGCATGCCGGTAATAGGAGGACATCACAACCACGCGGACATGCAAATACCGGCATCCAGAAGCCGGTAATCACAGGCTGCACAATGCCGGCCATACAGACATCGCAGACCAGCCGCAAACAGCAATCAGCAATCAAGCCAACTGCCACAGGTGCACACAATCACCACAGGCGGAGTCAATGGAGGCTGGGCCAGTATTAAATGAACACACCCACACACCACACCCCTTCCTACATCAAAATGCTACCACTAGGTGTTGCAATCATGGCGCTGGAGGACATGCCTATACTGCTACGACTACAGCAACAACACCAACTACAACAACAACTACAGCAGCAACAACAGGCAGCTCAGAATTGATGCAGGAGGAGAAGGAGGGAGAGACAGGCCCAGCAATTACCACCAGCACAGCCAGCAGTGCCTCGTAGGCAGCCACCAATCCCTCGCATCAGACCCAGGCCATTCAACCTAACCCCTGAGCAGATCCACATCCTGTACCGGTTGTACCGGGACACCATCACCACCATAGTGGACATGATACACAACGACATTGTCAGCCTCATATAAATACGCACTGCCATCCCCCCACTACTAAAGGTGGTGTCTGTGCTCCACTTCCTGGCCACAGGCACCTATTAACACACAGTGGGTTAGCTGCATGGCATTTCACAACCACTATTTTCACGCATGTTGAACCAAGTGCTGCATGCCCTCCTGAAGCACGCAAGCACCTACATATTCCTACCACGGACTGCCCAGGAGATAGCCGACACCAAAGTAGGCTTCCATGCACTAGCAGGCATGCCCAATTGTGTTGGTGCCCTGGACTGCACCCATGCGGAATTGGTAGTCCCCCATGCCATAGAGGTGGTGTACCGCAATCGCAAGCAATACCACTCCATCAATGTGCAAATGGTATGTGACTCCAGCAAGATCATCACACATTGCTGCGCCCAATTTCCCGCATGAACACATGATGCCATGGTGCTGCACAACTCCACGCTACCCCGTCACATGGAGCAACATGCTGGACCACGTGCCTGGCTGCTTGGTGAGTTGCCCAACTGGCCCATGGCAGTGCATTGGGGTACTGATGTGTAGGTATGCATACTCCACCTGGGTGGGAAAGGGGGGTGCCTACTCCACCTGGGTGGGAAAGGGGGGGATGCATACTCCACCTGGGTGGCATTTGTCGGTGATTGGAGAATGCATGCAGAGCTAAACACTCCTGACCTGAACCTCCCAAACAGAACATGACACATCACTGGCACACATTTTACCATTTATGCATATCAAAGACAACACTTAAGAGGCACGACCAGGCCACCATGGGTATGTCAAGCAATGCATGACTGAACAGGATTTCAACTGTGCCAATGTGGCCAGTGTGACCATGCACAGTGTAGAATACACAGCATAAATGGGAGGCTAAACATTGTTGTACAACCACAGTACATCCGCCTCATCATGCATTATTACACCCTGCATCATCTATTGAACGCCATCCAGACTACCACACCTCATAGCAGTATAGTATGCATCTAGGTAACAATCTTGCATACTTACAGGGACATATGCATGTCCACACCAAATAGCTGCGGCCATGACTGTGCTTCCTGAAGGTGTCAGCTCAGAGTGACACACACATATTTGTATTTGCTTGTAGGTGATGGAGAATATCCCTTGAGGCCGTGGCTACTTACCCCTGTGCGGAACCCGCAGAACAGCCATGAAGAGGAGTACAATCGTGTGCACACCCGTACCCGTGTTGTGACTGAGCAGACCTTTGGCCTGTTGAAGGCACGTTTCTGCTGCCTAAGCAGGTCTGGTGGGGCACTCCTATATAGTCCTGAGAAGGTGGCAAAGATCACCATGGCCTGTGTCATGCTGCACAACATGTGCGTCCGGAGAAATGTACCACTGCCACCTGACATTGACATGCATGCACCGGGTGAGGATGATGAGGATGGAGACGGAGGTGAAGTAGCCCCCCTGCCAGTACGTGATGCACAGGATGGCCATGCAGTACGCCAAGCACTGATTCACAAATACTTCTGAACCACAGGGACTATGATAGACATGTGTCAGTGACACACTGGGTCCAGGTGGACATTCACACTGGGATTGTTGGGAGTTGGCAACTGAACACTGTCACACATTAAATGGATACACACAAAATGAACAATGTCCAGCCATTTGTTTGTTTTTTTGCACACAACGGGTGTATTTGTTCAAACAGGGAAAAATTTGACCACTCCCCCTCCCAACCCCCAGTGAACTCCCAAACCCACCCAAAAAACCCCAATAACCCCCAGTAAACTCCCAAACCCACCCAACAAACCCCAATAACCCCCAGTGAACTCCCAAATCCACCCAAAAAACCCCAAAAACACCCCCAATATACTTCATGGAATGCTCCCCTTCACCCACAACCATGTGTCCCACTCCCATTGTCTGCCCACACTACTTCCGGGACTTTTTGCTGTCCGGGGGTGGCATCTCGGAGTGCCGTGCACTCCTTCGGGTCTGGCGCACAGGGCTGGTGAGGATTGAGGATGCAGGTGTGGTGGCTGTAGATGAGTCGGAGGCAGGTTCCATGCCTGCTCCAAGGCGTGGCCCCTGCATGTGGAGCAGGATAGAAGTGAGTACTTGTGTCACTGCCCCCAGGCAGTCCCTCATAAGCACAGCTGACGCATTCACAGCCGCTGTGTTTGCTGCAATGGCCGCTGTGGTCCCCAAAATGGCAGTTGCGATTCCCCGCCTTGTGTCCTCTCCATCAGCAATGTACTGCCGCAGGAGCTCCAACATGGCCTCTTGTCGGGCCTCCACCCTCGACAGACGCAACTCCAGGATGTTGGTGGGAGCTGCAGTGGTGGGTGGTGCACTGACGGGGCCTGCATTCTGGGTGCTGTCCTGCTCAATGGAGCTCAGGTCCGAGTCTCGGAGGCAGGGATCACAACTGCTGTAGGTGGGTGAGGGCTCGATATGGGGCTGGGGGGTAGACGGGGGTCTTGGGCTGGGTGGACAAGTCACTTCTGTGACTCCCTCAAGGTCCACATTGCCATCCAGGTCATCCTCGGTGGTGGCCGGCGCATGTGGGGACTTCCCTCCAACTGGTGTGGGTGTGGGCTGCTGGGTCTGATGTGCGTCCGGCACACTGGCAGCAGGTGTTGTCAGCTGTGGTTCCACTCAGTCAGGCACACTGCCTGTGGGTGTGGCCTGCTTGTCTGCCATGGAGGTGGTGGTGGACCTTTTCTTTTGGTGGGACATGGATGCCATCGCGGTGTTCTCCTGCCTGGCATCTTCCTCCTTTGTGCCTGAGGGGTAGAAGAGATGCAGGGCATCAGTGATGGTGTCACATGCCAGAGGCATACAATAGTGCGGTTCAATATTCATTCATTTATGCATTCAGGTCTTACAGGTGTGTCACACAGGGTGTTCTGAGGGGGCATTTTGGCATTCACTGCATGGCAGGTGGCATGCCGTTGATTTGGGGTTTGTCTGATGTGTTACATGGCCACGGTCCAGGTGTGTTGGCCGTGTGTTGGTTATGGGATTGGCACTCATAATGCATTTCTCTGTGGCAGGGTTTGGGCCGCAGTCTGGACTTGGATATGTTGATGTGGGTGTAGGGACGTGCATTGCCTTGCCTAGTCTCTATTCCCCATCACTTGTGCTACGTCATGGTTTCCCCTACAGGGATGTGCAGGGTCACTCACCTCCTTCTGGGGATGATGCCGCACCCATCTCCATCTCCCCGAATCCCTCAATCGACTCTGGATCAATGAAGCTGCTACCGGTCTCCTCCCAGGGCATCATCTTTGCAGGAGAGTGGGGACCCGCGCCTGTGGCCATGGCCGCCCTCCTGTCACTTGACATTATGTTGCGGACCCTCAAGCAGAGGTCATCCCACCTCTTACTGCAGTCCATGACAGTACGTGGGGTGGTCCCCACAGCCGACACCTTGCGGGCAACCTCCTGCCAGATTTCCTTTTTTTTCTGCTGGACCTCACGCTTCATATCATGTGATTTTATGAGGACTGCATGTGCAGCTAGAGTGTACACCAACATATTCAATTCTGTGTCGGAGAACCGCTGTTTACACATCCCGGGGGTGGTCTTCTGGGTAGCCTTGGACATCCTCAAAGTATTGCCACAGTGCTCAACAGGTAACAACTGGTGGTTAGGGAATATGGCAATGGATTGTGTTTTTAAAGATGGCCGCTGGGCCATTTCCCGTTCCGACGTGATGACGTTATACCCGGGTCCGCTTTTACGAACCTGGTATTAGCATGTTGGTATTACCGGGTCGGTATTTAGGGGTTCCTCCTAGGCAGTGCCGGTATCGGCGGGTCCCATAATGGCGCTATCGGGGGGGTTGGAGGGCCTTTTGCGACATACCGGTATGGCCATTACCGGCTTGGGGGTTCACCCGTGCTCGCGCACTCGTAATCAGCCGCTACTAGCGGGATCATACGAGCACGGACGCGCTCGTTCCGCCATGCCGGTAATAACACTGTTTTTACCGTGCTACTCGTAATGAGGCCCAGTGCCCTTTGTAATAGAATAGGGACACACTAAGCTCTCCCATTCTGTTCCTCTTTTTACCAATAGGCGTCTATAATGACTCTGAGTTTGAAGACACTGCAGGTCTCCTGACTCTAACTTTCACGCATGTGGTTTCACGGACTCTCCACAGGTAAGCCATGTCCACCTGTCTCCCGGGGGACATAGGGTGATTCAATCACATGTTACTAAATTATTTTCTCAGCACCTCCCTTACTGTACTTCATTCATTTTCACAGTACTCTCCGAACACCATGACCACACAGTCTTCCTTGTCCTGATGAAGGCCCTAAGAAGAACGTGGCTCACATAGCCCCCACATAAGGCCGAAACACTGTGGTGTTGACAATCACTCTCGAATCACAGTGTCACAAATGTTTTTCACTGTATCTAACTGTTATTCATTATATGTACTCATTGCAAGTGTTCATGTGATATGACCCCTGTCGTTGACTTGTATACCGACAGCAGAATCTCCATTATGTTGACTGTATATATGTATGTGCAAGGTATCTAACTTGTTTCTGTTTATTGTGCATTTTATGTTGCCCTAGATGTAATTATTGGTGTTCAGCATTATACTAAAATCAACAAGCAAGTATATTCTACAAATCATAAAAAAGAAATATTACAACTATTCAGTTGAAAAAGAGCAATAAGGGGGTATGCTGGTATTTGATTGAATTGATTAATAGTGGTGAGTTTTGTAACATAATATCCGCCCATATCTCAGGTGACTCCTTTATGATTTCATTCGACAGGCCCTCGAGCCCTTGGGCCCCGGTGCCAGTGATGTATTGAGTTTTTTAATAATTTGTATAATTTCTTCTTTTGTCCTATTGATTTGCCATTTGGTTACCGTAGGACAATTTGCAACCTCTTTGCACGGCCTTCTGCTGTACAATTCGAAAAATACTCTATCCATTGATGTTTCGTTACACTTTGTGTCATTCGATGTTGTCTCGTGTATGTTGGATTCAGGAGACTCCATAAGTCGCAGGTGTTTCAATTCTTCAAACAAAGTTACATTATTTCTGCATCCTTTTGGAGTATTTTTATGCATCTTTATCCAATTTCAATACCTCTGTTTAGCAGCTTTTATTTTAATTTGATTTTCGGCTGTGTTATTCTTCTGTAGGAACCTGCAAATTTTGCACAGCTCTATTTTTTTTTCCTTGGTTTGCTGATCATAATGATGGTTATGTGTCTGGTTACTGATTAGAGAATTCTTCTTTACTTGTTGATATGGTACCAGTAACCATTCATAATTTAGCTTGGAGCCTTCTTTTTCGGATTGTTGGTATTGCTGTGGAAGGTCAACTATCTGTCCTGGTTTAATTCATAGTCTAGTTAATTGCGCATTGAGTTCCATTAAAGGCAATGGATTCTTTTTTTGCGCTGACCTCCATCTCCTGCCCATGTCATGGATATGATATGGTGGTCCATATTCTTGGTATGAATATTGTCCGTGGATAGTAATGCCTTCATTATGTTTGGTGGTACATAAATGTAGTCTAATATGGCCTTCGGGGAGCCCTGTGTCCACATTGGAAGCATTTGAGATTCTGTATTCTGAGAGTTACCCACAGGGGTCAGATTTCTTGTCTCCATTTCTTTGACCCATATTTTTGCTCTTGCAGAAAGATCGGCTTTTTCTCTCAAATTTCCCATCTTGTCAAAGATATGGATATTCAGATCTCCACAGATAATGATGTCAATCTGAGTATACTTTGGTATAATCAAATCTAGTGGGATCAAGAGTGTATCAATACATTTAGTCTCGTTAATGGCTAAAGGATTCCAATATAAATTAAATACAACTAGGGTTGAAATAACTTTGGATTGACGAGCCGCTTGAATTGCTATACTCGCACTCTGCAGTATTGTATATTGGGTCCACAAGTTCTAATTCATTAAATTAATTGGAGTCCATGGAGAGTCTATTTTTATCAACATTAGTTGGCCTCATGAGGGTCTTCCTTTCTGCTGGTCTAAAGCTCGGTTTATAAAGACTTTAAACCCTTCACATATTGGGGGCTGGGACAACCATGTCTTTTGCAGGCAAATTATCTGGCATTTTGCAATTTTCACGGGCATCTGTAGGAATAGGTGCCCGTTGCCCCTTGTATTCCATGAGGCTAACGTCAAGTCTGAATGTCTCTCTACCTCTGATTGTTATAGTTTTCTTGTAACAGATAATGTTTTTTTCATCCCTTGGAGTTTGTTGTTCCCATCTTCTGTATCGAGTAGCATAACTCTTGTTCGTTTTAGCGTAGTACAGGTTCTCTGTGATCTTGTGGAGAGCCGTGACTCATCACTACTCTGAGTTTCTGTGTATAAATTTCTTTCACATGATTCTCAAAAAAAGATCCTTTCATTTCTCATGCTCACCGCCAATGGCGAGTTTCGTTGTCTTGGAGAGGATGTCCGTCCTTTGGAGCATTTAAATCCCATATGTTCAAGTTGTTTAACTGTTTTTAGGATTTCGTGCATTATCATTTAATTATTCAGTTCCACTTCTACTGTGTCAAGATGCTCTTCATCCACCAATTTAACTAATTGTATATCTTGCGTTCGGATATGTTTTAGTTCTGTAATTGCACTTAATAGTTGCAAGATGTTGGTACGATTTAAGATAACCAATGTCTTTGTGCGTTTCAAATTTGCGACTGTAATCACACATTTTTCCAATGCTTTTGTGGGATCTATGAAGTCAGGTGTTCTGAGCTGCAGGTATGCAATTGTCTCCCTTCACTCTTCGGTGGACCCATAGCCTTTTCAGGTGTTCTTTGTTCCCCGCCAGGTGGGGGTAATATCTTCTTTGGTGGAGTTTGCCGTTTTCCGCTGAATGATATGGTCCCAGGGCTCATAGAATGTTTGAGTTCCTCGTCCGATATCTCATCACAGGTAAGATCAATGATCTGGACCGATTCCAATTGAGCATCTGGGTATTGGTCCAATATGATCATGTCTGAGGTGTTGATGTCTTGTACTTGGGCCGATTCGTCAGAGGGAATCTCTTATATGTAAGTTGATAATTCCATTCATTCGGCATGTTGTCGAGCTTCTTCATCTTTCAGGGCTTGGCAATCTGTCGTCTGTGTGTTGGGTATTTTTGTAAACTTTATATATTCTGTCCTCTATAATTCTTCAGTTCTTTGTTTAGGTGGTTGTGTCGATGCCTCACACGGTGTGCCTTGTGGGAGTGATAGATTTCTTAAGAAGGCACGTGAGCCAGTTTGACGTTTTCTTGTCTTTTTTTCTTTATTGTTGCTCCCTTTTTGGCCCTTCACGGCATTCTGTTCCGAGATATGTCGAAAGTCTGTGGTTCAGGTGGTACCTGCGCTTGCGATTGCGGTTGAACTCCTGCTGTCTGTTTCTGTTCCAGCATTGCATTCTCCGGCTTATTTATCTGATCTGGTTGCTTAGCTGCCTCTTCGTGCATGCACCCCGTCACAGGGATTTGTGGTTCAGTCATTTTCGTTGTAATTTTTGACATCTCCTTCATCATAGACATCAAGGCTGCTGTTGATTGAATTCTCTCTGTGTGGTCTGCACTTGCAATATCAGCCAGTCTGTACTGCCATAAACGACTAGTCTCTGCCTCTTGGTCTAACCGTTTCTGTATCTGCACAATCAAGTTTTTCACATGTATCTGTTTTGTGTACATAAGAGCGATTAGTGTCGCTTGAAATTTGATTGCTTCTACATTTGCCTCATGTACTTTGAGGAACGGAATTAATGATTGTGAGGTAGTATTTATCAAAAGATTTTGCAGTTGAAACATTGTTGTTGGTAATTGAACAAGAGGTGGTTTTTCAGCCTGGTCAATCGGCATTTTAATTTCAGAAGGCATATTTAAAGACTGATGTACCCTCTCGTGGTTTATCTGTGGCTGCCACTTTTCCCTTATGTCTGATTCATCCTCTATATTTAACCTGATATAGAGTGTTTAAATATTCAGTAAGGAAATTGTGCTACTGTTTCAATTTTCTATATATATACAATTGTTAAAGCATGCATGCAGGATTAGGTTTCTGGAGGGGGGCAGAGAGCCGTTGACGGAGTTGAGTAGAACAGACAATATTGTGGTAGTCAGTGGTATTTTGCCATGCTGATGTGAAATATAGATCGGTCATCAGCTTTTTACATAGAGTATCAAAGCACATACAAGACCAGGCGGATTGTCACTTCATTGGATTTATGTGTCACTTCAATAGCATGTCCACCTTGATCAAGGAATTCAGGATGAAGGATGAATCTGCTAAAGCTCTGAAATATGAAATATTTTGATGTCAGGCCATGCCCCAGTCAGTTTACTACTGGCCCTAACTGCAAATTGTGTTGTATGTTTAACATGAAGATCAATGTTTCTAGACTGTAGAACAGAGAGATGAAGTACAGGACATCAGAGGAGGCCACATTCTTTGTACATGCAAATTTAAAGGGCATGGTGCCAGCCAAAACTACTTGGGAGGACGTCATGTGCAGCATGATGGGTTTCCTGATGCATTCAGTATTTTATTGAAATGTATATAGTGTGTTTGCTAAAGCACTGAACAGTTTTATATCAAACAGTTCAATTCATGTGCAGAAATGATGAATACGTATCAGAAGGCATATAAGAATGTAAGAATCAAAAAGAAGGAACCTGTAAGGCGGGAATGGAATATATGAAAAGAAATAGAGAGACAGATACATAGAGGAAGTAAGTTACAATATTTAGGAGCAAAAAGAGCAAAAAAGCAGAAGCAAGGTTGTGCCCATGGAATCTTAGGGACAGAAAGATGTTGTAGCGATTGAATGCGGAGAGAACAGGGAAAGTAAGGAGAGATCAGTGAAAAGAAATAGAGTGGGGTGAGACCATGGATACGTTTATATACTATTAAGATATATACCCAACAGGGATAACACCAGGATGTTGCATACCCTGAGATATTCTGCAGAGTAAGTAGATAAGGAGAATTATCAAAACAAATTAGAGTTTCATAAAACTTGATCACCTGTTAAATAAGGCAATCCCAGAATCTCTGAGGATGGCCTTCAAGAAGAAAAAGAATTTCAGGGATACTTTGAACAAAGCTGAAAGGGCGAAAAACCCCACCGGGAGTGTGCTACATAAACCCAAATTGGGGACATATCCTTGTCTCATTTGTCAACATTGCTCGAACATTATTAAGGGCTACCATATCAGGCACCCTGAAACAGGCACAAAAATCATGCTTCAACATTTTGCAACTTGTGATACCCACACTGTCATCAATGCCCTGAGATGCCCCTGTGGTAAATATTATGTGAGTTAAACTATGAGAAAAACAAGGAACGGTGGACTGAACATAAGTCAAACATCAGAACAACTAATGACAAGTCACCAGTCTACAGACATTTCAAGGAGTAGAGATACACAGTTGCACAAATGAGATGTGTAATACTAGAGGTGGATCACCCAGTTCCTCAAGTTGGGGACGTACAGAAAAAGTAAACACAATGGGAACTATATTGCACATACCATCGTGATGCTATCTGTCCACTAGGCATGAATGAGGAATTCTTCCTAGGTGTAACGCTCACCTGACTCCCACGGAGGCGCTGGCCTGGTTCGCGCTGCTGTGACCTCTTCTAAGGTGATGCGCAGGGTTCAGAAGACGGACTGGACCGGGCCCCCAAATCTGGCTTGTCTGGCTCGCAGAAGTATCCTTCTATAGGCGAAAATAAGGGATTAACTGTCTGTGGGGTAATGCAATCAGCCTCCCACTTTCCCCTCTCACCCTCCTCGAAACCCTTCGGTGATTCCTCGTAGCGTCTCACCTTAGGGTCTGGAAGGACGAGCTCTCCATCCTGCTTCTGATGCAGGGGCGCGTTGGTATCCAGTTACTTCACTGGATTTTCGGATTGGTGAGAACCAAACTTGCTTGGCTTACAAGTAAGTTTTTTGATAAGAGGTTCCCCTTGTGTCCATGCATTAATGTACTAATGCTAGTGTCTTTTTCCCCATAGGGGCCGGGGTACGGAATGCCGGGGAACAGGCACCGACCCGAGATGAGAGGTGAAATCCTTGTAGAAATCAGGTAAGACTTTAATGAGCATTTTTTGGTAATGTCTTTTCATTCGCTCATTAACGCTGATGTCTCTTTTTCCCCTTAGGGGCCGGGGTCCGGAAATGCCAGGATGCGGCGCACCCGAAATGAAGAGGGAATGAATCAACAGGTAAGTCTTTACATGGAGATTTAGCTTTCCTTATTTCCTTCTCTCTCTCACCTTTTATTCTGGTCTTTTTCTCCCTAGGCGCTTGGGCGTGACTGCGAATCCGGATGATCGCTGCTGAACATGGGGGCGCCCAGTAAAGGTGAGTGGAATGTGGCGCTGCAGCGATCGACGCGATGAGCTTTTAAATAAAAGTCTTCCTTTTCAGGATTTTCGGCGAGATGTCTCCAGGATGCGGATTTAGCAGGTAAGGACTTTTCCTTCTTCTGTTCTCTTCTTCTCTTCCTTTGCAGGTGATCCAGGATGCTGGCAGGCGTGGCAGAAGTCAGGATGCAGGAGCAGACACGGTGAGCGTCCAGCTGCTAGATGCAGAACAATGCGAAGCACGTGTGGCTGTTCGGGTGGGGTTTAAATAGCCTTGGAAGAAGTTCCAGGTATGTATCCTTCCTCCAATCAGGTATGTATCCTTCCCCAACCACGCCCGGATGGTAAATTAGTCCCACAGGTAAAGTAGTTCCTTTCAGGCCTCAAGGAGGCCGGGATCCTGCAGCATGGTCTGCATCAGGTAAGTGCACCCAAGCACATCCATAATGAGCCTGCCGCCTATGGCGCCAGGACTGATGTCTTTTATGAGCCTGGCGCCATAGGCGCCAGGACACTGTCCAAAGGGCCCCTATATGGGGTTGCTGGGTCCTTCCTTGGGGACTGGATGTCTGCTTTCGGGGACGCAGGGCTTGAACCGGCTCCCCGGGAGTGGGCATCATGACACTAGGACCCTTTTTATAATCCACTTGGAAGCAGTGTAATTCTTTCCTTATTTACCACATCACTAGGACACCTTTGAGAACAGGTTGTCATTAGATTTCTCTATAGACATTGTTTTCTAAACCTTTGGGTACACAGTCTACTGACACCCTGGCTAAGACTAGGTATCCATATGTCTTCACTTGTCTACATACAACATTATCTGGGAACCATAATGATGTCCCATTTTTCAAGTCATTTAGTTCCATGGCACCTTTTAGTGACCACGACTTTGAATCATGTTGTAGAATGGATTTATAGTAAACAAAGTCACCATTTTAGTGAACTGTGAACACTGGTCCTCTGAGTTGCATTTTTGTTGTATTACTCTTTCGGGGGCTCCTACAACAACATGAGGTAAATTGTGATGATGTGTTTTGACGTATGTAACTACTATACTGAGTTCAATGACCAAATTATACTTACTCTATCTGCTCCTACACTAAACATTACCATTGTACTCCAAAATATTACACTTTCTATCTTGGGACCAACAATAACGTGAGATTAATTGTGATGATGTGTTTTGTCTTATGTAACAGCTGTACTGGGTTTAATCACTGGATTTTACTCACTCTAACTGTTCCTACTCTATATGTTTCCATTGCATTACTAAATAAGATACTACAACAATGTGTAATACATTGTTATGATGTGTTTTGGCTTATGTAACCACCACACCAAGTTCAATGGCCTTATTATACTCTCTCTATCTTTCCCTAATCTTAATGTTACCATCAAAGTCCTAAATATGATACCATCTATCTTGGGACACACCATTGGTGTTAATATTTCGTGATATTGGATTCTCATAATGAGAAACACTGTCAGGAAGAACTACTTTGGCCATTTCACCACAGAACCATGACAACTAATACTGTTAAGTGATAGGGTCACAAGGCCCATATAATATTTAAGATGATAATTATGGATTTATACCATGATAGGCTTTCTCACTCGCCTTGTATACATATGGTATAGAGGATCTGGACCACAATAAGGTGTTATTCCAGGGTAGACTACTCTATGTTAGTGGCATTAAATTGGTCTACTTCCACATATGAATATATAAGTTATTTCTTTACTTTATAACATACTAACAAAAAGAACCTGTTTTCCAAATGTGTTCTGTGGACAGACATGACAACACTGTCATAAATTGTTGAAAATCATTGATCCTGTAGGTCGCTGCTGTGATTCACTTATCGTATGATGTGACTACAATGTAGGTAGAGCACTAGAATCTGCAGATCACTGCGCATATCCTTTGACAAAGTAAATTGAGCCTGCTGCCAATGAGGGATTCTTACAAGATGGTGCTCTTCCCTCTAGACTATTTGAAGAATGAATTGGAGGTAAGAACACTTATCATCAAGGCGCTGTGTCTGAGATATAATTTTTCTCTGTATAGTTACATATAAGTCTCAAGCAGTTAAGTTTCATTTGCTCAAATGTAAATTATACTTCGCAGACTCAAGTAAGGAAGGAAGCCACATACCTGGAGAAGAGACAATCGTGAAAGATGCTAGGAGAATCCTCCTGGGCGCCCCCTGCCTACTTGCTGAAATAACTAGCAAGTTGGAAGTGGGTTTCCAGGCAAACCCTCTGGGGAATAAAACCCTGATGGTGCTGGAGTTTGGACGTCACCCCCTGGTGGTTCTTCTGTTGGAGGTGTGTAGTATAGAGAGTGTTGTCAACTTCTTATTGTAGCTCAGAGAAGTTGTGAGCTAAAGATTCAAGCATAGGGTTTTAGAACAGTGATTCAAAGAATGACCGTAAGATCAGTTGGAATCTCGCTTACCCGACTTGTAGCCAGATGTGGAGACGTGTGTGCAGTATGAAGCCATTCCGTGTAGTGAAGAAATTATGTAGGGGCTGGATTGCGCTTTTGAATGAGAAAGTTAAAGTAAAAGGTGAGAGAAAAGTTCACAAGGCCAACAATGTATAATGCATGCAGCTGAGCTACCTGTGTCTTCCTACACAGCATTAGGAAAGGCAGAGAATCGTGACGGTGATCTGCTTTAAGCCGAGCATTCACAGACTTCCGGGTTTGCTGAATGTGAGGATGGTTACCGTGGAGATGGAATGGCGTCTGCCGCAGAACGAGGAAAGTTCTGAGCGATATGATACAAATGTGTTAGGTACGTAAGTGGGTTGGAGGCATCGTTCCCTATCGATTATCTACCCACATACCTACGTACTTGTACATGTCTGAATGCCGGAATGCAAGTGGAGGAATCAATGTTGTCACGGGAGCCGAGATCATTGCTAATTGTGGCGGACACTAACAGAATGAGAGAAACGACAGGGTTAGCGGAGTGCAAAAGCAGTAAAGGATAGATAGTAAAGTGGAAGGAAGTTTTGAACAAACTCACAGAGCGAAGCCATGGGGAGCATAACAATGTGATGCTGCTCAGTTTCTGCTGCCATATAAGGGTTCCATGACAACTAGGCAACGGGGACGGAGTCAGCCAGTAGGAAGCACAGCTGGAAACCGGAACACTGCATCGCCTCCTCAGCACCATCTTGGGAGAGCCAATAGAGACCAGCCCAATGCACCTCCAATGCTACCATAACGGCCATAACAGTTTGCCCCCTCCGAAGGGCGGACGTGCCAGGTTTGCCAGGGTGCAGCAAATGGAAACGGTGGACCAAACGGGGAGCATGGACAGCCGAAGCAGAGAATAATGTTGAAAAAGATAATGTGACCAAAGAAGAGAAAGAAAGGGTGTGGAAGAGTGAACAGCAGGGTTGGACTGGGACAAGAAACAGTCCTGGTCACCCAAATAAATGTGGCCCTCCCCTCACCTCAAAAAAGTGGCCCACCCCTCACCTAATGACCCTTGGTCTCTGATGACATCACCAGAAGTGATGTCTTTTAACCCCACCCAAAATTGACATCCCGGGAAGCGATGAAACACAGCCTTTCACCCCTTGACAAAACAGGAAGTGCCATCAAATGACATTGTACCTAATTACACTACGAAAAATAAGGGTATGATTTCACTAATGTGACATACATTTCATACAAGAATGGATCACCATATGTATCATAAATATTTAGATCCATATTGTCATTACTGTGAATCCAAACAAACGTCAGAGGACAAATGATATGTTATTCTAAAGCACTTATGCTTAAGCTCTTTTTTATAGAACAAATATGCATACAATATCACCCAACCTGTGTTGGTCCTCATTTATCGACCTAAGAAGGATGAAAGGCTTTTTGGGGCCAATCCGACCCTGGTGAACAGTGTTTAAGTGGAGATTGAAATCATCTAGAAAGAAAAGGGGAGCAATGTGAGGAAGAAGAAATAACTGAAGAGAATCAAAATCCTTTTTGAAAGTGAGAAGAGATCCAGGAGGCGGGTAAATAGTAAGAAAAGCAAGTGTAGATGTTTTGTGAAAGTAGAAAATGGGTCATCAAAAGTAGAGTAAAACGGATGATTAGGAGGGGAAGAAGAGAGGGCCCAGGAAGAATGATACAGAATACCAACTATGCTGCTGTTGCGAGTAAGGCGGGAGTGTGTTCAAAGTTAGTAGTATAGGAAGAGAACAGAGCAGGCATAGTAGTGTTCTAAGGAGAAAATAAAGAAAATTAAGGTTAAGCCTGAAAAAGAGATCAAGAATAGAGTGAGATTAGTTGCAGGCTGAAGGAGCAATCCAGTGTCCTATAGAGACCAACAAAGATAAAGAAGAGGAAAGGGGAGAGTAGAAAAGATTAGATGGGTTACAGAGTTGACGGACGATAGGATCTAGAGGAACACAGTACAAAAATAGGAGAGGACATATTAATAGAGATTAGGGACAAAGAAGCGAGAAAGGGAATAGGAAGAAGAGGTGCAGACAATGGCGTAGTGTGGACGTCAGGGTGCCCGGGAGAGGTGGAAGAGATTATGTGCAGTGCCAGTGAAGAAAGTGCCAGGTTGTGCCAAAGAAAAATGATGGAATACAGAAGAACCATAAAGTATTTTCACAAAGAAAGATGTAATAAGAAAATGTGACCAAGATGGTAGTGAAACAAAGCAAACATACACAAAGGGGGGAAACAGGATATATAAGTTTCCTCAAATGGAAGCCCTTTAATGAGGACACTCAAAAGAACAAAATACATTCATCAAGGGTCACATGAGTAAGTCACATGACTGTTAGCTCCCAGCGCACATGCTTCAATGTGAGAGGGAGGAAGCAGCGTAGGGCACGCAAGCAGCATCAAGCAATCCTGTCCTGCCATGTAAGGGGGGGGGGGCACTGAATCTACGTTAAAATAACCAACATTTTATAGCGAGTCACAAAACGTTGATTTATTTATTTGAATTTTGTCACAGTTTGTCGAATAAAATGCAGTGGGAGACCCCCACATCTCCCCAACATCCCCTCGCTTTAATTAATACCCCAACCCCACTGCCCTCTATTTTTTCGAAGAACTTTGATAACATTTTAAGTTTTGTGACTCTCAGTGTTTGTCCTCGTTATTTTGGTACGATACCTGGGCACCACATGCAGCTCCTTCTCCATCAACAGCAGCAGTTTGAAACCTGAAGCAGGCACGCGTCCAGGATGGGAGCAAGGAAGATGTTCAGGTCGTTTTTAGGGGTCACGTGATGCATCTCATCTGTGAAAAGAAATGCGAGGGAGAAGGAGTTTATGGCCATAAAGCAAATAAAATGACTGGAAATTCCCTACAGTTGATGCAAATCTGCCCTTTGCCACCAGGGGCCCATGAAAAGGAAGCATGAATGAAACAAAAGATTGTCTCCAAAAACTGGATACACACTAATCTGACTTAAAGGATAGTTCCGGGACTTTTTTTTTATTGTTCCTACGGTTCGGCCATGTGTTTTTAAGCATAAATCGGTAGATCGTAGAAAACTTTCCTATGGACCTTACCCGACTTTTCGTCCATTAACGCACTCGAAATCAGCCGCCATTTTGTGATAATCCTATCATTTCCCCCCATCGACCTGGCTCACCTGCGTTTGCGGCACTAAATCATATCCCCCGCCCCTGAAACAGACTTTATCAAAACATTCATATTCCCTGCCTCTATCCGTGACGTGACTGTGCTGCGTAGGCAAACGCGCCCAGGCGTCTTCTAAGCCACTCCACACAGAACCCGGAAACCAACACAGATCAGCTCACAACACAGCGCGCCACAATTCGGAATATGAGACTGTACTTTTAAATCAAACCGCAAGATTGTAAATTTGGTAAAGTACATTTATTTGACATCAAATGTTTAGAGAATATTCAGCGATTTGCATTTTTCTTTGCTCTCGATCCAAAATAGTTCGTCTTGAGGCAAGCGATGTTCGTGTGCAGTACACAGGGTGTTGGTTTACGATAAAATAAGCTCTTCGGTCGCACTGATAATCGCATGGCTGTTCCAACAACGAGGCACTAGGCCACCACAAGGGTATGTATGTTGCATCTAGCCATTAGTACCGCGTAAGGGCATACTTGTACTTGGCGATCGTCCCATAAAATGGTCAGGGTGGTAACGTTGTTCACGCGGAGAAGCAACTGGCGGTTGTAAAAGCCATCCGCCGGTGTCTGGTACTGGTGACACATACAATAATGAAGGATGTACCTGTTTTAAAAACATAAAAAATGAAATTAGTCTCACCATCAGATCTTTATTAAAATTATTCATTTTATATATTAGGTCGGGAAATTATTTCATAGCTAGGACAGTGCAACTGGGTATTATACGTCATTTCCAGTAACCCACCCCCTCTCCTCCACCTTTTTCAGAGCCGCCTGAGCGCCAGTGGACCACTTTGTCACTGATATGATATAATATGGCATTTGCAACGCGCCTATACACAAGTGTTTCAAGGCGTGGCGAGGCAGGGAGGGGGGGGAACAAGGAGAAGACAGACAACGATCCTACTAGGCCAGGTGTCATTCAGATCGCTCAAGTGCAGGGGTAGGGGGAAGGTAAAAGTGCAAGGGGAAGGGGAGGAGGAAGTGGAGTACAAGGTAAGTAGCATAAAATAATAAATACATAGGGCCAGCTGGTGGCGAGTGCAAGGTAAGTGCAGAACAAGTGCTGGGAAGGGGGGGCTGTAGGATACTGAGACAGTCCCCCAGTGCAGGGGTTGACAGGGAGGCAGTGCAGGTGGAGAGTGGAAGGGCCCAGGACCGAGGTCGCAGACAGTGGACCAGTTGTAGCAGGGGAGAGGGAGAGAGAAAGCAGAAGCAAAGAGGAAGGTTTTGAGGTGCTTCTGTAAAAGGAGATGGTTCTCCTCAAGATAGTGCGCGGTACAAAACAATATGCCACATAGAACGAACAAGTACAACTTAACCCGTCTTTAAAGCTACTGTATAGTAATTAAATTGCGGTATAAACTCATCTAAAGAGTTACTTACATTATATTTGCATTTTCCATTGTGTCTGTGCGTAGGGCAGCCCCGAAATACCACTCCTTCTATGCCGACGTTATTTCTTCTAATGAACGAACATTAAATGGCTTTTGTTTCTGAAATTATATTCATTATCGTTTACGTTATTGCACCACACCCCCAAAAAGAAGTCTTTCGGGATGGTCCCGGCCTGTCAAGGTCAAATAACAATAGAACCTTATACTGAGTCGTGGGCCATTACGGCACCCGAGCAAAAAATCAAAGCAGCTGACCTTCACTTTGAACGAGCACACATTCCTAGTTAGCTACATTCAGTGTAAGGCCATCTCACAGGACTTGAAATTTACACTCCATCTTTGCATTTTGTCTGCGTGCATTTGCAGCCCCAGAGAACCATAAATACGGAGACATTCTATATTTTTTGAAAAATGATTTATATTACTGTTTGGTTTAATTTAATGCGCAAATGAACAAGGTTGGATAGACACATTGCATGTACACTGAGCAATCACTTTTATTTACACAATACATAGCTACACATATTCAATGGGCCTGCGACATGAGGAGACTCCAGAGCAAAGTCACAGGTGACACCCGGGTGGTTCGCACAACTGCACGGTGAAGGGAGGGGCAACGGTGGAGAGACACATTGAATGTACACTGAGCAATCACTTTTATTTACACATTACATAGATACACATATTCAATGGGCCTGCAACATGAGGAGACTCGAGAGAACAGACAATCAAATTACAATCATTTAAACCGTGATGTGTATTTCTCAATGAGCTCTGCTTTAGGTGGACATGGAACAGAGGCAATGTTGGGTGGCAATGCAGTTGTCCCCTGCACAGGTTCGTTCACAACTCCATGTATGTGCCTATCTAGGACATCAACAATAAGTCTCTCAATAAACTCATATTGCATATCCTGAAACACTGGTTTTATCACCCATTGTTTACTTCTTTTAGTGAAGGCCTTATTGTAGCGAAGCGTCCCTAAAGTTCCGGTCGTCCTACTTTGTTGACGGCCAACATTATGGTTATGTGCCAAGACCGCTAGAAGAGTCCGATTTATCATGCCCTCCATGCCAAAATGCAATCGTTTTGGCCTGTACTTTAGGCACATATTGTGGAACACCTCCAAATCTCCTGTGTGGCAGAATTCCGTGAGTCCCCTCAAATCTCTTGTTATAGTTTTATCAAATACAATCTTTTCAATGGCTTTGTGAGTGGGTGATGAAGGAATCAACCACTTCTTCTTCCGTGCCTCCTCTGTGGACAAATGGCCATGTTCACAATTGTGGAAATGTTGGTTTGTGGTCCAGCGGTGAACGTTGCTACAGTGTAGCATTACTGACCGCCATTTTTCCAGTAGAATTTCCAACGACCCTCCACATGTTTTTGAGCTCCACCAAAGATGCTTGCTGATTGACTTGGACCACTGTGAAATACCTTGCATATCTTTTTTTTTACCTGCAGGCGACATTTTTTTATTGATTGTTTTTGCAAGATGCCATACGTCAAATTGGTGATTTATATTTTTGTACTCTTCTCTCATTGTCTTGGCAATTGAAACATGTCTGTCCGTGGCTATCAGGTCGATCACCATTCCCCTCGATTGTAGTTCTTGCAATGATGCTACAAAGCCAACTTTCTCCATGGCCACTGAGGATGTACTTTGTGACACCTGCACGACCACCGAACTCACAATTTTCTTACTTTCCATGTCCTGAAAGTGGTAGGTGCAGTACTTGGCTGAAAATCCTGGGCTGTCGCACTGTCCATCACCGGCTAGCCTGAACCGTTTGCCCGCGAATGTACTATCAATAGAAATTTTTTCCATTCTCCAAGCTTCGCTAATGGCTGGAAATAGATAATCGATTTGGTATTTGTAGAACTGAGTTTTCGCAATGAAATGGATTCCCACAAACTGAAAGAAATACTCTAACTTTTTAAAACTTGAACCACTAAAAAGTGCGGCCACTGCACAAAGTAGATTGCCTGCTGGCAGTTGGCCCAGCATGGGTTGTGCAGACCATGAGAAAGGATGATATTTTGTACAGGTGGCATGTATTTTAAGGTTAGTGCCTCGAATTGCACGAGTCACATTAATCAATGGCTCCCCACATACTTCCCCACCAACCGAATGCCCACATTTCATCCTAATAATAATATCAATCAAACAACTATCGAATACAATGAATTTGGCCTCTTTCCTTATACTGTCACTCTGCATCCCAGCTGGTTCGGCCTGTAACGTTGAGGACATGTCACTCACATGAAAGGTAGAATCTCTGATATCGTCTTCCGCTATGTTCAGTGATATTTATGGTGTTTCATTGTCGTCCACTTCATTCTCTTCCATTGCAACATCTGTTCCTTCTCCGGCGATGGGTGAATAAAACAATTTCTTCAACTTTCTCGCGGTCTTAGTTTTTGCGGGTGTGGATTCTGTGAATTGATCTCCGACTGCATCCGAACTACCAGGAGGACATTCACTATCAATGGCTGGTGGTGGTATAGCTCCGTTGTCAATCACTTCATATTCTTCCCATTGGCACGATGCATCTCCAGTCTCAAGTCCCTGCCAAAAGGTTTGACAAGCAACATCTCTCGTTCACTTCACTGTCTGTGTAGATCTAGTTCGTACACCCACTCGCAACTAGAGGACAGATTGGAAAAGGGATGTTCAGTTTAAACACAACTTACAGTATTGAACTATTAACAGTGAAAAACAACATAATATAGTGACCAGGACACTAACCTTCTTTTGCTTTCTTTTCTTTGAAACTTTCTTGCCTCGAACTTCAACATCAGGACGCTGTTGCTCCGACTCGTGTGTGCATGTCTCCACTTCCTCTTGCGCTGCAACGACTATATTTTCATGATAAGCACATCCATCACACACTGACGCTCCATCGACTCCCTGAAACATAGAACTTTCATTAGTATGTATAATAATATTGAAAACACAAAATGTACTTGGGGACCAATACCCACGCACATCTCAATAGCAAAACACGAATGAACGCATTGTGTAGAACATTCAAACGACAATTATTCACGCATTGTTGATCTATTTAGATGGAACTGTCAAGATCCATACCTCGGGCTCCGCATAGACTTCCATTGATGATATTATTGAAGATGACGCTTCAGCAACTCCCTGAAACACAATAATTGCATTAGTATGGTTTTCTATTTTGTTAAAAAGAACATAAACTTTGTGCAGGTGTCAACGGCTCATCTAAATAGACCTGCACAAATGATCAGTTGTATAAAATAAGTAATGGATATCTAAATATGATTCGATTTGCTCGATCGTTGGAAGTGTCACCACCCAGAGATCTGCATCAACTACTAGGGGTGATGTTCTTGTAGAACATTGCGCCGACCCGTAACTGCATGCTCCCCCTTCTTCTTGGACTAATGCTCCATCGACTCCCTGAAACATAGGACTTTCATTAGTAATGAACACAATATTGAAAAAAGAAGACACATAGGAGGGCGACGACAGAAGAACATATCAATGGCTAAAAACGAAAGAAACATTGTGTGTAACAATCACGCTACAAGAATGCAAGATCTGATGATCTCCATCGATGGAACTGTCCGGAAACGTACCTCGAGCATCTGAGTGACATCAACGGTTGTCGTCAATGCGTTGGACTCCTCAGCATCTCCCTGAAAGACAGTACTTGCATTATTTTGGATAACAATAATTATAACTGAAAACAAAGACTAGAGGACGAGTACTAGGGTGTACCATTAGGTAAAATAATTACACGATAAATTAAAACTATTGATTTACATGCCTAAAACAAGTCAATGGCAGAATAGCTAAGTAAGATTACCCGATAGGCGCTTGAAGTGGCTGATGACTGCAATAACGACACGGATGGAGAATCTTTCGCCTTCATATTGAGTGGATACATAAATGGGGAAATTATTGTTAGCTAATGCTACACACTACCGCAAGGCCGAGAGCTAAATCCGTAAACTTGACTCACCAGTGGAGGGATGTGGACGAATAGAGTGGGAATAGCGGTTGAGAGCAATTTTCGCTTCGCTCGCGGTGTGTTCTTCTTTATTAGCAATGATGTGGAGTACATGTCTGAGCTAAAGTGCCTGCTGCAGATGCGGTATCGATCACCCCTCTTGTCCGCAAAGACTTCTAGGACTCTCAAGCTCAGACGGTGGATATCCGCAATATCGGACCCATTCTCTTATCTGATCTATTGTCTTAGGGAAAACATGCATTATAGTACCTTCAGATTTTTTATGGGTCTTCGAAGGGCAACCGCCAATGGAACAGGCAGGCATTGTGGAAAGTTCTGAAAAGTAAAGATCAACAATTCTCTATGAATACCAATGTGTTAAAAAATTAAATGACACATAAAAGGTTCAATGCAAGGTTCGTTTTGGTTCTTGGAACTATACACGTTATTCACATGCGGATAAGTATTTGAATAACTTTAAAAAAATAGAAAAATAATTTGACTAAACTCAGAACATGTGACTAGTTCCTTGCATTTACTGTCTTGAACGAAAAGAAAACATGGATGCAATTTGATGACTACTAGCAAATAGATATAAATTAAAAAATTGGACGCAAAATGATTATGGTACATGGCCTTACCTTGACGAACAAACAGTTAGATGCAGGGATCAGAGTAGTTTCTTGTCGTAGAACAGGGAGCAGTTCACAGGTTGCAAACTGACGAGTTTGCTCGAAGTGGTCACGGAAGTTCACAGAGACGAAGAGCAGATAACCAGCACCTTCACGGGTTGACTAGCAAAGCGCAAAGAAGTTCTCATTAGAAATATGAAGTGGGTTATAAAGAATTCGAAACAGGGGTGTGTTTGTGAATGAATGACGTGAATATGTCGTGGCATTATGCGGTTTGCAGGGGGCCGTCCAGCGTGAGGGGGGATGCTTGGCAGGAGACACGGGGTCTGGAGGTAGACATGGGAACAACAACCCATGCTCTATAGACCACTTTGAAGTGTACATGGTCTTTGGCACCTCTTGGCCTTTATCGCTCCCTGACAGCTCCACTTGCCAGCGCAAGTACCCCGGTGCGAACTGCCTTTGATAGGGCGGGGGGTGGATTGGGGCGGTGGTCGTGCAGACAAGACACAGGAAGACTTGTGAATGGAGACACACTGATGTGGATTGCAGGGGGGCGTCCAGCGTGAGGGGGGATGCTTGGCAGGAGACACGGGGTCTGGAGGTAGACATGGGAACAACAACCCATGCTCTATAGACCACTTTGAAGTGTACATGGTCTTTGGCACCTCTTGGCCTTTATCGCTCCCTGACAGCTCCACTTGCCAGCGCAAGTACCCCGGTGCGAACTGCCTTTGATAGGGTGGGGGTGGATTGGGGCGGTGGTCGTGCAGACAAGACTCGTTTGCCGCAGGGCCTCACCAAGGAGAGGCCATCTAACTGCATGTAAGAGGCAGGCTGCAGGATCTAGTACATGGAAGGCAGGGGGGTGAGTTTATAAATACCTCACCCTCCCAGGAGAATATATGGGTGCAGTTCACCCTGGAGACCCTGGATGCCTAGGCAGTTAGTCAGCAGCAGGCTGGCCTGTGGTGGCAAGGCGGCACGGGCCAGAGGGGGTCATCTCTGTACCCGGTGCCCAAAAGGATGATTTATTATGATCAACCATATTGATTATTTACCTATAACCATGTTTTGTATCAATAAAATCCAACGGCCTTTTATTGCCAACGCTTGAACAAAGTGGTGTGGTAAGTATTTTTGGGGGAGGAGGCAAGGCCGGGAGGCTTGATGCCAACCCGCAAAATAACATATGTATGTCTGCTGCATATGGGTTCAACGGTTATGTGGATTGAAGGTGGGCGGCCAGCGTGAGGGAGGATGCTGGCCGGAGACATGTGGTGTGACAAGACAAGGCACAGGAAGACTATTCAATGGAGACACACTAGATTCATTTAAAAAATCAAAACAACCATTGTTAAAATATATGTTGGGTTTTATTTTAGATCTTAATTTCAATTGAACATAAATAATAAACATTACACATTGTAAAGTTCTGGTTGCAGCACATCCAGGGAAAATCTGCCGTATTGTCCACTGTCGCTGGGGAAATGTTGTCTAATGGCAAGTACCGCACAGGCAGGTATTACTCTCCGAACGCGGTGTCCGAACCTCCCGTGAAGCCACCAAGTGAAGCAACGATAGGCCACCAGCCTGTACCACCGGTGAAAAAGAAAGATGCAAACGGTATTAAAATGACAAAACTTTCTTATCAATGTCGATGAAGGTAAAAAATGTCATTCTGCTTTGAAAAAAATTCTATCTAGAAAATGCACAATATGGAACCAATTTACATGCGTTCGAATGATATGTAGATGTAATTTTATATGTGGGAGACGACCATGAAATAGTAGTGGCATCACTGACATCACAACCAGAGTATACTTACTCGTTACTCGGATTACGCGGACGAACAGTGCCGCGAAGTTTGTGCATAAGCACCATCATCATCCTCAACACGGTCCGTGAGAGGCAGGCTTCCCTGAACTCTGGCAGCTCGGTGATGCATTGCGGACTTGGCTCGCCTTCCGAAATGTAGGCCAAGCACCCGGAATTTTCACGGCAGCAGCAGTTCTCCTCCTCAGTTGGCATTAGCTCGCACCGATTGCACTTGCACCAGGTGGAGACGCCGTCCATGCGACATGGTCCTGGCTCTTCATCCGTTGACTGGTCCTCCCAACTGCCGTCCGAATCCCCATCGTTTTCGCGTGCTTGCCTTTCCAGTAGTTCCTCCTCGGTGTACTCGGGCTCGTACATATACGGCATTATTGTAGCCATTGTGTGGTAAAGAAAGTAAAATAATTTACAGAGATGGTACAGGTGTTCACAAGGCCTAGAAGCGGCGAAGGTAGCTGACCAGAGCACAGAAACGAGTCACAGAATACTCAAAGTAACACAGAGAGAGTAATGGAATCGAAAATCTGCTGCTGTGTGTTGTGAAACGGTGTGTTTATACTTATTGAGGAAAGAGGTGTCCTGCCATTTCCATGGCGACACTTCATTAGCTGAGGCGCAGCGATTGTTGACACGAAACGTGCTTTGGCGTTGGGAAATGGGCGGTACGCGTCTGCTGATGTCAGGCTCAGGGGCGGGGGATTTGATTTAGTGCCGCAAACGCAGGTGAGCCAGGTCGATGGGGGGAAATGATAGGATTATCACAAAATGGCGGCTGATTTCGAGTGCGTTAATGGACGAAAAGTCGGGTAAGGTCCATAGGAAAGTTTTCTACGATCTACCGATTTATGCTTAAAAACACATGGCCGAACCGTAGGAACAATTAAAAAAAAGTCCCGGAACTATCCTTTAAACAAACATATTATGAGAAGGGGAGGAAACGCAGAAGATTGCTACAACATTGCTTACACTGGCTGGATTCCAAGAGAGGTATCCAGGGGTCACAAAGTAGTACTTGCTTAGCATAAAATGTGACCTTCACAAGGTCAACAAGAGATTCCGTGGGTCTGTGGTGGGTAAGATTTCGTAGAGTCCAACTGGTGTGGCACTTTACAAGACTTATCTGCTTGGTATTAGTGACACAACCTTTAACAGGCCTGTACTATACACGTTGGTACAAGTCGGTAGAGTGGCTGAGCAGCCAGGCTTATCTTAGAAGGGGTACTGTGAGTTGCAGAGCAGTACAATTAAATCAGTAGAGACAAGTAGACAAGTAAACACTTACACTTACACTGTAAAAGTTATATTAAATTATGTATTCATATACACAAAGCAAATGAATCACACTGTAATGAAGCAACTAATAGTAACACCTAGCACAATTTCATAATCAAGTTATTAAAGTAGCAATAGTGCAGGTAAGTAAAATATTTTTGTACTAAAACATTTCCAGCACACGGAGTGACATCAGTTAAGGTCAGTAGTAGCACATACGGTTTACCATGCAATATTGAGTTTGGAGGGAAATGTGTAAAATAGAACACTGTAGCCTTGTAACAATATTCTTTTCTCCCAAAGGGATGTAGGCAGTCCTTTACCCCAGCAATAATAATGTAAAACAATTAAAACCTGTAAGGGAGCACGCAATGCCAAAGTCAGTAGGGTTGAGAAGGGATGCCTTTAAAGAGTTTAGACAGTCAAAATCAATAGGACAGCTCTAGTTCTGATGCAATCTTCTTAGAAAAAGAAAATGTTTGCTGAACAGTTAGTAGTTCATTGGTCGTGCTGACGAAAGGAAGAACGTATGGCAGGCTTCTGTGGTAGCACTCTCGAAAGGGATTCTGCGGCAATGAATTCCACTCGTTTCAGTGGCTCTTTGTGGTTCTGGCACCTTTTTCTCAGCATCGAAGAAGAACAAACAGCTCCGCTTGGATTTGCCTTGGTCCTTCGGTCCTGAACTCTGGTGAGGGGAATCTGGACCAATAACTCCTGCTTCTGGAGATCCTTAAAGATGCCCATGATGTTTTGGCAGGAGACATTCTCAGAAAGATGTTGCACTTGTCTGTGGTCCAGGTACCCCAGGTATTGGGAAACTGCAGTCCAGGAGAATCACAGCAACTCAGGGGTTGGCCCGGAATGAAGCAGGTCTTGAGGCTAGTTGGTCCCACCAGCCTAAGGGAGGAAGTCATCCTTGTCAGAGCTTCCCTGTTGATGGGAAAACGGGGTCACCACAGCTGCAAGGCTTCACTGGTTCTTTCCTGGAAGGTGCTGCTGCCGTCTCTCTGCATCTTCTTCAGATGTGATTTTCCATTGGTCGACTCTGCCTGTTGTCTCAAAACCCTTGCCTTATATGTGAAATCCCATTCATTCACAGCACTAAGCTGTCAATCACAGAGGGGGGATCGTCCTCAAGGACAGCCACCAACCCAGCTGGAACTGTTTTTGGCCAGGCATGTCTGCAAACAAAGGTCAGTGAAGTTTCAGGCTCCTCCCTCACTTCCTACCTTCCCAGACACACTGGAGCCTGGGCGTGCTTCAGGGCTGAAGCCCACCAAACGAGAAAACACACATGGACTCAAACCTGATCTGAACAACAGAGTAAAAACTCAGAAGGAACAAATACATGAGAAATGACAAAAAAAGAAGACAGGGACATTTTGGTAAAATGGTCACCCATGGGTGCTGTACTGTAGCTGAGAAATCAGCCTGAAAATACATGGCACAAAAGGCAGTAAAAAGAAACCACTGCCACAAGCCATTCAAGTTAGTTAGTGTAACAAAATGATGCATTAGAAGTGGGATAATGAGTTACTATGTAACCCCCAGCACTCCACATAAGGTGGTGTGTGTGCTGGACCCACAATGGAAAAAGGCAAGTAGGACAAAGTGTGGGATGTATTGACCCACTTTGCTATACTATGTGGCCTCACTCTGCTGTCTATGGTGCAAGAAACAGTGAAATGGTGGCAAAACCTTTGAGGCGCGCCAAAACCTACAAAACCGCGTTCTTCAAAACAAAAAGAGGGCTGCACAATCGGCCATTCATGGTGCATGTGTGATGGAATAGAGCACACACTGCAGAAAAAGTGCCAGTGGGCTCCATGAGAAGCAAACATAGAGTGCAGAGGGAAAAGCAGCGCTTTGCAAGTGAAACTCCAAAATATGCCTGCAATTGACATTTACTTTGCTGCTAAAACTCCAAAATGCCTGTACGCAACACTTATCAACACTCAAAATCTTGCTCGGCACTAAAATGTATTTAACCAAATGAAGCACTGTGAATGTATAAAGTCTCGAAAGGTTAAGAGCAAAACATTTTTCAGCAAAACTGGATTGCCTGTGAATGACAGTCCCGGTCAAAAATCTGAGTGCAGCATACTGGGCTACCTGTGAATGACAGTTCCTGTCAAATGGGATCTCCTGATTAGACTTTAAAGTTATCTAAACTAAAAGCCTGCCGGATTTGCAAATATAAAAGTATTGTTGCTGAAAGAAACACAGATTTCAGTTGTTTTTGATCCCACAGGTTTAAATCTAAGAAAGTAATTTATCTATGTCATTTGATGCAACAGGTTTGTTTTCTGCTGGATTTTAAGTCAAGAAATTAAGAATAAATTAGCCTGGCTGGGCTGCAAGAAGTGGAAAAACAGGTTTCCCCCAAGGGGAGGGCATTCCTCTCAGCAGAAACTCACTGACACATGATAATTGTTGGTTAGGACAGACTAGGTCTGCAGCCAAAGGCTGAACAATGGCAGATCCCCAAGGCTAGGAAATGGACGTGTGAAAGGGTTGTAAACTGGCCTGCAGAAGTAAATCCAAAAAAAGGTGGGGGCTACTCCTTGCTCCAGAGACAGACACAAGGATGGCCATTTGCTGCTAAGAATATTTAATGAACATTTCTTTAGAGACTTATAACTTTTTATCAGAAATGGTGAAAAATATAAAAAGGGCAGATTTGTAAGTCTAATTCTTGGCACTACGTTTCAAAACGTAGTGGAACTATGTAACATATTCGGAACAGGAATGGTGATATATGTGGTTTTATTGGAACTGTATTTATGCTAGAATTGTTAAACTTTACACACACATCCCTATGGTAAACACAAATATTTGTGGAAATTTTGAGAAACATTGGAAATTGCGTTCATGAGGAAATTGACAAAATGCTGCAAAAAGGCAAAACAAGATCTCACAGCTGCGGGATTTTGATGAACAGATACTCCATAAAATATGGAATTCTTGTATGTAATTTTCATAGAGGTTACAAATGTATAAATATGTATTTAGGACAAAATTTGATTTTGATACTAGTGGCTAGGGGAGGTTTCTAAGGATGGTAAAAACCAAACCATAAACTTGACATCACCAGTGTTTGAGCCAATCACTCAGATGCAAGGCGGAGATGAGGCTCTGATCCAATCCCAGTCCACAGGGGCGAGTTTAGTTAAGCCGGCCCATACACCAATTTTTGTGATGTCATTTAAAAGGATAAATAGAGACAGCTTAAAACACATAGGGACTCACTCTTCTGATTCCAGCGAAGCACTCTGATCCAGCATTCAACATCCTTCCCGATCTAGATGCCAAGGACCAGGCCAAGCAGTAGCTGAACCATTTTCAGCAATCCCTCAATCCTCAAACTAATTCTTACAACCCAGTGAAGCACTGTGGTGTGAGAAAGCATCCTGAAACTAGCATCCTTAATCTAGTTGGCTTGCTACCACAAAGGCTTGCCTGAAGAACTCGCCATCCCGCTGATTTGAAATACCCAGAAACAAGAAGGGCAGATCCTGTGCAGTTCCGGTGACGGGACTAGCTGATTCAGTCCTGTGCCTGATGTGCTGTCTTTCCTTGATAGACCCAATCCATTGACCAGAACCGTGACTGCCCAAAAATCTTAAATCCCAGTGTATTGTGAGTTTTAACAGGATGCTAAAGAACTATTGTATATCTTGCTTATCTTGTTCCACTCTAATCTCTGAACTATCCCTACTTTCATAACCAGTAACATTGTCAAAATCTTTAGTGCTATCTTATTCTGTCTAGTTGCCAGAACGCCATTTTCATAGTCATCTTTATTTGTGTAACTCTGATCCATAAATCCCACTTTGAGTGTTTGGACTGGTGCCACCGGGGAAGGTGATGGGGATCTGTTACTGAAGTCATGAATCAGTCTCAGAGCTTACTTCGTCCCGACTTGGTTGCCTAGCCTGAATGCTCTAACCTTGAATGAAAGCATAAGCCATATTTTCTGATTCTAAACTGAAGTCCTTCTCCTAAATCGTGTCTTTATTTTCGAAAAACACCTCTCACTAAAACCTCCATAATTCTCTCAGTTTTTAAGATAGAAGCGAGTTTGAACTCCCATATGTACCTAGCATCCTCAGCTACATTCACAACATTGTGAAACATTGCGGTTGACCTGTTTTTATAAAAAATCGCATAAGTAAAAGTTTGCTGCGAATTGACTTTTGGAAAGGTTTTACATGTGTGAATTTCATTTAAATTATTTCCCACTTGGCCTTTGAGATCCCAACTGTTTCCTTTTGATTAAATAATTGCTTGTGTTTGCTTGCATCTGTTCAAACTGGCTCCCATAGGAATTTATAATAATTTAAGCATTTTTGAACATATTTTGTGTTTTTGCTCAGTCAATTTCAAAGCCAATCTGACAGTTGAAAAGTCAAATCCTTATTTCTATTGTGTTTAAAGGGGGAAGGTGGGAGTGATATTTGGTTTGGTCTGTGTTATTCCTGAGTACCTGCTCTCTCCTCACATATATTTAAATTGCCTATTGGTGGGTTGAGGGCTGTTGCAGGGGGAACCTCTAACCATAGTGCTATCTGTTCCATACCAACCCAAAAGTATTATTTTCTTTGCTGCATTCTGTTCGTGTTCATTACTTGATTCCTAATGCATTAAAGATATTATCCATTGTTCCGGTCACCCCATTGGTGATTGTTGTTACCTATTAAAAAAATATTGTGATTTAAATTCTAAATAAATAAACAAATATTTACCTTTACAACTATACTGATTCCTGGTTCAGTGTAACCTGGGGGGTATTTTGAGAAGGGTGTGATATGAGTAGTATATCATTCAGAATATTGAACTTATAGATAAAAATAAATAAGGGTTTCATTTGCGCACTACATGCAGGGCGAGACTTGGGTGTGTGCCTGATTGAAATCACTTACAAAAGGTTATCCTGCTATTCTTGGGAACTGAAGTTCACACAAAAAAAATGTATTTAAACAAATTTTGTTGCAAACCTTTCGATGGAAAAATGTTTTGTTGTAAAGTTTTTCGATGAAAGACTGACTAACATTGAAACAGAAGGAACACAAAATCTTAGTTAGAGGGAAAAGACATGAGTGAGTGGCAAAAAGGCCCACTCACTGAGGAGGTTAAAATCAAAAAGGTCCCAGATTCCACCAAATGGCTGGGGGTCTCTAAGGTTAAAGGGAATTAGCACAGAAACTGAAAATTCTCCCTAACAGTCTGCAAGCAATGCTACAGGTATCATGGAAAGCCACGACACTAAACCACACACTAGCCCCAAACAAACCTACCTCACATTCTCTATTGTCTATGATCCCCCACACACTGGCTAAAATATCATCTTGCTTCAATGATAGCTGTCTGTGCCATGAAGCCCAGGGAATGGTGAACCATGGGCCTTACAAATACCACACAACATAACATGAAAAAGCATTGACAATGCCAACAGTTTGGGCTTGTGTGTAGGCATGGGCAAGGCATTTGTCAGGCACCACCGTAGTGCTATTAACTGACCATTGATAGTAGCAGCTGCAAAATGGTGTGAGTATCTGGGCATATAATAGCAGTGTCTGGCAAATGCCTAATATTTATACGCAAGCCAAAACTGTTGCTTATTTTTAACAGGACGTCAGTGAAGGACACTCTTATTACTTATAAATCGAGTGGCTGAAGGCAGACCTGGTTAAGACATTTTTGTTACAGCAGTAGCATGTTAACAGCTCCAAACAAGTAAGTAGCTCTCAGCATACTGCTTTGAAAAAACACTGGCAGGCACTTTGAGTGCAAAGTTTGAAAATAAGGCTTGATTAAAGCAAGTTCTAATAGTTTGCATGAAGAGGTATTTTGGGCACGGAGGAGCTTGCATTGGGTAGGCATTCAATAGCTGGGCACATAACCAAACACAATCTACAGGCTGTGTGTTCCTGCTTATATGCCATTCCTCACCATATTTACTCGAATGCAATGTTGCAAGCACATCCAAACTAATGAGATTTTGGGAGAGTGAAGCACTTACTACCTTTGAGTTTTTTTTGGATCACCACCTCACACTACCAAAGGCTCCCTCGGGAGACTGCCACTACTTTTCCTGTCACCCCTTGTCTATACCTCCCGCGAGTCCCTAAGTCATATCTATTTATTTATTGTTTGCTTGTTAGGCGCTTATACAATAAGAAAATACTGTTTCAAAGCTCCCACAGAGTACGGAGGGAGAGGAGTGGGGAAAAAAAACATTAAAATACAATATTTAAGAGCAGGGGGAAAGGTGGAAGGGACAAAACTACTATGCCTTGTGAGTATTCAGAATGTACAAGTGCAGCAAGGAGGAGGGAAGAGAATGTAAGTGCTGGGGAGTCCAAGCTCGTAGGTGAGCCACAGATGAAGTGCTAGGCATGTTGAGTGCTACACAGACTGTGGCCGCGGGAGGTATAAGTGCGAACCTCCACGGCAGAGGGTGTGCAGATGCACGTGCCGTGGATAGAAAGGAACTGGGCATAATTGGCGTGGGAGGTCACGGCCCGAGGATGCATAAGGGCCCATGACACCAATCGCAGCAACTGTGGGATTACTAGAGGAGAGAAGAAGGGAAGGAGGAGGAAAAGTCTTAAGGAGCTTCTGGAATTTTAGAAGATCCTGCTCAAGGCACAGAGGGAGGGGAAGGCTATTCCATAGGAGGGAGTCCTACTCTCTGTTCAGCAAAACGCTTTACACACAGAGTTGGTGCCATAGGAACGTAGTGGTCTAGAGTGAGAGTATTTAGGGAGATAAAGTTGAAGATAGTGCGGGCCCCGGGCCCAGAGAGCCTTGTGGATGATGCGTATGGGTTTGAATTTAATCCATGCAGCAACCGGGAGCCAATGAAGACTGTTTAGTGCAGGAGAGATGTGGTCCCTGGGCTCAAGGCCAAGGATAAGTCTTGCTGCCTTATTCTGGATTAGCTGGAGGGGTTGCAGAGTGGAAGATGGTAGATTCAGGAGGAGGCTATTGCAGTAATCAACCCTAGAGGGAACCAGGGTTTGGTTCACATGAAGCCTCTGAGGGAAAGTGAGAAAAGGTCAAATTCCTTTGGGAAGTGGGACTTCTTGGCAATGTCCTGAGTGTGAGGGAGGAAGGAGAGAGAGGAATCGAAGATGACTCCAAGGTTTCTGGCTCCTGTTGAAGGTGCAGGGGGAGAGCCCAGGGAAGAAGGCCAGGGTGAGGGGAAGAAGGAAGGAGCAGGAGTCCCAATGGGAAGGATCTTAATTTTAAAGGTGTTGAGACAGAGATCCTTGGAGGTGCACCAGGACTGGATGGCAACTAGGCAGTCCGGGATGAGGTAGGGTGCAAGAGGGTCAGCAGGGAGTTTGCAAAAGAGCTGTGTGTCATATGTGTATTACTGGAAGTTGGAGAAGGAGAACGAGGCGATGTGGCGTGCAAGGAGAGCAGCGTAGATGTTAAAGAGCCAGGGGGAGAGTATAGAGCCCTGGGGGACACCGCAGGTGGAGAGGGAAGGAGGAGAGGAGAAGGTGCCCAGGATGACTTGGGAAGAGCGGTTAGTGAGGAAAGAGGTCAGCCAGTCCATTGCCCTTTCTGAGATACCAATGGTATCGGCGAGCCTTTGAATAAGGATGGAATGGTTGACTGTGTCAAAGACAGAGGAGAGATTGAGAAGGATAAGGACAGCTGGGGAGTTGAGTCCAGAGATGCAAGCAGTTCTTCATGTGTGTTCAGAAGAGCAGTTTCCGTGCCTCTGGATGCTCAGAATACAGATTAATGGTCATGGAGACCACCAACATGTTCAGTGAGTTGGGGTAAGGCCAGCTTCTCAAGCATGTTCCCCATGAAAGGGGGTGATGGAATAGGGTGGTAGCTGACAGGGCAAGAAGGGTCTGAGATTGTTTTTATCAGAAGTGGGCGCACAAGGGAGTGCTTAATGGGGAGGGGATCAATCCAGTGGGAAAAGAGTGATTGCGGAAATTAGTGAGAGGAGGAGCAAGAGAGCCAATGTTATGATTGTTGGTCCTGGATGAAGAAAGGGAGACTTGTTTATAAGAGACCTTCATGGAACGGACAACTCTAGGAACTTCTTCAGGTGTGACAGGGGAGAAGGAGTAGAAAGAGGAAGGTGGAGGGAGGGGGGAATGGAGGTGAGGGGGTGTGGGATGCGTTATGAGGGAGTGTAGACAGGGTGGTCAGGATTTCCTGAGTTTTGGTGAGGCCAGTGCATTGCAGAGCCTGGGAAGGAGAAGGGGAGGAGAAGACTGCAAAAGGGTTGGCTAGTTCCCTGGAGATCTTGAAAAGTTCAGCTGTGTTCTTAGTTGTGCTGGAGACCCCTGCCTGAATGTGGGCTCTTTTCTTTGCATGGATGATGAGTCTGTATTGCCTTTGAAGCAGGCGGCAAGCCAGTTTGTCAGAGGATGCGCCAGAGTTTAGCCACTTCCGCTCTGCCGCCCTTTTGTTTCAGGGCCGCAAGTTGGGTGTTGTACCAGGTGTTACGCTTAGAGGCAGGTTTCAGGCGGATCATTATGACTGGGGGCAAGAATCTCAAGAGTGTTGGTGATGGACAGGTGGAGGTTGCTGAGGGCAGAGTCAGAGGTATAGTCAGAGTTGGAGGGAATAGGGGGTGAAGGTGGAGGCGAAGGCAGCCACAGTCACTCGTTTCATCGGGCGGATGTTAGCGAACGAGGTTTGTGGGACTTTAGGGAGCGGTCAGGGGGCCAAAGGGACCGAGGTGGGTGGAGAGGAGAGGAGAGAATGGTCTGTCCAAGAGAGAGGGGAGACTAGTGGGGGGAGAGAGAGAGATCGGATTGTATGAGGGCATCCAGTGTGTGTCCAGCTGAGTGGGTTGGCCCAGATGGGAGAATGGAGAGGGAAAGTGAGGTGCAGAGGTCAGTGAAAGGAATGGATGCAGAGCCACGGGAGTCCAGTTGAATGTTGAAGTCACCCAGGAGGAGGAGGTTAGAGATGGATGAAAGTAAGAAAGAGCAGAAGTCAGCCCATTCAGAGACGACAGGGCGGTGGTGCCTGGAGGCCGGTAAATGGTAGCAATGGTCAGGGTAGAAATGGGAGAGATGACCAACTTGCAAACCAGGCTTTCAAAGGAAGAATAGGACTGGGTAGGTAAGATGGAAGCAGGAACCCATTCAGGGAAGATTAAGGCAACCCCCACTGCACCAGTGTGGTGATGTCGAGGATTGGAGATGATCTTGAAGCCGCCAAGGAGGAGGGAGTCAAAGGCAGTGACTGAGCTGGCAATGAAACAAGTCTCGGTAAGAGCGAGAATGTCGAGGTCAATGTCTTCAAGTTGGAAACAGGTGTCAGAGGAGTGTTTTTTTGCTGAGCAGGCGTTAAGAGTTGCCAGGTGAAGGAAGTCTGTGCCTTTGAAGGTTTTCTGAGGTGGAATACAGGGGCGTGCTACACCAGTCAAAGGACGGAGAGAGGGAGTATACAGGGGAGTAGACGGGGGAGTAGACTACACTTCCAGCAAGTCCCTATGTCATATCATGTTCCCATACAGCGACAATGGGACTCATTACGAGGTTGGCGGTAACCCACTGGTGCTACCGGCAGGTTGGCGTCGACCCGTAGCACTGTTTCCACCGCCTGATATCCGGTACCACTGGGATATTACAAGTCCCGTCAGCCCAGAATGTCAGGCGGCGAGAACTGTAAGTCCCCATAGGACTAAATTGAAATAGGGACACGTAAGCACCGTCACCATTGCTAACAATGCCAAATGCTTCCATGAAAATCATGCCTGCAGGGAGCACCGGCCCCTGCAGGCATTCTCGTAGTCTAGTGGTCCGGAAAGGGTACTGGTACGTTGCTACTGGCACCCTTATTTCCGAACCACCAGACTTGAGGACCAATGAAAAGACATCCCGGGATGATATACAAGGATTTAAGGTAGTTACAGCTAATATGCCAAGTACTAGAACAAAAGACAGCAGCAGCTACAGTAAAAGGCCAGGGACATAAAATGAGCAGCAAGCGAACTGACTGCAACATGAAAGCGAGGAGACAGAATTCTCTTTGTTATCAAGTCCTTGGTGACAACGGGGCCCATCAGACATAATCACTCCAAGCATGAACCCTGGAAAGTCACATTAAATCAATCAGTTTGTCGACAAAAACAAAATGCCATTTAAAACGTCTCCCATTTTTAAAACACAATCTAATTCTCAGTTGTGATTTCACATATTTGCAATATTGATTGCATTGCAGCATTAGCATTCAAATTACTTAATATCTCATATTATTTATGTGACAAGACTATGGCAGCCATCAATCAGTGTGTGACAGTTGTGTGAGACCTCCTGCTGTGTGTGGGTTTATGTATTCAGAATGCCTAGTAAAGGGATAGACAGCAGACTATAGAAACTATAATCAACTACAGAATTGTAGCCAGATTACAGAAATGTTGCACAAGTGCAAGTGCAAATTTGCAGGGTACTAACAGTAGGGCAACCTTTGCCCTTGGGCACAAACCCATTATTTCAATGCATGTTTTGCACCAGGGTAAAGTTTGCCGTAGTGCTAATACGGAATGGTATTAGTACTAGTGCAAACTTTGCCCTGGTGCAAACATGCATTGAAAGTATGTTTATTGCAATAGGGCAATTATTGCCATAGTGTTCATACTTTGCAAAATTGCACTTCTCATGGTGCACAATTGCTTTGTCTGCATTGCTAGGCTGGAATCTTTATTTGGCCAGGCCACATTACCGCATATGTCCAACATTAATTTTGCAGATATCACTCTGGCATCTGCTGTGATGCAGCCTAGCGAACAGGATGCTGCAGGCCTGGCCGGGCTTTCTGTCAGTCGGCCTGCTGTGGCCATCTTCATTTGGTCTGGAAGCCGCAGCATGCCTTTCACGAGCCGCCCTGCTGACTTCAGTGAGAGGGACAGGAAGGTGCAGACCAGTCATTGATTGGTAAACTAAAAACAGCAGAGGGTGGTCCTATGTCTGGGCTAAGCCAACCATTAGCTCTGCAACATGTATAAGATAGATCAGTGGGTTGAGTGCTCGCTGCTACAATGTGTGTGATCTGCAAGTTGCGGGTTCAAATCCACGCAAGGACAAGTCAGCCTTTCATCCTTCCGAGGTCAATAAATGAGTACCAACTCAGGTTGGGTGGTATTGTATGTATATTTGTACTTTATAAAGCGCTTGGGCATAAGCGTTATATAGTAACATATCATTATCATTACCTCTTATTAACCCACCACTTCTCCACCACTTCTAACCAGCCACACCGTTCTCCACCAATTGTCCATTAATTATGAAATTTTTTCCCCCTTTCCCATTTTGGATTATTTTGTACTACACATTTCTGCCAAGAACTCTAAAGCTCCATTGGACATTGATTTGAGCCCCGGAAAGTAAATCAGGCAGGATGTTCTGTGGGGCTACTGGCATACTGGCAGAGCCAGCTTGGACATGTTTTACTATAGTATGATTACTGGCATTAAAGCCAACATGAGTATGTTCTAATATGGGAACACAAAACATATTTGTGCAGCCACCATGGACTCCACACAAGTGCTAGTGAGGAATGTCGGCTAGTGGAGGCCTTGGCTCATTATGTTGGCTCAGTCTCCATGTGGCCTGGAGCCAAAGGGAGGAAATTAATGCGGGTATCTCTCTCTGCGTTCCTTGCCACACTTAATTATGTGAGATCTGTCTAACAAATTAAAATGCTTCACAAAACTTCCAATTCTGCTATGAATGTGAGTGGATGCCATGGGTGAAAAGGACTATGAGTGTCGGACAGCCACAGATCTGGATGGAGACACGGAGATGCCCGTGTGGCCCACCTGCAGAGAATATGGAGGTTTAGCGCCTTGCTTCCAGAAAGCAATGCCAATTAACCAATCCACTAACAATTCACCCCTCTGCATACACCTCTGAAACCCTAACCAAACACAACCACAAGCCTACAACACAACAATCCACACAAACTTCACTACACTGCAACAACAAAACAAACCACACATAGACTCGCACAACAGCACACAACGACTTCCAACCGTAAAACACCCCAAGCCCAGCCAAAGGACCCACCGGGCTGAGGCTTCCAACAACACATCACGGCTCTCTTGCACTTTTCCAACTTATTCCCACTAACTCACCCCCCTTCTCCCTTTTTTCAGAACCGCCAGAGCGCCAGGGGACCACTCCGGTGGTGATAGTGCGCGGTACAAATATCCTTTAACATTAACATATAGGCGCGTTCTAAATGCCACATCATATCATAAATGCTGCAATCTATTTGTTTTTCTGTGTGGCATATCCCGCCAGGGGATGACTGCAGATTTGCTTGGTTCTGGCTCAGTTTCTAATGGTTGAATTTGTTGACACACTTCTTTTCATTTCATGCAACAGGCACATATGGCCTTAGATGTCTGCTTACATTCACAGTAATTTGGTAGTATGGGCCTATAGATACTGATATTAATGCTACATATCGTGATCCATTCTTGTATGAAATGTATATCATATTACAGTGATATCGTAATCAAACTTTTCTTAGTGTACTGAGGAACAATGCTATGTGATGCCACGTACTGTTTTGTCAAGGGGAGAAAGGTTGCGTGCCATCACTTCCTGTGATGTCACATATAGGCGTGGTCAAATGACATCACTTTCTGTGATGTCATCAGGGGTCACAGGTCGTGTGATGTCACTTCTGCTTCCCCTGGAATTTTGGTGAAATGACTTCCCTGCCCTCAGACAGGGCGGTGCTAGAATACACGTGTAACACGTTCATTTCCTAACATTATAAAAGTGAATGTGCCCGTTCATTTTTATAATGTTAGGAAACTAACGTGTTACATATGTATTCTACCACAGCTGCAAGCTGCAGCCTTGGTCCTCAGGCAGGGCGGGGCAATTGGCAAATAAATGAGCAACATTTGTTGCTTTATTCACTTCCCCCGGCCCTGGGGGCCGCTGGCACCAGCCAGGCCCATGGGCGCACGTGTGGTGTGCCCTCCTCCAGGCTATGCATGCGCACAGACACTGACAGTGAAGTGAGGATTGATTGGGGTTGGCTGGTGTTGTCGGCCCCGGCCAGCAGTAACTACAGCCTGCTGAGGCAAGCACACTTCTTTACTCCTGCACCCGTCCTCGCAGGTGAGGCCTATTTTTGCATAGGCATTTTATTTATTTTAAAATAGTATTGCAGAGATGATTGGGCCAACCAAGAATGGCCTCTGGAGGTCACAAACCTAGACCCTTTTGTCAAGGCTCAAGTAGACATGAGAAAGGAAGCGAGCACTGGTGGTGGACTCCACTCAGGAGATCAAAGGGCCAGTTCAGGGCAGAGTGTCACCGTCAGTAGATCTTAGACAGTTGCAAGTTCCAGCGGGGTTGGATTGGTCCGTCTGTCGGCCATTCGGCCCTGGCCGGGCTGAAATCCCTTCGAGGGTGAGACCCTAGGGGCTGGTACCACGCTTGGGCCAGTTTGGGGGTTACTACACCCCCCTAGTTCCTGCTCCTGAGCATATTGTTCATCGTTCCCTCTTTCCTAGGCATGCACTGCTGACTGTATTTTAGTGCAAGAGTTTCATACATTTCACTGTTCGCTGAGACTTGTCTTATACTCTTCTTTGTCGTTGTGCTTGCTTTGTTTGGAATAGCAATCACGCTAGTCTAACAAAATAAACAAACACCTACACGAACGAGCCTTGCAAATGATGGTGTGAAGGATGGATACAGGCGCTGGACCAAAAGCTGAGCGAAGTCTGCACAGCAGCTGGCTTAGGAAAGCGACTCAGCAACTACAGTAGAAAGACTCAACAACTACAGTAGAAACCGTCTCCATGGACGGTTGGCCCGTCTTCCGTATAATGCAAATACCCAGACTTGCAGAATGCATGCTTCACTTTCTTTCTTCCGGTGGGGGCGACATGCTTTAGCATCAATTCATGCCCTTTAAAATACCCAGCACAGTGCAGCTTCTGATCTCCTTTAACACAAACGCTGGGAAATGGCCATGACTAGCTAACGAAACATTAATCAAAGCCAGGTCTCTAAAGAATGGTTCAAGTGTTGGGGAATCACCTGCTCACACTTTCTGTCGTGTGACCAACCAGTGTGCAAAAGATGTTTCAGAGCATGGGGCTCTTGATGCCATTTGATACACCAGTAGCTAAACACACTGTGGGCAGGCAGCTCCTTCTGCACAGTCCCTTTCTCTCCCAAGCTTGGGACAATGCTCTTTACCATAATGGAGAATGTGAAAAAGCGCAGGGCTGAAAGGCTGGGGTTTGGGGGTGGAGGGGAAAGCGCACTACGCTTGGGGTACATTGGAGATGCTGCCCCTGATACCTGCAGTATTCCAAGTCCCTTGATATGAAATTCGACTACACACTGCACAATGTGCACGGGCCGCTGTTATTCAAGCAGCACGTGACTAGTGATTTGCAATAAGTAAACTTAACGAGTCCCAAGAAAAGGTTGCCTTGCACTCTATAAGAATTTGATTGTTTTTGTTTTTAGGTTGGGATGGTAGACATAATTTTTCTTTGTGATCTTACTGTTTCATGGTGCTGTCAGGAGCTAAAATGAGTGATCACGAAGGAAACATTTAAGAATTTTGAGAGTTCACGAGCATGAGCGAAACAAACCCCAATACTCGAACTGCCATTTCTCTGCCGCGGTAATGCATTGCAATGTGTTTCAATGTAAAGTCCACATTATAATGTCATAATTTTAGAACGCGACCTCTCCAACATTTACATTGGGAGCTATGTTGAATTCTACATGCATGTCAACTCTCTGTATATGTTTAAAGTTGACTTTACCGCTCACATGGAGTAGTGATATTGTTTACGTGTGTCGCTCCTAAATATATTTAACTTCCTGTGAAATATTTGATGCAATACATATTGCATAAATGCATGTATTTTAATGCTGAGATAGACGGGCTTGTACAGCTATCGGTGGGTATGTTGCTGGTGCTTGTTCTTGGAGGTTTGAGTAACACTGTTCAAGACCAGTTCATCACCTTTTAAGAGTGGCTAAATGTTTGAGGTCATACGAATGACATTAGTGTAGATCTGAAATTGTCGATTCTCTGACCTGAGTCACAACAGCAAACTGGTCATTGTTACTAAAAATGAAGAGCAAAAGCAAATTAACATAACCAGGCCTGTTGGGGTTTGACCCGATTATTGCCGTTTTCTGAGGGTCACGAAATTCAGCAGATGCCAGCATTGACAATTATGTAAACTCATAGTCCCCACACCCGCTGCTCAGCCCATGACACATACATGAGATCACAGGTCGGGGGTGGGGGGGCGCCAACGATGCTTCCCGCCTGGGATCCAATCTGGTGTAAGACCGGCCGTGATTGTGACCTGTGAGCGACAAAGCAGTGAAAACACAGGCATGCTAAATTTGCTGTGCACAGAGATGTTCTTACATGAGGTCCCTAGTAGTCTGGAAATAAAGGCATGCAAGTGGTACCTGTCATTGGGTGGAACACCCCCATTTTAGTAAGCTTTCCAAGGAGCATATGCAGCCGTCAGAAATGCTGGCGCTGCCTGCAGAGAAGTGGAAGGAACAGATGTGGGATGTGTGTGTATCGCTCACTCGCTACTAATGAGACTCGCCAAGGCGGGTGAAATCTAATGTTTTTGTTTTTGGTGGGTGAAATCCTGTTGATGTCTGGAGTGTTATGGGGCTTGCCCTGAGTGTGAACTACTGCAGGAGTGTTGCTACGTCTGGAAAAGATCCGGGCTACGCTAATGTTGGGACTGTCTGGAGTCCGGTCTTTAGTTGTAGCCCCTGAGCTTCCATCCGGGGCTACAACGAAAAGACCCGCAGCTATAGCCCCACCAGCCTCTGTAGCAACGCCTCTGGTGAACTGAGTTCAGGGCAGGCGACAACTGCCAAACGTGAGTGAGTTGGCACAGTAATATAGCTGTAACACGGTGTACACGTTTTCCTGCATTATATCCTATTCTAGAAGCGCTCCGCCCAAGCAGGACCTCTGGCCTCCTATTATTCTGGCATACTTTCTCCCTTATGATTTTCGTAACAAAAGATGTGAAGTGCGCTTTCTGGGTCGCCGCCATTCTCCAGGCTGCGCGCGCTCCTCATTAACATGATGGCCCCTTGTTGTGTAGACTAAACAGATCTGCTAACACCATCAGGATCCATTTTCAGTCGGGCTGTACTTCTAGGTTGCGTAGTCACGTGGATCACACTAAGCTGCCCTGCAAGTAGCACTTCATCTGAAACCGATACACAGCGTTTCCTGGCCTGCTTTTCCCATCCCGGCCAGCGCTCCCTTTTAGAGCCCCCGCAATCGGTGAACGGTGGTTGGCTAATTTAATCCAGCCATGGCCATGAAAAACACATCGCAAACGAAGTGCTTGATAGCAAACGAAACAATGATGGGTAGTGAAGACCGGCCCCTCTGAAGGGGCCCCTCTGAAGGGGTTTCTTGTGGCCCTGGCGATACACAGCTATGCCCCCCCAAACTAATGAAATGAAAGGGTATATCATTCCTGTCTGGCACCCCAACCTCACACTTTCATCGAAGTCACAACATAAAGCTTGATAAACTGTCCAGGGAGCGTTCTCAATAGTCATTGGATCACCCTCCAAGTCCCCTGAGCCCTTTAAAAGTGCTGGGATCAGAACTCTACCTATAAAGTGCAACATTTGCACAATGAGGGGACGTGCATTCTAGCATAGGTGCAGGCTGCATGGCTGCATGATAACAAGAGCATACACAATGAGGGGGTGTATACTGGTTGTAGGATATATACATAAATAAATAAAAAAATACTGCATAACCTATGTAAATTTTGTATAGTAAACGTATACGCTGTATATAACCTGTGTAACCACTGTATATGTAACAACCAAGATCAAGTATTCTTATCTTTTACCATGTAACCTTAAGTCAAGCCTTCTCTGAAACTACGCCGTGATACCCTTGGGCTTGGGCGTATAACAAATACAATAAATAAATACAGAACACAGATTGGTAACAGTATCAGCACAGACCCCGGCATAGATCAGGTCTATACGTCAGTTTGGCACCCTGATAGAGTGTACACGTGCTGGAACACGTAAAATGAAGACAGGTTGGGTACAACGAGAAAGCCACACATACTACAGAATCGATAGAGGACACAAATCAGAAGCTATGATGAGGATGCACGTGTCTAAACCTAGACTAAGACATGCAGAGAACCATTGTTTGCAAGTCCTGTTGGCAAGAGTGAACGAAGAAACAAATTATTTTTACGTGTGTGTTTTTTAAGCATGTACCATGAGAAGTAAATCACAGTTTAGAACCAACAATTTGTAATTATTTGGGGACTGGTAACTTTGACAGGTTAGGCACTATAATATTAAATGAGTTGCCCTGTCTCACACACTTTGGTTACATAGTGTAGCTTGGATTTGAGCCTAGTCTAAAAAATATATCAATGTCGGCACTTGATCGCATTGTTTCCCAGATCATGTCATACAGAATGGCGAAATGATTTGTGATTGTTTGACTTTCATTAAAACAATATCCTGTTGTGTACAGAATCACATGATAAACCAACATAACAATATTTACAGAAGTAAATAGCAAGATTTAAGCATTATGTTCTCCATCAAAATTGAAGCCTACAAGTACCAGAATACTAATTGATGAGTGCCTACAAACTATCATCTGGGTTTTACTATAGCGTCTTAAATATTTAAATGCACCCAAGATTAAACATGTGTGATAAGGTCACCTGCGTATAGTCTTTGTTAGACACAGCAGTAAGATTGTTATTCATGACATGAAGAAGAAGATTTTAAATTCCCGAAATAAGCTGTGTGTTACCATTAACGCTATATTCATACTGGCCGATTTGTGTTTACGCTCATGTGGACGTTAAATGTCTGGTAGTGCTGTAACTAAAGAACCTGTTAATGAGTAATTGTGGCCAACCCTCTATACAATTGTGATAGTCATTCAACAACACCAACCAAACATTGTGATGCACGAGAGCACTTCCTGTGTCATTCTGATTACATAACTATGAGTATATTGCATAAAACCAGGTGTATGGTGAATGAAGGGTTTTTAAAGGTGCATCCAATGTTTTGGACACATAAATGCTAAATGCACGTAAGAATCATAATGGCAAAGTATTCTTCATACTCCATGAATGTCTCTCAAAATAATGTTAATAGATTTCCCTGGGACTTCTATCTTTAGTCAACTTTGTCCTTTACGGGAAGGTCCATTTCTTTGGCTTTCCCAGACATGAAAGTGTTGCCTCTAGGCTCAGCTCAGAATGCGGGTCTGGATTGTGCCAACAGGGCCCAAAGCTACTGCCAGATGCAAGGCCACCCCTTAAGCTGTACAGGCTATTCTCTCACTCCTGTACCATTCTCTGTCTTATCACCAGCTGTTCAGCCCGGTGTTCTGATTCATCACCATGCAACAAGTTAATTCCCAAAGGACCTTCACCTAATCATTTGTGGGTCACCTTCCTATATCTAAACTCTAGACAGATATTCAACTGCATGATCATTCCCCCGCCCCCCCAACTCACACACTCTGTAGTCTGAGGGTTGATGTAGGCATCATTTCCCTCCGTGAGACCTCTTAACCCCTTCTCCTTAGTTCTTTCCACCTCCACTAATCTTCTTTTTCGAACTCATAGGATTTTATCTCCACCTCCATCTCAGTTCTTCTCTCCCCCTCATCCTCCGCTCTTCTTGGCACCACCTCCTCAGCACGACTCTGCATCTGTTCTGCAGCACTACTCTCCCCATCTCCACAATTCCTCTTCTCTCTACCTCCTCCTCAGCTCTCACTGAACCCCCCCCTCAGCTGCTCTCCTCCATAGGTCCTCAAGTCACCTCCTCGTTATTTCCTCTCCAAACTCCAGCCACCAGATTCCTCTCAGCCTTGGCTCATTGGGCCAGGCCAGAGTTTAGGGGCTGTTCCAGGAAAGCTCATTTTCTGTATTTGAGAGTGATATTTGGACACATGTGTCTTCCACACGATGTGTCTTTTCGCCATTCAACAGGGGCTGAAGTAACTGACCCTGCATGCTCTTCCCACAACACACTGCCCGACTCTGATGTGCCGGAGACTGTGACGTAGACGTCCTTTCAAGCATACTGGATTTCAGATGCCCGTCGTTCTCTCTATCCATGGTGGATGCAACCTTGAGCGCCTCCCTTGTGTCTACGATGGATTAATAACCAGGCTTTGATCCGGGTGAACCCATCAGGAACTGGGTGGCTCCTGGACACCATGTTTCAATCCACTCCAACAATGTTCTTTTGCCACCACATATGACTCAGTAGTGGAATTATTTTTGTTTTTATGTTTATGTGCTTATTTTTTTTTATTTGTGTTTCTTGTTTTTATGCAGTATATTGTAAAGCCATACTTTATAAGGTGGAAAGGGGGATTCCTGATTAAAAGATCAAATTTCATAATGGAACCTTACTGGGATTCATCAATTTTAGGGTATGAAGCGACAAAGAACAAGCGAATAGTAACAAGCTATATGTGCCTTTTAGCTGAGACTATTTGGGGGGTAGGGGGGCAACCCTAGAGGACACTCACCGATATAATGGGTCTTGAATTGTAGCAAAGGCTGTGTTGGGTATTGTCCATATTACAAATATCGATTATAAGTAATATCCGGTAACGATTAGAAAGTGAAAAACAAGAAGCATGCTAACTTGCTATCGGGTTACATGCTTGTTTCAATGTCATGCTGTCAGTGGAAAGTACCATAGGTGATTGACATTGAAAGGACCAAGCACTCAGGGCTCTCCATCGCATGTCTCGGGGTGGTGTGAAAGCCCTCTTTTCAGACCCCAGCAGCAGGACTACTTTCCTGTGACCGTAGAGACTCACGGTGGTGAATGGCATCAGAAGCCCCTCACACTACTGCAGTCATCTGCAACATTTGGCTGTCCAGATGTTTTGGACTGCAAAAACTACAATCAGAACGTGCCAGCCTAGTCATGGTGAGGGATCATGATTGCTGTTGTCCAGACCATCACAAGCACCAAAGGCTGCCGACCCTGCTCTATTACAGCAAGCAAAACACTCTCTTGATTCGGCAGATACTCAATGTTCATTCATCAGTAATGCATCAAATGTCAGCCACTCTCGTATCAGCATGCTGTACTGTGCAGTACACATCAGCGTGTCCTATGTCATTTCGGAGTTGCACATCTGAACTTTTCTTGGCATTCTGGAACCTTTGGCTTTCCCCTACTTTTTTCCCACTTCATATCTAGGACTATATTTTCGAGATTTCGGGTGGCAGGTTGGCATGTTCTGCACAAAAGACACGCATCCTGTAGACAGCACAGAATCAATAGGCCATTCTTTTTAACCCAATCTCCACTACACAACCATTTCCTATACAATCACTGTTCAGCTAAAGCTAAATCTGCCTTTATTACCCCACCCATATTCATCAGACTGAGTACCAAGGCCTACACTTTTTCACCCACCAGGTCCATGGGGGATATTTTTCTTTGAAGCTGGAGGGAACTCCTCCACTTTAACTCCAAAAATCGGCAGTATTACCATCCTGTAATTCCGCCGGAGGTAATACGGTGGGGGGAAAGGGAAGTACATGGAATTACCTCCACTTTTTTTCTAGCACTGCCAAACTCGTAATGAGGCCCAGTGTATTAGCCCACAAGCATCATATCCATTTGAACATCAGAGTAAAACATTTGATTTGATACAGGTGTCTTTTAATGACATATTAATTAAACTATCAAGTCTGTTTCAGTATTGCAGAATGATTCCACAATTGTCTTCAACACAATTCAACAATTGTATACGAAACATCAAAAAATGTGAATTCTTTCTGCACAATACATACAATGCCACCCGTAAATGTTGGGGCCACCCGAACACATGCATAGTAATTCCTAACTGTTGTGTTGTCGAGGAAGACTATTGTCAACGCTTTGCCAATCATTCATATCGCAACTCTTTTATTTGCATGTCATTTCCCCAAAAAACAATCAATTCAAATGGCATGTTTCATTCCCCGTAGGCGTTGAAGAAACTTCATCAAGGGGTGAGCGGAGTTAGCGAAGGTTACCCCTATGTAGTTGTGGACAGAGGTGTTGCTAGGGGGGGGGTGAAGGGGTTAAAGGGGTTATAGTCCCTGGTCTTTTGGTTGTAGCCCCGGTTAGAATCTCATGAGCTACAACCAAAAGGCTGGCTAGCCCCTAGTCCTGACAGTCCCAAAATTAGCGTCTTTTACAGACCTAGCAACACCCCTGGTTTTGGAGCTCTTTATGACAAGCACATATGAACCAAGTTGCCCCATGTCATGTGTGGTACCTTCAGCCAGCTCCGGCTTATTTAGCCACCAGCTTTTCACATAGCAGGACTTATAGATGTATACTTTGGATGGCAGAAAGGAAACTACAAGTTCCAGAAAGCCAAGGCCAGACTGAATCTTGGAGTGAATGGTGGAGGGGCACTTGACAGTTGTGGAGTAAAGGGCTCCGCAAATGTAGGGAAAGTAGTGTTTTATTATTTACGTGGATGTTTAAAAGTGTCAGCATGGAAGGACTACCGCAGTGGATTCATTAGAATGCGTCTCAATAGCCAAGCCGTGTTTCTCAGGGCTGACCCGGACGGAAACCTGAATACGCTGAACGGGGTCACATTTCCTGAATGGACACCCTGCAAGGTTCCCGAGGGTTTGCCGCTTGCTAGTTGAATGGCTCACATTAAACGTGTCCTGTTTTGACTGCGGTTAAGGGATTCGTTCCTAATCCCACACAAGGTCATTTTAATTTCCATAAATGGTCTGTCGACTAGTCAAAGTTATAAATCTGCCACGGTTTCTAGAGAATAAATATCTGCTGTCCTCCGGAAGCAATTTCTTGGCTCTGATGAGAAGGAGTCGTGTGGGTCGTAAAAGGTCATAGTCGCACCATTACAAAATACAAATCTGAAAACAAAAAGGTGTCCTTGCTGCATGATTTATACTTTCGCGTGTCCCTAAATTACAAGCAATGAAAATCCTTTTCGGTCGTCGGCCTTTGTTTATGTTCTCAGAGTGCACACACTCACCCTATTCCTCAGGAACCGGCAGCACGGCATGATACTCTTGGTGGTCATTACCTCGCGTTGTCTGTTACATGCAGAATTAACTTTGTCTGGGAAGTGGATTTCCGTGTAATCTCATTGTAATTAGCATTTTAGACGAATTGCGCATTGGAATTTGTAATGCCCTGATAATTAGGAAAATAACGAACACATGTCGAGTGCAGCTGCAGGCGCTATGGTGCCGTCTGCACGCCACTGGCATAACTATAGTAATTGCAAACGACCTCCTCTCTGAACAGTAAAGTCAAGAGTGCATTTGTGTCTGCAGACTTTACTTTTCCCTCTACTCTCAGATGGTCTTTGGGGAAGAAAAAATAACAGGAATGCCACAGGTGTGGTGTGGAACAGACATCATGTATATACTGGGCGTTCAGGTGCAGATGCGCTCAGCATCGTATTACACTTGGTAGAGCTGCGCTTATGTCTTCCGACAGGCCCTGTCTAATGGAAAGGTAGCATGCTGGTGGAGTAGGATTCGTCTCCCCACTGAGGAATGGCATATGGGCCTTTCAGCTTTTACAGTTGAAATGGGCCCCCAAGCAGCAACCCCCATGTTGGCAGTCTTATGGCACATAAACCTACTGATGAACTTCAGCTTTTAAGCACCTTGCTGCATTATTGTAAATTCATTGTTGATTTAAGCACTCTACAGATGCCTTGGCCTATATTTCCAATCAATAAAACAAGGGGTGCCCCAAGCATCAAAAAAAAATGGGACTCCATCAACCTTTACACGTCTTCAGCCAGCCCTGCTCTGATTTCCCTCCCAATTCCCTGAGCCCAGCTATGAAGCTGAATAGCTATTGCATCCCCCCTTTGGCCACTAGTCGAACCTTTCGCCCAAATTCAGAGGTTGTTTACTTTCATAATGCTATGCTAACCTCTGGAGAGGTGGGCTATCTAAAAGCTGAGACCAGAAGTTAAGACTTGGGCTTTATCAAAGTGAGTCTGTTGATATTGCATGGGTAGGTTTTTGTGCTCTGCATGTTTGATGCTGCCGCTCCTTAACGAGTGCTACAGGCTGGCGAGACATCGAAAGAGGCATTGTGCCTCAAAGTAGCCAAGGGCTGGCACCACCCATGCATTCAGGTTGAATCAACAAAGCCCAACATTTCAGGACGGGGTTAGAGCCCGATCTGCTCTATGGTGTTGCGCCACTGCATGGCATTCTTTTTGTTTCTGTTAGTATGTGTGCCATCAATAAGCCAAAACTATTGCTTTAGTGAACAGACAGTGGTCGAACTAGACTTTTTTTTCTGGGGGAACCCTCCTACCACAGTGAAATAGGCCGGGTCCAGCGACAGGAGGATTAGGAGGGTGTAGGGCAGGTATTTTAGTTACCCCCATGAACATTTGCCTCTTCCCCTCAGAGGATTTATCGTCAGCAAAGTTCAAAAGCTGCACCCCTTTTAAACCTAAAAAATGCACATCAATATTTCCAGTGCAGTGCAACATTGACAAGGGATTTCACAGGGCTGCCGCTCAGACCCTCAAGGGGTCTTGTGTGGAAGTGTCTCACTTTGGAACCAAGCAACCAATATAGTTTAAAGCACAAATACACCACAACATTCTAAAATAAACATATAGTGCACATAGATTTCCCAGATTGTGGAGCTGGATCTGATATCTGGTGAGTAATTGCTTGCCAGATCCTGGATCTGGGAAGATCCGTCCCAATGAAAGCATTGAGTACAGATAGGAAGAAATGGCATATGAGGAGGGACACAAAGCTTTTAGATGTTGTTAAGTTATTTGCCCACCCATTGACTTGCCATGGCCATGCTAATCCCTATGGCAATTCTCACCCAGTTCCTGCCCTCCCCACCCAAAATACCTCCTCTTTGGAAGTCTTTGAGCTAGCGTTAATCAAGCCTTGCCATCAAACTTTGCCTTTAATGTGCCTGCAATTGTTTTCTCAAAGGAGTCTTCTGAGAGTTAATGACTTAATTAGAGTTGTAAATACAGTACTGGTGCAATAAAAATGTCTTGAACAGGGCTGCCTTCAGCCACTCGATTTAAAAGCACCATGTGTGTCTTTTCGCTGAAGTCCTGTTAAAAAACAAGCTTTGGCAAAGCCAACAGTTCTGGCTTGTGCATAAGTATTAGGCATTTGCCAGGCACTGCTATTAGCTGCTCAAGTACTCAAACCATGTTGCACCTGGTACCATCAATGGCCAGCTAATACAATACAGCAGCGCCTTTCCCATGCCTACACGAAAGCCCAAACTGTTATCATTGCCAATGCCCTTTTTTGCTTTACCCTTGATGCTCAAGACTATGCATCAAGGTTAAAGCAACCATACTACTTGGCTAAAATGGCCCACATTGAATTTAGGCCAATCTAGCCAGCAATAACACTTATAGTGCACAGTCAGTCTGCACAATTGTTGTGGAAGATTCACCCTTTTTTGTCTGTTGAAAATCTTGCTAGGATATGAGCTGCTATCATTAACTGCAAGTTTGATGATTGCAATAGTCTATTAATTGGAACCTCACAGACCAACCTAAAAAAAATGCAAATAATTCAGAATGGTGCCATACATGCTGTTTGTGGGCTCAAACGCAATGCCCATGTGACAGAAGCCAGAAGAAGCTTACACTGGCTGCCCATTCAACTTCAGTATAAGGGCCTGGTAACTGTTTTTAAGTGCTTGCATGGAGAAGCACCCTCCTACCTCAGTACCAGGTTTAAGAAGAAAACAACTGTACGCAGATTGCGCTCAAATGACACTATTCGTCTCTTTCGACCGCATTCTTCTTTGGAGAAAATTGCAACTTTTGGGGTCCAGTTATGGAATGTTCTGCCTAAACATCTTGTGGATAGTGACTCCACGGCCCTCTTCAAGAGGCATTTGAAAACGTTCCTATTTGACGCTGGACACGGTTGAGGAATCTTTTTGTTGGCACTCCTCCCATTAAACATGCCTGTCTTTTGACTACCTTTTTTTTGTTAGTCTTGCCAGTGTTTTTGGGACAGACCTTCCCCTCTTTCTGCGATTAGGGCTTTGCTCATTGTTTTGTATGTTTTCCTCCTGTGAGCGCCCTGAGGTCTTCGGGTTAGTGGTGCAATAGAAGAAATCTATCTAGATAGATAGACGTACTTTCCGTGGCATGACATTTCTACTGGCTGGGAGTCCGTACATGGCAATAATGGAATAAAGTGATGCAGCCTGCATGGACATACATGGGAACAACCAGCATGAATATATTTTTATACTAGCATATGGTGTGTGGAAGGGTGGCATGAAATGTATTTTAACATGTTCCTGTGCATGGTTGGTGATTTGCAACTATTGGGATTGTCCATTTGCCTCCATACAAAACCAATTGCAAACTGTATGGATTTCTACCCAATTTTGCAAAGAAAGTGCTGTAAAATGCACAATTTTAAATCAATGTGTCAAACATTTTCTTGGTAGTGAGAAACCCCCTCAAGCAACCCTTGTTTGGTTTGGGCTCCCTCACTGTGCTCTGTTGATCCGGCATAATTGGCGCAAACATTTAAGCCTCTTACGTTCAGAAATGTACTAGCCTCCACTGTACATCATCTATCTGTCACTGTGTATGATGTGTGTTTTAATGCACACACAGGGGCAGGGTGATCCATAATGGTGGTGTCACGGAGCACATGCCCTCATGCCATCCTATATATGTTTATGCATATGATACAAAAGTTAGTCTGGCATAAACCTTTCTTCAGTAGAGAAATCTAACTTTGCTCTAGTTGATTTGCAGTTGTAGTAATAAACCATATTTGGGATCCTCCACACAAACGCAAGGGGAGATTTCTCGAGTCTCCCGCTTGCGGAGGTGTCGCCGCTGACCCATTGCAAAAAATGGTCAGGGGGCCTACCAAATGTTTTGCCAGGCCTCACCACATCTTGTGACAGCCATGCTAACCAGTAGCATTTGTGAGGTTAATTCCGGCTCATTACCTGTTCGTCCACCTCTCTGACCACAGACCTTAACAATGACGGTGTGCCAACCGCAGGGCAATCTATCCCTCTTGCACTGTTAAAGAAACTTTTCCAACAGGGCCCCTCGCAAGTTCCACAGCCTGACAGCAGAGGTATCCAGGGGACTCACAAGGAATTCCTTTTCTGGTCTATCTCCACTTGCAATGGTGTTGCTAGCTTCAGTTCAGCGACAGGTAATTTAATTGCCTTAAGTGGCACTGCAAAATGAACTGGGGCTCTTCAAGGGGGTGTAGCCTAATGGCCTGGGTCGCCTGCTGGCTCTTTAGGCCACGCCCCTTGATGAGCCCAGGCTCAATGGGCTACAGGCACCCCCGCCAGCCAGAGATCAGTACCCTCTCCCCCAGGGTCGCACTGGGCCATATAATTGTCTCGGGCACCAATGATAAAGTGGCCCACAGTTTCAAATTGCTAAACATTCCTTTTGTGATACTGTTTGAATAGTAACCAAAGGGGAGATTTTTGATAAAGTGTGATGCAAATTTTGCATTTTAAAGAATATTTCATCAGCAACACTGGTCAAAATTACTCACCGCAGATTGAATTAACTCATCAAACTGGCCTGAATTGGCCCAAAAAGTGGCCCACTTTGACAAAAAACAGTGGGGCATACCTGCATTTTGCGTTTTTGTTTTTTTTCAGTCATGGACATATTGCACTATGGGCCAGTCCGAGCCTGATCCCCGCCACTCGTGAGAGGGTTCTGATCTCTGCATTTATATTCTAAAGGCGTGCCTGGCAGGGGACAGTGCCTCACCTTTTCAGCCTTAATGGTGGGGAGGGGCAGCGTCACAATTAAGGCTGAAAAGGTGAGGCCGCTGGAAGCTGAGGCCTTATTTCCTAAAGACTGAAACTCCCGTAAATGCAAAGGAGCTTCAGGATTTAGAAAAAAAGGCCTCTGCTTCCTGCAGCCTCACGTTTTTCTCCATAATGGTGGCACTGGCTCACAGCATCTCTTGCTTAAAGGGATGCCTCGCAGGAGAACGAAAGGCATTTTTTTCTGAAGCCTGGAGCTCTCGCACATAAGCGAGAGCTTCAGTTTTAGAAAAAAAGCCTTGTCATGTAGCTGCCGGGGCTGCCAGGGGACAGGGGAGATTAGTGAGCCCTGGCAGTGCCCCGGCTCAGAATGAGATTTCAGTACCTGCCGGCCCACTTAAAGCCCTGGGTAAGTTATTCTGATGTTCTTTGGTGATTTGATAATGTTTTTGTTTTATTAAACGTAGAAGCCCTTTACTAGCTTGTTACAGATGCCTTTCCACAATGGTTCTGGGCACGAACATGAGATTCCACTTAGTGGTAGTTGAGGTGGCACAGGGTTTAGCAGATTCCAAGATCAAGAGCTCATACATAGCCCCTGCCCCTCTGGGTCATCATCCTGCATAGCCTCCCCCTCGTACCCGGGGTACATTAGGGCCCAGGCATTTGGAAAGATGCTGGCACACGCATTGCCTCATGCTATCATGGAGACCTCCGTTGAGAGGAGGTTATGGGCAGAACTACACCACTGATTATTTCTGGGGCATGCATTGCAGCATTGTCCTGTCCATTCAGGAGTCACTTCTCCAGTCCTGGTTTTAACTTTGCATTCTTGGACTTGCAGTCCTGGGTTTATAAAGGGGAATCCAGAACTGCAAGTCCCAGAATACAAAGTTAAAGCCATAACTGCACAAGTGTCTCCTGAATGGAAGGGATAATGCTGGCATATGTGCTGGCGTAACCAATTATAGCACAGCATATTTAAGTCAGATGGTGGTTCCCAGCACCATCGTGGCACGTGGCAGACAAATACACAATTATAGAGCTGCAGGCTGCTTGATGGGTGCTGGCGACCAATGCCACAGAAGGTTCAGAGAAACCCACATGGTTTTCTGAGCAGGAGGACCATTCTATTGTAGGCATTACAAAGAAAAGGGTAGACATTACAAAGAAAATGTGAGGTTGGAGCACAATGACCTCTTTTTCTAAGGTTGAAAAGGCACAGTCTGAGGCCCTCCTGAAATAAATCTGAATATCCTTGAACAAAAGATGGGGGCAACAGAGAAACCACTTTATTATGGTGCACAGCTTCCAGCACTTCCTGTAGTGAGTCTAGTTTTCAGGACTCTTCCGGTATCAACTCAGAAGAAGTTTCTGAATCTCTCAATCAAATGTTTAGGTGTGGCCATTAAGAAGGCTTCCTCGGCAATCAAGTTCATAATGTGAGCAAGATGCACTGTAGCCCGAGCTAATCAGTTATTCATTCTTAAATGACTTTCAACACATTTTTCAAGGGTCCATGTCATTTCATCGCAGGATGTTTTTTCGTTGGTTTTTTACCGCAGATTTTTTTACGAAAAACTCATCAAATTTTATTTTTTTTATTTTTGGGGAGGATCCCCCCCAATCCCACCATCCCCTTTAATTTTGTATGTATTCCCGAACACCCACACCCAATTTATATATCTTTCTAACCCTCCCAAAATAATTCAATGAGTTTTTTCGGGAAACAATTCCAGGTAAAAAACGCTGCGAAAAAACATCCCGCGATGAAAGGAATAGGAAGGATTCCAACGATTGGGCCATATGGACTTGGAGGCCTACTTCCTTCCTGACCTAACATTCAGTCATTACTGTTGAGCTCTGGCCACCAATGGAGTAGCTCTGGTAGCCTTGCAGAAGATCTGGATATCCTGTGTGATGGCAGCTAAACTGCAATAATAAATCTTCATATGTATTCCGTTATAGGAGACAAAATGTTAGGAGGTGAGATAGAGGAAATGACATAGAAATCGTCTCAAGATTAAAAGTCATGGTTGAAAAAGGGCAAATCTTTTTTAACAGATCATCAGATTGTTTGTAAGCAGCTCCGGGGTCCAGGCAGCCCTTCAAAAGATTGGTCCATGGTGAGGACCAGATTTCTTATCCAAATCCAGCTCTCCGCCTGAGCCCCCTTTCAGCTTTAAGGTATGAGGATGAGAGTGTTCCTGATGAGCTGCAAGTTCTTCCAGGTGGTTGTAGACTCTGTTCACTATCTCAGTCAGTTATATGTTTCAATCTTTGATCAGTGGGCGGACCACTTCATAGGCCATGGTATTGAATAGACTTTGTTCCGTTCCATTTCAAGGGATTTTCATCCTTTTTTGTATTTGATGGATGCTTGTTTGCGCATTACAAATTATGCAAACTACCAGTACTTTGTTTGCTTTGCCCTAGAGTGCACTTATTTTCATTTTGAGTTAATCATTTTGTTACCCCTTTAACCTTTGAAGTTTTTTACAAAGGCACAGCCCCATTGGTGAATATTTGTCATGGAAGGAGTTGAAATCTTTACCACATATAGCTATCTCAGAAAGGATGGCCTGCTAATCAGACCCCTGTTTCATAGGCTCCATGCCAAAAACCTAAAATACACCTGTGCCCTGCTGCATCAGTCTCCTGATCTTCAGCTCTTGCTCTCCAGTGCCACATAGCAGGTTCAGAGGTCACAGGTGCCCAGCATGACAGCTGCCATAAAAGCAAAGTCACTGCTTTTGCAGAATTTGCATTTAAGTTTACACTTCTGCTCCAAATTCCGTATGATTATGTTAAACTCCTCACCTGGTAACATGGTAATCTGAAAATACAAACTATATCCCATGTGGTATAGAGGTGTAGGGTTTAGATAATTATTAAAAGCCACATCTGATTTGGATCATACACATATCATTACTAGGAGCCCAGGTCAGCTATGGATGTGTGCATTCTAGTCAGAAAGTCTGTCCCTGCCAGCCAGCAAGACAAGAGACTGAACGACTATAGCTATATATTGGTTATTTGTGAGGTGGGTATCACCTGCATCCAGCAGGACAGACTCCCAACAGGAGCTATCCTGGGGAACAAGAATCATAGGGCAAGGCCCATACAAAAGGACTAGTCTCACACCAGGGTGCTTCATACCAAGGGCCTTTAATGATATGCACCTGATAAGGGGCCGGGGTTCATGTAGACAGGGGGAACTCAGCACAGTTGGGGAAATATTTTACTATCTAGTTTCTCTTTGTACCTTTCCTTTCTATCTGTCTGTTCCAATTCCTATAGCACAAAGCACTTTGGGTATGATCTAAGAAGAGACCACTTGTCACAAGAACAGAAATTGGACCCCTTAAAGCAGACTTGCTTTTGCACAATCACCTGTGGATCTTTTGCCTAGAAATAGGGCTTCCTCGATTCACTTTTGGACCATCCAGGCAGAAGGAAGAATTCCTTTGGACGTCATTTGGGGAGGTCGATCTTATTTAACGGCCTCCACCAGTGAGGTGAAGATTGAATGTTCAAGGCATAGTCGTTGCTGACACCAGACCTGCCTCTCTTCCAGCTACACTGGTACCTAGGACCACACTGGAGGTAAAGGAGCCCAGCAGGTGTTTGCCAGCCTCCCCCATTTTGGGAGAATAAGAACAAGGACTTCTTTTGTCTATGAGACCCTGAAGTGGGATGTTTAACATCCCGAGAACCAAAACAGCTAGGATCTCTATTTTTCACAGTTGAACCACTTTGAGCTATTCTCGAACCATTTGTGACATGCATCGAACCAAAAGAGCCTGCCAGTGCTGCTTTGGCACTCTCTCGACTTTGACCTGCTGCTGCTTAACCCTTCGAACCAGCTCAACGCCACCTTATCCCAAACTGAGCCCATCATATGTTCGGCTTGAACCAACCATTCATCGCCTGAAATTGTCTTAAACTACTGGAAGCACTGCATGCATCGATCTGAACAAGCGATTACCAACCCTCGAACTGGCTCGACATCAAATTACTGCCTCATCGAACTGCACATTGAACCATCAAGATCACAGCTTCGAACCATCACTGGGCTTTGTCTAAAAACACTGGAATGTCATTTGCTGACCCTAACCAGCAATTACCACAGCTCAAACTGAAAAATCTTTGAACTTACCCTTACGGCATTCCACACTATATCACTTGAATGCCGTACTCAAACTACTCTGAACCACCACTTCGAACCGACCCGATGCCCACTCGCAACGTGGATCAACACAACTCGCCACACCCGAACCTGATTCCATCCATTTGCGAAGAGGCCTGGTTCAATGCTATTGAATGGCCAAGAACTGAAATGTTACTGTTTGGTAATCCCAACCGCTTGGTCCACTAATTGGCACCCTAGAGAGTGGCTAAATCCCTTTTTGCACCTTTTTCAATCAAGAAGCATTTCCTTTTTGAACTTTGTGTTGTACTTTGTTACCCTTTTCCTCCCTATCAAATATTGCTTTGCTCAGGCCCTTAACATGGGTGGTGGGCCATTGCCCACAAGGTGGACCCAGCCACAGAGGGGCATATCTGCATTAGCAACCCTGTTGCATCCTACGTGGGTGCTAATAGGTTTTTCTTTTTATTGGAAAGAATTTTCTTTCTTTGAACGGGACGCCTCACAGACTCGGTAGACAAACTCATTATGGAAGCATCGGCACTGTTAGTAATGGTGCTGATTTTTCCATAAACCCCTTCTCATGGAGTCCTGTAGGACTCCATGGGAATGGGGACCAGCTTTTACCAGCACCCAGCTTCCCATACCGGGAAGCTAGGTGCCAGTAAAATGGTACGAGTCCGGCGGCAACCCGCCAGTAGACCCGGCAGGGATACCACCAGACTCGTAATGAGGCCCATGGTCTTTTTTCGTAAGGGAATATTTTGCTGTGAGCAAAGGCAAAATCAATGAAATTCCCTGTGGCTCCACTGTCTATGAGTGCATTAACAACCCTCCACTGTTGAGTTTCCGTTTGTCATCGTACTGGTATATAGACATGGGGGGCTTTACTAGGGATATGTAAGGATATGTTACAAGGAAGATATTTAGGTATACTCGATGAGGCCTCTCTTTTCCTCAATGAGTTTGTTTGTTTCCCTTCTTGTAGGGCCCACTTTTGGAACAGAAACGTACTGAATGTCCTGATTCTCTGCAATAGAAGCAAAGATCCTTTTTCCTTTGCCTCTCCTTTGCTTCATTGGTCAATGGACCCCATATGCCTGCCACTTGCATAGGTTTGGGGTCAGAAGGGGCAGAAATTGGTCAGATTCAGAACACAGAAAAGGACGGCATTAGTCACTACCTCTCTTTTCTCCTCTTCTTTCTCCTTTCCGTTGGTCAATTCTGATAATGAGGGACATTTACTCAGAAATGGACACAAGCAGTACTACAACTTGGCTGTCTGCATCTTTCATTTCATCCATCAAGCCTCTGTAGAAGAGAGTTCTTTGGACGTCATCGGCCCATAGGGTTTGCGCGGCCATTTTCCGAAAGTGGGCAATATAAGACAAAAGATCCCACTTTCCTTGGCAGATGTCTATGAATTTTGGTTCTAATAGACTGGGAGGCATGCTGATGGTCAAACATAGCATGAAAGGCTTCTGTGAAGTCTACATAATTAATAAGGATGCAATTGTTATTATCAATGTAAGGGGTAGCCCAGGCGAGAGCCAAGTTCTCCAAGTTGAGTAACATAAAGGCTGATTAGTACCATATAATGAAGGCTGGTTTAAGTAATGTGTTTTGCATTGGATGCAAAACACCCTATACTCCCTGGAGTTCCCACTGTATTTTGTGGGCATAGTGGGGTCAGAAAATTGGGACCCACTACGGGAGGCTGTAGAACAGCAGGGGCTGGTATTTTCCTGGTGTTACCCCAAGGATTCGTCCCCCCTGAGGGACCAGCTGTTGCCCTGCCGACTATACCCCAAGATGTCCCACCCCAGGTTCCTTTCCGGTTGTTTGTTCAAACTTCGCCTGCAATAGAGTGATAGTCTGAAATAGGACAGCACTTTCTTGTCTGGCAGTACTGACTGCATACTGTCATTTCTGTAAAGCAAGGGTAAGTTCCTTTACTGTGTCTTTCATGGTTCAGAAGGACTTATATTAAGGTTCTTGCAATCTGTCCGCACTCCCGGTCGTTGATGCAGGAGATTGTCCTTAGGAGCCATGGAATGGGTCCACCACTGCTGAGTCAATTTGCTGCCCTCCTGTTTAGTAATAGGATAGGGAGCAATTAAAGGCGGCAGGGGCGACTTATGGGTTGAGTCCCTTTCTTATTCCCCAATCTGGACCACCAACACAGGAGCTGTGTAGGGTGACAATAAGGAAGCATTTAATACATGATTGGGTCGAGTGTGCGAAAAGGCAAACATTTGACTTATCCAGGAATAGCAAGACATGTTTTTACCTGCAGTCCAGTTGTGCCTTTCCTAAACCATCCGAAAAGGGAATTCTTATTTGTAACACAAAATGGAGTTTAAGTACTAGAACAGCAGTAACACCAAGTGGGATGGAGTGTACTTAATTGCAGGACAGGGTAGTCCTTTACTTGATTCTGCACACAAAACAAAGTAAACCTTGAACAGGTTTCAATGAGCCTGATAGTATATGAATGATAGCTCGGGTAGAGCTGAAAGTAAATTCAAGGCGCTCCTATAACAGAGAAGCAGTCTGAGAGTGGAACAACTAACCCAGAACAAGGAATCAAACATAGGAAAACATGGCAAAGACAACCCTCCCTCATACATGAGTAATTACCTAAACTTGGTAACATGAAAAAGGAGCAGTGGGGATCTCTGACTTAGAAAGTTTGCAAGACGCTGTGTGCTCAGCTCTCTGCTCTTTGATGCATGTTTGTCAGAATTACAAAGCATTTGCCAGTGGCCATCTTGGTGGAACACTAGCCCTGCAACAACTGAATAGGACAGTGTCTCACCCAGCGGCCATTTTGGATTCCAATGATCAAATGCTTGGGTCACAGGAGCTACACTGAACGGAATCGAGTGCAACCTATGTAGGAAAGGAATCGCACGAAAACAGGACAAACTGTGCTCATTAAGATACGTTTCACCAGGGACCCGTGGGGAAACCTTGGTAGTGGCGAGTCCACATGGACTGCACAACCTCACAGGCAGCAAGTGGGGGTACGCCCACAAACTCTACCAAACAAAAGGCAAAGGAGGTAGATCTCTTGACTGGGCCAGTTTCACCTTTATGATTGGGTTCACTTTGCAGAAGTGTGAGGGCTGAGTAGGCAGTTTAGCCAATACTTGTACGCCTGCGGGGCAGATTTTGTGAAAGCTGCACTCTTACAAAATGGCCTCTTCATTCGTGAAAATGTGATTCCAAAGGCTCCAAACGTGAGGATGGTTCTATATTGGTGGGAGGATTTGAACATCGGTAGTGGGGAGTGCTATTGGATTCCTTGCCCAGCAGCTATCACAAACTGCTCCCTATCTGATGGGTTTGGGGATTGGCGTTGGGGTCTCAGACAACTTTGGCTCTCAGGTCTGGCTGAGAAACAGTGCTTCTAAATTTGGCCATGGTCAGGCCCTGTTGAAATTTGCCAACCTCCTGAGGCAACAGAATCAGGTTATGTGTTGAGATAATAAGGTGAGACGGTGCAGTCTAAGCTGTCAAGGGTGCAGTATTTCTCATTCTCTGACAGGAATATGGGAATAAAATAACTTTTTGCTAGATATATTAAGGGAACCATATCTTCTAGGAAGGAAATTCAAAACAACAAGGTCAAGGTTTCCAATATAATTCTCAAAATGTCTCCACAATAATATATTTCTATGGAACATGTGGTTGTTAAGTGTTTTAAGACTTGAACCTGTTTAGCCTCAGACAACATTTCTCCTTTATTTCTATAATGCTCTGAGGCTCTGTCACCTTGAGCAGTGATGTCAATGACATGGCTCTGGTTAGGTCACAGGGTGTCTCACATAGAGTACGTTTTTCCTACCCTTTAATTCCATTGATTTCTTGAGTACTGGCAACGATTTAGAAAAGTGCATGGACATAGTTCTGACAGGTCAATATAGGCAGGAGGACTTGGATCCCACTAGTGAAGAGTTGGACTTTGGCTTCCCTCCCTAGTTACAATGTCTCCTCTAAGACAGGTATAATGTATGCAGTGTCCTCTGGAGGCTTCACCTTGGGGAAAAAGAGTGGCGAATGGTAGTTACATGGGCTGAACAGGTGATTTAGACCCCTCTATTCAAGAATCCAGAGGTCTTGCAACATTCATTGTGTTGGCTCACCATGAGGTGTAATATTTTCCTCTTGCTGCACGGACAAAGTAGTAAACAGTAGGCACGGCAATGCTTTTCATATTTTGATTTGTTTCTGGGATGTGCACTTGTTGGATTTGCAAATGACTGTCCTTAAATGGGCGGTAAAAAATCTGGCATTTTGGTGAAGCATGGTCTGATGTGCCAGAATTTATTTTTGGCTCGTCTTCTATTGAAGAGTTTCAAGCTTCATCACCTGGTCGTAAACTTTTTCTGGAATTGGCTAATAGGTCTTAGGGCTCTGCAGGATTCCCCATTCAAGCCCACTTGAGTTTTTTCCCTTGTATTTTCTCATTCAATAAAATGCTGCTTCGAGTGGCAACAACCTCTCTATGTCGATTGCGTGAACAGCGGAACTTGTAGACCTGAGACAAATTTGATTTTTATTTGTGCCAAAAAATCATTCTTAGGACTCATCATATATTACAACCTAGGTTGAGTTCTTCCATCCACGTTGACCAAGATTCAATTCTGCTTTTTTTTCTGATCCTTCTTCTGATGAGGAACAAGCGTCTATAGTATATATCCACAAAACTTTGATGGGCAAGAACCTCCTCTTCAGGGAATGGCTGCTCCTTAACACCTAGATCCACACACTCTCAATTCTGCACCTAACCTGAGGCTGGGCAATCTGCTTCCCCCCATTTCCTCCCCTGGTTGCTTGTAGATCCCTTGCTTCCAAATTGCCATCGCTCCCCTTCCTCGGTTGTAAGGTCCCCGCTCCCTTGTATGGAACATTTGCAATTTGCTTCGCTTGCTGTGTACTCTCCCCCCTCATATGACCTGTAAAGCACTGTGTTGTTTGCCAAAGCAAGGTCCTCACTCATTAACTATAATAATAATTCAGTAAAAAAACTTTGTTAAAGGGACGTTATGGTTAAGTTGCGCTACTAAAAAACCTATGAATTTCAGTAAAAAGACTTTGTTAAAGGGACGTTATGGTTCCAAATAAAAACGTAAAATCCCTGAAATTCGCCAGTTATGGTAAGATAAGCAACCATAACTCGCGGCACCACCATGCACTGCTAAGACTAACACCCAGGACATTAAAGATGACATCACAAATGTCATTGATGACATCACTGATGACATCACATGTCTGGCTCCCCCTTTTTTCCTTTAATGACATATCTAGGCCACATGGTTTTGTTCAGTAAAAGTCAGGAACAAAAAATTGAAAAGGTACTATATTTGTAGAATTATACTTCAAGTATGTTCTTACAGTAATTCCCTTTGGGTCAAGTCACATCAAATGAACATATACATAGGGGAAAACACAGCCTTGAAAGACAGCAAGCCTTTCTGTGCATGAAGAAAATCAGTAGGATTATCAGCACTTTCTGATAGTTGTTTTTGTTATTACTGTACTTTCCCTCTATATGCCCATATTTATATACATTGTACTCACACTATTTTCCTTAGGGTCCAGTCACATCATGTGATACACATACATAGACTAAGTAGCAGCTTTGAAACAGAGCAATTATTTCTCTGCATAAAGATAATCAGTTAGGTTATGAACTCTTTCTGCTACTACTTCTGCTTTTTTGCTTACTTCACTTTCCCTGTATATACCCATATTTGTATGTGTTGTTGTCTCTTTGTGTTTTGTCTGTAATAATGCAATTATGTAGTAAGTGGGTTTTATTAGCTACATATTACATGTTTCACAGTACGCAAAACTCTAATAAGAAAGCAGTTATCATTTCACTATTCAACATGGCAAGATTATGAATATTGCACCTTCATCATGTATGCTGCACACACTGCCTATGTTTGTGCATGAGTAGCTTAGTATACTGGATAGAACTTCATAATAGAATGCTATTTATATCAATGCATGGCTTAATGCACTAATTAGCTCATGATATTCATTCCAATGATCCTTGACACATTTTTGTCAACATTATAATAAGAATCCCTTGTACAGAGTTTACATGAAGAGTAAATTCACATGTGATGTCATCAGTGATGTCATCAATGACATTTGTGATGTCATCTTTGATATCATGGGTGTTAGTCTTAGCAGTGCACGGTGGTGGCGCGAGTTATGGTTGCTTAGCTTACCATAACTGGTGAATTTCAGGGGGTTTTCGGTTTTACTTGGAACCATAACGTCCCTTTAACAAAGTTTATTTACTGAATTTCATAGGTTTTTAGTAGCGCAACTTAACCATAACGTCCCTTTAACAAAGTTCTTTAACTGAATTTCATAGGTTTTTAGTAGCACAACTTAACCATAACGTCCCGTTAACAACGTTTTTTTTACTGAATATACATTTTCATAGTGTGAATTTGATAGATGTTTACTAGGATTCCCTTACTTTATATACATGTAACATAGAACATGCTGAACCCCCAGCTAGTGATTTTGATGTCCGCGGACTGTGCGTATGTCCGTGAACAGTCGCGGACGACTTCAACACTACCCAAACACTCAGGGGGTATCTTAAATGGTTCTATCATACCATATAAACACTGAACACATTCAAAAAGCAGCACATAAACACATTGAGGCCGATTCATGGAACAAACGTGCGCCGAAAATCCCAGTGCAAGCAGGTGCAAGGTGGCGCAAGCGTGAGAAAGCAAGCGCACACGCACGCATGCGATTCAAGGAAGGCGCAAGCGTGTTTTCCACTGGTTGTGTGCCAAATCCATGCGTGGCGCACGCGGGCGCACACGTCATCAAACGGAGTGCGCTACGTGCACAGCGAAAGCGCACATAGCACAGCGCACACAACAAAAGTGGGCGGAACAGTGGGCATAACATGCGGAATGGGGTACAACGCGTGAAAAAGAAGGCGTAACTGGGGAAGTACTGCAGGGAACTACACGGAACGCCCACACGCACGCGAACAACCTGTATTCATGGTTTCGAATATGGGAAACCTGCGCACAGCAAAAGACGCGCATAGGCATTAACGCGTCCGCCACAGGAAGGCAGGCGGAAGCGTCCCCGCGCACAGTATAAAAGTGCGTGCAAACAACAAACCCGTATATACAGCTACGATGAATGCCCATTTTGTCACAGCACTGATCGTGGGACACCGCAGGAGGAGGAGAATAGCCAGGGCACGCATTTTTTCACCCCGCATAAGCATTTTTGGGATGCCTGACAACCAGGTCTACGGCAGGTATAGGTTTCCACCTCATATCATCCTAGACCTGGTCAGGGAGTGGGAAGATGACCTTACATCCCCCACCCTCTGCTCCCAAGCATTGAGCCCCTTGGAGAAGGTGCTCAATGTCCTGCATTTTCTGGCCACTGGGTCATTTCAGCAGACTACTGCCATAGTGGGGGGGGTCTCACAGGCCTACACCAGGTCTTGGCAATCATGACAGCGACCACTCAGTCCGCAGGCACATATAGATGCCCAGAACACCCGCAGAAAGGCAGGCCGTTGTCCAGGACTTTTACAGGGTGGCATACTTCCCCACAGTGCTCGGTGCCATAGATTGCACCCATGTGGCCCTACGTCCACCTAGGGCCACTGAGCACATCTACCGAAACCACAAGCACTGGCATTCCATCAACGTGCAGGTGGTATGCGATGCAAAGGGAATCATCACCTCTGTCTATGCAAACTACCCTGGCTCCACCCATGACAGTTTCATATACAGAATGTCCGTCCTGAGCCGGGCCCTGGAAGCTGAACAGCATGGTGACACATGGCTCCTAGGTGAGTACAAATGCCTGTGCACATGCATGCATGTCACACACACACACACAAACACACAAACCCCAATAATCACAACCATCATCACCTCTCCAGGGGACTGTGCCTACCCTCTGAGAAACCACATGATGACGCCAATCTGGAACCCCACCACACCACCCCAGGTAAGATACAACGCAGCCCATATTGCAACCAGGGCCATAGTGGAGCGCACATTCGGAGTGCTCAAGTCACGCTTTCACTCCCTTGACCGCTCTGGCAGGCAGCTACTCTATGCACCCCCAGTAGTGTGCAGGATCATTGTGGCAGCATGTGTCCTGCACAATGTTGCAACACGGCAGGGCGTACTGGTGGACATAGTGGTGCCCCCATATCCCCAACCACAGGCACAGGCGCTGCCCATGGGAGGGAACAGGGCACGTGGCGAGGAAGCCCGGACCCCCCTTGTGGCCACATTTTTCACCTAAACTCCGACCCCTGTGGAGTGCACACAGGCATGGCACATACCAGGTGACAATCGATGATGACAAAGAGACGGTCAACTGTCACAACCTTACCACCCTGAGAATGTTGCCATGGAAGTACCACATTGTGTGCATCCCTAGCTACTTAAACATAAGCAATCCTGTGTGACCAAAAGGCACACATGCAAGGTGTGAATCACACAGACCTGCAAAAGAGGCCGTGACTATCACTGGTATGTCACCCAAATCCTCCCAAACCACAACATGACATGGCAAGCAATAGCTATACACCAACACAGTGCCATGTGAAAAATGTAAAGTGTCATCAGACAATGATGCATGACATGGAATCAGATGAAATGACTGACCAACAACCTCCCACCCAAAAGAAGTCATACGCAAATGCATTCCAACAGTTGTAGTTGTAACATAACAATGAACGCCTGTCTACATGAACATTGTGCATTGCAAAATCAACCCTGCAGCTTCTGTGTGCCGTGCCCACCTCCTGCAACACACTGCTCAGCGCACAGCATAGTGAACAGCCATTGTGTGTGACGCACACCCTGAGCATCACATCTAAGTGACAAACTACATCAAAAAGCAAATTACGCATGTAGAGGATCCACAATTGGCCATAGATCATGTGCTGCAGGGACACAGTGGGCACCAGAAGGCAAACATAGTGTACATGTGGACATGGAAGAGTGGATGTACATGTAGTGGATCATAGTGCGAGTGTGTGGGTCAGTAGGGACCTGCACTCAATATATGCATGTGCAATCAAGTGACCATCAGTTTCCTCTACACATCACATGTGAACATTCACCATGTGTACACCCCAGCATGTCAAGCCACAACTATTCCCTCACACCTGAAAGGTAAACACAACACATGAACAAGCATTGATCAGCAGAATACATCATGTACATAGGATACCGCAATTACAATGTCAGGGTGTGCATCACACTTTAGGGCAAGGCAACTGTCAACAACAAAATACCCCCCATCCCTCACAAATCACCATGACCCACTGAACAACTGCACCTGGGTTATGTAGCCTTCATCCTTGATTTTTACCTGGCCACAGGATCACCCTTCCCCTTTGTCACCATCTCCCACCTTGTGTGCAAAAAGCGTCCAGCACCCTCAGAGGCCACCTTGACTTGCAAAAACATCACATCAAAGAGAACTCAAAGCAGGCCAACACAGAAGCCAAGCAAAAAGCCTGCAGGCAGCAAAACAAACCAGAAGAGCCTCCAGTAGATGACTTGAAGTAGCAGTATGTCACAAAGCCCAAGTACTACCACAATGACGTAACAACCAAGGTAGCACAGTAAAGCAATGTCACAACAGAATGTGTACCATGTGTGGTACATAACACAGAATGATGCACCACAAACTGATGTGTACTGTCACAGCTCCCGTGTACAGGCGCAGGAGTCGCACGAAACAACCACCCGCACCGTTGTCTGGGTGCCTGCAAGGTCAAACTCACACAGGCCTCTGAGACCCTGGTGGGGAAGGAGGGTCAGGGATATGCAGTCGGGACAGGTATTGCTATACTGGATAACCGGAATGCGGGGCAGGAGAGGGGAGTAGGATTGACATGGGAAAGTAGGAAATGCACAAAACTGTACTACTCACATTAACACATACACAAGTACACCAAACTTGATCATCATGCACATAGTAACAAATTACTCAAATGGAAGACAAAGAGAAACTTATCTCTGGGGTGAGTGCTGGCCTCCTGCCTGCGCACTCTCAGGTCCGGTAACAGGAGCAGTTCAATGCTGCAAAGAGAGCCACAGTTACTAATCTGTGTGTGCCCATAACACACAAACACACCACCATATATGCCCCAAAATAACAAACTACTCTACAAACAAACAATCTGGTGTGGATGCTTCGTACCCGTACGTAACATTACCCCTGTGATGGTTCATACACAGTCAATGCAGTAAGTCAGGCGCCAGTGGGTGCGTGGCAAATGGAAGACCAATGTGTCACAATTTATACAACATGCAATGTTCCCTGGGTAAGCAGCCAGACGCATATAGCAAGGGATGACTTCAGAACAAGTCGTGTTCCACCATGACCGAAATAAAGTAGGTAGTGCATGTGTCAAATTCTACATGGAAATGAAATGCACTGCACACGAGTCTGTCCTTTGCTGTCTGTCCCTGTGAGCTGCTTCTTTCCATGTCTCGCAACGCTACATGGATAATACAAGTGCCTCAATGGACCATGGTGGACCGGAGGGTATGTGCCACTGCCCCTGCAGGTGCCCCAGACAACTTTCCCATCAACTAGCCATCAGTCCATCAACACATCTCAGCTGTATTGTGCGCTTCAACACCAATATTTGTCCAAGCTCACCGTCATTGCTGCTACTAAGCATGCATGTGCAACTGGCCTGGTGGAAAGTTTGCTGTGTTGTGGCCCCCCTGTGCTGCTCACCTTGCCTGGAGTCCGTTGATACACATCAGCTGTTTTTAGATGTATGAGCGCAATCCCTGTGACTCTGCTTGCGCACACATGCGCATGTCGGCACCACCAAACGTGTCCAGCTTCCAGACGTCCAATGGCCCATGTCTGCTGGCAAAGGTGGTCTGGAGGCTCATCCCCCTGCAGAAAGGGCATGAAACACATGATTAATGCTTTAAATTCATCTGTGTGTGTCTCTTCAGGCATTTCATGACTGGACCATGTCAGAGACGTACATCAGAAATCACACCATCAGTCCATCTTTCACAGGCAAAGTGTGGAACACACTATCTACGGCATGAATTGCAACAGGCACATGTACAGTAAAGATAAGAAACATACTACACAATGCATAGCAATGAATGTACACATGAATCATGAAATCCCCCATCTAGCGAAAGAAGAACAGTGGTCAATAACACCCCTATCACCCCCACTAGGGGTGTTAACACAAGTTGGACAGCAGCAGACATGCCACAGATATGACAGTCCAAAGCCCTTGTGTAATTGGCTGTTACACCTAACCATCCTTGCGAGCCCATGGATAAGGGAAGCAGGAGTGGCATAGGTGAGTCAAGGACCCCAAGCTGCAAACACATGCACAAGACAAGCTTGAAGGGCCCAGCTGGAACAGACAGTGGATGCTTTCAAAAGCCACAAAGCACCACACCGTCACATGAAACCACAATAGACAAGCAATTTTAAACTATATTAACTAATTACACTAACTATGAAAAACCTGCATTAACTAATTAAACTAACTATCAAATAGAAACTTAACAAACTAAACTAAAAGAAAAATCAAAAATGGCCACATATGACCCGGGGGGGGGGGCAGGAGGGGGAAGGTACAGGGTGCTGCTCAACACCCACATGCAATGATGTTGACGAAAAAATAAACCTCCATGGGCTCAACGGCTGCACAGCCTGACCTATGTGGGAGATAGATTGTCATCCGAGTCTGGCTCTTCCTGGAAAGGAGGATGTGGCACAGGAGCCTGACCACGCCTAGCCGCAGCTTGCCCCTCGTCGGCAGCAAGTCTGCCGGACGGGTGAGCCTGGTTCTGTGCGGCGATCACATGTAGGTCTGCATGCAGGACCTCACGTGATACACGTGTTTCCTTTTGCAAGGTAACACGTGTAACACAGAGTTCCTCCTGCAAGGCCTGGCTGGACAACTGTTGCACCTCCCGGCAAGCATGTAGCTCAGCCGAGATGATACGTTCAAGCTGCGCAAACCTCTCCTCTGCCCGCTTCCTCTGGGACGTCATAAGGACACCCAGAGTGGATCTGAGGGAAGCATACTCCTCCCTCAGGGCCTCCATGTGTGCCTCTGCGTGAAAAGCAATTGCTCGACGCAAAGACACCATCTCAGCCTGGTGTGCCCTGTCTGAGGCCGCCATGCCCAGCCTGAGCGAGCGGGCCGTGGACCGTACCACCTGCTGCAGGAGAGGCACCTGCCTAGCAGGGGGGAGCACGGATTGGGCCAAACGCTCCATGCTCAGTGCAATGTTCTCCATTGCTGCCCCCTGGCGTTCAGAATTGGCAGTCATGTCTTGCTCCCACTCAGTATACAGCGGTTGCGCGCAGGGACCACGTTGCTGGGCTTGACCCTTGCGGGACCCAAGGACTGGGTGTCCTTGTTGTGTTGGCACTGCCCGCGGCTGCACGACTACATGCCCCCATCGAAGTGATGGCCCAGGCACATCAGTGACTGGTGTGGAGGGTGACCCTGCGTCCCGATCCACCACAGGTGGAGGTTCCAAGACTGTCTGACACCTCAGTGCAGGTGTCGCAGACAGAGGAGTGCCCACATCAGAATCACTCACCCCTGACATATGGACCTGATGCTCATACAACTCGACATGGACGTCAGAGTGGTCATCAGGGCTGGACTCATTGCCAGCCAGAGACAAGATGGACTGTAGCACATGTAGGTTTTCGTGGCCTACCACCCCACGATGCCCACTTGTGCCGGGTTGCTGTAGTGATAACAACCCTGTGCCTGGCATGGCAACACCATCCTCTCGCTCCATTGCGTCATCAACTGAAAAGTAGAGAGAAAAAAGGTCACTACACATGTTAGAAGCACACAAACACACACACACACACACACACACACACACACACAAACATCACACAGACACCAAACACATCAAGCAGACATGTCACACACAAAAGAGAACCTGCCATGCATGCTGGGTCAACTTGACACTACTTCTAGGCATATAGAATGGTGTCATTTTGCACAGAAGTGGGTCGATGCACTGCAGCAAATTTGTACGTTACTTACTGTCTACATGTACAAGTACTTCATGATGTGTATCTGAAAATGTGAAGGCAGTGCAAGGTCAACTTCAACCATCACGTGCAATGTGCATTCAATGGCTAGCATGGCTACAAGCAAACCACCCCTCCCCCCAAGTGCAAATGCAGGGATGCCTAGCATGGTATCAAAAGGCTGAACATAGACCTGTGTATTGACAGACAGTGTAGACTAGCATCAACTGCATCATGTGAGTCAAGTGACAACACAGCAAATGATGATGGGACAGTAAGCAGGACACATGATGAAACCTCCGGAGTACACCCACGTGTGAAGAAGACACTACACCAGTTGGACAGAGTCATTGCCCATTAAACAGGCTGAGGCCTGTGACCCACACAGACTGTCAAACCCTAAACATGTGTGTGACGCAGGACTGAGCCACAGTGGACATGGGAAGGTTGATGAAATGCCATGCAATGTAGGTCCCCCTAGACTCGTACTACAATGATCATCCAGTCAAGGACACATAGGGGCATGAGTGGAATACACATGGAGCATGAATGGGCACTCATGTCCCTGCGGGGCATCTGACCTCTGCACAGTCCAAGTGAGACACCCTGCATCAAGTACAAAGGATGTACCACACAGCATATGTCTGGCAGATTGGCTGCTGGAAGTTAGCATGTACACAGGACGCATGAACAGGGAAGTACTCAACGGAAAAATTGAAGCACACCAGTGATAAGGTGGAATTGGGCTGCAGAGGGGGTGTGGAGGGGCAAGGGAGCATGCCTACATGGAGTACCCGCATGCAGGCAGAGGACACATGCACATCAGTCATGCTATGACATAGTCCCTGGGCTGAGAGGAAGGTCACCCCACGCTACATGCAGAAGGGCCAGTGAGCTGGAACATGGACTTGAGGGGCATCCTGGTGACCAGCATGTGAGTAGGGTGCAATAGTGGTGATGCGGACAGTCCCCGTCTGCTCCACATGTCCACCATCCAGCAGAGCAGACATGCATCAAGGAAGCATTGCAGTACTTGCACATCAGAACCATGTACACGTGACATGTAGTGGCAGTCATGCACAACACAACACACAAGTAAAACACACATGCCCACAACAAACATGCAGCAACACTCACTGGACTGGGCATCAAAGTCTGGCATCTCTCCCACTCCTTCGACCGATTCAGATGGTATGAACTCCGGAACGAGTGACTCATGTGGAGTGAGGTTTTCCTCCTCATGTGCAGGCCCACCGCCAGTCACCAGAGTCAAGTTGTAATTTGAGGCACGCTTAGCCTTAGCGCTGCGTTTGAGGTCATTCCAATGCCTTTTGCACTCTTGCACCGTGCGCACCTCATGGCCGAATGCATTCACATGTTCCGCAACTTGCTTCCAGTGGGTATCACGGTGGGCAGCCGTAGTCTTCCAATTAGGACCCACTAGCATGTCACGGCTGTGGTCCCACACGTAGTCCACGAGGTAGTCCAGTTCCTGGTTGCAGAAAGGCTTCTTCCTTGACATGCAGGAGGCCGTGGCTGTGTGTGGGGTCCCAGCCTGTGCTACAGGTGCAACCTTCCTCCTCTTGGATTGTGGTGCAGACCCTGGCTGGCAAATGCCGCCCTGATCACCATGGCCAGTAGCACAGGTGGATTTAGCCAAGGGAGTGGCAGGTGGAGGGATGACCAAAGGCCTGACTTGCGTCAGTGGCAGCTGGTTGCCCTCTAATGGACCCTGCGCAGCAACATCTGCTGTGGCAGGGTCATTGACCGCGATTGTCCTGGTTGGCAGACTTACAACCGGGGTGTTGTTGGCTGCATCTGCCCCTGTACTTGCCTACACCCGGCTGTTCGGGGCAGCAGATGACATTACTACCCCAGGGACACATGTCTTGGTCAGGGCATCCCTGCGTGCACCTATGGTTTCCCTCCTGGCCTGTTGGAAATCTTCCAAGGGCTCTTCAAGTGCCAATGCAGCCTGCGCTGGCAGACCCTGAGCCTCGGTGGTGGTGTCCACAGCTGCACCTGCAGCTACCACTACCCTTGGGCCCGTGGCAGTCGATGAAACAGACTGCCGGGTCACACGGGTGCCAGTGCCAGATGCAGAATCTGCATCTCCCGGAACCACAGGGGGTGGTGGCATGACTGCACAGACACATGGCACAACATCGTGCTCAAGTGGTGCACCCCTGCCTCTTCCCCTTCTGCGGCCACCCTGGACACTCTGGAGTCCCCCTACTCCATGGTCACCCCGGCCACGTCCCTGACCACGCCCGCCATGAGGAGGACGCCCAGCTGAGGCGCCTCTCACCATTGGTGGCCTCCCAACCATGGCACAGATGGAGTAGTGCCGGCACAGATGGAGGAGTGCCAATGGGAGGTGTACACCACAATTTTCCTGAGCAATTGGGGTGAAGGGGGTGGGATGCAAGATGTTAACAGCCCCCCTGCACGTGCAAGGCTGTATGTGAACCCGGTGATGTAGTGACGGGTCACGCAATGCTCAGGCACCCCAAAACTGCAGTAAAATCGTGCACGCAACCCTGCAGCCTATGTGCATGGAATCAACCTCCCGCAGTACACGGTGGCACCCAGTAACACAAAACACGTGTACGCATGGGACACGATGGCTACTATGACCTCGAAAACGGGTGCGATACACAGGGGCGCACGCAGTGGGAAAAATAGCGTGCGCGACTCACTGTCTGACTAGAGTGATAATGAAAAACAAGCGTAGCCAATACCCCCGCCAAAGGAAGAGATACGTCCTTGATCCACTGTGAAGTTGTGATGGCGCGCGAAACAACACGAAGTAGCAACACACGTTGGTCTCCACAAAAGGCACGTACAGCAAACTGCTGGCCCCGCTCACCTTTAACCCGTGCTGAGGCAAACGCCTGTGCGCATCGCGCGTAGCCCCTTTCCTCAGATTACATGCATTCACACGCATACGTGCAGTTTTTTCACGCGCGCGCTGAACCACTATGCCCACGTCACGAGGGAAACGCATGTGCGCGCTATGTCACAGACGCACTTACGCGCTAAGGGCCTTTCCTTGAATTACAGGCTGAAGTGCAATTTTTTCACGTGCCAAATCACTCCGTATCAAGCTGGCCACGCGAAAACACACGGAAGACCACGCTCCTGCCCAAAAGGACATATTCCTGCCCCCAAGAGCCCCAAGCATGCTCCCACCAGCCATCGGCTGCTGCCTGCCTGCTGCCCACATGCCCTGCTATTTGGCGCCTGCACGGCAGCCATCTGCAGGGGTCCAGTTGCTGTGTCCACCCCTGTTGGAGCAGAAGACTCCCGACTGGGATACCATTGCTCCACAGTGCAGCCCCAGGACCCAGTTGCCCACCCACGCCGGCCTCGAGGGTCGCCATGTCGGGGCAAACACCATCTGAGACCACTGGAGACCCCCAGTCAGAGAGGCAGAGGGCAACCAGCTTCAGTGAGAAGGAAGTTGGTGTCCTGGTGGAGAATGTCCTGGGGCATTATGATGCCCTCTTCAGAACATCACACGCCAACAAGGAAGGACGGTCGAGGATCTGGAAGGACGCAGTGGTTGCCATCAACGCGGAGGGGGTGGCAACCCGGGACATCAAGCACGTCAAGAAGCGCTGGGAGGACTTCAGGTCCAGGACCCTCTACAAGGCCCGTCGCCTTGTGGAGTGGGGCCGGGGCAGCATGAGCAACATCCAGATGAGGGTCCTGGAACACGTAGGCCCAGCGCTCCACGCCCAGATCCTTCGGAGGCAGACCCATCTGGAGTTGAGCGGTAAGTGGCCAAGCATTGCTGTGTGAGACAGGGCATGTTGCAGTGTGCTGATAGTCTGATACTTGCCTGTATGTGTGACATAGGCCATGTATGGATGTGTGTGTGCAGGGACAGCATGGTCATGCATGTGAGACCAGTAATGTGTGAACCACATGGATGGTGCATGTGTTCCAATGCAAAATGGGGAGCTGTATGCAGAATGCACACATGAAAGCATGCCATTCTCTGTTCTTGGACATGGAGGGAGTGTGAGGGATGGGTGCTGCTGTCATGTACATGTATGGTGCACATGTGTGTGTGTCTGAGAAGTGTGTGTGTGACTTTGAAACGCCATGGATGCATGACACATGGCCGTGATGATGTGTAGATTCACTCATGCAGTGCCGTCACCGTTGTATCCACTGTGTCTATCCACTGTGTCTGTGGTGTACAAGCCATGATGCATGACCCACCGATGATGTGTGTGCATGGGATCAGTGTGAGCCATGATGCATGTGAGTTTGAAGGCAACATTTTGGTTAACAGAGGGCCTTGTACATGGATGCTGATGTTGATTGCAGGTGCCGGGACTGTTTCTGCATGTGTGTTGCATGCATTCACCCATGTGTTGTGGAGGGACAGGATGGAAGTGACATTTGACAGTGCCACTCATGTGTTATTGTTTCCTGTCTAGGGGAATATTGTACTGTACCCTGATGCTTGTGTTCTATGTCTCCCTCTACGCAGCATCAAGTGAAGAAGAGGGCGGAGACGGCGCTGTGGAGCCAAGCGGCGGGGATGCCTCCACCGGGCAGCGACGCAAGGCCCAGCCACCCTCCCAGGAATTGCCATCATCCGGGAGCAAGGGGGCTGGTGCCGCGTCTGCCACTACGGCTGTAGCGGAAGGGCCGGGTGACCCCCCACAGGGGCTTGCAATGGCAGAAGACGGTGTGGAGATATCCAGGTTGGTGGTCTCCACAGAGGAGGAGGAGCCCGCTACTCAGCCGCACATGGGGCCTGGTGGGGGTAGTACGACTGGTGCAAGTGGTTCAGTCCAGGGCCAGGGTCAGGAGGCAGCACAGGTCACCGCAGAGGGGCCTGTGCATGTCGCTGTCCTTGACCCTGTGACTGCACCACCATGCACCAGCAGGGATGCCCCGTCCCAGGCCTGTCCGCAGGTAGGGGGGAGTGCCACGTCATCTGTCTCTCCACTACCTGCGGAAGAGGGGTCGCTCGACCGTATGGGCTCCATCCTGGTTGGTGTCGCGTTGCGCACGCGTGACTTTCGTGATGACGTGCGTGAGCACGCACGCCATCACAAAGAGCAGCGTCGTGACGTGGCACTGTTGGGAGGGGCCCTGGTCAGTGGGTTCCTACATGTGTCGCGTACTCTGGCGGACCTCTCCTCCTCTGTGGAGACAATGCGCCAGTCATTCTCCCTGCCATCTTCTGGCCCAGATTCCACCAGGGCCCCCTGTGGACCTGGCCTGACCAACACAGCCAGCTTGGTGGAGATCCCATCCCTGCCACAGTCGGGAGTCAGCGGTCCAGCAGGGGTGGACACCCCAACAGCTGGAGACCAGCAGGTGGAGGATGTGCAGGCATCGGACAGGGCACATGGACAGCAGCAACAGCAGCAGGCTCTAGGTGGGAGCAATGATGGCTCGGGCCATTGACATCAGAGGGGCAGGCATCGGCCAGAGGGCAGGAGGGCCCTGGAATGGGTGTGTCTTCCATGTGGCTGCGGTTGGGCCGGCGTATAGATGAAGAGCGGCAGTGGGCGGAAGAGGCGCAGCTCACCATGGTCAGGGCGGAGTTCTCCATGCGTTGGGCGTTGAGGCGGGCAGAGTGCCTTGAGGCAACTCGCAGGGAGTTGGAACAGGTCATGAGTGCATCCCTGCGAGACTTCGGGGACAGGGCAGAGTCCCGCCTCCGGGACATCGACATGGAGTTCGATGATGCCCTGGCCCGGGACATCACAGAGTGAGCCGCAGGACTTGCCCGCCGCCATTGTATATAGTTAGATAGTGTTAGGTTTCCTTTGCTTTTCTTTTAATTTGGAGTTAATGGACATTGCTCCACTTCGTGTGTATATAGTTTTTTCGTCATAGGACATTTTTGTAGGTTTCCTTTTGTTTGTGGATCATGGTCCATTTGGACTTACATTGTATATAGTTGCAGACTTATACATACTTTCTTTTTCTATATTCCCATGGATCAATGGTTATTTTTTATTTGGATTATGTTTTTATTATGGACATTGGAAATGGACCACTTTTTTATTGTACATGATTTTTCCTTTTTTTTTTACTTCATTGGATTTACAATATTTCTTTTTCAAAATCGCTCATTGTACATTGATTTTCATTTTACTATTCCTCAAAGTCAGTTCATTATGTTTTAAATACAATTTTTATAACTTCTGAATTGGTGTTGTGTTCTGTCATTGGTTTTGTGCATGTCTCATTGAACATTTCCTCAGTCACGTGTTGCCACTGTGTGGCTACGTTGTGCATTCCTGCATGGGCATGGTGGTTCATTTAGACTATCATGGCATGGGTAATTTGGGAGTGTGTTCTGTGGATGGTTGTATGCTTGGATTGGGGGGAAAGGGGGATTAGGATTGGCTTTAGGGACATGTTGTTTGTTGGGACATGAGTCAGGGCCTGCTGGCAGGTGCCCGTCAATGCTGGGGGTGGGGGTGCTGGGGGACATGAGTCGGGGCCTGCTGCAGTTGCCCCTCACTGCTGGGTGGGTGGGGGTCCTGGGGGACATGAGTTGGTGATCACTAGTGAAAGGTGACATGTGGGCTGGCTGGGGGCATGCCCATGGTGGATGGGCTGCCTGCAGGACATGACCAGGGCTGCAGGGTAGTCCCCTGTGGTGTGGGTTGCCTGCAGGGGCCGTGGAAGGGCGTAGAGGGCACAACTGGGAGGACCCACACTGCCAATTCATGTGTGGGACTCCCCGCGCACCCCACTGGACACACATACCCCGCTCTGACAGTGAAATCACATGTGAATTTTCCCGCACACCCCCGAAATCCACATACTCTGCTCGCACAGGGCCAATTGCGTGTGAAACTTCCCACGCACCCCCGAAATACACGTACCCCGCTCGCACAGGGCCAATTGCGTGTGGAACTCCCTGCGCACCCCAGTAATACATGTACCCCACTCGCACAGGGCCAACCGCGTGTGAAACTTCCCGCGTACCCCAGTAATACACGTACCCCGCTCGCACAGGGCCAATCGCGTGTGAAACTTCCCGCGTACCCGAAATACACGTACCCTGCTTACACAGGGCCAATCGCGCGTGAAACTTCCCGCGCACCCCTGAAATACACGTACCCCGCTCGCACAGGGCCAATTGCGTATGAAACATCCCACGCACCCCCGAAATACACGTACCCTGCTCGCACAGGGCCAATTGCATGTGAAACTTCCCACGCACCCCTGAAATACACGTACCCCGCTCGCACAGGGCCAATCGTGTGTGAAATTTCCCGCGCACCCCCGAAATACACGTACCCCGCTTGCACATGCCCAATCGCGTGTGAAACTCCCCGCGCACCCCATTAATACACGTACCCCGCTCGCACAGGGCCAATTGTGTGTGATTCTTCCCGTGCACCCCAGTAATACACGTACCCCACTCGCACACAGCCAATCGCGTGTGAAACTCCCCGCGCAGTGGGGTACGTGTATTCGGAGGGGTGCGCGGGGAGTTTTACAGGTGTTTTCGTGGTTGGGGGCCTGTGCGCCATGTATGGGATTTGTGTGCTGTACATGGCGCACGGGGAGGGGTTGGGGGCGTAACTGGCGCTGCTGCAGGGTCGCTGCGCCACTCTGCGCCACGGCTGGTTATGGATGTTCAAATCCATGAATACGCTGTGCGTGGAAATGGATTTTGGCGCACACGGCTGGCGCAGACTGTCGCACGCGCACACTGTGCGCCAGCCGCGTGCGCCACTTGTGCGCTGGATTCTATGAATTACCTTGTATATATGTAATAATAAATAAACAGTGAAACCTATATATCTAACACATCAACCATCCATTTAAATACCATATGTAGTAAAATGGAATATATCAAAACAAAAAAGATATTCCTGCACTCACAGAAACTGCAGAGCTAGAAGCAACAGTAGACCTACACAACAGTATAAATACAGCTTACCAGAAACTAGTAAGTAAACTTAATTTTTCTTATATATGTCTAACCTTTTTGTATTAGGTACACTACAATTCATATATTTTTGTTTTTCACACAGAAATGTGCAGTACTTTGGAATGGCCTGAGGAGAATTTTCCACGTGAGGAAATGTCTGAAGACAGTGATAATAATGGTAGACACTTCTCTATATAACCAAATTAATAATCATTACTTTATGTGTACTTAACATATATATATTTATTTTAACAGACCATACAAACATTGAAAATAATACACCAAAAGACACATTGGAAAAGACTCTGCAATGGATGGAACAGAAAATGGACAAGCTCAAGGAAAATGTCAATGTTTTGAAACAGTTAATGGAGGACCACATAAAAGAAAAAAATAAATACCATTGTCCCACATGTACCTGGTCCCCCTCTCCATGTCCCAGTCAACTATCCCCAAACCCTCAACACCAACAAAAACATTTTGTTGAGACTTCCATCCCTTCATCGCCTCCAATCCATCCTCTCCAAACCCCTAATTACCCTCTATTTGTATCAGTTTCTGCTTCCCCCCCTGTTTCATAAATTGTGTATCTGTATATAATAAAAAAAAAACATGATGTGTCTTTTAATTCAATCCTCTGTGTATTCTTTTTTTTAAAAAAGCAGCTCGAATGTCCGCGGACAGCGTGCCTGTCCCAGCTGTCCGTAATTAACAAAATGGGGATGTCCTAAGGACACTACACCTGTCCGTACCATTCGCAGCCAAGATGGAACTGTTCCTAGAACACACCCGGTGTCCGGGATGTCCGTAAATGAACAAAATAGGGGTGTCCTAAGGACACTATACCTGTCCATGCTGTTCGCAACCAAGATGGAACTGTTCTTAGAACACACCTGGTGTCCGATATGTCCGTAAGGGAACAAAATAGACGAATCCTAAGGACACTATACCTGTCCGTACCGTCCGAAGCCAAGTTGAAACTGTCCTAAGAACACGCGCGGTGTCTGGGATGTCCGTAGTCAAACAAAATGGAGGTGTCCTAAGGACACTGTACCTGTCTGTACAGTCTGCAGAACATCTACGCACATACGCACTACACCCGTAAATGCTGCGAACATCATGCCTGTCCGTAACTGTCCGTCTCACTTGTGTCGCACTTTTGATTTGTTTGAGGACCCGAACACTGTCCGTACAACACCTGCGCACATGCGCACGACCGTTCCTGTGCATTTGGTGTCCTGCGGACACATGTTCCCTTGGCGGACGTGTTCCCGACGTCATCATGTGACCGCACCCACACTGAGCATGTGTCCTAATTTGCGGACACCGTCCAGTTCCACAACATTTTAAAAGAACTTATTCAGACAATCCAAACTATTATACAGTAAACGTTCACCAATGCACATGTCCCAGACAATGACCATGGCTTTCCACATACTTTTTGTAACTTTTTGAACCTTTTTGGGTGTTCAATCTGTTCACGAAGCACACCCTTCAACCCCTATAAAAGGCCACACCCCAGAGCTGATCTTCATTGTACTTCTGTCTATTGCAGATTGACTTTTGCTGCCTTTGCTGCTCTTCCTGAGATTATCTCATCAACCCTGATGGCATCCATGGCTGCTGTTGCTACATCTGCCTCAGCACCACCCCCAAACCCTCCTCCACCACCACCTCCCCAAGGGCCTGCAGAGGGGAACACACGTGAGGATTTAGAGAACGAGGATGAAAAGGATGAAGCGAATGAGGTTGAGGAACTCCCTACTACAAGTACTGGCCGGGAGTCTTGGTTGTGGCGGTTGTTTACCGTTCATAGTAATGTACCAAAAGCACGTGCAAACAAGGTCACCTGCAACCAGTGCAAAATGGTGCTGAGTTGTGGGAGACGTGGTTCGTACAGCTTTGGTATGACATCCATGAAGTGACACCTAACGTCGTTCCACAGTGCGGACATTCGCAAGGTTGTAGCTTGTGATAAATGTAGTAGGTTGAGTTCCTCTACAGCATCCTCCGTTTCCAATCCTCTCACCACAAGAGACACTCCTGTGGGAGAGCGCATCCCTCCAGCTGCTTTACAGGCCATTCGCAATGCTGTTGAACCTTACCTTTTGAGGGTCACAATATTGTGTATGTACTGCGACACAGTACTCTGCAGGGGGTAGAGTCTTCGAAAGTGCTTTCTAGACTACGGTCACGGAGCACCAGAAGACCTGCTACCTACCTAAGTAAGGCCCATCCTACACCTTCCTCTCTCCACCTGCCCTTTCTTATCCCCGTGGTTGGTGTCCCTTCCTTACCCTCCTTTCCCCTCCTCTACTAGTGTGTCGTGTGTAAAAAACAAAATAAAATATAAAACAACAATAATCCAAAAATCAAGGCTCTTTTCAGAGCCGCCTTTCACAGTTTAAAAATAGAAGTGGCAAATAAACAGTGCAGGGCCATGTGCATTTTTTGGAAGTCCGCGGACAGTCCTAGGACATATAAAATTTTAGGGTTCTGCCCTAGCAAAACCAATGCACTTTTCTCTGGTAGGAAGTGGTGGCTCTGAAAAGAGCCTTTTGGTGGAGTTTTTGTGTGTTCGAAAAACTTGAAATTGTCAACATCTACTGCAAAATAGATTACTATAATTCCAAAAAAGGTCGCAATGCATTTTGCACATTTCTCAGAAAAATCTGATTGCCAGCATAAGTAAGATGGACTCCATCTCTGCGAAAAATGTATGTGCTACGAAACATAATATTTTCATTGTGAAAAGAGGACATGCCATCATCTCTTAGAAAGGCACAAATAGCCTTATTGACATTGCACCTCGCTTTCTCCATTTGTGGACCAAATAAAGAAGAACGCAGCCACATTTCTCTTTGTGCAATACGAGAAAAAATTACTTGGGAATTTGGAAACATGTCCATGACCTTCTCAAGTACTTCTTTCATTGCAAATTGCAAAGACATTCCAGACACATGTCCTAAACTGTTCCCTCCACAATGAATTATAATTATGTCTGGATGATGCTCTGTCTCTAAAGTAGCATAGAGAGGTACCAAGTCCAGCCACTTCATTCCACCCACTCCATGCCAGTGCACTTCCGCATGAGGAAATCCAAGATCTGCAGCTGCTCCACAGCGTTCTGCATGCACCTCCAACCAATGTATCCAGTAGTCTCCCAAAATCCAGATAATCTGTTTTCGGAAACACACAGCCATAGCTATCTGTTCTTTTCTTAGGAAAAAGATGTTCTGACAAAATCTCTCCTTACACAACACACCCAGTAAACTTTACTGACCAATCCGTACCTCCGTTCATTCTCATTTGCATGCCTCTCCACCCCAAAATCCCTGTATGTAATACATGCTGTCTGCAGACTACCGCCATGTCCTCAGACATATCAAAAATCTGAGCGTGGTGAATGTACATTTAAATAGTGTGCCCCATTTCCCCTTTGATGTGGGCTCTGAAAAGAGCCGTTTTTTGGGGGGGGTTTGCAGATGCCTGGCAGACACCTGTTATTTTGTATTTTTTGGGGGTTTTTTCTTCTTACTTTACAACTAAAATCTTCACATAACCTTCTCCAAAGCAACCATTACATTCCAAAACAGCATGGCCTTTGCCAAAAAAGATAAATAAATGCCATCTTCTTCAATATAAAAGGCATTACGCGAATCAATATTCTCATTATTACAGAAAAACATATCAGCTCTAAGCATGAAAGTACACCTGCCTCGATTGATTGCACACCTAGCAATGTTTTGCTGAGGACAAAAAACAGAACTATTGTCCCATATTGCCCTAGGTAGTAATCCAGAAAAAATTACTTTTGCATTTGGAAGGATGTTCATTACTGCTTTGAACCAACTGTTCCAAATCTGCCAACAAAGTAGGGGCACTGACATAGCCCAAATGGAAAGCGCCATAGAGCAAAACTATCAGATGGGGACTGTTCATCCTGCGCATATCTTCACAAACTTGCAGAATTCCCTCTACATTGCAATCAGGCACAGCGCTCCACACCACCTCTACTCTTTTAAAATCAAAATGTTTTGCCACATGCCTGCATTGAGCATAGTGCTGTAAACCATGGACAAACATATCTCCGAGCACCAACACCCTGACTTTCTCCACCTCTGCCATCTTCACTACACACACTCCATTCCTACACAAATCCACAACGTAAACATCTGATTGGCTGATCCCTACAGTCCCCTTTCCATACTGGATTTGCTGGAAAACCCCGGATGTGGCACGCCCTACCCGCGGACAGCCGCGGTGTCCGCGCGGCATGTAACTCTTAGCCAGCCCTTCTACCCTTTCCACATCACTCTCATTGCCATTCCTTCATTGGATACAGGTAAGCAGTCACACAACCATCCACCAATCACATCTAAGACCTCTACATCTAACTCCATCATCAGAGTTCTGCACTTCAAATGTACTGTTGATCACTCTGAGTACAAGTTTCATATTATTGGAAAGCACCTACTACAAAAACTACTCTACAAGTCTCCAAGATTTCTACTTACAGCTGCATTCATATCCACATGCATGAATACAAACTACAGTTATGAATATTTTATTCACAGTACATGTACAAGTGTTATGAATCCGTATAAACAGATTAATGCCACTAAACCTGCATAGCCTATACATACATGCCAACCCTCCCATTTTAAGCGCGAGACTCCCGATTTTTCATTGAAAAATCGCACCATTTTTTAGGGGCTCCTGCCTAAATTAATGCCTATCCCAATGCAATCCTATGAGAAAAATAAATGTTCCCGATTGCTGTGGTGAAATCTCCCTCTCAGGTGCTCCCGATTGTTGCATGTCTACCTATAAACTGAACTTATTGACATTTTTCCCATCTACTATAATCAACTGTCACTTCCAGACCTGTCTGCTATCTACAACACACCTTTAAAAATCCAAGTGAATTTCATGCACTTAAAATTCTACTCATTTGCAGAGCATGTTGAACTAACATATTGTAAATAAAATATAAAGGCTGCACATAGTCAAATGAAATACATGCATACACTATGTTCAGATATCAAACAAGAATATTTCTTTCTTTTACAATTGCAGTGAGGACCACTCTCCTGAAAATCAGCAGCATCTGAACTACAAACAACATATCCGAAGAGACCTGCTCATTGCACAAAAACAGAGTAAGTACAATACTACCTTAATATTCTTACTGTTCCTCAAACTTACTGTGTGGTTCATTCATGTAATTTGCGCACCAAAGGAAACAGCGATTTCTGAACCATTCTGCCCACAAATCCCCATTTATTAACAAAGATTAGCAGGCAGAATGGCATGCAAATCCCTGTTTTTTTGGAACACAAATAACATACTCAACCCTTAGAATGTTAGTACTACAAAACAAAGAACTGTTTTAATTTTATACCATTAGATTTACTATTAATGCTTCTCCTCACCACTAGCTCACTTTCTACTCTCATCTGAACCGCAGTTTAGTAACACACAAATAGAAGAATAGCCTTCCCAACTAATTGTAACTGCCCAATGCACAATCACACACCACCAAATACATCTTTCCCATCATACTCAGACACTCATGCACACAGCACACATACATTGCAAAACGGCCAAACCCATACCTTCTTTTCTTTTTTCAACATACCCCAAAGAATGCCTACCAAAAAGCAAGTCCGTAGAAAGCAACGCAGAAATAGAGTAAATGAAAATAAAAGTGTCCAAAATAAGCATCCGTCGCTACCAGCGTTTGTACAAAACGTTCAAACAAAACAGCTAATACAGTCATTTAGCAAAACAAACAATTTTCCATTACAGAAACATTTGCCTCCTCTATCAAAATGTAAAACGAAACAAAAAATGCTTAACAAGAATTCGGCTACCACTACTGCTAAAACTGCTCCTATAAATCTTGATATACTAGCAAGTAACCATATCAAAAAAAGTATTTAAGCAAAAATGTTCTGCCACAAAGTCCTTCAGAATCTTATAAAAACTGGAGACAAATCATGCACAACCCTTCAAACCTACCATAGAAAATTAATCTTAAAAGCTTTTCATTTTAGTGTTAAAAAGAATGAAAGCACTAAGAAAACTAACTAATAAATTACAAAAAAAACTTCTCAATAAATGGAATGTCAACAAAAATAACTTCTTAAATATCTGTGGAGGTGAATGGAGTCACACCACGAGCGCAGAACCATATTTTAATGAAGAAGCATACAAAAAAAAAAACAAACACAATTGCCATCCATAGCAGTGGACGAGGTTATGAAAACATTTATAATACCATAATGGAACATGAAATACTGCTTACAAAAATATCCCCAGAAAACTCCGAATTAGCTCTCCATTCGACTGAACCAGAACAACCAGTATACAAATGGCCGTGCACGTCAATGGGCCTCATTACGACCCTGGCACTAATGGGTTAACGGCGCCATAAAAGGCTGCAGCGCCGTTACCCCATTAGAGCCTGTTTACAAGGTCCCTTTGTGGGACCCGACCTTAACGGCTGGTCTACACCAGCCGTTAAAGTAGAGACCCGCAAAGGGACCTTGGTGCTAAGTACGGTACCGCAATTTGCGGTACCGTACTTAGCGCCTTCCCCATTCCCATTGAGCCCTTTGGGGCAAAAATGGGAATGGGGAAGGGCCATGCAGGAAGGGGGAATTACTGCCCCGCCAACCTTGTAATGGGGTGGTAATTCCCCCTTTCTCCATGGCAGCGTCAGTAAGTTACCAGCATGGACCATGGTCCTCTTAGCACCATGGTTTTCCGCCTGGGTCGTAATGAGGCCCTATGTGTAACATTCCCAAAACATCTTTGAAATCTTTACGCCAGTTCCTCAATCAGTATGTGAAAGGCAAAGACAAAATCAAAATGAAACTGATGCAAAATATGGATACCTGTTCAGTGCGCAAATACACAGGACTACAAGGACATTCATTAGCCTGCATTTCAGGACCTATTTGCAAAAGCACCTTCCCTCATATCAAAATGATATCAACACATCATTCAACTAAAATACATCTAGTCTATAAACTGTACTATGCTAAAAGTCCTAATTTAGCACTAGCCAATTTAAATAACACTCTTCTACAAGGTACACAGAAAGACCTACTCGAAGAAATCAACCATATCCAGAGAAAATATTTTGAAAGTGAAAGCCACTTACAAAATGCAATAGCTTTACAACAGACTAACAACAATTCTGCACATAGCAACCTTCTACTGCACACATACAAAAAATAAATACTAAAATTTAAAAGTACATCCGCTGAAGTACCAAACCATGTGTGTGTGTGTTGCCGCAGAACTTTTTATAAAAGTAACACAAAAACTATAGACGTAACATACAAAATAGAAGACAATGAAGATTCCAAATGGTTTGAATTAGCTCTCTACAGCAGAAAACAAATACAAAATAACTGACCCCTTAATGCTTTGCAATTACTGCACTACAAAATTTGACAACAACCAAACTCCTTCACGTGCTATCACAAATAACTTGGAATTATTCCCACTACTAAAACCCATGCAACAACTCAATTTATATGAGAGCATCATAATTCAAACAGTGCACCCATTTCAAGCAATAATTTGCCTTCAACCAAAAACACCAAAATTACCCCCCTCTGAATTGGTGAAAGGCATTTGTGGCAAAGTAGTTTATTCACCATTAGATCTGAAACAAATTGTGCACACTCTGGGAGTGCAACGTCCAATAGAGCTATCTTTAATTGTCTTACTAAATGGTGTACCAACAAAAGACATAAACATTTGGCAACAACTCGTACACTTACATAAAGTTAGACAAGCCTTGCAATATCTAAAAGACAATAATGAATACTACAAAGAAATAAATATTGAAGAAAACCTAAGGGAAACAACTGAAATAATTCAAGAGTCACCGGAAACTGGTCAATTTGAACTTCTAGATCCTGCTACAGTATTGAATATTTTAGACCATTATACAATTCATCATTACACTCTAATGACACCATAGATGATGCACTAGAAACTTACCAAATGCGACAAACCAAAGGATCACCAATCAGCATATGGGAAAAAAGTATAGAAGCACATGCTTTTCCACTACTCTTTCCTACTGGCAAAGGAGAAAGGTATGATGATAGACCCACTCAGATAACAGCATCAGAATACCGCTCATTACGAATGTATTCTGAAGATCCCAGATTTAGACAAAATGTGGAATACATATTCCACCTACTCTTTGAAAGTGAACTAGCAACTCTATGTTATGGAGGTGCACACATATTGAAATCAGGAACCCACTTTCAAAATATGTACGCAATTAATACAAAAAGTGCAAGAAAAAGATGAGGTTTTACAGTCAAAGCATTACAAATCTGTTTGCAAACATGCGTGGTACAAAGGAGTAATGGTTCCGATGTCACAGAGATGTACGTTGTATGATAAGAAACCTTGGCCCACCCATTTGGTTTGTTACATTTACATTAAGTTGTGCAGAATATGCATGAGAAGACGTACATGATTTCCTACGCATATCAAACAGAAATAAAACAAGCATAGATATACTAACACCTGGAGAACTTTGCTCTCTAGATCCTGTTAATGTTTCAAGATATTTACATCATCATTTCATTGCTATGCTACACTTTATTCGTAATAAAACTGTTCCTCCCCTCAGAGAAGTGTAACACTTCTTTTGGAGAAAAGAATACCAAGCCAGAGGAGCACCACATATCCACATGCTTTTATGGATCAAAGATGCTCCTAAATTTGATCAAGACAGTGATTCCACTGTTTTACAGTTTATCGAAAAATATGTCACTTGTGAAATTCTATCGAAAGCAACAAATAGTGATCTTCATGCACAAATTGTACAATTTCAATGACACAAATGTGGCAAATATTGTCGTCGCAAATACAAAAACAAAGGGAAATACTACACCAAATGCCGCTTTGGTTAGACCAGTTGCAGAAACAGGTGAAGTGAACAACTTCATGTCTTCAGATAGGCATAGTGTTAAAGGTAAATCACCTAAGAATATGTATTACATAAAAAGAACAGAAGAATCAACATATATCAATGATTACAATGCAATCAATTGCCCTCTTATGGAATGCAAACATAGATGTGCAGTACATTGCAGACAATTCCACTGCAGTTGCACGATATGTTACAGCCTACTTAACAAAAGCAGAAAAAACAGAGCTTCAAGACCTCTGGAATGACCTATCATCAGACAAAACACTATCTCAGAAATTGTACAGTTTAGGCATAAAAATGCTCTCTCATAGAGAATGTGGCTCCTATGAAGCTGCAGATCGTTTAACCGGTACTGCTTTGTATGGAAAATCTGAAAATATAGTATGGCTAAGTCTTGGTCCTGCTAAATCTAGAAAAAGAGTTCTCAAATCAAATGAGGACATAGAAACAGTAGCCAAAAATGATCCCAACAGCCAAGACATTTTGAAAAACAATTTACTCGACACATAATACCCGAACAAGAGTACCACTTTGGAAACCATGTGTCTATACCACATAGCCCAAAACTTCACATACAAAAATAATATAAAACCTGATGAAAAAAAGGTAGATATAGAGTGACAGATTGTGAAGGCAGTTTAGTGAAAATTACCAAACGAAGCTTAATTAATCATATCAAATTGTCATTAAAAACTCCTCAACAGAAAGAACTATATTACATGTCCCTGCTACAACTTTTTAAACCATGGATAAAAGAAGAATAGAAACTAGAAAACTATGACTCCTATGAAGATGCTTTCAAACCAAATGAAAGCACTATCACCGATGTAAACTTTACGCAGTACAAAACAATGTTGCACAATGAAGAGCAACACGAAGAAGAACTGGACATTCCCGACAGTAGTCAACCTTCTGTAACAGGAAGTCAAGAACCACTGGGACAGCCATTAATAGCAAATCAGGCAGAATTAGCTGTGACAGAAGTAGAGAACACCATTTGTCACTATGAAGAAGATACAGAAGACTTAACTGTACTACAATCAAAACTAAACAAAGAGCAGCGCACCATTTTTCAAGAAGTAACAAAAGAAATTGCACATGGTGTACAACATGAAAATAAAGAATGTACCTGCCAAAATTGCAAACCTATACTACTATACGTCAGTGGTGAAGCTGGTTCAGGCAAAACATTCTTAATCAAAATCATCAACATGTTCCTTCAACAATTGACAAACAACAAACTGTCAGCTGTTGTAACTGCCCCCACAGGATTAGCTGCCTACAACATATGCGGTGTCACTTTACACTGATTACTACTCCTTCCAGTAGAACACCAAAACAAATTAGAATATTACAAACTTTCAACAGAAGCTGCAATGGAACTATGCAGAGTGTTAAAACAAATGCAAATGATACTAATAGATGAAGTAAGCATGGTTCCAACCTAATGTTGGCTTTGATTCACCTCAGATTGCAAGAAGTACTTAAAACAAACGACGAAGAGCTCTTTGGAGGAAAACACATTCATGTTTTTGGAGATCTTCTTCAATTGACACCAGTGAAAGGTGAACCTATTTTTAAAACCTTAGGACACCAACTCTGCGGTAAAACTGTTGGCAGCATAGGAAATGTCAACCTTTGGCAACATTTCCAATACAGAAAACATGTGCCAATCTGCAGACCTCACTTAAGCCAACATTTTAAAAAGTATTAGAGTTGGTGTACTATCTCAAGAAGCACAATCAATATTAAAAACCCGGCACATGCATGCACTTTATGGCCATAACTCATGTGCTACTGATGTTATGGAACAATTAGTGCGCAAAAATGTCAATTGTATGTCCTTAATGCCAACTCTTGCAAGCTGTTCCAAATTCAATGAAACAATGTTGAAAAATGAAATGCAACCAATAATTGAAATTTGCTCCACAGACAAACTGGACGTACATGGTATGACACTACCCATGCATCAACAAGCCACAACAAGACTAAATACCTTAGAAAATTCTATCTCCAACACAGCTGCTTTGGAGAAAATATTTAAATTATCCTTAAACTGTAGAGTAATGCTTAAACGTAACCTTGACGTGGAGCAAGGACTAGTTAATGAAGCACTGGGTACAGTTGTTGGCTTTCAAACGTACCCACGTGACAACAACATTCAGTTTGTCAATATTCTCTTTGACAAACTTTCAGAAGTAAAAAGGATAGGGCGCTCAACAGCTCGATTCCTTCTCTTCAAAGACATGTATGTACGCAGAGAACAGTTTTCTCTTACTCTAGCATACGCAGTCACCATTCATAAATCACAAGGGCTTACCCTAGACAAAGCATTGATAGATATTGGTAACACAGTCTTTAAAGAAGGCATGAGCTATGTAGCACTATCACGCTTACATACACTTGATTGTCTATTTCTAATCAACTTTGATGCAAGTAAAGTAAACGCTGATATTCCTTGTAATTTAGAATACAATAGACTACGTTCACTATACACCCCCATCTAAAAACATATCCTGTTCCACAAAAAGGAAAACGTTGTAAAAGAAAACTAACTCAAAAAAGAAATGCAACAGGATCTGACTACAAATCCTCCAAAGAGAGTAAGAGAAGCTAATACTTCACCTATTACCACAGCCAAAGAAGAACCTATTACTCAAAGTAACTCAGGTACTTCTTCAAAGAAGCAACACACACTCCGAAAAAATGACTTGGACACAGAACTATATGGTCCATTCAAATTTTCAAATATAACTGGTGTAAATTGCTACGCAAATGTAGTAATGAATATTCTATTTCAATTGCCACCAATTGTTGACATTTACTTACACAGTACAGACCAATTGTGTTTGCAAATGTTAGCACTTCATAGAAACGCAACAAATAATCCTGACAACACGTATAGTGTTCATGGAATAAGACAAGAATTGGACTACTATGCTGGAATGTTGAAATTCACTATAAACTCACAAGAAGATCCACAAGAATTTCTAATGTACTTACTACAAGTACTGGAAAACAAAAACATTCCCATAAATGAAATCTTCCAGATTTCATACATGTGGAAACATACATGCACTCGCTGCAACAATGTGACACAGGAACAAATCCCTAATGAGTGCTTTGTGTATGTATCCATACCTAATTGTGACTCTGTTCCATTTCAGCAACTTGTACAAAATGCAAACCATGTTAGATTATGTACTACCTGCAATTCAGATAATCGCTCCACCTTACTAATACAAACACATAGTAAATACGTAATACTAATGCTTCTACGTTACAATGTAGATGGTTCCAAAACCAACTGCAAGTTGACTGGATTCACACATGGTCAAGTATCACTTGGTAAGAAAAACTTCACAACAATAGGTATAATCTACCACACAGGAGCCACACCAAATGCAGGTCACTACACTGCATATATAAAAAAGAAATGTGGATGGTTCAAATGTAATGATAGTACCATTTCTCTAAAGCAGAGATTACCAGCAAATCTTACAAATGCGTATTTAATCTTCTTAAAACCAAAATTTAATAACTAATCTGTACTTAAACATTAACAAAACTTCAATAAAAAAACGATAAACTGTTAGAATACGCCAACAGCTATCTAACTGCCCCAAGATTCTATAACAACCAAACAGATAAATCAATACCACTAAATTATAACAAGAAATAAACAGTTAGAATACGCCAACAGGTATCTAACTGCCCCAAGATTCTATAACAACCAAACAGATAAATCAATACCGCTAAATTATAACAAGAATTAAACAGTTAGAATACGCCAACAGGTATCTAACTGCTCCAGAAATCTGCAACAATCCAACAGATAGAAGATTAGCCAGAAACAACGAGTGAACACTGAAATCAAACAAACAAATAGACTGTAGCATAACAAAAAAGTTTCTTTTTAATCTGACATGGATTTGTTTTCCCACACACTCAATGATTTGAAAAACAAACACAGAAACTGAGCAAATTGCACAGTACACTGGTTTGTAAACTACTAAATATGAGGGTCGGAAAAAAAACTGAAATGTCTATTATGCAATGTAATAAGTCTTTATAAAAATACATATACTAACATGCTATTTTCTTTTATCACAGAAATTGAAAAAGAATATGTGCTCCAGTTACACAACTCCTGAAAATAATATATCCAATCTCAAAAAATCAAACAGTAAGTATATTCTAATAGAACGCATAAATACTGCTGCATAACAGAACCATTGAAGCAAACATCTAACCATACACCACAATACAAAATGTTCACTTCCATTGATGTTATACTACAGTGCTTGTTACCAAACTCTACAATCTTAATGACATGAAATAGCCAAAACTTCACATACCAACTATACAAATCAAACAGTACAGAAACTGTCGATTTGCAAACATTTGATAGATATTCGATTCTATGGGTGTGATCTATGGGTGTGATATGCTGCGGTGGTTGTGGCCAGGGCCTAGAGTCTTGGGTGTGTGGCCTACGGCCTACGGCCTGCGCCCATGCACCCAAGACTCTAGGCCCTGGCCACAACCACTGCAGCATATCACACCCATAGATCACACACAAAGAATCAAACATTTTAACTATCTATATGGGCCCACCCATATCACACTTTCTGCAAAGTTTCATGAGAATTCATCCAGGGAGAGCGAAGTTATAAGCCACCCATGTTGGCTTATAACCTCAGTGCATATAACTTCAGTCTTGGGTGCATGGCCTTTGGCCATGCACCCAAGACTCTAGGCCCTGCAGCACACCGCAGCATATCACACCCACAACCACCACACCATATCACACCCATGGTGGCTTATATCTTCAGTGCCTATAACTTCGGTCTTGGGTGCATGGCCTTCGATGGCGTCCTGCCTGCAGAACGAACAGGGAAGTGTGTCTGCGGAGCGGACATAGATATCACTAATTTTTTTAGACCTACTTTTTGATTGTTTTAAAAAAAAACTAATGGATGGATTTTCACCAAATTTACAAAAGCACGCTTTTGGGACCAAGCCGCTGCTCCTGCCGTGAATTTGGTGAAAATCCGTCCAGCGGTTTTGGATGTAGGCGTGCGCAAAAATGCTTCCCCATTCACTCTATGGGAAAAAAAGACATTTTGGGACCTCCCCTATAACTTTGCCCCCCCTGGCCCAAACCTAACCAAACTTTGTGAAAAAATTCGGAGTGGGCCATATACTTTTTTTGCAACGTTTGGTGAGGATTCGTCCAGAGGGAGCAAAGTTATAAGCTGCCCAAAAAGTGCTCTTCCTATGTGATTAGCAACTTAACCATAACTACACGGCCACTACCGTATTATTATTATTATTATTATTATTATTATTATTACATATTTGGATAGAACCACACTTTTCTGCCTGGGGGGGAGTGCTGTCATGATGCCTACCCCCAGGCATCTGGACCAAGCCCATCAGCCCCGGGAGCAGGCATCTAAACATTTATTAAAACCTCAGCAGCCCCGGCTAGGGGTGATCTGGGTTCAGTCCTGGCACCTTAGGCGCCAGGCTCATAGTAGAAATCAGTCCTGGCGCCTAAGGCACCAGGCTCATAGTCATTACTTACCTCAGGCAGACCATGCTTCAAATGACTGCAATCGAACGTGAAGCCTGGAAGGGACTATTTTACTACAGGGACTATTTTTTACTTGTGTGTGGTTCTAGGGACTTCTTACCTGGGACTACTTTTGAGGCTATTTAAACCACGCCCGACCAGCAACACACGCTTTGCGTTATTCTGCATCCAGCAGCGTAACGCTCACCGTGCCTGCAAGTCAGCATCCAGACCTCTGCCACGCCCGTCCTGAATCCAGAGCTCCTAGAGAAGAAGGAAAGTAGAGGCAAGGTTAGAAAACAAACTTTATTCCAGTTTCTCACGTGATTCTGGAACCATCACGTCTCAGCACCTGGAAAGGACAGTCTTTCTACACGCGTCGCATCGCCAGCTGCAGCGCCGTGCCATACTCACCAGTCCTCATAGCACCTTTCGGCCGGGGCTGCCTCCATCATTTCTTCGCCGGGCTCTGGCATCTTGGGACAAAAGAAATAACCAGGTGAGCTGAAAGAGCCAACAAATACAATCTATTTTACCACCATAGACTTACCTGATTTACCACCGGAGGCATTATTCTTTAACTCTCCACATCTTCAAACGCCGCATCTGAAAACGGAGAGAAAACAACACGTTAAATACATGCATCATTTACCGGACAGCATCGGGTAATACAGACTCTTACCTGAACGCAATCTACCGCCACAAGACCATTTTTTCTCGAACTCCACTGCGAGATAAGAAAGGAATGGGACAAGAGTGAACATCGGGCATATTGAACTCTATGAACTCTATACCTACTGGTCTTCACCAGGAACCTCAGAGTCAACTCTCGTCCGGAACTCCCCAACGCCTTCTAACCAGTGAAGCAACTGGTATCTATGCGCCCCTGCAATCCACGCAGGATGGAGAGCTCATCTTTCAAGAATATAAGGTGAGAGTACTGGAAGGGGATTTCGGAGGTGATTAGTAGGGAGCGCAGGGAGGTGCCATCACTAGAATCCACGGGTGGCTAAATTCCTCTCTCCACTTGCAGGAGAATCCTTCTACGGGTCAAGCAGACGAGATTAGGAGGGCCAGTCCAGTCTGTCATCTCTGCCCTACGCATCAGGTTGGTGGAGGCCGCAGCAGTACGGGTCCGACCAACGCCCCTGGGAGCCAGGTGAGCGCAACAATGGTGCTCTAAATCAAGGTTATTCGAGGACTATGGGTCTCATTATGAGTTTGCTGGTGTGGTATGTTTGTGGAGGTAATTCTGTTGACACCTTTTCTTGGCAGAAACACAATTACTGCCAACTTTAATGCAGTTTCTGAGTTTAGAGATGAAGTGGAGGATTTACCTACAGCATGTAACTATAGGTAACTCTTCCACATTTACCTCCAGAAATATGCTTCTTTACTATGGTGGCATTACCAATTGTGGTATAGACTTTTAAATCCCCAGAGAGTTCTATGGATTCCACAAATGGTAAGTAACACTACTCTTAATCGAGTCATAAACCTGCCAGACTGAGTAGCATTGAGGGTAACCGTAAATGCGTTTGGTAGTAATTTCATGGAAAAATCACTTAATTACCACCATACTCATAATGAAGCCCTATGTCTAGTACAGTATTTGTGCCCACTTCTATTCCCCAACCTGCTTCTGGTCTGCTCTCTGCATTCCTCTTTGCCCCTGTTCCTTTTGTACCGGGATCTGCATTTTCTTTGTCCCTCTGAACAGGTGTCTAAAATTTGATTTCTTCCACAGACCATTCTTTGTACCCAGCTGCCAGCATTTTCTGCATGGACTCCTATATTTATCTCATCGCAAACATAATTTCAATTGTCAATGTGTCTTTGTCAGGTACTTGACTTTATGTTTTCCTCAATATTATTGTGAAAAAACACACACAGCAGTAGTACAAAGATTCCAAAATAAAAGAATGTCCAATCAAAGTTCTATATAAATATAAACATTCAACTAAAAAAATAAATGCGAATGAATAACTAAAAACACAAGAAACAACCCACCCCTATAAAGAAACCCAGAAAATGCAACCTCTTATGGAATAGCAGTGGTGTTCATGCACTTAACTGGCACACTGTCAATGATCAAGAAGTTGTCTTCTAAGAAAAAGGCAGAGAAAGAGGGCTTAAAAGTGACTTTGCTCCCAATGGTTGGACAGGACCTCTTCACAGTACCCGTTTTCTTTGTCCTGGGTGCTCAACCACATTGAGGTGGACTTCTATGCACTTTGCACCAGTTAAGCAGTTGTCAAGACAGAGCAAGTTCCAATGATCCAACAGCACGCTTGTGTTGGGTTGGTTTCAAGACCACAGTGCAAGTCGATAAGTCTCAACAGGGTTGAATCAGCAGTGGAGTCAGGACAAACTGATGCTTCTGTTTGGTTGAGTAGGCAAGTAACACAACTGTTTCCAGCAGGTCGAATCGGTCTTTGAGTCAGGTCGAGATGAGGATCTTTTGGGTCAATGCTGTGCTCAAGATGCAGCGAGTTAGATGCTTCCACAGTAGTGTGACTGTGCTTGAAACAACGTGGCAGTGATGGTGTGAGACAACACAAGATGACTTGAAGTTGCAGGTAAGTTGCTGAGGCAGTGAAACAGGATTCTAGATGCTCTTGGGCTTCTAGTAGCTCGGAGTCCCAATCTAGTGGCTTTAGGACAAAGCGAGCCCTTCTGTTGCAATCCCAATGCAAGAAATACAAAAAAGGCACTGTTATTTCTTGTGTACCAATCGTCATGGGATAATCTTGTAAAAGGAACCGATACCATAGCTACAGAGAATTCTTGCATGTCCATTATGATGTCGGACAAAGGAAACCTTCCCTCCCTGATACAGGATTGGTAGCCCCTGTGTCTGCTAGAAAGGAAAATGTTCTGTCTCCTATCTTTACTCCCACCTGGCGTTCCTCTTCTTGTTCGGGGGTTACTGATAGTACTGAACACATCAGAGTCCTCTGTGGGCTTTCCTATTTTGGGTACATACTGGTACCTGGAAAGAAGAAAAGGTTACCCTCCACCACATTTCCCCCCCGCCAAAGTACAGTACAGTGCCCGGTGATATCTAGTTCTTGTACCACTGCTGTGTTAATTGGAATGCTTGTACTTGGAGGGGATTTGGCGGGTGTTGAATCTGGGGTTGTGATATTGTGTTTGGAGGTGTCAGGACAGGGTACTGAACTTGCTGCTGCTGTGTCAAATCAAGTCTGTTTAGTGTGGGTTGCATCTGATGAGGCTGTATTGTATTCTACACATTCACAAAGCAATATTGTTTCCGTTGCTGCATGGATTTCTGAATATTAGGGGTGTGCTGTGTCTGATATTGTGGGTGATAAGTGTATGATTTGCTGGGACACCCTCTTCGCCATAGGGTCCCGAACCATAAGCTGCCACTTCTCTACTTCTACATGCTTGTTCAAAATGTCCCATTCTTCCTCGCACCCAACACTGTGCTACAAACCCTCCAAATCCACCAATTCTTGGTCCTGCTGCATCCAATCGTCCTCCAAATCCACCTCTCCTACCCCTCTGGAAGAACCCCCTCAATCTGGGGCAATACATTGTCTCTCGTCTCCTTGGAAAATAATCCACTGATCCTACTTGGGAATAGACCTGTACATACTGGCCCTCAACAGGGTTAGTAATTACCGCCCCTTCCATTGTAAACGTAACACATTTCTACTGCACTCATTTTTCTTCTTCCTTCTCTCTCTGTTCCACTTTGTTATTCTCTCTCTCCTGTTTCAATCTACAATAATGAACTGTATACGATTGTATTTCAGACCACTCCCTCATCGCTATACCCGCTATTTTGTGCAAGTCTGCTTGCACTTCAGCTGGGAGACCTTGACACAATATGTGTAAAAAAAACGGGAATATTCTTGTCCCATTGTCCCTTGTTTTTAAATGCCATTTCACCTTCATTTCCTGGATATATTGTGTGGGGTCCTCATCTATTTTCAATTTCCATGTCATAATAATGCTCATATGAGAGGTGTCAGAGTATTGTACCATTAATGCTTTTGTTTATCAGTTATTGAATGGCAAGCCATCATGTGCATTGTTATTCGATGTAACTCCTGCATAAACTGCCATCTTCAAAATATTGTCTGCTTGTTCCCCCAATAGGGAGATGAACAAGCTCTTCATATCGCCTAGAGCTAGATTTGTTCCTGCTGTTCTTTGTTCTAATTAATAAATCCATTTTCCAGCTCCTGCTTTGAGAGATGGAAAGTTGTTCATTCAATTTTCTTTATCAATTTGGGGTCACGGGACATACTGCAATAACCCTGGGCCCTTCTGCAATGGGGGAAACTGCGTACCTTGCTTCTCACACAATAATGTGTTCCCTTTTTTCCTTCCCATTGCAAAAGCCATTCGGCCTGGTAATCATCTAAGTATGTCCCTGTAGGGTGTTCCTCTCTTGTCCTCCCTTTGGGGTTCATTCATTGAGGGCTCATCGCTAACTTCCTCAGTCTACCAGTCTTCCTCATCATCACCATGAACTGGGGCTCAATACGAGTTTGGTGATATCTGGGTGGTAGATGCCACCAAACTGTATTATCATTACTGCACCTTGATGTGAAAGTATTACCACCAGATTACAAGTGGCAGTAGTGGTGTAAATCCCCATTTCTTTTGATTCCAAAGGACTTAATGAGGCATGTTTGCCAGAATTACTGTGCCAGTAATTTTGCCATGGTAATTCTGGTGAAACTTGATGAAAGCTGTTGGATTTACCTCCAAGTCATATCTGGAGGTGAATCCTCCAACTTGCAGTAATGTGGCACGGTAATGCAGCGGTATACAGTAATACCACTGCATTTCACCCACATTGCCCAACTTGGAATGACCCCCAACTGTGTCATAATCAATACTATTGCAGGGCACATCACATCTTAAACATAATATGTCCTGCCCTCTGTTCACCTGAAGCTATTGCTGCACTCTGTCCCTCTCCTTGTGTTTGCTTTGCTCTCGCTAGCTCTTCCTGTGTCTTCTCTATTTCTGCTTCAAAATTTAGCTGCACTTCGTTTTCTACCTGTAAAACAAGCATGTCTCTAGTAGCATCTTTTAGGGGTTCTGTTGCATCATTACTTTCTTCACTTGGGGTATGTAATGGGGATTGGTTTATCCTGCAGTGACCTGTAAGGGGTAGTGTCCAGACATGCAGCCTCATTCTGAATCGGCCGGTCTAGTTGAGAAATGGAAGTATTTATGGATACCAGCACTTTTCCAGACCGGCCAACTAGGGGTTTGCCAGTGGGGGTATCAGGTAATATTATCCCCACCAAAAATATCACTGTATATATGGTCATTGGGAACGGCCATAGGCAATATTTTTAGTGGGGATAATATTAGGGTTTTTTGGGAGCGGGAGGGTTGCGGGGGTGTCCCCCACACTTGCTTTTAAAATAATACAGGGGTTGTGGGGGTGTCCCCCACAGGTTCCATGCCTTAATATTGCTGAATAAATATGGCAATATTTTTGTATGCTGATATTTCTGAGGGATATTAACACATGGAACCCCAGTGGGGCACCTGGGTTACCCCCAGCAACCCCCCTACAGGCAAAAGAAGCCCTCATTACCAGAACTGGCATTGCCAGTGACGTAATGGCGTCCAATCCCCTCATGGAGTCCTGTTGGACTCCATGATTGCAGATTTATACCATCACTCTGGCACCCGTAATCCGGCGCCAATGCCGCCGAACCGGTTGCTGGAAATGGTTCTAGGTCAAAGTTTCAAATGCAAAGGATCGAATGACCAAAGGGTCGAATCAAAAGGACCGAAAACCAAAGGGTCGAATTTTTTATTTTATTTTTTATCCTTTTTTGTGGTTAAAGCCACGTTTTTTTCTAAAACAGAAACCCAAAAATAAAGATATTTTTTAAAAAAATAATTCAACCCTTTTGTTTTAGGTCAAATTGACTCTCACCTTTGGCATTCGATCCTTTTGAATTCGGTATTTTAACTGGACACCGCTGGAAATGGTATAAAGATTTGTCTGTATCCTGGCGGCTTTGGCACCAGGATACCGGCAGGGTCAGAATGAGGCCCACAGTCTGTTGAGAAAGGGAACCATAGAGGGGAGAGCAGTGGGTGGTGCACGTATCTCATAATTTCTCAGTGTTTTGTGATCAATATTGTCTTTCTTCTCTTACATAAAACATCTTCCACAGCTCAAGAATACTTAAACTGTTCTTTAACTTCTTGCCTTTGTGTAGCTGCTAAATTTGTGTACATGGGCTGCAGTGTTTCCTTAGTACATGTACCTTCTGCAGGCCAAGATTTGAACATTGTACTTACTGTCTCTTGTACATACTCATGGTGGTACTTAATTATTTTCTCCCTATATTGCAGGAGTGCCTTACACATATGAGCTAGTGAATTCTCCATAATGTTACAGCCTCTTAACTTGTTAATTAATTAGCCTGCAGACATTGTTCCAGCAGTGTCTCACAAAGTACCCTTTTTCCCTTAATAAACCAATTCCCATTAATCCAATTATCCTCCCAATTTTATTTTTATACCCTAAAATACTTTCACTCACACAACAATTTCAAATCTTTCACTCCCAAACACCATCACAACAACAACAGGCCTCCCTGGGTAGGCGGGGCATGGGTGTGGAGCTTATGGTGGAAGTAGTTAATGGCTGTAACGAGTGCAACATGTTTATTAAGTTGACCCTACGTTTTCGTTTAACTTTTCTACTATTGGAGAGCTGTGTTTAATCATATGACTCTTTGTCACCTCACCAGGCATTGCTGACAACGTGATTTACCCACTCTCACTCAATAGGGAAATATGCTTTCTCCTTCTCAGCCCTTCTAAAATCACATGCTCTCCAGTGCCCCTGCCAGCCTTCTGCTCTCTTCTTCCATCTGCTCCTTTCTTTCCTTCCATAAGCTCCCTCAATACTTTGACGTTCCATTGGCAACTCACTTCAACTTCCCTCTGCTCCCCCTTCTCCATAAGGAAAACTATAGCTAAAGCATTAAAAAAAAAATGTATAATGTAGAGCCTTGAAAAAGAGCCTGTCAGATGACTCCTAATGAATCATGCCCTAAGAACACAAGTTGCACCTTGTTTCAACATAATGCTATAATTGAGCTATATAAAACAGACAGAACAAAATAGAATCAGCAAAACTAGTGTGTAATTGCAATTGTTTGTTTGTAAAGTGCTTATACTCAAGTTAAGTGCTTCTTAAGTGTGGCGATATCCATCTACTTATCTTCCTTTCCCACCTGCTCCCTGCTTTCTATTCTATCCACTCCTATTTTACCAGTCATGTCCCCAGTCACCTTCCATCAGCTCCCCCTGACAACCCCACCTACCCCACCCTGTGCCCACCATGCCTTCTTGGCCTGGGTGTGAAGACTCGTGGATGATGCCTCCTCTCCCAAAGTTGAGCAAAGAGGACCTCAGTCCTTATTCCATCTCAGATGGTGTGCGCTCAACAGTACCTCGTCTGTGAACACTGTGGCTATTCCCAGAAGGCCACAGAGGAGGTGTTTGTGAAAGACAGACCCCATTCACCCCCTCCAGAATACTGAAGCAAGTAATAGTGCATTTTGTTTCTTGCAAAATGACATTTTAAAGCATTAAAGTGCAATTTTGAAGCACATTTTAATTGAGTTGAGGGTGTGAGGGAGTACTTGCATGCAGGAGAGAGAATGTTGGGATGCATTTTCAAATCAACTCCCCTCCCAACCTATTTAGATTGCGTAAATAAATATACGAACACATGGCAAATGTGTAGAGGACGGTGTAGGGGCAGGGGGGAGCCTTATGGTTGAAAGTAAATGGCGGGAGATATATGGATTTTGGGAGTTTATACAAGGGAAACTAACCATTTGCTTTGTGATAGCGATATATAGAATATATTGCATGTGTGCAAACTAATACTGTAGTTAAAAGTAGACCTGAATCCTCACAGGCCGTGTCGGAGTCAAAGAACAACGAGGCCCCATCTCTTGCTCGATTATTACATTATAATCCCCAGGCATGGGCGGAAACACAAACGTACACCCAAATATAAATGTATCTAGCTAGATCGTTTAACAATCAGGCAGGAATGTCCACAGCCAAATGGGCGAAGGGATGCGGCCCAGTATGAAGGCCACACTCCTGGGAGCCAGGGCAGAGGTCTTGGGTTGCCACAACATAAACTGAGATTTAGGAATCTAGCGCCCCCCAGAATAGTGTCATTCTATTTGAACTACCAGATATGCAGGACTAAGACTCTTCAATCCTTCATGAATTGGATGGGTTAGTGGGATGCCAGGCCTACCTCTTGGGAAGGGAACTGATATAGAAGGGAGCAGAGAATAACATGGTCTGTGATTTGAACCAGGAAGAGCAAAGACTGATGTCAATGCTTACAAGATTGCAATGGGAAGGCACAATATGGGTGCCTGCGTGTCTGGGATGAGAAAAGAGTTGCTTTGTTTGCAAGTATCCGGCAGCTATCTACCAAGTTCATGTTGACGACCAGGTGTACATCACGTTAGGAGTAAAGACACGGTGGTGCCTTTTTAAGAGTAGCCAATTGCTTTGCAGCACTTTGAGATGGAGATGCTGTTACTCACATGTTTAAAAGATGGAGAAGACAACACAACCAATTGGAGAAGGGCCCATATGTGACTATTAGCATGTAAATAGGCAGTAGCTAATGAGGGTTGGGAATGAATACTGTATATGAATGCGTTATGAATGACGATTAGTACGTTTATAAGATGAACTTCACTTTGAGGATGAGCAAGAGCTCTGCAGCAGTGGACTTTTAATACCCTGTCACCATTTCCTTTTTCTATACAAAATAAAGCTCTTGTTCTTCTTGAAAAAGGTTGCACCCGCCTTTTTCCCTAGCAGGTTGATTTTCCTATGTCTGGTTGTTGTGGAGTTACCCTACAAGAGCCAGGGTGGGGGGAGGTGCGGCAAGATCAGGAGGTAAACAGTAGAGGTTGAGGGGTTTTCATCCTCCTTCTATCACTCCCGGTTGTGCCTGGCAAGGAGGAGGGGCCACGGCTCCCCAGCAACCACCTGTGTGTCATTGTCAGGCACATACTGGTTGCATACTGTTCATGATATGCAACTGTCCATGATGAGTTCTTGTTTGACATCTTTACTTTGATTTGCTGTTGAATGTCCCAATTTCATAAAAAAGAAAATGGTTTTATATTTTCCAAGGAAAGATGTGTGTGTATGTCGCTGTTGCGGGCTCTAACCCCTACAATTCCCATCTATTTAACCATGAGTGAGGCTTTTTGGAATAGCTCATACTGCAAACTGAATCACTTTTCTGCGTTAACTAATTTGGGCAGGTAAGGCACAGTGAGATGAAATTATTTTCCTAGATTCATACACTTTGGTTAAGTAGTAAAGTCAGAATTTGATCCTAGCCTGAAATGTAGGTACTTGACCACGCCTCTTCCCAGACGTTTGGTTTTGAATACCAAAAATAATGCTCAATTTTGTCACATGACAAACCAACCTGGCAATGTATACATCATTGTAGAAATGTGTTGATGAAAAATTGAAAGGGGGTCCTTTTGTTTTGAATCTAACATTACATGGAATGGACAATTCCTGTTTGCACCTTTATGCAATTTGCAATGTTAATTGTTTCCACAAAGTATGGGAAAAGTAAGTAGTAAAACACAGGCAGAATCCCCTTTTCTTTTAATTTTTCTGCTATGTGACTGGAAAAGTGTAAATCCCTCATACAAGTAATAATTATGTGAGTCATCTACAATGGATTCCGTTATAATCTGCCTTGTTTTACCAATAAAGCTACATTCATTGGGGTAATCCTTCTGCTTTGTGGAAAAAGTTTTTGGTTAAATGTGTTTTTGCAGAAGTCCTGCAGAGTGGAATTGGTGGTGGTAAAATCCTTTTACTGCCACTTTTCCACTTCACAGGACTTAGAAATTTGCTCCATATGAATATAGCTCTATTTTTCCCATTCTGAATTGTGGTCTACAAGCACAAGTGTGCAAACGATTGAGAACTCACAATCTCATACAGACACAAAGTGAAATGGAATGCATGACAAGGTCATTGTTTCACCCAGCTTATTCTGTACCCCATAATTTCTAATCACCAACAATCACACTTAAATAGCTTATTAAAACCTTATATAATTTTAAGAAAAAAGTGCCACAGAAATGATCACTGCTAGTTACCTTTTCCCAACTATAATCACTTCCGGTTTAAAAAAATCGGCTGCTGAGACTTGTTAAAAAGATTTTGAGGGCAGGAAGGTAGAGCGGGGACCCACAATACACATGATATATTCTGTTAATAGTTACTCAAATGATAACACCCAATTTGATCGAAAAAAAAACTGACCGTATGGTCGTTTTGATCAAATTGGGTGTTACCGTTTTGATCAATTACAAAAATACCGAAGCTGAGGGGCGGGGGCCACAGGGGTTGTCCCCCACTTCCTTACCATTGGCAGTGGGGGAAAACAAATAAAAAACAATTAATGATCAGAACGGGGGCCCGAGCAATTAGACTGCGGGCCGTTCAGCCACAAACAAATCAAGCGCAAACAAACAACCCAGATCCACTCAAACAGTATGATTTTATCAATCAGTACTTATCATTTCCAATCATGAAAACTTCTGGGTGGGCAGGCTAGGCTTCCACACAAACAAAGTTACATTATATTTACGTTAGAACTCCATTACTAATTAGGCATGAGAAGATCTGAAGCTGGTCCATAGTTTCCATCTTTCCCTCAACATGTTCGGGTAGGGCCTTGTTGGACCAACTCAGTAAAGTGCGGCTTGGTTCTATAGGCATAACAAACAAGGCACCCGCATCTGGACAAGCCAACAGCTTAGGCATTTGAGTATCTATGGGATGTGCATTTGTCAGGCACTCCCAAAAGTTTCTGAATCCATCACAATGTGTCTGGAATCGACGCATTGCTTTGGTCAGCCTTCGATTCCATTGTTTGCAAATCAGCCTTGGCCCTGACACTAATGTAACATTTTTACCAAATGTCTATTGGTTAGATTAAAGGAATGGGCTGTTTGAATGAAGTTACTGAAACCCGTTCAGGTGTGGTTTAGGAAAGGACTTTCTATGATGGATCATTGCCTAATAAAAATGTTCTTTTTGAAAACTACTGTTTGATTAGAGCTGGGAATCTGTATGTCACCTTCATTGATTTAGAAAAAGCCTTTGATTCCATCCCCAGGAATGTGCTGTGGTAAACGTTTGCTGCATTGAATATGCCAAAAAGGCTCCTTAACTTCATTCAACTTTGTTATGCTGGCAAACATGCACCAGAGCGGAGTATGAGATCTGACAATACCCCAGCATATTTCCCAGCAAACAAAGGGGTGAAGCAAGGCTGTTTACTTGCGCCATTATTATTCAATTTACTTATTTCGGATTTTGACCCTTCATATTTATGAAAAACCTTAAACCTTCCCTCGTTGCAAAGTACTCTATTTAGGGTGCTCTTATATGCAGATGAAATAGCTCTACTAGACTTGATGCCAGAGGGACTGCAGAAAGGATTTACCTATGCAGATCAAGATTTCAGCACCCACAGCTTAAAGCTGAACATGCCCAAAACCAAAATTGTGGCATTTGGAAAACGTACAAATCATGATACATGGCACTTAAAGGAGGTGCTCATTGAGGAGGTTGACTCCTATTGCTATTCGACAGGGGCGTTGCTAGGGGGTGCTAAGGGGGCTATAGCCCCTGATCTTTTGTTTGTAGCTCTGGATAGAATCTCAGGAGCTACAGCCAAAAGACTAGCTAGCCCCCAGTCCCAACAGTTCCGACATCAGCGTAGCCCCGGGTCTTTTCCAGACCTAGCAACTCCCCTGCTATTCGAGATGACTTTTTTACAATAATGGTAAGTGGCCAAAGCATATAAAATGATTGCGACGAAATCTTCAGCCAGGCTAAGAGATCTTTTGAGATTCTATCATATGTATGGTTCCTGTTTACTTGATACCTGTCTTGATGTTTATAACGCTAAACTGTTCACCTTATTGGTCTACGGGTGTGAGATTTGGAGACACTCAAATTGCTCTCAGATTGAGGTAATACAAATCATTAAAGAGCTATTAGGTCTCTCGCAACGCACCCCTAATTGTGGGGTATGCTTAGAAACTTGGGGATCTCAAGTATAGCAATTCAGGAAAAATTGAGGTTTGCTTCCTATTTCCTGAAGATATACTTTGGACATTGAAAACCCTGACATGACTATGGTATTGGCGCATATAGCAAGGTCACCTTGAATTAATAAATATGTCTGCCCTAGGGAAGGCCACAATCCTTTAGTAAGTTGGGATTTTAACAATCTGGATGGTTTTAAGTATTTTTCGTTGAATTACTTAAAAGATATCCTGAAACGCAACGCATTATGGCATGATGGGGAGATGAGCAGATGGAAAGTGTGCACCCTAGCATCCTTGAAAATGAATGCCAGTCACCATGTAAATAGAGTACAAGGCGGGGAATTGTGCGATGTAAAATCTGCAGAAGACTAGTATTAACGATCCTTTTGAATATGCTCCTGTTAAATGATTTAAGGAAATGGGACATGATCCACAAAGACAAGAAACTTTATTGCAAAATGGAAGTTTCGGCAGACGTGTTCCACTTTTTACTGTTCTGCAAAAACGACTCTGATTTGAGTAGTATATATCTAAATCCCAATTTTAGGTTACATAGGTCTATCCAGGTTTTACTTGGATGCATTATCTTTTATAATGAATTGTACTCAATTTGCATTCATAGTTTACATGAATTTATACATAAGGACTATGTCTGTGGTTTAATTACTTGTGTAGCATTTAGATTTCATGAATTGTGATGAGTTGGGGTTGGTACTTCTCTATCAATGTTTTAATGGGTTCACAGTGGAATGTTTTATGTTTCTTGTGTGAATTGATATATTTGCTAAATTGTGTGAATGGAGAAATCCGATTTTTAATATAAAGCTTAATTGATAATGTAAGCAGCCCTGCCCAAACTGCTAGACCACAAGGCCTAAAAACTGTGCTGCTTGGTGGCAGAACCAAGACGAATGGCGTGTCCCCTTCTGTAATTTCACAGATATACTAAAGAATTATGGAATGGAAAACTGCCCACAGAAAATTATAGTGCTAATGTTTGATTTAAAGCTTTGATACCAACCTCATTTTTTCACATCTACACAAGTAGTTAATGCATCAGAACAGAATGTAATTTGTCAGGGTCCTCTGCTATTTATGCACCTGCTGCAGAAGTTGGTGTCCAAGCATGATCATATTTCATTTCTTTTTTCAGTTAACACTTGTATTAAGCATGATGGGAACAGTTGTATCCCCAGAAAAAATAAATATACTTTAAATTACATTAAGCGACTCGATAGGCTTGAAAAAATAGCTACCTTGTAACTGAGAGTTTGGAAATGTAAGTGAGATGTACAGTGCAGTTAAAAAGCAACACAAGTTCTTGCCAGATAGTTGGAGGTAGCCTGTTTGACCAGGTGTGCTACCTTGGTGTGGATGTCCACCGTCTCCCTGGTCATTTGTGTTTTCATAGCTGTTGTGCATACCACATTGTCCAAGGGTAGCAAGCAATCCTGGGCGGACATCCTGCAGTGCAGCCCCTCAGAATGCGAATCGCCCTGAATTTGCTGCTGCATGTTTAGAACAAAATCCCCCTGCCTGAACCCTGAGTCCCTCCCCCCCTCGAGTCCCAGTGGTGGTTAATATCACTGTCAAGCCTCCTTTTCAGGGGAGTGGGTCAAGTGGAGACCTTTAGGGGGGCTGGCCACCCTGCTGGAGACAGGCCTGGTCCGCAACTACACAATGCATTCTATGTTGACGTTCTCAGACATAACTCCTCATTGACTGCAAACACTGTACAGTTAAGACAAAATCCTGTGGCCATGTAGGTCCCCAAACCTCATTTGCAACAGATCGTTCTGCAATAGTGTTAGGATGACCTTTTGACAGATCACCAGGATAAAGACGTGACATTTATCTTGTGAAAATAATATATTGGTGGCCAAATCTACACTAACAGATCATGGAGTATGTACATGCTTGCTCCATATGTGTTATATTCTCCTCATGTGTTCTGTTCAGTCTTTTCTGCCCTTGGACCCCTTGGACCTGTAAGGTTATTTAGCGTGTTACAACACAGAGTACAGCACTACTGCACAGGATCAATGTGTAGCATGTTTTTTTTTTTATGCAGTACCACTGCATGGGTTTGGTGCATTGCTATGATGCAATTGTTTCAAGCTATGTGTTGCCAGTGTTACATGGACATATAAGTGAGGGCAGGTTATTCAGTCAAAAACGATTTTTACATATAAAAAGCAAATCATTTTTTTCACAGTTAAAAGCACACATTTGTACATTCAAAATGCGCACTATTTTTCACCTGAAATGCCTATGTTGCAAGAGACACATTTGAAAATTAATAAACTAACCTCATTAACAACTAACCTGATCATAACCCACTAATAATAATGTGTTCTTCAGTGCAACATGAATGGAAAATGACAGGCTCTGAAAGTCATTATTTAAATGCACATTCAGTTTTTTTTTTCTTTTTTCTCTGCTGTTCTGTCCACAGTAACTGCAGGAAGCAAAGACCTTGAATAAGCAGGAAATCAGTTTGGTTACAGTTGCAACTGTATAAGCCAAGCCATTGTGTGCAGAGGGTGGTTAGGGCATGATAGAATTTTATTGGTTAGGATCCTTTGGTAGGAGGTAACCAGAGTTTTCTTGTATAATCTCGAGGGGGAAGATAGGGAGAGACATCTTGACACAGCTCGAAGAAGGACTGGGTTGATAGCTGGGGATGCCTGATTCCTAAAGCAGATTGAACTTGGTTTCAGAGACTGGGATTTCCAGTCAACAAGTCCCAGTTTGAGTGACAGCAGATGCTTGTCCTTGCTGGGTGAACCCCTCCAGAAGGCGACCAGCCAAAGAAGTTACATACTGAATAAGCCTGGTAATTATCTTGCTGAAGTGTGGGGGCTGAGTGTGGGGAAATATTCAGTCAGTGTAGGAAAGGAGATTTCTGTGCTTTACCCACGTGTTTAATGTTGCAAATTGAATTCTTGTTCCCTGCCACTCTCTTCTCAGTGTATCACAAATAATGCAGTTACTGTGCTATTTCATTTATTTCTGTAAAAGAGTGAGATCGTGTTTAAATGCAACTTTTATAATACACAAAAATATCTGAAAGCAGACGGGTGGTATGTTTTATTTTCTCTTTCATTTGTGCATTTACCAATACAGTGCTGATGATGTGGGGAGATGTTTAGACAGTGCAATTGTCATTTTTAAGGTAGCTAAAAATAAGATTTGGCTGCAGCTGTGTGCACAATGTCATTCAGTATGAGCAATTATAACTAACTGTGTGTGTTATAGCCTTTTGCTGAAGGTACATGAGTCAGCAAAAATAGAGACCCGGGACATAGTTCACTACCGTATATAAGTTAGTGAAAAATACCACATGATAGCTCGCTGCCGTAGATAAGACAGCGAGAAATTGCCCATGGTGGCACACTAACACTAAAAATGAAAATGTGGTGTTCCTGAAATGCAAGCCTGAGGTCTCTAGTGATTACACGAAAAAAATCTAAACAAAAATAAGGGGTTCTGGATATTGGAGCCACAAATAAAACAAAGGAATTATGCTCACCAAAATACCACCAACCACGCATACCAACCACGCATACCAACCACTCATGTCTGTGTACTGAAATAATGCATATCCACTGTATTATTATTATACATAACCCAATCTGAATACAAGGAGTGATTGTTGCTAAATTATTTTTCAGCGGTACGAAAATACCGCCAGGCCCCAAATCTACACAAAATACCCAACAGACCTTATCACATATCACCTATGACTATGGATTCACAGCATTTTGTGTAGTAATTTACATGATGATTGAACTGCCACGTGGTTTTCCACTGGAAGGCCTATGCACATATTCAGAAATTGATATGGACTTTTTATGCAATATTACATCTAATTTGTAGAGTGTACTTCTGACATTGAAATGGCTCTGTAGACTTTGGGCATGGCTCTGGAATGCAATATTCTGACTATGCACTAAAGATGGATTTCCACATACATTACAGAACAGTACCATTCTGTGATGTCTCTTTGAAAGCATCTATTGTGCATAGCCAGACACTCTCTTTCGGTACTTCTGGTTACAACGTGGTCTGGGGTTGGCTATCAGTTGTAATGCAAGGTGCAGCGCTGTATATGAACACCATGTAAGGCTAAGTTGTTCTTTAGCTGCAATATCTGTGAGCTGTCAGTGGACATTCAAAAAGTATTCCTCAGACAATTGATTAGACATTTCAGGGCTGGAATTTTAGTTCTGGCATAGTGTAACCCGACACAACATAGCAAAGCCAAACAATGCATAGTATAGCCTACATTGCCCCACATGGTTGGCCTAATAGGATCTCACAAGTTCAAATATGATGTCAAATGGTTTGCCTTTTCCATAATCCCCCTTCTCAGGGGCTAGTCTTGCAGGAGTCCTCCTTTCAATCACTGACCAGTATCGTGGTTTCGTAAAATGGTTTCAGTTTATTAATTATCTTGAAAATACTTTGCCACTGAGTTATAGAACCCAGTATTCTCTGTTGTCTTAATTTCTACAACCTTAGGGTGGCCAAGGATGCACGTTTACTGCAGTCTTTGAATAGACATAAAATAAGAGGGGTGAGGCGCGCACTCCAATTCCTGGCCAACATACTACCTGAAAAAGGAAAAAGAATAAATAGGTTAAATCCCAAAGTGTCCAATTCACTGGGTTAGATCCCAATTGTTGCAAAAATATTCACAGGGTTGGATCCCAAATGTTGCAAAAATATTCACAGGGTTAGATCCCTTATGCTGCATTGATACTGCTGTTCTCCTCCTCCAAATATTCACAGGGTTGGATCCCTTATGCTGCATTTGAACTGCTGTTCTCCTCCTCCTAGCGCTTTTGTGTCCCAACACTCTTCAGGCAGGCTTTGTTGCCTTTCACTTCAGGTGAGTCCAATTAAATTTGCTAATGCAGTCTCTAAGAATTATGAGAGCTGTAGTGAAATAATTTGCTCAATTCATGTGCCCAAGGAAAGACTACCCTCCAGGAGCCAACATCTTACCCTTACTAGGGGGAGGGGGGAAAACCATAACTATGATTCTCCACTGTAGGGAAAAATGCCCCCGGTGCTGCAGCCTCTGGAGTCTGGATCACCACAAATTACATGTAAAAAGAAGAGGAGTGAGGCGCGCACTCCAATTCCTGGCCAATATACTACCTGAACAAGGAAAAAGAATAAATGGGTTAAATCCCAAAGTGTCCAATTCACTGGGTTAGATCCCAATTGTTGCAAAAATATTCACAGGGTTGGATCCCAAATGTTGCAAAAATATTCACATGGTTAGATCCCTTATGCTGCATTGGTACTGCTGTTCTCCTCCAAATATTCACAGGGTTGGATCCCTTATGCTGCATTTGTACTGCTGTTCTCCTCCTCCTAGTGCTTTCGTGTCCCAACACTCTTCAGGGAGGCTGTGTTGCCTTTCACTTCAGGTGAGTCCAATTAAATTGCTAATGCAGTCTCTAAGAATTATGGGAGCTGTAGTGAAATAATTTGTTCAATTCAGGTGACCAAGGAAAGACTCCTCTCCAGGAGCACACATCTTACCCTTAGCAGGGGGAGGGGGATAAACCATAAACCATAACTATGATTCTCCACTGTAGGGAAAAATGTCCCCGGTGTTGCTGTCTTTGAATAGACAGCTCAAAGGCCTGTGTGGTGTGTTTGAGTCAGGAGGCTCAACAGTCTTAATCGGTGGCTCAACAGTATAACAATGCATGGTCAGTCAAGATGCCTCAAGGTTGTTGAAGCAACTGTACAGGCTTTTTACCATGGCGCTATCTCCAAAGTGTTTGGCGTTGCACATTTTAAATTGTTGGTTTGAGATTTAAAACCATGCTCAATAGCTTAGATAGAAAGTTGGTGCATGAAGATGCAATGACAGTGGATGCTCACTGGTGGCTTGTCGTGGCTTGACAGTGGCTAGATATCCTGGCTGATCCACTGACAGCCAACAGCTACCAAAAGTAATACTTCTTCTGCTAAATCCCCCACAGGCTTAAAATAACTTAGGCTCCTCCTGGCACATTGTCTCGATCTTAGTATCTGGGTGCCCTGAAAGCTGGTCCTCAGCAAGAGGCAAGCTCCTAGTTCTTCCAGCAAATGTTCCCTCTATATCACATGAATGCTGAAGAATGGGTCCCTCTCCACCCTCTGATCAGCTGTTTTTACTCCCATGGAAGGAGGTTTTGAGTCCTGTCAAACTCCAACAGTAATAACAGAGTCGGCTCTCCGCTCAATGTTCACACTTATCTGGGTGGGATTGGTAGCTTCCATGCCTCCCACTAGGATCTAGAGAGAATAGCTTCCTTGCAGATAGTCCCACCCCTTTTGCAGGAATTCCCAGAGTGCATCGCTCCTGGTGGAATTACTTGGGGCCTACCCTTAACATTCTGCAGCTCTAAGGTGATGGAAATAATCCTCACTATCCCGGAGCTCCCATGCTGTCTTATCTACACAAGAATGCAACGTTTTCTGATTGCAATTAATATTGCTTGCCTTGAAAATGCCCTGCTGTCAAGCTACAAAGGATATGTTTTGTGCTCAGCCCAGTTTTTCACATGCACTCAAAGTGTGACACTGTCCCTTGGGAACACAAAGGTCTCCAACTGGTATCATCTCTTAAAGAAGGACTGCTTTCTCAGTCAACCATCTTTTAATCTATGGAACAATCAGGGAATGTCAAGAATGTTATGTTTATGTTAAAATGAATATGGTTGTAACTTGGCCTCCTATCATACTTCAACTTTTTTGTTTGGAAATATGTTGCTTAATGTTTAACTTTGGCTGACATCTACTTGATAGGGCTCCAGGGATGCTGACAACTTGTATGATAAAAACAATGTGGATATTTATGAGTTTTAGCATAAGACACGATACACAGAAATAAAAACCTAATTGCTGGCAGCTATTTTTAGGCCTTAGCAGATATTCCTGATCAGAATGATCCTGGCTCTGATCTGCATATTTGATATTACTTGGGTCAGATGTGCATATAGACATTTGCACAATAGTACATTTCATTACTAGTGTCAATTGAATTTTGAAGGACAATAACTTGACACTGCTACAGTTTATCATATACAAATTTGCAGGCTGTATTCTACTTTGCATATAAAATGTGTTTCCTCATTGACAGGGATGTCTTTGGACTGTGCATGAGAGAAATATACATGCATCCACTATATGTATAAAAGTGGATAAGTTACTAACTCCCGGAGCCTGATGTCAGCTAATGACAAACCACTAACACCAACGTTTAAAACATGGAGAGCCTATGAAGAAAGTGTTTCTGATTTGCAGCGCACACTTTGTTTCAGAAGCCACCCTTGATTTGTTTTTACAAAATCAAAAAAGCTCAGTGGAGTAGACCTTCACAGATGCATTCTGTCACAGGCTCAATTCACACCATGGCCTATGGTTGAAAAGGTTGGACAGAGAATCATCCTCAGGAAGAAGAAGCATACCCCGCCCTTCTGCGAGGTACAGTGGTTTGAGTCATCCAGAACATCTTCATTTTGAAAATATCCTAGTTTGATTTCAAACTGTAAATAGTTGGTTTGAGGTATTCCCCCAAGTAGACCTCAGGAAACCCTTATTCAGGTGGCCTGGGGAGGGCTGGCGCCCTCAGATCCCAACCCTGGGGGTGGACGAGCGAGGGAGTAGGAGAACCCAGAGTTATGCTTGGGGAAATAAATCAGGTGAGACGTGGTATAATACCGGGGAAAGGTGAAGAGAGCAAAGTCCACAAAGCTTTTGTACGCTGCTCCAAATCCACCTCCCTTACCCCCAATAAATCTCCCTTAACCAAAGCCAAAAAACCATCCACCTATGGTAAACCCTTTAAAAACCCAAACCCCAGTACCGTGGGAAACTACATTTCCCAGGATCCCGTTCTTTCTGTTACCTACACAAACACTCCCAATCATTCTCCATCCCATCCCTTTGATTATTGTTTTCTGCACTCTCTGTCCCCTCAGACAAAACACTACCATCCCCACAATCCTCCCTATTCAGATCACAAAAGAAACCTTTGTAATTTTCGTTGGTTTCATGAACCCTACCAATCTTACCCTCCTGAGTTTACCAAACCTCCTAGGATAAAGGATATCATTCCTCATGTCAATCCCACTTTTTTCTATCTGCACCCTTTCTCGCAACAGGAAAGACAACGGACTAACCATCTTCTTTCTTATGACACCTTTTCCCCATCCTACCCTGTAAAACACTCAGAAACTCTAAACCCCTCTTTTTCCAATATGAACTGTAATAAAAAGGGACTAATGTTGAAACTGTTTACCTGACATATCCCAACCCAAGGGTCATGCAAAGTCAGGGCAATTAACTTAATTCACACACACCTGACGGCCCTTCCTTTTCCCATAGGGATAAAAGGTGGAGCAAGATAGCACAGTGGGAGAAAGGCGAGCACGGCAGACAGAACGATGCCACAGCTAACCAGGCATGGTGGTACAAGAGAAGGAAAAGGCAGCAGGAATAGGGAGGGTGGCGAGGAGAGAAGTGACCTTGCCCATTTTCGTCCCAAGCCCACGGAACCTTCGGGGAAGCGAACCTAAGACCGCGAACAATAGCACAAGTGTCTTGCAGCAGATGTCAACAGTACATGGGGCAAGCCTATGCTGATAATCATGAGAGAGGGAAGCTCCCGTTGTACCGGCCTTGACTCCAGTGAAGTCAAAAGCCAAGCGGTTCATCACAGCTGGTGAGTCGAGGGGAAAGCCGATAAGAACCGGGCGGTGGTGAATAAGTTCAAAGAACTGTTAAAGTGTTGAGAGGAGACCAGCTGCAGAGGGAACCAGCACCACGTGGGTGCTGACTCGAGAGACTCTGGTTGAGTGGTCATACAAGAGGTCAAGCAAAATACCTGTACAATGTTAAAGTCATTAATCTACAAACTATAAAGAAAGCAAGTTAAGTGAATCCCGCCACATGAGAAAGCAAGGGAAGTGATTCCTGTAACAATTTTTGAATGTGAAGTTGGTAAGCGTGAAACCGACCGAGGGATGCTAACAATAAGGGGGCAAGTCTAAAGTCCCAAGAAACAGTGTGTTGGACGAGAGTGAACCCGGCCGAGGGATGTACACTATGAACTGTTCAAAAAGACATTGACATTTGATGAGTGTATGATCCCGAACAAGGGAGATCCAGGGGTGAATCCATCACCTGAGAAAAGCCAGAGTGAACCCAGTGGAGGGAGGCTGAAAATAGAGACAGGGTCTGCGCCCAAAAAAGGGGATCCAAAGGTGAGCCATTATCACCCTGATCAAGTGGACCCGACAAGTGGAGGATCACAGTGAACTGTGTTTATAAAGGCAAAGAAAGGCAAGGAGAAGTGCTCTGTCTTGCTTGTCAATTGGGGTCCGAGCCTGATCCAGGGAGACACCAAGAGACATTGTAAAGCAAGAGGAAGCAAACTATCCAGCTTGTCATTTGGGTCCAAGCCCGGCCAAGGGAGATCCAGGGGTGAAAAGCCATCACCCAAAGTCTATGAAGAAATTGTTATTTGATTTGTGGAGTACAATACGTGAAGGGTCAGCACCCGGAAGAGGGGGACCCAGGGGTAAAGCCATCACCCAACATGAACTGGGGGAAAAAACTTTAATTTTTTTTAAAGGAACTTTTGTTTTTGGTTACTTGAAATCATCAGGCCAGGGAAATGAGACTTGGCTCTTGATAGATTGGAACAGAACTGTCGACTCATGCTCGGAAAAGCTTGAGTTTGTGCTGTGCTCCAAAATCCCACCTTTCCCTGTGCTCAAAATCTGGGGAAGGGAGACCCAAACTACTGCATCCAGACATATTATTTGAAAACACTTATTTATTTTCTTGAGAACTAACCCACAACCCTTTTTGTAGTAGTTGTAAGGTTTGGCAATAGGTTTCTCAGTATAGGCCTTTTTATCTTGACACAACGCCACTAGGACTGCCTTATTTTTCGTGTGATGGTTGACGCTTGCTCCCATCTTAGATTCAGGTTTAGATTAGGCGTTTTTCCAACCTGTATACAGCATTCATTGTTTATTAAACACCCTTGAACTGTGATCAGTTTGTCAGTCTTACTTGGTGCCACCATGAGTTCTGTACACAAGGGTAGAGGCTTTTTAAATAAAAGCCAGTAGCAACAAACTTAAACTTTACTGTGGGATTGCATTTCACAAGAAACCTTCTAAGATGCTGTAGTCCCAAGCAGAACAATTTGAACATGGTCAACCAAAAACCAGTCTCTTCAGCTCTACAGGCCCACATTTTACATTGGCTACTCTTATTTCTTCACTGCTCAAAGCAGATACATTGGGCCTCATTACGAGTTTGGTGGAATATGGGTGGTAAATCCGACCAGATTCCACCAAATGGTATTAGTGTTGCCAACACTTAGTTCAGTGGTTTTACTGCTGGATTACAGGTGGTGGTAGGTGGTCTAAGTCCCCATTTATTTTGAATCCATAGGACTCAATTGGGGATTTTAGCAGAATTACAGCAGTGGTAATTCCACCTGTGGTAATTCGACCAAAATTTAGTGGATTTACCTCCAGCTCATAGCTGGTGGTGAACCCTCCCACTTTCCACCAAACGTATAGTTGGGCGGTGCAGTGATGCAGTGGTATACGGTAATACCGACGTATTTTACCTGCACTGCCCAATTTGTAATGAGCCCCACTGTGTTTATTGTTGGTCTCTCAATGAGTGGAAAGAATTGTATGATAGATGGTATAACTCTCTCCTCCAACATCCTCGAACATTTCCTCCAGAAGGTTTGACTCTTCTAATCATCGTCAATAGGACTCACTCCAAAATGTATGGCTCTCTCCCCAATCTCCTCAATATAACGTCCTCTCTGCAGCCTCCAACAATCTCCTTCCAGCTCTCCTTTCAAAGACCTCTAGCTTCTAAATCTTCTCTATACACCTTCCCCCGTCTCCTTCTCCACAACCCCACTCTTACTGCTGAGAAAACAGGCTTTTAGTGTGGTATACTCTTCCACTGGGTGCTGCTCAGTGCCATGGTTTTCATCTGCGCAGTGTAGGTAGGACTGTTTTCTGATTAGACCATGTGTCTGTGGTCATGTGGGGTGAAAAGGGACTGGCCTAAGATTATGTTAAGGACTGACACCATCTCGGATTCTACAAGTGACAGAGCTATGTGTGAGGTTTGTTTCCCCTATTAGAGACTTGCTAACATGGCCCAGATTGGTCACTGTTCCTCTGTCACCCAAGCATGTCAAATAAAACCCAGGGAAAGGTTTGTTAGGACGGGGAAGTTGCTAATTTCTGCTGTGAAGCTTTCATCATAGGAAACGTCCACTTTGTAATCCCCACAACAATATCAGGAGTGGTGTAACATTGTTTGTTTATTCTGTCCCTTGTGTGGGTCAGGCAACACTTTAATTTCCTTCTTGTTGTTTGTTAAGTGCATCTTTGTTTCTGTTCGACTCCCTCTGTCTGAACTGGTCTGACTCATCATCATACATGTTGCCTCCAACAGCAGTGTTGCGGTAACAAAAACATGTCTCCATTTACTTGGTCTCTTCAGAAAATGTAGTACTCTGATAACGTTTAATGGAATGAAAGTTCTGACATACAACCGTATGCAAAATCTGCATTATGAATGATATGACTGTAAATTATTTATGAAACCGATTGACATTGGTAATCTGGATTCCAGAAGAAGCATTAATGCAGATATTGAACAGTCAGTGTGAATACATGTGACTAGCTATATGAGCTGTACGTTGCTTATATCATACCAATCTAGTGCACTCTCCCTCTGTGCAGACTCTCCCTCTCCATCATTCCCTTCCTCTCTGTCGCTCTCTCTGTCACTCTGTGTCTCTGTCTCACTCTGTGACTGACAGACATATTGTCAGGTGTGCTCTCTGTTTTCTTTGTCAGTGGAGTCTTTTAGGCTTTCACTGTCTCCGTCAACGCATTGTTTTTAACAGTGTGCCCTTCTATCTCTCTGTTTACTCGTCTCTCAAATTATCCCTCTCTCTCCCTTTCTTTCTCTCCCTGTCTCTCTCTCTTATTCTTTCATTCCCCCTCTCAACGTCCCTCTATTACTGTCATCCTGTGGGTGCTGTTCTCCCTGTCTGTCTGTGGTAGTGCAGTTTATTATATGGGTGTTCTTTCCATCAGTATATTTAGCTATGTTCTCTCCCCTCTATCCTCCCCTTTCCATGTGTGTATCTCTTCTAATCCCTCTGTTTCTCTCTCTTTCCCTCTGTCTTTCTTTCTCCACTCCCAGACTTTCCCTCTCTCTCTCGCTCTCTCTCTGTGCCCCTCCCTCCATCCCTCTTCCTCTGCGTGTGTGTTGTATCTCTCTCTGTGTTCTCTCTCTGTCTGTCTTCCTCTGTATGTGTCTCAACTTAACATTGCATTGGTGCTCACAGAAGAAACTGATTATTGATTTGAATCTGATTGTGACCCTTTACAAGAAGGGAGACACATTGAGGGGTAAAATGGAGTGTATTTTTGGCAAAAGAAGCTATTAAAGAAATGAATATTTTGTATTAAAATAACTTTGTAAACTGCACTTGTTAAAATTGTATAGTGTTTGTTGCTAATTACCTCTCATCTTGCGCGGAAAATCACATTGGACAAACAGAATAACCATATGAAATATTTTCTATTAGAAAGTTAGCTTCCTGAGATGGACAATCAATTCATTTCTTTTGTACTTCATAATACCCCTACTAGAAAGTGGAAGAGGACAAACCGCACCATTGTTGGCTCCTGACTGCTTAGCATACAAACAAAGCACAGTCATCCCAGTCATCTGCGGATCTGCACTTCATATCAATTCTTCACTCTAATTACTACTCTTCATTACTCACTGTTAATGTTCTCATGTTATTCTCTCTCTCGCTCTCTCCTCATTCATACCATCTTTTTTAGACTCTGAATCCGATCATTTCTCCCCTCCTCCTGAACCATCATTTTCATTATCACTCACCTCTTCTGACTTTGCTTGATACTTTACCCATAACGTTTTCCTTCTGCCCTCATCTATTCAATCATCCTCTTGACCCAATTCCACACATCACGTTTCTTCTGCTCCAATCTCCTCCACTTTGTCTTCCTTCTCTCTTCTTTCTGACTCTGACACTGCTCACTTTTTAACCTGTGCCCATCTGCCTGCCTCTCACTTTGAACCTATTCCTCCCTCTCTTATTCCTAAAACCTTTAATTCTCTTCTTCCCTTTATCACTATTATCTTTAACAGTTCCCTATTTCCTTCAAACATGCAGTGGTTCTCCCATTTCTCAAAGAACCCTCCCTTTATAATGTTTCCCCTGCTTATTGTATTCCGATCTCTGTTCCATTCTACCTCTCTAAAACCCTTGAACCTATCATCTATTCACTTCCAGGGAAGGGCACTGAGCCAATCGGGTGGCTGGAACAGCGGACGAGAATGCACATTCTCTGCCCGCTGTTTGCAGCCAGCCGAGGCCCTTCCCCAGGTGTCACCCTTTTTTTTTAATGTCGGGAGGCCTCGCCCTGTTGGCTCCCCGCCCTCCCACAAAACCAACCAAACCCCTTCACCACCCTCTCACTCCCTCCCACTTACCTGCTGGACCGGAGCTTTGTGCTCCGGTCCTAGCGTGCCTACCTGCTGCCGCCATAGAAATGGAAAAGGGACTCATTTCCTTTTTCCTATGGCGGTGGCCATCTTGTTTGTTTGTTTTGTTTTCCTCTGGAGATTGGCTTGCGCAGCCAATCTCCTGAGTAAAAAAAAAAGACCCATTTGCACCCCGGATAAACCTTTCTTTAATGACCCACAACCCTCGGCCTACCTAGGCTCGGGTTGGCAGGCCATTAAAGGCCATGTCCGCCCCCCCCCCACAGCAGATGTGAAAGCCATATTCTCAGCCTTCTACCTCAGCCTTCTACCTGTCTTGATCATAAATCGTTCATCTCCCTATTTCAACCTGTGTTTCATCCTCTTCAGTCTACTGAAAATGCTCTTATTAGTGCCTCTAACTCCTTGCTACCTGCCCATCATGCTAAGCAATCTTCTATTCGGATTCTACAAGATCTCTTGACTTTCTTTATCATTGTGGATGACCTTCATCAATCCTCTCTGTCTTCCTTAGGCAATTAGGCTCTGTGCTTATATGGTTTCAATAATTTCTTTCAGATGGCTCTTTTTCTATATCCTGTTGTGGGAAATCATCTCCTGTCTTTCAGTCACAACATGGCATACCTCAGGGGTCAGTTCTTGGTTCCCTTCTTTTCTCGCTTTATACTTCTCCATTTGCTGATATTATCAAACATTTCGGACTCGCCTGCCACTTTTACAGTGCTGACTCTCAGATCTGTCTATCCTTCTCTTATTTCACTAACTGTATCCATGCTGATATTGTGGCTTGCTTACTCTCTGTAAAGTCCTAGATGCATTCTCGCTTTCTCCATCTCAATCCCTCTAAAACAGAAATACTGTTCTTCCCTCTCTTCTTCTATTTCCACCCTGGGCTCATTTCCTCCTTCTTTCATTTCCATTTCCCACCATGGTGGCAACCTTGGTGACACTTTTTGATTCTTCACTTTCCCTTTCCACCCACTTTGCCAACACTGCTCACTCCCGTCTTCATCAGCTCTTTAACATTGGCAAAGCCCACCCCTTCCTCTCCTTCCAAGCTTCCAAACTGCTTGTCTCTACTCTGATTCTGTCTCGATTTGGTTACTGTCCTGCTCTACGTATTGGCCTCCCTGCATATTGTCTTGCTCCATTCATTCTATTTTCAGTTCTTCTATGCATACTGTAAGGGTGCAGAGAGTGACACAGGAGTTACTTTGTGATTGGAAAAGACTTTTCGTTTTAAACAGAAAACAAAGAAAACCCTATCTGTCCCCGTGATTAAGAGGGAGTTCCCTGCCTCAACTAAATACTAATGGCAATGCCAGAATATCTGCCTAAAGCAAAGAGTCTGTGGTCATGTGTCATAAACCTATTCCCATCCCTTACACTTGAAACTAAATGAAAGAAAAAGTTAATCTTCTTGATCTAATGGGATGTCTAGCTTCCTCTAGACTTTCTCACATCCTCACAGGGTTATAGCATAAAATGTTCCCAACACAAGCGGGAGTGTCTCCCTTCCCAGGCCTTTCTCAGGCTTTCACAAAGCTCCAAAACAAAGTTCTGAGTAGCAGAGGGAATCTCTCCCTTCCCCTGGCCTTTCTCAGGCTTTAACAAAGTTCTGAAACAAAGTTCTCAGTACCAGAGGGAATGTCTCCCTTTCCCAGGTTAAGGTATAACACAAACCAAGAGGTGTCTGCCGTCTCTTAGCGCTTTATCACACAGTTCCACTACATGCAGAATTACTCTGTTCCCCTGGTCAAGGTATAGCACAGCTAAGAATGTACCTCACTCCTCTTAGCACTTTATCACACAGTTCCACTCCAGATGGGATGCTCCCTTCCCCATGCCACCCTCCTCTTAGCACTTTATCACAATACTCATCAAATTCACCTCGTACCTGGCTCAATACCTTCTCAGGTACTGTGACAATGAAAATGGCTCTTTTGATGATTGTCATTTGGCTGTGGTACACAGACCTTTTTGTCTCACGCAGTTCCAAACTGGATGCCTGGTTCACTATCCTGTCAGGTATCCTCTGCGGGTCCCAGCCCCTTTCGTATTGGCTTTTCCACTGTACTTCTTTCGGGTCCCAGACCCCTTTATGTGTAAACAGTGCATATAAGTTCCAGACCGCTTTAATTTCTCTTGGGTCACAGTCCCTTTGTCGATGGCTTCTGTTGCCCCCTTCATTCCTTTCTGTTTTCTCTTACTTCCTCTGACCAAGTCGGCAACCCACATAACTTAGATTCTGCCGTGTCCGGGTTCTGTCATTGTGTGACTGTTCCTGGAATTTCTGCTGGTCTCTGCTTCCCTCGGTGAGTTTTGCAATCATCTCTTTTTATCAGATTGCAGCACTTCTTCCTCCTGCTTCCTTCTGGTACCAAGACGTTCTAGAGTCTCAGTAACCCGAACTTTCATCCTGGACTCTCCTGGCGAGCGACAACCCGCTCTCTGCCTCAATCTGCCCTGCTTTCCTCTCCCGTTCCACATACTGATCTCCGGCTCCTTGGGAAAGGATCAGACACTATGTTTCAACTTCGTAGTTGTAGGAAGTAATCTTCATACTGCTGCAGCTCCTCCTCTTCACAGTATTCTCTTCCAGAGTTTGTAATACATCAGTTAGTATCTTTTTCGTCTCAGTATTTTCTGCATTAATGGACTGGCAAAAACACATAGGGACACTAGGGAAGAGGACACAGGGAGGATTTGGGGATGGTTTGGTAAGAATAGGAGCGTTATGGCGATATCATGTTCTCTCCAGGTCATTCCTAATCCCGAGAGGGACTGTTGGGTAGTGGCCTCACTGCCCCGGCCCCATGGTAAGGGGTTTCCCCTTGGGGTGAAGGGACGACATCTGCAGATGTGTCACAATACTCTCACCTCGTATATCTAGCTCTAGTTCACTTTGATCAATCTTTTGGCTTCCCTTTGAATTTCATCTACCCTTTATCTTTCCTCTCTTGTTTTTTTCCTGTGTCCCCACCTGTTCACTATACTCTCAATCTCTACTTCTCCTAAAGGTTCCGAACCCTCCTGGTTTGCCTTTGCGCTTTCTGTACCTTTTCCATACTTGTCTGGAACTCCTTACCTTTAACTGTCCGCTCTTCTCCATCTTCATCCACATTTCACTCTTCCCTTAAAGCTCATTTACTTCCTCATAACATTTTTCCTTTTCTATTCACTTGATTAATTTCCCATGTTATTGTGCCAATTTATTTCTGTACAGCACTTTGGTGAAAGTGCTTTATACATTAAGTAATTACAAATACATTTGAGGAACATAAAACTGACCACTTATCGTCATATTGGACAAATATGTTTGTAATAAAGGGGTTATATGCATGAATCACTAAGTACATTAGGCAAACTGGGCTTGGTACTGATTGAATTTTTTTCAAACTTACCCTAACATTAAAGAGATTGTAACCGTTGTCCAAATTATATTCAATCGGGCAACTTCAACCTTTGGATGTGAGGATAAAATGTCTGCAACATCAGACAATCAATTGGAATCCAAGGGGCACCTCCTTTGTTTCCAAGATGTTTCCATTAACCATACTGAAAGTTAAAAGAGGAGGCGCTGAGAGAGGAAGCAGGGTTTCAGAGTAATTTTTGTGAGCATGCGCCTCTCCGAATTCACAGGCTTAGAAAACTATACATACAGTTCATGCGCGTGCCAGGGGAACGGTTGGCTATAAAAGGAGTCTGCAGCAGGAGTACAGGATCCCCAAATCTCCAACAGAGGATATGTGAGAATGTGTATGAAAAGGCCTCAGGGAACTTAGCAGAGCAATCACAGAATCACCAACATTTCCTGTGAAATTATTTGTTGAAATCAATAGAACTTTGAGATTCCTCTGTGAAATTTGAACTCTACAGGGAGGGCAGGGCAGTGATGCATTTGAGAAAACAAAACACAAGAGGAGTGCAGACATTTGAGAGGTTGTGCTCTAATTTCTTTAAAATTGTAAAGGCCTGCAGGCAGGCCTGAGTACTGTTCCTTATTTTAAAGCCCTACCAGGTTTCACGCAGGGTAAGGATGCAACATTGATACATTTCTAAATCCCTGTGGGTTAGGGGAGATCCAATACGGGCATTGCTGCTTATTTTAAAAGCCCACATTGTGCACTCCTTTTTCCCTACGTGTTTATATACTATTTCAGCTAGAATTATCCTCATAGAGTCCTTGTTCCGCAATAGGGTGTCAAGTGCAGCGCTGCTTCCATGAGGATGTGCAGAACTCTAACACTCCATGTGTGGCTAATACTACTGACTAGCATGTTAAACAATTTTAAACGACAACGTTTACGTATTTTTTGCGCCCAGCTGGCATTTTAAAAGCCTATGTTTTGGAATTTACTTTTTTATAATGTAACATGCTGAGTGTTGCATGTGGTCGAAGCATGTGAGAATTTTACATGTTGTTCTGCAAAACCAAAGGACCATACAGCGTTTTCTTTTTTTAGTTAATTCCTTTGCGTTGGGAGTTAAATCCCCCCACTCCTGCAAGCCTGTTCTTCGCCTGTTCTTCTTAACTTCCAGGATCTATGTCACCCAGAGCCAACAGGAAGGTTAGTACCATAGAAAACTATAGAGACGTCTTCCTTTGCTTTTGTTACTCTGCAACTCAAGTTGAAGCCTTACTGATGGCGTTGAAGCCCACAAATCATAAATGTAGGACCATATCGGAGCATGCACCTGTGAGTTTGACATACATGTGGCCTCTCTTTAGGCTCACTATAGACTCGTCCTGCTCAGGGCAGCCCTGTGCAGATTACCTGTCTGTTTTCCTTGCAACTAACACTCCCTTGCCTGTGGATAACCATTTCTACATGGAAGGCACCAAATTGCTAGTCACCTCTTCAAGTGGGCCTTTACTTGTTGAACCTTTGAGTTGGCAAGAACCTTTGTCTCGCAGTAGGGGCTACATGATGGTTCGTATTTGGCTAGATCAGTGGGGGTCACTTGTTATTTTCCTTTGCCACTAACGTTCTAAGATGTGCAGAGGATCATTTGCTGAAAACACCCTTGTGCAGTTCATGCACAACTGACATGTTGCATGGTCGTATTGGACATACATATGCTCCTGGAGATAAAGCTGCATTCAGACCACTGTCCTGAATACGTAGCTTTACAGATCCGAGTGTAGTGTGTGTTTCATGGCACTAGTACCCACAAAAAAAACGGTTGTGGTGGGAAGAGGGCTATTGGTTGAAAACAGCCATTGCAGTTCATTCACTACTGGTATTCTGTATAACCTATAGAATTGGCCTTACATATCCTATGTGCAGTGTGCACAACTACCAGTCCCTTCCTTGTGTGGACATTTGTGCAAATCTTGTATTATTTGTTTTGGTTGTGTACATGGTATAAAAGAAAACCTCACACAATTCTCATAAATATAGTAGAACACCAAACAAAACAAAAAAGATGTGCATTTTCATACTCTAAAAAAAGTGTCTTAAAGATTCAAAATGTCATTAATGCATCTTAACGACGCTAAAATCAAGGACATTTGTTTTCCACTTAAAATGTCATTATAAAAACATGTATGATTAAAAATTCTTCTATCATCTAAAAATCTACTAAGCTATGTGCATCACACTGATACAGTTTGTGGACATAGCGTTGGGAGGTGTTCCAAGGTTTCGATGGACTCTTCCTCCTTGCAAAACCCTCAACATTCTTTTTACCCTTTCCACTTTACTACGAGCTTCCATTGTCAGTTCCATTGGAAACCTCACGGATTTATTACGCCAATAGGGACAGCAACATTTTTTTTTCATGTAAAGCTCACACCCTGAAAGTGTTTTCTCCCCTTCCAACACCGTTTGAAATAGAACATATTTCTTATTATAGTCACTCATTTCAAACCAGTCATTCTCCCAGATTGCCCTTTTCACTTAATATGGATTCCGTTCTAAATTCTTCATTGACTGCGCCCTAGAGGTTAATAACAACTTGGTCCTCTGCACCCATTTAGTGAAATTCTGACAACTGTTATTCATCACAATCACATTTAGCTTACTAAGTAGTGCATTCACAGGGGAAGTAATTAATTTCCAAAACAGAGCTAGGGACCTCCACTTGAGTCGCACATTCATAGGGCCTCATTACGACCCTGGCGGTAAGGGGTCTACGCCAGCGTTAGCTGCGCAGACCCCTTACCGCCAATTACGAGGTCCCCTAGCGCCATGGTGCTTTTAACACCTGCTTTTAGCAGGTGTTAAAATCCATGGCGCTAAGGGACCATGGAGTTAATTACGCCACCGTAATTTACGGTGGCGTAATTAACGCCTTCCCCACTCCCATTATGCCCTATGGGGCAAAAATGGGAATGGGGAAGGGTAAATGGGGATTGGGGACTTACCGCCCCGCCAAGGTCGGAATGGGGCGGTAAGTCCGCCAACCACCATGGCGTAAACGTAGTTTACGCCATGGTGGTAAAGTCACGGCCCAGGCGGTAACTTACCGCCTGGGTCGTAATGAGGCCCATAGACAGTAAACCTAATTCCTTCCGAATTACAGAAGCCGGAATGCAGTTTGGTAACTCCTGTACCCTTCGTCAAGTATGACCTTCAAAATAGATACAGTTGGCTTCCTGGCTATATGATAAAGGGTCTGTATCATAAAGAGTAGCTGGTAACCCCTTCATTGTATAATAAGTGATGACCAGCAATAGTGAACTTTTCCCATATCTGCCAGTAATTCCCTTCATTTGCGATCAATAGGCTACACATTTCCTTTTGATACGCTCCAGATGTTCCTTGTGATTTTCCATACAAACAAACATTTCTTCTGTCTGGAACCAGTCAACATGACTTTCCTTGTATGCTTATTTATTGCCAGGTCATACACATCCATGAAAACCATCAGTGCATATAAGACCGCTGTAGCCCAATAGGAGTCTGATCGAAGATGACCCGATCATCTGCAGATGCTAATTATTTGCAATTAATAGATCCCAGACGTGGGTGATAGGCCTTTACTGCTCCCAGCCATGCACCCAAATCTGAAAGGTAAAGGTTAAAAAGAGCAGGCACCAGGACACATTCTTGGTGTACTCGTCGAAGAGTGGAAACTGACTTGGAGAGAGTACAATCTCCATCTAATCGTACCTTGACCTTTGTATGAAAGTGAATAGCAATCAATATCTCCAACAAACTGGTAGGAATCGTCCAGGTTCTTAACCTTTTAAATAAAGTAACTCTTATAACACCATCAAAGCATAAAAAAGGTCCACATGAGCTATATAAAGGGGTTTATTCTCCCACCTTTTCATTTTTATCAGCATCAGATGAATAAAGCCATTTACCTCGTTCCCAAGCCCATTCCTGAAGCCTGCCTGATTCTCATCAACTTTACCAGCTGCCCTTGTCCAAGCATTTAAAACTTTTAATATTATGCAGGTGAAAATGTTGCTACTAATATCAAGAAGGGCGATAGGTCAATAGTTGTTAGGGGATAGCGTGAGGAGTCAGAAATGAGAGCTGGACACCAAGTTATGGTATTCCCAAAATCAGACATTTTATTAAACAAAGGTGGGTTGAGAAAACACCTCTATAGTCATATTCTAAAGAGGAACTTCCCTATCTAGAAAACTAAAACCAAAGATCTGTCTGTGTCAAGTAGTCAGTAACTTAAAAGCCGTCCTTGCGTCCAAAACGCCTAAGCTGACCCTCACACTAGAAACAAAACAACAAAGAGTGCAAGGAAATGTCTTTGGCTTAATGTTAGCAAAAAGTGTTCACAACCAAAAATATAAGGATAACTCTAACAAAAAGTATTCTCCAAGGAAGGATCCTTGGATCCAGAGGGTGGTTTCCTTCCACTGCATTTTCAGGTAGTATAGCAAGACTGTCTCTTTATCCAACAGTTCTTGTGTGTCTTAACTGGACTCACCAAGTCCTTGTTCAAACAATTAATTCCCTAACAGTCTTTCTTTAGCTCTTATTGTAACTTTTGCAGATTGCCTGGTATAATCCCCTGCCAGGAATCCTTCTATGGGGTTTTCAGATCCCCTGGTCTACTCGTCTGCCAGGTATCTTCCCACGATGTCAGAGTCTTTATACAACGTCAAGTTCCTGGTATACTTCCCTGCTAGGACTTCTCTCATGGGGTTCTCAAATCCCCTTGTATACTCTTATAGATGAAGAGCCAAAAGCCTCTACCAGACCCACCCCTAACCTGCCTATATGTTGGGCGCCAGAGATAGCAACAAGGGTGACAACTGTAATGATGCCAATAACACGAGCAGCCTTTGAAGCAAAATACCCATTGAGGAAGTCATTCTTTATGTATCCACGGAGAGCTGATTGTCTCCTAGGGAAGATCCCCTAAGAACGCGAGACAATGAATAAAAAAGAGCAGATTGGTGACGTCACAACCCATAAACGCGACGCACTGAGAAAAGGTAGTAGTGGAGAGTGTAAAGAGAACATATGGAACCTGATGATGAAGTAAAAGAATCGAGTAACCTGTTACGTGCAAGATGAAGATTACACGTGTGAAGAGCACGGAAGAAAATGCAAGCCTTTTTACAATCGTACAGAGCCAGTAACGCAAGCAGACTAAGTGATCCTAGAAGCTAGCTATATGTAGTATATAGATTGCAGGCGGTGCCGCCAAGGTATATATGGAGCATAAGAAACTTCAAGGTACATATATGAAGTTTAAGAAATCTGGATGTTCCAAATCGTGTTTTGAGCAAACTGGGATCCCATGAACGCAAAAAGAAATCTGAAAGTGTGTTGCAGTGAATAAACAGTGGCTAATGAGCAAAAGAGAATCAAGGAGGCTTGTCTGGCCCAGTGTCAAGAAGGCCAGGGCATCTGAGAACTGGTTGTCTATTCATGGGATAAAATTAATACGAACAATGAGCCCAACTCCTGCCAAGGTACAGCTGAGAGACAATGAGTGCCAAGTTTTATTCGTTTAATACCATCAAATACAGAATTGAAGCTCAAAGTGTGGTCTTCAGACACATGACCGAGAAGAAATAGACGCTAGCAGATGACATTGAGGCAAGCAGATGCGAGTATATCCATAATCCCTAATATTTTCAAATGTTGTGAAGCCTACAAGGCCATGTTCAAAGGCTAATTGTCTGACAGATTAAGAGTGATGATGGGTGTCAGGCTAATTGGGTGGGAAGCTATGATCAAGACCAGACCACCAGCACCTGGGTTGCCAGCTTGTGTGCTGCTAGCGAGTGGAATATTCTAGAAGAGTGCAAGTGTGCCAACCAATTATAGAGGGCCACATAGCAAAGAGCCATATAGCTTGTGAGTCAATTGATCATTGTGTATTTTGTGACAATTGTTAGGGAAGATTTCAATTTGTAGTTAATTTTCCTTCCATGTGGCAACCCCCAAACTTTTTGCTGTTGTTTTACACCCTGATCTAGACTTTGCCAGAGAAACGCAGCCTTCCCCCGCACTCCTCTGGGCTTTCGCTCCATTCTTACGGGGAAACTGACATGCCCTTAAGACAGTCAGTACCGGGAAACGTTGTTTTGCGTAGTTCTTTTCTCATGTTGCAGCTTTCGCGCAACATGGCACAAGAGTGCACCGTAACTTACATTACCACGCTCTTGGGTCTCTAGTCATTCTACAGGCCCTAGTAACTCTCGATGGATTTATAACGAACTGTGCAAGTATGTCACGGACGGGACTGGTAGCAGCGATTGTTTCTTTGTGTTTTGAACTCCCTTTTGCCCTGTAAACCGCGCTTCTCGCGTTTGGCCAAAATGGGTGGCCTGGCTTCCAAAATGGCCTTGCCACGAGGTTCTTTGTACTGTCCGCTGACCGTCTTGCCCCTTCACCTTCCCCCAGGTCGAGCCGACCCGGGGCCATCCTTATTTGGGCATGTACTTTCCCGCAAAACACAGATGCTTTTTCGCAGGCTTCTACAGGCTACTTGTGAGCCTCCAGGATGTGGGCTGGGATGTCTGGTCCCAATACACATCCTGAGTGCCAGAGAGTCTAGTGTGTCTTAAATGCCTGGGACCACCATGGTCCGTGATAGGTCCACGTATGGTGTGAGTGTTTTGTGAGCAGATCTCCCATTGGGTCCTCTCCGTTTTGGCACAAAGGGAACTCGGGATAAGAGGAGGCTGGAAACACCACTACCAGGTTGAGAGACCATTCTGCCTCTGATCGAACGAGAAGGCCTGTACTGGTACTTCGACCCTTTGGAATAGTGGGAACAACTATTCTCAGCATCTTCATCATCTCCTGCACGTAAGCCTTCGGAAGCGTCTCTGGGCCATCCAGTGGACTGACCAGCCTACCCAGGAGTCTTGCTCTGTCACCTCCGTCAGGTTGCTGCTGTATTCCGAGTCCTTGATACTCTCACACGATTCGTACACTTGGCATTCCCAGGTCTGAAATGAGAAGTGTACATTGGGCTGAAAAACACACAGCCGCTTCGTTGCCCTGCTGTGGTAACAATCTGTGCGGGTTCACTGCGTTTGGGACATCCTCAACTCTAACTTCTGCTGCCGCGAATCTACGCGACGCCGAGACGTCCCCTGCTCGTATCTGAACCTGCCAGCACTGAAACTGACGCGGAGAAGCCTGGGTCTGGCTGCATCAGGGACCGGTGAGTAGCAATGCTAGGAACCGGTCGCCCTCCTGCAGTAGCCTGTAGCTTTTCCTCGCTGTGTTAAACAGCACGCCTTTTTCGCACTCGCGCTCTGCTTCTGCCCTCAAGTGGAGGCGGCGCTTGAGTAGCGGAGATCTATTCGCCCTCCTTGTTCACCGCTCTGAACTGCCTAAATTCCTTGAAGAGACTCCCCTTGGCCCATTGGCACCAGCGTGTGCAGGTACTTTTGAGCACAAGGCTCCACTCTTCGTAGGGCTCGGACTTCCTTCTAGTTAGGTGGCCTTTGAAGGCGAACTGGGGCTAACGATTACTTGCACTGTCTGTTTTCCTCCCCATCTAGGTGGTCTGCATATTTCGTGCTTCGAACTCTTTAGACCCTTCGGTAATTGTATATATATTGTATTTGATTCTGATGTGTTGGTTTACTTGAGTTTTACCGTGATTCTTTACTATGGTCAATGTTACAAAGGCCTTGTAATAAATGTGTCTATATTTTTAATATAACACCTGCTTGGAGTAATTTGTAAAGGTCCTTGCTTTGTGTGCTCATTGCGGGCTTTCAGTCACCCTCACCCATCTTGAGACCTAGTCTTGACCGCCGCCATCGCTACCCTGATTGGTCTGGCTTGTCCAGAGGTTACCCTGTTCCAAGAAACTAGGCTGGCCTTCTGAACCTCTGCCCCTCCAGGACAGAGTTCAGAAATCCATCTTAACAAATTGGTGTACAGCAGTGGGATACGACTGAAGGTATCCAGTGTTGCGCACGAGCGAAGGAATTTCAAGTTATTCCTACCAGGACACGTAGTGAATTGTCGTAGTATAACTTTTAAAAGGCCATAGTCCTATCTAGCAGTATGGAAACGAATACCTTGTTAACTTTAAATGCTTCTAAATCCGAAACATTGAAAAAGATGTGTGCTGAGAGAGGTGTCTACTCTCAAGGCACCAAATTGGATAATATCCAAAGAATCGTGACGTGGCAAGAAGCTCAGCTTGACGCTATAACCTCCGAGGACAGTGCAGAAGGAGGTGGGGCTGCTCTCACTGGTAGAACTGACAGTTCTGCCGCTGCACCTGTCCACCGCCACCATGAGGACAGGGAGGATGAAATGTCCAATGTTTCCTCTGCCAGTGTCGATGGGGAAGCCATGCTTGAATTCAAGAAGCAAGAGCTGCTGGTTAGGCAGAAGGAGCTTGAGTTCAATATGGCCAAACTCCAGGAAGAGCTTGAGTTCAATAGGGTCAAGCTAAAAATCGAACAGGCAGAAAAACATAAAGACAGGGATCACCAGTTGGAACTGGCCAATCTTCAGGTTTCAAATAGATCCAAGGGTCCTGGACATGGTTCTGGGGCCTCCTCTCATCCAAGGTTTCCAAAAGATCTGCTCAGTGTGTATGAGGAAAAGAATGAATTATGGACTGGCTGAATACGTTTGAGTATGCATGTGAAGTTCAACAAGTTGACAATGCTGATAAAATTGCCTGGTTACTTAGCAGACTGCCCCATTCTGGCTGCAGTGCCATTATGGAAATGTCGAAGGCTGAGCGAACAGATTTTGCAATGTTGAAGCAAACTCTCATTTTAAAGTTTGGAAAGACTCCTGCCCAATATTTAAAACGATTCCGAGAGTATAAGAAAAAAGAAGGTGGTACTTGGGTATCTTATGTAACCGAATCCTTAAAAAACTTGACTGGCTGGGTCGAAGGTTATAAGGTTTCTACCTTTGAAGGTATGATAAGTCTTGTCATGCTAGAACATATTTTTGCATCTTCTTCCCCTGAGCTTAAGCAGCATTTGGCAGATTCAAAGGAGACAGATCCTTACCATTGCAGCAGATTTATGGGTGTCACATCGAGTGTCCCATAAGGACAAAACTCATCCTGGTAAGCAGGAGGAAGGGAAAAAGTCCAAAGATAAGGAGGGTGGAGAGTCGGATAAATCTTCTTCTCAAAAGGGCCACAACAAGGAAAATAAGGGTAAGACACAAGAGAACCCACAGGGTAGTGGAGATCAGCCTCCAAAACAGAACTCTGGTTTTAGTAAGCCTCCCTATGTAGACAGACCCAATGGATCTTGTTTTGCTTGTGGAGCAACTGACCACGTGAAGGGGGATCCCCGGTATTAGGTTAAACCTTTGGGGGTCCACTCCACTAATCTGGCCTTCACCCCCTACGAGGAAGAAGCATCCTTCTCCTCAGACTCCTTCCCCAGTGGAATAGAAGCTGAGGTAGTTTTAGTTTCCCTGGGTTCCTGGGAGCCTAAAGTCGCAGAGGCTTATGCTAGGATTCCAGATAATACCAAGCACTACTTTAAAGACAGTGTGCTGATCAATGGAGTAGATACTCCAGCTCTTAGGGATAGTGGGTGCAGTCGAACTGCAGTGGATTCTACCTTGGTAGACGCAGAGGAAGTTGCCAGAGCTAATCTGATGCCCACTAAGTTGGCTGACGGCCCACCTTACATGTTTCCAGTAATACCTGTAAATCTTACTTTAAATGGTACAGCATTCAGGATTCCAGTGAACATTCAGAGAAACATCCCAGGAAAGGTCTTGTTGGGCAACGATCTCAGAGCTTTAGGGCTCGTAGGAGACACTGCTGACAGACCCTGCACACGGTCTCAAACACGGGCAGCATTGTCCAAGACCAATGCGCTGCCCCAGCCAAAGGGGAAACCCAAGGCTAAAGGAGTAAAGAAACCAAAACGAGGGAAAGAAAATATTCCCCCAAACTCACCTACCACTGCGGTGGAGGAAGTTGGTCAATCACCCGGACCTGACGAGGAGGCAGCGATACCTGAAGTATTTGACCCCAATGACCATCCTGAACTAAAAGACTTGTTAGTTGTAAGCGACTTCAATTCAACACTACAGCTAAGTCAATGCCTAGTCTAGGATGCTGATGGAAGCCCTTATTGATGTATTTTTGATGTCCCTTTCATTTACTCTGGATGACAACCCTTATATAACACCTCTCTCAGAATCCCCCCAACCCCGCTGAGCCAAGAAGTACGTTTGTTTTGCAAATTTAAAAGGTTTATTTGAAAATTAAACAATATATATCTATCACACTTTTATAGTAAATTAATATTTGATAGCACACTTGTGAGGATGATAGTGATCAACAATGGATAATGTTACAGTGATACACTCTTTTTGATGGCTTAGAAGTGATATAGAGATAAGTAGCTGAGAATGCTTTTATGGCTTCAAGGACAATGCAATGATGAATGAAAATGCAGTACAGAAAATAAACTTGATATGACTTCAACAAAAGACAATGTAATCACTTTTCTTTGACAATTTACCCCCCCCTTTTATGCAAGGTAAAGAGATGGAAGGAAAGCACACAGTTCTCAGGAATGCAATCAAATATAATTCAGTTCCCCCCTAGCAAGCTTAGAAGAAAACAGGTAGGAGTTTTAAACACAGGCAATATATTTTGATGTGGTTTGCAAAGAAGTGAAAAATATGCGAAAAATGCTTTTAATTCCCTATAGGAGGTTCAGGGTGAGTGAGAGCTACTTTAAATTAATTCAGGATCACTTTAGCAATGCTCTATGAATGATTGTCAGGTTGCACACGAATTTCAGCAAGGAAAGCAAGGACAAATATTTTTACACGTGGCTGAAATTAAGCGAAATGTCAAATCGCGGCAAATTTAGTCGCGTGCGTCGAGACCAATTACGGAGGCACTATAAGGAGTAGGAATTTCTAAGCTCGTTGGAAAGCTTAGAATCTTAGCTTTAAGATGACAGTTAAAACTCGCTCCTAGCACAAACGGTTCCGGAGATACGGCTGATTTAGTAAAGGTAGTTTTTCGGATTTAAAATTTTAAAGCTCAGAATGACAGATGACAGTTTTCAATTTTAAAAATGACAGAATGACAAGATTCTAGGAGGCAGTTCTAATAGGCTAAAATAGTTTGGATTAGATTATTTTAAACTAAGAGATTGGTTTTGGCACAGTGCTAGCTGGGTACTCACACTAGATTTTGGACAGGAATGCGACTTCGTCACCGATAGGGTCAGGATTGGCTGGACTTCTGCTAGCAGTTCTTCACAGCGATCTGGTCTCTGGTTCTCTCTGGTTCCGGATACAGCACTGCTTTCTGGATACTGCTACAGGTTCTTGCAAAAGTTCTTGGCAAAGAATTCAAACAGCTCACCCGGCTGTTGAATAGTTTGGTTGGTTTTGAGGCCTGCTGAAGAGGATTCAGCTTGTGGATTCAGGCCTCTCTGCTACAAATTCTGGAGTTAAATTCTGGTCTCTGGAGATTGATGGATTTGAAGTCTGGATCTCTGGATGTGAAGTCTGAAGTCCCCCAGCAAAGCGTCCCGCAAGAAAGTGGAAAGTGAATGTCCCTACCTGGGTTTCAATGTTCCTTTTATGTGTTTTGAAAATGGGTGTGTGCCTGGGCCTAGCTAGGCCTGCCCCTCTCACTTATCATTGGCCAAGCTTCCCTCTCTCCCTTGATTGGAGGAAAGAAATGGAGTGTCAGAGTGATGCTGTGGGTTTATGGTCAGAGGATCCTCCCCTTGTCAAATTGCACACAAATCTATTTCTGACCCAAATACATATTTATCTAATTACCATTTTTCTAATATTATAGGTCCAGTGAACATATTTTCTGTAGCACCAAACCATCCGATCCCTGTCTTTGTACGATGTCGTGTCCACTTATGACAGAATTCTCCCCTTTTCATCCAGATAACGACCTCTAAACCTTTCCAGATTTTAACAAATGTGCACCAGGGATATGGGTTTCAGATGATAAAGTGTCAGATTTTTAACATGCATACATTTGGAGTAACAAACTTTTTTTCCGCTACTATCCCCAAGAACATACCACAGGGTCCTAACACCTCTTAAAATGTGCACAGAAAAATCAAAAGAATGAGAATGTTATTTATATAATGTTTACAAGTCTGCACTATGAATTATCCATCTTTTTAAAATCACGCTCTGGCCCCAAAGAGGTGTGGTTTTCCAAAGCACATGGTGGAATTTCTGGTTTATCCACTTCCCCCAAGCTCAGCTGGCTCTCACAGGCACTGCCCCTCCCAGTTTCTCCCAAGAGGAAGCCATTTTACGATCCCCCCCCAATATAACATTTGCCTGAGTCCAGGACAGGGCTTTGTTCAACTTCCTGCAGTCCCCAGGTGCTCCTCCCCTAATCCAATCAGAGAGGTGTCATCTCCTTTTGGCAGGGGCAGCAGAATGCAGCCAGGCCTGGGAAGAGTGGCTGAGCAGGTTTCACTCCTGTCGGGGGTAGTTGCCGGGCAGAATTCACTCTCTTCGGCCAGGCTTCAGCTAAATGTCCCTTTAGTTCCCAGTTTTCTACATTTAAATCCAACTTACAATTTTTGCACATGTAGCTAGAATGCTGATTCTAAGTTCAAAACTATGACATTTAAACAATTGCAACCTATGTGACACTCACAAGTAGGTCACTCATTTATTCTAAACATTTCGATTTTAGTGGCTTTAAAACCAAATTCACTTAAGATGCTGACATCCCCAACTATTTTTTATATATACATTAAATAATTACTTCCTTCAAGTCATTTCAGAATATAGTTTTACATTGTGTCCACCTCTTAGCAAGTCTTTCCTTGGCCTGGTTTGGGTTAATTTGTTCAGTTTTACACCAAAGTCTGGTGGTTTTAAAACGCCTGCTTTCTTATAGTGGTGAGCACCAGTATTGCATCCATTTTGACATTAAGAAAATGAATTCCCCACAGTTCTGGGTTGCTTTTGGCAATCAGCATTGCCATTCCCAATGGTTTCAGGCTACTGTGTGTGTAGCCCAATGGTGGTTTTAGGCAGTGCCCTCCTGTGCTCACAACATAGGCAAAAATGGGTGGCAGCCTATTCTTCATGTTTTCCCTTTGCACTCCCTGGGGAGTTCTGGCCATCATGATGTTTTCAATGCCAGTAATGCACAGTTTTATGGTAGGGCTTGGATGCATGGGTAAAAACATCCCACATAGTAGAAGGTGGTCCTGACAGGGAAGAATTCAGTAGAGGCCAACGTGAGTGCCCAGCTCTAGAAGGCCTAAGGAGACAGGCCTGCTCCCAGCTTGAGGGTGAACCTCCTGGGAAGCATCAGATTTATTGGGAAGGTGGACTCCTGTATAGTGAGCCCACAGGGTCTACAGAAGGAGACCATAGGAGGTTGGTGGTTCCCCTTGCTGTAAGACCCTTCCTCCTGCAGCTGGCGCATGAAGTGCCCCTTGCTGGTCACCTTGGTATTAAGAGGACCAAGCAAAGGTTATCCATGCATTTCTACTGGCCCAAGATGGGGGTGCAAGTAGAAAGTCACTGCAGGAGTTGTTCCTCTTGCCAGTTATCTGGTAAGAGTGGCTCAACAATCCAAGCTCCATTGGTACCACTCCCAGTTGTGGGAATACCATTCGAAAGGGTAGGGATCGACATCGTTGGTCCCCTCGACCCGCAAACATCCTCAGGCAATAGGTTTATTCTGGTGCTGGTCGACTATGCTACCAGATATCCTGAGGCCATCCCATTGAAAACTGTAACTGCCAAGTCAGTTGCAAAAGCGTTACTTGGCATCTTTACTAGGGTTGGCTTCCCTAAAGAAGTTGTGTCTGACAGAGGCAGCAACTTTATGTCAAAGTATTTGCAGGCTATGTGGAAGGATTGTGGGGTCACCTACAAGTTCTCTTCCACATACCACCCCCAGACCAATGGTCTGGTGGAACGGTTCAACAGAAGGTTAAAGAGCATGATTGGGGCTCTGGAAGAACCTCAAAGAAGAAAATGGGATCTTCTTTTACCATGCTTACTGTTTGCCTACCGAGAGGTACCACAGGAGGGTGTTGGGTTCAGCCCCTTCGAACTTCTGTTTGGTCACCCTGTGCGGGGACCCTTAGCCATAGTCAAGGAGGGATGGGAGATGCCCACTCCCCCTATTACTACCAACGTAGTCGACTATGTGTTAGGGCTCAGAAAACTGATGGTACTTCTGATGGGTCTGGCTAGTGACAAGTTAAAGGCAGGAGAAGCGCTGGTGAAACATTGGTACGACAAGAAAGCTTCCCTCATCAACTTTACACCTGGTCAGCAAGTCCTGATCATGAATCCCATAAGGCCTAGAGCTTTACAGGACAAATGGTCAGGCCCTTACACAGTGGTGGAGCCCCTGGGTGAGGTCAACTATTTAGTGGACCTTGGAAGGCCTGGACAGGCTCCAAAAGTGTTCCACGTAAATAGGTTCAAGGCTTTCGTCCCAAGAGTCGAAATCGCAGCACTGCTACTGGCTTCAGATGTTGAGGAAGAGGAGTCTGAACCTCTCCCCCACCTGTTCCAAAGCGGTCCTTCAGATAGCTCCTTTGAGGGTGTCCGAGTGGCCCCTCACCTGACTTCTGATCAGCAGGCTGAGGTGAAAAGTTTGCTTAGGCAATTGTCCCCCCCCTGTTTTTGCCGTCCCCTGGTTTGACACCTTGGTGCAAACATAACATAGACACAGGAGACAGCGTTCCTACCAAAAGTAGAGGATACAGGATGTCAGACAAAGTGCAGTCTTACATTAAGACAGAGGTCAACAAAATGTTAGATCTTGGGGTGATTGAACCCTCTAGTAGTCCTTGGTCCAGTCCTGTGGTTTTGGTTCCAAAAGCAGGCACTTCTGAATTGAGGTTCTGCGTGGATTACAGGGCTCTGAATGCTGTCACCAAGACAGATGCACACCCCTTGCCTCGAACAGATGAGCTGGTGGATAGCTTGGGTGCCTCCAAGTACCTCAGCACATTTTACCTCACTGCGGGCTATTGGCAAATAGCCTTAGCAGAACATGCCAAGGAGAAGATCGTATTTTCCACTCCAGACGGTCTTTACCAATTCAGGGTAATGCCGTTCGGGTTGAAGAATGCACCTGCCACTTTCCAGAGGCTTGTGAATCATGTGTTGAATGGGTTGGATGAATTCTGTCTTGCATATCTGGATGATATAGCAGTTTTCAGCACCACCTTGGAAGACCATGTGAAACACCTCGGGATTGTGCTACAGGCTCTTCAGAAAGCACACTTGACCATAAAGGCTAGTAAATGCCAGATTGGACAAGGCTCAGTGGTTTACCTTGGCCATGAAGTAGGTGGAGGGAGGATACAGCCTCTTCCCAGTAAAGTACAAGCAGTACAAGACTGGCCTACCCCCACTACACAGTCCCAAGTGAGAGCCTTCTTAGGAGTCACGGGGTATTACCGCAACTTCATGGCAGACTATGGCACCATAGCTGCCCCTCTGACTTCCCTCACCACTCCGAAGAAACCCAAGAAGGTAACTTGGACCGACAAGTGTTAGAAGGCCTTCAACGGCTTAAAGGACTCCTTGTGCCAGGCCCCTGTCCTTAGGGCCCCTGATTATCAAAGATCTTTTATTGTGCAGACAGACACCTCTGACACTGGGATAGGAGCTGTACTATCGCAAGTAGATGAGAAGGGTAAGAAACACCCTATTGGTTTCATTAGTCGCCAGCTTAAGGACAGAGAGCTCAGATGGTCCACAGTAGAGAAAGAATGCTTCTCTGTTGTGTGGGCCCTACGGAAGCTGAGGCCCTACCTCTATGGGACCCACTTCACTGTGCAAACTGACCATAAGCCCTTAAAGTGGCTAAAGAACATGAAGGGAGAGAATCCAAAGTTGCTTAGGTGGTCCATAAGTCTACAAGGCTTTGACTTCACTATTGAGCATAGGCCAGGTGTCCAACATAGCAATGCTGATGGGTTGTCCAGAATGTTTAACCGACCTGAACAAGAGACTCATCCAGGGGTGGATTAGTTCTCCCTGTCCTTAGTCTGGGAGGGGTGAGTGTTAGGGAAGATTTCATATTGTAGGTAATTTTCCTTCCATGTGGCAACCCCCAAACTTTTTGCTGTTGTTTTACACCCTGATCTAGACTTTGCCAGAGAAGCACAGCCTTCTGCCGCACTCCTCTGGGCTTTAGCTCCAGTCTTACGGCCACGAGGTTCTTTGTCCTGTCCGCTGACCGTCTTGCCCCTTCACCTTCCCCCAGGTCGAGCTGACCCGGGGCCATCTTTATTTGGGCATGTACTTTCCCGCGAAACACAGATGCTTTTGCGGGCTTCTACAGGCCTGTTGTGAGCCTCCAGGATGTGGGCTGGGATGTCTGGTCCCAATACACATCCTGGGTGCCAGAGAGTCTAGTGTGTCTTGAATACCTGGGACCACTGTGGTCCGTGATAGGTCCACGTATGGTGTGAGTGTTTTGCGAGCAGATCTCCCATTGGGTCCTCTCCGTTTTGGCACGAAGGGAACTCTGGATAAGAGGAGGCTGGAAACACCACTACCAGGTCGATCTCCTGAGTTCTCACGAACGACGGATACAGGAGCCAAGTATCCTGCAACTAAGAGGCTGAACCGAGGAATCGCTGGTGACCCGCTGAAGGACTGCTCCTCTGCACTGCTGTCGCCCTGTGAGACCATTCTGCCTCTGATCGAATGAGAAGGCCTGTACTGGTACTTTGACACTTTGGAATAGTGGGAACAACTATTCTCGGCATCTTCATCATCTCCTGCACGTAAGCCTTCGGAAGCGTTTCTGGGCCATCCAGTGGACTGACCAGCCTACCCAGGAGTCTTGCTCTGTCACCGCCGTCAGGTTGCTGCTGTATTCCGAGTCCTTGACACTCTCACACGATTCGTACACTTGGTATTCCCAGGTCTGAAGTGAGAAGTGTACATTGGGCTGAAATACACACAGCCGCTTTGTTGCCCTGCTGTGGTAACAATCTGTGCGGGTTCACTGCGTTTGGGACATCCTCAACTCTCTACATGACGCCGAGACGTCCCCTGCTCGTATCTGAACCTGCCAGCACTGAAACTGACGCAGAGAAGCCTGGGTCTGCCTGCATCGGGGACCGGTGAGTAGCAACGCTAGGAACTGGTCGCCCTCCTGCAGTAGCCTGTAGCTTTTCCTCGCTGTGTTAAACAGCATGCCTTTTTCGCACTCACGCTCTGCTTCTGCCCGAAAGTGGAGGCCGCGTTTGAGTAGCGGAGATCTGTTCGCCCTCCTTTGTTCACCGCTCTGAACTGCCTGATTTCCTTCAAGAGACACCCCTTGGCCCATTGGCACCAGCGTGTGCAGGTACTTTTGAGCACAAGGCCCCACTCTTCGTAGGGCTCGGACTTCCTTCTAGTTAGGTGGCCTTCGAAGGCGAACTGGGTCTAACGATTACTTGCACTGCCTGTTTTCCTCCCCAACTAGGTGGTCTGCATATTTCATGTTTCGAACTCTTTAGACCCTTCGGTAATTGTATATATATTGTATTTGATTGTGATGTGTTGGTTTACTTGAGTTTTACCGTGATTCTTTACTATGGCCAATGTTACAAAGGCCTTGTAATAAATGTGTCTATATTTTTAATATAACACCTGCTTGGAGTAATTTGTAAGCGTCCTTGCTTTGTGTGCTCATTGCGGGCTTTCAGTCACCCTCACCCCTCTTGAGACCTAGTCTTGACTGCTGCCATCGCTACCCTGATTGGTCTGGCTTGTCCAGAGGTTACCCTGGTCCAAGAAACTAGACTGGCCTTCTGAACCTCTGCCCCTCCAGGACAGAGTTCAGAAATCCATCTTAACAACAATGTAGATGACTTGCACTACAGGAGGGCTTAGGTGGGCAGTAGAGACCCAATCACAACTTCAACCGCCATAGAAAGTAAATGTAGATGTTCCGTGTTACCCTATCACAGCCCCACATACATTTTACAAGTTGCCACGTAGTATGACATCAATGATGACGAATATTTAGTATATAAGTATGTTTATTTATGAAATGCGTTGAGATTATGCTGTGTGACATCTGCTGATGTTCGTTGTACTTCCTGTTTTAGATAATTGTTATTCAAACAGCGTACACCTTGCCAACTTCTTGAGTCAACCTTATTATTGGTGTTTGAGTAATTTCTGCATCCCCATCCTTCCCATAAGTGCGCCACCTCGTCTTAAAGAGTCCCTTTACCCGGGTTCCCTCCCCTGCCAGGTATCTTCCCACAATCTCAGAGTCTTTATACTACTTCAGGTGCCTGGTGTACTTGCCTGCCTGGACTTCCTCAATGGGTTTTTCAGGTCCCCTGGTATACTCCCTGTCCAGATATCTTCCCACAGTGTGTGCTGCCTGGTGAACTCGCCTCCGAGGACTTCTTATTTGTTTCACTGTTCTTTTCAATATACCATAGTAGCATATACCCTGAGGTGCTCAGTATATTTTCCTATGTTAACACTTGTTTCTGCTTTCCCCCACACCGGCATCTCACTGTACTTGCATGGAGTTTGTTGTTGTACCTTGTATTGTCTGCATTCAAATATTCTTCTTATTGGGTATTGAATTAGTATTGGGTTTTGTCTGCATGCAAATCACTTTTGAGTATTGTCCGTATTATCAATCTCATACCACTAAGTTGCATGTGTATCGGGATGTCCCAGGAACATTTCGCCTGCCTTTCCTGCAGCTCCACGATCACTTGCCGGCTTTCTTCCATGGTCTGGACTGGAGAGCGCTGCCTCTTTGCACAACCGTATCTCCAGGAGCTTTTCTGCAGCTCCCAGTGTTTCCATTGTCCTACAGAGGTGCCTGCTGCATCTCTTCTCCCTTCTCGCCACACCGGTATGTGTGTCTCGCTTTTCTGAGCCACTGCTTGGATTTGCATGTCTTCTCTCGCATTGCTTTCTCCTGTACTGTTCTCTCTCGCACTGCCTTTTTCTTTAGTGTGGATGCCATTTTTAAATGTCCCATGCACTTTAGGTCCAGTAAAACAACTATACTGATCTGTATAAACACCTTCTTTCTCCTCCTTGTCTGAGTACCTGAGGATTTATGGAAGTTGAAGTCCATAGATGTTACTGGATTTCTTGGATGGTTTTCTTCAAAATTCACACATTAAGGCACATCAGAAACAGAAGATGTTATGTGTGAATTGTGAGTGTTTTTATTATAGATATGGGCTTGGCTAGAATGACAATAGGCCCTTAGGAACTCGGGTATTATAGGGTCTCCCTCAGAGGAAAGGGGGGAATACTGTGATCATCTGATGAAGTCACCACCTCCCCCTGTGGTTGTCTCCTCCCATGTGATCCTCACTAATATAGCCTCCACAGGATCAGGTAGCGACTGCCATATCCTGGCCACATGGGAGGAGGTCACCTCTCGGGAATCAGTGATGAATTCACTGTATTCATCACAATAGCCTGTTAACCTTCTTATGAATAGGTACGAGAATTGCTATCTTCCAGGATTCAGGAATAGACTTACAATCAAGGATATTCTTCAAAAAAGCATCAAACAAAAATTCCTGCCAATAATCCTAGATCTGCCTTCATAACAAGATTAGTGATCCCATCAGGGCCCCTCGCCCTTGAGGGTTTAACAGCCCTTATAAGCCATTCTATCTCTTCACTATCAAAGTCCATGAACGAGGGCCTAGGCTCTAATGCGTACCGCTCCGTATTATTTTTCCCTGGAGCTAAGTATATAACACAGAGGTATTCCAACCATACATCTTCCGGGATGGGATTTGCCTGCCTCAGTTCTTGAGTGCTGGGATCCTCACCCATCATACTCCAGAAATCCATTTAGTCCTGTTCCCCAAGGATCTCCAACATCCTTTCACCCTCTTGCTGGAACATTTGCTCTCTATGCCCCTTCAGCCAGTTTTTGTGAGTTTGCCTCAACTTTTTTAACATCATTGAATAACTAAATCCTGATAAACATATCTTTTTAAGCAGATGAATATCTCTCTGCAATCCGACTTTTCTTAATTGAACCTCCCAATCAAATGTTCTTTTGCCACCATCCTTACCAGAAAAGCCACTCGGTTTAATAACCTGATTCAGATTCACAGTTTCCACCTTTAAAACACAGGAAAAGTTGGGCACTGATGTGAACTCTAAAAGTATCTTTATTTAATGACATTGTAAAGCCCCTCCAGGACCTGATTGAATTTGTTAATTGTTCCCTGTCTCCATATTAAGCGATTTCCTGGGGGAATGACGTATGCACTTACCGCTAAGGTATCTTCTCTAGTTTCACTTCTCAATTGGAAGGAGCTACTTAATGGGGAATGATCACTACTCTCCATGTAGAGTCATATTATTGGATTGCCACATTGTTTCAAGATCCTTTGACCCTGTGTATGTGACACTGAGGCAGTGTAAATCCTGCTCACTCATAACTTGAACCCATCTAGCCACATTACACCTGGTGAGTCCTTTGTTCAGCCTGTTATTTTTACCCAATCCCCTGTCCCTTAACCTACAATATCAATTCAAATCACCCAGTAAAATTATCTCATCCCCACCCCCTTACCGCTCCACTCTTGCAATAACTGAACACAGTCCAGCAAATCCTTGTCAGACTTTAACCCGTGATTCCAGTAAATGTTGACTAGCAGAAGTTCCTTCATAATGTCATTGCCCTCTTGAATGCGGGACAACCTGATGGCCAAAATACCTGGATGATTAATTGGAATGTGCCTATGGAACCATCCTAGGTCATTCTTTATAGCAGTATGTAGGTCACCAAAAGGTTTCCCCTTTGAGCCTTGCATGCTGGTTGCAAAAATGCATTATAACCATCTAAAATTGTGGCATATTTCAACAAAATCTCCTGCTGATTCATGAGATGGAAGTCTCTCAGAAGCAACATATCACTTCCAGTTCTCAGGAGGTGACCAAAGCCTCAAGTATTCCACAAGCCTATTTTCATGCTTCAATCCTATGACCGACCTCTCACTCGACCACTCGAACAATTATTGGCAAGAGAGCTCGGTATCCACCCACAATCCCTATCTTCTGAATGTGTAGAGAGAGGCACTTTCTTCATATGCACAAATCTACCCACCTTGCCAGACCTACTATAGAACCTTTCATCGTGATTTGCATGAGCTTTAACATTCCTCTGAGGCCTTGTCCACTTAAACCAATCATATCCCATTACTAATAAAGCTGCTCCTTCACTGAACAGGATATCATGGATGGACTTTGATTTTATATCAAGGAACACAATATTAACTCTATGAGAGTCTGGGAAGCCCAATAGTACAATATCCCTGGGGTAAACAGTTCTCAATGATTTATTTTATTTATAAATCCCCTCTTTTACACCGTCACAGCTACCTTTAAGGGAGGTAACGATCTTTACTGATGTTGGAGTGAAGACTTTACGAATCACCAAGGGTTTGGCAAGCATCTCTGCTAGATGTAATCCTTCTGACAAAAGTAAAGTCTCATCCAGTTTTTGTTCATCACATCAGTCAGGTAGCCCAGGCTCCTCTGCCCGTTCCTCATGAATTGAGAGATTTTCTAATTCCTCATCAGAGGGTTGAGCAGTTGTTTTTTTCAAAAACTGAATAATAGTACTTTGCCTATTGGATGGTGCTTCTGCCATAACAGGGCCACCCAACAGATTCTTCCCATTTCTTTTGCCTTTGCCCTTTTTGTTTTTACATGTGGCAGGCTCTTTGGGCTCATTCCCCTCAGTAATAACCTCCCCCTGTGTGGTTGACAATGGTGCTCTTAATTTTTGGAGGAATTTCCTAGACCCAAAATTATTTAAAAATGTAGACGATTTCATATTAGATTTCTTTTCCAGCATTACTTGGTGAATCTGAGCTATGCTGGCCCTTGATGGTCCTACTTCGTCGATATTAATTTCCTCCATCTATATATGTCCAGTATTGGGTACACCTAACAAGTCAGCAAGGGGCAATGGGTAGGAATCCTACAAATAATCACCTCAGCCACGGATGGATTCACAGGAGGGTTCAGATCACTATTGCAAAATACTGATGGTAGATCATGGGTACCAGTCTTCATGTGGATATTATAGCAGACCCCAGAACTAGGGAATCCTACATCCTCCTTATTGATGATGATGTTATCCCTATGAGAATAGTTTCGACCACCAACCATCTTGCCTCCTACTCCTCCTTTTTTGAGGGCAACAATAAAGCCCTCAATGAAATCCATTTTCGAGCACAACTCTCTCAGGACAGTTCTCAATTCTCTTACATCTTGAATGAGATTGGCATAGTTTTTATCCAATAAGTTTAAATACACGTTAGAGCTGAGTAAGGGGTGCCATCCACATTACAGTCATTCCTATTCACAATAGAGGGTTGGCTATTAAGACCCGAGGTGACATGCAGCGAGCTCATACTGGGCATTTGATCATGTATATGACCCTGTGACAACTCCCCTGGCAAATATGAGACACCTTCCTTATCCATGCAGTGAAGCGTACTTGTAGACCCCTGGGCTGGAGCGTTGGAACCAAATAGGTCAGGGGATTTCTCTACAGACCACCTTCTTCACTACGACCCATACAAAATGACTTTGTCTCTTCCATCCAGCCACAAGATACAAATAGTTGTTGGGTTGAGACATAAACGTACATTTTTGGCTAATTCACAAGACACCGCCAGAGCTAATATAGACAAATCCGATAGTAAGACATTTTCCAGATACTGCTCACATACATTTGTACCAGCACTCCCAGTCTGCAGCGACTCTGTTAAAATAGCAGGCCTGAGGCAGCTCTTCAATAGCCTCCATATTTCTCATGAAATACCTTGTTATTTTTTTTGTTTGCACCATCGTTGGACATTTGCTACCACCTTTAGACAACTGCCGAACAGAGCTGAAGCTGGTTAGAGGAGAGGACCTTCAAACGTCCCACACTCTGCATTAAGCCGCACTGAATTCAGACACACTGCACAGTACAAATTAAAAAAAATGAATGCATCTCTACAAACTGTGGGCCCTAACCTTGTCTGATGGCATAGTATCCCATGACATAGAATGTTGTAGCCTAGTATCCCTTAATATAGCATAACGAGGCATAAAAGCTAGAGAAAGAATGTTTTGCATGGATGTATACAAATAAATGTGTCCCACTGTGATGTTTTCAAAGAGAAAAATGTTGACCCCACTTCTTGTTGAGAATTCTGCTGAGTAAGCTACACTAACAAAAAGTACCTCCAAATCATTCTACCTCCCACCCAAACCAACAGCACATCTCAACACACAACTCCAAAACCAAAACACGAGTTAGCACCATAGAATGTACACCACCCGAAGACCCATGTGTCTTCACCAAATTTCCCTAAATACAGCACCTACGCCGACAGATAAATGTACACATTTCTCCACACTCTACTTAACCACCGTTCTGCCAGACAAAACAGACAACTACAACACACATCCAGGAGACTAAAATAGCCACTGCTCCATACAACTCAGAGAGCCCTATCTTTTCAGATATGCACATGACATTGTAAAAAAGCAACATTGCCCTGCTCCCTCTGCTACCATGTTAGTTCCATACCCCACTTCTTAAATATTCTGAAGTGACAAGGAACAATGACAATGGCAGAAATTGTGCTCTACAAGTCTCATTATCGTAGCCTAACATGGCACAGCCAAGAGCTTCACTCATCTCATTCTCCTGTGACACAGAGCTTTAGAACTAACACTGGTAGTTGGAGCAACAGCGTAGGCAATGAATATTATTTCTGCTGCAGTCAGTCTGCTACATTAGAATCTCTGGTTCATTATCGGGCTACTGAGAATGTATATCAGTCTGTCAAATCAAGTAATCTGGGACTGAGTGAAGGCCAGTGCTACACTAACGCAATGTTAGGCCTTGGCCTCGTGGGTCACCAATAGAGGAGCATGAGGAGACACCATTTTGTCCATAAAATCTTTAACTCTGCACCACTTTAAGAGATGTTTTTTGAAAATGTGAATCACATCTAAGAACACACATGTTTGCAGTTAAAGCACAGTGAGAATAAATTATTTGCCGAGGATCACACACTTTGGCTAAACAGTGAAGCTGGGATTTTAACGTGCTATGCAATTTAGGCACCAGGCCACAAACCATCCAAGCTCTAGATAGTCTAAATATTTGTTTTGACATTCAAGAACTGCAATAATATGATTTTAAAGCGTTTACTTGCAACCTGACAGTATGAACAGCTTTACATAAATGTGTTCAACTAAATGAGTATCTTTGTAGCTGCATTTTTCACACACTAAAGGAAATACTACAAGTCCCAGAATGCAAACACTCTTTTTTGCATGTTAAACTTGTAGGCCTCAAGGACATAAACTCAGCTTTAAAATAGAGCTTTAGTGTGTGATTCACTTTTTTACTATGGGAGGTCTTGACGGAATGTGTGTTAGGGGTCCTAAATTGTTTACACAAATTTTAGTGAGACTCTTCAGCTGAAGCATTTATGTCAAAAGCTGCCTTAAGTATTTGCTTTCACTATGAAAACAGATACTTGAAGACTGTTGTGAAGATAAATTGCCTCCTGTCGCTCTCCTGCCCTACAGGTCGTGGCATGACTTCCTGTCATCATTCATTAATTATTTAATTAATTATTAAGCAATCGACTCAGGGAATGCCCCGGTGCCCATAGTGATGGCAATATGACCCCCTGGGTCATATTGCTTTTAGTACCCCGGCCCGCAAGATTTGAGTGACCAGGGCACTGAAAGCATTTTTTTCTGCCCCGAAACGTTTCGCTCCTGAAAAAAAAGGAGAAGGTAAGTGGGGTTGGGAAGGGAGGAAGGAAAAAAAAGAGAAAAAAAAACGTGCCTGCGTCCCCGGTCGGGGGACGATGGAAGCCTCCAGCAGTGTGGAGGCGCGGTGCGGGGTTGGCCCCGCTCCGAGCCTCCACACGGCTGGAGGCTGCCATCATCCCCTACTGGGGACAAAGCAGCAAGAAGGTAAGTGAGGTGAGGAGGGCACGGAGGAGGGAGGAAAGGGAAATAAAAAATAAAAAAGCCTTACCTGAGTCCCTGGCGGAGGGCGAAGGCAGCCTCTCAGCCGCGGGGATGCTCGGAGCGGGGATGGCCCCTCTTCGAGCCTCCTCATTGGCTGAGGGGCTGCCACACCCCCCGCTGGGTACAATGGCCGTGGAATCCTGGCCGAGGGATTCCCGGCCGGGTAGGGATTCCCGGCCGGGTAATGCCTCGGCAAGGGCCAATCAGAATGGTTGTTTCATTCTGATTGCGCCCTCGCCGGGTACTACATGGTTTTATCTGCTTCATTACTAAAGTGTGTGCCCTCTTTTTAAAAAGAACTACCTACGACTCACATTATCTTGAAAGCAGGTGTAGATATTGTAGGTATTTCATTACAGCTGTGTGCGGGATTACAGTTGGAAACGCCCCAACATGGCTTTAATTGCCTTACCTATGTATGCATAGGAAAAGTAGCTCTGGGAACAATTAAATGTAACAATGAAATGCGTTACATAATGTGTAGGCGATCCTTAAAAGCGCAGACCCTGGCACTGTGCATTGTCTGTGCCTTGGTCTCCTCAAGACACCTCTCCAGGTGAGTGAGGTCCAGTCAGCAACGTCCCCGGGGAGAGGGGTGCTAAAGCCACATGGGCACAAGGTCCAGGTAGGATAACTCAGGGGCAACGCGCTTGGCTTGGAAGCAAGACAACACACAGCAACACAGTTTCGGACCCTGGTGCGTGCTTAGAGAATGGTCTCCAGTATTGAGCATGTTATAAAAGTTGAGTGAATTAATTAATGGTTGGCATGAGCTCGCTGGAAAGATGAATAGGAAAAGAAAGCTGGTCACACACCAGAAAGGTGAACTGGTCTCATCGCACAGCAAGTCTTATTAGCTGTTTAGTACTATACTGAAACATGATAATGCCTGCCACCTGTGAATTGCACCATCCTGCAGTGAAATGACATCCTCAGCCACCTGCCCAGTTTTGGTACATTAGTGGTTCCCAAAAGCCGCACCTCAGGTCTTGATTAGCTGCAGTTCTTTGCAGGAACCTGTGGAGACACTCAAACTTTCTTTGTGCCATATTTTTCTTCAAACACAATTTACAACCAAGCGCTCTCTGTTTTCACTAGCTATTAAGAAACTTGAAAGGCATGTTTTCATTTATTAACCCAGCATTGGAACATGACCAAGAAACGTACTCTGTGGAGCCTGACGAACACCTGCTCTCCCTAGACAATGTTTGAGACTCAGCCATGTGATAACATTTTACGAGGGCACCCATGCTCTACACCAATCCATTTTGCCAATGTCAGTCTCTCGACATAGTATTTTTAATTGACATGATGAATCAGAAATCCCATTAACTGCATTTACATTTACCTCCAAAGCCTGATAACCTCGTTAGTGTATATGATATTGAAATTGTTTTCTTGATCACTCCTTTATTGGTTTCTAGAAGTCATGGTAACTGGGTCAAATCATTATTAAAGTTTTGCAATAATGCTGAAGTCATATAACCTTTCAAAGCAAACTCTCATTTACATAGTTGTGTGGCTATATTTCTTTGTGTAGAACCGTTCTTGAGTTTTCTATTGTAGTTGTGCTTTACGGTTCGTTTCAATTTTTGAAATTTGGATTCGGCCAGATGAAATGTCTGTCCTTTTCACTTTGTCAATCTACAGCAGCAAGTCCTGCCCTTAGCTGTTATATCACTTTACCTCAAGTTCTCAGAAATGCGTACAGGTTTAGATTGAACATGTCCATAAAAAGTGATCAAATTACAATAATTTGATGAAGACATCAAAACCTGAGCCAGATTAGTAAAATGTTTAGCTACTGCCTGATAGGATTGACTGCTGCAGACATTCCTGTCACACTGCTAAGGATGTTCATGTATTGGGATCACAAGGACGTGATGTCCACGTACTATGTGTTCTATAAGCAACAATAAGGATCTGGACACCCAAATCCTTAATATGTAAGTGCCAGATGGTCATTCCTGCCATCTCCCTCCACAAATATTTGTCAAAAATGGCTTCCTGCTACATCCCATTTTTCTGCCTTAATTCAAAGTGTAAAACGTTATTTTATTTGCCATTTGGCTCACAGAATTAGATCTGCATAACTTGACATCGTTGTAATTCTGCAGTACCGTTGTCAACATATTTTGCATAATTTTGACTTCATCAAAGCATTAATAGAATTATAGGATCAAGATCAAAACAAAAACAGTGTAAATCACTTAAACATATTAAGGTATGAAATGTTACTGAAAATTGTGTGGACAACGGTATGGGCAAACAAATAGAACCATCAAATAATCACAACATTTGTGCCATTTCCTCCAATGGGTGACTCAGGAAAAACACTTTTCCCAGTAATTCACTTTCTTTCATCGGCTTTTCACTAAGTGCTGTTGCCTTAAGAAGAAAGAGACTATGTGGGACCAATCAAATACTACATAAATGGAAATCAAATTAAACAAGTCCATATCAACAGAAAAATCCCATTAATTATAGTAAATTAATTAAGCAAATGTCGACATTCTGAAGTCTAGCATCTGGCCGTAATGGCCCATAGCCAAAGGACGGATTTTTAATAGAATGTCCACAGTTCATTCGACTCATTAGTGCTTAATCCCATTTTTCAAAAGGTTTTACACTTCTTAGGAAGAGTGGGTCTGGCAAAGGCTTTAGCCTCTTCATGCCTCTACTGTCTCATTGCCTCTGCTCATCCCAGTTAATCAACAAGGAGCAGGCAAATAAGCCATGTGCTAGCTATAACCGCTTCCATTGAGTTCTCTAGACAAGTCCCATTTTTTTCCAGTTCTCCTTTAATCTTAAACAGGTTTCTTGAACTAAAATGAGTCAGAGGATTTCTCACTGCCCCCTTAGACACCTCAGCATCTTCAAGAAAATCAGTCTTAGCACAAGGGGGTATTCTGTCTGTATAACAGAACCATGATTGCCCAGACCTCTGGAGGGTAGGGCCAGAAGCAGGACTGACATGATTAAGAGAAGTACTCAGTATAATTAAGATTACTAGTAGCTAATCAGGTCATTTACACAGTCCTTACACAATGAGGATATTACCAAGCCAGTACAAGGGTGATACAAACAAATGAACCAAAAAGGCTGCAATGATACTTAGTCCCTGTGCAGGGGCTGAACCAGGGAGCAGGGGGACACTGGACCCCAGACCATTTTCAGGGCCTGTTTCACCTCACCGTGCCTCCTGCACGGCTGCGGCTCAGATTTTTTTTTTATTTTGTCAAATCATGCATGCACCATAGTTGATCAGCGGCTCTTCTACATCCAAAGTGTTCTAATCCTTCTGTGGTGCACCGGTGCTGCCTGGATTTATTTGCGACTGATAAATGCTACCACCTCTACCCAAAGAGAAGATTCACTGTACAACAAAACAAATAAAGTTAAGTGATTTTTACTGTATGCATGTGTGCATGTTTGTATGCAATGCATTCAGTGTGTGTGTGTGTGTGTGTGTGTAAGAGTTCAGTGACTAACTGGGAATCATTAGAATCCAGGTGCCCTCTCAGAAGCTGTCCACTCCCATCACTGTATTTTTATTCATGTCTCACAGCTCACTGAGACATGGTACCTAACACAGCATTATCCAAAGAACACCTTGATCTGCCACTATAAAGCTTAAAGTTTGAAATGAAACTCAGACAAACCCAAGAAGCCACACAAAAAACCCAACCGAAAAAAGACCAGTAGGCAGCCATGCCTCTAGTGAACGTGCCCTGTTTCGATTCTGGCATTATTATGTACAGGGGCGCCAGCCAATCAGGTGGCTAGGAACACAGACTTGAACCTCCAATGAAAGCCTGCATTCCATGCCGCCTGGTGGCCAGCACCCCCGGTGCCATCTTCCCCACCATCTACCCCCTTTTGTTTTCCACCCCACACCCCCTACTTACCTTATTTCGGCAGAGGTGGGTGTCCCCGCCGCATCCACTCCTTCCCCTTGCCTCCTGCAGGCCACAATGGAAAGGCAAGAGGGACTCCATATGAAGCCCAGCTTCCCTTTTCATGACGGCCATCTTTGTAAAGGATTCTCCTTAGTTCAACGGGATGCCCGTCATCCCATTGAACAGAGGGACATCCTTTTCTAGCACCCTAGGTTACTGCTTTGGTACCCCAAAGTGCTAATGGGCTTAAGCCCCCATTCTAAGTGCTGAAACAGCAGGTAACAGCCCAGAGCCCTTGTTATTGCCCTTGCTCTGGGCCGTTATCCCATTCCAGCCCTTGGGATGGGAGCTTAAACACCATATTATGGCGTTATTCATGTCTCTTCAGTATGCAGTCCTGTTGACTCGCCTGTGAGAATGATGCAGGCATTGTTCTATGCCTGAGTGTTCTCTAGAGTAACAGTTGGAGTGAGTCTGGGCTGGGAGTGAGGATGTTGTAGTCCATATGCCACTAACTACTACCTATTACTAAATGTACAGAGGTGAGGGAGCCCCTCTACCAAGGACAAACATGGTTCAAATAACCTGTTCTGTGTAGAGTACCCCACTCAGCAGAGTCTACAACCAGGTTTTGACTCACTACACCCTTCACAGAGGAGAAATACCCCTTTGCACTAACCTGGTATTTACCTGTTAGCAAACTAAAATGATTCAATAATCTTTCATTTTGTACCTCAGCTCATGGAGTGTCCAGTCATCTGTATCTTTTAAATGGCAACGAGTTGGACCCTATTTCTGCCTGTGCTCTGCTGTGGTGGAAACCTGAGTAACTACACCCCCGCCCCCACAACTGATGACTACTCTGCTCCTGGGCAACCGTCGCTGACCGCCTTGAAAACTGCAGTTTCACCTGTACCACCTCTGCCTATCCCAACTGTTTTCTGTGCTGATGTACGTGTGGTTCATCTGCCCGCCTGTGCTTCCCGCGCTGGGAACCTTTGTATTAAGGTGAGAGGTGCTGTCCCAGGTCAGTGGTACACTTGAACTGACCAGTCCAGTTCCATTCATTTGGGTGTGGTGTCTCCACTGGCGCATGGCTTACCTTGCTCTCAGTGGGCCTGCCTCCACCCTGCTCTCGTTGTGTGCAATTTACCAAGATGCTCACCAAACCTTGGACTAAACTTCCCTCTTAGGTAGCTTGGGGAGTTAGCAAGGTTGGCAGGGGCCCTTCATGGTGCCAGGAGCTGTGCTCTATGTGATGGCCTTAGTTGTTATTATGACATGACTGCAAGATGTAGCCCATCAGAGAATGCCAGGACCAGGTAGTACAGCCTGTTGAAATATTCTATGGGTATGGGGAATGGTCTTCTATTTGTATTTGTATTTTATTTATTTGTATAGCACGCTAGGCCTGAGGGCAATCAGGCGCATATCTTAAAGGCAGAGGGTACAATAATGACATTGATACAGTTACAGGCAAAGATTAAATTCACAGGTGCACATCGTAGGTCACAGGGTCCACAATAGGCATAAAATCAGGTACAGGCAGAGTTAACTTTTCATGCAAAAAAGTGCCCGTAATTTGGGAGTAGTAGAACAGGTGGCTATGCTGGTAGTAGGTGGGAGGTAGAGGATAGCCAAAGCTTGGCTTTGTGTTTGAAGAGCGTAGCAGACGGGATAGTTCTGATGGACGATGGCACGGAGTTCCAGTGTTTGGAAGCAAGGACTGGGAAGCTAACGCCTCCGGCAGTCTGTAAGTTGTATTTAGGAATAGTGAGCGATTGTGCTTGGGCAGATCTTAGAGTCCGTGCGGGAATGTACTGAGAGAAGCGGGAAGTTAAGTAGATAGGGGCCTGATGGTTGACACATTTGTGAGTGAGAGTCTGTGATTTGAGTGAGATTCTTTGAGCGACCGAGAGCCAGTGTAGGCTCTTCCAAGTGTTAGATATGTGCGCTGACCTGGGAATATTGAGGGCTGCTCTGATAGCATTGTTTTGGGAGATCTGTAAGGTTACGTTGGTTGGTGCCTTGATAAAGTGTGTTGCAATAATCAAGTTTTGACATCACCAGCGTCCTGGCAAGAGTGATGCAGTTCTGGGTAGATAGGAATGGGTGGCAGGCTGTAATCAGCTTACAAGTGTAGGCTGAGGCTGCGGCGACTGCATTAGTTTGTCGATTTAGGGACAGTGTGGAACCAAGGTAGATACGTAAGGTTTTGGTCTCTTTATGATATGATATGATATGATAGTTTATTTATATAGCGCCTATACACAATGTGTTTCAAAGCGCTTCAAGGAGGGAGGGGACAAAGGAAAATACAGTTACATTCAGCAAAAGTCCTTGAAACAATACAGAATGTGAAAATAACTATCATAATAGGCCTGTCGACATTTCTGATAGTGCAAGTGCATAGAAACAAGTAAGGCAAGAGGTAATGGATAGGAAGGAGAACAAAGCAAGCAGTAACACTACTATGTCTGACGAGAATTTACGCAGTGCAGGTGGTAACAAGAGGCAGGGTGGGAGGGGGGCAAGGGGACGGAGGGGGGAGGGAGAACAAGGCACGCTACTGAGCAAAAATGTCGGTGACAAATTTGAAAAGCAGGGGGAGGAGGGAGAGAACAAGGGGGGGAGGAGAGGGACATACAAGCTGCTATCAAGAGTCACGGAACAGATGATAGGAGTAAGTGCTAAGACGGGGAAGACTGAGAGGAGGGAAAATATAGAAGGGGGGAGTAAGAAGGAAGTGGAAGAGGATGGAAGTGAGGAGGGGGAAGGGAAGGGGGCAGGAAGGGGGGTGAAATGCAGAGCAAAAGAGGGGGGAGCAAGCAGGGTGGAGACACTCAAGGAGGGGGCGGGGTGGCGCACAGACAGTACGGCGGGGCGGGGGGGCACACAGGCACTCACGGCGGGGCGGGGGGCACACAGACACTCACGGCGGGGCAGGGGGGCACACAGACACTCACGGAGGGGCGGGGGGGGCACACAGACACTCACGGAGGGGTAGGGGGGCGCACAGACACTCAAGGCGGGGCGGGGGGCGCACAGACACTCACAGAGGGGCGGGGGCGCACAGACACTACGGCGGGGCAGGGGGGCACACAGACTCTCACGGCGGGGCAGGGGGGCACACAGACACTCACAGCGGGGCGGGGGGGCACACAGACACTACGGTGGGGTGGGGGGGACGCACAGACACTCAAGGAGGGGCAGGGGGGCGCACAGACACTACGGCGGGGCGGGGGACGCACAGACACTCAAGGAGGGGCGGGGGGGCGCACAGACACTACGGTGGGGTGGGGGGTGCACAGACACTCAAGGAGGGGCGGGGGGTGCACAGACACTACAGCGGGGCGGTGGGGGCACACAGGCACTCACGGCAGGGCGGAGGGGCACACAGACCCTCAAGGAGGGGCAGGGGGGCACACAGACACTCACAGAGGGGCGGGAGGGCACACAGACACTCAAGGAGGGGTGGGGGGGCACACAGACACTCACGGAGGGGCAGGGGGCGCACAGACACTCAAGGAGGGGCGGGGGGCACACAGACCCTCAAGGAGGGGCGGGGGGGCACACAGACACTCACGGAGGGGCGGGAGGGCACACAGACACTCAAGGAGGGGCGGGGGGCACACAGACACTCACAGAGGGGCGGGAGGGCACACAGACACTCACGGAGGGGCAGGGGGGCGCACAGACACTCAAGGAGGGGCAGGGGGCACACAGAAACTCACGGCGGGGCCGGCCAAGCCTGCCGGCCTCCTCATTGGCCCAGATGTAGTGGGCCAGGGCCAATCCCAGGCCACCAGCAGCAGGATGGAAGGCACTCCGCTGCCCAACAAAGAAAGAAAGAGCCATCTTGGAATGGCCGTGTCTCGAGAACCCAGTGAGGCAAAAACACACAACAACACACAAAGCATGCCAGCAATCTGCAATTTAAAGCCAAGAAAGTACATGTGGCTGATGGCAAAGGCACGTAGTGAAATTAGCAGAATGCTATAAGTATGCTGTGGTGCCATCATGTGCCGATACAATAAGCCCAGGGGGGCTTACCTTCAGTTCCGAAAATGCACCGTGTGCATTGCAGGGCCTCATGATGGAAGAGGGGAGGCATCCAGGTCGCAGCTCTGGTCGCCGTAGATGGAAGAAGACTTTGATGGAGTTACCATCGATGTTGAAGGTGCTGAAGGATGGGCCCAGTTTGCTAAGTTTTTGTTGGGTGCTAAGGATGAGGAGTACTGTCTTGTCATCATTTAGACAGAGCTCGTGGTGGGCCATCCAAGCTTGGACAACTTGGTATACGTCGTTCAGAGCTATGGTGTCTGCAATGTAGTCACCAGTGATGGGGATGAGTATCTGGGTATCATCTGCGTAGTTGGTGTAGGTAACACCCAGATAGTCAAGCACATCGAACAATGGTTTGGTAAAAACATTGTAGAGCGTGGGAGATACGCACGACCCTTGAGGGACTCCGCATAGGACCGGTGATGGGGTCGCAGATGCAGTGGGTGAGAATACTCTCATGAGTCTATTGTCTAGGAAGCATCTGATCCAGTTAGTGGCATTTTCCGAAAAGTGGGCAGCAGATTTCAAGTGTTGGCATAGGATCTGGTGATTTACCAGATCAAAAGCTGCAGAGCGGTCCAAAAGTAGTTGCAGGGCTAGTTTGCCATTATCCTTTAAGTCCTCTATTTGAGTTTTCAGATCTAATAGAGCAGTTTCTGTCCCATGCCTGGGTCTGAAGCCAGATTGTCTTGTGCCAAGTTGGTTGTAAGTCTCCAGATACTTCTGTATCTGGAGGTAGGCCGCTCTGTCTAAGATTTTTAGGAGGAACGGGACCATAGTGATCGGTCTGAAGTTGGTCGGTATGGATGGATCAAGTGTAGGTTTCTTCAGCAGTGGGATGAAGAGTTGATAAATGTGGTAATGAAGGGAGCAAGGTCATGTGCAGATTCCTTAATGATAGGTGCCTGGCAGGAGTCCCCTTGGCAGTTGGAGGGTTTAAGGTTACTGATAATTTTTTCAACCTCAGGGATAGTAAGAGGAAGGAAGCTAAATGGAGGCTGGGAGAAAGTGGTGGAAGTTTAAGGTGCGAGTGGTTTGGAGAGGAGAGAGTTTTGTTTGTCATTGATTTTGGCTTGTAAGGTGGTTATTTTAGAAAGGAGAGAATTTTGGATACTATTGCACCAGGTGCTATCTTTTTTGCAGGTATCTGGTATGGGTGAAGGGGATTCTAAGTCTTTGAGAATTTTGAATAGCTCCTTCGTATTGTGTAACAGCCACACAGTTTTGGGAAAAACTCATGCTGACAACCCAGCACAATCAATTCAAAATGTGCATTTAGTTTACTTTGTTTTACACCACAAATTAGCGGTCGCCAAGGGAACACTTCTTTACTCAAGACTGTAAAGGTTTTTCTAACTCCTTCGTATTGGATTCAGCTTGCGAGATACGCAGGGTGTAAGTTTCTTTTTTTGCCTGTATAATCACTTCCTTGTAGTTAAGGGATGTGATGAAGAGGTTATCTTTGTTAGAGGCACAAGGGAGGCACAAGGGAGACTTTTCCAGAGTGATTCCGCCTTACGTTTTTCCTTACGCAGAGCTCTGAGGTGTGGAGTGAATCACGAAGTCTGGTGAGCTCGTTGTTTAGCTTTCCTGAGTTTAAGTGGGGCTATGGTGTCAATAGCTTTGAGCAGTGTTTGGTTGAACAAGTCCACTAAGACCGTAGGGTCATTATAGGCTGTGGCACAGTTGTTTGAATGGGTAGGATAAGAGGGAGTAGCTTGTCCCTAGTGATATCCTTTTTATTCCTGGTGGGAATAAAAGGGGCTATAGTAGGTTTAGTGCTGGGAAAGGTGTCTGGTAGCTGGAAAATAATGACGTGGTGATTGGACCAGGCACAGGCTGAGTTAGAGCTTGTCGTAGTATTACAATTCAGGTCTACGATCCAGTCAAGCGTTCTGCCTTTGTTATGTGTGGGTTCGAGGTTACGTTGTTGAAAGCCTAGGTTAGACACAATGCTTGCAATTTCTGTAGCCATGAGATCCTTTGGGTCAGACAGTCCCAGATTCAGGTCCCCTAGCAGCGACACTTGTGAGTTTGGCTTAGTATTGTTGGACAGGATGGTCATAATGTATTCTGCAAAGGAGGAGAGGGGACCGGGTGGTCTGTAAATGGGGTGAAGTGACGCTGTATTGGTAGGTGAGAGTGAGAGTTTCACTGATAAAGATTCAGCTGAGCTACAGTGAGTGTTAGGGATCAGTCTCATGTTGATATTGTCCCTATGTATGAAGGCAACGCCACCACCTTTGGATAGGTTGGCTAAGCGGTCATTTCTGAGGATAGAGTATCCATCAGGAATAGCGAGGGATAAGAGTGGGCCAGAAGCAGCGTGTAGCCATGTTTCTGTGATAGCAATGAAATCGAGGTTCTGGGTGGTGATAAGGTCAGAGATATCAAGGGCGTGAGCAGTAAGGGATCTGGCGTACATAAGAACTCTTTTAAGTTCTTTAGGTGCGGTCGTGGGCGGTTTAGGTGAGGTCTGAATAGAGGCAGAGGGGGTGTTGGTGTGATGGCGTTGGGCACAGGGAATGCGAGGCAGTCCGGATCTGAGTCTAGCATTCCTAAGTGGAAGTGTGCATGGTTGGTTGGGAGTAGGCTTGGTTGTGAAGTGTTTGAGCCACAGTGTGGGATCATTGAGGTAAGGGTTAGAAGAATGTGTGTGTGCGGGGTTTGGGTAGTGGTGATGTACTGTGATGCATTATGGTAGAGTATGCACAGGAGATGTTGCAAGGGGTTCAGGTGGTGCAGATGGGCTTTACGCAATATGCCTTAGCTAAAGACCATGTGATGGCTAAGATAGATAGGAGAATACTTGCCGGAGGCAGGGGCAGCATGTCCACGATGTTAGAATAATTCTGTGGCAAGGGGCAATTATGTCGAGTGGTGAGGCCGAGTAACGGTACAGGCCAATAGTACGTTAATGTGACTGGGCGGTGATAACCTGTGTGTACAGCCACAGTGTTACATTCACATAGGTGTGGAAAAAAGTTGCCCAATTCTATTATGTACAGCTGCAGTACAACTGTGGATTGGGACCCAATTCAGGCCTGCGATTCACCAGCCCTGCACATGTTCTGTATTTCAGACAATTAACTTGGGACTTTGGTAGTGGTGCACTGCATTCTTAGAATATGTACTCACAAGGCCCTGACTCCAGCACAGAATGCATTTGTGGGTTATCCAAGTGTTTTTGCATCTAGTGTCAGTCCCAAGTACTCTGCTTGGAGTGAGCCTTTGCTGAAAGTCTGTTTGCGGTCTGTAGGCTGCGAAGACGGAAGCCCAAAGAACAAAAGGTTGTGTACTGAAGCACAGTGTGCAGTAGTACTTTATGCTTCCATCTTCACGGCCTGCAGATCAGGAATGGATAAGGATTGGTGCCGCAGCGGGTACATTTTGGGTGTACATTTTGGGTGGTCTGGTGTGAGGTGTTCGGCTGGACCGCACAGTGGAGAGGTGGGTGGGGGAACCACTGAACAGGATTGTGCGATGGGTCCAGGAACAAAAGATCAACATTGTGGAGACAGCCTTCAAGGGCTGGTTTACACAAAGGCGGTCTTGTCTTCCTGGCCCCTATTCATAGAGTCAACATGGAGATATCCACCTGTTTGCACTTCTACATAAATTTGCTCCAGATTTCAGAGATGTTTGCAAGTGGCCGTAACTTCCATTCTTATTTTCTGTTCATTAGATTTAATTATGATATTGCTGAAAACAAGAATGTCTTCCATTGATTCGCTGATATGAGTCCTGGGTGAATGAATGTGTGTGCATATGTACGCTTGTCATGACCTCTGTGAGTTAGGAATGTGTTGTATTACTTATTTAGCTTTGAATTAATGTTTCTTCAACAGGTTTTTGGACCACACTGTGGACGTGGGGTACTAGATCCCAAGATGTTGTTATGTCTGCTAGTGTCCAGTTACATGGAGTTAGTTAGAATTCCCCTACTACCCTGAGAGTCTGTGGAAGTATTTGATATTTTGCTCGTGGGTCTTGACTGTTGCTAGTTCTGGGCCCCACGTCTGAGCATTCTGTGGGACCCACTGTGGGTTGTGTTGCTCTCTATGTTTGTAAATAGTCTTAATGTGTTGCTCGGTTTGCTTGTGTGTTAGGGCACTTCTCTGTTGAGATATTTGATGTGTTATAATTCTTCAATAAGTGAGTATCTCTATTTTATCACCCACTGGTATACAAAGCAAGCCCAAAATTTTGGGACAGAAAACATGCTTTTTTAGGAATTCAAATGTAATCACTGGAAAGGTGGCCCCCAAACTAAATGCTGTAATGTATCTGTGCGTTGGTGGCTGGTTTACAAAAATTAACATGGGCCTGCCTGTGAAAACCTCACTAAGAAATTGTGCACACAGGCATTCATTAAATCAATCCATTAATTATATTTCTAAATATCCCTGACAAAATGACTGCTAGTCAGCAGGAATATAATGATGAGTAGTGGATGCACCACCTCCTCAGCCCCACACTTCTTCAAACCAACATAGATCCCATTCATAACGGAAAAACAGGCACATCTAAGAGATATGCCTCCTTTGCCTTTAGCAGTACTGTGGCCTGAGGCCAGGCTATGCTCTGAGAAGGGGTGTGCATGTGAATCAGTGGCAACCCAAACAGCAATAGTACACCACTTCAAAATAAAGGAATGTCCTATCAAAATGTTATGTTACTTAGCATTTATATAGGGCCTTATATATCATTGGTATGACCTCAAAGCGCTGGTAGGTTGAACGCCCTCAGGAACCGTAGTTCAAGTCAGTAGAGAGAGATAGTGTTGTACGGTGCATGGGTGCACCGGATATGTGTGCAGCCGGTGTAGTTGTTGGATGAAAGCTGCTTTCTAGCGATAGGTGTGGTGCTGAATATATCAGTTGGATGTGAGCAGTCTGCTGCTGGGTGGACACTCAGACTGCGTTCGGGCTGCGTTAGGCCTGAGGAACGCCTATGTGAACAGCTTGGCTGGAATATGCTCAGCTAGCTGCATTTTATTATGGTGATGAGGTGCTCGTGGGGTCGTATTCTAGGGGGTGGGCCATGCTAACCTTCACAATTCTATCCACATGCGACTCAGGATAATGCTCATGTTTTGTCTGAGTGTGGCACATTTTAACATTCACAATTCCATCTAGGTGTAGGACATTCTGAGAATCACATTTCTATCTAGGTGCAACCCGGGTTCATCTAAGTGTGGCACATGCTATCATTAATAATTACATCTATGTGAGGGACATGCCGGGACATGCTAGCATGCACAATTCTATCAAGATACATTGCAGGGTAATGGTCACAATTCCAAGTAAGTGTGGGACATGCTACCATTCCTATATCTATCCAAGTGTGGCACATGCCACCATTCACAATTCCTTTTTAGCGAGGTACATGATACCGTTCACAACTCCATCCAAGTGTGGCACATGCCAACATTCACAAACACGTTTAAGTGAGGCACATGCCAACATTCACAACTCCATTGAGTGTGGGGCGTGCTGACAATTACATTCTATCTAGATGCGACTTAGGGCAATGTCCACAATTTAATCTCCAAGTGTGGCACATGCTAACATTCACAATTCCATCCAAGTTTGAGGCATGCTGACAATTCCATTCTATCTAGATGTGACTTAGGCTAATGTCCACCATTTCATCTCTAAGTGTAGCACATGCTAAAATTCACAAATGCATTTAAGTGAGGCACACGCTAACATTCGGAAATGCGTCCAAGTGTGGCACATACCAACATTGACAGATGGGTTCAAGTGAGGCACATGCCAACACAATTCCTTTCCATCTAGATGCGACTTAGGCTAATGTCCATGTTTCATCTCTAAGTGTGGCACATTCTAACATTCACAAATGCGTTTAAGTGAGGCACATGCTAACATTCACAAATGCGTTTAAGTGAGGCACATGCTAACACAATTCCTTTCTATCTAGATGCATCTTAGGTTAATGTCCACGATTTCATCTCTAGGTGTGGCACATGCTAACATTCACAAATGTGTTTAGTGTGGCACATGCCAACATTGACAGATGTGTTCAAGTGAGGCACATGCTAACACAATTCCATTCTATCTAGATGCGATTTAGGCTAATGTCCATGATTTCATTTCTAAGTGTGGCACATGCTAACATTCACAAATGTGTTTAAGTGAGGCACATGCTAACACAATTCCCTTCTATCTAGATGAGTCTTAGGCTAAAATACATAGTTAAACACTCTAATTTACATCTATTAAAAAAACTATCAAAAACCCACCCTTTTAAAGGAATAGAGAGAAATGTAGACTGTGAAGATACAAGAGGACCAAGACAATAACATATCAAAATGTTCAAAAAGGATATGCTTCTCTATGAAAAAAGGTGCAATTTGGAGCTTAACCAGTCCCCACAGTCCCAGAAATTGGAGAAGGGGTGCTAAAGCCTTACAAGGGTAGCCTATAATTTCTTAGCAGTTCAATGGCATCAAGCCAGGATTCATAACTTTGTGTTAGCAGGTTGAACCAGGTTCGGGTGTGGCGAGTCGTGTAGGTCCAAGCGACAAGCTGACATCAAGTTGGTTCAAAAAGCTAGCTAAGAGCAGTTTGAAAACATTGATCGAGGGATGCATGTCGGAGGGCTCACCAAGGTCGGTTTGAATGTGGAGAAGATTTGAGATGTTTGGTAACTGCTTTTTAGGATTGAGTGATGCACCAGTGGTGTGAGTCAAGATCTGGTGTTGATTCAAAACTGCAATCCTGATAGTCCTATGTGCAATTCAAAGAGGGGGCAGTGTGAGGTCAAACTGGTTGAAGACATTAGTAACCACTATTTTGGGTCGATGCATGAACCAATGCTTGTAAGTAATTCTAGTCTAGGTCCAGCGATGAGCTTGTGGTTGGAGCTGAACAGGTGTCATGTGTGAGTGAGAGGCCCCCAAAAATACAGTTTAATCTCCCAATGGAGTCAATAAAACGCATCCCAGGGGGGAATGAGACCAAGACCAAGTGGAGGTGATATCAAAGGCTTTTATATAAAATTAGGGCAAGCAGAATCTACTCTGCTCACGCTGAGAGCGCTCTGCAGTAAACATGTCACAATTTAGTTATATACAAAAAAAATCATCATCAACTGTGGGAAGGCCTAGGGGGCACATGAATAGTTGGGATTGGTTTCTAAGAGTGGGCACCTATAGGTGCCATAGGGTCAGAGGTGCTTGGTTGGCTGGAGGGCACGTGGTGAGGTGATGTTGTGCCTCGGGTCAATCGGTCAGCTGGGCTCATCGGATTGGTATGTAGACTTGACACTTGTACTGTTTTCTTCTGTTACTCTAACCATTTGACATTTGCCCTTGTGGCCACACACTCTCATTCATTCAGTACCATGATCTGTTTTTCCGGTAAAAACTCAAAGGCCTTTATCTTAAACACTTGCAAAAACATGGCTCAAAGGCGGGTTATTTATTACTGGCCATAGATTAAGCTTCACCCATTAAATACCGTGCTCTACCTGTTTAAAGAATTCTGGATGTACTAGCTAAGGGGTAGAGCATATGGGGTCATTGTATGGTCAGGGGTGTCCGCCCGATAAGAACAGAGAGGATTCCAAATACATGGCTGAAATGACTAGGTCACAAAAGGCACATATCATTATGGGCATACATTTCATTGTGGGGGTTCAGTGATCAAATTTCCAAACATCATTAACTCTCTGCTGGCCTATTTTGACACCCCAATGGGCCGGAGAGAATCGAGATCTCTTTGCAGTATTGTTCCTTGTTGCACAATGAAACAGGGACTTTGGAACACAATTTTACATGGAGGCTTTTTACACATGGCTTGCTGTGTTGCACTCAAGTCATACTGGTTTAAAGCATACTATATTTTCCATTTGACTAGGCACTCTCATCATAACAAAAGGGAAAGAAAAGAACTCACGAAGAAATAAAACATGTCCTTGACTCAATGTTCATTGTTCATAAAAAGGCAGTTTACAGCTCGGGGTCTGTGCGTGCACCCTTAGCTGGGAGTGTGGTTTGTCGAGAGTGATTAGCTCCTGTGTTATGTTTACATGACATTATACATGTATTTACATTTGAACTTATGAAGAATGAGGTAGCTTGGTGCTGGTGTGTACAGTTTTACACTGGTTATTCATTATGTTGTTGCAATCTATTACTATGAGCATTTCTGTATCATAGGTTAACATGCATCATACTTCCACATGAAGGTTTAACATGGGGACTTCTAGTTACATATATATATTTATATTGTTCACTCAGACACGTTGGCCCATCATTAGGTTTATACGATCCCGCATGAAAAGGGCACCTTGGCTCTGTCCATATTAGAGCGTAAATAGACACACAGACTCAGGGGTCTTTTTAACTGTTGACTCTACCCTAAGGGGCATGGGGATTATGATTTTTATGGCCAGGGTCTGTGGGGTGTGGGGCAGGTTTATAGAGACAGATAGCTTTTGCTCTGGCCCCTGCTCTGGGCTGTATCTGGGTCAATGAAGTGAGACGGAAGGCAGAAGATAGAGTGTGGATTTTGTTGCATTCTCGCAGCCAGCCTTCTCATGGGAACTGAACAACTGTGAAGACGGCACAGGGGAGGAGGTGGGGGTGGAACTCGCTCGCTGTGCGCGCCTGGTGGGGAGAGCTGCAGGCTTGCGTTAAAACCTCACGGCTGTATTAACATTACAAAATGGAGTTGGTGATTTACAAAATGGAGTCTTATTCACCTCTGGTTTTATACTGTTATGAGGGGTGTTACTAGGGGGTCACAGTTCCTAGGGGTATTCCCGCATAAGTGCTCTGGGGCCGGGGCCCTGAACCCAAAGAAGCCAGGGCTGGGCCTACCCAGGAAGTGTAGAAATAGGGGATGGGGGTTCAAAATGCCCCCTCCTTCCACTCATTCCCCCCTTTCGTTACTTAAGTAGCGAATACTGTAACTGTTCCAATCTCTTACGTTCTTCCTCCTCTGCTACTGCTTCATCCCATGCAGGTGTCCCTTTTATTGGCATCCATGTCCTGCATACCGCTCTGAGGCTTTCCCCCCTCCTAGCATATTCATCTGGAGTGCAGGTCATATAAATACACCCTCCCTCGCCCTCCAGGTCCACCCATACTTCCTTGTACCATTGTAACTCTCTAGGTTCCCTGATGGTTGTGTGATATAGATTATCCACTCTGTACCCCGTGTTGTATATGGCAGTCATTCTATATTTGGGCTCTGAACCGTCTCCTGCTTGCACCTCCGCCTCATGCTTGATTTGTGCCACACCATTTGCACGACCCATTGTCGCCATCATCAGCGCACCATTTGGTACTGCATTAGCGCGGAATCGGAGTCCCAATTGGCACACACAAAAAATGAGGAGCAAAAAGACGATGAATGGTATGAGGAGCTTTACCGTCATTCTGAGCCAGGATGGTATCCATGAAAAAAGATTATCAAACCAGGTGCTGGGCTGTGCTCCTCCTTCGTCCTTCATCCGCTCTCCAAGGTCGTGCACCGCTGCTATCACATGTGACAGGGAACCGTTCTCAGCGTCTGCAGAAGGTACAAATGTGCAACATGCGCTCACGATTTTTCAGCAAACACCTCCATCGATTGCTGTTAATAGGTCCAGCACATATCGGTTTAGCATCGTCATTAACCACAGGGCTCTAAGTTCCACTTTGATGACATTAAACCCTTCATCAGTGTCGTTGGCCAACTGAATGAGCTCCCACCTTGTGATTTAGAGCCACTTGGCATTTGCTCTCGCCTGGATGCTGGGAACGAGGGACGCAAAAAATGTCTCTACAGAGCTGAACAACCGGAATCGATCCGGTATTTGGGCCAGGAGATCTGATGACTTGGCTGAAATGTAGTTTGAGGATCGTTTTTTTCTTTGGAGTGGATTTTGTACACCTTCCGTGTCTATAACATACACGGGAACTGCTTCAGGCAGCGTTGGGGATGGTTCTTTTGGAGCTGCCGCATGTCTGCTTTCTTCATGGATATGGCTTTTGGGATCACCATCAATGCAGAATGCAGCGTTGCCAGGGAGCATGTGCCTCTCCATGATTGCGGGAGATGCAAGTACGCCATGTTGCCGCAAACCCAGTATGTGTCCATCATCGCAGCCGTTCCCTTCTTCATGTCAGGTATTATGAGACTTTTGCTGCAGTTTTTGTTTTCCCCCATGTTCTTTTTCCCTTTTCCATGGAAGCAAAGTTCGTAAGAAATGTCTTTTTGCAACTTGAAGGGTTTCTCGATGGCGGTGACCCAAGTGAGTTTGGTGCTGTGTTCAGTCCATATGGGAGCGCATGTTCTCTGGACCCATGAGAGTTTTTCTTCAGATAGTCCTCGCAGTGCTTCAGCTTTGCATAGTATTTCTTCCTTTTGCCATTTATTGTCCACGTGCAATGTCCCCTTTATTACCAGGAACGGCTCTTTCACACAAATTACCCCTTGCGGCCGGGAGTAACATGTCCGGTCGTCTGCAAGAGTTCAAATGAAACTGTGTGCGCTTGAAAAGTATTTTTAATTCGGAATAGTGCGAGATGTAGGAGACATTGGGCCTACGCAAATGGAATTTCTTGTGGCAACAATACCTTGGGAGTGCCTGAGGCATGGGGTATAAGTGAGCATATACATAACAACCCTCATTAAATGTTTGTTTTGCTGTGCTGCTCATGTCCACATGCCATTTATTTGTCTGGTGGGGGTGCTGGAGGTCATCGACTGTGTCTAGGCTGAATTTATAATGCTCTTCCCACTTTTCTTGTTGTGTTTCTCTCTTCCTTCTCCTGAGCCCACCTCCCTCATTTCCTTTTGCCTGCTTGCCAACTTCTCTACCCTCCCATTGTGTATGTAAACTGTAGTAAGTGCTCGTCATATGTTTGCCTTCGTTACCCCCTTCTCCGGTGATTGGGCTTTCAGATGTTGTCATTTCTCAAACCGGCATAGTTGTTGGATACTGGTGATTCTTCACCCAGGTGAGTTCTGAAGGAGTTCTGTCATTCATTGTATACACACTGAAGCAGGACTCATTTACATGTGTGGACTGTGGGGTGGCCTGCATCTTTGTGATATGTGTAACACCTGTGGTGCTATTATTCTCTTCCTCAGGAGTCATGTGGGCCCATATTAACTTGGCACCATCCCAGATTAGATGGGTCCCTTTCTTGATGGTTTCTATGCCCACGCCCCCCTGGCCAACATCGATTGAAATATATGCAATGACCCAATATAGGAACAGGCCAAATAGTGTTGAAAAGAATACTACCGCACACACAAAGAGCACGCACTCATATGAGTAACTAGGATAAGCATATCTCCTCCGTCTATTCCTATCTACACTATCGTTTGCTGCTGCTGGGGCCTCGTCCATGCCCATTGAAGCTCCTAATAAATAAAATATGGGCAATTGTTAATCATGCATATTACTCCCATATGTTTTTCACATTGGTTATTCAGTAAATTTAAGTTAGCTTTTCCTGGTCATAATTATTTCTCTTTTACTTTCATGGGCGAGTTTCATTATCATCCTTGTATACACATATTTTTTCCTTCTGCATCCTTCCGTTTCCCTGCCCCACACCTCAAGTCTGGGGGAGGTGAACCGAGGGAGGCAAATTACCATTAGTCGAATTCACTGCTGAGGAAGAAACATTTTTATTATCGCACACATTTTCAGCTGTATAACAAAAAAAGGAAAATGGAGAGGTAAAGAGAGAGAGAGAGAGAGAGAGAGAGAGAAAGAGGCTTCATTGTGATCTTGTTCTATCGCATAAGCATCACTACCTGGTGACACTGTACATCTATCTACACATCTTTTATTGATCCTTTATTGTCTCTTATTTCATTCTTGGTACCTGTCCTTGTATCCCTACGCTTCCCACTTTCTAAATTTGTGTACTACCCTTGTCACTGTCACATTCAGGGTCTGCGCCATCCGTGCTCCCATGGGCTCTACGAACATCTGCCAAATGCACCCAGTACTTCAGGCCCTGCCCCTTGACCGCTGTGGGCGTGCAGTATACCACATTATATGGACCATGGGACCTTGGCCCGTTCAATCTCTGCACAAAACTCATTACCTATATCCTGTCGCCTGTCATCAACTGGCAGTCTGGGCTATCTGTGGCTGGTGTTATTGTGTCAGTAGCGTTTTCCTGTGTGAATGGGGGTGCAATTTGTTTGGCTATGACTCGTGCCGCTCTTGTCAAATTTCTGAGATACTCATGAAATTCTTCTCCTAAAACTGTGGTGCTTTGGTGTGTGTCTGATTGCATGCGCAAGGGTAAGTGGGCTGTGTGCATCCTCCTACCTGTTACGGTTTCATGGGCCCACCGGTGGTGGTCCTTGCTGGGTTGGCCTCTCATCTCAAAAAGCGCCAGGGGTAAACAATACACCTAGTTCTTCTTGAGTTTATGGCAAGGTTTTGACAATCTACTTTTTGAGCAATCCGTTAATTTACTCCACAATTCCGTTCAATTACGGATGATAAATCGTACAGAGCTTGTGGGTTATGCATAGCATTGCAGTGATGTGCTTAAACATGTCATTCACAAAGTGTGTTCTGTTGTCGGAATGTATGACGTCACAGATGCCCCAGTGGGGAAACACCTCTCTCACAAAAAGTTTGGCGGCACACTGCGCATCTGGATGAGCACAGGGGCCGGCTTCCACCCACCAGGAGAGGGGGCATACAACAACAATCAAATATCGAATAACCCATTATACCGCTCTCCCTTGTCTGCATAATCTATATGCAGTTGTCTGAAGGGACCTTCGGGTTTTGGTAATGTTCATCTGAGGGTTCGTAATGTCATGCCGGAGATGTACGTTTGGCAGGAGATGCATTCTATTATCAGCTTTGTTGTGTGTTCCTGTACTCCGGGGGCAAACCAATTTTCCTGTATGTCTGCAATGATGTGCTGCTTTGCATTGTGACCTGGGAAGTGTAACTGTTTAAATGCAACCTCTAACAATTTTGCTGGCAATTTTACTTTGCCAGTGTTATTTTGTCTCCATAATAGGTCAGTGGATGATTGGCTGCACCCACTTTTTATCCACGTCTCCTTTTCCTCGCTGGGTGCATCTTGTTGAAGCTTAATTATCTGAGAGACTGGTAATGAGTTAAAGTCTTCTAGTTGCATTTATTCTACTATATTCTGTAGTATGCACTCACCTGTTGGGGCTTTTGGTATTTAGGAGGCTTCTTTCACGGCAGCGTCCACTGCTGCATTTCCCAATGAGATGACGTCAACACCTCGTGTATGGGCTTGGCATTTCACAACTGCTACGAGCGTAGGTTCTTTTAATGCATCACTTAACTCTCCTAGTAGTCCTGCATGCTGCACTGCGGACCTGTCTGCCCTTCGGAATTCCCTCCTCCCCCATCTTGCTAATCCTCCATGTACTGCTGTCGCCATATAGGCAGAATCTGTATAGATAGTGACTATGCACCCCTTTGCGGTGTGAAGTGCTTCTATAAGTGCTACCAATTCTGTTGCTTGGGCTGAGAAGTGGGGTGGTAGTCTTTTCTGCACAATGACTTCAAATTCCCCGTCCTCCACCCGGACTTCTGCTGCTCCTACATGCTTTTCTCCCATTTCACAATCTATGGAGGCAGACCCGTCTATGAAGTAGATTTCCCCTTCTGACAGTGCATTTTCATGTGCTTTGGCCGTGTCATCATCATCTCCTGTGCATGTGGCGCGGTCTTGCTTTTGCATGTCTTCTACTGTGCATGCTTCTGTGATAAATGTGGCTGGGTTTACGCTTTTACACCGCACGATATGAATGTTAGCACTAGAAATAATCAATTCATATGCTGTGGCCCTTTGAGTAGTCAATGTGCTTTTTGATCTTTCAAGGATGGCAAACAGAGAGTGTTCTACGTACAACGTGACAGAGCACCCCATCACGATCGTAGAGCTTTTTTCAATCGCGAACGCGGGGGCTGTGAGAGCCTGTTGGCAAGCGAAATGTCCCTGCGTTACTGCATCCAGTGGTCCACTGTAAAATGCCAGGGGCTTGTGGCCCGGAGATGTCTTTTGTGTCAGTACAGCCGTCATGAGTGTGCCATTGCAATGTGAGAATAAATAAAACTCCTGCTCATAGTTGGGGGTCGCGAGAACTCGGGCAGTGGATATCAGTCTTTTGAGAATGTCAAAAGCTGCGTGCATTTCCTGTGGGTGTCCAGTCATTTGGTCGACTGAAAACTGGTCGAATGACATTTGGTCGACGCAATTTGGTCGAAAACCAAATGGTCGAATTTTTTTTTTTATTTATATATTTATTTTTCGGGTTTTCGTTTTGTAAAAAAAGGGTTTTTTAGAGAAAAAAAGGGGGTTGGTGGGGGCCCCCCCCAAAAAAATAAAAAAAAGGGTTAAAATAAAAAAAAAAAAATATTCGACCATTTGGTTTTCGACCAAATTGGTTCGACCATTTGTCTGGTCGACCAATTTTTTTCGGCCAAATGTCTGGTAACCTTTTCTGTGTCCATTGTAAATTGATTTTATTCCCGCTGTGCTTCCTTGAGTGCCTGTAGCAGGGGTTTGGTGTATGCTGCATAATCCAATATCCAAGCTCGGCAGTAGTCACACATGCCGAGAAACGTTTGCATCTCCTTCACTGTACTGGGCTCTTTTACTGCTTTTATTGCTGTTGCTCTGTCAGGTATGATTCTTTTACCATCTTTGGATATTAATTGACCTAAGTATAGCACCTCTGTCAAGCAGTATTGCAGTTTTTGTCTGTCTACCTTGTACCCTTTCTGTGCAAGATGTGTTAACAGGGTAATGGAATCCTCTCTGCACTCTTTTTCATCTCTCCCGCAGACTAACAAATCGTCTACATACTGAATTATGGGACTCGTGTGTATGTTTCAAAAGGTCTTCATGCAATATTCTGTTGAAAATACTGGGGCTTTCACAGTACCCTTGGGGCAGGCTGCAGTGCTCATATCTTTTCCCCCCCAGCGTGAATGCTGTTAGGTACCATGAACCTTGATCAAGTGGAATTGAGAAGAAGGCATTTTTTAGTTCCACTACCGTGAAATGAGTGGCTTCTGTTGGGATGCTGCATAGGATTGAGGCAGGATTTGGGACAAGAGGGAACTCTTTCTGTACTACGTCATTGAGGGGGTGTAGGTCCTGGATCATCCTCCACTCCCCTCCTTTCGCTTTCTTGATTGGGTAAATGCAAGTGTTGCAGGGTGAGTTAGATGGCACTATTGTTCCCTGTATCATGAATGCATATATTGTGTCTTTTATTCCCTCTTCTGCTTCCCTAGATAGGGGGTATTGATTTACCCGGGGTAGAATGGCCCCGGGTTTGAGCTTGATCTTTACTGGTGTCACTTCATGTAGTAATCCTACATCGTGTGGGCCTGTGGTCCACAGCTGCTGTGGCACTTGGGACATGCCTTCCTCAAAGTATACTGGCGGAGCTCTGATCACTTCTACGAGGGGTAGTGGTACCTCTCGTCTTTGGATCATGACATCACAGGGGATTGCAATTTCCATCCCTATTTCCCATCGTCTTCTGTGTCACAGAAAAGTTCCTCATCTGTCAGGTCTCGCAGGACCTTATTGGTGTCAATGCACAGCACTGTTCTCCACTGACATCCCTGCATATCTATTGCTATTACTTTTATTCTTTGGGATGACACTTGTACTGCATGTATGTCTAGGGATACTATCGACCCTGGCACTATTTCTGGGTCTGCAATTGGACGGAAAATGCATTCTGAAGGCACCCTCCATTTTTCACTTTTCAATTCTGGCACTACTCTTGCTAGTATCCTCAACCCTTGTAGAAACATGTCTGGATTTACAGGTATGCCGCGTGTTTGTGGGAAATTTGCTTGGGTGTGTATTACTAGCGTGGCACGGATTGCACATATGCCTGGTGTGGAACACACTATTCCTCTATCAGTAAAAGATATTGAGCCTCATTACGAGTAGGGCGGTAAGGGATACTGGGCACCGGTGCTGGTAATTCCTTACCGCCCTACTACGATTTCCCTTAGCAGGTCCCTCCTTTTACGCCTGGTCTGACCAGGCGTTATGGACGGGACCCGCTAAGGGACTTCAGAGCTAATAACAGTAGCACAATTTGCGGTACCGTTATTAGTGCCTTCCCCATTCCCATTGAGCCCTATGGGAGCTCAAATGGGAATGAGGAATGGCTTTTTCAATGGGGACTTACCGGTCCCGCAAAGGTCAGACTACACCAGTAAGTCCCCATTGAACCATACCGGTGCCGGACCCGTTATTGGAGGCAGTCATGGGGCAAATAGCGCCATGACTACATCCAATCTCGGAATGAGGTCAATTGTCATGTTGAGCTTGGTGAGAAGATCCCTTCCCAGCAAATTAATGGGTGACTCTTCATAATACAGCAGGGGTGCACGTACAGTTTTTCCTCCCACCGTTATGTCTAGCTCTTCGGTGTATGGAACCTCGACCACCGCCCCAGAGAACCCCTGTGTTTCCAAAGTCCAATTAGAAAGCGGGAACCTGCCTTCCTTGAGGCATGATTTTTTAGCTGCCGAATCCACCATAAAAATAAATTGTTTGTTTCCTATCGCCGCCCCCACCAGTGGTTCCTCTGCTGCGTTAAGGGTCATCAACAGTATTGGGCACGCAAGTGTTCTCTGTGGGTTGTCCTATGCTGAATGCCATGGGATGGGAGTTCATCAACATCAAAAACATTTCCTGTCACCATGGTTGTCCCCCTATATGGTGTCGTTGGTGCACCATTTGCCGTGGTTGCATAAGTGTTATTGTGCATGGGGGTAGTATTGTCATGGCACTGGGGGTGTGAAGAAGTATTTTGTGGGGGCATCGGATGCTCGTTCATGTATCTTGGGTCGGGCTGCCTGTCTCGTCTATTCCTGCCCATCAGTAGCCCATAGGGGCTTCCTGGGTGGGGGTGTCCGATCTGGTGTTTATTTGGATATAAATTAATGGGCCTGCTTCGACATTCTCTCATAAAATGTCCCCACCTCCCACAATTCCAGCATTGTCCTTGCATTCCCCCTCGGGGCCCTCCATACCCCGCACCCCCCCCTTGATCCACTGAATCCTCCTCTATTGCCCCGCCCCTCTCTCGATGGCCACTGTGGTCCCTCATACTGATTTTCCGCTGACTATTGATCCTGGCCGTTACCTGCCCAGTTTGCCACCATCTGCATTTGTATTCCCATCTGTCCATCTTCCTCCTCCCGCTCCCTTCCTGCCGTGCCAGTTGCTGCCACTGCACTGACCTTCGGCAGTTTACTTTGCACTAATTTAGCTTTGTCTGCCAGCTACCGCTCAGCAATCTCCTTTTCCTTCTCTTTGATCCTCTTACAGTGGTGCACTATGATGCTTTGAATTTCAGGCCGCCCCTTGGCTTCTATCCTAGCTATTTCATCAAGGGCCTTCTGCACTTCCTTTGGGAGCCCCCTCTTTATAATGAAGTAGAACAGGGACGTTGATTGGTCCCAGGCTGTACCCGTTTCTGCTCTCCACATGTCCTGCACCCAGAGAATGAAAGACATCCCATCTTCCTCATCATTCATCGTACATTGCATTACTGACTGTAAATCTGGAGTGTTTGGGAATGTTTCTCTCAATGCATCCCACGCGCGCGCTTGCACATTGTTGAATGAGGCACAGTCATGGCGGTCACAATCTAATGTTATTCCTGGGAACCCCGCCTTCGCCCAGACCCTTTTGGCTTGGTCTCCCACTGCAGATACCAGCAGGCTTTTAACATTCCCCACCGCCAAGGGCACTCCTGCCATGTGCTTTTCAAATGTATATATCCACTTACTGGCACCTACTGACAGTGGGGGTAGCTGTTTGAGCAAGTTGGCCTTGTCCATTTGAGCCCATGGTATGTAATTTGGCCTACCCGGGGGTGAGTGACCCCCCTCGTTCTCCCATGGCCCTTAGGCGAGACAGCTCAGTTCGAGCCATTGTTAGTTGTGAGTCTAAATAATGTGTGAGCTTCCCAATATCGATTTTAGGGGTATCCAACTGTCTTGTTACTCCTTTGCTCTTGTACAGGGGTGGTGCTGTGGCAGATGGCTTAAGTATAGAGGGTGCTGTGGGTTGTGCTACATATACAGGGTTGCTGTATCCTTCTGCAGGTACTGGCTTTGACAATAAGGGATAGACACGTGTGACCTCTATTGTCTTCTCGTTCTGTGTGATTGGCCCTTTACTGCTAGTTGTTGTCAGGAGAGACGCATCGTGTTCGCTGCTTTTCTGCAGGGGCACTTCCTCAAACAGGCACCACAAGTCCAATATCTCTCTCCTATTTTGCAATTGCTTCCCCTTATATTTAATGGATAAGCAGGTGGCAACCATGTATAGTATCACTTTATCAAAGGACCCTCCCTCCGGCCAGACTTGGGGCAATCCTTCTCCCTTCAACGCCACGACCCATTGGTCATGGTATTTATTAATATTTTCTGCATACCCTGGCAGAGTCTTACAAATATGGGGAAGGGGCGTCTCTGCACCCATTGTACTTTACTATCAGTATACCTTAACCGACAATTCTTATTTAGACTTATACACTTCTCGTATGAACAACTCAATGCACTATGCAATTCTTCTCAAAAGAAATGAACCGTTCCCTTACTTTTCAATACTTTGAAACTGCATCAACATGAGTGCACTCTTTTCATACAATGTAAATCTATTCATTGATGTTCATGCACAAAAAGACCCTCTTTCCCACAAAGAGACGAACATTTAACAATTCACACATACAACAAAAAACATGGATGATATAAATTGTACTTCACCGTCCCTAATACCCCTTCTACCTTTGCTTAACTATGCTCCCCTAGAACAATTCTCTCCCTTCACCTTGCTCCAGTCCACCCAAGAGGGAGAGAAAGACATAGATAAGATGAAGTTGGAAAAAGCGTTTCTAAATACTATTCCGGGTCTGCCCTTGGGACCCCTACGTTATCTTCCTTTACCTCAATTCCCCACACTTATATGTCCTGTACTAGTTGAGATAGCACTATGCGGCGCCGCCTTCCACCCCCCACCAGAGATAGGATCCCTGTTAACCTCTTTTCACCTTGTGCCTTGTCACTGTCCTAATGGCCATATGCAATAGAATGAAGGTAGAACAGAATACAGAGAAAAGACCCAGGCTTCCAAAACCCTTTTCCCCTTGCACTACAGATCTCTACACCTTTCTTCATCCAAATTATACTGATTATCCCAAGACCTGCTAATCTGACTCCGACCCGCACTTTCAATATCACCCGCACTTTATACTCACATGTGCGTCTTGATCTGAGACCCTCTGGACCGGATCAGTCAGTGCGCCGCTCCTCACTCAAAGACCACGCCCCGGCTCCGGCGTGTGGTACAGTGGGTTTTATAAAGGGGGATCCCGTACCCTCTCGCCCTACTGCGTGCGCACGTCTAGGTGTACCGGTTGCCGTTGGCGGGTACCTCTTGAGGGAGCGTACCTTAGGTCAAAACAGGGAGACGTCTCGTGCCAGAAGGACGGGAAAGAACGCTATCGCATCGGGGTCACCAATGTAAGTGAGAGGCCCCCAAAAATACAGTTAAATCTCCCAATGCAGTCAATAAAACGCATCTCAGGAGGGAATGAGACCAAGACCAAGTGGTGGTGATATCAAAGGCTTGTATCTAAAATTAGGGCAAGCAGAATCTACTCTGCTCACGCCGAGAGCGCTCTGCAGAAAACATGTTACAATTTAGTTATATACAAAAAAAATCATCATCAGCTGTGGGAAGGCCTAGGGGGCACATGAATAGTTGGGATTGGTTGCTAAGAGCGGGCACCTATAGGCGCCATAGGGTCAAAGGCGCTTGGTTGGCTGGAGGGCACGTGGTGAGGTGATGTTGTGCCTTGGGTCATTCGGTCGGCTGGGCTCATCGGATTGGTATGTAGACTTGACACTTTTACTGTTTTCTTCTGTTACACTAACCATTTGACATTTCCCTTGTGGCCTCGCACTCTCATTCATTCAGTACCATGATCTGTTTTTCCCGTAAAAACTCAAAGGCCTGTATCTTAAACACTTGCAAAAACATGGTTCAAAGGTGGGTTATTTATTACTGGCCATAGATTAAGCTTCACCCATTAAATACTGTGCTCAACCTGTTTAAAGAATTCTGGATATGCTAGCTAAGGGGTAGAGCTCATGGGGTCATTGTATGGTCAGTGGTGTCCGCCTGATAACAACAAAGAGGATTCCAAAAGATGGCTGAAATGACTAGGTCACAAAAGGCACATATCATTATGGGCATACATTTCATTGTGGGGGTTCAGTGATCACATGTCCAAACATCATTAACTCTCTGCTGGCCTATTTTGACACCCAGATGGGCCGGAGAGAATAGAGATCTCTTTGCAGCATGGTTCCTTGTTGCACAATGAAACAGGGCCTTTAGAACACAATTTTACATGCAGGATTTTTACGTGTGGCTTGCTGTGTTGCACTCAAGTCATACTGGTTTAAAGCATACTATATTTTCCATTTGACTAGGCACTCTCATCATAACAAGGGAAAGAAAAGAACTCATCAAGAAATAAAACATGTCTTTGACTCAATGTTCATTGTTCATAAAAAGGCAGTTTACATCTCGGGGTCTGTGTATGCATCCTTAGCTGGGAGTGTGGTTTGTCGAGAGTGATTAACTGCTGTGATATGTTTACACGGAATTATACATGTATTTACATTTGAACTTATGAAGAATGAGGTAGGTTGGTGCTGGTGTGTACAGTTTTACACTGGTTATGCATTATGTCGTTGCAATCTATTACTATGAGAATTTCTGTATCATAGGTTAACATGCATCATACTTCCACATGAAGGTTTAAGATGAGGACTTCTAGTTACATATATATATATATTTATATTGTTCACTCATAGACACGTTGGCCCATCATTAGGTTTATACAATCCTGCTTGAAAAAGGCACGTTGGCTCTGTCCATATTAGAGCGTAAATAGACTCATGGACTCAGGGGTCTTTTTAACTGTTGACTCTACCCTAAGGGGCATGGGGATTATGTTTTTTATGGCCCGGGTCTGTGGGGTGTGGGGCAGGTTTATAGAGACAGATAGCTTTTTCTCTGGCCCCTGCTTTGGGCTGTATCTGGGTCAATGAAGTGAGACGGAAAGCAGAAGATACAGTGTGGATTTTGTTGAATTCTCGCAGCCAGCCTTCTCATGAGAACCAAACAACTGCGGAGACGGCACAGGGGAGGAGGTGGGGGAGGAACTTGCTCACTGTGCGCGCCTGGCGAGGAGAGCTGCAGACTTGCGTTAAAACCTCACTGCTGTTTTAACATTACAAAATGGAGTTGGTGATTTACAAAATGGAGTCGTATTCACCTCTGGTCTTATACTGTTATGAGGGGGGGTTACGAGGGGGGTCACAGTTCCTAGGGGTATTCCCACACGAGTGCTCCGGGGCCGGGGCACTGAACCCAAAGCAGCCGCGGCTGGGCCTACCCAGGAAGTGTAGAAATAGGGGAGGGGATTTCAAAATGCCCCCTACTTCCACTCCCATGCTCGACTTAGTATGGTGCAGTATCGTGCTGGTTCAAAGGTAAAAGCAGCAGCATTTTGAAGTTGCGAGAGTGCCAAAAGCATAAACGGTTCTAGAGGGGAAAAAAAGGATCCTGCCAGTTCTTGCTCTCAGTCCCTATCCAGGGGCTAAAGGGCAAGGTAGGGTCCTTTTTTCATTCCCCAAACCGTGGGACGCTGTCAAACCCCTGCAGAGATCCTTGACCTGTGTGAGGTCCAGAGTACTTGTGTAGTTGGCCGAGAGGCAGGTCTTGCTCCAGCAGCTGGTAACCATCTATGTGCCCTGTGAGTAGTTATGGAGAAGAGCTTGCCTCTGCCTTGCAAAACTCAATCTACATCGCACTGGTGTAGGGATCTGGAAAGATTAACTCTCCCAAAATAGGTCCAAAAGGATTTCTTCCTTGATGCCTGGGTGGTTCAGAAGTGAACCAAAGAAGCGGTGGGTGAGCCCCCTCTTTTATAGTCAAATGTCCACAGGGGAATAGACAAAAGCAAGCCTGAAAATGAAGGGGCCCAATCACTGTTAGTGACAAGTGGTCCTTGCCTTTTTGCATCGGACCCATAGTGCTTTGTGCTAAAGAAAGTGGAATAGTCAGGAAGGAGAGGTACAGTGAAAAACAAGATGCTGCAATCCTTCCCCAACTGTGGTGAGCTCCCTCTCCACCCCCTTCTCAGACCTACACTATCAAATTCCATTGTTATGCAACACTCTGTTTTGAAGCTAGTCCATTTGTTTAGAGTGTGCCATCATTCCTTTTTCCCTGGACAGCCCCTACTGAAGGCCTGTCTTAATAGAGAGAGTGTTACCCAACCGCACAAATGAGCTGGTAAGATATAGCAGTGGGTTGAGCACTTGTTTTGATCTGTGCATTATCTGCAGATGATAGCTTCGAATCCCAGCAAGGTTGACTTTTATCTTTTCAATGTCGATAAGTGAGTACCAACTTCGTTAGGTGATAATTGTGGGTAAATATGTTCTATTTACATCACTTTTGTGAAAGTGCTTCCTAAATAACAAATCATTATCAGTGTCATTATCAAAAGGGAAGCAGCTCCCACTCACTGCAGTTGTGTTGGTTGCAGCAGAGACAGCCAATCTACGGAAAATATGCACAGCCTGTTGTGAGGGGTCAGAAATGAAAGCTGGACACAAAGTTGTCATGTTTTGGTTGAAAACTTCTATTCAACTGAAAATGGGTTTGGGAAAATGCCTCTCGGAGTTTGCCTACCTAAAAACCAAAAACTAAGGTTCTGTCTGTATCAGAAACTAAACAGCCATCCTTGTGTCCAAAACATCCTATCCTTACCCTCACACCACAAATAAAATAACAAAGTAAGAAAGGAAATGTCTTCAACCTGATATTGGCAAAAAGTGGTACCCTTCCCCTGGATTCTCAAACGGGATGGCAATATTTCTTTACTAACAGTTCATTTGTGTCTCTCCTTGATTCACAGTACTCCTGTTAGGCAACACGTTCTGTAGCAGTCTTTTGTTAACACACATTTCTTCTTTGTCTAACAAATCCTGTCCTTCTTTAACATTTCTTGTAGGTTTGCAAGTTGCCTGCTATACTCCCTTGCCTGAACTCTTTATTCACTTACAACTGCCATGTGTACTCTCCTGCCTGGATTTCTCTTGTATCCAAGTGCGTGATATACTCCCCTGCCAAGACATCTTATGTATTTTCAAGTGCCTGGTGGCCTTCTCTTGCCAGGTCTTCTTATATGTTTTCACAGTTCCTCTTTATCAGCAAAACCGCATACACCATTCTTGACTTGGCATATCTGTTTGTTTCAATGTCTGTTTAATCTTTTCCCCACACTTGCATTCCATGCATTCATATGTTACTGTTACTTGGATCTGCACTTTGCCTTTTCTGCTTTCAAACAATCTTGTTGTTGTTTCTGTATGACAGTCTCATAACACTCAAATTGTTGTTGCTGTGGTTGCCAAAACGCCCCGGGGTCCCCACTTGCTTTGGGCTGGCTCATCGGCTCTCGGTAGCGTCTTCAGTTTTGTTTGTGCTTCTGCGGCGTGGCTCTGCTGCTCGCTTCCCACTCTGGTTTGTTCAGCCGTCCTTCCGTCTTCCTTTGCAGCTCTGCTGTCAGACGCCTGCTTCCTATAAGGTCTTGGTGAGGGTGACGCTGTTTCCTCCAGCTGCTGAACACCCAGGAATCATTTTATGGTTGTTGGTATTTCTGTGGCCCTGCTTGCTCTGGCAACAATTCTTGCTCTCTTTGCTGGCGAGCCCCTTGGCTCTGCCACACCGACTCATGCCTTCTCCTGAGCAGCTTCTTCTTCTGCAATAGAGAGGACAAGCCCTCTCTTGCCAGCCAAGTTCTTCAGTCGTGTTACCATCAACTTCAATGGGTCTCACCCCAACTGGGTAAGACAAAACACCTTCCCTGTTCTTCCCCTCAGTGAAGGATACTGCAGTCTCTTCTGGGCTGGGGAACTCTGCCAATACCCACGGGTTCCCCTTCCTCCTGGAGGGGGCAAACTGTCTTCCTTGACACCTCCAGTGCTTTCTAGGTCCCCACAGGTAGTTGGGAGGCAAGGGTTACCCCGTTTTTCTCTTGGCAAAGCATTTTTCAGCCCTTCCTTCTACTGCACAGGTTTCCTGCAGCCAGGTCCTCCAGGTACCTCACTCACACTTCCTGGGTCTTTTCTGCTTGTTATATTGGCTTTGGCCAATATGATTTGGGAAGGACTAGACTGCTGACAATGGGAAGTGATCATTATTGCTCATCTCCTCTTCCTCGTCCCAGTGTTGTGGGGATTGTGGGAACCGTATTCCTTTTCTGAGTGTAGAGAAGGTCCCAAATAAAACCTGCATTCAAGTCGCCCATTTTGGAGTACCAGGGACATTCACACCAAAATATGTACGTATGATGAGCAAATAAACCAGCAGAGAGCCGCAGTGGGGCTCTGCCCAGTGCCTATCAGAAGAGAAACGCCTATTGAAGTACCGATACCCAGAAAACCATGGACAGTAAGGTATCCATTAAGGAATCCCTATCAACAAATAAAACGAAATGAAGATTGCCTAAGTACTGTCCCGGAAGAAACCAAAAAGGTCTTAATGGAAGACGAATGGTGGCATCACGAAGACCTGGACAGACTCACAGATAGAAGAAATGACAACCTGAGAATGACACAAAGAGACGAAACGCCATGACTAAGGATATTGTAAACTTAAAACAAAAGAATGATGTCCAAATGTAAGAATATTAAGCTGTAAACAATACGAAAACAGTCAACCAGTTTACACCTGTAAATATGCTTGGAACCGCAAGAAAGCTGAGGAAACAGCGCAGCTTGCTATGCTAAGTAGAAGAGTAGTGCGGCAAGCGCCATTATACATAAATCTACCTCAAACTAAGTACTTTATTATAAGTATATTTCCACTTTGCAAACAAAGCAGAATCAACCGAGGTTACCAAAGGCCAAATGAGCAGAGATTCATATTTAGCAAAATGAGAAGAGACAGCTGAATCAAAACTCGGCAAAAGCAACTCGTGCCAGGGAAGCCAAGGTCATACCAATAGACGAGGCGAACAGTAGCTACATTTAATTGAAACTAAGAACAGAATATCCTACCTCTGAAAGGTCGAGATAAGAAGACATAGGCAGGTGGCAGGCTAAATAAGAATCAAATACACAAATTGAGAGAAACAAGACAAATTCATGGTGTGGGAAGCACGTGACCAGCCGAGCAAGAAGAAGCAAGGGTTCACACCTACGCTTGGCACAGGACCAGGCAGAGATAACAGAACTTTTCCAGACAGAGGATGCAGTTTCGAGGCCAACCACAGTGAACTAATTGACACATGGCTACTAAAGTGATGATTGATTATAACAATAATCGGAGGAAGGCCAGGTAACTAAGGGGTACCCCGCACCTGACTGACCATTCTGCGTGCTACTAAACGAAGTGCAAAAGTATGCATGGGGTTGGTGCCAACCCAATCACAATGGACCAAATAATCTAGGGTCCTATAGTTAGTAGAACCAATGAGACATCGTACTTTTAGTGACATCTACAGTAGTCATTTTTGAAGGAAGGGCTTAGACGCCCACCTGACAGTGTTTACCCAATCCCCTCAGTCCGTTACCATATACAGATATAGTACCTATAGTAAAGTTACCTTTTCCTAACCAACAGAATTGCATGTTAACTTTGAGTGTTACATGTCAATTATGATGAGTTTTGAGTATAAATGTTACAACTTGTATGAAGTTCGTTGGAGTTGAAGCAAGAAGGACGATCGCATCATTGCTGATATCCATGGCTCCACGTTTTTTGTACTTGTCATTTAACGGACTCCCTTTGCCAAACCATTGAGTTGTCCTTATTGATTGGTGTTGGATTAATACATCTGCACCCCCATCCATCTCAAGGGTGCAGCTATCTCGTCTTAAAGTACTTCTGAGCAAACCTTGGCTCTATGGGCCGGCTGGGGTCTCAGAGTACATGAGAATGCTGTAAAAATATTTGAAATGGGGTTTAATGACAATCTATGGTTGGAAGAAGACTATGTGGAGCTGGGAAAAGTATCTTCCTTAATTTTACAATAGTGTTTATTTGAGAGTTGGCTTTTGGGATGTGATGAAAGCTTTCCACTACTCACTATGGGTGGAAGAGGGAAGACACCACAATGGGCAAGTGTTGCAAATGGGTGATTCATTATGAAGGGGGAAGGGGGATACCATGTCTCACCCGATGAAGCCATGACATCTCCCCGAAGATTGTCACCCCCATGTGATCCTCCCTCATGGCCACCCGCAGGGTCAGGATCAGTTAGCAGCTGCCATCCCCAGGCCTCATGGAAGAAGGAACCATTAATAAAACAGTGATCAGTCCATCGGATTCATCACAAAGTTTGTGGCTGGTGTGGGTTTACGGATTTGACATATGTATGAAACAACTCAGAGGTGGCTTTAATGATTATGTGACATGGCAAACACCATACCCCACACTCAGGTTTGGCTTAAATTTAAATATTGAACTGCCACCTAGATGGCAGTTCTTAAACATTATGTAGTTTTGGAACAAAGGTGCATATTCTAAATGCAGCATCTGTGCTGAAGTGACTTTGCTGTCACCCCAGCTGTCAAAGGGGCACCTTTGACCCTTGAAACTGATATGTGCCACTGGAGAGCAGGGGCTGCTGTTCGGGAGACTGTGGCAGCAGGGCACATGTGTCACTATAATGTTGGAAAACAAGTTACTGAAAGGGTTAGCAGACCACCCTTTTTCAGATGGAATTACCCACAACATTGTATTAATGAATACAAATAAAAAAGTCAAGACTTCTATACACTTACCAAATGACATTTACTCACAACATCTATCTCTAGATAATACAACACAATGACAATGTTCTAACATGACACTTTTTGGTCAGTATAGGTTATACTTTCACTACACATGTTCAACACAATTTCCATACTAATATTGGTATCAGTGAAAAGTCACACAGAACAATAGAGTTGCTATACTTTTTTCCATTGATTGCCAGTGTGTTCCCATGTGCAATGTGGTGGGATTTCCTTTTTTTAGCATATACAGGTAAATGAAATACTAGTTGTGCTGTGCGATCAATATCAAATCCTCAGAAAGTTGATGTATCTAGTCTGTGTACCCACCTAAGGTTCTGACTGGCTGAAAGGACATTAACTATCCCCCATTTTCTTGGGTAATTTGGGTCTATCTAATTCACACAATGTCATTGGAGAAATGCTGCTGTCCATTTGATATTGCATCTTTTCTATAGAAATGAAAATACTTCAACTAAGCTCCCTTTCATCCCAGTATATCTCTTTGTAAGTGACTACAGCTTCCTTCACCAGTCTGTATTAATACATCTACTGTCAGGCTTTTAAGTGATGCACACTGGTTGACCACCCCAGTCTCTGACTACACATGTGAAAACTACAGGATTCAATTTATGTTGCTATGAGTAACAAAATTCTGCAATCCGAAGGCTGAGAAATGCTATCTGTTTTACACTGCAGACACAGCGCAGCAAGGCACACAATATGGTATGTTCTTATTTAATTTTGATCTCACTTGAAAACAGGATATAATGCATACTAGCAACCTAGAGTATCCCATTCCCATTCATTTGGTCACAATTTATCAACCACTCTGCTTCATGCACAGGTAAATACTATGTGTTCTTCAATAAATTTGATTTCTCTTGGCTTTAAATATGGCAAGGAAGCAATGTTGCATTTTATACTGAAATGTTAAAACATTCTATTAGGAATGAGCCCCATTAGTTGCATTACCTCCTGCCCACCCACTCTAGGGACTTAGCTAATAAATGGTTCTGGAGGGAAACATCAAATGACAATGGGGTTTATTCGTACTAGTTTTTGAATAAATCTTTAAGGAACAGAGCCAGCCAGGAACCCCACGATTTTCTTATTTTCTTTTTTTTTTAAGGTTTCTCACCTTTATTCATTTGCTGGGGGCTGATAACTGTATCATGCAAATGGGCATCATTATCAAATTCAGTGCACCAATAAGGTTTTTCATGTGGGCAGTACGTATGCTCTTGAGATGGCATTTGTTCCCACATTTTCTGCACGTGTGAAGTGTCTTGACAGTTTATTTTGTCAGGTGCCTTGACTTAAGAGGAGCCTTTTCAATTAACCTTTTCCAAATTCAGAGCACAAATGAAAAACCCCATGATTTTCCAGGCAACTCACCATCAGCTGGGCCCCTTCTGATCTCTTTCTTTTGGGAAGGCAGGTCTGCCTCAGGTAAAATCTGCTTCAGGCTTCCACGCGGACAAGGCCCAACTACCTCCAGATAGTATCCAAGTTCAGCACTAAACCATTTGGGATAGGTGTTCCTTTTTCTTCAGTCTTCGCAATAGCAGAACTCTCTCATTCACAGTATGTTTCTGCTTATAAAATGGATAATATTCCCACTCTATGTCATGGTGACCGCAGACTTTTGATCGGTCAATTATTTCCATTGGTTTCCTTAGTAGGCTGACACTCCCAGGGAACACACCCCTTTGTTTTAATAAGTTGATCATATTTCTGCACATGTGACTGGCTGGGACTGTACACTATGGACACAGAATAATGTGTTTTCTTATATTTCATCATAGCAACATGACACATTAATGAAATATTAATTCCTGGATTCCCATGAAACCCATGAATTCAAAGACACTGTGACAAATCTGAGGATGTCGTCCCTTCTCCCCTGGGAGGATATCTCACCCATGTGGCCAGAGTGGTGCATCCACAGAACAATAGTCCCCTTGGGAGTGGTCCACTGGGTGAGCATCACATGGGGAAGGCAGCCCCCTATGGGATTGGGGACGACTATTCTCAAGAGACGCTGTATACCCCTGCTTTAGTATCACCAGCCCCTTCTCCCATAGTAACTCATCCTCCCTCATCTCTAGACAGAGCCCATATGTTCTATTGCCAAAGAAGTGAGACTAATACACTTGAGAGGACTGAAATACCAACTAAGTACTTTGCATTGAGTGTTAAAAGAAATACTGTAAAGAGGAAGATGACTGAGAGTCTGACGATCACTTTGGAGGATCAACATGGATGGTCTAGTTTTAAACGGGATGTCATTGGCCCAAATGAAAGCAACAAACCAGGGCGGCAGTTAAAAATGAGCTCAGCTGGGATGAAAGAGGAGAATGATCCTGCAAAGATGAACTGCGGGTGCCATGCACTGGACAACTGGATGAGAGCTGAACAGGAAGCCTTGAAGAGAGAGAAAGAAGGTGAAACTGGTCCATGCTCGAAGGGCCGATCACGCTGCTGCCAAAATGAATTTCTATGCAACCCAGGCCCGGCAAACTATCAGTGAGGAGAGCCATTCAACCGGCAGAGTGAGACGTCTGCAGACCCGCTTCACATGGGAACACTGCCGGAGCCTCGAGGAACAACGCAGCTGCTCGTTGAACAATGGTACCAACAACAAAGAAGTTAACATGATTGCAGGTTACCCAAATGGCGTTGGAGGTCTGGGGAAACAAGAGGGTGAAAAGAGAAGTTGGAATAAGAGGATCTGGGACCCTCAAATCTTTGAAACTCCAGGACTGAGATGTTGGTATGGGGCCCCAAAGAGTAAAAGTATCTGGGAAGCTGAAGGAACATTACAAGTCTGGGACTCACAGCTCTTTGAAAGTCAAAGAGTAGGAGGGTCTGGGATCTCAAGAGTAACCAAGAGAGAATAACTCTTTGAAAGTCAAACTTCACCTCTGTTGTCTAATCCTGTAACCAGCACCTTGATGCCCCCGAGTTTAGAACACTCTACAAATGTTAAATAAATAAAATAAATAAAAAGAGGGTTTGGGACCCCGAGAGCAACCAAGAGAGAAGACCTCTTTGAAAGTCAAAGAGTAAGATGGTCTGGGACCCTCAGAACAGTCGAGAGAGAAGAGTCGTATGTTTGGCAGGAGAGTGAAACAAAGAGATATGACAGCAAAGTGTGAGTATGGGACCACACCCATATGAGAGACCCAGAATAAGAGGGGCTGAGACCAATATAAAAGAAAGACTGAATGAGAGGAATTTGCATGCTTGGCAGGAGAGTAAACCAAGCTGTTCATAGCTTGGCGAGACTGGCACCTGAACCCACAAAAGAAGTTGAGTATAATGGGGTCAAGGACCATGGAAGTGAAAAGGACATCATTCTATGCTTGGTAAAGAGGTATGCCAAGTTTATGGATTAAAAGAATGGCAAAACTGAGATGAATATCCTTGTGGATTACACAGTGACTTTTACCTAAAAGGATACAGGACTCAGAAGCCCAAAAGGAGTGGAAATAGAAGAAATCCAGGGAAAAGGAACACAACCCTAATCTTGGAGTCCTATATTTAGGAGCACTGTTTATTTCATCACCTTTTTTCCGGAGAGGCCTGGAATTTTTCTGTTTGTTTTAAATACCATGAACACTTTACTTTGGGAAGAGATCAACTTTGCACAGTTGGTTTAAGTTATTAGTTTTAGGGACAGAAGTAGGCTTTTTGAGACACGACAGTGACTGACTTTTTACTTTTGGACATTCTGACAATTTCTATAGTTTTCTATCCCTCTTAGCTTTAGGGATACAAAGGCCCTTTTCTAACCCTTTCTTGATTCATGTTAAATGTTAAAGGTATTTGTACGGCGCACCTTCACCAACGGAGTTGGTCCCGAGGCGCTCTGGCGGATCTGTAAACGAGAAGGTGAGATGGGTTAGTAAGGTGAAGAGGGAGTAGGATAGTGAGAGGAGTGGTGTTCTGTTGGCAGCTTCAGCTCGGTATACACCAGGTGCTGAGCTTTGGTGCAAGTATCAGATTGATGTCAGTCCTCGTGCACTGTTGGTGCGGCTTATGTCTTGTTGCAGTGTGGTGAAGTGCGTGCGGCTTGTTGTGCGAGAGATGGTTGTGTGAGTTTTTTGAGTGAGATAAGTATGCAGACTTTTTTTTCTTTTTCACTTAGTGGGTTATATGACATTTAACATGCTAACATTCCCAATTCTGTCTAAGCGTGGCACTTGCTAAACTTCATAATTCCATCTAAGTGTGGCACTTGTTAACCTTCACAATCCCATCCAGATGCGTCCCAGGCCAACGTTCACAACTCTGTCCAAGTGTGGCACTTGTCAACATTCACAGTGCTATTCAAGTGTGGCACTTGCTAACCTTCAACAATACCATCTATGCGACTCAGGCTAATGTTCACAATTCTATCTAAGTGGGGGACATGCTAACATTCCCAATTCCATTGAAGTGTTGCACTTGGTAATCTTCATAATTCCATATAAGTGTGCACATGCTAACGTTCACAATTCCATCTGAGTGTGGCATTTGCTATCCTTCATGATTCCTTCTAAGTGTGGCACTTGCTAGCATTCATAATTCCACCTATGTGTGGCCCTTGCTAACCTTCATAATTCCAAGTGTGGCACCTGCTGACATTCACAATCCTATCTAGATGCAACGCAGGATAAAGTTCAAAATTGTAAGTGTGGCACTTGCTAACCTTCATAATTCCATCTATGTGTGGCACATGCTAACATTTGCAATCCTTTCTAGATGTGACACAGGCTAATGTTCACAATTTTAAATGTGGCACATGCTAACATTCAAATTCCATCTAAGTGTGGCACATGCTAAAAGTCACAGTCCTATCTAGATGCAATGCAGGCTAATGTTCACAATTATAAGTGTAGCACATGCTGACATTCACAATCCTATCTAGATACTTCTCAGGCTAATGTTCACAATTCTATCTTACTGTGGGGCATGCTAACATTCACAATCCTGTCTAGATGCGACGCAGCCTGAAGTTCACAGTTCAAGTGTGGCGCTTGCTAGCCTTTATAATTCCATCTAAGTGTGGCACATGCTAACATTCAAATTCCATCTAAGTGTGGCACCTGCTGACATTGGTTACCAGTCAATTGGTTGAAAACATTTGGTCGACAGGACAACTGGTCGACACCATTTGGTCGAATGCCAAATGGTCGAATTTTTTTTTTTTTTTTACCCTTTTTTTGGTTTTTTTGGGGGGGTCCCCCCCCTAACCCCCTTTTTTTTCTTTTTTTTTTCCCCACACGAAAACCCACAAAACACATATATAAAAAAAAAATTTGACCATTTGGCATTCGACCAAATGGTGTCGACCAAATTGCAGTCGACCAGTTTGCTGTCGACCAATTGACTGGACACCGCTGACATTCACAATCCTATCTAGATGCAACACAGGCTAAAGTTCAAAATTCTAAGTGTGGCACTTGCTAAACTTCATAATTCCATCTATGTGTGGCAAATGCTAACATTTGCAATCCTTTCTTGATGTGACGCAGGCTAATGTTCACAATTCTAAGTGTGGCACATGCTAACATTCAAATTCCATCTAAGTGTGGCAGATGCTAACATTCACAATCCTATCTAGATGAAATGCAGGCTAATGTTCACAATTATAAGTGTGGGACATGCTAACATTCAAATTCCATCTAAGTGTGGCACATGCTGACATTCACAATCCTATTTAGATGCGACACTGCCTTAAGTTCACAATCTGCATTGTCCGCAAGGCCTTATTGTGCCTGGGACCAAAATACTTCCAACTCTCTCTTTGGAAATATCTTCCTACTCGAGCTCTTTGCTCCTCCACCTCCAACTCCTTGAGGGTCAGTCGCTTCCCCAACCAACACGTTGGGGGCAGATCTCTTTCTTCGACTGGCGCCTCCATCTGGAACAACCTCCTTGCCTCTCTGAAACTTGAGCAGTACCACCTCTGGTTCCGGAAGTACCTTAAGACCTTCCTCTTTGCTACTGCCTCACCCTTACTCTCCCCTGCTGATCTCCTGTCTTATACTGCACTATGCACCTGGTTACCCTCTGAACTTCGGCCCAGGTTCCTTCACGCCCAGTTGCACCACTACACTGCCTCCTGGCACCCATGCACTTGTGGTCTGTAACTGCAGCCCTACAGTACCCTCAACTGCACTTATTAGACACCTGTTGTCTGCACTTTTAACACTTGCACTTCCCACCTGCTGTCCTCACTTCTTGTTGTTTTGATCCCATGTACGGCACTTGCCCTTCCTCCCCTCCCCCTGCACTTTTCCCCTCCCCTCTCCCGTGCACTTGCATGATCTCAATGTCACTAGGCCTAGTAAGATCATTTATCTTTGTCCTCCCTCTGTTTCCCCCCCTTTCCTGATCTTGCCTTGAAACATTTGTGTATAGGCACGTTATAAATGTCATATCATATCATAAATGCCATATCATATCATATTGTAATGGGTAAAGAAAGAACCTATGGACTAATAGAGTGCAAGTAGTTAACCGACACTAGGAGTCAAGCCAAGCCTAGCTATTTCTTTCTTGTGGGCTGGGTGGAGGGTATTTATTTTGAAATAACTGAAAACTGTGGTGATCAGTTGAGAGCCAAGGGACCTTGGAAAAGATGGTTTTTCACTTGCCGAACGAATGTCATGAAAGGACTTGAATTTGAAAGTACAGCTCATTTGAACAAAACTTTGTATTGCTCTGGTGACAACACTTGAATATAGAAATACAAATATGAAAAAGCGTATATGCTACTCCAATACATAAATGCTCTCAGGTCTCTGTGTTTTAAGGGACACAGAGTTCTGCTCTTTGAATCACGCTGTGCACCATTATACTTATAAATAATGTATTCAGTGACGGTCTTTGCATCAGGCAGTGCAGGCGGCTGCCTGAGGTGCCAGGCTCTGTGGGGCGCCAGTCTGACTTCAAACACACCATTGTCATCATTTAAATTATTGTAAAAAAGTACATACAGTACACAAAAAACAAAGTGAAACCTTTTAAATCACCAGACTCTCCAATTCCTGCAGTCAGCACCAGTGCATTCAAAGCCAGAACCCTCTGGGGTCTTTGCAAGCCCTTACGGCCGGGCCTTTAAGGCAACATGTGTTGCTTATCAGTTCCCAGGCTGAAACTTGGTTGATCACACGTGCCTCCTCCTCATCGCATGTGCTGTACAGAGTTGGGGCTGATTGATTGATTGGGCTGGTCGGATACACACAGCACTTGCAAAGTTGTGCTTCAGTGATTAGTATCTCGAGTACATGCAACTCTTCATGCCAGCATGGTACACATGGTCTGGATGCAAAGAGGTGATGTGCCTGTGTTTGCATTATTGTCTCTGTGCATCTTGCTCTGTGAAGCCTGTGCAGGTGGGTGTGGGGCAGTGGTGCAACGACCAGGCAGTATGAGCGTAACACAGTAATATAAGAGTCGCTCATATCATAGGCTGTATGTATTATTAATGCAAAGGCGTTAATTTGTCACTGTAATGGTGTGCTACAAAGCCACTTCATGAAATTAGTAACCGCCTTTAATGTACATTTTACTCACATACTAAGAAATACCGAAATACCCTATTTTCAAAATGATGGTCGCCACTTTAACACAGACACGAAAAGCTCTTTCTTTGCTGCGCTCTGGGTGTAGCATAAGATCAGCAATTTATATACATCAAGTATTTAATTTCCAAAATTATGAGTGTAAAATAACCTAAAATAGCTTTGTTTTAATATTAATATTGTTCAACCAATATAAACACTATAGAGGAAAGAGCATTCGGAATGTAGTATTACACTGTAATACCACGAAGTAAGGTTGGGGTTGCGGAACACAGAAGCAACAATCTATATATTAGAAGTCCACCATTTACGTTTCCGCCTCCCCATCCATGGTGTCACTGAAACAATGCAATCAACTTGAAAATTAATGACTGCAGGCTAAATGGGCCATGCAGAGAACTGATACAGCAACCACATATGCTTATATATTTTGTGGGTCGTCCTCGCTTCTCAACCACTCTGCAATGTGTCACAAAGGTGCCCACCGTAATGCTGGTGTTTACTAAAAGACTGCACTGGGTACACACAGACACAAAGCTGCACCCATCATTGTGTTGCACCCGGTCACACACCATGGCGCACAGAGGCACTGGAGAAGCACCAGATTAGACATAAATGAGAGGGAGGGGTTAACGGGGGGCACAGGCACTGGTTAGACCACCCACCCATGTCTCCCTCCCCAACCACCCACCTCGAGTGAACCAAGCAGAGCCCAGGCAAACACCCCTGATCAGCTTCAGTGATACAGATCTAACACCTGGAATCTTAAGCAAAATACATCAAACCCCATGACCCCTCCTTAGTAAGACATTTCAGACTTCAGCGATCCCCACTCTCTTCCGTTTATCTTGTATGATAAGACGAACAAAGCCGTAGACGGACAGAACAGGACACAGACAATAAATGGTGCTGGCGGATGCACAGTTAACAAATGCCCGGTTATTACTAATGTAAAAGTTTCATTGTTAGCACATGCATTTGTATGAATACATTTTTACGCAAATGAAAGAGGGGGTGGGGTTCGTACTTGCATGGAGAGATTGGAAGGGTGGGGCAGGAGACTGTTTATCTCACAGCAGTGCTTAAGTGTGTGGTTTCTCTGGTTTCAGATGTGAACGAGAGATTTAACTGATTATAACCTTGAATTCGCACAAGAATAGTCTCATTAGAATGTGTAAAGAAGTTAGATGCCCCACACAAGTAAGTTTGCCCCTCCCCCATCCTTTCTGAAGTTAGCACCTCTGCCAACATTTTGGGGGGCGCCAACCATGATACCTGTCTGGGATGCAATCTGGTCTAAGACCCCTGAATGTATATATTCACTTATTACAATTTCTAGTTAACAACAGAGGTTTCTTATTAATATGACAAAATGGGTCACAAGAACATCACAATGTGATCACAATTTTTCATAAAGTGCAAGTGTTAATACAAAACGTGGTGGTCAGCTCCTCACTAAAAACTCTATGCTACAGTGCTAGTGCATTCAATCTAAAATGCAATTCATCAGGCTTAAATTAACCTCTCATTCTCTGTAAACTCTAATTCATTCCATCCATACTTCATACCATATTCACCTTACATGTTTCATTCCTCTCTATCTTAATCAAATACATGTCTAGGAATGTCTTCAGGGGCAAGCTGGCTGCCGCTTATCTTTATATGTAATGTCTGTGTTTACTGAATGCTTCATGTTGTTACAGCTCCATCCCAATCCCTTCTTATTCTTGATTGTGTGCACTTATTCAGACATTCACAGCAACTCTGCGCCTCCTGAAACAACATAAACATGGTTATAATGTTCCATGTTGTCTTGTTTATTATTAAACACATCGGGCTAATGCTGCCCATTATTCAAAACAAAAGAGAACTGTCCGACCACAGTGTGCACTTACAACGTCAGCAAAATGTGCCTCGTGACTGCCCTCGACCTCTACTCAACCGAGTCAGTGAGGCCCTCGAGCAGCCTCTGTTTCCTGCAGTCCTTTTTGTTACTTTTTACAGTTGCACTCTGAACTGCGGCAACTCTAAGACAGCAAAGAAGATACATGTTATCTACTATTTGCTGCTCCTCTGTGAATTTCTTTATGTTTATTCTCTCTCTAACAAAACATTAATGACCTCTCCTAGTGTCTCAGCCTGGTTAATATTGCTACCCTTTGAGGTAATTGCGGTTCACTCCTCTCACTCAAAACTGCAAAGGATATAAGCACAAAGGATGCCATTCTTGAAATGTTTTCTTGACCATAGTGTAATACATCATCACTGCAACATTTGGTAGCTGGTCAAGTGGCACAGGAGTAGAGCGCTCGCTTTGACATCCGTGCAGAGCCTGTTAGCGCAGGTTCGATTCCCGGCAGGGCCAAACTCAGCCTTTCATCCTTCAGAGGTTGATAAATAAGCACCACACACCATGGGTAATAATAAACAGTGCTCGGAATAAGCAGCGCTCAGATACCCGAGGATTCGTAGCGCTGTATAAAATGCCAACGTAGCGCTATATAAAATGCCAAATTATTATCATAATTAGCAGCGCTCAGATACCCGAGGGTTCGTAGCGCTATATACAATTCCAAATTATTATTATTATCATATTTGCACTCACCGCTGAAATTACCTAGCGTGGTTTTTAAAATTGCTTCCACGTGTTACTTTTATATTTTACATTAGGGAATGCTCTGATTCAAATGCACTGCAAGTTGGCTTGCTTTTTAGAAGGTATTGGCATAGTTGACCTAATGACAACTTAACCTACTCCGATTTGACTGCATCTTTTTGGTCGAATTCGGTAGGTCAAATGGTATATTTTTATTAAGAAATAGTTGGTGGGTGGGGTAAGGGAATAGGTTGAGGTAGGGGATGTCGTGGGGGCAGCACAGGGGTTCTCCCCCACATTAGGAGGGGTTGCAGGGGTTCTCCCTCCGCAGTAGGTAAAAATTATTCGACCAAACTAATTCGGTCAAATCAGAAGTAGGTCAAATCTTTTAGGTTTAACAACCCATATCCTTTTAGAATATGATGCTTTATTTAAAAACGCATGGCATTTTGATGTATTAAATTACTGGTGAATACATTCAGCTCTCTTTAAATTCTTGACAATGTTTTCCCGGTAGTGCAAGAGCCAGTATTGGTTTTTCGCAGTTGTCTAGTAATGTACCATTTTTCAGAAGAGTTGTATTTATAAAAAAGGGAGTTTCAGCATTCTTGCTGTGAATTTCAAATTGGTCACAACCCCATTTTTCAAAGTTCATGGGGTAAATCAGAATTATTTATCTGGTGCGCTCTCTCGGGTGAGAAGGTAACTACCTGCATTTTACAGGTGTACCTTTTCCTAGTATTAGAAAAAATAACACACCACACTTGGATGAAGCAAGGGGCCATTCTGGCACCCCTCATTTTCTGTCCATCCAATCTGCATTTTCCCGACACTCTGCTCATGTTGCCTCTCTCTTCTTGCTCAGCATACAGTATGCTACACTGTTTTGCTTATTTCCAGCCTCCTGGAGTGGTGTGTCCCTGTCCGACTGCATCACAAATGCTGTATTTATTTTACTGATTTTATTTTAGACATTTTTGTAACGCCCAGACCCAAGGGTATCACCGTGCTTTGTAAAAGAGCAGAAAGAATGCAAGGCATGACAGAATGTCTCAATATGCATGTGCATGTTGTTTTGGTGCCTGTTGTGACTTTGTATGCAGGCTCCATGTTGAGATTTGTGAGGCCCCCTCCCGGAAGGGAATTTACAGTGGTGCCGAGCCAGGATTGTGCACTTGGTGGTTCCCATTCTTGCTTGCTGTTGTGTGTCTACTTGCTGCCTGTAGGTTAAGATACTGAACAGTGAGCTATTTGGTTGCTCTTTGGTTGCTTGAATGGTCTGCTACGGTTTGCCGGGTATCCTTTTGACATGTGTGGCCAAGTAGTGTGATGTAAGTCCAAAGCTCTTCTTAATTGTGTTGTGTATATTGATGGATGACATGCGGTTGGCGCGTTGTTGTCTTTGAGACTTGGGTTACACATGTACAGAATGGTTTGTGAGGGTTAATGGAAGCATCCTGTCCTGTGTTGTCCAGTGCTCTGTCTGAAGCACGCAGCTCGGTGATGGCGTGTTGTTGCTCAATCCCCCCAGATGAGAGTTGTGTGGATGAATGGCACACGCGTGGAGAAAGTTATGGATTGATTCATCCTATTGTTGTAGGGTTTTTTGCTGGATTTCCTGTGATGGTTATTATGCACATCACTTATAGTGACGGGCAAGGCCAAAGGTGATCGGTTTCCCCAGCCTAGCATGGCCGCTGAGGCGAGCCAGTTTTGGTACTTCAGAAAGGTGATCATCAGTTTCCCCAGCCTTGCATGGCCGCTGAGGCGATCTAGTTGTGGTACTTCAGAAGGGTGATTGGTTTCCCCAGCCCTGCGTGGCCGCTGAGGTGAGCTAGTTGTGGTTCTTCAAAAGGGTGATCAGTTTCCCCAGCCTTGCATGGCTGCTGAGGCGAGATAGTTGTGGTACTTCAGAAGGGTGATCGGTTTCCCCAGCCTTGCATGGCCACTGGGGCGAGCTAGTTGTGGTACTTCAGAAGGGTGTTTGGTTTCCCCAGCCTTGCATGGCCGCTGAGGCGAGATGGTTGTGGTACTTCAGATGGGTGTTCAGTTTCCCCAGCCTTGAATGGCCACTGAGGCGAGCTAGTTCTGGTACTTCAGAAGGGTAATCGGTTTCCCCAGCCTTGCATGGGCGCTGAGGCCAGCTAGTTGTGGCACTTCAGAAAGGTGTTCGGGTTCCCCAGTGTTGCATGGACAGTGTGGTTCAGAAGGGTGATAGGTTCCCCCAGCCTTGCATGCCCACTGAGGCGAGCTAGTTGTGGTACTTCAGAGGGTGTTCGGTTTCCCCAGCCTTGCATGGCTGCTGAGGTTCAAAAGGGTGATCGGTTTCCCCAGCCTTGCATGGCCACGGAGGCGAGCTAGTTGTAGTACTTCAGCTAATTTTGGTACTTCAGAAGGGTATTCGGTTTCCCCAACCTAGCATGGCCATTGAGGCGAGCTAGTTGTGGTACTTCAGAAGGGTGTTCGGTTTCCGCAGCCTTGCGTGTCTACTGAGGCGAGCTAGTTGTGGTACTTCAGCAGGGTGTTCAGTTTCCCCAGCCTTGCATGGCCGCTGAGGCGAGCTAGTTGTGGTACTTCAGAAGGGTGATCGGTTTCCCCAGCCTTGCGTGTCTACTGAGGCGAGCTAGTTGTGGTACTTCAGAAGGGTGATCGGTTTCCCCAGCCTTGCGTGGCTTCTGAGGTGATCTAGTTGTGGTACTTCAGAAGGGTGATCTGTTTCCCCAGCCTTGCGTCGCTGCTGAGACAAGCTAGTTGTGGTACTTCAGAAGGGTGATCGGTTTCCCCAGCCTGGCATGGCCGCTGAGGCGAGCTAGTTGTGGTACTTCAGAAGGGTGTTTGATTTCCCCAGCCTTGCATGGCCGCTGAGGCGAGCTAGTTGTGGTACTTCACAAGGGTGTTCGGCTTCCCCAGCCTTGCATAGCTGCTGAGGTTCAAAAGGGTGATCGGTTTCCCCAGCCTTGCATGGCCGCTGAGGCGAGCTAGTTGTGGTACTTCAGCTAGTTGTGGTACTTCAGAAGGGTGTTCTGTTTCCCCAGTCTCGCGTGTCTGCTGAGGCGAGATAGTTGTGGTACTTCAGAAGGGTGATCGGTTTCCCCAGCCTTGCAGGGCTTCTGAGGCGAGCTAGTTGTGGTACTTCAGAAGGGTGATCGGTTTCCGCAGCCTTGCGTGGCCGCTGAGGCGAGCTAGTTGTGGTACTTCAGAAGGGTGATCGGTTTCCCCAGCCTTGCGTGGCCGCTGAGGTGAGCTAGTTGTGGTACTTCAGAAGAGTGATCGGTTTCCCCAGCCTTGCATGGCCTCTGAGGCGAGCTAGTTGTGGTACTTCAGAAGGGTGTTCGGTTTCCCCAGCCTTGCATGGCTGCTGAGGTTCAAAAGGGTGATCGGTTTCCCCAGCCTTGCATGGCCGCGGAGGCGAACTAGTTGTAGGACTTCAGCTAGTTTTGGTACTTCAGAAGGGTGTTTGGTTTCCCCAACCGAGCATGGCCATTGAGTCGAGCTAGTTGTGGTACTTCAGAAGGGTGTTCGGTTTCCCCAGCCTTGCGTGTCTACTGAGGTGAGCTAGTTGTGGTACTTCAGCAGGGTGTTCAGTTTCCCCAGCCTTGCATGGCCGCTGAGGCGAGCTAGTTATGGTACTTCAGAAGGGTGTTCGTTTTCCCCAGCCTTGCATGGCCACTGAGGCAAGCTAGTTGTGGTACTTCAGAAGGGTGATCGGTTTCCCCAGCCTTGCATGGCCGCTGCGGCGAGCTAGTTGTGGTACTTCAGAAGGGTGTTTGGTTTCCCCAGCCTTGCATGGCCACTGAGACAAGCTAGTTGTGGTACTTCAGAAGGGTGATCGGTTTCCCGAGCCTTGCATGGCCGCTGCGGCGAGCTAGTTGCAGTACTTCAGGAAGGTGATCGGTTTCCCCAGCCTTTCATGGCCGCTGAGGCGTGCTAGTTGCAGTGCTTCAGAAGGGTTATCGGTTTCCCGAGCCTTGAATGGCCGCTGCGGCAAGCTAGTTGCAGTACTTCAGAAGGGTGATCGGTTTCCTGTGCCTTGCATGGCCGCTGAGGCAAGCTAGTTGTGGTACTTCAGAAGGGTGATCGGTTTCCTGTGCCTTGCATGGCCGCTGAGGTGAGCTAGTTGTGGTACTTCAGAAGGGTGTTCGGTTTCACCAGCGTTGCATAGTCCCTTGCATAGCCGCTGAGGCGAGCTAGTTGTGGTACTCCAGGCAACGTGTGTTGTAGTGCTCATGAGCAAGGATCCTCCTGGAGGAATTGTGGCCTCTGTTCTTCCACCTTTCCACCATCTTTTCAGTGTGTGTGTCCTCGGAGAACAGTTATATTATGTAAAAGTCCCAGTCCTGTAAAGAATGTTACAGTTTTCCAATCGTACCACCCATCTTTTCATGTAAGTGTCCTAGTAGGACTGCTCAATAATTTAAGCCTCCCTTTCAAGTAAAATAACGTTTGCTTTTCAAAAAACAACTAAATACAAAAACATGTATAATTCCTGGAGGTAGATTTTCTTACAGAGCTGTAGAATATATGATAGTTATGCGGGCGCACTCAAATTCATCCAGACCTGAAAGGCTGTGTAAAACGAATCAAGCTGTCCATCCAAGAAGGAAAAGAAATGGCTTGGCTTATACTGCCATCTGCCAGATCGGTGAGGTAAGGCATTCTTCGAAGAGTCAATATCCGAAAATCGCTCAAATGGAGAAAAGAAAACAGAGAGAACATTTTTCCAACCAGGAAGTGAGATGTGTGCTTAGGTAGAACTAAACCAGGAACTACGAGGCCATGAAACCTAGGGCTGTGGCAGTATGAAAAGTAGCCCCTAAATCACAAAAGCCTTTAACACATGCACAGTTGGAAGAGGTCGCATTGAAATGATGTTGTGCATTTCGCTTCTTTGTGTAATTCAATTAAAACAATAATAATAATAGTTAAATTAAAATAGTAAATAATAGACCGATTCTCCATGTTAATAAAATAAATTCATGTAATCAAACTATTGATTACGGTATATTTATACATATTCAAAAGGATCCCACAATACAGCTTCCTTCCCTTGCTGTTCAGAGTGAGTCACCCTAGATGCACATACACTTGCTCATGCTCGCCTCTTAACCAAACAAAAGGGGCGAAAAACCATGTACTTATCAAAAATATACTCATATTTTAATGTTTATCAAAAAACACATCACATTCATATTAAATTTAAAAAAAACGTCATTGTGGTCCAAACTCATTGTGAACCACATATATCTGTACATACATTTTCCACTATTGGCATAGAAGCTGACACTTCAAAAACCTTGTCTATGCCTAAATATGGGGTATTTATATATTTCAAACACCACTGTTACTAATGCCCTCCCTGATTTCTGTGGGCAAAAAGGCTGTGCCCATTTTCTTCCTTTAAGGTCGACTGCTCTCATATTGGATGCTAACTTGCAAACCGAGCAATGCCCACAGGTATAATGACCCACTACCGGTGGTAAATTCCACAATGTCGGTTGGGACATAGACCTTTCTTCTGTGGGAGCCGTATAAGTATGCACCAGTTTGTCTCTGAGATTAGGCATACGCCGAAATGTAAAACGTGGTTTACTGATGGAAAAATCATCAGTATTGATAGTGTTCCAATTTTTCAAGATGCACCGGCGTAGCTCATTACTAACCGGTGAAAATGTGGATACACACGTAATCTTGTCTTCTATAACTCTTGGTTATAGAAGACAAGTGCGTTTCGCTCTTTTCATGGACCTACGTACGATTGCAAGTTAACATCCAATATGAGAGCAGTCGACCTTAAAGGAAGAAAATGGGCACAGCCTTTTTGCCCACAGAAATCAGGGAGGGCATTAGTAACAGTGGTGTTTGAAATATATAAATACCCCATATTTAGGCATAGACAAGGTTTTTGAAGTGTCAGCTTCTATGCCAATAGTGGAAAATGTATGTACAGATATATGTGGTTCACAATGAGTTTGGACCACAATGACGTTTTTTAAAAATGTATTGTGAATGTGATGTGTTTTTTGATAAACATTAAAATATGAGTATATTTTTGATAAGTACATGGTTTTTCGCCCCTTTTGTTTGGTTAAGAGGCGAGCATGAGCAAGTGTATATGCATCTAGGGTGACTCACTCTGAACAGCAAGGGAAGGAAGCTGTATTGTGGGATCCTTTTGAATTTGTACTTTATTGTCCTCACCCACACAGCCCCTAAAAAGAGGACATTCGGTCGCTCATCAGAATTGAGGGTATATTTATACATGACAAGTAACGAAAACAAGCATGATCTTCTGTAGTGAATGTAATTATTCTGCGACAAACATTCTGCAAAAAGTGAATATTTACTCTAGGACTTTCGGTATTTTATTTAAATTTAGCTACATGCTTGTGGCAGAGGAAAACTGCCAGTGGTGGATCAAAAATGTCCCATTTCAATATAAACCAGTTGTAAAAGTGGCACACACACCTTCACGGCGGTGTTACCGGAAGTTGAGGGCAGTGCCATCCTTTACATAACCTGTGGAAAAAAAGCCTCGGATAAAGCCTGTAGGTCTGGCTTAGTCAGTCCCGTGTCCCCAGTCTCCGTGAAAAGCCTCCCTCGTCTTGTATGTTTGGCTTAGGGGATGCGGGGTCATGCATCCGAGCCTCTGGGGAGAATCTTTTCAGGCAGGGGGCAAATGAGGGCCCGGTAATGCCCAGGCATTTCCGACTGGGAATCTGTTTCTCTGGGGAAAATGTCGCTAAATAGAAACGTCTGAACGCTTTTCTGACGTGTTTTAGTCTCAGGTTCTCTGGGTGTGCACCCATCCTACATGGCCTTCATCCTTTCTCCCTGATCGTGCTCCTTTCTTTTGATCTGCAGACAAGTCCTGACTCGGAAGACCCAACTTCAATCCATGTTACTGTGCATATAGTTTCAATACTGAGATACTGAGCAATCAATTGCAGGGCCTTCACAAAAGAGCGTTAGGAAATTCTTGAAATAAACCGATATTACACAAGATCACAATCTTCTGGTTATTGCTGTCTTCGTTAGGATTAAATTAAGGACGATCACACGACCCGTAAAGTTTCCTTTTGGGCTTGCTAGATTGTGGCTGAAATTGGGCAAGGATGATTGTGTGGGATAATAATGTTCGTGGTAAAATGAAAATAGCATTGTAAAATGTGACCAAAGCTGATTCTGCGGTGTAGCGAGTGCACAGGCGTTACTAGAAGTGACCAAGGAGAGAGTTGTCCTCAATGTGTTTTTGGAGATGGGTGAAGTCTGGCTTTTCTAGGCATTTGACTACCCGAGAGAGGCTAGCGATTGGTCAGAAGTTTGGAAGATCACGAGGATCCAGGCATTATTTTTTAGTAAAGGAGTAATCTAGGCATGTTTCCAAGTGCATGGAACAGAACCTGAATTAGTAAATTGTGCATACCTGATGAATCCAAATGTTTTCATGAGTAGCTGCAGTCGAGGAGGGAAAAGGGTCAAGTCTCGTGCTTGTGGTAATACTTTGAGCAACTTGAAAGTGGACTCTTCAGAGACCTTTTAGAAGTCAAATATAGGAATGGATGATGTGTCATTTGGAGAGGTGATGGAGGGGTAGAAAGTTTGTCTCTTGGCTGCAAAGGATGAAGCAATGATGTCTTTACTCCACTTTGTTAATGAATACATACAAGTTGTTGCATAAGTCTTTAGTTGGAGGATCATGATGACAGTGCAAGCATCAGAGATAACTACACAATTGTGAAAGTGTTCTTGAGCTGGGTTGATAACACCCTAACTTTAGTGGAGTAGAGTTACGTCTTAATATCGGTGTACCGAATAGCATATTTAGTATTCGACCGTATAGTGCGCCAAGTATTTGGGCGAAGCCGACTATGAAGCAGAATAGTGGTTTTATTTTACAAATGATGTTCTAAACTTGAAAAAAAACTCTTTTGTTTAAAATATGAAAGCGCTTTTCTGAATGAGTGCCTGTGTTTTCTTTGTTTCTTTTCACCTTAATCAACCTCTCATCCTTATTTAATTCACACAAACCAGAAAATAGCAGATTAACAAAAACGCAGAAGTATGTAGAAGATGTATGGAAGGATGTTGCACAGTTGGAACCAGTGCTCTTCAAAGTTGCAGGCGTCACAGATAAAAAAGTGTTTGGTTGAAATGAGCAAAATGGATACTACAATTTGCAACTGGTATTGAACATTTTGATACATTGCAATACCTTGTGAGTTGTCTAGTTCAGGTGTAAAGTAAAATTCAAACTAATTTCCAGCTCACACAGAAATGTGTAAATGGTTTGTTAGCTAAAACAGGACACAAGTCGAAAGTACATGTCAGGAGATTGTCAGGAGATTGTACTCAATATCCCTCTCCCATACACCAAACATGGAGGAGGCCAATAGTGTTGGGGCAGGGGTAATCACGTGTAGCAAAGTGAAATAACATAGGATCCGGAGGCACACTTTGTATGTTCCAGCATTACAGCTTCAGTCAGTTACTCAAGATGTTACAGAGATAACCACTGGCTCCCACCCCCCAGGCAGGGGCTCTCCAACTGCCTGTCACTAGAACCTTAGCTGCACAAATTATCTCACTCACAGTAACATTCTCGCAGTCATACCCAACATTCTCTCTTACATCACCAGGCTCTACATCCATCCCAAGCACTATACAACACATTTCCCTTTCTTCCAGATTGCACCACATCACAATGAAGCACATCACAACACATTTCACTTAAAGCAAACATCCATCACACACACACATCACACTTTCAAGAAGCACATCACAACACATCTCCCTTCTTGACATAAAGCAAATATCCATCACACATACACATCACACATTCACTACTACCGATATCAGCCACACGCTGGGTGCACACGGAACTTGTGAAATGAGATGGGGCGGTACCAACTACTATGCAAGAACAAAAAGGCAAGTGGAAGCCATATGTCTTTACCCTCCTACACAGCAAGCAAGCACCTTTCACCAAATAACACTCCGCCCTAGAGGACAACAACATGTATGACAAGATATCAAACCCACATTGCGGTAAAAATGCTGTGGTTTGACCCGGTAAAGGTGTACCCCATGTTACCATTTAAGGGGAGCGGGGGTTGTGGGGGTGATGGTTCTTACCTCTAATGCTTCTTCTACACCGTTATCATCCGTGGAGCAAACGCCTTGAACACAGCATTCCACTGAGTCTCCAACCACCACAGCCACAAGGGTAATGTCACTATGTCTCTCCAGACCACAGAGCCCAGCGGAGCTCCAGAACTTCAACAGCCTCCTCGTCTTCCCAACAGTTGCCTGGATACAAGTAGGAAGGGACTCTCCTGGCCACGGCTAAGGCACTCCCCTTGCACTCCTCTCTACAGTGGCTCTCCTGGCCACGTCTCAGGCACTCCCCTCTTGCGCTTCTCACAGCAGCACCTTAGCAATAGTTTGATACTTCCACTACTCCGTATTGCCACCATCTACACAGTATGCGGCTTCTGGCAAATGCACTTCTTTTCTCAAGCGTCCACCGCTACTGCGCACCGGATTACTATAACATCCACTGTAAAATGGTAAACACTTGGACTTAGACGTCTCTTGTCTTTAAGACACCACAACCTCTTCCCCCCTGGGTGACATGCCATCTGTCCTGCTATTCCATAGCAGGAGGGGTACATCCTCCTGCCATGGAATATCACTGTACCCCCTGGGTCTTCTGTTGGGGAAACACATTCTTCTTTTTGATCTGGGTCTTCTATTGGGGCAAGGCTCCACATCCTACCTTGCTCCTGACTACAGCTGCCTTTATTCTTCAGCCTGGGTTTAAATGTTCTGCAGCTCCCCCTCTTAATTTTCTCAGAGCTGTTGCTCCCCTTGAACTTCACCAGGGTTCCCCCCCCATGTTTTGCCCTGGGTGATGGGACTTACTTGTGGGGGCAGTGGTTCCTCTCTCTTCTTCTCTGCATTCCCCCTCCCCCGCAGCAGACTGGTCACCATCAACTTCTTCTATTACATGCAGGCTCTTTTCTTTGCCTCACAGAAATACCACCTCATCACCAGTGAAATAACGTAGGAGCCCGAGGCACACTTGGTATGTTCCAGCAAAGTTCCTTTATCACTGCTTTAGTCCGTTACTCAAGATGTTACAGAGATAACCACTGGATCCCATCACCCAGACAGGGGCTCTCAAACTGCCTGTCACTAGAACCATAGCTGCACACATTCTCTCACTCACACAGTAACATTCTCTCAGTCACACCCAACATTCTCTCTTACATCACCAGGCTCTACATCCATCCCAAGCACTATACAACAGATCTCACCACATCACAATGAAGCACATCACAACAGAAAGTATAGCCAGTGACTGAGTGTGCCCACATCCTGCAAGCTCTAAGAAGGCACCTGCATGTTGGGCAATTGCTAATTACCATGACTTTTAACCCACATCCACTTAGCTCAACTTCTTCCCATAACACAAAACAGTGGAAGGCTCTTTTGATTGTGTTATGCAACTCACACTTTCACAATTCAGCCCCCATCCCACAACATCTCCATCCCTCTGTACCGACACAAAACCCATCTCAAACCATTCCTGTTAGGTCAGTCTTGCCTATAATGTTATTCAAGGAATTGCCCAATTAAAGGACAAATATGAGTTGGTAAATGGTGGCCACATCTTGGGTTGTTTAACATGTAACTGACTCGTCCCCTTCCCTACTGATTTAGAAGAGGCAGCTGCTTATTAGGACGTCTACTGATTTCCACACATCTTCCCCCATCCAATTTCACCAGCAGACTATAAGTCTTTGACTATGTCCCATACAGAGTTGTGATGAATCTAGTGAGATTATCTGTAAAGCCTGGTAGGGGCCTCCTCTCATGTGGCTAAGGGAAGGCAGCCGCTACCAGATCCTGACCCTGGGGGTGGTATTATGAGCGAGGATCACATCGGAGAAGACTCCTTTCAGGGGGAATTGGCTACCTCTTTAACTTCCCTATTCTCCCTCAATCATTGATGACATATTGTAAAGCAGAGCAAAGCAATGTCACTACTATGCATACATCTTCTAACTCTAATAACATACAGTGCACCAAACAGAAATGCGTAGACATAAAAGACTTAAATCCATTATGGACTTCAAGATCCATAATGCCTACTGCACTGGGAAGAGGAAGATGGACCAAGAGTCAGTGAGGATCAAACGTGCACCAGAAGAGCATATGCGTTCTGGTTGTTTTAAGGAAAGGCACCTGAGCTGGACCTTTAATTCTGAACACAGCTGGGTGTAAGAGGAAGGGAAGGAACAGCAGAGGCAGCAGCGGTTCGGGAAGATACTGAAGTGGTTGGAGCTGCATGTGAAACAGGCAGCCGGTATGCAGAAAGGTGAGGAAGGAGGACGGGAGAACGGGAGAGCCATGGTGGGAGAGCCATGGTTGCTGAAAGCAGAGCAGCATAGGCTCCCAGAGAGAGGCTGTCCAGAAGAAGTAATAAAGCAGAAAGGGCGCAATTCTCCATTTCTGAGAATGTCAACTTGGGGAAACCTAGAACCCACATTGCCAACAACGCAGCGACTATGACAAAGCGATAAAAGTGCGACATGGGCGCAATTCTCCTTTTTTGAGACACCAGTTTGGAAAAATCTGTAACCCATATTGCCACTAAGAAGAGATCAACTGTAGTAGTAGGAGTTTTCTTCCTGGCAGAAAGAGTGAACCAAGAAAGGGGCCACTTGTAGGGAGTCCTGGCAGGTGAGTACACTAGGAAAGAAACAGTTGATTTGAAGAAATGTTATTTTTATAAAAAGATGTTGTTGAAAGACATTTGTAAATTTATCACGTTCACAAACTATTTCTACATCAAAGGAAGTTGCTGTGCTATCCTGGCCAAAGTGTTATCCATTGAAAGAATAATTGTGTGGAGCAAAACAACTGCCTTGGTTTATGAACAAGTGTTTCTTTTTAAATAGACATGATCCAGAAGAAGGAAGCCCAACCCTGATCACAAGGAGTACTATACCTTGGAACTTTTCATTTTAATTAGATGAACTAAAGACAGACAATTATTCCTTGTAAACTTTTGTTATATGTATTAGTGTGAGGGTCAGATGCTTTTTTGACACTAGGTCTTCTTTCTTTCGTTTTAGTTTGCTAGGTAGGGACATTCTCGTTAGGAAAGGGAAAGATAGGCATTTATCTCAACCCTTTTTAAATTAAATGTCAAACATTGAGAAAGCTCTACCTTTGTGTCCATCTTGCATTTCTGACCCCTCACAGAGTCCTCCATACTATATCTTTATCTATCCTTTGCCAAACTGGCACAGAGGAGAACTGTAGAGTTTTGCCAGCATGAAGTTTCTCAGAGGCCTGTTAGGTGGGGCATGTCACTCCTGCCTGTCATATCGCTGTCTACATCGCTGTTGGTCTGCACTCATTTGTATTAATTCAAGTGTATCTATCCATAGGCAATTCCAATGGCAACAAACCATGCTCACGTTTCATTAATTCTCACTACTCCTTCTCTCCAATACACAAACATATGCACCTAAGTCTTATATTTAATCAGGGATGCTTTCAGACATTTATCACCATTCCCTTTTGCAATCTTCACTTCATATTTCCCTCTCTGAGCTGTTCCATTCTATTAATATGAGAAGACAAAGTATTCTGCAGGAGACGAATAGCAAGACATTATTAGGCCAGAGCCAAATAGCCCTTTTTCATCTGGGATTCGGATGAAAACGTACTCTTAGCCAAATTTCGGTACACCCCTACTTCCTGGTGACAAAAATAGACACACAAAGTATGTACGTGCCTGTAACAGTGAGTTCATATTATAACTAGTTTTCTAGAGGTTTCTATGGGTGGGCACGGGATTCGAACCTGTGTTGCCCTGTGTCCTCTTGCTTGCTTTCAAGACAAGCACGTTGCCACTGAGCTATACTAACCGTGCTATGCTTGACATTTGTGCCAGACTATCCAGTTTTTGGAGTCACGCCGCAATGTGCCTTTTTGGAGAGTGGTCCCAAGGACTGTTTGAATTTCTTTACATAGTTCTAAAATATGCTTAAACTAGCTGTGGAAACCTCCAATGTATACATGATTGACTATTTCAAACACTTCTCAGTACTTATATAACTCATGGCCTATTTATAATCTATTATGGCCAGTGTGAATTATTCTGAAGTGTTTCATTTCTAACAGTAACAACACACTAAATCTAACAAAGACAATATCCAAGAAGAAAGTGCAATATTTGAATATAAATGTATTAATATGAAATGAGACATGGCGATCTTCTCTGAGATTCACGTGAGAAGAGCTCTCCAAAACAAAAGTATGCAATCGGGAAACTGCATTTGGTGAAACTTCACCACAAATGCACATTTTGTCAAAGAAGATACCTTTATAATAAGCGTTCATAAACCAATGTTAACCTCTCAAATATTTAAAGCAAGGGTTGGATAAAGTACAACCTAAAAATAGAATTGAATTGGTCTAAAAACCATACACAAATCAGAGAAGAACAAAAACTGAAATTTCTTCTTCAATGCAGTGCTCGCGAGGAAGCACCCAGGAAGAGGAATATCCAACAGACCAATTCTTGCCACTGACTGAAGTAACTCAATACTTCAAGCAAATAAAAATGTCAGGGAAAATTTTAAAAAAACTAGCAGTACTGCTAAATTGCCTCAGGTTGGATGAATGTGCAGACTAGAGCAGAAAACACAACACAATTGGCCATTGATTACAGCCACTGCTAAACTGCTACTCTAAAACAATGAAGCAAAAAGCAGCACATTTATTGGATGGGTGGCACTACTCTTTTATTCGTGCCCTGGGACCGGAGTCTGCAACCTTTGCTTCGACTGACGTTTGGGACTACAACTTCCAACTGATCTAGCCTGCCTGGTCAACGGTGAGGTATCATGGGAGTTGTAGTCCAGACAATCGGAGAGAGACGCAGGTTGCAGACGCCTGCCTTGGGATCATGTCACTGTCCATCTGGAGATTCCTACATTTCATTAGAAAATAACAAGCATATCCATAAATGATTTAAACAAAGATAATGAAATGTAACCAAACAGACAAAACAAATAAAAAACAATTACAGCAAGAATATTAGAGTAGGTTATGGTACAGTTCAATTATCACATTTAACTTGACATTGTTAAAGGTTAACAAAAAAACGAAATATTTCATATTGAGGAAAACTTGAAGGGGGCGATTAATCGCATGAAATAATCACAGGAAAGCCCGAGACCATAAAAACAACAAGATGTAACAAACAAAACTTTACCAAAAACTTCAAGTAACATCATCAAAATCCACAAAAAGGCCAAATGAATTGTATGACAAGACAAATAAAACAATAAAACCCTTCAATTAAGGGTGCACATATGCCTAATTTAGCGAAACATCACTAAACCACAAAATGCGGTTTTAAAAAATGCCAAAGCAAATACACGTTTAACTTTTAGCTAGGCATTTCTATACGAACAAAACACATTTTGCCAAAACCAATCCCCCATCACTCAAAGGATGAGCCAACATGTACCAGCTCTAGATAAAGCATTTCACTAAAAACCAAAATGCTGTCCGAAATAGCCATTGAGGTACATATCCAACAGCTAACAACCCCTCAAACACACTAGAGACTGCCCAACCACCAATGCTATAAAATAGAGATACTCAAAGAGTACTCGGACACCACTTGCCAGAGGACTAATTAGGAACGTCATATTAACCATCAGAGCTATAAACCGCACAGCCTAAAAATCCTTGCAAGGTGCTACACTAAGAAAACGGAAACATTGGAAAAATCCATGTCCAGTATCCTCGGGGCGGTTCTGCCCAAGTGGCAATCCAGAGCTTGCTGTTCAAACATTAGTAAAACTGAAACTCATTGATGACTCCTATCTGGGGTTGCATATTGTTTCAAGAAGAAGGGATATGACCTAGCAGTTTGGTCTAGATTGCGCCTTCCCTTGGTAGGACAAAACCTTATTTGCATGTGTTTTTTCACCTACTGTTATGGCACAGCAGGCTGACAACAATGGTTTGAAAAGCCGTCCAGCTGAATATGCTGTGCTAAGGAGTAATTCAAAGCTTTTTCATTCAGTACTCTCCAAAGCTGTAAAGTCACCCTAACTATGATCTGTATGGGAGGCAAAGGTGGCTCCCAAGCTTGATGTGCTTAGAGCTACAAGATACATCTTACTGAGAAAGCCCAATGTCTGTGGTTCCTTGTTGTCTTGTGTACAATTGTTGTGACCTAGTAGTTCACGCAGGACTAGCTGCCTACGGTGGGGACAAGGCTGATTTGCACATGTTTACCCATATTGTAATAGCGAGGAAATTATATGATATGCCCGGGGATCGAACCTGTGGTGCTGCGTGTCGTCTTGTTTTCAAGGTGAGCACGTTGCCCCAGAGCTATCCTCCCGAGACAAAAACTAGGGAGATAATAGACAGTGCTTTGGAAGGCTGTCCAGAACAACTGTCAATGTTTATGATTATTTCAATGCTTTTCATAGGTTATCCACCCGTTTGTCTACTGTTATGGGTTGAGCATTTATCTGGTGACAGCACTGCACTCCTCGTAGTCCTCTCAAAATCTTAAATCCTATGTACATGGTGTTGGTGCCTCTCTGACAGGAATGACCCATGTACCATGGAAGGTTTCATTCATCACGGGATCCAACATCATTGCAGCCACGGCATTATCTGTTATACTGTACATCTTGGTTTTAAAAAGGCACGTCTTTCCATTTAGATGGCGTAATCACGTACTGGCTGGTGCTGATATATCGATATTGCTCTTAATTGAAAATCCTGTTCGCACAAAGACAAAGTTCTATCGCTGGGATTGGATAGAAAACCGTGAATCTTGTCTAAAATACAAATATTTCAATAGTAGCAACTTTGGCAATAAAAAACTGGGTCAAGTGTCAGGCTATCTTTTGAAATGTCCTTCTGGGATTATACGGAATAAATTCCTACGTCTCAGATTGAATTTATGCCTAACCAGGGAAGTACTTGCTAGGCGCAATATTATTGTATCTAACATGAACTACTGCCATTTTTGTGAGATTCCTACCGTAAAGGAGACTCTGCAGCATTTGATAATAACGTGTGCTAAACTAGTTGAACTACGAGCCAAATGTTTCAATAATCTGTTAAATTCGCATGAGGAATTAGATGAAAACCAGATCTGGAGCATTTTATTTTCTAGTATGAAACTTCCTGTGATAAAAGCCTTAGTGCATTTCCTTGATGTAATCTTGTCATGTGAAATTAAGTTGTAAAAAAAAATCTTTGAATTTCATGTGTAAATGTACAAAGCCGATTATGTATCCAGGAATTGAAATGCGTCATTTTTATTTCTTTTAATTAATCGCTGACTTCTCTTTCTCTTTTATCTTTTAGCATTTCTGTTATATTGAGTGTAATTGAAAAATGTATCACATGTTTTGTCTTTTTTCTTTTTTGGAAAGTTGATGTATTCAGCTATATCAAAATAAAAAATAAATAAAAAAAGGCAAACTGGTTCCATTGTCTATTGCTTGCTTAAACCACAGCATTAGCCCTGCAGACACGAAGAACAAAGAAAGCTGGGTAGGCAACGCCTCATCATCCTATTTCTGTCTAGATGACATTGTGGAAGATTAGCTTAGTGCTTCCAGCAGTGGGGTTTCCTTGTAGTAGACCGAGAAGCAGCTATCTAATAATATCTTACTATATTGAGTGCTACCAATTCCTCATGCTTATGGAATGGATTAGGTCTGCCCAACAGAAACACCTTTCAATGACTAATTTGCACTGCCGTGTCATTCATGAAGGTGACCTATCCTGTCATTTTAAGGTAAATGAGCGTATGACCAACTTGTCTTTACAAGCTTCGGGCTTGATAGGATCCATGATGAGGGCCTTCTAACCCACTTCATAAACATTCAGAGCCCCCATTGAACAAGCCTATTCTTTCATCCGAGTATGTCTCACCGTAGGGTTCACTTTCATCTTGTTGATCAGTTGTACCATCTTTTTACTCCTAAGGCCAAGCACAAAATCCATCAATGTGTATGCAGATATCGGTGGATTCCTTCCCATCATGTTTTCACTAAGGTGAGGTGTGCCCTCACAGGGTGTCCAAATACAAGGTCATACAGACTAATTCCACTTTCCTTCTGTGACAGCTCCCAGTGTTCTACATACAACAAGCCATGAAGTAGGATATCCCTGTTTTGTCTCAGTGGATGTTTTCAGGAATTTGTTGGTTCAGTCGATTAGACCAAAATCTGGGGTGGTAGGCATATGAGAACGTGCATATTACTGGTAGGCCATCACTGCAGCCATTCCTCAAGGACACCCCCTAAACCCATCCCCATCACCTCGTGGGTGTGTCATGGCACCCAGGCTGTGTGTGGATCAAGACAACTTTGAGTGGCTTTCACCTCCATGAAGACTGTTGGCTTTGCCACATAACTTCAATGGAATACAAGTCCCAGAATCCCAGGGTGGCATCCATTTTTGAATCACTGCTGAATGAACCGTTCCAGCTCCATGCTCCTTGCTTACAATTGAGCATCAGAGCTTTCAGTGCACAAGTCACACATCTTTTGCTTATCATCTCAGACATGTTCTGGCAATGAAGACACCAGAGAGTGGAGACCCACTTTTCAGCTGAATCTCTGAAGACTCAATCCAGATCCTCACAACTGAATCTGCCCATGGGCCTCAAAGTGGAAGTCCAAGGGAAAGAGCTAAGTACCATAGACACAGTGAATGAAGAGTGTGGAGTAACAACTATTTGTACTTATTAAACTTACTGAGGATCTAATGTCTTTCCGCAAACTGCTGAAAACCTGGCTCTTCCCCTATAACCGACCCGTACGCGAAATGACCCAAACAGAATAAAAGCACCTCAATGACACCAACCCAACAAACTACCAGATGTGAGAAATCGACATCTAATAACCACTAATATAAACTGAAAAGACAAGCAGAATAGAACGAGTAAAGTAGAGCAAAGCAGTGAAGTGAATAATAAGAATAAATCGTACAAAAACAGATTTAAATCAATGAAATGGATATAATGCATGATGAATGAATGGAGTGAATGGAGTGGATGAAATCCTTAGAACCGACGAAACATGTGAAACGGATGAATGCGCTGAGCGGATGAATGCGGTGAGCAGATGAGTGTGTAAATCGGATTAGTGTGTAGATATGAGGAGTGTATAGAACGGATGAATATGTTGAACGGATGAGTGTGTAGAGCGGCTGGATGTGCAGAATGGATGAATGCGTAGAGCAGATAAGTGCGTAAGTACAGAGTTGTGCGTAGAATGCAGAAGTGCGTAGAGCAGATGAGTGTGTAGACCGAGTGACTGCGATGTGTAGAACGCTGGGAAGAGGAGTGTGTAGAGCGGATGAGTGTGTAGAGCGGATGAGTGTGTAGAGCGGATGAGTGTATGGAGCGGATGAGTGTAGAGATGAATATGTAGAACGGGATATTGCTGTTAAATGCCCGGAAAGTGATGAGTACATAAAGCGGATGAGTGCGGGGAGCAGAAGAGCACGGGGCGGGGATGAGCACGGGGCGGGATGAGCACGGGGCACGGACAAGCACGGGGAGCAGATGAGCACGGGGAGCAGATGAGCACGGGGAACGGATGCATAGATGCATAGAGCTGATGAGTGCGGGGAGCGGGTGGGTGCGGGGAGCGGGTGTGTGCGGAGAGCCGGTGGGTGCGGAGAGGGGACGGGTGCGGAGAGGGGATGAATGCGCAGTACGTGTAAGGGCATAAGGCGATGGAGTGCCTGGAGCGAAGGAGTGCAGTACCGCGAGCAAAGGAGTGCCTCGAACAAACCGATGTGCCACGTAGAGCAGACGAGTTGCGTAGAACGGATGATGACGTTGGGCTTGCGTGGTCCAGTGCAACCAGCTCCACCTCACCCCCTTCTCTCCCAACATCGAACTTCTGTTGTGAACCTCACTGGAGTCATGCACATACGGGACCCTCACGGTTCCAGCCTCCCACTGTTGGAGAGAACTGGGTCTCCGTGAGCCCGCCGCTAAAAATGATCTCTGATTTGCTATACGAATACAAATGTGGCCTGTATCCCGAGTCATAAAAGTACATGGATGCGCAAAGACAATAGACACTGGTTTCTATAGCTTACTAAACCTGCAGTTCTCCCAGAACAGAGTAGATTCTAATAAACGTCTTGCCTCATCTGATCCAGGGTCCATGCAGGGACTAATCATTTATGATCTGAGCAATTATGCAACCAAGCTGTTCCTACCAACCACTGGTAATAATTCATTATTCGCGCCATGCAAAGTGAATACACCCAGTCCAGCACATCGCACACCATTTAGGTTGCTATCTAAGTTAAACAACGACTTATATTGTGTGGCATTGTACCTCTCCTAGCTGCACATCCTAAAAAAGCTCTCATGTAGTACACAGAAGATCGTGTTGTTCGATTCCATGCCTTGCCATATATGATCGCTGCCCAGCATGTAGCACTAGTTTAACTCCTGTAGCATAATCCAGAACAGCTCAAATTAAACGACAGCGCTGCAATCATTCATTGGTAAGAGACTGCCCTCCTTCCCTCAGTTCACCAGATGCAGTCTAAGATAAGCCTCTCTAAGAGGCAGACATGGATGCAGAAATCCATTCCTGAAGTCACAAGTGGCCCTCGTCATGTGAGCACTGCATTGCTGCCCTCTCCTGACAGGTGTCGGTCACTACAGTCTCTGTCCCTCTGGTGCCACTACATGGGGAGTTTCAGTCTGCTCTTCTCCACGTGGCCACCCCTCCCCCTGCAAAGCATCACCCACACCATGTACTTTCTCCAGTTACTCTAGCCACCATAATCAGTAATCTATACAGTCAGGTGCAGAGTTTACAGCAGTCCTACATGTCTACATGTCGCTCATTTATACTGACATCATTTAAAGGATATAGGCGTATGCAGTTCGGGGTCTATAAGAGCGAAGTATATAGGAGGGGGTGGAGGGGAGGTAAGCCAGTAGCTGCAAGGACACCCTGTGAGCAGCAAGTTTAGTTTTTCCGGCTACAACATGCCGCCAAGAGTTTGTAAATGGACAACTGCCGCTAACAACAGCAACTCAGCATCTTACCAAAGTCAATCTAATAGACTTCCTCCTCCAGGGAAGTGTGGTGCCTCTCTGTCATTCGGCCTCCTCGAATCTGGGCAGCAGTGCTTTCCAAGGTTGGGTTTTGCCGAGATGGCATGTTTGTAGATCAATGTGCTGGTGATGATCTATGTGATCCAGGGCAGCTGCAGCATCTGTAAAGAAATGTGCCTGGTCTCCTCTGGTCACTTTCAATTTCGCAGTGTGAAGCATAGGATACTCCACCGCTCTGTCTCTTAGTGACTGTTTCACACTCTGAAACCTGTTCCTAGCCTACTGCACAGAGCATGTCAGGTCAGGATATATGCTAATACAGCTATAACCTATTTTTCACTCACCAGATTCCCCCTCTGCACAGAGGATGGTGTCCCGGTCCTTGTAGTTGAGAAAACAGGCTTTGACAGGATGGGGTCTTGCACCAGAAGGCGGATGGGGGCCAGCGCCCTCTGTGCCCTCTCCACAATGAAGACTGAAAAGAGTTGAGCTGTCAGTAGTAATTGCCTCACTAAATTCTCAATAAACGGAGCCATTGGCAATTGTATCTTTGATTCATCCACCCCTAAAATGCGGATGGTATTATGGTGTGAGTGCCCCTTCTGGTCTTGCAGGCTTGAAATTGCTTGCTTTACGGTGCTTTCAAGTGTTTTCACCCTTTCCTCCATGTTCTCTGTCATACTCTTAAGGTGCCCAGTGCAATCTTCGCGTTCTTTAGTTCTACCAGCTAAGGTTTCCATCCTCTGCTGAAATTAATACATTTTTACTACAACCGTGTTGATTTTAGTAGAAAGCTTACCATTCATTTCATCCATATATTTCAGGACCTTAGAGAGCTCTGTGGTTGGAGCTGAAGTTTGCATCCCCTGCATCCTATCACAGGCAGTAAAATACAGCCAAATAAGATTCTCAAGTCTTATTGTACCTGTGTTCATTAAATTACAAAACCAATCTTAGAGGTAGAGTTATTGCACAAAATATGACAGAAAACTATTCAACATAACATGTATTTATTAATATGGCCCAAAGTGTTTCGAGAAAATCTCTCTTCATCAGGGGCAGTATTGCAAATGTTTCTAATTTAGGTGATATTTTGTGCTCTATTGAACTTGAAATGGACATGTCTGTACATTAAGCTGGGTACAGCTTAGAGCAGCAGCACCCACCTCAGGAATGTGTGTCATAAGACCAGATGACGAGGAAAGACCTTGTTTACCTCAAAAGAGAATCACATGCCAAACAAGGCTGGAGCAAACAATGTTGAATCAAAGTCATATTTTGATCTTCCGATGTCAGTATTAGGGAAAAGAGTTCATGTGTAATGCACTGCCAGTAATATCTTGTCGCTATAATGAGCATCACTTAACATTCTTGTCAAATTGAGCAGAAATGTTACATGTGTACATTTCAAACCAAAAGTATAATAGAGTAAAAATGGATAACTTTATAGTGGGACATCATAGAAACTGGAAATAAGTTCAGTTTGTAGATATAAAATATAGCACCCTGCCAACACAAAATCTGTCTAGTGTATAATCCTAAACAATTTAAGCAACTATGATAAAAGGTTTATCTTTGTGCATATACATCTCACATGAGCATGTTAAATCTTGAATTCCTCCCCTGATGTGTATATTTAATGTATTCTTATTTTTATTAACTTTGCCCATCCACATAAACAGTTATATTACAAAAACAAAAATGCCTGTCCATAAAATTAGGAGTGAATTATCCACTCCCTTTTCAGTCATAAGGCTAGGGGTGGATTCTTCCAGGCACAAAACAAGGAGTGATTTTCCATCCCTTTTCCGGTGACAAGACTGGTGGATAGCCACACCTTAGGCACAAGATGATTAAGGGAGGAGTTTTATAATATAAAATGTCTAGCACACAGACGAAAGAGGAGAGGCATTTCTCTGGATATTACTGCAAGGAGGAGATGGCTGGCTGGGCAGAACTGAGACTCACTGGAAGAATGGTTTCCACCTGAAAGGGAGCATACTGAAAGAGTAACTCTGGGCTGAGAGAGTCCAAGCTGATTTTCAAAATATAAAAAGCACATTTAATAAAAAGTAATGAGACTCATTTAAATCCAGATTTCACTTATAGTGCTTTCTATGGTAACTACTTGGGAATATGTGTGGCCTGGGACTACCAAGGGGATACTAGTTTTAACATGGACACACGGGGTAGTGTAATATAAAGTGTCAATGTGTTCTCTATTTGAAGCTGAATACAATTGAGATTTCATTTCCATAAAGCCCAATGCATTTTTGTGTTAAGAAGCGCAGTTTGAAAACTGGTAGCATGTTGTGCAACTTAAATGAAGATTGGTTTTGTAGAATTATACCTAATCAAAACCAAATCATAGTTGTTGATGCAGGCCTTGGCACAGTCATGAAGCACCATTTCTCAACATTATCTCACATTTATCCTTTGTTGCTGGTGGGAGACGTATTCATAAAAAGTGTTGTGCGTGAGAGGTAGCTTTGAGATTTAATTTGATTTACAGAAAATCATGCAAAGTGTAAATCTCAAGCAATTCCTTATCCTGAAATGCACAGGTAGATCTATGTGTGATGTGAACGTGTAAGGGTGCTGTACCTTTTACTGGAGGAAGTTATATCTCAGGACAAAAATCTGTAGATCTGAGGGCAAATGAATGGAAGTAGATTGAAAACTCTGCACACACATGTTCAGGGAAGACTACAAACACATGTGTTCAAACAAGAGTGCACACTCCCTGAGTCTTAATTTCCTAATCTAAACCTGCAGGAGTCAGGTGTGATTTATTTTCCTATCTACATTTAAATGACCTACATGTAGCTCATTCATTCAAAGCATCACACTCATATAGGGATCCCAAGTGAAAGTGAATACGTGCATTTCTCTGATACCATACTTGTTTTGATACTGGAGTAAATCAAGCATTGTTGATGAATTTTGCAATGGTTTATAAAAAATGCTATATAAATACATCGGAACACACCGGCTGCTAAGCAGCGATGCTATCGTTGAAGTGTATTGTGTTGCATAGATAGAAACAATCACAGAAGCAGTAAAGGTGTATTTCTATTGACAATAGTGAGATTCATGTAGGTGGTCAAATTTCATTTTGCTGACTAATTTTGTATGTGCCTATACATTGTGGTGAATTCCCTGGCACAAATGCTGGAAATCTGACTTAAAATCTTTAAAATAAATTCGAGTTTCCTATAATAAAATTGCCTGTTCCTTTCCCAGAATTGTGGGATGGCTTTGTTTGGGGCTTGAGAACATCCATTCCACACTACAGAGAGCATATAATTTAAATGTAAAATAAATATATTTACAGTGCTGTCTACTGCTCTGAGCGTGTTATGTATAATTCAATCAAGCAGAAGTATTTTGGCCATGTTTGAGTGTCTTTGGGAACAGACCTTTTTTTAAAAAAAAGGGCCACAGCCAAGATTCCCTGCTTGTGATTATTTAGACATTAACAAGACAAGAGTGGACAAAGGTCATGCCTTGTCTGAGCTCTAATTCAGAGACTGGGGTGAATTATTTCCTTTTTTGCTACATGCATTGATCTAAGTGCAATTAGTGGTCTAAGTGCAATTAGCAGTAAAAGCCATGTATGTCACTTTCTTAGCACGGGGAAGTAAGTGTCAAATTCATGGCATACATGTTCCTATTTGTAAGAGGGTTAAACCTTCAGGGCAGCTGAACATTTGGGACCGAATCAGGTTCAGCAGTGGACATACAGAACGACTCAAAAAAACAAGATATATAGTGATTACATTGATTCATGTCTACAGCCTTCCAGAGGAGGGGTTTACATTTACATATTATTGTGTTTCTTTAAGGTTTCTCGGAAGGTGGCAAACAAATGAGTGAAGGGAATTGCAATTCTACCTATGAACTAGAGAACTGATATTGTTGCTTAACCAAACTAATTTCCGATTCACATATTTTTGAGGGTGCAGTATGAGCCATCATGTTTAGCTTTATCCCATTACAATCAATGATTCACCATATTTGTTGAAAACAATTAATGTTAAGGTTGAATTAATCTGCCTATCCAGAAAGGATAAAGTCAATATGCTGGCTCATCTGTTGCATAAGTAGTTCACCATCTAAGCAGTTATCATCTCACCATCTAAACAGTTATCATCAAGCTCTCCAGGAACTGGAGACTGTTTCTAGGGATCAACATTTCCAGATTGCTCTTCAAGACTCCTATGAAGACAAGGATTCCATGAAGGAAGGTCATGATGATCCTCAGCAAGTCGAGAGGTCAAACAGGCACCCTGTAGAGCTAATGGGCCTCATTACAACCTGTCAGGTCTGGAACGCGGTGATCCCGTGACGGCAGTAACAAAGTATCCCCGTCCGCAAGGTTGCGGAAAAACCGCCCGATTACGTGCTGTCAGTTGCGTGCACCACACGGACGCAGAAACGTTGTTACCTCCATCACGGAAAAAGCCACGGAAATGGACATAGTGCTGCCACAAGTAGCGCAAAACCCGTGTCCGCCACCGTCGCCACGGACACGGAAAAACCCTAATTGCCAAAACAGGAAACAGAGAGGCGGCCATCATATAAAGTACAATCCATTGCCATTCAGAGTCAGCACAAGCAGAATCCACACTGTGAGAAGGCAAAAGGGACCACCAGCATGTCTGCCAGGATTCCAGCCCAGAGGCAGCGCAAACAACGCTTTAGTGAGGCGGAGCTAACTGTTCTGGTGGAGCACATAGTGGAGCATGCAGAGATGCTGTACAGTGCTGATCAACGGTGCGCCACACAGCAGTGGAGGAAGGAAGTGTGGGCGGAAGCAGCACGAAAGTGCACCGCTTTGGGCGTGACTGTGAGGAGTGTAAAGGACTGCCACAAGCAGTGGGACGACCTCAGGCTGAGGGTTCGGAACCTGATCTCCACACACCGCCAACTCAGCAGTGGGACAGGTAGAGGACCCCCTTCCCCACTGAGTCCTCCACCTAGAGGGCATCCATGGGATCAGGGAGGCTGAGTGTAACGCTCACCTGGTTCCCACGGAGGCGCGGCGTCGAAGGCGCAGAACTCTGAAGATGGACAGGAAGGGCCCCTCTATTCTGGCTTCCCTGGCTCGTTGGATACCCTCCTTAGGGTTTGGAAGGATGAGCTCTCCATCCTGCTTCTGATGCAGGGGCGCGTTGAAACCCAGTTACTTCACTGGATTGAGGATTGATGGGAGTTCAGGTAAGCTTGACTGTTCAGGTAAGGCGCTGTAAAAGTTCTGTTCAAAAGTTCAAGCTTAATAATAATGTTCGTTGTCTAATTGCAGCAAGCGCTAATGCTTATGTCTTTTTCCCCTTAGGGGCCGGGGTTCGGAGTGCCGGAGATATGGCGCCGACCCGAAGTGAAACAGTTCTGGATGAGCGCTCAGGTAATGTCTTTGCATTCGCTCATTCAATGTCTTTCTCTTTTTTTCCCCATAGGGGCCGGGGTCCGGAGATGCCAGGAAGCGGCAGGACCCGAAATGCAGTGGGAATAATCCAACAGGTAAGACTTAAAAGGAAACTGAGCTTTCCTTATTCCTTTTCTCCCTCTCACCTTTGTTCTTGTCTTTTTTCCTCTAGGTGCCGGGGCGTAGCTGAATCCGGAAGATCGCTGCTGAAGATGGAAGCGCCTTGCAAAGGTGAGTAAAATGCAGCGCTGCAGCGATCGAAACGAAATGCCTTTAAAATGATGTCTTCCTTTTCAGGGCCGTTGGAGAAATGACTCCGGGATGCAGATTTAGCAGGTAAGGGCTTTTCTTCTCCTATTCTCTTCCTTTCTGCCCTTGCAGGTGTTCCAGGGTGCTGGCAGGCGTGGCTGATGCAGGAGCTGACACGGTGAGCGTCCAGCTGCTAGGTGCAGAACAACACGAAGCATGTGTGGCTGTTCGGGTGGGGTTTAAAGCCTTGGAAGAAGTTCCTGGTATGTATCCTTCCACCAATCAGGTATGTATCCTTCCCCGACCACACCCGGGTGGTGAAGTAGTCCTACAGGTTAAGTAGTCCCATTCAGGCCGAAAGAGGGCCTGGATGAACCAGCAAGGTCTGCATCAGGTAAGTGTGCACCCAAGCACTTAAACACATATCCTCTTCTATGAGCCTGGCGCCTAGGGCGCCAGGACTGGGGTCCGCTATGAGCCTGGCGCCTAAGGCGCCAGGACTGAGTCCAAAGGGCCCCGACTTGGGCCCGCTGAGACTTCCCTGGGGAAAATGATGTCTGCCTCTGGGGTTGCTGGGCCCGGCCTGGCTCCTTAGAGGTAGGCATCATGACACTGAGGCAGGAGTGAGCCCACCTGCAGATGCTGGTAAGTGGAAAAACATGAATGCCATATGAGTATATGTTGATGGCATGACTGGGCCAAAGGACCCATTAACACCCCCCCCAGCCAGTGCATGACTGGGCCAAAGTACCCATTAACAACCCCCCCAGGCAGTGCATGTTTGGGCCAAAGGACCCATTAACAACCCCCCCCCCCCCAGGCAGTGCATGACTGGGCCAAAGGACCCATTACCAACCCCCCCCAGGCAGTGCATGACTGGGCCAAAGGACCCATCATGATCCATATGGCAACCAATATCACTACAATGCATACCCCCAACAAGCAGATGCATGTAACTGCCACTATTAAATGATCAACCTGTATGATGCATGTGATGCACCCATCAGGCACCACCACATGATTAATTACATATCCTCTGTGTCCCCACAGCCTTATCAAGTGACAGTGATACTGCACAACAGCCCAGGCAATCAGCACCGGCACATGTCCAAGCCACCGCCCCTGTACAGGAGGATGCTGCCAGCAGTTCGGCATCCCTGCCCCCAGTAGCAACACATGTGCCGGCCACCATCACCGACATCCCCACCGTCTCCACGCTGCCTGACGCAACACAGATGCGATGGGCACCCATCATGCCCACCCAAACCACTGCAGACTGCAGCTGCACTGCAGAGGAGGCGGCCTATAGTGACAACAGTGCCCCGGCAGAGCAGTCCGATACTGGCCCACAGGGGTAGATGCCCACATTGGATGACCTGGAATCCTTCCATCAGCTGGAGGTCAGCCCCACATCACTCCGAAGTCCCATGAGGTCACCCACCCCATCAATGGCAGAGCTAAATTCCCGCATGCAGCGGATGGAGGAGCAGCAGGCTACCCTCACCCAGCTGGTGGAGAGGCAGCTCGAGGAATCTAGGCTGCAGAGACAGCATGTCAGTACGTCGCCTCTCAAGGTCCATTGCCAGCACTATAGACACCCTGGCACGCCATGTGCGGGAGGGCAATGACAACACCTCCAGGCTCATAGAGTCCATGTTGATTGGCCAACAGGCAAATATTGCACATATGCCATCTATTCCTGATTCTGTGCCATCTAATACCGCCACAGAGAAACAAAGTCTCACTCTCATGAGGATTAGGCGGTAACAGAGCTATCACTTAGAATTAAAATTAATGTTTTTATACCGTATGTTTGCATCCTGAAAGGTACATTTCGATGTGCAATAAAAGGCGGAGTCAGATGTAGAAAAAACCCAGTTCTCTGTGAGAATGCATTTCATATTTACTAACAATTAGGTTTAACTATGGGGCCACAGGCAGCAATAGGGCACAAAACAATGTATACCGTAGATTGTTGCACCAGGGGCACAATGGACCTCAGCTCAACTACAATGCAGGGCTACTTTGGGGTACAAGATGGCAGCTAATTTGGTAGGTAATTGGCTATACAGGTAGAGTGCAGTTCTGCGTTTCTGAGCTGTGTCACTGCTCAGGGGTCCATGGGACATCATATATGGGGCTCTCACGTCCCCCCTGAGAGAATATGCTGCTATAAAGCAAAGATGGATCAAATGACAGCTGGAGCTGGTAATCCTTGGCTCCCTTTAGAAGAAAAGTTGCAAATTCAACTATCCCGCAGCTGTGATACTTGGATTCCTGCAAAGAGGCTGACAAATGCTTGTATACTTTGCTTTGACAGTTCGCACAACAACCTGTCAGTCGCTTGTCTCTGATTAGGGGTGTACATTTGGATAAGCTCCTTGCAAGTCTTCATGATGAAAAAGAAGCTGGAGGCCCTTCAGAAGGTCCCCTGAGCCTGTGATTTTTTAAGACCTCTCAAATCTGGTGGAGGTGCTGCACTGGCGGCAGAGAATTCATGAAGGCTCTGGTGACAAAGGAACAGGTAAGAAGGCACTTTTCTGAGGGCTAGCCCCTGTATGGGAGGTACTCTTGAAGCTGGACTATTTGACTGCAGATCTGTACTTAGCATTATTTATTTGTGTTATGATCCCGCCACTTTGTTATCAGAGTCTTCGTAGTGATCTTTATTGGATTTCTCCAGAGCAGCCCTGGGAAATCATGTGTTGACAAAACCATGGCCATATATGACCACATCCCATTCATCCACATGTATCCAGTATGGATGCAATACTTAACACTAGATTTCAAACTGGGATACCTATTAAACATATCCGCTGAGTTTGGTGGTGCTATGCTCTCTGAAGCTGATGGAAGATTGCCACCAATCAGTAAAACCTTCACAGTCCACTGGATAAGGTTACAATCATGGTAGAACCCTAGTGTGTGGTGCAACCCGGGTACTGGTAGACTTAGGATCTTTCATGGGGCACAATGGGATTAACCACTATGATGAGAAGTTTAGTATCTTCATCCTCGCACAGTGCCATCAATAAGGAAACAGCTGTTTTTGTTGTAATAGTCGGCTATTTCCCGCTCTCCTGGTGACAATAATAACCAGATGAGCTCTTAGACAATCTCCACAAGGAGATTGCATGCATCTCGGAATCCAAAGTCCGAATATGAGGCATCCTTCGTGCCTTGAAACACTTGTGGATAGACACTTTAGAAATGCCATATCATATCATATCCAACATGTGACCTGATAAGGAACTGCCGATTCTGAAATGAATGGCCAGCAAGCAGTGTGCGTTGACTAAGAGATCACCAAGAAATAAACTAATACAAAAAATAATAAATTAACAAATGAAACATAATTGTGGGCCATGTAGTCAGATTATCTTAAACAAACGAGAGATTATGTTGGCTTGGAAAAACAGCTACCTGAAAACATTGAGGCGATACAACCAACAGCAGTTGGATGATCTTGTCAGCAATGTCCCAAGTTAAGGGCCTGAGTGGACGTGAGGGCCCCTTAACCTGGATTGCGGTTATGTTACTGGCTCTACATCACCATTAGTGCCTGCAAAAAAGGACATGCAGATCGCAAAGGCTAAAATAAATTATAAATGATAATGAAAAACTAACTTAGCTTAGGTCATGCAATGCTGCTTCTGAGAGAGGGAGCCCATTGTCAGCTTTGATCATGATGACGTAATGAACACCGAAAGTGGGCTTCCTGTCATGGAAGCGCTGATTGATAGGAATGAAGGTGGAATGAAGGTGAGTTTTTAATTGTTTAATAATTCTTTTTAGCGTTTTGCACCCGCATGTGCATTTTCGCGGGTGCTAAAGCCAGCATGAGGAGAGGGGGGAGCAAAGGAGGCACAGGGCGAAGGGCGCTCAGCAGTTGGGAAGATCGAAACGCAGGCTTGTACCAGTGAACACAGCCCCCTGCCCTGAGCTCCCTGATTAGCTAGCACTTCCTCGTCAGGTGCTAGCAAATGAATCACTGCAACCCCAAAATGTGATCCACTCGTGTTTGTTGTCACACTGTGTACTTTAACGTGTCTTTGAATGAAGAAACAAAGCGAAGCATAGATAAAGATGGACGATAAAGATGGACTCTCATGCTTGTTGTAATCTTGTTCTGTTGTTTAGACTTTTCCATAATACTTTGCACTTATTCGCTAAGCCAATTTCTAGTAAGTTTGCTTTGCACTTACAAAACTGATCACACGTTCTTCTGCCATTCCACCCTTCCAAGAAATGCCCTTCTGCAGATGAATGATAACATGGCCACGCGATGATGCTGCTGCCAGAATGTGTTGTTAGACCTCCACACATTGCACTTGACTATGTCTTAGAACAAGGTAAGACACACAACAAAGCATAGACAATCATGGGCTCTTCTGCTTGTCATATGAGAGTTCCTTTATCTAGACTCTGCCCATGGCCAACATCTTTCTAATACCGCAAAGAGGAGCATTACAGCATTCCTGTTTTCTGCCCTCCTAACTCTCTTGAATCCAGTGTTGAAGTGTTGTAAACATCCAGCTCTTCTCTTCCTCTGCCCAGCTGACCACACCATCATCTCCTCACCCAATCCTGGAGCTACTTGAAGCATTTACTTTGGGACTTGAAGATGATTAACCCTTATGTGGCGGAAAGGAATCACAAGACACTGAGCTTGATCCAGTTTCACTTAATTAAAAAATCAGTTCCATTCATGTAACCAAATTGATGATTTGTTTTAAGAAGTACAATTTGTTGACAGGACTGAATATGAGGGGGCCTGTAGGGAGAAGGCCCATCATTAAGTTGGGGAATTCCTTGGTGGCCCGGACTTAGTGACCTTCACCTACGCCACACCGCAAAGACCCCTCACAGTGTTATTAGGAATGCCTGAAATAGCTGAACCTATGGGTGAGTCTGAAAGCAGCAGTAGCTCTTGGCCCAACTCTTGGGAGCTGTACTCTTCCTTACAGGGCACTCACACCACTTCCAGGTTTTAAACCAGACATCTTGATCTTGATTTAGAACTTGGTGAGTGAACACATTATCCCCTTCCTGACAATCTCCCGCTTCCACACATTTATTAAAGGACCCAATGGTCATTCTTTCACCTAATGACAATATCACTGTGACTATCAAGAGCATATACAGTACACATGCCTCATTCCAGAAACACGGGGCAAAGTGCTGTAGGGTAGCGATTTGTCATTTTGTTTCATTTGAGATAGTTAAGTGCTAAGGGCTTGTATGTTCGTCCTGAATTCCCCTAAGGAATCATGGTAGGTTCTGCACACTCCTGCACTTAAATTATTGCAATCGTCAGCTTTCAGTGATTTTTAAGCTAGCTCTCCGCCTCAGCGGGCAGTTGTCTATGTTTGAAAGTGCAATATTATGTTCACTAGCTTCAAAACTCGTTGTATATAAATCACTCTATACCCATTGACTGCATATAGTTTTCTCTGGCGAGGTGGCCACAGTACTCTAGGGCTGAAGGGTGTTTGTGTTTGCATACCCACATGGGGTCATTCGCAGATGCTGGCTGCTGATCTATGCAACAATTATGTCAACACTGTGGGGGGTTGGTTGGATTCAATGAAGTTGTACATTTCCAATTGTGCCAATCCAAAAAAAGAATAGTATTCAACTTTTGTCAGTGAGAGCAATAATAGTCATTTACACACTGGTTGATGAAGAATGTTTTAAACTCGTTTTTATTTCACAAGGTATTTAAATACTCTCTACACATGTTTCACCCTTTTTAATAATCAAAAGGGATCGTCAGGAGAGTTTCAATTCTTTGTAATCTATATTTGAGCAAAAGTAATCATTCATTTTCTTGAAGAAAATAGATAATGTGCTTCAGGGTTCAGTATTTGGAATTCACTGGCCGTATGATCAAGTTGACTATTGGTCCAATGGATGGGAGAAGGATGCAATTGTCCCCTCCTAGGCGCATCCGGTGTTGCACCATGTGGGGGATTTGGTCATTTAGAAAACAATTTCTTTGAATCGTGCTTATACAATTTCATGGTGTACTTTCATCCAGCACAGTCTTTAGAACTTGACTTACATGGTTCTGTGTTTGCATTTGTTCTTGGCTTGCAGTGATACAGGAGCAGGAAAACGCATTGTTTGGGCTCCTGTGTTTTTTTAATACTTTGCTTCCTGGCTGCTGCTACCTTACCGGCAAAGAACGGCGCGAAGCTAAAAAAAAGAAACGCAATACAGGAAAGCTCTTTCCATTGCATTTTTCCAAAATCAAACGTTTCATATACGCAGTTTCCTGTTCACAGCTCATTAAAGCTGCTCTTGTTTCTGCCAGTGCAGGAAAAGTCGTCTGCCTCTATCTTTCCCCATCCTGTTACAGCATAATAAATGTGTCCACACACAGTAAAGGGAATGGGGACTAGAGAAAGCACAAAAGCAAACTATTGAGAGGTGTTGGTAATTGGCGTGAATTATATTAAATGTACAGGATGTGAAAATCGATACAAACGGGCAAAACATAAAACACGGAAAACATGTCTGCCAATAGAGCAAGACGCACGTCATAAATAAGGGCAAGGTGGCTGTAGGTTTAATTGAAGCGCCTGCACATTCATAACAGAAGCATGTCTTTAAGAGGTTAAGCAAGTCCTGGTCATGACACCGTTAGAGCGCTTTTTGTAGGACCAGCCTCTGTTTAATGAAGATGGTTTTCCAAAGTTGCTGAACCAAGTTAACTTCCAGTGGTGAAGGCCTGTCAAAATGTTAAATGTCTGCATAAGACTTGTGCTCTGTTTGTGTTCATTTAATTTCAATCTATGTCTTGCTCATTTGTCTATAACACTAATCGTTTGGAGCTATTATCATTAGTTTACCTTTTTTTTGTATATTTGTGTGCAGTTTTTATAATGAATGTTCCTTATAGCATTCTATTATCAACACGGTGGTCCGATTCTTAATTACTCATCCATATGTTAATTGCTCTAAAATCAATAAAAGAGGTTTGCCATATAAAAAATGTCATAGACAACAGCAGTCAAAACAAAAATAACACACATGTATTCCTGAAGCAACAAATGCACAGGTGGCTCATTACTAAGCACAAAAACTAAATTAATAAATCTAAGTAATAAATATGAATACATTTTTTTAAACAACGCGTTTGCCAGCATTCAACATTTATTGTGTCACAGCCAGACTGGAAAAAAGAACTACAAAAGGGAAAACAACTAGAGCCACCTCCGCTCTTAGAGCAGAGGTGGTGCAGAAGTGGTCTGCTGTGGTTCTGTGCTGAGGAAAACCAGAGTGTTTTTTCAGTGTCTACTGGTCTGGAGGAGTGGCTTGCTACAGACTGTCTTGCAGAGGACTTTTAAGCCCCATTAACCTGCGGAACGCGGAGCAGAGGTGATGCAGAGGTGGTCTGCTGTGGTGCTGTGCTGAGGAAAACCACAGAGTGTTTTTCAGTGTTTACTTGTCTGGAGGAGTGGCTTGCTACAGCTTGTCTTGCAAAGGACATTTAAGCCTCATTAACCCACGGAACGCAGAGCCGAGGTGGTGCAGAGGTGGTCTGCTGTGGTCTGCTGCAGCACTGGGAGGTACCCGGTAAACTGTTTTGATTCTCTTGGACCATGCTGGAACTTTAAGCTGCCCCCGGTCTGCGCTTGCTATTCGCTTCTGCTAGTAGCCGTAGAAATCTGACTCCCACACGTAGGTAGCCTTTTTGGACCACGTATGTGGAGCCAGTTTGCTATCGGCTTGAGTTCCTCCCATTCTATCAACTCCATAATATTGAGTGGCTCCCCTTACCGAGCCACCATGAAACACACGTCCAGTGATAAGTATGGACTGTGTAGTGCCTCCGCACAGAGCACTAAGAGGCAGGGAAGTCCTGATCCTGTGATTATATCCTCTATGAGGGATCGCCCGGTATATCGACACAGGCACACAAACTTGTATTACTGATTTCTCAAACACACTACCTCCTGTCCCCGGTTCATTTCAACAAACAATGACCTCTTCTCCACAGTGTGTGCCTAATATAACCACCTCTCCCATGATTGACAACAATCATTCACTGTTAAACTTATGCATAGAACTTCAGAGGAATTCCATGGGAACTTCACAATGTACAGATCTACCTACTAACGTCCCTAGAACTCTAGTGGGCACAAATCTATCTGCTTCCCCGGATGGGGAGCGATTGCAATCCTCTCCGGAAGGTATACTGATGCCCTCATCCGACTCCTCTGCTCTTTACGTAGTGAGTCGGATAGAGAGTGGGTTGGACTCTCCTCTTGCCTCGCCCGACCCATTGTGACAAGAGATTCCACCATCATGCAATCATTAAATGCTATGTATGCACCAAACGATGCCCTTCTGACTTTATGTGCAACTCTCGCTAAAGAACTGTGAGAAACCAAGTAGGTCCTGGCTGTCATCGTTGACTCTCTCCGGCCCCTGCAATCGGCTCTAGATGAAAATACCAATGAGGTCATGCTAGAACCTCTGATTATCAAAGAGCCCCCAGCGCAAGAACCCCACAGTAGAGCAAATTACAACTTTGGCAGGAATGGCGGCACCCAGTTAGCATCTAGGGATGCCGTGATGTTACAGATGGTGGCGAATGGGATTATGAGGAACTTTCTTTGCCACCACAAACATCTGCTTGTGATTCTCCATGTGCTTCGCTCCCCGCCATCCACCCTCCAGTGATAAGCAGAAGACAAACAAAGCCTCCTAGAGGTAAGAAAACAGCACCTAAAACTAACCAAATGCGCCCATCAGGGCCCGCTGTATCAATATGCCCTTCAGCTGGTACTTATGAACCTGCTCGTTTTAAGCCTTCGACATCTCAAACTGTGTCTGATGGGTCAGTCAGACAGGCGCCCCTTCGTGGCTCTATGATTAACTGGTTACTGGCTCCTCCTGCACCCACAGGACCTGCTGCTCAAACCACTGCACCTTTGCTTAGTGCTCCCTCTGTGGGTGCAGCGAGCCGACCTTTGATCTCAGATCTTATAGCAACTCAGCAAAATCGCATATCAGCCTTAAATCTGGTTTCAATTGTATTTCCAACCACATTGGCACCAGCACAGATATGCGTTCCCCAACCTCTAAATTCCAATAGTGAGATAAATGAAAACCTTGAATTCCTGGGTAAATGGGTCAAAATTGAAGAACTTAATTCATCAGGTTACAGTTCTTTTATAAACAGAAGCGTTCTTGTGGCAATGTTCTCGCAGATCCTGAGCCTTAACCTTCTGTCTCCTTCTGATATTACCCATTTGGAGCTGCCAAAGTTTGGCAGTTCTTCTAATTGGGTCATTTTTGAATTTACATCTCCCTTGATGGTGACTGTACCAATATCTAGTGCCGAAGAATTGGTATCTCTGGGGATCCGTTGGGCAATCTGTAGGAAGCGATTAATTCATAAGCAAGTTGTGGCCCATCGTCCATTAGTACCCGGCATGCGCGGCTGAACAGGAATACTGTGTGGTGATTGGCTCATTTGCGAGCCATACCACCCGGTATTCCCGTCCACTCTGTGCATTCCGGCTACTCTGTTCCCGGCGAGGGGCGTGGCAGCCCCTCAGCCAATGAGGAGGCTCGAAACGGGGCAATCCCCACTCCAAGCCTCCACATGGCTGGAGGCTTCCTTCGTCCCCCGCCGGGGACGCAGGTAAGATTTTTTTTTTACCAGCCTTTCCTCCCTCCTCCCTCCCCACCCCACTTACCTTCTATCCCGCGGTCTCCAGTGGGGTATGATGGAAACCTCCAGCCGTGTGGAGACTCGGAGCGGGGCCATCCCCGTTCCAAGCCTCCACACAGCTGGAGTCTTCCATCGTCCCCCGCCGGAGGCCGTGGTACATTTTTTTTTCTTCCTCCCCATCCTCTCCCTTCCGCCTGTTCCCAACGCGTCTGCTCCCGATGGCCGCCATGGAAAGGGAAAACGGACTACGTTTTCCCTTTCTATGGCGGCGGCCATTTTTTTTGTCTTTTTTTTTTTTCTGTTCCGAAACATGTTTCAGAACAGAAAAAAAAGCAATTAGTACCCCGGGCTAACAGGCGGGGTACTAATGGCAATAAGCCGGGGGCATTACCTGGCGGGGTATTGGCCCGCCACCTCGTGGCTTATTGCCACATTGCAATCCACCCTTCTTCAAAGGAATACAACGTCTATCGCAGCATCTGTTTTTCAGTCGAAACGCTCGCTGCTCTTTGCATCATGCATGTGCCCTGTTAGCAATCTGGCAGATAAGAAGCCTACTATTCAGTGGCTCTGCAAGGATGCTGTTAGGCTGAATTGAATGCAGTACCCTCTGGGACCACCACACACTATTAGGACTACAGGTGTAAGCAAGACTAACCTTTGGTATAAGTCTGTACCACACAGTTTGTTGGTAGCGAGCTGAGCAGCCAGGCTTATCTCAAGAGTGAATGTGAGCAGTAGCAGTAGTTACACAAAGGACTTTCAATGAAGTAGACACTTATACTCAAGGTTTCTTGGTAGAACACTTATTCATGTATTTGCACAATCATTTATAAAACATTTCACAAGAAGAAGACAACTTAATATTATAGACCATTACACTTCAATACAAAACTCTAAGCTTTTGAGACAGTTTGAGCTCCCTTGAAAAAGGAGCCAAATGGCAGTTCAGTTACTTAGCAGTGAGCAAAAAGGACAAAAGTAGAATAGATTATATATACTTTCTAGGCAGTGCAAATATTTTCAGTTCACCAGAATAGTTCAATTCAAGTCAATAGGCCAGGCCAAACTCAATGGGCTAGTGTTCTGGATAGGAAACAGCAGTTCTGGTATCAAACAGTACAGTCTTTGCAAAAGTTCTCAGAAGTAGTTTAGGCAAAAAAGAATCATTTGTGGGATCACAAGCTGATTATGCCTGCAAGTTGGGAAAGTTTCACAAACTTTCTCTGCGAGAGTGGCGTTCTCTCAATTGGGTTGGAACAGTACCTTTTTGTGAATAAAACAAATGTTGCTGAAGTCGTGGTCCCTGGCAGTTCCTGCAGATCTCGCTGTCCCTGAGCCTCAGTCGTGGGGACAAGAGGGAGGACGTCAGGGGACTCCTGCACTGCACGGGATCATTGAAGAAAGCAAACAAAATGGAGTCACTTCAGTTCCAGTAGCTGTAGATTCAAGAACACGAACTGTTGTCCCTCTCCCTGGTTAAACCTAACCAGCCTTGACAATGGTATCCAGGTGTCTTATGAGTTGATTGGTCCCACCAACTCAAAGGAAGAAGCCGACCTTGAAGGAGCTTCTCTGTCAAATGTAGTTTGGCAATTCGGACCTGCTGCAGGGCTTCACCGGGCAAACCAACGGTCCAGTGTCGGCAGCAGCCGTCCTCTTCCAGCTCATCTTTGGTTCTTTCGTTCCAGTGGTCGACACTGCCTTCCAGTCCTGGAGACTTTCCTTTTAAACAGTTTTCTCCCTTTCATTCCAGCCTAGCTGTCACTCACCCAGCAGGGTGGCTGACCTTGCCGGACAGTCTGCCGGCCAATCACACTAGAGTGCATTTGGGTCTCCTAGGAGACTAAGCACAGGGCTTTTCGGGCACCTCCCTTACTTCCTGCCACCCCAGACACCCAGACGCCAAGGGCGGACTTCAGTCCTGAAGCCTGTTAAAATCACACAAACAAAGGGACCAAACCTAGTTTAGTGCCAAGAGAGAAACACTAGAAGGACCTTCCCAAAAAATAAATGGCGAAAAAAGAAGACCGGGACCCGTTTAAACAAAGGGGCTTAAGGCGCCATCTTGAAAAACATGGCTCCCATGATTTTTAGCTACCGGTGTTCGTGATCAGGAGAAATCATGGTAGTTAATTGTAAAACCACTGCCACCAGCCTTTTCAATAGGAAAGGGTAGCTTTTGACTGCTACATGAGTGCTTAGACCCAGGTGATACTATGTAACCCCTCCAGCACTCCATGGTAAGATGGTGTGTGCTGGGTATATGAATTTGGAAAAGACTAGTAAAGTGTAACGCTCACCTGATTCCCACGGAGGCGCCGGTCTTGGCAGGATGGTGTCTGTGACTCGAAAAGTGAAGTGCAGGACTCGATTGGCTTCCGGGGCTGAGCCTCTTCGCACTGTGTGTCTAACTCGAAGAGTGAGATATCTGCAGGTGAAAGAATATGGGGTTAATGATCTGGGGTTGTCGGGTATCACTCTCCCTTTCCCTTCCTCGCTTTTCCGTGGAGCCCCAAGGTCAACGTGCTCACCTTAGATAGGTGAATGCTGGACTCTCCATCTGCGTCTGGTGCAGGGTGCCGTTGCCAGTTCCTTCACTGGGTGAAACGTAGGCCTCTTGACATCAGAGGATTGCTACCGTCGTTAACTGCATGAACAGTGAGTTTCCGGACACCTTTTAAGTCCTTACAGTCTTTAGGTGCGTGGGCACGTTAATGTGGAACAGGGCTCTGTATAATGGTTTTTCTATTTGTCTTGCAGGGCTCTTGAGGTAGAAGATGGTGTGAAGAAAGCCGAAGTTCGAGCCAGAGTCTTGGAATGACGCGCTTGGAAATGCGTAAGTAAATGCCGGTTGCCTGCTTTTCAAAAGCTCTCTAACTGTCTCTTTTCCCTTGCAGTTGTGATTTCGGGTGTTGAAGAGACGCTGAAAACGCCGGAGTATTTGCAGGCGCCCTATTGTGGCGGGCGCAATGGCGCGTAAGTAAAATCCCTGTCTAATGTCTCTTCTTTTGTCTTTCAGGTGCAGGATTGCAGCGTTGAAGAAAACCGGTATTCCCGGAGTGCCGGTAAGTAATTCCACACAGGAATAACTATGCCTTAGTCTTCACAGGCGGAGAAGCAGCGTGAAGAGATGGTAGCTGCCGATGGATCAGGTGAGGAAAGCGCTGTGCGTGAAGGTTGCCGTGCTAACCTGTTGTTTCTTGTCTTTGCAGGTGCTACTGAAGGCTGGATACAGGAATGGTAAGCGTTTGTTCTTGCAGGTTCAGGATCGGAAAGAAGAAAACTGGAACAGACACGGCCTCGCCTAGGTAAGAAAAGAGTTCCTGTTCCAGAAGAGTTCCAGTGTTGTATCCAGGGAGTGGAGCTTGCCCCACCCAGGTAAGAAAGTAGTCCCGGCTCACAGAGGATTCCTATGTGGCTGGTAAGTAAGCAGCATGGGCTGCTGCAGGTAAGTCCACCCAAGCATCTTCATACAAATTATGAGCCCGGCGCTTCCAGTGCCGGGACCAGTGACTTTGATGAGCCTGGTGCCACCGGCGCCAGGACGAGGTCCAAAAGGTCCCAGTGGGGACCGGCTGGTGCCTAGGATGAAGGTTAGGGGCCTGCTTCCAAGGACGTTGGGCTGGTCCTAGCTCCTTGGGAGCAGTGATCATGACAGCACCCCCCCTCAAGGCCCCTCCTAAGCGTGTCTTCTCCGGGGGTTTTGGCTTGTCGGGGTGATTCAGATGGAATTTCTTGACCAGACGAGGTGCGTGGACATGTTCTGAGGGTTCCCAAGACCTTTCCTGGGGGCCGTATCCTTTCCAATCAACCAGGTAATATAATTTAGATTTGGAGATTTTGAAGTCTAGGATGTTCTTTACTTCGAACTCAAGTTCTCCATCCACTAGGACAGGTTCTGGGAGTTCGGTCAATTGGGTTTCTGGTTGTACTGGTTTTAGTAAGGAGACATGGAATACTGGATGTATTTTCATATGCGAAGGCAATTCCAATTTGACAGCCACCGGATTAATTATGGCAGAGATGAGAAAGGGTCCTAAGTATCTCGGGATGAAGGTGCGGGGTCCTTTTAGAGGCAGGTTCTTAATGGATAACCAGACCTTATCTCCGCTCCTTTCTTGTATAGAGCTTTAGCTCTTTGCAGATGGGCAGTGGCTTCTTTAAAAGTACGAGTGATCACCGAGTGCAAGTGATCCACAGCAGGTGTTTCGAATTCTTGGGGAGGATCCAGGTTAGAGGTCCTAGGATGGTTTCCATATAATAGGAAGAAGGGAGTCTTCCCGGTTCCAGAATGGGTCGAATTGTTATAAGCGTATTCAGCGATCCAAAGGATATCCTTCCAAGGGTTTTCAGTTTGTTGGAGCATGCAACGTAAATATTGCTCCAGAGTTTGATTTGTCCTCTCGGTTTGTCCGTCAGTTTGGGGATGGTGACTGGTTGAAAGTCTCACATCAATTTGGGCTAAGCGACAGCAACTTCGCCAAAAGTGGGAGATGAATTGACTTCCCCTATCGGAGACCAAAACTGAGGGAAAACCGTTTAACCGAACAATGTTTTCTAAGAATTCTCGGGCTAATACTGAAGCTGAAGGTAGGCCCTTCAGGGGAATGAAGTGAGCCATCTTGGAGAATAGATCCACGACTACTAAAATGGTACTATACCCTGAGCATGGAGGTAAGTCCGTGATGAAATCCATTGACAGGGGATGCCATGGACAGGGCGGGATGTCCAGTGGGTGTAAGAGGCCGGCTGGTTTCTCCTTCTGACTTTTATTCTGAGCACACACACCGCAGGAGATTACAAAGTCTCTAATATCCTTCTTCTATGATGGCCACCAGAAATGTCTTTTGACCTTTTCCATGGTTTTGGTAATGCCAGGGTGACCCTCCATTAATGAGTCGTGATAACAGGAGATTACCTGTTTTTGTATTTTCTCACAGGGCAAGTACAATCGTCCTCGGAAATATGGTAGGTCTTGGTCCACTGAGAAATCCTTCCCCTTGAATTGCCAGTCCTGTAATTCTGCCGGAGTTAGGAGTGATTTGACTGTAGTCTCGATGTATTCAAAGGATTGAGCGCTGACCAAGCCCAACATCCTTTGTTCTGGGATTATGGGTATTGGTTCAGGATTGGTCAAGTGTTCATCTATTCCCATCCGGGAGAGGGCATCTGCTTTTCCGTTTTTACTGCCTGGTCGATAAGTAATTATAAAGTCAAACTCAGCCAAAAACAGAGCCCAGCGGAGCTGCCTGGAAGACTGAGCTTTGGCCGTCTTCAGATATTGTAAGTTGCGGTGATCTGTCATTACGGTGACTGTGTGTCTGGCTCCCAAAAGATAATGCCGCCAGGCTTTAAAGGCTGATCTGATAGCTAAAAGTTCCTTGTCTGTAATTGAATAGTTGATCTCGGGAGCCGAGAATTTGCGGGACCAAAAGGCTACAGGATGTAATTGGTGTGTGACCGGATCTCTTTGTGATAAAACTGCCCCCATAGCAAGACTAGAAGCATCTGTTTCTACGATGTAGGGGAGTTCTGGGCAAGGGTGTTTTAGAACAGGTGCAGAGATGAATTTAGCTTTTAAGTCCTGAAAAGCTTGTTCCGCCTCGGTAGACCACTCAAAACGTTTGTTTTTCTTTAATAGAGTGGTGATGGGCTGGACTATTCGAGAGAATTCAGGAATGAACCTGCGGTAAAAGTTAGCGAAGCCTAACATGCTTTGAACTCCTTTTACAGAGGTTGGTGAAGGCCACTTGATGATTGCATCGACTTTCTTTGAATCCATATGGACTCCGTTTGGTGACAATATGAATCCCAGGAACTCAACTTCAGTTACGTTGAAAACGCATTTTTCAAGCTTAGCAAAAAGGTTATGTTGACGTAATCTCTCGAGGACCTCTTTAACGTGTTTCTGATGTTCCTCTTCAGATGATGAATAGACGAGGATGTCATCAATGTAGACAACAACACACACATCTATGAGTTCTCTAAGGACATCATTCATAAAATACTGGAAGGCGGCAGGAGCGTTGCATAGTCCAAAGGGCATAACTTGATATTCAAACAGCCCATACTTGGTGCGGAAGGCCGTCTTCCATTCATCGCCCTCTTTTATTCGTACCAAGTGGTAGGCTCCTCTGAGATCCAACTTTGTATATATACATGCGTCTTTGACTTGGTCCAGGAGTTCAGGGATCAAAGGTAAAGGGTATCTGTTTTTAACAGTGATTTGATTCAGGGCGCGGTAATCTATACAAGTCCTAAGGTCTCCTTCCTTTTTCGGAACGAAGAACAAAGCCGAGGAAGCTGGAGATTTTGAAGGACGGATAAATCCGTTATCTAGGTATTGGTCCAGATATTGTCTGAGGTGAAGATTCTCTGGCTCGGTGAGGGCATAAATCCTACTGCAAGGAGGAGTTGTTCCGGGTATCAGATCTATTTGACAGTCGTAAGACCTATGAGGAGGCAGGGTGTTAGCTTGGTCCTTCCGAAAGACGTCTTGGAATTTCTGGTATTCGGGAGGTAGTTTGGGAACCTCAGAAGAGATTGCCGCCAGTGAAACATCAGGCCGAGGATAACAAGTGGAGATACATTCTCGAAACTGAACCGTCTTTGCTCGCCAATCGATCTGAGTATTGTGCTTCTCTAACCAAGGAATTCCCAGAATGATCTGGAACTGAGGGGCCTTGATCACATCGAACACGATTTTCTCCCGGTGTCCCTCTTGGCTCACTAACGTCACTTCTTGGGTGGCGAGAGTTACTGGTCCGGAGGCTATCTCCGTGCCATCCACTGTAGTAATGACGTCTTTTACTGCCTTGGGGACAAGAGGTAGATTCATCCTTGATACCATTTCACGGTCCACATAATTACCGATTGCTCCGCTGTCGATGTAAGCTTCAATTGCATGCAAACGATCCGGACGTTCAGGGCTAATGAGGACCATAGGCACCACGAAATGCGAGGTCATGGAACAGATTTTAACGCTCGGCAAGAGGACCTCTACACTTGTCGGGCTAGGTCGTTTCCCTGCTCAGAATTTGTGGTACAGGTATCTGCGGCTCCTACAGCCTTCTTAGCTGGTTTCACTGGACAGTCTCGAAGAAAGTGCCCCGAGTCTCCGCAATAGAGACATAATTGCAGCTGTCTTCTCCTTTCTCGCTCTTTTTGGGTTAAAGGTCCTTTCATGCCCCCTATTGGCATGGGTTCCACGGTGTCAGCTCCCCTAGTAGAGGTCTGCGGTTTAGAAAACACTCGGGTATCAAATTTGGAACAATCAGCCTTTCTGTTCTGTAATCTGTGGTCCAATTGAACAACTAAGTCAATATAGTCTGAGCATTCTAGTGGAGGATTCACAACTTGAGCTAACACATCCTTGAGCTCTCCACGCAGGCCTCTGTAGAAAAGCGTTATTCTTTTATCCTCAGGCCATTGAGTTTCCACTATAAGTCTGTTGAATGAGGTAATGTAAGTCAAGAGGTCTTGATTACCCTGTCGTAACGAAAGGAGTTCATTGTCCAAGGCCAGCCCTTGTGCATGTCTTGCGAACAGTTTCTCCATGCTGGACTGGAAGATCTGGAAATCATGAAGAACCGGATCATCCTGAGTGACTAAAGGGATCGACCAATCTGCGGCACTGCCACTGAGATAAGAAAGCACAAAAGCCACCTTGGCCTGATCTGTTGGGAAGGCAGCTGGTCTACATAAGAAGTGTAGGCGGCACTGGTTAATGAACACTGCAAATCTCTTTGGGTCACCAGAAAAGCGTTCGGGCGGAGCCAAGGGCACATTACCGGGTAGATTGATTTGCACTGGATTTGAGGAAGATGCAGAAGGATAATTTCCTCCTGGAGCGGGCAAAGGTGTTTGTCCTGCCTGCGTTTGTAGCAATTGCCTAGCGAGGTCCTCTGTTCGCTCCTTGGATATTATCAGCTCTCTTCTTAGAGCGTTTGTTTCCTGACGAGCTGCATGTATTTCTGCTCTTAGTTCCCCAAGCAACTGGGCCAATTGATCAGTATCCGAGGTTTCCATTGCGCCTGGGTAGGAGTTTTGCGGTGGGCTTCGCGTTCTGTAACGCTCACCTGATTCCCACGGAGGCGCCGGTCTTGGCAGGATGGTGTCTGTGACTCGAAAAGTGAAGTGCAGGACTCGATTGGCTTCCGGGGCTGAGCCTCTTCGCACTGTGTGTCTAACTCGAAGAGTGAGATATCTGCAGGTGAAAGAATATGGGGTTAATGATCTGGGGTTGTCGGGTATCACTCTCCCTTTCCCTTCCTCGCTTTTCCGTGGAGCCCCAAGGTCAACGTGCTCACCTTAGATAGGTGAATGCTGGACTCTCCATCTGCGTCTGGTGCAGGGTGCCGTTGCCAGTTCCTTCACTGGGTGAAACGTAGGCCTCTTGACATCAGAGGATTGCTACCGTCGTTAACTGCACGAACGGTGAGTTTCCGGACACCTTTTAAGTCCTTACAGTCTTTAGGTGCATGGGCACGTTAATGTGGAACAGGGCTCTGTATAATGCTTTTTCTATTTGTCTTGTAGGGCTCTTGAGGTAGAAGATGGTGTGAAGAAAGCCGAAGTTCGAGCCAGAGTCTTGGAATGACGCGCTTGGAAATGCGTAAGTAAATGCCAGTTGCCTGCTTTTCAAAAGCTCTCTAACTGTCTCTTTTCCCTTGCAGTTGTGAGTTTGGGTGTTGAAGAGACGCTGGAAACGCCAGAGTATTTGCAGGCGCCCTATTGTGGCGGGCCCGATGGCGCGTAAGTAAAATACCTGTCTAATGTCTCTTCTTTTGTCTTTCAGGTGCAGGATTGCAGCGTTGAAGAAAAACGGAATTCCCGGAGTGCCGGTAAGTAATTCCACACAGGAATAACTATGCCTTTGTCTTCACAGGCGGAGAAGCAGCGTGAAGAGATGGTAGCTGCCGATGGATCAGGTGAGGAAAGCGCTGCGCGTGAAGGTTGCCGTGCTAACCTGTTGTTTCTTGTCTTTGCAGGTGCTACTGAAGGCTGGATACAGGAATGGTAAGCGTTTGTTCTTGCAGGTTCAGGATCGGAAAGAAGAAAACTGGAACAGACACGGTGAGCGTTCTGCTGCAGATGCAGAATAACGCGAAGCACGTTTCATCAATCGGGTGTGGTTTAAATAGCCTTGGAGTGATGAGGCGTCTTCCTCCACGGCCTCGCCTAGGTAAGAAAAGAGTTCCTGTTCCAGAAGAGTTCCAGTGTTGTATCCAGGGAGTGGAGCTTGCCCCACCCAGGTAAGAAAGTAGTCCCGGCTCACAGAGGATTCCTATGTGGCTGGTAAGTAAGCAGCATGGTCTGCTGCAGGTAAGTCCACCCAACCATCTTCATACAAATTATGAGCCTGGCGCTTCCAGTGCCGGGACCAGTGACTTTGATGAGCCTTGTGCCACCGGCGCCAGGACGAGGTCCAAAAGGTCCCAGTGGGGACTGGCTGGTGCCTAGGATGAAGGTTAGGGGCCTGCTTCCAAGGACGTTGGGCTGGTCCTAGCTCCTTGGAAGCAGTGATCATGACATAAAGTCAATTTCACTTTACATTCTTTGGGAAACAGTAGTTTATCCCAGAGAAGGTATTTAAACCTTTGGAAAGTCTAAAAGACACCCCCGTGTCACTGCACTCAGGGTGCTGTGTAACACACATGGAAAGATGATGTCTATGGAGTTATCTAAAACTCCATAATCAGAGAACACAAAATGTAAAACCCACATCAAAACACATGAAAGAGTAGAAAAAAGTCTCACACTCTTTCCAGGTAAAAAAATCAAGTCCTCAAAATCCAGCAAAGTTGCTGGGGCTCTCTAAGTGAAGGGAATTAGCACATTTCTGAGAATTCTCCCTAACACTCGCCCCCCTCCCCCGAGACTAAGGTACAGGAGGATTTAATCCACCCCTGGATGAATCTCCTTACTCCAGTCGGTCAAACATTCTGGAGAGACCATCAGCATTTTGGTGATTACACCCTGACCTGTGTTCAATGGTGAAATCAAATCCCTGTAGGCTGATTGACCATCTTAACAATTTAGGATTTCCCCCTTGATCTGCATTAACCATCTCAAGTGTTGGTGGTCAGTCTGAATCACAAAAGTAGATCCATACAAGTATGGTTTAAACTTCTTCAGTGACCGCACAATAGCAAAACATTCTCTTTCAATGGTTGCCCACCTTGTTTCTGGTTCCTTCAGCTTTCTGCTGATGAAGCAGATGGGGTGCTCCCTACCTTTCTCATCCAGCTGACTCAGAACTACTCCTATAACTGTATTGGAAGCATCTGTTTGCACAAAGAAGGTTTGGCTGCAGCCAGGAGCTCTTAAGACTGAGCTTGACAAAGGGCTTTCTTATGGCATTCAAATGCCTTAGTGCACTCCTCATTCCACCTGACCTTTTTAGGAAATTTGGGTGAGGAGACCACATTTAAGGCAGAAGCTATGGACCCATAATTCTCAATGAAGTTCCTATAATAACTCTGACCTAGGTTTGGATAGTAGGGGGGTTGCCCATTCTTGTACAGCTTGTACTTTTGTCAGGCAATGGCCTTATTTCACCTCCTCCTAGCTCATGTCCAAGGTAGACCACTTTGCTCTGACCAATTTGACATTTACTTGCCTTTATGGTCAGATGGGCCTGCTCAAGAGCCGGCAAAAGATATCCTTAGTGGTCAACATGTTCTTTCCAAGTAGGGCTGAACACTGCTATGTCATCCAAGTATACCATGCAGAAGTCCTCCATCCCATTCAGAACTTGATTAACCATCCTTTGGAATGTTGCAGGTGCATTCTTTAATCCAAAAGGCATTACCTCCAACTGGTAGAGGCCTGTTGCGGTTGAAAATGCAGTTTTCTCCTTGGCATGGTCTGTCAGGGCTATTTGCCAATAGCCTGACGTTAGGTCAAATGTACTGAGGTACTTGGCTGAACCAGGTTTGTCCACTAGATCATCTTTTACGTAAAGGATGGGCATACGTCTTTGTGACTGCAGTTAGAGCTCTATAGTCCATACAGAATCTCCACTCCTTTGATCCTGCCTTTGGCACTAGCCCAACTGGACTAGACCATGGGTTAATAGAGGGTTCTATTACCCTGAGATCAAGCATCTTGTTGACCTCATCCTTTATGTGGGTTCTGACATTATTTGACAATATCTAACCTCTGCTTTTGACAGGTAAACAGTCACCACTGATGATATCATGCTGGTCTCAAGGAGTCAAGCCTGGTGATAGTGAAAACAGGGAGGCAAACTGATTTGACAGAAACTTAGACTCCTCCTGTTGTTCCAGTGTCAGATTAGAAGAGAGATTAACTCCTTCTATTTTCTCATCTAAAGGCTGTCCCCTGATGAGATCAGGTAGAGGTTCACTCTCTTCCTCCTGTTGAGCTGAAGCTAGAAGCAAAGCTCCCACCTCTTGTCTGGTGACATAAGCTTTTAGACGGTTAGTGTGAAAGACCCTGGGGGCCTCCTTAGGATTTCCTAAGTCCACCAGATAGTTGACTTCTCCAAGTTTTCCCACAACCTTGAAGGATCCTATCCATGTGTCCTGTAAGGCCCTCTGCCTTGTAGGTACCATAACTAAAACTAGCTGGTCTTGAGTAAACTCAAGCATGTTGGCCTTCTGGTCATGCCAATGCTTTGCCAGATGCTTATGTCATCATGTGTGTCATTCTCCTCGGGAGACCTAACCCATAGTCAGTGACCCTCACTGGCTTGGGAGAAGGAGCACTCTCCAACCCCTCTTTAATTAGTGCCAATGAATCTCTAACTGGATGACTATAGATAAGCTCAAAGGGACTGAATCCAACTCCCTCCTGAGGGACTTCTCTATAAGAAAATAGAAGGCATGGCAGTAGAAGGTCCCACTTTCTTCTAATGGGTTCCTCTAAAGCACCTATCATGCTCTTCATAGTACGGTTAAACCTCTCTACCAAATCGTTTGTCTGTGGATGGTAGGCAGTTGAGAACTTGTAAGTCACTCCACAGTTCTTCCACATGGCCTGCATGTAGTGGGACATAAAGTTTGATCCCCTGTTAGAGATGACCTCCTTAGGAAAACCTACCCTGGTAAAAATACCAAGTAAGGTCTTAGCAACAGCGTGAGCTGTAACAGACCTCATAGGTATGGCTTCAGGATACCTAGTAGCATGGTCTACTACAACCATTATAAATCGATTGCCTGAAGTGGTTGGAGGGTCTAAGGGACCAACAATGTCGATTCCTACCCTCTCAAAAGGGACTCCCACCACTGGGAGGGACACCAAAGGTGCCACATTCTTGGCTCCACTCTTGCCAGATGTCTGACAAGTGTGACAGCTCCTACATAATTTATTTACATCAAACCCAAACTTAGGCCAGTAGAAATACAGAAAAAGCCTTTCCTTGGTCTTCTTGACCAGCCAAAATAATCTCACGGGCTAACTTTAGGAATTGGCGTCTTGTCTCTAGAGGCACTACAAGTCATCTGTAGTCTCCTGGGATAGACTCAGTTGGTTCACTGTAGAAGAGGCCATCTTCCCAGTATAACCTATGCTTCTCTGGCCCTTGCCCATCCAGCTGGGAAGCTGCCTGTTGGCGAAGACCCTCAAGAGTAGGACACTCTCTCTGGCCTCTGCTGAAGTCTGCCCTACAGGGGCTACCGTCTGCCAGTAAAGACTGCAGATCGGGATGGTCTTTAGCATCCAGATCTCCAACAGGGGTCAGGTCTTCTTCCAGCTCCGAATGCTCAGCAGCTGATTCAACCTTTCCTGGTGGTTCCTCACACTCAGCCGCAGCTGGTGGAGTAGTCACAGGTGTGACTTTGGACAGTCCTCTCGGCGATGTCCTTCTTGGTAGCACAGGAGTGCTTTCTGGCTTTTTCTTGGAGATCTTGGGTTTCTCCTTTGTCTCATTTTTCCTTGAAATAGCAGTCAGTAGCTCCTGTGGGCTAGGTGTTATAGAATCTTCTGTAACATGCTCTGGAGAGCCATCTAAGGTACTTTCCCTGTCCCTCCTTGTCTGCTCCTGTTTCCTTTTGCTGGGAGGTGTGGGGGTGCTTGATACAACTCGAAGAGTTTTTAAGTCATTCCCCAACAGGACTCTCCAAGGCACCTCACTTTGCACACTAACAGGTATCTTGATAGTCATATTGTTGCACTGGATGAGAGCTGATAGTCTAGGAAGCATTTAGACATGGCCTCCAGCAAGCTTAGTGGGGCTTTTGGGTGCCTTAGCAACATCCTCAGCCTTGAAAAAAGATTCATCCACTACGGTAATGCTGGCCCCAGTGTCTCTAAAGCCAGAGGTCTCCTGACCATTCACAAGTACACTGTCCTTGTAATATTCTTTTGTGCTATCTAGAATGGACATCTAAATTCTGCTGTTCCCACAGATCCAGGGACACTGGCAGAGACTCCAATGGGGACTTGAGCCAGTACTTGAAAGTTACCACTTGTCACATTTACTTCTTCATCTGGCGAAAAGGCTAAGGACACAGTGTGGCTCCCTGAAGGTATACCTTTACATCTGGGATCCCCTTTCACATGGTCAGAAGACACACAAGAATAACATTTTCCAAATGTTTTGACAAATGGGGGCCTCTGTTGACCTCCCTCTGGTTTGGCACCAGAGGTTTTACTAGCCTGATTTGGTTTCCCATGTGGCTTACCCTTTCTATGTTTGGGGCCCTCTTTTGGATTGGAGGTATTGGAATTCTCTTTGCCATCTTTCTTTTGCTGCTTCCCATCATCCTTCTTCTGAGTTGCCCCAGAATCCTTGTGAGTAGCCCTGTTGGCAACCCACAAGTCAGCAGCCTTTGCTAACTTCTTTGGATCAGTTTCCTTAGAGTCAGCCAAGTGCTGTCTCAGCTCAGGAGAGCAGGCATCAAAAATAGATTTCAACAAAAATAGATTCATCATTCCTTCAAAAGTGTTAACTCTGTAACCCTTTACCCAACTGTCTAAGTTTTTCAAACACTCACACACCCAGGTAGCCCAAGGGTTACCATCATGCTTTTTGAGGATCCTAATCCTCTTAGGGTACTGGGAAGCAGTTCTCCCAAATCTAGCTATCAAAGCTAGCTTTGCTAGTATTTTCATACTCCAATCTTTCAAATTCCCCCACCTCCATTACAGCATCAGTTGCAACCTGGGGGAGCGTAGACATTGTTCTCTTATATGAAGGCCTTTGTAACTACCAAGCCTTTAGGTGATATGTCAGCCATAAAGGGGGAAATTACCGGGAGGGCCTTTTGATTATTTATCGTACTATTCTTGTTCCTTCTATACTTTATGGCCGGCGGCCACTCCCATAGAATCTGATGAAATTCTTTGATGGGTTTGAAGGCAAAATATTGTTCAATGATGCCGCAATCAGTGCTTGTCGAAGCTCTAAGGTTGGAATTTTGCATACGGTCACTTTCCTCTATTTGGCTTGTTTGTCGTGTTATTCTCTATCTCAGGCTAACTACAATGACTTGTGACACTAACAAATTATGTAACATCTTGGGCTCCTATATAGCAGATAAAAGAGAACCATTTTCGTTCAAGAACTGGAGCTCTCAGTAAATTATCTCCTGTGCTCGCTGACTATGGCATTGGATTTTGTTTGTGATTTGTGAAATGGAGAACAAGTTCGAAAAATAAAGACAAGAGCCTGGGATAGAGCATGCAACATGGACAGGCTTGCACTAAAGAAGCGCTATAGATTATGTTCCACGCAAAGTTCTACACCTGACTCGGTGTCCCTTTATCTCACAAAGCCCTGTGATCCAGGCTTGGTAAGTTTTATAACCGACGGTTTTAATGTATTACCCAGATTAGAATATTGCGGTGCTTGACACAAGATACCAAGAGATCAAAGACGCTGTTGAATTTGTGAAGGAGAAAACGAAACGGATCGTCATATTCGGACTATGTGTCCACCCTAGTAAAAGTGTATTTGAGGAGCTATGGAAAGTTCACACACAAAATAGACTCCATCAAAACTGAACAATTTTGGAATACCCTATATGGAGCAACTTCCCTGGTTATTACCAGAGCTGCGTTTCATGTATGGAAGGCAGCACAGGAAATGTGGCATGAGTCGAATTGATTTTATGTCCTATTGATTTTATTAAGTGTATCTCAATGAGATTTATATGTATTTGATAGTATTTTTAAACTTGTTCTTATTACATTTAACTGTATTTATTGATGATCTTGTTCATGTAATTTTCCTTTTCTTGACGATTTTTAAATGTGCTTAACGTTATCTAGCTAAATGCACAACAAAGTTTAAAAAAAATAAATTAAAAAAAATTGAAAAAAAAGGCCTTTTCCTATTATGCGCCCTGTCTCTGGAACAAGTTACCAACGCAGATCAGACTGGTCTCTCCATCATGTCACTTCAGGAAGCCCTACACCTCCAAGAATATTTCGCCAGTCACTGATCTGTACACTCTACACAACTTCTACTCAAATCATCTGGAGTGCCCCCATCCCCCGCACCCTGTACCCATCCCAAAAACGTTTGCTATGCCTGCATTGTACTGGTCACCCAGTGCTGGACTGGCCCACCGGGACACTGGGACTTTCCCCGGTGGGCCTGGAGAGATAGGGCCTCTTTGCCTTTGTGGAAGGATCCATAAATCATGAATGACCCGGCTAGGCCAGCCTGGGTAGTTCCCCTCAAACTGACTGATGCCTTTGTTTTTCTGCCTGGGGCTGACAGTCGGGCCCAGGGCAGGCTTGCAGGTGTGCCTGTGCATTTTGAGGGTCACTGCCGGCAACGCACGTGCCCTGCAGTCGTGTACTACATGCTGCAGTAACTGACTGGTGCACTTGCATTACATGCACAAATTGCGCAGGTGCAGGCTGTGCTTTGAGGCGATCTGCTGGCTGCTGACTGTGCGCCTCTGACTGTCTGACGAGGACTGGGGGGGTGAGTGATGGTGACTAGGGATGCTAGCAAGGTGCTCATTGTTACACTGCTGACTGGGGTATTATAGTGTCAGGTGTAAATAGATTGCTGCTCGGTGGGCCGGGTGTTACGAGGGCCTGCTGGAGGGGAGCTCAGAGAAATCTGCCTCTTGAAGTCTGTGTGCGCAATGGGTGTGCTGTTGTCACCCTCCCGTAGCCTCAGCCTCACCGTGCAGCAGCACCGTGGGGAAAAGGGCAGGCCCACAATAGCTCTGAAGAGGGCTCACAATGGCATCCCCCCCACCCCCCGGCTGACAGCATCTGAAATACTTGGCAAGGGTATTGAAGATGAAAACAAAAAGTAGAATGGTGTAGGGAACTAGGGGAAAGGTGTGACAAGAAACACAATTGAAACTGCGAACGGGTACAAAGAAGCATAAAAATGGTCAAATACTATGTGGGCAGAAAGGCACTAATAGTTGATAAAATACACAAAAGTGAGAAAGTTGAACGTTGTTATTTTCTATATCCCTGGGCCCTGGCTGCCCCCTTCCTAAGCTCATAGGATTCCTTTTTCGTCACCTTGCAGCATGCTGTAGCTCCATAAATTGAGAGCTGTAATGGCATTACATTGCAAATGCTTTTTTTTCGCCCTCTTCTGCTTCCTCTTCGGTTTTTTTCCTCCTCCGGACCCGGAATCTCCGTCACGCACTGTTTAATTATCTGACATTCTGGCAAACACATATGTTGGAAGGGATCCGTCCCATAACCCCTCCATTTGCCCTCATTGCCAATTAGCCCTCTTTTGCCCGTTCCTTCGCTGCACTTTGTTACTTAGACGCAATGAATTGGCCTGAGACGGTATTTTCAAAATGGCAAACTTGGCCGCAGTTTTTATTTCCATAACAACAGAATTATTACACACATTTTGTGAACTCCAGTCTGTAGGTGTGGCACTTGCTCCGTGTCCTGACCTCACCTACTTCCCCCTATACTTTTGTATAGTTTCGATAGTAGGCCCAACTCTCCCAACCCTTTGTGCCTGAGCCTATCCTGCCCATGCAGGTGTCCGGGGGTGGGGAGAGCGCTGTTTCTTTTTTGGGGGAAGCTGAACCTTAGTTGTTACATCGAGACGCCCCCGCCATTAGGCCCCCAAGAGGCGCTGGTCCGGAAGAGCGATGACCCATTCCGGTTTCCTTCTGGCTCATCCGGAGTCTGTCCTTTGTGCTTGGTGGCCCAAACACTGCCACGCCACTAGGTGGGTTACCGCCCACCGTGGCTCCCCTTCCTCTTGTCTCCTCTCTACAGCTCCAACAATTTGGTACATATGTTCCAGAAGAAGAGCTCCATTCCCATTGCAGATAGATGCACACCATCCTTTAAAAAGTATTCAGGGGTTTTCAAGTTGATTAGGCTGTGCCTGATTTGTTGGAAGCCTCTGCCTATGCAGAACTTTGCAATGGCCCCATTCGGTTTTTCCTTGATTTTTCGACCGCAGAGTGGCTCTCAGCCCCTCTCCATCCTGCCCTGGGAATTACCTCCGACCACACATCTCCCCAAGTCGTGCCAAGATTTCCTGTAACGAGAGCATCTTGTCCTTCAACAAAACCCCCCTCCCCAGGTTGGTCAAATCATTCCCACCCAAGTGGATTATCAGCACCTCTGGCTTCCGATGCTTACCCTGCAGTTTTTCCAGCAGCCCTTGTAGCTGTGCCCATTTCATCACCGGCACCCCGTGCCACTAGGCTCAGAACTCACCAACCGTCAGCTCCTCCTGCTGTGCTGTTCAGCTCGCTTTGGCCCTTGAGACAAACGAGTGCCCTACTACCCACACGGTGCGCTTCCTCTTCCTTTGCACTGCTGGTAAATGAGAGGTGGAGGGAACAATATGTTAAATCACATATTTTCCGGTCTGATATATCTTTTGAAACACCCAGAAGACCATCTCCCTAGTTTCATGATGTCCTCCGCCCCCAACCCCCAGCTGCTGCGGAGGTGGCGGCCCCTATCCGGAACGAATGGGTCCCAAACCGACCGTCCGTAAAAACCCATTTTCGCAAGGGCCAGCTCCATCACCTTTTTGAACTGGAAGCGGCTCAAAGCAGAACCGTCCTTATGCAAGAGCAACGGTGCCATCGCCTCCAATGGTTGCCGCTGCCGGAGGAAGTTGGCCACCGCCGCCACCGGGCACACCTGGCTTTTATGAATGGCTTGAAGGGTAAGTGCCACTCCCTTCCCTTTTTGATCGGTCTTTGACCTCCTTACATAAATGACCACCTGCGTGGTGCTGACTTGTACATCCATCAACCGTAAAAACCCGCTCCCTTTGACCTCTTTGTTCTCCGGCACCAGCTCGCTGACCCTGAGTGCCCCAAAGAATGCTACAGTAAAGGCCGCCATGAATAACACCTTCTCAGCCTCGTCGTTAGACACTGTGTCAAGACATTTAATCAACCCATGCAGTTTTATAATATCGATGGGCCGTCTTTTGTCGGGTTTTGGTACCGTCTGCCTACCCCAGCCTCTCAAGGCCAGAGTGATGTAATGTTCGTTGGTGAGGTCCTTTACCCCCTTGAGCTTGGCATAATGTGCTATGGCCGCCAGGTGATACAACACCCATGCTTGGGTTTTCCCGGTCTTCCAGCACCAACCCACCACCAACCCACAAAGGCCTGTACCGCATTCTCACCTTGCCCCTCTGGCAGCACCTCTTTTTGGAATTCTAAAAAACGTTCCCAACATCCCCTGTACCTTCTCGCTGTACCTGGTGCCAGTGCTGTCTCTACCAAGGAGCTCAGATCACCCCAATCATTCCCCACCAATGTTCCTTCAATGGGGTAATTTCCCTCCTTGCTTCCGGGCAGCTTTCTCAGAACCTCTCCCACTGTAAACGAGACAGAGAATCAGCTGCCGTGTTTTTAATACCGGGAATGTGCCGCGCCCTGACCTCGATGTTTAATGCTAGTAAACATTTGGTGAGTTCCCTGAGCAGCCTCAGCACCCTCAAATAGCTTGAAGACCCCATGTTGATAATCTGGACCACTGCCAAGTTGTCAGACCACAAGGAAACCTTTTTGTTCTCGAGGAATTCCCCAACCACAACTTAAATGCCACTACAATGGGGAACAGTTCCAACAGCGTGATTACCTACGTGACCCCTTTTCTGTGCCACTCTAGTGGCCACGCTTTGCCACACCACCTGCCACCCAGGATTGCTCCGAAACCCAGGGACCCAGATGAATCAGTAAATAGTTTGAGCCTCTCGCTGCTTGCCCAGTCCTCCCTCCAAATTGCAACACCATTGGATCCAGACAGAAATTTATCCCACATCTGGAGATCCTCCTTTACCTCCTCTCCCAGTGGGACGTACTGAGAGGTGTGCTGCAGCCCTACCATTTTTAGCTCCACACTTCTGGCAAACACCTTGCCCGATGGTATTACTCTCCCTGCGAAATTGAAGTTACCTTCAAGTGCCTGCAACTCCCTCAGTGTTGCTTTGTTCTTTCCCAACAATTCCTGTATCATGACCTGCAGCCTCTGCACCTTGTCCTGAGGTAGCCTGCATTCGCCTTTTATTGAATCAATTTCAATCCCCAAAAATGTCAGGGTGGTGGCTGGGCCCACGGTTTTCCCTGGCACCAGTGGCAACCCCAAGTGCCTCATTGTCACTCGAAATTCCTCCATGAGGACCCTGCACTCCACGGTCCCTTTTTTACCAATGAAGAGAAAGTCATCAAGATAATGCAACATTCCCCCCACCGTCGTTTTTTGCATCACAGTGAATTCCAGGAAGGTGCTAAAGGCTTCAAAATAGGCACATGAGATGGCGCAGCCCATTGGTAGAAATTTATCATGGAAATACTCCTTGCCCACCTTGAACCCCAACAAATGATGGCTGTCTTTGTGGATCGGCAATAATCTAAATGCTGCTTCTATGTCCGATTTCCCCATCAGGGCCCCCCTCCCAGCTGCCTTAACCATTTGCACCGCATCATCCAAGGAGGCATACTGTACCCTGCACACCTCCTCTGGAATGCCGTCATTTACTGACTGCCCCTCAGGGAAAGAGAGGTGGTGGATCAAGTGGAACTGGCCCTCCTCCTTCTTGGGTACCAACCCTAGTGGTGACACCACCATATTGCCCATGGGCGAGGAAGAGAAGGAGCCTGCCACCCTCCCCAGCTTCAACTCCTTCATCACCTTCTGCTCCACCACCTCTGGCTTCTCCAGAGCTGGCCTCAAGTTGGTCACCTCCTTTCCCCCTTAACCCCCTGCCCCTGGGATCTTAAATCCCCACCTGAACCCTTGCCACAGCAACTTTGCATCAACTTTGTTATGATATATATTAAGGAAAGGAGTCATGGCAAGGAGATTGACTGGCGTGGGCAAGTTCCCTTTAATCACATTTTTGACCTTTATTGCTTTCACCAAATTGGTTCTGCTTGCAGATACTTCACTCTCTTTTTGATTTCTCTTTCTCTTTGCTGCTGCCTTTGTGTTTGGCCTCGCCTGCAGTGGCGCTGCGAGGACCGGAGCTACCACCCTGAGGGTGTCTGTATCTGCAAGCTTTCCCATAAGGACAGTACCCTTCCGCAAACCTCCAACAATTCTCTTGCTCCCCCTGGTGGGTTGCTGCTCGATACACCCAGGAGGAGGGCCCGCAAAAGGACCCCCTACCCCGCTGTGTCTGACCCCCTCTTCCCCTCCATGTCCGGGATCTATCCCCTTGTTGCTTGTCCTCAGTTTCCCTGGCAGGCACCATCTTGTCGATGTACCCCCCGACATCAACCTCATCCCAAGACATTGCAGGCCACACTTGCATTTTCAGTCTGAAACCCTGGTCATAATCCAACCACGCATTACCCCCATACTTCAAATACATATCATGAATATACTGCTCGTATGCTATCATTGAAAGCGCATCCTGTGGATATCTTTCCAACATCACTGACATGTACATCCTAAATGCTTTGAGCCAATTGTTAATGGAGTGCTCCACCTTGGTACTCTCCTTGTCCCTTTTCTCTTTCTCTTTTTCAGACAGCTCCTTCAAACCACCTCCCAATGGTACAATTGTCAGCAAATCAAAGATGTCTACAAACTCCTTCCTCCACAGCCTCTCTTTGGTAACCCATGGGATATGCCATACCAGAGAATTGACTGTCGCCCGCACTGGTGCGAACCCCGGCATTGGCCTACCATAGTGGGTAGCCTGCCCCCAGGCTCCCCCTGCCCCCAATTCGCTTGGACCTGCTGCCGGAGGCTGTGCCGGGTTCTCCCCACCTGTCATGATCGCCACGGGCCCTTGACCCCACCAGCTTTGGCCCACCTGTGCACCTGATGTCGCTTTTGGCCATGGCTGCTGTGCCTCAACACCGGTGTTGGGAGCCCCAAGCCCCACACCCCACCAAGCTTGACCCTTCTGTGCCTCTGCTGAGGTAGCCACCTGAGACTGCTGACTGATGACTGACGAAATCCTTCACACGGCACAGCGTGTCTGCAGGGTCCTACTGCAGAAGCTGGATGTCTCTGCTTGTAGGACCCTGCTCGTTATAAAGGGGCTTGCCCCACCCCATTCTTTTGTTTTGCCCTTCGCGGGCGTCGGGGTGTTTTGGCGCCGTTCCGCCCCCCCGTGCCCTCCCCTTCCCCAGGGGGAGGGGAGAAGTTGGTAGAGGACCCTGCAGCGGTTATCATGCTGCATCCTCCATTTTCTTTGTGCCTTTCCGTCATCCGCGGCATTCTGCCCGTTGCCTTGGGTAAGAGTGCGGTGTGGAGGGCCCCACCACTGAGCTACCCTGCTCTTATCTGTACCTTGGACACAAGATCAGATGCAATTACGAAAATGTGTAAGGCCCATCACTGCTAAAAGCAGGCCTTCTACCTGCAGGGCAGAATATTGTTTTCCAAATTGGCATCTTACACTTTCATAGGAAAAAAAAAACACGTAATTTCCAAACACAAAAATGCTGCTTAAACTTGCATTCACTAGATTTCTTTTAAATGTATGTTTTTGTTGTCAGACTACTACACAAATACCCTGTACATTTTGTGCGTCTTCCTTTGTGTTTTTTCACAGGTTAGATTTATAAAGATGTTACATACTTGTCAAACTGCTTAATCACAACAAATGCTTCTGTTGTGCTGACAGCAGGCATTACCAACAGTATTTTGGGGGATACTCCCAATCCCCTCATAGAAGGGTTGGGCTCTCGAGGTGTAGTTGCTCCTTCGGCGAAATATGGGGCCACTTTGAACAAAATTTCAAGAGCCACCTTTGGTTCCCAGTCCAGCCCTTTGGTCACCCCCTGGGTATGGCCCTGGGTATAACACCCATTCACACCCACGTAGCCAAAGGTTGCATAGAAAGCCAGTTTTATGACAACATAATAACTGATTTTTGACATAGCTTTAGAATCACATGTTTTGCTGTTGTTAGCAATGGTAATACCAGATGTTCTTCATGTTAGATTTAATGGTGCACAATTTATCAACCTCGGAAGGATGAAAGTCTGAGTCTGACTTGTTGGGAATTGAATCAGTGGTCTGCAGTTTTAGCAGGAAGCTAGATTATCCACTGGGCACAATCAGCGAGTGCAAAGGGGCCACCATGTTAGGGAGCCCCTTACATCCAGCAACAGCAGGTCTCACATTCCCTAACCTTTCTGTTTTGCAAATGTAAAACGTAACAGAACGTCAACATTTGTGCGGGTATTGTTTTGAACATCAGTAAAGTCCTGTTTTGGACACATTGTTCTCTTTTCCTGAACCCCTAAGGTCTCGAAGCCCGACCACTGGCAAAACATTATAAGCATTGGCCAAGCCAATAGGTTTGCTTTTGTGTAGGCCTGGGATAACCATTTGCCCTGCACTGCCGTAACGGTACTACCTGGCCGAAATATGGCAGGAGCTGGACAATTCTGTGAGTACCTGGGCATAAGATAGCAGTGTTTGCCTAATGCCTATCTAATACTTATGCACAAGGTGCATCTGTTAACTACGCCACTGTGTGATTTTAAAAGTACTACAGTGAAAGGAATAGATGGGAGGCACACACAATGTTTATAAATTAAGTGGCTGAAGGATAAGAAATGTTTTTCTTAGACCAGAAGCTCATTTACAGCTGCAATTAAAGCCATTAAATCTCAGCAGACTGCTCTGAAATATCACCCACAGGCCCATTACATAACAAACCTTGCTGTTACTGCTTAATAGAGCTGGCTCAAAGAGATCCCAAGAGGATGTGCTCTGTGCGAGGCGGGGCAGCCAGTGGGTGAGAATTGAGGTAGAGATTAACTTAGTCAATGGCTGGGTTAATAACCAAGCAACAGCTACAAGATGTGTTCCCCCTCACATGTCACCGCCCTCCTACCTGAACTCCAATGCAGTAATGTCAGCATATGTGTAGCACTTAAGCACCCACTACAATCCAACACTAAAAAGGTGTGCAGTGTAAAAGTAATGGTAGACAAAACTGCTACGTGCACTGCTCACTATAAAATAGAGTCCGCTTGTTAACAGTATTCACAGCAGTAACACGTGTTTTTTGCTGGATATTTCTTTCATCCTTTTATAGGAGACCTGATCCCTGATTGTAGCCCTAATTCCACTAGCATTTGGAAAATAAAAGACTGCATGCAGACTATTTCTTTTTATTTTGTTCATGTTCTTTTCTTTTTGTACTGTTTAAATGCTATTGTTTCTTTCCTTCTTTTGTTAAATGTTCTGTTTCTTTAACTATGGTTTCTTGTAATAAAGTAGGAAAAGATTGGATGCACCGGTGTACTCTAACTTTCCCGTACAAGGAAATGGAAAAGAAAGTTGGTCGCGCCAGTGAATATCATTTTGAAAGAAATGCTCTTCATCAACCTCACGTTATGCAGAGCTGCCATCCAGATCATAAGGAGCACCCTTATCCAGAACAGCCTGTTTTAATCAATGTCGCTTTTCTTGTTAGATCTTGTACATATATACTTATAATGGGAACATCACAACTAAAAGTCACAGTATGCAATCAGTTGGATGCAAAGCCGGAAATTTCTGACAAAGATAATAATGACATGGAGTCAGTTGGTCAGGTGACCCCCCCCCCCCCCACGGAGGGATCAGGGTGTTTGGTGTAGTATTTGAAGATGTTGTACTGGGATCAAGAGGCCATTACATGAAAAGAAAGATCCGTCAACTCACAAATCATTTTTACTACTCAACTTGGCCTAACTAACATTGGGGGATGATAGTGAAGAGAGGAGAATTCCAAAGGCTAGGGCAGGACTCTCAAGTTGTCCCATTGTATGTGTAAGTTAAATGTGTAGTTTTATACTTTGTATTCTGGCTCTTCTGTTTTACTTTTTTATAGCATAGAATTTAAAACTGGTACCATATATCTGTTAAAGCAATATTTAAAACAATTTCTGCGTAAAATTGGTGTAGGATTGCCCTTTTTCCCAGTGTCATAGAAGCATGTGTATCAGGCACTGCTTCAGCGATGTGGCGCTAATACATATTTGCTGATTTGTGCTCAGGTCAGTATCAGACAATTTTCACTACTTGATTGTTTTACTCTTGCTCAGCAAGAAGAGGTTCACGAGATGGTGTTCCTACTTAATGCTGTAAAAGCATTCAACCTTGTGAAATGGGGATTTCTCTGGAATATTGTGCAGGAAATGGACTTTGCTTCAAGGTCACCAAGATTCTAATGTTCAGAAAAGGATGCCTAAACCGGCTAAATCAACAAAGTTGACAATGCTGGGAATGTTAAGATAGACAGGGGAAAATTCAGAGTTGCACTCTGTCAACCACTTTAAACTTTGTATATCATGTATATTTGATTTCAAAATTGATGAGAGTGATACTGTGGAAATCGATATAATATTGTGACCCCAATCGCATCGTTTGAATGTATGTTGGCCTACGCCAAGCTGTCTAAAGAACACCATGTACATAGGTTCCGCGGCAAGGTCTTGACCTTAATGTATTGTGTAAGCCGCCATCTTGGATCTAGCCGCCATTTTAGGTACTCTTGCAGTGTGGAAGTCACCCTGAATCACAAAATGGAGGCCGAATGACATTTTGAGTAAGACTCCGGCCATGGTGACCTCCGCACACGTGAATAAACAATATGTCCGCAGGCCACTTGTTAGGGTCACGAACTAAGACCTTGTCCTCTCTTTAACCTGTGTGTAAATATGTAACTGTATCAGCGGAACTGATCAAATTATGTAAATTGTGTGTTCGACCTGGCTACGAACCCTAGCCACAGTTCCAAGAATGGTTAACTTGCGAGAGGGCTGGCCAATGCAGGACAAAACGTATAAAAACCCAAGCATCCCGATGATCGGCCTCTCCCACTTTCAGTGCGAACCTTACGTTGAAGGTTCGCGTGTTAGTCAGAGGGCCGAATAGCTATCCGTATGTCAATTGACTTTGGTAACTTTGTAACTTTGAAATAAAGCGCTTTGTATGTCCTTTGTAACCTGTGTTGGTGTGTTTCCTTTTGGGCTTCCCGGCCTCATATCAATTTCTCTGTTTCCACAGTTGGCGCCCGAATAGGGACCCTCAAGATTGATGCCGGATCATTGAAGGTTGACGCAGACTATCGAATAGGGATCGGACGGTGTGATTCTGCGGGCCCGACCGATCGAGACGCGATACCTCGGCAGCGCTGCACGATCCGATCCTTGGGCGATAGTCGTGCGGTCTGACACGGCATCTTGACGAGGGTCCAAATCCGAGGCGGGCAGATTTGCCGAAACCACCGAACGCAGGTAAAAATTCGTTAGTTGAAGTCCTTTGTAAACCGTACGGTCCTCCTTAGGTTTGGTCAGGTGCAGTCGTGACCCGGCTCTTAATTTAACCCTGACAATTTGAATTTGGCGTATTGTATCTGCAGACACAATTATTGGACCAGGTAACACCAATTCTTTGGGAAATGCCTGGGAAATTGTCTAGCTGCTTTAGGGCTCTGTTCCGCAGCGATCGACAATCTTTGGAATTTAGCCGTCCGGCACCACAGGAGGGGTCGCCGGCGTGTACTATGTACTGTAAGTATGGCATTGGTAGTATTGTATTTAATGACATTTGGCACAGACAGACCAGAAATGCCTCCGAATTTCAGTGGCCAATCAATGGTAGTTTTGAGATCCCCCGTATTGAATACTTAAAATCGATCTTGCTTAAGAAAAAGGCTAGGCCAGCAGCCTTTGATGTGTTACAAAATTGGAAAAAGGAAGCATTGCAGCAGCTTAAAAGTAGGGATAAACATGCACGTCGTCATAAAACAAATGCCGAAAAGGCATTGTTCTATGACAAGGAAAAACGATTAGAAGAAGCCCAGAAAATGGATAGAGCTTTCTCGCTCGAGGTCCAGAAAATTTACCCCTCTAAAGATTTCCATGTTTCCGAGGAGTTTATTGAGAAAATATTGAACGAACGGAGGCCTGATTCTTCAGCGCCACCTCCGTATGCTCCTGTTGTGGGCACCTTGCCCGTTCCTGCTATTGTTCCCGTTGCTATTCCCACTCCCCCTGCGCAGCCTACTACTCCTAGTTCTTTGGTTGTCGCTCCTCTGTCTATTACATTGCCTCTCTCCCCTGCACCCTTGTTAAATCCACCTACACTTTCGATTCCGGGGAGTCCCGTGTTCGTTAAAACAGATCCCGGTGCAGGGTCAACAATTGTGACTCGTAGTACTGTTCCTGCGGGCAGGAAACAGGAACTATTTGCTTGGGCTAAGCATTGCATGGAAAAAGGTGATCAAACTGATGCATTTTCAACATTATCTAATTTGCTCGATTTTCCCGAGAAAAATGTTTTTATTGAAGGACTGGGGATTCACTTAAGTGTAATGTGGGGTAGATTGCAGACTTCGGATCTCCCACAAGGGGTGAGAGATCTGAATGCTTTGGCACTTTCGAGGGATACAGAGCAGAAAGTATATGGACATGTTGATAGGTTGTTTGAGTTTAGGAGGGATTTTGAAAAGCTACAAAACGAGGATGATGAGGACGATAGGCTATATGTACAGAAACGGTTCCTTTCGTGCCGGAGATCAGCACCTGAGGAAGTACGAATTTGTACCAAAGACGCGATTCGATGGATCTCGGATTCATCGATACCGCCAGATGAGGTGTATGACACATATAGTCAATACACGGTAGAGATGCAAAGAAAGGTAATCCAAGTGATGGTACAGCACTTACAGGAGGAATGTATAAGGAAGAAGGTTGGTTGCCCCATAGAGTTATTAGGTATTTGTAAAAGAGCTTTTTCGCCCGACACTTCTACATCTGCTTTGGCGCTCGATTTGGCCCTATTGCTCAGTAAGCGGTTGGAGGTCCCTATATCTCAGTTGCCTATGAGAGAGGTCCCTCCAACCCTTGTCCCAAAAGCAGAAATCCCCGCCGACGCGGCGGCTGGTACTCCCGCGGTGGATATCCCTGCACATTACGTATCGCAGTTTGTTCACGTCCCGTTCTCTCGACAGGAAGTGAACACGATTAGACAATCAGTCCCTGATATTAGGAAAAACCCGACAGGGTTTTATAAAGAAATAGAATCCGTCTTACAGTCTTCTGTGTTCACCTTAAGTGACATGGACTTATTGTTTCCAGTGCTTTTGCCAGTCGATGTATGGAAACAGGTACGGACAGTAGATGATGTGCCGGGGCTAGGGGATACATGGGTCAATCTGATTAGAATAGATGGGGAACAACCAGCTGGTGAAAAACCACCCCAGGTAATACTTACCTTACCCGATAGAATAGTTGCTAAACTAAAAACTATAATCCCAGAAAAAAGGATTATTTGGGACAAGCTTACGGCCTGCGTCCAAGGGAAAACTGAAGGTACTACTGAATTCTTTAATAGATTTGAACAGGTGTTCTCTGACTTCTGTGGACAGGATTTAGGCACAGAGTCGGGGAAGAGGTTGTTTGTGGACAAATTTGTACGTGGATTGTTGCCCGACATCCAGTCACAAATTATGTCCTCAGAGAGCGCTTGGCAGGCAAAATCTCAGTCAGAGGTTTTGCATATGGCTCAGTATTATGAGAATCGGGTTAATAATGAAAAAGAGAAAATCGAAAAAAGAAGGGGCGACTTGAAGACTAAGGTATTGTTGCAGCAAATTGTCAGAAACCCCAGAGGAGGTACGACACACACTAGAGGTCAGTACATTCCAAGAGGAAATACTCCTCCGAATTCTATAAATATTAATCAGTGTGCTTATTGCCAGAGGTCAGGAGGCACATTTGGAGGTATGGGTAGGCGACCAAGGGGCCGCCCCGGAGCAGGGGGCCCTGATAGGGGTCAGCTTCTACAAGATCCACAACAACCTTTTTCACGGGAAAATCAGACTCCGAGTATGGACTCGAGAAATATATTTGATCACCCTTCTGCTGCCTATCTTTCTGAAGAACTTCCCTTTGACGAAGTTCTGCCTTACTAGGATTGCCCGAAGCAGCGTTTGGAACCTTTACCTATTCCCGTTATTCAGAAGGGCCCATACGTTGAATTATTGGTGGGGAATAGGAAACATCAGTTCTTGATTGACACTGGAGCACAAAAGTGCTCCATTGACCATTCTAGGGTTCCAAACATCCCACTGTCAGGGCAAACAAACGTTTCTATAGGGTTCTCTGGTATACCAACTGTTTGTCCGGTTTCTGCGCCGGTATCTGTTTCTTTGGGTCCTTTCACAGACCAGTGCCCTTTTCTTCTTACTTCAAACTGCGGAGAAAATTTGCTAGGGTTGAATTTGTTAAAGAAACTGAATGCAGTGATTCATTGTTCCCCTGACGGAATAAGATTAACAGTTTCACCACAGCAACCCTTTAACTCCCAGTACTTGACCCGACCTCTACCTCCCGAGTTTGACATTGTCCCGGAATGTTTGTGGGCAATAGACGACAATGATGTCGGGATATTGCACATCAAGCCTGTTAAGATAATCTTGAAACATGGGGTTAAGCTACCGCGCATTCCGCAATATAAAATTTCAATTGAAGGTGAGCGTGCTCTGAAATGCATTGTCTCCGATTTTGTACATCGTGGAGTGATCGAAGAGATAACAGGTAGCTTATGTAATAGCCCGATCTTGCCAGTATATAAGAAAGGCGACAATGCAATTCCGTACCGGTTTATAATAGATCTTCGTGCTATTAACCGGGTGGTAGCCCCACAATTTCCAATCGTGCCTGATGTAACAACGATCTTAACAATGATCCCTGCTACGGCTACACACTTTAGTGTCGTAGATTTGAAAAACGCCTTCTTTAGTATCCCGATACATGAGGAGAGCAGGTATTTGTTCGCGTTCACCTTGGGGGGACGCTCGTTTACTTTTACAAGGGCACCTCAAGGGTATACTGAAAGTCCTAGTATCTATAGTAGAGCCTTAAAGGAGCAGCTCGACACCCTTGAATTGCCACCTACTTGCACGCTGCTTCAATATGTAGACGATTTGCTCTTGGCTGCAGACTCTGAGAAAGCTTGTAAGGAAGGCACTATATTGTTGCTTGTTCATTTAGCTGAAAATGGTCACAAAGCTTCACTTAAAAAATTTCAATATTGTTGCCAGGAGGTTGCCTATTTAGGCTACCTCCTGTCAAAGGAGGGGAGAAGATTGACACCTGAACGAATAAAACACATTTCTGGCATGTCTGTCCCAAAAACACAGAAGGAAGTCAGAGCCCTGATAGGGATGGCGTCCTACTGTAGACTGTGGATCCCGAATTTTGCCCTAGTGGTAAAACCGATGTTGGCTTTGACGAAGAAGGGCATTTCTCTGCCACTGCCATGGGAATCGGAACATCAACGATCATTTGAGCTTCTCAAAACCGCGCTATGTTCAGCACCGGTTCTGGGTACACCAAATTACGATAAGGCCTTTGTGTTGTTTGTGCATGAATGTGATGGATGTGCTTTGTCTGTGTTAACACAGGAACATGGAGGGAAGAATAGGCCGTGCGGCTATTATTCCTCCGCCCTCGATCCTGTTGCATGCGCTTTGCCGCGATGTCTGCGCGCTGTTGCTGCTGCCGCTGCGTCTGTAAAACAGAGTGAGGGGATGGTCCTAGGCCACGATTTAATTCTGATGGTACCTCACTCTGTTGATATTCTATTGAATAAAACTCAAACGCAACACCTTACCTCTGCCCGGTTGACAAGGTACGAATTAGTCCTATTTGCTCCTCATATCCAAATTAAAAGGTGTTGTGTTCTCAATCAGGCTGAACTCTTACCTCTCCCGCAAAATATTGTTTGCGGTGATGAAGGATCACATGACTGCCTGTATGCCACCGAACAAGAAACAAAGGGCAGGATAGACCTCTCAGATACTCCTATGGAGAATGCGGAAGGGGAGCTGTTTTGCGATGGCTCCTGCTTTAAACTTCCGAATGGCACATCTACAGCTGCTTATGCAGTTACAACTTTCAACAAGATTGTTGAAACTAAAAGGATTCCGCATAACTCCGCGCAGGCCGCGGAGATTATAGCGTTGACCTGCGCTTGTGAGCTCTCCCAAGGGCATAGAGTCAATATTTATACGGATAGCCAGTACGCCTTTGGGGTGGCTCACAACTTCGGAAAACTGTGGTCGGAAAGAGGGTTTCTGACCTCACATGGGACCAAGATTCAGCATGGTCCCTTAATAGTACAATTACTTTCAGCGCTCTCACTCCCTGAACAATTAGCGATCATGAAATGTGCAGCACATCGCAAGGTCATAGACAATGTGGGCAGAGGAAATGCTTTTGCAGATTTAATAGCTAGACAAACAGCCACAGACCTTAGCACAGACATGTACACCTCGAGGGAAGTGAGAGATGTTTGTATAATAGATGAAGGCATTGGGTCTGTGCGAGACATGCAGACTGATGCCTCAGTTGAAGAGTCTAGGAAGTGGGCTGAAGGCATGGGAAAATTGGATGATGAAGGGTGTTGGGTGGACGCACCCAACGGGAAATGGTTGCTTCCTGATTCTTATGTGTTAGCAATGGTTACAATGGCACACGGTCCAACGCATGTGTGTGCCCAGCAAATTACGAAGATATTACAGCAGGTTTGGGTGAATGATAAAATTTTGGAAACTGCAAAGAGACATGTTCAGAATTGCATGATTTGCCTGCAGCACAATGTGGGTAAAGGGACAGTGACTCCAAGGGGAATTTTCGGGCCCCCCTCTGTCCCCTTTGAAACCATTCACCTTGATTTTATTGAAATGGAGAGATGTAATAACTTGAAATATGTTCTTGTCATCATTTGTGCTTTTAGAAAATGGGTCGAGGCTTTCCCTGTCAAAGATGCTACCGCCATGACCACCGCAAAGATCCTGGTGAAAGAGTACTTCCCTCGATTTGGGCTCCCGAGGATAATTTGGTCGGACAACGGCCCCCATTTCATCGCAGCCGTAATGTTGCAAATATGTGTTGCCCTAGGGATTGAGAAACGTTTTCATTCAGCTAGGCACCCTCAAAGTGCGGGGTTGGTAGAGAGACACAACGGTATTCTGAAAAACAAACTTGCAAAAACATGTGCCGACACTAAGCTAAAATGGCCCGACGCTTTACCTATTGTGTTGTTAGCTATGCGCACCACACCCCAGACTAGAACTGGGCTCTCTCCGTTCGAGGTGGTAATGGGAAGGCCTGCTAATATCTGGGGTCTCCCTAAACCTAAAGCCCTGAGGGATGTGGATAATGTATTGCTCATAGATTACTGTAATCAATTGACTAAAAATCTGTATTTCATTTACCACCAGGTGAATGCTGCCTTACCTGTACGGTTTACGGGCCCAGGACACGATATACTGCCCGGTAGCTGGATCCTGGTGAAGGCCTACGAGAGGTCTTCCTGTCTTGCGCCTCGCTGGCGCGGACCCTACCAGGTATTATTGGTCACCAGGACGGCAGTGCGGGTGGCAGGAAAGAAGAACTGGATACATGCAACACACGTTAAGAAGATCCCTCACCCGACGCCACACGCTACAGAAGAAACAGAACCCCTCGCTGGTGCTACAATCTCTGATCTCGGAGTAGCAGGCAGCATTGTGAGTGCGTCGGAGAAGTTCTCTGAGCCTGAGGAGCTCGAGGAGCCGTCCATTTTGTCTCCGCACTCCCTTGATCAATCACTTCCGGAAAATCTTGTTTCGAGCTCTGCGACTTCCGTCGCCACCGACAAGACGCTCCCCTCAGGGAGCGACGATACTTTGCTTTTGGATTCAACAAACTTGGGTACCATCAGGTATAACCTTCGACCACGAAAATAGAACTACCGCACGAGTGTCGTGCATCTGAAAGGAAAGGAGTGATTGAAGTACTGTTGTCTTTCTTTCTTCGAACAAAGGAAAGGAGGGTTCTGTTGGCTAGGGTTGGGAAGGACTAAGAAACCGCGCGGCCGAAGTGCCGCCAGCAACGAACATTGGGGCCGTCGATCAGGATGACCATGATGCCTGCCGCCTTCACCGCTGCTCCCCGTATTGAACAATTAGATAAGGAGGTGACCAAATCGAATAATGAACAATGTGCCTGGGCCCCGAAAACGTACTGTTGTGTTCTCATTCTGATTATTGTTATTTTTGCAACTGCTGCCGTGGGACTTTGGTATTTTGAAGAAATTTATCCTTTGAATACCGACCAAAATCGTATCAACTGTTTTGACTCCCTCTGTACACCTTCACACGCTGTCCCCTAGGGACTCTCGGCATAGACAGAAATATCATAATAACACTTTGATGATAGTGATGAATGCTATGCATGCTATTTTTAATAAGAGTAATTGTTGGATCTGCACTCACTTACCACAACATGGGAACAAGGGACTGGGATGGTATATACATCCCTTACCTTTAACAACTTCTTGCTATGCCTCTCTTAGAGCACTCTTCTTTGGCCGATGGAATGATAGCATCTCAGGGAACTTCGATGGGACTAATTTGAATGAATTTGAAAAACGTGAATTGACTCCCCTGGGATGCTCGCTTTTCGCAAATAGAAGTAAACCTAACGTCGCTTCTATTAGGCCGTCTGATAAACTATCTTTTCCTTTCCAAAATCTAGTTTCTTTTAAGATGGCTCCGATAGGCAATAAGGATGCCATGCCTCCTTCTTATTCTGTGAATCATAGTCCTGATTCAGTTCCTTTCTGTGTACAAAGAAATGGCACTAGGCCAATGGGAGACTTCGAGCCTTGTGTAAATACTGTAAATTTGACTGGGGAAAATAGGCCTTTGTATGTAGGGGGACCCGTTTATTTTGTTTGTGGTAGTTTAGCTTTTCCCTGGTTGCCGAAGGATTGGCAGGGGACTTGTTATTTAGGGATATTGTTACCAGGTGTATTTATAGCCAGTACCTTAGAGGTATCTAAGGCTCGCCCGCGACGGGATAGTAATGGAGACACCCCTGGACAAGTGTTCGGGGATATAGCCAAATCAGTAGTGCCCTTTTGGGGACAAATAGCAAATTCAGAAAACATTAGGGGATTAGCGAGGGTTTTGGAGAAAACGATCAATCGGACCACGGACATACTTTACAATATGACCTTAGAGCAAAAGGCGATAAGATTGGTAGCCCTTCAAAATCGAATGGCATTAGATGTCATTTTAGCCGAACGAGGTGGAGTATGTAAATTAGTGGGGTCCGCTTGTTGTGTTTTCGTACCAGATTCTTCGCCAACAATTTTAAAAGCAATTCAGAATTTACACACTCTCAGTTCTGAAGTCCATATCCCTGTAGGAGACTGGAACCTTAGTACTTGGTTTTGGGATTCTTTACGATCTTGTGGGTGGAAGGTGCTTTCTGTTATTTTAGGTATTTTAGGGATTCTGTTAGTTCTTTGCTGTTGTTTTCAATGCCTCCCGAGTATATGTGGAATGATGGGGGGATGTTGTGCTCAGGTAATGAGCGCAATAGGGCATAAGATATACACCCCGAAGACAGCATCTAAAGAGTTAATGTTGCAAAAAGTTCTTATGAACAACTTTATGGCTATTGACATTTCGCACAATGATGCGGAACCTATGGATGATAATGCCTTCAGTTATTTTCGAAAGTATTAGGAAATGATGTATTAGCACTTGGCATAGGCCAAAAAGGAGGGTCTGTGGAAATCGATATAATATTGTGACCCCAATCGCATCGTTTGAATGTATGTTGGCCTACGCCAAGCTGTCTAAAGAACACCATGTACATAGGTTCCGTGGCAAGGTCTTGACCCTAATGTATTGTGTAAGCCGCCATCTTGGATCTAGCCGCCATTTTAGGTACTTTTGCAGTGTGGAAGTCACCCTGAATCACAAAATGGAGGCCGAATGACATTTTGAGTAAGACTCCGGCCATGGTGACCTCCGCACACGTGAATAAACAATATGTCTGCAGGCCACTTGTTAGGGTCACAAACTAAGACCTTGTCCTCTCTTTAACCTGTGTGTAAATATGTAACTGTATCAGCGGAACTGATCAAATTATGTAAATTGTGTGTTCGACCTGGCTACGAACCCTAGCCACAGTTCCAAGAATGGTTAACTTGCGAGAGGGCTGGCCAATGCAGGACAAAACGTATAAAAACCCAAGCATCCCGATGATCGGCCTCTCCCACTTTCAGTGCGAACCTTACGTTGAAGGTTCGCGTGTTAGTCAGAGGGCCGAATAGCTATCCGTATGTCAATTGACTTTGGTAACTTTGTAACTTTGAAATAAAGCGCTTTGTATGTCCTTTGTAACCTGTGTTGGTGTGTTTCCTTTTGGGCTTCCCGGCCTCATATCAATTTCTCTGTTTCCACAATACCAGGTGTATGGCTATATGGGAATTATATGCTGTTCCTAAAGATTTCATGTGAAAATGACAATTTCACTCTGTAATTGATTTATCAATTTTATTTTTACTTTTAAACCCAGTGAACTTACAGTTATTATTCATGAAAATTATAAGTATTTGGCTCAGGGTTTCAGGATCTATTGATGACATTTCCAATCAGAATTGCCTTCTGGTTTTGGATTCATATACATGATTATTTAAGCTATTTTTGTGTCTTCCACTTTGTTTTCAGGGAGAATTAACTCTGAGGGAATAGTTACACAACCTGAATGCTTATTTCAATTTCAACCATTTCCCTGAAGAGTAGACTGCGCTGTCAGGGCTGCATGATGAAGTCCCCTGCCTGTGCACGTGGCTAGTGGTAATGGGGCACAGATGTTGTGATCCACACCAAGATACTCAGAGCAGAGGAGGTACACTGGGGGACTCCTCGAACCATCCCACCATTCCCCAGTTCTAAGGCAGAAGAGTATCACTGGTGGAACACCATTGGTCTATCTGTCCCTCTACAACATTCACATATGTGTCTAGAAGACCTCTCACTTAGTGGCTCTTTGCATTGCAGACCCCCTTTTTGGCAGTCTAATCTGGGAAACATTGTTTATAGTATTACCGGACCTTGTAGGTTCTGTTGTAGTTTGCCAGTGACATTGAAGGCAGAATATGCACGACCACTGCCTGTTCCCATGACATGCTCAGTTCTGCGACATCTGGAAAGCACACCAAATTTCCAAGATAGCGGCCTGGCCTAAAATCCAACATAGCAGAATTCCATCACATTCTGGTGATATCTAATTCAGTCTGGTTTTAATCAAAGCACACAGGTACACAAACTGACAAATGAAAAGGCTCAAGGGCTAAGGACAGGTCCCTGTAAATGGAGCTGGCAGTTAGACAAGGTTATGGGTGTAAGGAGTGGAAGATGAAGAGGAAGAGGTGACTGGAGTAGAAAAGAGATGGAGGCACAGAAGGGGAATAAAGAGAAGGCTAATGTCGAGACAAGAGGAGGCTGAGGGGAGCAGAACAAGGATGTCAAACAGAAAAGGAAAGAGGATGAAGGTGGTGACAATATAACAGAGGTTGGAGGAGATATTGGGAAGAACACTGAGCTTGGTAGGAAGCACCAGGAGTGTGTTGAGGGAGATATTGCAGAGAGGAAGTTATTTGGAAGGAAACACCAGAAAGAGGTTTGATGAGAAATGTAAGAGTGGAAGGAGGTTGGAAGAAAACACCATGAGGAGGTTGAAGGTGATATTAGAGAAGAAAGGTGGTTTGATGGAGACTTCAGGAAGAGATTAGGAGAAACACTTAAGGAGAGTTTTTGAGGGTCAGAAGTAGGGTAACCTGACCCCTTAACCAGGTGAGCCTGGGAAGGGTGGAGGTGTGAACATCTGGAAAAGCATCATTGAAGTCTCTGAGGAGAGACAGGATCAGGACGAGAGGATAATGGTACAAGAGAGATCCCTTTAAGCATGAGAATATGATGATCCATCTAAGAGGAAGGTACGGATGGGGCATTGGGGAAAAGTTCCATGAGCCTGGCAGAGAATGAATAAGAGAAAAGCTTAAAGATTCCCCTGGACTACTGGCCTCCTAGTAGAAATTCTGAGACGGTTTGCATTATTACCCTAAATTCGTATCCCCCTTTACTTGCCCCAAAAACATCTACACTTACAACTTCTACATTCACTTATTCAGACATTTACCTCTACATGCATTTACTTCATGTTACCTTTAATTTGTCTTCATCTTCTGATGGTCATGGCGGCAATGGATATGGCAAGGTTAGCTGTAAGGTAAGGGGTTGGAGTCCAGGAGTGGTTAGGGAGAAGAATATGGGTTCAAAAAGGAAGGGCGCAGGGTTTCTCCCCCCTGTAATGGTGAAGTGGATGTTGAAAGAAGTCAACAACAGAAGAAGTAAATGTCTCAAGAGGTAAATGCAACAAAGTGAAAGTATGGCGAATTAAATACAGAAGAATTAAGGATATACACCTGGGTTACCCACATTCTACACTTGTCCATGCCTAACATGCAGAGAAATGCAGGCCCAGAGACCTCATAAAAGGAGCAAAGGACTAAAGACAGTGAACCAAGCAGACAATAAAGAAGTGAAGGAGTCCCCTAAAGGCCTCAGGGCTGTGAATGGCTGTGATAAGGGATGGACCCTGTAAAGAGATTACTGTAAAGAGATTACCAATGTATAAGACGTGAACTATTAAAAGTAAGGGGAAGCAATCATATTTTAAATGAAGTTTTACACATTTGCTGATTTGGCCCTTCCCTGTAACTAACTCTAACAAACATGTATTCATATATACATATATATATATATATATATATATATATATAGCATATAGGCATAGAGCAATAGCAGGTGTATGCCTTGTGTAAATCCTATGGCTGATGAGATTGGTGGGACTGACTACAAAAATATTCTACAATGCATTACATCTACGTGGGTAATCAGTCCCTAACTTGCAAACATATTACTGAACTCCCACCCTGTAATTTCTGAAATGGATAATTATACCAGATAAATGCTCTGAATAGTACTGTGCATTACTAACCCACATTGTTCAATCTTATGTTGGAATGCACTTACTGTGTCCGAGGCAGGCAAAATGGTTCAGGCTGAGAAAAACCTATTAGCATGTACCACAGTGTGAGCAGGTTGAGTTTTGCATGGTAGAAGACACACGTATTACTTATCGTTGGTTTTGAAACATATTAGATTCCCAGATATAACAACACAGAAGTAGCAACAAATATATTAATATTGCGGTTGCAGAGGTTATAGATAGGACAGTGATACAGGCCCTGTGTTTAGGAGTTGTATACAAAGTCAAGTTTTTCTGTCAGGTGCAAGGAAAGAGCTGAAGCAGGTGGAATGTCAAGGTCGTGGTCTTGCGCGGAGTTAGCACATACACCTGCCTCCCCGTTGGGTCTTGGTGCCTGGAATATTCAAAACACAGGCCTCCGCAACCCGCCAGGGAAAGAGGTGAAGTGGGAAAATGGAAAAACAGACTCCCCTCTTTCCCCTCTCGCGCCTGGACTAAAGGTTCACGGCCCAAGCACCCGCCACGAGAAGAGTTTGCCCATCTACCAGACGACCAGATACCCTGGTACAGGAACATAAGGATGTGTCCATCTGCCTGCCCAGCAGCCCGCCCTGCCCATGCCGATGCCTGCGGCATGGATCAACTGGACTAAAACTATACATCGTTAGAGATGCCATGACGACCTAGCCAACGGATAGCACACCTGTGCCAACATACACACTACACACTCCCGCACCAATCTACATGAAGAATATACTCAGTGCTATGACGTAGGCGACAGACATACTCACGGACGTGCATCTTTATTATTTTCCACATAGGCTTTCAAAATGCAGAAATGCAAGACGCACCATGAACTCATCTAAAGAGCTTGCTTACGCTTCTCCTACACGTAGGTGCCATAATGAGGATTATAACGAAGACACAATACTGGTCGTAAGACAATACGAGTTTATAACCTAAAGCGCCTGTGCACCAGACGGTTCCACCTATACACTAGGCCTGAGTAGGCCGCAAGCAAGAGCTCCCGTAGACGTTAACAGAACAAGAGTCAGGTTGCTGATCCTGCAGAATGAGCCTGGGGAAAGCAGACAGCCAAGGTCGTAATGTTGCAAACCCACATTCCAAAAGCAGACCATCAAGGGCACGATGTTGCAACCTCGCACGCTGTGCACCAACATCAAAGTCGCACCTGCAATTAAACCAGGCACACAGTGGAAAAACAATATTAATTGTGCAGAATTCTGCCTCAAACACGGTCCCATCCCACGTGACCAAGCCGAACCTGACGAGATGCAAAGCCCAGGAGGAAAGAGGCATCTGGATCCCTCGTTACAAGACACAGGCAGATACACTTGAAAGGATCAATGGACATCTGCGACAGTGGGAGTAGTCGGCCGTCCAGCTCATGAATAAGTCTTCACATTGTCTGCATGTACCAATAGTGAAACATTGTTGCAAATTGCAGGTACACCGAGAGCTGGGAACAGCGATGGTCCCAGGCTGGGAAGCTCACGGGCACACCAATCAGAACATGGGGCTCTTATCACTGACGACAGTAATATTAACCAATCATTAGGAGTCCTCATGTAACAATTCTCATGTATCTAATTGTAGGGACAACCCAGATATATCACCTGACTAACCCTCGGCCACTCATATTATTCTCTATACGTATGCTATACTAACCCTACCACTCGAGCAACCAATTAAGAGTGGCGATAGGTTTTTTGTTAATTTTCTAGAGTGACGCAGGTAGCGCGTCATACTACAGTAAAAAGGGCCTGCGAGCCCCACGATTGTGTGTGTGTCAGGTCAGACGCGTATGATCCTTGACCCATCCCTGCCGTTTGTGTTTAATAAACAGCAGAGTCACATTGCTTCTTGTGTGTGTCTCATACTCTATCTCCTTTGGGATATACGGGAGGAGTTGGGGCCTCCCTGCCCGGAGGTCTGCGGACGGCCCGGCCGACCCCGGCAGAATTTCCCCCGACAAGTTGGAGGCACTGCTGAGATCTGTTTAAGATCGGCATTTTTACTTTTACTTTTTCCAGGCACTCCAGTTGCAAGAAGGCCCGGCGGCGCGGCCCCCTCTGCCGTCGCCCCCTTCTGAGGACTACAGGACCGTCGCGGAACTGCGAGAAGACCGGACAGCGCAATCCGAATATTGGCCCTCGGGAGCCGGTTGAGAAGTATCCCGCCCGCGGTTGGCGAGTGTCCAGACGTGGTCCAGACGAGGGGAGGTGGTGAGCCGCTTGGAGGGGTGCACGCAGTCGAGCGGCCCCGCATCAGGAGAACTTGGTGAGCATGCCACGCACAACAAACAATGTGAAATTGTGAGGGAGGGGGGAGGAATTAAATACGGGAGCACAGGTGAACGGCGAAGGTTTGATAGTTTAGTGTTAGAAATAGAATGAATGATAGTTGAACAAGCGCGAGAGCAGTTGGCAACGTAACGCGAGAGAAGGGGGCGGAGTGCGAAAACATTGATTGGCCTAGGCCGCGACTACGTGTAAGGGTGTGTGTGTGTGTGGTTTCCTACGATTTGGCATTTATTGATCAATGAGTAGATGAGGATCCCTATTGTTCGAGCAAGACACTCGATAGGTAGATGACGTTTCCCTGTAGGCGGTAGCTAGTTAGTTGCCTAAATACGGAAGATAATTGGCTGGTTAAGCCCTCCTGTCGAGGGGCGTATCACACGCGAGGCGACGCAGCGTGCGCAGTCCGATTATATTGTTGATTTGATTACCTTGTTCCAGGAGTGACAGGAAGACAGCTGTGGGGTTAACGGGGGTAGATTGCAGGTGTATTCTGGATTTAAAGAGTATATGAAGAACCTACCAGTAGCTCTACGTGATCGGTGACGTCACCAATAGGGTTTTCATAGGATATCGCAAACACGAGGCATCCTCGTTGTGAGAGTGTTGAGGAAGAGAACGGTGGTAAGGGAGTGGAAACGGAGATAAACGGTGAAACGAGTTGATCGAGAAAAGGCGAAACGGGGAACGTGGCTGCGCACGGAGAACGCCGGCCACGGCAAGTGTAGAAGGGGGAGGAGCACGTGAAAACAGGACGACTGTATAAGAACGTAATAAGGGGTACGCAGCCGCAGGGGGCTGCGTACGCTTCGGCCGCAAGGGGGCCGTAAGGGTGTTGTATAAAGGAAGAAAGGCAGAGGAAAATGTACAAATGTAACATACTATATTTTTATAATTTTCCTTAAGCGGACTATCGTAAGTCCCCAAACTTACGGGGCCAGGTAACGATATAAGGCTGTATATTGTAAACTACTAGTGGGATAAACTGATACCAGATTAAGGGAGGGTAGCGAGTGGAGCGCTACTATGTCATACGGAACAGGATCGGGAGGGTGGGGGAACACCCTCACCACGCCACTACAATACATATGCACAACACTGCCACCCCATAGGGAGAAACTGATTAAGTATAGCATAGAATGGACCCAGGGGACGGATAACAAAATGCTAACACCGTGGCCGCCTAACGGTAGCTTCGATCCATATGCCCAACATTCACTATTAAATCATCTGCACAATACATATAAAGGGAAGAAGTTGGCAAACCACATGGAGGTGTTTAACTTATGGAGGATGTTCCAGGGGTCCCGACCAGGACCAAATGGAATATTCACTATGGGGGAAATACCAGAAGAAACAGAGATTAAGGAGGACGGAGAGGATGGGAAACAGGGGTATGAGGACCCAAACAACACAGGGAACAGAGGTGAGGGAGGAGAAAAGAATAATAAAGCAGATGAAATAAAAAAGGAACCGAGCAATGATATACCCATAGTAGCGGGAGTAAAAACAGAGGGAGGGGGGTTGTACCCTTTAAGAGAATTGGGAGAAATAGAAAGACGACAGTTAAGGGCGGCTGAGGGATACTCGAACCCGGCATACAGCCCTCCACCATATGTGGCTCATAGGAAAATGCCAGCAGGGGAGGGGAGGACTGGAGAAGACCAGACTGTGGAGATAGGAGATGATGAATGGGTAGCTGCACAGATATTATTAAAATTACGAGGTTCATTAACAGGAGAAGAGAGGGAGGTAGTGAAGAAAACAGACAAGGATAATACCAGGGAGAGTGAATTGAGGGGGGAAGAGCTGTTAAGACAAAAGGAAGAGATTTTGGAGGAACGATTAGCAAAACTAAGGGATGAACAGAATGAATTGACCAAGCAGCTTGAGAGGGAAGAGAGAGAGAGAGCGAGGAAAAGGAAAGAAGGTAAGAACGAATTGGAAAAAATAAGGGAACGAACTGAGGAGCAAAGGAGAGAAGCTGACAGGGTAAAAGCAGCAGCAGAAAGGGTATCAAGAGTAGTACTGCGGGAAAAGAAAAGGGAAGAAGAAGAAAAAGAAAAAGAAATGGCAATATGGAGGAGGAGGTTACTATCAGAATCAACTAAGAAATACGAAGAAGAGAGGGTGATGGAGAGTATAGTAGAAAAAGAAAGGGCGAAATGGGAGAGGGAGAAAGAGGATGAGAAAATATTAGAACAGATGAGAAGTGAAGTGATGGAGGAATTGAAAAGGAAGAGGGAGGAAAATAATAAGGAGATGGAGGAAAGGTATGAAGGAGAAAGAGGAGATAGGGGAAGAGAGAGTGGAAGATGGGGGAATATATATGATGACACAGAAGTAGCAACAACATCAGCACAAAGGGGAGCGGTTGACAAAAGAGAAAGAGGAGAACTGGACCTAATAGATTTACAAACAGTAACGATCAAGGGGAAAAAGACCGAGTGGGGGGGTGCCGTTTATAAATAGCTTTTGTAGTGAGGAAGAGAGAGTGGAAAGTGAAGGGAGGAAGAGTGAAAGGGAAAGCTTAGATAAACTATACATCACCCGGACCAACATGGACTCACCATGGATCAGTAGGAGAAAGGATGAGATGGAGAGAAGTGAGGAGGGAAAGACAGGAGTAGAGGAAAGACGGGCAAATGAGGACGCAACATCCCCATCCCCTTCATCCCCATCACGCCCTCCCCTATCGCACCCTACATGCTCAACCACCTCACGTTCGTTACGCAAAATAAAACTAGCGCCCTTCACCGACGAACGGACACCCTATACATGGCGGCTTAGAGACCTCCCTAGTCGCAGGCAGGTAGGAGGTATACACATGCCCACATTAAATACAGACAAAGATGGAGAAGAAGGAGGTATCAGCAGGGGAAATAAAAACGAAAGTGAAAATGTGGAAGAAAGGGAAGAGGAAGAAGGGTGTGAGGATTCAATAATATGAAATACAAAGGGTGAACCAAGACATAATTAAATGCCACTTTTGGAGAGAGGTGGGGTTAGACCATAGTATGTTCCTTGGAAGCATACCGATAAAGAAAATATAAAATGTAGGCTCCCATCATTAAGTGGAGGTGCGGGTAAATGGATATATGAAATGGAAAAACACACCGCAGGACAGAAGCTAGCAGTAGGAGATGTAAAGGGCCTTTTAATATCAATATTAGGGGATAGAGCGGATGACATATGGAAAAGAGCGGGATTTCATGGGGTAACAATAACAAATACATTGCACGATGGGGCACCGTTCGCAAACTGCAGACATGCACTATGGCAGGCATTGAGGGTACAGTACCCAGACACATCAGATATAGGAGCAATTACATCCCGTAAAATGCATGAGAACGAAGATCCTGTTGATTATATTCAGGAAATCCAAGAGAAGTGACGCATGGAAACTAGAGAACAATGGGATAAAACACCAGCAATATTTTACCATATACTGGTACAAGGGCTCCCGGAAGGAGTTCAGAAACAACTAAAGAAAGTAGTGGGAATGGAAGCAAAACCATGGCCCGAAATACAACTGACTATAGTGCATCATTGTAGGACATGGCAAGGAAAAATGAAACAAAAGGAAGAGGACAGGAAAACGGAAGAGGCTAAATTAGTACAGAAAAAGCTTACTAAGTACACAATGGAAGGGGCACTAATAACTACACCTACAACAATGACCCAAAGCCCCACACAAGTAGTGGCTGCACAAGATTCCTCACAAATACCACCTCACAGATTACAACACAACAGGTGCCGCCACTCCAACCATACACGCCCAACATGGGAGGAGGATACCCAATGCAAGGAGCTGGATATTACAATTATAACAGGGGGAGAGGAGGACTTATGAGAGGGAGAGGGTACGGGTATGGTACCCAACCGCAGGTGGGAGGATTTAGAAATTCCTACCCCACAGGGCAACCAGTATACCAGGACAACACAGGGAGCTTTCCATGGCAGAATAGGGAACCACTGGTGTGTTGGAGCTGTGGACTATTGGGGCACATGTCACGCACGTGTAGCGTTAGACCAGGAACACCATCATGGAGTAATCAGGGACAACCACGGCCCGCACAAGTACAGCAAGGCATACCACAACAGCAAATGTTGCCACAAGGAAATGAACAACAACAACAATTAACACAACAACAGCCCCAAACATTGCCACAACAACAGGTAGTGATCACACAACAACCACAAATACCACAAACGCAACTGGGTAGGGTGACGGTTTTGGGACACAACCCTTATACCGGGAATGGCCAGTCGTTGTACCCCCAATAGGACAGCCCACAGACGGCCTTGGTCTGTCCCATCCTGTCAGTAACACCTAATAGTGCGGAGGAACCACGCATAGAGGTAACGATAGGTGACAAAAAATTATCATTCCTTGTTGACACCGGGGCGACCCGGTCTTGCATAAGGGAAGGTAAATTTAAGATGTCAGGTGAGACCATGAACACCCAAGGATTCTCTGGGGCTAGAGGGTTGGTTCCCTTTACTGATAACATTCCCTTATCTATTGGAGATTACGATCTGTCAGTCCCACTTTTATATTATAGTGCTTCACCAGTAAATATACTGGGGAGAGATATAATGAACAGGTTGAATATGACGATCTCCTTTACTGAGGACGGCATAATTTGCTCTACTCCAGGGATTAACATGCTCACAGCACGGCAAATTATGCAGGCATACTGTGGACAGACAGCGATTAGGGCGGAGCCAGTAGATGGTGAACTCTTCCAGTATGGAACGGAAATGGCAATTGCATGGATGCCAGGGATAGAAGGGAAAATATGGAGAAGGCCAGCAGCCTATCTGTTCAGACCAGAAACACCTGTTAATGAACCAGAAGGGAAGGTGGTTTCAATGGATATTGAGAGCATTATTGCAACAGCTGATTATATTGCTGTACATGCCCAAGACAGAGAAGGAAGAGCATGGAGGGCAGTGATAGCATTAGCAGAAGGATGTAGGCTCACCCAGGTGTCAGATGAAGAGCTGTTTTCAGATGAAAAGGAGGAAGGTGAAATGGTGTTTATGATGAGTGTGGAAATATGGCTAAGAGTGGCCTACAAACAAGTAGCACAGAAAATTGCAATGGCACTTGAGGCACCCGCATGCACCCCGGTCCCTTTCTTTAAGGACGACATGTCAAAGGTACCCAAATCATTGTGGACTACTGGCCCCTATGACGTGGGCTGCATAAAAAGTATAGGGGGAGTAAAAATAAAATTGAAAAAAGGTGCAATACTCCCCAGAGTAAAACAGTACCCACTATCAAAAGAGGCAGATGAGGGCATATATGAAACCATAACGGCCCTTATAAATAATGGTATATTGGTCCCCTCAGAATCACCATGTAATACGGCTGTGTACCCAGTGCGCAAGGCAAAAGGAGGGTCTTGGCGCTTTATACAGGACCTCAGGCCCTTGAACAACATAGTAGAAGCGGAATATCCCGTAGCTGCAAACCCAGCCACAATATTGTGTGGCATTCCAGCAGAAGCATCACGATTTACAGTGATCGACCTTAAAAATGCTTTTTTCTCAATACCATTACACCCAGACTCACAAGATCTGACGAGCTTCACTTACAGAAACGCTAAGTGGAAGCACACCAGATTACCACAAGGGTATTGTGAATCACCTTCAATTTTCAACAGAGTGATACAGATGGATTTGGGTAACATTGAAGTAGTAAGCACGGTGTTGAAGTATGTGGATGACATAATAATTTGCAGTAAAAACGAAAAAACATGCAGAGAGGGCTCATTAAAGATGTTGACAATATTGGCTGACAAAGGTTACAAGGTAGACATGGAAAAGATACAGTACTGTCAGGAACAGGTACTTTACATTGGTCAGCTTATATCCCAACATGGAAGAAAGATCGCACCACAAAGAGCACAAGCTATTTCGGCCACTCCAATGCCACAAACTGTAAGGGAACTGCAGCAGTTCCTGGGGCTCTGCAACTACTGTAGAGCTTGGGTATTTGATTACAGTTCATACATAGGACCCCTGCTTGAGGCGTTACGGGAAGCTAATAAAGGGGAGAACAAACTGGGGTGGACGAGGGAAATGAAAGAAGCTTTTGATGAATTAAAAGATGCGATATCAACTGCTCCGGTGCTGGCATCCCCAGACTATGAGCGGCGATTGTTTATAATTTCACATTGTGACTCAGCAGTAATGAAAGCAGTGTTGGCTCAAAAAACAAGCATGGGCTACAAACCCGTAGCATTTTACAGTGGCCACTTAGATCCTGTAATGTTAGGCCACTTCCCCTGCGAACAAGGTCTCGCCGCAGCCGCTTTTGCGGTGGAGAAAGCATCAACAATAACCATGGGGTGCCCGACTACACTATTTGTGGAACATGCACTTTTTGCAATATTAAATAAACCTAAATCCACCCTAACCACGCAAAGAGCATCAGGTTATGAGATCATTCTATCCAGAGCTGAACTATCAATTGTTAGATGTAGCACGGTCAACCCTGCAAGGATCCTAGCAGAAGTAATTGAGGAGGGAGACTATGCCCATGACTGTACTGAAACAACTGAAATGTACTCATGTACTAGAAAAGTTGAGGAAAACGCACTAGAGGGGGGTGAGCTGTTATTTATTGATGGGTCATCAACTATCGATCAGGGGGATGGTGTGAGGAGGACTGGGGCAGCAGTGGTGAAAATGATGGAGGTACCGGTGTGTGTGGCAGTGAAATGTGTACAATTCCCACAGCATTACTCCGCTCAAGCAGCTGAACTGGTCGCACTGATCTTGGCGTTGAAGGAAAGCTTTGACAAACGAGTGACTATATATTCCGACAGCGCATATGTTACATCAACTGTCCACTCAGGGTTGTCGAAATGGAGAAGAAGAGGGTTTAGGAGAGCTGATGGCACCCGAGTGCAACATGCTCTCTTATTGGCTGAACTGATTGAAGTAATAAATGACCCCCAAGAACTAGCTTTAGTAAAATGCACCGCACACACCAATGGTGAAGACCACGTCTCAAAAGGGAATGCAGCAGCAGACGCACATGCGAAGTATGCTGCATACTTTGGTGAGATATGGAACCCCCCAGAGTCACAGAGAGGGAGAGGGAGGGGAATAGCAAAAGAGATGTTGTTAAGAGAAGGGTACACCCAACTCCCAGCAACACAGATTATGGAGCTACAAGCGGCTACACCAATGGCCGAAAAGGAAATATGGGTAAAAAGAGGATGTACAATGTCCCCAACTGACGCACTATGGCGCCAGGGTGGCACTGGAAAGGTTGTAATACCATTGGCACTTTTGAACACTGCCCTGAGCCAACTACATCATCCAGCCCACACAGGCAAGGAAGTAATTGCAGCACGAATTAGGGAAGACTGGTTCTGCCCCGAGTTAAATTCGCATGTGTCGAATTTTATCAGTAACTGTATCACATGTCAACAGTTTACGGCCGGCCACACTCTAAAGGTGATAAGAGGTACTATACCCCGGCCAGAGGGACCTTTCCGGCATCTCCACATTGACTATGTTGATATGATCAATATATGTCAAGGAAATAGGTATATGATTGTAGTAGTATGCCCATTCTCTAGGTGGATTGAGGCAGGGCCCTGTTCACACCCAGATGCATTTAGAGCAGCCAAGTTCCTAGTGAGGGAGGTCTTCCCCCGGTGGGGAGTGTGCGAGGTGTTAAGGTCAGACAATGGCCCACATTTTGCAAACGAGATGTTTCAGCACATTACATCGCTGCTGAACATTAAACATAAATTTGCATGTGCATACCACCTACAGGCCAACGGTGTATGTGAACGCCTGAATGGCCTATTAAAGGAGGCAATTGCAAAGATACAGCAAACAACAAAGAAGAGTTGGTTATATTGTCTTCCATTAGCATTATTTGAGCTAATGAATAGGCCAGGGTCCGACCACCACCTCACTCCCCATGAGGTGGTTACCGGACGTCAAATGCGCCTTCCCCTAACGCCAACGTCAAGAGCATTTACCGACCACGAAAGCACTGCAAGTGTTCTGGGTGATGAAATGTACCAATATGTGTCTTCTTTGATTACTAGTGTGGTGTTTGTGTCTCAACAGCTCGAGCGCACATGGGGCGGGTCTAATAGAAGCCAACAAGAAGACGGATAAAGAACTGGAAAAGGAAGGACTGTGTAAGGTTGCTAAAGGTGACCACGTACTACTTTGCAACTTCAATAGGAAATGGAATGACCCACGCTTTACTGGTCCCCATCTGGTAGAGGAGGTATCAACAAGAGCAGTAAAGTTACAGGACAAGCGTGCCTGGAACCACCTACACAACGTAAAGATCTACAGACAACAGACCCGCCCCAGCGCCACCGACAGGTCCATTGAGAGAACAGCAACAACATCGACAACAGAAGAAGGAAGTTCTACCACAGCTAGCGGCCCAAGTATTCCCATACCTTGTCACTCCCCAGACTCCCCAGAGACAATAACTGAAGAAGAAAGGGGTGATCCCCATCCAGCCCACCCCATGATTACACGCTCAAAGAGTAAAAGCAACGCCCACCGGTTGAACCCAAACACCCCCTGCCCACCATCCACTGACCCCTGTACCCATTACAGTAGTAACTGAACTAAAGGACATTGCCTCGCACAAATACACATGTAAACACGTGAATGCTCTCTTTTCTTTTCTCTCGGACATGCAGGAACCGCGTATTATTGTATTGCTAAGAAAGTAGATAACTAACAAATTCACTGCCCAGGAGTAGATGGCACCCTCAGACGATAATTACCCAGAAGAATTGTCACACCAATTTGTATATGAAATAAAAAGGCCAACGTACCTGAAAAGGAAAAGGGTACGCGTCTACTACACAGCGTTCCTTTTGGCCATAGAATATTCGATGCCCCACCTCCACCCATACTTACCTGCCCTAAGAGATAGATCGCTTAGAGTAGCGTGGGAACAGCTCTTCACCTGGGCACTGAATGACTATTTGATAGGGAGAGCTTAACAACATTAATTAACATTTAATAATCAGCATATTGAGAATTTTCAGGCGGGCAACTCTAACATCGCATCGCGTAACAACATTAATTAACATTTAATAATCAGCATATTGAGAATTTTCAGGCGGGCAACTCTAACATCGCAAGAATTCGCTGCCGGACTGCAGCAAGGTAAGAGCAAAATGCCGGTGAAATTAGCATATGTAATAAAAGTAATAGGGATTTTGATAATCACCGGGTTCGTAGCTGCCTCTGTATGGCAGTACAGCTATGCTATCAATATTATTGCTGTCCCCAAACCTAACACACCCCCATCCCCAGCTGCAACAGGTGTTACGTCAGGAGATATTAGCAAAATTGCGCACAAGCAGAATAGAGTACAACGCAGCACATACTCAGATAATAAAGGTATTGACAATTATATACAAGATTCAGCACACGTCTCAAACAACATATGGTATCAACACATGACCCGCATTGGTAAGCAGACAACAGAAGACAGCTGCTACGTTTGCTCATTAATACCATACGCCATGAGCGCTTCTCGAACATTTGTTGCCACAGAAATAGACGAAAAAACAGCACGGTGCATAATATACTTGGCACTGTTCCAAACGAAAGGAAGATTTCAAGGAACAGTGGTGCATATGACGTGGAAAACACGAGACTCATACCCAGACGAAAACAACTTCCTCAAGACTTATTTGAGTTACCACAAGAGCAGTTTACATGCTGAAGCATTTAGATACATAACAAGTGGTCCTGCAAAAGGAGAAACAAAGAAAGTAACACTGCAGTACTTATCATGTGATTGGTACGCCACTGAAGTTCCTGGTAAATTAGGATGCTGGGAGAGGCCATTGGTGACGATAACGGGGAAAGTATACTTGGACAACAAATGGGAGATAGGAGTGGTTGGCAGCAACATGGTAACAAAAGAAACTATTTCAACTATCGATGCGCACAATCACAGATGTTGGACAACTTGGATCAAATACGTGCCTATGCTCACATGGATAGAAACGGATGAAGACCCGATAACAATACTGCCGTTGACTGCGCCTAAAGTATGCTACCAACATAAAGTAGAGGTGGACATAGGATATAACACCAATTGTGGAAGCGTGATGGAGTTACCTGAGGGGGGAGCAGGAACAGCAGTGATAATGGACCATTACTGGGCCTGTGGAGAAAAGGCATATCACACGCTGCCCCCTCTGTGGAATGGTGTATGCACGATGGTGCACGTCAATGTACCATCGCTAGTGGTACCCCAGAAGCATGTGAATGTGGCAAACTTTCCCAAAATGGATGAAGGGGACAAGAGAAATAAGAGATCTGCACCGCCTTAGGGGGAGCCAGGGAACAGGACCAACGGCAATGATACTGTCCTAAACAGACGGAAAAGACAAGGGGAACCTCTGACAGGAAATTACCTATGGGGAAGGTCGGAAACGGCACTCACTTCGATTCCGCCAGAACAGAGACTATTCAGCAGAGCAGCAATGTTCTTCTCCTCAATAATACATCCAGGACTGCAGGCTTACGCAAACGCAAAATGGCTCCAGATAACTAGATGGGAACTCATGATGACCATCAATTCTACAGTAAACGGATTCAACGCAATAAAAGAAGAGCTGCGAGCAATAAGGATGGTAGCACTGCAGAACAGATATGTATTGGACCTCCTCACCGCCATTGAAGGAGGAGTTTGCGCAAAGATAGGACAATCATGCTGCACATTCATTCCTGCCAATGATGCTGACAACGGTACATTGACAGAAGCAGTTTCACAACTGGCCCAGTTGCACTCCAAAATGGTGGATGAAAGTAAAGGTGTGAAACAGGATGAGAGCAGGTTTTCGCTATTATGGTCATGGATGCCATCTTGGCTGTCAGATGGACTGAAAATTATAGTTGGTTGTATTATTTTGGCTGGAGCTACACTGATCATAATAAGATTTTGGAAAGCCCGGAAGGCACGCACCACTGACGAGTTGCTTGAAATGGTCGGTATGCACCCACTGATGCCAGCAGATGACGGCCAACACACAGGCATAATAATACAAGAGAGAGAGAAATTGCGCAACCAGATCATCACCAACCACCTGGACCCACCATCGGTGAAGGTCGAGAACCCAAGAAACCCCAGGAGTTACATAGGGAAATGGGTATACTGTACTCCTGGAGGAACCTGTGAATATATGTATTGGTCATTTGAAGATCATGTTAACCATTATGGACATTTAGGAGGAATAACTAAAGTGTGGAGAGTAAGAGGAGATAACGAAAAGGATATGTTTGTGGTCGACAAGTCGACCAGAGGGGGGACTGAAGTGGGAAAATGGAAAAACAGACTCCCCTCTTTCCCCTCTCGCGCCTGGCCTAAAGGTTCACAGCCCAAGCACCCGCCACGAGAAGAGTTTGCCCATCTACCAGATGACCAGATACCCTGGTACAGGAACATAAGGATGTGTCCATCTGCCTGCCCAGCAGCCCGCCCTGCCCATGCCGATGCCTGCGGCATGGATCAACTGGACTAAAACTATACGTCGTTAGAGATGCCATGACAACCTAGCCAACGGATAGCACACCTGTGCCAACATACACACTGGACACTCCCGCACCAATCTACATGAAGAATATACTCAGTGCTATGACGTAGGCGACAGACATACTCACGGACGTGCATCTTTATTATTTTCCACATAGGCTTTCAAAATGCAGAAACGCAAGACGCACCATGAACTCATCTAAAGAGCTTGCTTACGCTTCTCCTACACGTAGGTGCCATAATGAGGATTATAACGAAGACACAATACTGGTCGTAAGACAATACGAGTCTATAACCTAAAGCGCCTGTGCACCAGACGGTTCCACCTATACACTAGGCCTGAGTAGGCCGCAAGCAAGAGCTCCCGTAGACGTTAACAGAACACGAGTCAGGTTGCTGATCCTGCAGAATGAGCCTGGGGAAAGCAGACAGCCAAGGTCGTATGTTGCAAACCCACATTCCAAAAGCAGACCATCAAGGGCACGATGTTGCAACCTCGCACGCCGTGCACCAACATCAAAGTCGCACCTGCAATTAAACCAGGCACACAGTGGAAAAACAATATTAATTGTGCAGAATTCTGCCTCAAACACGGTCCCATCCCACGTGACCAAGCCGAACCTGACGAGATGCCAAGCCCAGGAGGAAAGAGGCGTCTGGATCCCTCGTTACAAGACACAGGCAGATACACTTGAAAGGATCAATGGACATCTGCGACAGTGGGAGTAGTCGGCCGTCCAGCTCATGAATAAGTCTTCACATTGTCTGCATGTACCAATAGTGAAACATTGTTGCAAATTGCAGGTACACCGAGAGCTGGGAACAGCGATGGTCCCAGGCTGGGAAGCTCATGGGCACACCAATCAGAACATGGGGCTCTTATCACTGACGACAGTAATATTAACCAATCATTAGGAGTCCTCATGTAACAATTCTCATGTATCTAATTGTAGGGACAACCCAGATATATCACCTGACTAACCCTCGGCCACTCATATTATTCTCTATACGTATGCTATACTAACCTTACCACTCGAGCAACCAATTAAGAGTGGCGATAGGTTTTTTGTTAATTTTCTAGAGTGACGCAGGTAGCGCGTCATACTACAGTAAAAAGGGCCTGCGAGCCCCACGATTGTGTGTGTGTCAGGTCAGACGCGTATGATCCTTGACCCATCCCTGCCGTTTGTGTTTAATAAACAGCAGAGTCACATTGCTTCTTGTGTGTGTCTCATACTCTATCTCCTTTGGGATATACGGGAGGAGTTGGGGCCTCCCTGCCCGGAGGTCTGCGGACGGCCAGGCCGACCCCGGCAGAATTTCCCCCGACAGAGGGTTAGGGTTTGCTGGTTTGGATAGGTAGGGGGAGTTAGGGAAACTGGGCTGAGGGGTAGGAAGAGATGATGGATGACTAAGGGGATGTTAGGGAGGAATTTGCTGTGATGCCCCTCCTGGGGTTCCTGAGGCCACTGGTGCTCCGCCCACACTCCTTCACATGCACACCCACTCTTTAGGCATCAAACCCTGCCTTGGCTGGCCTCTCTGGCCCTATTGGTTTTATTGACTCCAGATATGTGCTCTGGATTCTCTGGTGCGCCACTAACACTTTCACCCGGCATGTTGGTGGCACTGATTGTTCCTGCCACAACAGCACACCAATTGTCTTCTTTACTCTGCTCAACAAATACTTAGTGAACACTACAAGTACCTTGAGTATTACCAGAACTTACCCAACGGCTTGCAAACATCATGCATTACACCTTTGTTGAAAGACATAATGATACATTTACATTTAGTAACTGAAACAAGGTGAAAGCACTTAGCTTCATGTTGTACGGCGGTGGACTCTGCCTTGAACTGACCAATGTTCTAGCCAGGCCGTATGAATGGCAGAACGCCGCTACAAGGAAATCAAAACATTAATGAGCTTACGTCAGAGGATCGCATTACAGTAGTACTTAGATTCACATAGTTTCACAAGCTCTATTCCATCTGTCTATGACATGCGATGCAGAGGGTTAATGGTCCGGATGCACCGAACCTAGTGTTGCTGAGTTTCGGAGTGTAGCTTCAGTTTGTGCCTCAATGCTCCATATTAACAACTCATTGTGCCTCAGCCTGAACGTTGCATGCGTTGGCTTTCGTTAGTTTCACCCTGCATGCACTTCCTTGTTCGTTTCATCCCGCATACAATGTTTCCCAGTAGTACTGGTGTGCGCGCTTGGTTACAAGGTCACAAATGCACTTATCTGTTGTCTTTAGTGGGGCCTGCAGTGTTCTCAGGCGAGCAGTGGCCCCGCGGTTGGCAGCCTGCAGGAGCCCTCCAACACATGTCTTCTCTTTCCGATGATATGTAGCGCAAGCGGAGATCCTTGTGCGCTGTGCGCGCATGCACAGTTGGTCGGGCGTTGCCTTGAGGAATCCCAGAGGCTCATGGACATGCAAGCCTTCTTGGAAATTGAGTCTCTTATCATTTTCCACGCTCCTAAGGGATTTTAAGCTCATGCAGCTTACCCCAAGCCCTCTGCCTGCATATAATACAAAGTAAAGTCCTGCAATAAAGGTGCTTATGTCTTCCTTTGCCCTGACCACACAAACACCCTAAACTACTGTCAATTCAGCGCTTCTCACTTGCCCCTACCACTTGTGAGTTCCGGAAAGGTACTCCCCCGCCCAACAGGTCCTGGTTTAGAGGGGTGGTTGACATGAAACATACGTACTAGGCAAGAGGCGTGTACATTTGTAGCAGGCGTCATGAGCGCTCCTCTGGTCCGTATCCCAGCCAATCCACCAAATACTGCAATACCGCATGCCGGACATGTGAATCTAGGATAGACTTTACTTCGAACTTAGGAACCCCATATACCATTATGGGCGGGGGTCTCTTTTGGCGAATGGATGCTGGGGCTGGTTTCAGTAATGACACATGAAAAACAGGATGTACTCGCATTTGAGGTGGTAATGTCAAGCGGACTGCTACTGGGTTTATGATTTTTTTCAATTGAAAAAGGTCGTACAAACCTTGCTTGGAATTTTCTTGGGCCGTGTAAGTGGAGGTTGTGTGTGGCCAACCATACCTTGTCATCAACCTTATACTGTGGACTTGGTTGTCTTTTTTTATCAGCAAATGTTTTGTATGCCTGTTTTGCTTTTTCTAGGTTTGTGAGAATGTCGTGCCACACATTTACTAAGTGTTCCCTAGGTGTCTGAGCGGCGGGTAGTGCGTCTATAGCCATGTGAGGAACCGGCTGGATTCGAGGGTGGTAGCCATAAGAGCCATAAAATGGGGTTGCCTTGGTAGAAGAATGCACAGCATTATTGTCTGCTAACTCGGCCAACCAGTGTGTATCCGCCCAGGAGGCGTTGCTGTCATACATCATGCATTGTACGTATTGCTCAAGTGTTTGGTTCACCCGCTCTGTCTGCCCATCTGTTTCTGGGTGATAACTGGTGGGTAATCTCATATTAATGCCCATTGAGTCACAGAAGGCCTGCCAGAAATTGTGAGCCCCGGTCAGATACCATGTGCTGGGGGATGCCATGTAGGATGCCATGTAGACACACAATGTTCTGGAGGAAAAGCTCTACTAATTCCTTTGCCATTGGAACCCATTTGCAGGGTATAAAATGTGCTAACTTTCTCGGGGAGTCCACCACTACCACTATGGTGGTGAGGCCATGGCTAGCTGGTAGGTCTACTATTAAGACTAAGGGTATGGTATGCCAGGACACTGGTGGTGTGGGCAAGGGTTATTACATACCAGCGTGTCTTTGGTGATCAGATTTATTTCTTAGACAACATTCACAAGTTTGCACATACTGTTGGATGTCCTATTTCATCTGAGGCAACCAGAAATAGCGCATTATTAACTCACGGGTCTTGGCAACCCATGGATGACCCACAAAAGGGGAGTCATGGCACCACTTAATGGCATGCTGACGAATCACTGGGGTAGGAATATACAGGGTTGTGCCATGAAAGGGGAGTCTGTCTTTTACTGTTTGCATTTTTCTTGGGTCGTTCCATTGAGCCAATTCTTGAGCTGTCATTGCCTTTCGGATGTTACAGAACATGTTGTCCACTGTGATGCTGCCTATGATGCTTGCAGGCGGCACTATTGGTCTCGGTTCCTCTTCTCCGATTGCCTTGAAATCCTGGTTCCAGATAATGGGATAGTGTATCAGCCTTCCTGTTTTCTGTTCCTGGATGATACGTCACCACAAAATCATACTCAGCAAAATGCATAGCCCAACGCAGTTGCCGGGGACTTAAGGCTTTGGCTGATTTCAGAAATTGTAGGTTTCTTTGGTCCGTCAGTATGGTTATGGTATGACAAGCACCCATCAGGTAGTGGCGCTATTCATCAAACGCTACCTTGATGGCCAGAAGTTCTCTATCAGCTATCACGTAATTATGTTCTGCAGGAAGCAAGGAACGTGAATAGTAGGCTACAGGATGTAGTTGTCCGGAATTGTCTCTTTGGGACAAGACCACTCCAAGAGCGTAGCTGGATGCTGTTGGGTGTCCTGACCCACGTTTGAGCTATCATGCTGCAACATTTGGTGCTGTGGGCTTAGAATATCCAAGATGACCAAAAAGCCCACATGTGCTCCAGAATCCAGGAGAACCACGCAGTTTGTGCGTACACCAAAATGGCTGCCTAACTTGCCACCCACCAGTGCGAGCATGATGGGCCAGGGTGCCAGGAGTGGAATGGGTGCCAAAGGTAAAACAGCAGCGCCTGTTAGCTCAAAAACGCTTTAAAATGACCTTTGGTTTCTCTGAATGCCAGCTCAAAATGCCTATTTTCAAACATTGCAACACATCCAAAAATCTCACTGAACACCAGCGGACATCTGGCAGAATGAAGTATGTGTGCATACAAAATCTGGGAAGATGAAGAGCCCAAAACAATGTTCATAACAAAACTGGCTGAGCTGTGCATGTCAGCAGCCTAACTGAAACTGGATTAAAACCACCAAAATCGAAATGTTTAAATTAACTGAGTGACCTACTTTTGAGTGTCACATAGTTTGTAACTGTTAAAATGTCATAGTTTTGAACTTAGAATCAGCATTCTAGCTGCATATGTAAAAATTGTATTGACTTAAACTGGGGAACAAAAAGTGACATTTTAGCTGAAACCTGGCTTAATGAAACTGAATTCTGCCTGACATCTACCCCCGACAGGAGTTGATACTGGATCAACAGCTGGGTTCCCAGGCCTGGCTGCCAGGCCTGGCTGCATCCTGAGGTCACATGGCCCCTTTGATTAGATTAGGGGTGAAGCAGCTGGGGACTACAGGGAGGTGAACAAAGGCCTGCCCTGGACTCAGGCAAATGTTATATTGGGGGCGTCGTAAAAGTGGCTTTCTCTTGGGAGAAGTGGGAGGAGAAGTGCCTCTGGGAGCCACCCGAGCTGGAGGCGGGGAGAGGCAGAAGCTTCCCCCATGTGCTTTGGAACCTAAACCACACCCATCTGCGCCATAGCATAATTTTAAAAAGATAGATAACTCATAGTGCGGACTTGTCAGAATTATATAAGTAATATCATTATTTTTGTGATTTTTCTGTGAACATTTTAAGAGGTTTTAGGACCCGGTGGTATGATCTGGGGGGTTACGAGCGGAAAAGAGGTTGTTACTCTAAATGTATGCATGTTAAAAATCTGACACTTCCTTATCTAAATGCCCACATGCCTTGCACACAATTGTATAAATTTGGAGAAAAATCTGATATGGGTAAAGCTACTAAAAAGCGCAAAAAGTGGCCATTTCTTTACCCAAGCTCCTAGAAACGCCAGGGTCGGAACAGTGCCTCCCATCAGTAATGCATGATGTCTGTATGCAATGACAAACAACTGTGTATCTGATAAATATGTATTTGGGTCAGAAATAGATTTGTGGGCAAACTGACCAGGGGAGGATCCTCTGACCCATAAAACCTACAGCATCACTCTGACTCATATTTCCTTCCCCCAATCATGGGAGAGGGGAGAATTGGGCCAATGACAAGTAGAGAGGGGCAGGCTTAGCTAGGACCAGGCACACACCCATTTTCAAAACACATAAAAAGAGACTCCTGGGACAGGTAGAGATTCAAATCCAGTTGCTGTGGAGCGTTTTGCCGGACCACACAACATCCAGAAGATACCAGTTCCAGACTGACTCCAGCTACATACTCCAGAACCTAGAACTTATACTTTAGAACCTAAATCAGAGGCCTAAAACCACAAGCTGAGTTCTCTGCAGCAGGCCTCAAATCACTGCAAGCTACTCACAGCCGGGTGAGCTGCTTGAATCCCTTGCCAAGAACTTTTGCCAGGACTAGTGCAGAGATCCAGGAGCCGTGCAGAGACCGCTGTATCTGGACAGACCAGACCAGTGCCAGACCCGACCAGACCGTGCAGAACCACAGACCCAGAGACCAGATCGCTGTGAAGTGCCGCTAGCCTGATTGATCAGATCCGTGACGAGACTCAGTCCTTCCAAATATATTGTGAGTACAGCTAGGACGGGACAAAAAACAAATCTCTTAGTTTAAAGTAATATAATTCAATCTATTTAACCTAAGTAGAACTGCCTCCTAACTGTCACCTGTCATTTGTAAAGCTGCACCACTGTCATTTGTCAATTCTGCAGCTGCAAAGCTGTCACCTGTCATTTTGAGTTTACTTTAAATCCGAAAAACGATCTTTACAAAATCGTTCATATCTCTGGAACCGTTTGGGCTAGAAACTTGTTTTAACTTTCCTCTGGAAGCTTAGAATCTAAGCTTTCCAACAAGCCCGACGTCCTACTCTCTATAATTTTTCCGCAATCACGATTCACGCACTCACGAATTTTACCGCGATTTGGTTAAAAATCCAGCCACGTGTAACCATCAGCAGTCATTTCTTTCCTTGCTAAAAATGTGTTTGCCTCTTAATCACCATCTCTGAATCATTGCTAAAGTGTGCCTGAACTCATCCCAAGTATCTCTCACTCACCCTGAACCTCCTAAAGGGAATTAAAAGCATTTTCAGCATATTTCTCACTTCATTGACACCACATTCAAAGCACTTGGGCCTGTGTTTTAAAACTCATACCGGTTTTCTCTAAGCTTGCTGGGGGGAACTGAATTTCGTATTGTATTTGATTGCATTCCTGAGAACTGTGTGCTCCTCTTTCCATCTCCTTCCATTTCTTACATTGCATAGGGGAGGGGGGTGAATTGCCAGAGAAAAAGTGATTATATTATCTTTTGCTAAAATCATCTCAAGTATTTCTGTACTGACTTTTATTCCTCTTTGCTTTTCCCTTGAAATCATAAAAGTATTTTTGCTACTTGATCCATCCTATACTAACTCCTCATTGATTATAAAGAAGTGTGCTAGTGTCAGATTACCCATTGTTGATTAACATTATATTTATAAGGGCGATATCGATTATTAATTTAATATAAAAGCGTGGTATCTATATTTTGTCTTATTTCTCAAATAAACCTTTTAAACTTGCAAAACAGAACTACTTCTTGGCTCAGTGGGGTCAGGGGGATTCTAAGAGTGGGGTGTTATATAGGGGTAGTCATCCAGAACTCATGAACTGGACATAAAGATATATCAATAAGGGTTTCCATTCAGTATCCCAGACTAGGCATTGACTTAGCTGTAGTGTTGAATTGAATCTTCTTACAAAGCATCCATTTCCACAATGCAGGGAATGAGTAGGATCTGGGTGAAGCAACACGGGTGCAGTGGTGAATGCGGTCTTCAAAGCTTGGAAAGCTGCTTCTGCTGCTGCATCCCGCTGAAAGGCTACTCCCTTTTTAAGCAGATGGGTAATCGGCTGTACCTTTTTTGCAAACCCATCGATGAATCGCCGATAGAAATTGGTGAAACCCAACACTGTTTGTACTTCCTTTACTGACGTAGGCGAAGGACGTTCCACGATGGCCCAAAACTTTCTTTGGTCCATAGTTATGCCTTCTGGTGATAGGATGAAACCCAGGAACTCTATAGTGGATCGATGTAATTCACATTTTTCAAGTTTCGCATAGAGTTTATGTTCTCTCAGACGCTGTAAAACAGCCTTCACGTGTTCCTGATGCTCCTCTTCATTACGGGAATAAATGAGGATATCATCTATATAGACCACAGTAAATATGCCCAGATATCCACGCAAGACTTGGTCCAGAAAGTGCTGGAAGGCGGTGGTTGCGTTACAGAGTCCGAATGGCATGACTTGATACCCGTAGAGGCCGAATCTTGTTCTAAAGGCAGTCTTCCATTCGTCTCTTTCACGCACCGGCACCAGATGGTAAACTCAGCGTAAGTCAAGCTTTGTGAATATTTTGGCGTCTCGTACTTGGTCTAACAAGGTGGGTATCAATGGTAAAGGATATCGATTTTTCACAGTTATACAGTTTATAGCCCTGTAATCAATGCTTTCTTAAATCCCCGGTCTTCTTTGGAACAAAAAATAGGGGAGATGATACAGGCGACTTGGAATGGCGTATGAAACCATTGGCTAGGTTTGTCTTGATGTAAACCCTCAGGTGTTCATTTTCTGCTTCCGTTAACACATAAATCTGACTAAATGGCATAGCTGCTCCTGGTTCCAAGTCGATTCTGCAGTCGAATGCCCGATGGGGTGGTAAAGTCTCGGCAGCAGCTTTACTGAATACATCCCTATAATCTTGATAGACTATGGGCAAGGTCGTCTCGGTGCTCCCGATTAGATGTCCCTCTTTAGGTGCCATCTCGTTATTGGGGCTTCCAACATTGGCATGCTGGCAAAACTCAATGCAGTGGTTTGACGAGAAGCGCAACGAACCTTGGGTCCAGTCAACTTCGGGGTTATGGGTCCCTAGCCAGGGTAACCCCAGGATCATTCCGAAATGGGGTGCTGCAATGACTTCAAACCTGATGCCCTCGTGATGCTGTGGGTTGCATTCCAAATGCACCCACTTGTTTTGCCTTGTAATATGGCCTGAGATTAAGGGTGACCCATCCACTGATGTTACTTCCTCCTTCCGTTCCTTGACTATTAAAGGGATCCCTAGTTTGCTTGCCAGGCTTTCATCGATAACGTTCCCGGTAGCTCCTGAATCTACCATTAAGGACACAGGTACTCGCCAGTCTTGCCAAATAATGTAGCCTGAAACTGTTACATGTGCCACTCTCACTTGCTGTGTATTTCCAAGGGAAAGGGATTTAGGGGTGTCTTCAGATTGGCTCGCCAGGGCCACCCTCACTGGTGAGCCTTCACATTTCCCGACTGCTATCCTCTATGATTGGTAGTACAGTCTCAAACAAAATGCCCTGCCCTCCCACCGTAAATACAGAGAATTTCTCAACGTCTCTTATTCTTCTCGTCCTTTGTGGGGGGGCCTTGCACAGTTCCTATCTGCATGGGTTCCTCTGAGGTTTTCTCACTTTTACCGGGTTTCATCTGTTGGTCTAAACGAGCCACGGGTTTGGAGTCCCACTTCCGTTGGTCTTGCTTTCTGTCGCTCTGCCTCTGGTCTAACCACAAGGCCAAATCGGTCATGGAAGAGCATGTGTCCGGTTGCGGGTCCACTTGAGCAATGAGATCCTTCCTTTCATCCCACAACCCCTGGAAGAATAAGGCCAAGCATTTGTCTTGGGGCCAATCTGTCTCTACCGCTAACCGGTTGAAGGTGGTAACATAGGTGACTAAATCCTTACCACCTTGGCGCAAAGTGAGCAGTTCCCGGTCCTTGATTAATGTAGCTGCCCTACGGTTAAACATTTTACCAAATTCCTCAAGAAATGTATCCCAGTGATGCAGGAGAGTATCATCTTTAGCTACCATAGGTGTGGCCCATGACGCTGCATCACCCCCTAGTTATGAAATCACAAAGGGCGTACGGGCCTGGGCGGTGCGGAAGATGTACGGATTGGTAATGAAGTGCAACTTACATTGCATCACAAACTGGTTGTATTTTTGCGGGTCCCCATGATATCGTTCTAGCGCTGCTAACGGAAGAGGGGGCTATGTAAATACCTGCACCTGTACTGGAGTGGGTGGAGCGTGGTCTGCGGGCAAGGGGGTAGCTTTGGCGTTAGCCTGTACGGTAAATGTGTGTACCTGGCCTGCTAGGGTGGCATAGTCTTGTCTGGTTGCTTGCAACTCTGTTTTGAGCTCCCTTAATGCTTTTAAAAAGTCCTCCATGGTGACGTGCTACCCAGGCGCTTGACAATACTTGGGCTTGCGCTCCTGTCATGCTCATGGTCTTTCACGGAGGTAGCACGTAAACCTGCCTCCCCATTGGGTCTTGGTGCCTGGAGTATTCACAACACAGGCCTCCGCGAGCCGTCGGGGAAAGAGGGTTAGGGTCCGCTGGTTTGGATAGGTAGGGCAAGTTAGGGAAACTGGGCTGTGGGGTAGGAAGAGATAATAGATGGGTAAGGGCATGTTAGGGAGGAATTTGCTGTGATGTCCCTCCTGGGGTTCCAGAGGCCACTGGTGCTCCACCCACACTCCTTCACATACATGCACATCCACTCTTTAGGCATCAAACACTGCCTTGGCTGGCCTCTCAGGCCCTATTGGTTTTATTGACTCCAGATTTGTGCTCTGGATTCTCTGGTGCGCCACTAACACTTTCACTTGGCATGTTGGTGGCACTGATTGTTCCTGCCACAACCAGCACACCAATTGTCTTCTTTACTGTGCTCAACAAATACTTAGTGAACGCTACAAATACCTTGAGTATTACCAGACCTTACCCAACGGCTTGCAAACATCATGCATTACCCCTTTGTTGAGAGACATAACCATACATTTACATTTAGTAACTGAAACAAGGTGAAAGCACTTAGCTTCATGTCGTATGGTGGTGAACTCTGCCTTGAACCGACCAATGTTCTAGCCGGACCGTATGAACGGTGGAACGCTGCTACAAGGAAATCAAAACATTAATGAGCTTACGTCAGAGGATCGCATTACAGTAATACTTAGTTTCACATAGTTTCACAAGCTCTATTCCAGCTGTCTACGACACGCAATGTAGAGGGTTAATGGTGCCGATGCCCCTACCATAGTGCTGCTGGGTTTTGGAGTCCATCTTAAGTGAGTGCCTCAATGCTCCGTATTAACAACTGACTGTGCCTCAGCCTGAACGTTGCCTGCGTTGGCTTTCGTTAGTTTCACCCCGCATGAACTTCTTCGTTCGTTTCACCCCGCATGCCATGTTTCCCAGCACTACTGGCATGCGCGCTCAGTTACAAGGTCACAAATGCACTTATCTGTTATCTTTAGTGGGGCCTGCAGTGTTTGCAGGTGGGGAGTGGCCCCGCGGTTGGCAGCCTGCAGGAGCCCTCTGACACACGTCTTCTCTCTCCGATGATCTGTAGCGCAAGCGTAGGTCCTTGTGCACTCTGCCCGCATGTTGGTCGGGCGTTGCCTCGAAGAATCCCAGAGGCTTGTGGACATGCAAGCCTTCTGGGAAATGGAGTCTCTTGTCCTTTTCCACGCTCCAGAGGGCTTTTTGAGTTCATGCAGCTTACCCCAGTCCTCTGCCTGCATATAATACAAAGTAAAGTCCTGTAATAAAGGTGCTTGTGTCTTCCTTTGCCCTGACCACACAAACACCCTATACTACTGGTAACTCAGCGCTTCTCACTTGCCTCTTCCACTTGTGAGTTCCTGACATGGAAGATGGAGTCAGAAAGGTACTGTGGCAGGAGCAGGGTCAGTGTGGTAACATGGCAGGAGTGCCGCCTTATTGGATTTTAGACCTAGTACACAATGAACAGAATAGAACACATGCCTTATTGTGGAGATGCAGCTCCATTTGGTTTAGATCCAAGACAAATCACTTTTCCATCCCCCAAGAGAGAAGATGAGGTCCAAGGCACCGCAGTGCACAGATAAAAATTAATTGTATCCAGCTGCAGGGCCTGAACGTGGTGGGAACCGAATATTAACTGTGGGGAGTATAGGTCGGAATGTGCCCCTTGAGGGAAAAATTCATGAGAATAGGGCATGAGGTTTTGTGATGCCAATAGGCCAGGAAAAGATTTAGAGCACTACCGCCCTCACCCAAGGAGTGGCCATCCCCTTTGAATTCCAAGTAGACGCATAACCAAAAGCAAATAAATCCTTGAAATTGGTGCTGGCCTGCTCACATCGTTACTGGGCACCTTGGGTCTGAAGGAAATAAGGAGGAAGCTGTGTCTGGAACGTTCTGTGATTTGGGACAGGTGGTGATGTCGATAAATTCAGTACAAGGTTGGGGGTGCGGCTTGTGTGCGCTGCGGCATCTGGCATAATGAGAGGGCCCATTGTCTTATCAAAGCAGAGTTTGGCTTACCAGTTTTACTTTGAACATGACTGGATCAGAGGGGTACACATCACGTGACGTTCACGATTTATCATTGTATCAATTTACTTATTAGCCAATCCCGTACTTGGATTTAATGGCAAAATGTTGTTTGAACAGTTGTTCTGAAGTTCAACTAAGGGCTTAGTGAAACCATTCAACTGAGGCAGTACAAGACTCCACTTTTAGTATAAGGCTGCACCACCTGAGCATAGGGTAGCATAGAAAGAGCAGCCAGGCTTATCATAAGAGGGAGAGAGGGCTGGAGAATCAGTACAAAGAAATTGTAACACAAATTTGTGCTAAGAAACACTATGTATTGTAAAAATGAATGGTTTATTTAAATACAAGTAGGCCCAGATAAATTGTAGGGGGAATAAATACTATCACAGTATATAAACACATTATAAAAACACAACACTATGCTTTAAAGTTCACAGACCGAAGCATAGACCTTATTTAGAAGTCGAACACTATTTCTAGGTAAATCAGACCTTTGTATACACATTCAGTATAGGGCACACTTATTCTTGGGGAGTAAAACCATAAGTTACTTTCAGATTACTTTACAGTAATACTAGGTAGTAGAACCTGTCAATTATACTGTGACGCTCAGCAAGAAATCACATAGTAAATTAACTGGACAATTTACTTTTCTGAATAGTGGAAAACGTATTCTAGGAACAGTACAAGCCTATAACTCTGATTTAGGATGACACAGTTATTCTAGGGGAGTTTGACCTTGGGGTGTAATATTCAATTACAGTTGCTTTTCCGTTCACAGACTAAGGGAAGCAATAATAACTTATTTTAGGATAACACAGTTATACTCAAGGTAGGTTTATAGTCATAATGTAGAAAAAAAATGTCGACTTACAAAAATGTAGAAAAAAAATGTAGAAAACAATAATGTCGAAAACCTATACATATAATGAAAAGAGTCAATTTTTAGAAAAAAAAATTGTCGAAAAAAATGTCAATTAGCACTATCAATAAATACATAAACAAGAAGAGTATCATTTACTAGGGGGGTTCTCCCCCCACACCCCTCACCCAACACTCCCCGGCCATCCCCTCCACCCCCCCACCACCCTCTCACCCCTCATACTCAACACATTTTAATTATATATATATTTATTTATTTTTTCGAAAAATTCGAAAAAATGTAGAAAAAATTCAACATTATTGGTTTTCGACATCATTGTTTTCTAAAAAAAAATTCAACATTTTGACTTTCGACATTATTGCATTCTACATTATGACTGACCACCCTCAATGTAAGTAAACCTCTTTGATGTAATATTTAATTATAGTTGCTTTTTAGTTCACAGATCAAGGGAAGCAATAATGTGTTAAATTATTTTTGGATGGCACACAGCTATGCAAGGTAAGTAAAACCTCTATATACTTTTATAAGTAGCTACCAGCAACTTAAAAGGTAAGTATGACCTAGGCAGACCTATTCAGGACAAGCTAGCAACAAGTCAGGGGAAGCAAGGCCCAACTGGGGACACTCTTATAATTATTCTAACAGGGATAATAAAGTGTTACCAGCAGCATTACTTTTGGGAAGAGGGGAACGAAATTCACAGGTGAGTAAGTTAACCTTCTATTTACTTTCTGTAAGAATGGCGAGCCAGTTTCTAAGGAAAGTAAGACTTTGAGAACTCTTTTTTAAGAAGGCACACAGCTGATTCAAGTTAAGTAAATCATATATAGGGGGCGTGGCCAGCATGCGAGCAGAGAGGACGTGAGTCCCGACTGCTCCCGTGGACCGCCAGCAATATCCTGCAAAATATCCTTCTTGGCGTTGTAGATCTTTGCCAAAATACCTCTAAAGTTGCAGGTTGTAGTGTTGCACCCTCGATCAAAATTGCGGATTTGGCAGCAGCTCCTCTCTAAAGTTACACAACGCTATTCCTTTTCTCTTGGATGCCGAAACCAACTCCGCCAAGATAGCCGCTAAAGAAAGCAATGCCACCTGGGCAACGACCTGCAACCGGGAACCAGCAGCGGAGAAGAAGGAATGACAGGACCCCTGACCCGTTGCTGGCATGGATGAGCGGTTGACCCCTTGTGGCATCCGTCTGCTACGAGGTGTTGCAGTGCTCGTCGGGCACGAGACTCCAGACACGGACCCAGGATTGAGCTACGTCCAGGGGAGGACTGATTGCCGCTGGGGCGGTGAGGAGCAAGAGGCTGCTTGGTGCTGATGGGCTGGAGCATGACAGCGCTGGCCTCTGGTGGCCCCAGTGCTTAAGTGGCCTGGCCTTTGGGGCCCTGGAGTGCGGTGGTTCTCAACCCCTCCCTGAAACGCTTAACGAGCAGATCCGACAGCCCAAACAGGGATTCTGGGCTCTGGATCAGGAAGAGCTGGAACGGCGGAGTGGCTGACTGATCCTGGCGACCCCGGACCTGATGCGCTCTCCCCCTCCGGCGATCGTCCGGTGCTGAGTAACGGCGGGTGCACGGTGACTGCCGCAGAGAAAGTAAACATCTGGGCCCTGGGGTCCCTGGAGCCTGTACCGCCCTCCCGGAGTGCCCAAGACAGCGTTGCAGACCCGGGGCTGCCCCTTGGATGAAGACACTGACACGTTAGCTTGACGTGGACCTGCAGACACGGCCTGTGTCATAGTGGAAGGAGACTCTTTTCAGGTCCTACTCACGTATAAAGACCGATATCACTGGACGCATCTACCATTGAAATCAATCTGGCGCTGAGGGATTGGCCACTGACGAATCGGTGCAGCTACTGGAATGTGCGCTGAGCGAGAGCTCCAAGGTTAGTGTGCAGCCCCCTACTACATTCTCCTGAGCGCAAGAAGCGGGCGAGCAGGCCCGGGGGAGGCGGTCGGCTGCGGCCGGTCTCCGGAGTCACCATTGCTTAAAAGGGTGGACTTACTCCGCGCCGTAATACGGGAATGCGCGTGGGAGAGCCACCGCAAGCCCAACTTTCTAACTTTGTGCTGCACAGTGACATTGCAATCAGCCCTCCTCAGTGAGCACCAAAGTCCGAGACAGGTGGTGTGATAGACCTGTGTAGAATCAATGAAGCCGAAGGGATCTGCTGCTGGGGGACAGAGGATGTAACAACTATCGTAATTAAAGGGGCAGCCCTGGGCATTGCACCATGCTGAGAACTACACCAAATATCCACTATGGACCCTGTCTCTTTCTCGTTGCTATACCTAGCTTCCCCATAGCATCGAGCACAGTGGTACTTAGAAGCAGTTGAACTGGGAGGCACATCTGCGGAAGGGGAAGGGCCCCCCTCTCTCTCGCTAAACTCTCTGAACAGTGAAGGGGACCCGAAGGAGCCTGAACACCGACCATGATCACTGAGGCGCTAACTAGAGCTGTTGTACTAAAGGGACACCCCAGGGTCGCTGTGCCGCGCCCGAGACCACAGTACTAGAGCAGCGTATACCCGGCCATAATCATGATATTATCTCAGACAACTCTCCAACATAGCCACTGCCAGCACCAAGACCCCGGAGACAAAATAAGAGTCACTTCCCGATCCTCCTTCGCACCCTGGATGAAGGTCTGCGGTATCATGGCGAAATACAAGAGTAAAAAAACAACTACACGGAGCACTATGGACCAATATGCCACAAGCAACCCAACAGTCTCAACGGATGCAGAACCACAAACCACCTCCTCCTCATCGGCTGACCCGCTAATGCTGAAAGATGTGATGGCTGCCATTGCCAATTCTCGCTCCTCGATGCAGAAAAAAACTGGATGGCATTTCCGCTGAAGTCTCCTTCCTCCGCCATGATCTTCGGAAACTCTCGTCTAGAACTGGTGAAGCAGAACAACGAATATCGGGGGGTGGAGGATGACCTTGGAGGTATGCCTCAGCAACTTTCACAGGCAATGAACCGACTTAAAACACTGGAGGCGCGGGTCGATGAGGGTGAGGGTAGATCGTGCCGAAATAATATCTGCACCCTTGGCCTATCGGAACGAACTGAGGAGCCCAGTGCAGAGCTCTTCTTGGAGCAATGGCTGGCAGATCTCTTTCCGCCAAAATCCTTCTCGGATTTCTTTTCGATAGAATGCACACATCGGATACCGACAGAAAAACTAATCCCGGGGGCAGCTCCAAGAACAATTATTGCCAAACTTCTTAATTATCGTGACAGGGATGCAATTCTGCAAATGGCTCGAACGAAAGTAACTGTCACAATGGCGCTAGAATTGCCTTTTTTCTGGACTATTCCCGTGGGGTCCAGAAGGCTAGACAATCTTTTGAACATTTAAAGAAAAAGCTCCATTCCATGAATGTAAAGTATGGTCTAATCTTTCCAGTCCAGCTGAGGGTCTAGCACGGGTCTGCAGAAATCCTGGAAATGGGCCGAAAACCATATTGAAGGCGAATGGATGAGGAACAGACTGGACCGCAGGAGAAGAACACAAGCCCGACCAAGTCGAGATAGACCCACAAGACAACCCATACCGGAATCACAATACGACCCTGGCGAGGGTGTAGACCCTTAACAACCTCAAGGCTGATACCCAATGCACGTATGGCCACATATGGGCTGAACCGTGTCTTTGGAATCATTAGATTTATCCGAACACAATGACACCAAGGGAAGCATGGAAGCTGTCGAGGAATGACACAGGTTCTGATCTTGTAACAATGAAAATTGAGGTCGCACTCCATCTTCGCCAAGATGGCGCATCACAGGCGGCCACTATAGCCCCCCCACTTGAACATTTGACTTACATATAAGCAGTAAGTTTGGTTGGGGACAGGAATAGTTTATAGTAGTTAATTGCGCTGGTGATGTAGTCTTTTGATCGCTAGAGAAGTTCGGGTGACAGATACTTCATGTTGGGGAGGAGTATGGGGAGGGAGGCGGATAAGTCATACTGTTTTTTTGTTGTTTTTGGTTTGTCACATACCCACAGGACACATCAATCGCATCGGATACCAAACACTGCTCCACACAATCTTTTACTGGCTACACATCCCAGCAGTGACCATTCACTGTACCCTATCCCTATATTCAGTCTAAATAGATCCTGCACTATACAATATGAACGATGCCCACACAACCCCGATCATCACCTTCAGAATATCCTAGGTCCCTTAAGCTGCTCACGTGGAATGTAAACAGAATGGGCGCTGGGATCAAAAGGCGTCTGGTTACGCAGCTTTTGAACAGACACTCCCCTGACGTTGCCCTTCTAACTGAGACACACCTATCAGGTACTAACTTCACCTTTTTTCGAAGGACCACTTACTGTTCTGCACTACATGCGGGATACACGATGGGATCTAGAGGCACCCTGATCTGGATTCATAAAAGTATCCCGAGCAAGACCCTAGGGGTCGCTACGTGATGGTCCTTGGTACACTCTGGGGGGAAACACTGGACATTGCTGCAATATACTCCTCGCTGGGGCTGGTGGAGGAACTGTTCGGTGAACTGACCACTCTTATAGCAAAGTACCAACCAGATATGTGTATTCTAGGTGGTGCCTTCAATGATGTCATGTGTAATACCATGGACCGCACTGATATCCAACAACGTAATCCGACCACCCCCACAAAACTGTCCACCTTTGCTTCGGACTTGGGCCTCCGGGACATGTGGAGAGACCTCCATCCTGGGGTGCAAGGGTATTCGTTCCATTCAGGAGCTTACGGCTCCCTGTCTAGATTGGATTACATCTTCCTTCCAGGCACTGAAATACACAGGGCAACTTCTGCAAAGCTCCTCCCCGGTGGCATTTAAGATCACTCGCCGTTAATGGTGGTGTTACGTATGCAATGGGTGACCCCTCCTAAGACATGGAGGCTGAATAGCTCTCACCTTGGCTTTCCCGACATTGTCGATCGTCTCACCGAGGCTACCAATGAATATTTTGAAATAAATAATGACTCAGTTGAACATCATGTGACGATATGGGAGGCCTATAAAACAGTGCTGAGGGGAGGAGATTATCTCCTGGACGGCGAACAAAAAGAAAGAGCGATGCCAGAAATTATTGGAGGCTGAAAGGGAAATGAGTGATTGGGAATCAAAATATATCCTCGACCCGACCCCTGAGATACATGGATCCCTTTAGGAGAGCCAGAGAGCGACTCCGCAATATGATGCTAGACAATGCTAAACATGCTCACTGGGAATCTAAAGCTCGGGTCTATGACCACGGGGATAAAGCAGGTAAAACACTGGCCTGGCTTGAAAGGAGGGATGAGGCCCGGCACCATGTTAGAGAGATTAAAACTTCACAAAACTAAAAGTCTCAATCGGATCGTGAAATAGCGGAAGCTTTCGCTAATTTCTACACTGACCGGTACCATACTCTGGCATCTCCTCTGAACCCTTCCCTGTTGGACGATATTACACTACCATGTTTGTCGGAACAACAGAAAATACAGCTGGACTCTGATCTCACTGAGATGGAGATTACTGAGGCTATTGCTCAACTTCAACCTGGGAAAACACTGGGTCCCAAGGGATTTCCGGTTGAAACCTGGTAAAATGGGTGGGGAAAAAATGCCATCCCCCCCCCTGCATAAATTGTTCCGCAGGGCCCCGAGAACAGGGCACCCTCCCACCGGATCTATGCAAAGCCACAATTATAGTTATTCCCAAACCGGCAGCCCTCCCGAACAATGAGCCTCATATAGGTCCATATTGTTAATCAACAGCGAAGCCAAGGCCTCGGCAAGCCTCTAGCTAACCAATTACAATCCGGCATTTCCTCCTTGGTCCACCCGGACCAATGTGAATTTATGCCACATAAGTCAACACGAATGAACATACAACATCCTCATTTATTGTTGGTACGAGCCCCTGTCATTAATACCCCTCTTGCATTGGTAGCATTTGAATCGATCTGGTGGGACAGCCTTTGGGAGATTATACGATGTATGGGATTTGGGGATGCGTTTTTGGGCTGGGTGCAATTACTTTATACAAACCTTCAAGCAGAAGTTAAAGTGAACGGGTGGCCCTCTTAGCCCTTCCCTCACAGCAAAGGAACATGACGGGAATGCAACTTCTCTGCCCTCCTCTTTGCTCTTGCGATTGAGCCGCTCGCTTTGTGGCTATGACAGAGCGAGGCCTGGACGGGGTTTAGGTGGCTGGAGGGGTATGAGGACAGGGTGTCTCTATATGTGAACGATTTGCTGATATATTTGGGGGACCCAATCCGGACCTGCCCCACAGTAACTCAGATGCTCATCCGCTTTGGTGAGTTCAGTGGGCTGAGAATCAACTCGGGAAAATCCGGTAATAGGTGGAGCACAGGCTGTCCCCCAAATCTGCCTATACAGGGTCGAAACAACATGGCATCCGATACTTGGGAATTTGGGTATCCGGTGACTTAACAAACTGTGTAATGCATAATCTCCGACCAATTACGGATCGATTTATTAACGACATTCGCCACTGGAAGCTCCTTCTCCTAACGCTTATGGGTAGGGCCGCACTTTTCAAGATGATGACCCTACCACGATTCCTATATGTTCTACAGAATGCCCCGCTCAAGATCACCAACTCCGAATTTGACCAAATCGATGGCCTCCTTAGAGAGCTCATATGGGGAGGGGAACAGTCTCGCATTGCACTATCTACACTTCAGAGGTCGATCTGGGAGGGGAATCTCGGTGTGCCACACCTCCAAACCTATTATTGGGCATCTCAGTTGGCGGTGGTCAACGACCTGCTTCACAGGGATCAAAAATTGCCACACATAAGAGACGAATTTGCTGCCATCCACGACATAGACCCGCTTCATCTGATATATCAATCTCCTTCCAAGCCCTCAATACAGATGACCCCAGACCACGTTGTCAGGGTTTGAGGACAGGCACATGCTTTTGTGGGGTGGAAAAACAAAATAACCATTGTACAGCCTCTGTGGCATAATAGTAACCTGACCGAACTGGGAAAACTTGAACCATGGCCTAGTTGGGAGGAAGCAGGGATGACGAAGGTTCGGGATATCCTCGCGGATGGGAAGATTGCCTTGTTTGATACTCTACGATTAAAGTTCCAAAACCTGTACATTGAATGATACCATTATATACAACTAACTCAAGCACTGCGGACACACATCCCGGCAGACACTATAATACCCGAGAGCACGCCCATAGAAGGTAAATTACTCCCGGCATATATTCCCACTAAATGTACCTCCATTTTATACAATGCTATGTCTTCATTTGCCACTCCAAAATTGTCTAACCATAAAACCAAATGGGAAACTAATGTAGGTAAAATAGACACAGAAGACTGGATTCAGGTGCTGATGCATCCTAGGGAGATTGCTATCTCTTCTAGACTCTGCCCGATACAATTAAAAGTCTTGCACCGAATCTACTATCCTAGAAATCTCTAATATGCCTGCAAACGGTCCACAAGCCCGAACTGTCTCCGTTGTGGCGTAGGAGAGGGAACCTTCATGCATATGTTATGGGATTGCCCCCGGATTCAAAACTTTTGGAGCAAGTGTTGCAATGAACTGACTAAAGTTTTGTGTTATAACATACTTTTGGATCCGAGAGTGCTGATGTTGGGGGTACCCGGTGAAAATACTACTAACAAATGGGAGAAACTATTCCTATCCACAGCAGCCGGGCTGATGAAGTGGAACATTGCACAAAGGTGGGGTGCCCCAGACTCCCCGAAGCTAGACCAATGGGCAAATGATATGGATATCTGTGCAATGATGGAACATTGGGTTTATAACGCAAGGGGCTGCACTGCCAAAGCCTCCAAAATATGGGGGAAATGGGAAGACCGGTAAACTTAAATAGCTCCGGCCACAGAGAGAGAGGCAAGGGATGTGGAACCGGAAGGAATCTGAATAGTACATGACTATGTTTACATGTGGGATTTTGTGATCGCAGCCGAGGTTGAATCGTGGGTTTTACGACAGCCTAATGTATGTTTTTGAGTATGTTTTCATTGTGTTTTGTCTTTTGTGGGTGTTGAAGAAAATAATAAAAAATGTTCTATAAAAAAAAGTAAATCATATATATACTTTTCAGAATTGCAGAACTTATCTAAGGTAAGTAATAACTTTGTATAACTATTCACTCTGAGAGTTTAAAGTTACCAACTAACTTTTACACGTAAGTACACTTTTAAACACTTGTTCTACTTTTGAAGGCAACCCCTTTAAATTACCTAGCCCTTCCCAATTCTAGTACATGAGGCAGAAGAGGGACCCTAATGGTCTAGGAGCCATCAGTAGGCAGGGTGAGATAGGGCTCAGTTGCAGGCAAAGTCAAAGTTCATGAGGAAGACTAGGCAAGCAAGTAGTTCACTCTGAAAGTTAGTTAGGGTCCAGGGACTTCACAGAAGACACCCTAGGAGGATTTAAGCCGTGGGTCTGGGTGAACTGGACAAGACATCCCAATCACAGTAGTACCCCAGGGATACACAGGAATCACAAGAGATTGAATGTAAGTAATTACCCCAGACAACACAGTACCTCAGCACAGAAGAAGATTTTGCAACAGGAGGACTTCACGGTCTGCAGCCAAAACCCCAGGCACTGCATTCCTTGTCAGGAGGCCAGAAAATAGGACCCTGCATGGGCTTTTTCATCAAAGATCATCACAGAAGGTATCAGGCAAGAGTTTCTTCATGGCTGGACGTGGCTATGTGGATTTGGCGCCTTGTCAGGATCACAGAAGAAAACAGAGTATGGCGGGTCAGATTCTTTCAGGACAGCCAGCCTCCCAGTGTGAACTGGATTCTCGCAGTCAGGTTAGAAGACAAACGGCTGCAGAATTTTGGACTCCTCCCTCGCTTCCTGCCTTTACAGACACTCTGGAGCCTGGGTGGGGAATCCACAGGATTTCCGCCGAAGATAAAGTTAACACAAAGGATTTTCCCACCCTGGATGTCATGGAAAGAAACAAGAAATGACACAGAACACTTAAATGGCAAAAAAAGAAGACAGAGGCCATTCTGGTAAAATGAGCACCCGTGGGTGCCTTTACTGGGGCTGTGGAAACCGCCCGCGGTAAAGGTGCACCGAATTAATAAAAAGGTTCACTGCCACCAGCCATTAAAAGTATGCGCGCCCCTGTAACACAAATATCACAGTTAAAAGGAGAAAGAGGATACATCGTATCTCCACAACACTCCAAATAAGGTGGGGTGTGCTGGTTTCACCTAATAAAATGTAAAAGGGATCAAAATATGCTTTCTACCGTTGGGAACTGTAGTTCTCACAAACTTAGCCAAAGAAAGGTAAAAGGGGAGCCCCAAGGGTAACCCAGCAACAATAGGCAATATGTGCAAAAAGTTATCAAAGAGGATAAAATGTAAAAGACACTATGGAGAGTCTTAAAAATGACACCCATAAAAAGAGTACAGGTTTCTGTGAGTGTGGAAAAAGGTTACCCCTCACTGAGGTATAAGGAAACATAATCCACCAGTAAGGCAAAAAGTTCTTGGGGTGACACAGGTCAGGAAGATTTATTGTTACTATGAACATCTTACCTAACACACGTGAATATGGGAATGGATCTAGATTTTTTTAATGTTCTTTTATAAGGTGCTTAATACCAGAGACCAGTTTCTAAGCACCAGACTGAGATTCAAACCTGTGTTGTCATGTGGTGTTTTGCTTCCAAGACAAAAGTGTTGCCCCTGAGCTAACCTCCCAGCCCAATAAAGCGTGGCCAATCGGTCCAGGGAATATGGGGGGGTTATGAACATGTTCTAATAGTGGTAGCCAAAGAGAGTGGTGGATTAATATTGTAACCTATGTATGCTGATTTGCGGTTTTACACTATATAACCTGTGACGTCTTGGGGCGTGACAAGCTCTGTGTCAATTTCTTTCTACAGGACCATCTGAGACCTTTCTGCATGTAATAAATCTTGCTTTCTTTTGTAAACGGTACAGTGATAGTTTGGTCTCGAAGATTATTTTTATCGCACAGGTTTTGAGTTACTATTGCCTTTACAAATTGGTGACCCTGACGTAATCCAAGAGTCTCTGTGAAGTCAGGGGTGTCCCAGTTGCCCATCCTGGGATGTTGTCACCACTTATGGCATCAGTGATGTGATCTGTAATGTCATCAGTGTTCTCATACAACATGTAATTAGTGATGTCATCAGTGATGTGATCTGTGATGTCACCATGCGGCCATAGACTGAGCAACAGGGAGCGCGAAGTTAAGGTAGCTTTAGCTGAATTTCAGGGGTTTTGATGCATTAAGTTCTCACCTTAACATCACTGCAACTAAAGTTTTTTCCTTGAATTTCAAAGGTTTTGTTACAATGTATTGCTCACCTTAACATCCCTGCAACTAAAGTTGTTTCATTGAATTGTAAGGGTTTTGTTATTCCATACATAATTAACATTAATAATGCAGACCTACTCCTTAGACGAAGGTGTGCAAGACAAAATAGCATTGGACTTTTTAAAAAAAAGTAATGAACACCAGAAAAATAACCTGAGAGAGAAAATGTTCCCAAAAATATGCTGGCAAAGTGTAAAAGGTGCTCACCTTTAAAACCCTGCAATCTGTCATGAAATATTCCCGGGAAAACTAAATCCCAATATGAAACAATCCTGGTAGCCAAATACTTGGGCAAGGTTGCCAATCTAAAAAAAAAACAAGGGTTGCATCTGCTCTCTGAAAAAAAGTTACGCTCTTCCCCACATGTGTCCTTTACTTGTGCCCTGAAAAGCAGCCACAATAAGTGGCAAATAACTGCACCAGTGTCCAGGTTTGCAAACTCTCTTGCCACTTCGTGGCCAAATACTCACGACTTACTTGCCCTCTCATCATTTCCTCACCTCACCCCCATTTCCGGCTTTCACCAATACTCTTCTTTATAAAGCTAACTTGAAAAGTACACATACCATAGTGTCACTCAGATATATAAAGTGTACAATTGTGGCATTATTTCACCCATCTTGACTGTGAGGCTATAAATACCAGAATGCAATTCAGCAAAAATCAAAGAATTGTCTCTGAGTGCAAAACTTTCCAGGACTGACAGTATTACGGTTTAAAAAAAAATAATGCTGATGCGGTGTGTTTTGAGATATTTAAAACTTTGGGAACTCACATGTTTTTAGGCAATGTGCAGTGAGATTATATTATTTGCCATAGAGCACACACTTTGGTTAATCATCCTTCTACAATCGATACACCTCTTTTCGGTGCCATCATTTTTGTGCGGGCTGATATGGCATGGGCATTCTGCCACAGCGCTCATTTCGGCATGCCCTTTTCGCACAAAAGCCATTCCAGCCCCAATATTTTGGTGTGAGGGGTGTTTGGACATGGCCACGTCTAAGGGGGTAATTCATAGAATCCAGCGCACAAGTGGCGCACGCGGCTGGCGCACAGTGTGCGCGTGCGAATCCCTGCGCCAGCCGCGTGCGCAAGAATCCATTTCCGCGCACAGCGTATTCATGGATTCCAGCCACCAAAACCAGCCGTGGCGCACAGTGGCGCAGCGACCCTGCAGCAGCGCCAGTTACGCCCCCAAGAACGCCTCGCGCGCAGGGAAAAGCCATCAACATACCCAATCCAGCGCAAAGGGCTGCGCTAACCCTTTACCAGCACAGCAAGCGGGCTACATGTATCACTGGGATGAGTGGGAAGTACCTCATGCGAATGGCCTGGGCGCGTGTATTTCAGGGGTGCGCGGGAAGTTCCACACGCGATTGGCCTGGGCGCGTGTATTTCAGGGGTGCGCGGGAAGTTCCACACGCGATTGGCCTGGGCGCGTGTATTTCAAGGGTGCGCGGGAAGTTCCACATGCGAATGGCCTGGGCGCGTGAAGTTCCACACGCGATTGGCCTGGGCGCGTGTATTTCAGGGGTGCGCGGGAAGTTCCACACGCGATTGGCCTGGGCGCGTGTATTTCAGGGGTGCGCGGGAAGTTCCACACGCGAATGGCCTGGGCGCGTGTATTTCAGGGGTGCGCGGGAAGTTCCACACGCGATTGGCCTGGGCGCGTGTATTTCAGGGTTGCGCGGGAAGTTCCACACGCGATTGGCCTGGGCGCGTGTATTTCAGGGGTGCGCGGGAAGTTCCACACGCGAATGGCCTGGGCGCGTGTATTTCAGGGGTGCGCGGGAAGTTCCACACGCGATTGGCCTGGGCGCGTGTATTTCAGGGGTGCGCGGGAAGTTCCACACGCGATTGGCCTGGGCGCGTGTATTTCAGGGGTGCGCGGGAAGTTCCACACGCGAATGGCCTGGGCGCGTGTATTTCAGGGGTGCGCGGGAAGTTCCACACGCGATTGGCCTGGGCGCGTGTATTTCAGGGGTGCGCGGGAAGTTCCACACGCGATTGGCCTGGGCGCGTGTATTTCAGGGGTGCGCGGGAAGTTCCACACGCGAATGGCCTGGGCGCGTGTATTTCAGGGGTGCGCGGGAAGTTCCACACGCGATTGGCCTGGGCGCGTGTATTTCAGGGGTGCGCGGGAAGTTCCACACGCGATTGGCCTGGGCGCGTGTATTTCAGGGGTGCGCGGGAAGTTCCACACGCGAATGGCCTGGGCGCGTGTATTTCAGGGGTGCGCGGGAAGTTCCACACGCGATTGGCCTGGGCGCGTGTATTTCAGGGGTGCGCGGGAAGGTCCACACGCGATTGGCCTGGGCACGTGTATTTCAGGGGTGCGCGGAAAGTTTTACACGCGATTTCAGCAGGGTACGTGTATTTCAGGGGTTCCGGGGAGTCCTACATGTGATTTGACAGTGTGGGCCCTCCCAGGTGTTCCCTGTACACCCTCCACGGCCCCTGCAGGCAGCCCACACCACAGGGGACTACCCTGCATCCCTGGTCATGTCCCGCAGGCAGCCCACCCAACATGGGCATGCCCCCCAGCAAAGGCACATGTCTCCTTGAACTAATGAACACCAACTCATGTCCCCTTGCACCCCCACCCCCCAGCACTGTGGGGCACCTGCCAGCAGGCCCCCACCCATGTCCAACTCATGTCCCCTTGCACCCCCACCCCCCAGCACTGTGGGGCACCTGCCAGCAGGCCCCCACCCATGTCCAACTCATGTCCCCCACCACCCCCACCCCCAAGCACTGTGGGGCACCTGCCAGCAGGCCCCCACCCATGTCCAACTCATGTCCCCCACCACCCCCACCCCCCAGCACTGTGGGGCACCTGCCAGCAGGCCCCCACCCATGTCCAACTCATGTCCCCCACCACCCCCACCCCCCAGCACTGTGGGGCACCTGCCAGCAGGCCCCCACCCATGTCCAACTCATGTCCCCCACCACCCCCACCCCCCAGCACTGTGGGGCACCTGCCAGCAGGCCCCCACCCATGTCCAACTCATGTCCCCTTGCACCCCCACCCCCCAGCACTGTGGGGCACCTGCCAGCAGGCCCTCACCCTTGTCCAACTCATGTCCCCTTGCACCCCCACCCCCCAGCATTGCAGGCACCCTCCACCAGGCCCTCACCCATGTCCCATCCATGCCCCCCTGCACCTGGGTCCCAACAATCCCCAATCATGTCCGTAATGGCCATCCTCCCCTGGCAAAAGGCCCAACCAACTATCACATCCACCCTCATATCAAAGGCAATTACATGTTACACACCCAATGTAAATAATGCAAATGAACACATGTCTGTCACACACAATGGCTGCAAGTGAATGTTAAAACACCCAACATGACATGCATGAAAGTAATGAGATGATATGACACATTGAAGGATGAAAATACAAATGTATTGAAAATCAACTAGAATGGAAATGAAATGACAAAAACCACAAAGCAAAACAACAAAAAGAAGATGAATGTCCATGAAAAAAAATCCAAAAAATCAAAAAATCCATAGAAGAACTATTCACAAGACAATCCCGGGTCCATGAGCCCAACCAAATGAAACCTAACTATGTCAACTAACTAAAAACTGAACTATATACAAAAAAGTGGCGCATTGTCCAATCGCAACCAAATAAAAAAAAAATAATTTAAAGGAAACCTACCACTAACTATATAACTATATACAAAGGCAGCGGGCTAGTCCGACGGCTCACTGGTTGTTGTCATGGGCCAGGGCATCATCGAACTCCCGTTCAATGGCTTGGAGGCGGGCATGTTCCCTGGCCCCGAGGTCCCGCAGGGATAATGCAGTGTCCAGCTCCAACTCCCTGCGAAGACCCTCGAGGCACTCAGCCCACCTCAGCGCCCTCCGCATGGAGTCCTCCGCCCTGACCATTGTGAGCTGTTCCTTCTCTGCCCGCTGCCGCTCCGCACCTATCTGCTGGCACAAACGCTCCCACTCGGAAGCCACTCCCATTCCAGGGTTCTCCTGCCCTCCGGCCGATGCCTGCACCCCTGATGTTGATGGCCCCGAGCCATGATGCCTCCCACGTTGAGCCTGCTGCTGCCTCCGACGCAACTGCCTGTGCCAGCACGACGGCATCCAGGCTGATGGAAACCACCGACGCCGTCGTGCACGTGCCCTGCCCGAGGATGCCGTCACATCCTCCATCTGCTAGGGTCCAGTTGCTGGTGTGTCCACCCCTGCTGGACCTCTGACTCCCGACTGTGGCAGGGATGGGATCCCCACCGAGCTGGCTGCATTGGTCAGGGCAGGTCCACAGGGGGCCCTGGTGGCATCTGGGCCGGAAGACGGCAAGGAGAACGACTGGCGTATAGTCTCCACAGAGGAGGAGAGGGCCGCCAGATTGGCCGACACATGCAGGAAACCCCCCAACATGGACGATCCCAATTGGGCCACATCGGTACGGTGCTCTTCGTGATGACGTGCGTGCTCCTCCTGGGAAGCACGCACGGCATCACAAATCACAGCCGTGCGCATCACGACCCCAATCAGGACCTTCTCCATATGGCCAGGGGTCCCCTCGTCCGCAGGTGGAGGGGAGTCAGATGACATGGACATCCCCTCTACCTGCGGACGGGCCTGGGACGGGGCATCCCTGCTGGTGCATGGTGGTGCACCCACAGGGTCAGGGACAGCGACATGCACAGGCCCCTCCATGGTGACCTGTGCTGCCTCCTGCCCCTGCCCCTGGACTGCACCACTTGCACCAGCAGGGATGCCCCCACCAGGCCCCATGTGCGCCTCAGTGGCGGCCTCCTCCTCCTCTGTGGAAACCACCAACCTGGATGGCTCCTCACCGTCTTCCGCCGTAGCAGGCCCCTGTGGGGGCTCACCCACGCCTTCCGCTGCAGCCGTGGGGGCATCCCCGCTGCCTTGCTCCACAGCGCCGTCTCCGCCCTCTTCTTCACTAGCCGCTGCGTAGAGGGAGACATAGAACACAAGCATCAGGGTACTGTACAATGGTCCCCTAGACAGGAAGCAATAGCAGATGAGTGCCACTGTCAAAGTACACTCCCATCATGTCCCTCCACAACACATGTGTCAGTCCAGGCAAAACACACACAGTGACAGTCATGGTGCATGCCATGGACATTTCCATACATGTCCAATGGACACTCGAAACATACAATGTAATGGTACTCACATGCATCATGGGTCATGCCTATCACATGCACACACTTCACCTCAGTCACATCCATCTGGCCCCGTACACCCCAATCACAGTGGATACAAGGATGACTAGGCTGCATCAGTGAATCTGTACATTGTCACAGACATATGTCATGCATCCATGGCATTCACAAGTCACAGACACGCAGGTCAGGCACACAGACATGGATACCATATATGTACCTGGCATCAGCACCCATCCCTCACCCCCACCCATGTCCAGGAACAGAGACTGCCATGCTCTCATGTGTACAATCTGCATAGGGCTCCCCATGTCGCATTTAAACACATGCAACGACCGTGCGGTTCACACATTGCTGATCGCACATGCATTACCATGATGTCCCTGCACACATACATGCGTACATGGCCTATGTCACACATACAGGCAAGTATCAGACAACCAGCACACTGCAACATGCCCTGTCTCACACAGCAATGCTTGGCCACTTACCGCTCAACTCCAGACGGGTCTCCCTCTCCAGGACCTGGGCGTGGAGTGCTGGGTGTACACGTTCCAGGACCCTCATCTGGATGGAACTCATGCGGCCCCGGCCCCTCTCCACGAGGCGCCGGGCCTTTATGAGGGTCCTGGACCTCAAGTCTTCCCAGCGCTTCTTGACCTTCTGGATGGTGCGGGTTGCCACCTCCTCCGCGTTGATGGCAACCACACAGTCGGCCCAGATCTTCTCCCGTCCTTCCTTGTTGGCGCGGGACGATCCGAAGAGGGCATCATACTGCCCCAGGACTTGCTCCACCAGGACACCAACTTCGGTGGCAGTGAAGCTGGTGCCCCTCTGCCCCTCTGGCCGGGGGTTGCCACTGGTGCCAGATGTTGATGTGCCCGACATGGCAACCCCAGGGGCAGGAGTGGGTGGGCAACTGGGTCCTGGGGCTGGGCTGTGGAGCGATGTTATCCGAGTCGGGAGTCTTCTGATCCAGCAGGGGTGGACACAGCAACTGGACACCTGCAGATGGCTGATGTGCAGGCACCAAATGGCAGGGCATGGTGGCAGCAGGCAGGCAGGCAGCAGCAGATGGCACGTGGGAGGCTGCTCGGGGCACTGGGGGGCAGTAATTCGGCCTTCTGGGCAGGAGCGTGGTCTTCCGTGTGTTTTCGCATGGCCAGCTTGATACGGAGTGATTTGGCACGTGAAAATCCTGCACTTCAGCGTGAAAATCGAGGAAAGGCCCTTAGCGCGTAAGCGCGTCAGCACGCGTACGCGATTTCATTGGACCAAAGGCCCTTACAGCGTAAGTGCGTCTGTGACGTTTTGCGCACGGGCGTTGCCCTGGCAGGGCTTGGAGATCCCGCGTGCCTTTATGTTCTGTACGTGCTTTTCGTGCAGTGCGTGTGTTTTCCATCCGTTGGGGTTCACACGCTATTACTTCACAGCGGGTGTTGGCTATGCGTTCTTCTACACGCAAGGCAGACGGTGAGTGGTACCCTGCTCCCCCAGGCCCGATCGCGTGAGAAACTTCACGCGAACCCCTGAAATACACGTAGCACGCTCCCCCAGGCCCGATCGCGTGAAAAAGTTCACGCGAACCCCTGAAATACACGTAGCACGCTCCCCCAGGCCCGATCGCGTGAGAAACTTCACGCGAACCCCTGAAAGGCCCGATCGCGTGAGAAACTTCACGCGAACCCCTGAAATACACGTAGCACGCTCCCCCAGGCCCGATCGCGTGAAAAAGTTCACGCGAACCCCTGAAATACACGTAGCATGCTCCCTGAAATACACGTAGCCCGCTCCCCCAGGCCCGATCGTGTGAGAAACTTCATGCGAACCCCTGAAATACACGTAGCCCGCTCCCCCAGGCCCGATCGCGTGAGGAACTTCACGCGAACCCCTGAAATACACCTAGCCCGCTCCCCCAGGCCCGATCGCGTGAGAAAGTTCACGCGAACCCCTGAAATACACGTAGCACGCTCCCCCAGGCCCGATCGCGTGAAAAAGTTCACGCGAACCCCTGAAATACAAGTAGCACACTCCCCCAGGCCCGATCGCGTGAAAAAGTTCACGCGAACCCCCGATATACACGTGCCCCGCTCACACAGGCCCAATTGCTGTATGTTGCCACTTTTGTAATGCGCAGGGACTCTACCGCCTGCCTTCGTGTGGCGGACGTGTTTCGGCTTGTGCGTGTCTTTCGCTGTGCGTTGCTTTGCCCTATTCGATTCCATGAATACGTGTGGTTCGGGTGCGTGTGGGCGTTCCGTCTGCTTCCCTGCAGTACATCCCCAGTTACGCCCTTGTTTTCGCGAGTTGTTCCCCATTCCCCGCGTTACGCCCCGTGTTCCGCCCACTTTCTAGTGTATGCGCACGTCTTTCGGGATGTTGCAGTGACGTGTGCGCCATGCACGGGTTTGGCGCACATCCCGAGGTAAACACGCGCAGGGACTTCCATGAATCGCAGGCGTGCGCGTGCGCCTGTTTTTTTCCGCTTGCGCCTGCTTGCGCCTGCTTTGCCAAAGATTTTCGGCGCACGTTTGTTCCATGAATCGGCCCCTTAATGTCTTCATGCTAAATAAGAGCACAGTACTGCACTGCAACAAACCTCGCCTCGAGGCCCATCATTTAACCACCAGGCTACAATGGCCTGGTGCTGCATGGGCATTAATTTCATACTTAGCTTATAATTTAATATGTCCAATGATAAAAGACTGGGTATGAAACTTGTGAAAATCCAAACATTAACATCATTGTATCATAATGGTTAAGTCATGTGTCTCAAACTCCTTAAGGTGAGGGTTCTTTGATAGCAGTGTCCAGCATTAATGTGATAATATTTATTTCATTTTTTCTGTTTTATAAAAATGCGGATGCGGTGTGTTATGAGATATTTTAAACCATGAAAACGCGCATTCAGGACCGTGGACTATCTGCAATCTATGCAGTAACCGGGACCGACCCTGCTTAGTTTCAACGGGAGGAAGGATCCAGCCCCCTTAGGCCATGTTTCTCTAAGTATTCTTCTAAGGAGGGGCCCATATCTTAGGCAACATGGCCTTAGTGGGCTGACGCCTTCCTCGCTTTGAAGTTAAGAAGGGTTTGTGCCAGTTACTGCAGGGATGTAAAACCCACTGTTGCTGTAATAATGCCTGTTTTTTTAAATTATTGACTGGGAGACTACAAATATTAGAATGCAATTCAGCAAAAGGCAAGAATGTCTCTGAGTGCCACGATCCATGCCCCTGAACCCCTCAGGTATAACAGCCCCCTGTCAGCAGTGGGGCTAAAGCCCTTCACACTGGCCCCAAAGGCCTTAAAACTCCATCAGAAACATACATGAAGTCAGTCGGCGCCTTTGGCCCCAGGCTCATAATCAGGAATAAAGTAATACCAGTTTTGGACCTTAATCCAACATGGAGGCCTATTACACAGCTCATTTCTTTAGAACCAAGCCATGCAGACTAGTGTTTTGGGTGTAGCTGGGCCTGGAACTACTTGGCCTGGAACTACTTTACCTGGGCTATTTAAACCACACCCAAACAGCAGAACACGCTTCACGTTATTCTGCACTCCTGCAGAGTAACGCTCACCGTGTCCAGCTCAAGCTCATCTGCTTCTCCGGCGGCCCGATCCTGAAGCCCTAGATCCAGATTCCATTAATAACCTTGAAGAACAAGAACAGCATTAGCGAGCAAGAACACTTACCTGTGAAGTAACCGGCCTTGAATCCATCCTGCGCTTCGCTTACCTCGCCCATCTCCGGAGTTCGCCGCAACCTGCAAAGGTAAAGAAACAAGGACAGCATTAATAGCAATTCTTACCTGGGCAAGCAGCGAGTCCTCCAGGTTTCACTGCAACCTGCAAGGGAGAAGGAACAACGTCAGCATTAACAAAGCACTTACCTGGGCAAGCAGCGCTTCGATTGCTCATCACTCTGGAACATCACTGCAACCTGCACAAAGAAGAGAAGAGAACACAGGTTAGCAATTAACACCAATAAACAACGGAGCACTCCGTGCATCAAAAACTCATCGTGGTCTTCGCCATCGGCGCAACACCTCCGAGATTGCAACCATCCCTGTGAATACAAAACAGAAATTGTTAGGCAACAGCGTAGTGGAGCAACACACCGAGAAGACAGAGAAAACGGAGAGAAAAAAAGAGACAGAATAAAGACGGAAAAGACATTACAACTCACCTGGAAAACAGCAAGCAGAGTCAGAGTCACAGCCGGTCTGGACCCGACATAAGGGCACATGGACCAGTGAAGCAACTAGGTCCACAGAACGCCCGCACCAATCACGCGCCCCTGCACAGAGACGCAGGACGGAGAGTTCAATGCACAAAAACCTAAGGTGAGCAATAACCTCAAGGGAGGGGATTTGGACCAGAGGGAGGTGGGAGTCCACCCATCACAAGACCAGTATCTTAACCCTCCATTCTTCTGTTATAGGTGCTACCCAACATCTGGCACATAACCCAGCCGAGAGGAGTCCGGGATAGCGCTTAGACCTCCATCCAGGATCGTGTGGCGCCCCTGTGTATACCAGGTGAGTGTAACACTGAGTGCCAAACCTTCAAGGACTGACAGTAGCACGGTTTAAAAAAATTAAATAATTAAGATTCCTATTCGGTCTCCCATCCATTCAGTAACCGGGACTGACCCTACTTAGCTTCAAAGGGGTGCTGACACTGCTCTGCTTCAAAGCAAAAAAAGGGCCGGCTCATTCCTCAAAGTGCAGCTCATTTATCAGGTAACATGGCCTGAGGAGGGTGGCTCCTTCCCCACTTTGAAGCTAAGCCGAGTCTGTCCTGGTTACTGCATGAATGGGAGACCTGGATGGCAATTGAGTCACAGGCCATGGCCAGTGATTTTTCACCCCAACGTCCTATAGTTATAAAAATATCTTTAAAAAAAAACAATTAAAAATGTAACTGCGGTTATCGAACTATACATACCTGTGGTTATCTGTAGTCCTTTGTAACCTCAGATATAGCCATGAATATTGGCAAAACAGCCAGAAACAAAATGCTTCCCTGGCCATCACCAAGTGTCCCCTCATTTGTGCAAGCTACTCCGACTCCCCAGATGGCCTCCTCACCTCCCCTGCCCTCTCCCTTTCACCTCTGAGCACACACTGCTTCTGTGACGCAGTTTGCTTTCAGATGGCGGCTATGGCCGAGCTTTGTGTTGCAAACTCGGTCCCTGGACCCCCTCCAACTCCCAAATTTCCCTCAGTGCTTTCTAGCCATCCCCCCACCTCTACCCTGATGGGATTTGCATATTTTATGACCTGAGCATTGCTTTTTACTGCGTATCATTTTCCCATATCCTCGGCTATAACCTCAAATATCTCTTGCATTGAGAGAACAACAAGATGGCGGTCATTTAATTTCTGAAAACTATGATCCTGCAATGTACCATGGGAGATATAACTATACTTTTTGGAGAATAGGGCATCCCCTTCTCTGCCAAATTTTAAAATAACCACAGCACGGAAAAACACCAAACCGATGCTTCATGCCCAAGTTGTTTAAGACCTGATCCAAATCCGTCCAGTGGTTTGGGCTGTGCGCTTTGGCAAAAATGTAGCTTCTTTGTCTATGGGAAAATGAATGGCAAGTAGCCACCACTTTCAATAAAAAAATCTTTTTTGGACGCTTAATAACTTTTCGATTTCTAAATGAATCTTTACAAAACTTTGCAGTCTGGGGGCCCCACAGACTTTTAATCACTTTCGAAATTTTGACCAAATCTGTTACTCAAATTAAAAGTTATTAACAATAGAATTCTGAGGGGTTCCTATGTGTCTCCGACTCACCTTAACTATAGGGCGGCTTTCACCTCAGATACAGGTGATTCATGATTTTGGCCATAAAAGTTTATGAAACAAAAATAGGTGTGGAAAATGCCTCCCTGTCCCAGCTCTAGATGTATTTTCCCTGCATAAAACAAAACAAATGCGTCGGTCCTTTATCAAGATATCCATAGTAAACTGTCCTGTGTACAAAGTACTATTGTGACCCTCAAATTACAAAAATCAACTATAAAGTGAAAAGTGAAATATTTTTGGCCTTGGAAGGTGTACAAATGTTCACAAAGTAAAATGCTTAACTCAAACCCAAAGTATCCAGGAGGATAAACTTCACAACTCCAGAGGGAAGCCCACTTCCCCTGGATTTCTCTTCACTTAATTTTAGAATGATTTCTTTAAATTCCTTTATATCAAAAAGATTTACTAAATAAAACAGCTCCATTGACAGTCTGATTCTTGGTAGTCTACATGGTGTGCTCTCCCACCAGGTTTCATCTTACTCCTTGATATCTCCCAATCACACTCTTTTTTTACTTCCTGATGTCTCCTTCTCAAGACTTTCTCATGCAGTGCATTTTATAAGTGGTCCGATTTACCTTTATCTGCTATACTTTCCTGCCAGGTTTCAGTCATTTGCAATCACTTCTTATCATCATCTACAAACATTTATGCTTATCATCATCTACAAACACAAATAACTTGCAAATACCTGGTATACTCTTCTGCCAGGGCTTTTCTAATATGCATATTTCTGCCTCTTGGATCTGACTGATAAACACTCCTGCCAGGGCTTTTCCTAAATACAAACACTTGCTCTCTTGTACAAAATACTTATAACTTGAAATGCCTGGTGTATTCTCCTGCCAGGGCTTTCCTTTACGTGCAAAAAAACTTCCACTCATACATAAAACACCTGTGACTTGACTTTCCAGGTATAATCTCCTCCCAGGGCTTTCTCTTATGTGTATTGCGCACACTTGCAAATGAAACAAGTTTTTATTTTTGTTCTGGTCTGTTTCTTTAAGTAATATGGCACTTTTAGTTATCTCTCATTTACTTCTGTTTTCTATTCATCCCATTGCCGAAAGTCCCCAGCGATCCCTCTTCCTTAAGGTGGAATCACTGTTAAGCTGTAGCGGGAACAGCATCTCCCATGGTGAACCTGCAGCGGCTTGATGGCTTCCTACTTCTTTCCTCGAGGCTTGCCACATTCCACACCTGCCTGGGCTCCAACAACAGAGAGGCTTGTCTTCAGTTCAGTCGCATGCCAGGAGGCTGTCCTCCCATCTTTGGTGTTGCTGCGGCATACCAGTCTCTGAAATCTGCCTATTTCGGTTTCTCTCGTGAACTGGTTAACTCCACAGATCTCGCATCCACCCAGCAGTCCCTTGGTCAACTCAGAGAGGACTCAACCTCTTCAGCCAGCTCCTCCCTGTCAGTTGGCTTACGCTCTGAGCCTTAACTGATCTTCACAACTCAGCTCAGCTTCCTCGTGGTGTACTTCTGTCCTTAGAAGAAGGGAGATCAGTTTGTGATAACTTATAAGCAGAGTCTGGAAAGGTGTTCTCAGCAGTTTTAATTGTCCAGTTTAATTACTTGTATGCTGAATATGAAGAGGTATTTTCAGTAGCTTTGGAGGGTAAGTTAAGCTTTAGATTACTCGGTGGAGGAGATGGATACCGAGTTGCCTGGGGAGTGATCTTCACTACTCCCTGCCTCTTCCATGTCTTAGTAGTCTGCATATTCTCTCTTGTGAGAGCTTGAATATTAGACACACCAACTTTACATAGAGGTGGGGAGTGAGGGTAACACTTTGCCATTAAGGCATATGGGACTGAGGAAGCATCTTTTAAGGAGAAAGGAAGGTATGCAATTTCCTCCATTGATGCCATCGGGTCTCCCTGGGTGTCACCTCCCCCCAGGTGGCCCTCCCTTAAAAAGCAGCCCCCAGGGTCAGGACCAGGTAGCGGCTTCCATCCCCTGGCCACATGGGTGGGGGTTAGCCCCAGGAAAGGAGTGATGGCATCCTTGGGTTCATTGCATACCCTTCCCCTAAAATCATGGCTTCCCACCCTAGGGTCTTCAACTAGATCATGATTCAGGGACCCTTCTGAAATGCTCACCCCTCTCTCTTTTGTTGTATCTCATTTCCATCCAGAGATTTCATGTATAAGCCTTTCTTCATCCATGTGGGTCTCATTTCAATTGGTACTTTTCGGCAAACCCATTGATCAAATTGAGGGATATCACCTCCTATGACAAGCAGAGCCGGTAAACTGGGGATTACTGCCATTATAATGTGGAGCTCTTTTCCCAGAATGGCATTGGGAGCACGTGCTTGAAGGGAATTTTCAACCTGGCCGTAAACCCAAACTATTCTCTCATTTCTAATCTGGTTCCACCCCTAGGGATGTAGCTCAGGTCTCAGAGCATAGCCCTTACTCCTAGTGTCTAATTGGGCCCAAACATTTCTTTCATTCAGAATTACTGAAATTTCAATTTGATAAAGGCTTTGGAAGAGAAACTAGGGTAAGGTTTTCTCAGAGTTTTAACATTTGTTCTTTTGATTTGTTCCTTTTCACCAGATATTTTGGATGATAAAGGTGGGAAGGTTTCAATGCCATTCAAAGGATGTTTCCTTAACCAACCATACTCTGATAAACTTGATTCCTTGAAGTTATATAGGGCTGTCTCGGGGATAGATGCATTTAATCTCTTTTGTTTTAAGGGACAATACCCCAGAGAGAACCCATACACATGCCAAGAAGGATTCAGTTTGTTTTCCTCAAAGAATGATAATCTAGGAGACATTATTCTTTCCTTCTTCAAAACCTGTTTTAATGGTTACTGGGTTGTTTGCTGGCATTGAATATTTTGATGGATTGTTTTCCTTTCCTTTCTCATATTTAATGGGATTGTTACCTGAGGTAACAAGTAAAACTCGCTTTGAGCAAGATCTTTTATGAACTTCTGTTTCCAAAGAGTCAGGAGTCCCCCAAAAGTATGTAAATTTAGAGAAATCTGATTTATTTTTAGTCGTGAGTTTATTTTGTTCCCAGGTCTGTTGATCAATTGGATGGAACACGGAGACTGACTGCTCAGATTCTCGGCGGCACCCAAAAGATAGTGTGGTATTCTTTTTCTGTGGAAAAGTCCCCTCACCTTTCAATGAACCAAAAACATTTTCTGGGAATTCTTTCTTATTAAATGTGCTTTCAACTCTCTTTTTCTTTTCCTGAGAATATGAAAGGAAGGTTGTTCACTTATGCGTTCATACACCAGTCTTCCGTCGAGTGTCCAGTGTGGCAGAGTGTCCTGTGTTACTGGGCATTTCGACTTGCTGCACTGTAGCTTTGTTTATTTGCTGAAATCGACATTACATTCTGCTACTCTGGTCTAGAGTGAATCTACTTTGCTGCCATCTATAAATTTGGTCTGGACCTGGGAGCCATTGCCTTAGAACCACCTACATAAGACCAACTTGAGCGCATCAGCGTGCGCGACGCATGTTACAGAGTGTACTGTGTCTTGTGGTCGTAGGGACGTGTGGCCTGTTCCAGTCTTTTTTAGCCTTTACTTCCGCACATTGCGCTTTTCCCATTACAACTGAAGGTAAGAGTACGACTGTGTTTTTCTCCCTACTTATCCTGTAATGCCTCTGAAATCTACACTGCAAAGCGTGGCTACAAACAATAAACGCTATGCAAGGAAAGGGGCCGGCAAACAGGGAAATGTTCCCGACACAATACACAGTCCATCTACTCAAGCGGCTATCACTGCATTCTTTGACTCTAAACGTTCCCCTGGTGAAATCGACATTACATTTCTGTGGGAGCCATATACCAGGAATCTGCTACTCTGCTTCTAGAGTGAATCTACTTTGCTGCCATCTATAAATTTGGTCTGGACCTGGGAGCCATTGCCTTAGAACCACCTACATAAGACCAACTTGAGCGCATCAGCGTGCGCGACGCATGTTGCAGAGTGTCCTGTGTCTTGTGGTCGTAGGGACGTGTGGCCTGTTCCAGTCTTTTTTAGCCTTTACTTCCGCACATTGCGCTTTTCCCATTACAACTGAAGGTAAGAGTAAGACTGTGTTTTTCTCCCTACTTATCCTGTAATGCCTCTGAAATCTGCACTGCAAAGCGTGGACACAAACAATAAACGCTATGCAAGGAAAGGGGCCGGCAAACAGGGAAATGTTCCCGACACAATACACAGTCCATCTACTCAAGCGGCTATCACTGCATTCTTTGACTCTAAACTTTCCCCTGCACCACGGCACTCATGGATTTCCATAAACGAGGAATCTGACCAATCATTATCTAAGGCCATTGATAACAATAACTCATTGTTAAAATTGGTTGTGAACCTGAAAAGGGCTTCATTGGGCGGCGAACAACTTCAGGCAGTGGAAACAATTCTGAGGACATAATCAACATTAATCTATCAAACTCTCCTGACATGACGGCGTATGCTTCGCACTCCGACTCTGTCTCGTCCGAAGAATCTAGTAGTGAAGGAGAAGGGTCTTGTCTGGATGTAACGTCACAGGGAGGCTTGAGAGAGTTTCATAGTAACTTTAGTATGCTCAACGCTAAGATTGAAACCCAATCTATTACCCTTGCATTACTTCTGGAAAAGCAATGAGCAGGAAAAGTGCTAATGTTACAAATGCTCGACTTATTCTCAGTCTTGGCAAAAAAAGTTTCAGAAACTATGGAGCGTCAAAGTATATTAAGGGAGCTGTTGAAAACAAACGCAGAAGCTGGAACTTCCCTTTGTCAATGTGTGTGTAAGCCGATTAAAATGAAAGGCCACAAAGAAAATGGTACACTGTCGCCACTGGAGAGGAATAAGAAAGCTTTTGCACTGGGATGGGATTCCGAGGAAATCCATATTCCCCCTCCTACAGAGTTAGTAAATGCACTAAAAAATAAGAGCCAGCCTTTAGAACTTTAGCCCTTACTTGACTTGACTAAAAGTGAAATAAATACAGAAAAGGGCAAACGAACTGGCATTACCAACATCCAGAGTGATTCTGGCCCAAAGCGTTTTTTGGTTGGGAAGCGTGCTTCGGATGGCTGCATTCGACAGGCCTACCTACACGGTCCCCTCAAGATTGGTGGAAAAAACAATTCTGCTAACAAGCCCCTTGATCAGCCTTTACAAAATAAAGAACGGCTTAGTAAAGAAACAGTTAAGAACTCAACAGATTATGTCACTACAGGTACTGGAGACATGACACATAAATCAATCGCCAAACTGATTTCCAAACCAGAGCGATCAGTTGTGGAGTCACAGACCTCAATTCCGATTATTAATCCAGGAGCACTGAAGGACATGAGTACTTGGATAATTCTTGTGGAAATCCTTCCAACGGCCTACAGACCTTTTTTAAATAGAATATCCCTTCTTTCAATTTTTAAGCAAATTCCTTATCTGGAGATTATTCAGTCCATGGACATGCTGAAAATTGAGTTACCATCCTGGAATAGTACCACTAATTGGGCATTGGTGGATTTGTTTCGCCATTGATGGTAGCGTTATTGAAAACACATGCTGACTTACTGTTTGACCTAGGATACACTTTAATTGCTTGTGGGAATATTAAAAGAAAGACACATTCCTTTGAGGAGCAAGACTCACAGCTCTCTAAACAATCTGCATCAATGAACTCTGAGCGAGAGGCTCTTCGAGCTCTGCAATTCCAAAGTACTAGGGCAAGACATAGCACACTTCAAAAGGACTATTGGATGCCGGTGTGTTAGCATAGTGGGGCTAATTGACCAGAGCCACTACAATTGGACTACGATGTATATCATAGAACACAAGGGATTTTAGCTCCTTTCTAAAACAAATAGAGGGACAAAAACTATTGGAAGCCTCTGATGTATTCATAATACAAGAGACCTGGTGTATTAAAGTTATATTTATAGATGGTTTCCAGATTTTAACCATAAATTCTACTCCCTCTAAAAAAGGGCGCGCCTGTGACAGCTTGGCAATTGGCTTTAGAGCTCACTTAAATCTGATCCCTTTTTCTTCTTTGGAAAAATCTGCTTATGTCCTAATGGGTATTTTGCAGATCTCCTCTTATCCGGATTTAAACATTTTGATCATTAACATCTACGATCCATCGGGTGGCCTGCTAACAAGAACCATTCAAAACATTGTGTGCAATTCTATCCTTCAATGGCGTGAGCAGTCACCAACAGGACATGTAGTGATAGCAGGAGAACTCAACAAAAGGGACTTAGAGGATGTATTTGCACAACTGGCCCTCTTTCTTGGCTTAAAATAGTGCACTCTTTTGACTTAAGATTTGTGGTCCCCCCTCCTGTTATTGATAATCAGGAGCTTTACAAATGGTCCAACGGTCTCCTTTTTTGTAAGTGTCGGAAGCGGCCTATTTCTGATCCCAGCGAGGTGAGGATTGACATGCTTGCTGTTGCTGTTGCTGTTGTGGGTCCCTTCTTCTAGCCCTTTTTGGAGTAGGGAGCAGTGTGCAGAGAGCCAACAGCGAGAGGCGGCGAGAGGCAGACCTACGTACTCACCTTTTGGTCTGCAGTTGGCAGCGTGCGGCTTCGGGTGGCTCTGAGCTGCGCCGGAGGTGGACGGCCGCTGGTGGAACTGTCAGAGGTGCAGAACTCTGGGCAGTGAGTTGCGAACGGTGAGGCAACCTTATTTCACTTGCTGCCGGCGCTGCTGAGTGGGGCAGATTGCAGTGCTGCCCTCTTGTAAAGCAGCGGGTGAGCACCGCAAGCATTTATTTTGGCACCAGCCCCTTGATTGGGCTGATCTGGGAGTATCTGTGAGCCTGAGCTGGGCTAGGTAAGGGTCTGAGCTGGTCACTGCGACACCTAGCCAGTGCGAGTAGTTTGTGTCCATTGTGCTTCCAACTGCCCTTGGTTTACCCGTAATGTGTTGAAATAAACACTAGTAGTAGGAGCGGTTGCTGAACAAGCTAGAGTAGCAGGTGGGGAAACCGCTGGTGTGACTCCTTTGATCCCTGTGACCATATTAAACAGGCAAATATTTCCGCCATATCCAACTACTGCAATTCATATTAGTACCTCTTTGGTCCTGACTGCCATATTATAAAGCTCAAAGAAAGCATCAGAGGAAAACGCTGAAACATTTATATAGAGTAATCGTATAATTACTCTGGTTCCTGACATAGAACAATCTATGAGAAAAAATGAGCACCAGTACCTCACGAGCGAATTATAACTTGCGCAGAATGCATGGAAAAGTGCGTGCTGTGGGCCTGGGCAATAAGGACGGTCTAGGCAAAACAAAAAAAACAGCCGCGGGTGCTATTACCTCCTATTTCCAGCCCAATCTGCAAGTAGAGGAAAATCTGACAGTACTTGAAACTTTGGAACTAACCACTGTACCTGGCAATAACTCTCAGGACAAGTCTAATGAGGGTGAGATAGACAATAACTCCATCCTGGAGATGTGGCTCTCAATGCAAAGACAAATGACCCCTGCTATGCCTAAGGCATTGGTTGACTGCACATGGAATGACTCATCACCTAATTTGTCGCAACCACCAAATGCAATGGAAAGGCTATCTGTCTCACCAAATTTGGAGGCGCATGCAGACCCCTCGGTAATGGAACCATATATTGACTCACTCCACATGGGACACGTTAAGAGAGTTACAATCTTCAGTTGCGTCATTGCAATTCGCACTTAGGATACTATTAAAAATGTGTGGATGCATTTTGAAGAATACTATCAATTTGGCTCCTGTAAATGCAGCAAATTGTAATTTGACGGATGAGGCAGAGAACAACTTGTCCATAGCTGTCAGGCTTGCTGCGGCTGAGTCGAAGGAGATTCCTAGTCAGGAAATTAATGTGTCCAACAACTCAGAGATATTTCTTTCACGTAACCAGAGGAGACTTGCAAGAAGGGTGGCCACGAGAAAGCGCCCATGTGTTGAAGCCTCCCTAATACCTGCAACTGCTCTACCTAGTAAGACTACGAAAAAACCTAAGAAAAAGCGACACAGGCTAAAAAGAGAGAACAAGCTAAGGAGGGCTTCTTGACAAGCTGGTTGACTACGGACAAGGATAAGGAGGCTTCTGTGGCCGAGGAAATTTTGGCCGAGCTCTCAGCTTCCTTCATGGAAGAGAAGCCAGACAAGATTTCTTCTACTCCTCTTGGCAGAAGCCAGAACTTGCTGTTAAGAGAAAAGGCTAATCTAACACTGATGGATATGGTCCCACTTTTTGCTGGCAGCAAGAAGAATATATGCATCATTAAGAACCTTTACCAAAATAGTGAATCTGATTGGCTTACGAGAACTGACTTTTTGACCATATTGCATTCAATCCCGCAACTGAGAGTATTAAGATCAGAGGACTTTGAATTTATAGAGCCACTCAGCTGTTTGAAGACCAATGTTTCGGCCATCCTCAACTAATGCGATCAGACAAAGAGAATCTAATCGAGTTTGATGTTCAACTTGATGTGGATCCTGAAAAAGAAGATCTCACCTGCCCTAGGACAAAGCCAGCCGTGCCCAAGAGCAAGATAATTGTTCCCACTTTACCTAAAGAGAAATCCCCACTGATGGAGGACATCCAAAACATCTTGAAGTGGTTTGCAGAAGCCCTCCCGGTGGTCCTCAAAAAGGAAAAAAACTTCTCAATCATGTGCTGGAATTGCAAGGGCTTTAACCACCTGTTTTTACCAGGAGGTTCTATGTCTCTAATCACCAGGTACCCATGTTTCTGATTACAAGTAACATGGCTCACTTTGCAAATTGTACTAAATGGCTATACGCTGTATCAATCTACTGCCAACAACGGACCTCGGGGTAGACCCTATGGGGGACTAATTGTGGGAATTGTACATAATTTGAAATCCTGCCAAATTGAGACCAAGCTCGACGAATTTCTTATTGCTGTTGAATTTGAATTACTAACTGTAGATCATAAAGAGAAAGTTTTACTAATTACTCTTTATTCCCGCCAGACGCTTCCCAAAATGAAGTAATACAAGAATCTTTAAATGAGATTATGATAAGATAATGGCCCTCAAACAACCCTCTATTAAGATCTGAGAGTAGAATGCTTCATACGATAAAAGAACAGGTGGGGCAGCAATGGCTGAGTTTTTTTAATTATTGGGATATGGAAATGATAAATGGTAGAACGATCGGCGACTATCGTGGTAAAGAAACGTGGGGAAATGGCAAATTCATGAGTACTCTCGACTACACCTTTGTCATGTCTGAATTGGCAGCACATGTTAAAGATTTTGAGGTGATTGCTAATAACTGGAGTGACCATGCTTTACTCTCATTGACAGTGACCTTAAATGAGCATAAACATACCTCCAAATCTCTGGGGAATATGAGGGTAAATCATGCAGCCACATGAATTAGCTGATTGGAGAAAAACATAGCAAAAGCAGCGTTGGCCATAGCGTAGGCTCATCCGCCTGACACAGTCACCTTTCAGAGGATGACAATTGATAATATCGAAAACTGGATAGCCGCATTTTCTATGAAACATGCTTGTGCAAGGACAGGGATAGCTAGGATCGACCAGCCTAATACAAACTGGTATGATCTTGAAATTAGGGATGCCAAAAGAGCACTCAAAGCAGCAATCCGAAAAACCAAGAGCCATGCTCCACTTTACTTTCCTATCGCACTATTAGCAAGTCACTTAAGAACAAACATAAAGCTTGGATCAAACAAAAAAAATATTTAAGAAAACCTAGGCAATGGCAGGATACTATACGAGTAGTATGTACTAAGAATACCCGCAATATATGGGCATTACTGGGGGAAGCACAGGGGAATAGGCTACCCCCTATGATTAATCCCATAGGAGCTCACAGGTGGGAAAGATTCTTGTGGGACAGTAATAGCCCTTGTGGAGAGATAGGGTGCAGTGCCACGGTGACGGACCCTCCTAGTCCCCTGTTCACAATCACGGTAGAACAGCTTATCATTAATATAAAAGAATTAAAATCATCCCGTGTGCCGGGGCTGAATGGCTTGCCAAACATCGCACTGAAGAACAAACCAGTGTTTTGGACCGAGCTCCTTAAGATTCTGTTCGAAAAAGTATTTAGTGAAGGAAGAATTCCGATCTCATGTCAGAAGGCTACACTATTTCCTATATACAAAAAGGGTGACAAGTTTGACCCAGCAAACTACAGATTATTATCTATGCTGGATTGTACCGGCAACATTTTTGCTAGCTTTCTTCTAAACGAACTCCAAAGATGGATATACATGAGGGGGCTCCTAAACTGCTTTCAGAGTGGTTTTAGGCAGGGCTATTCCACCACGTACAACCTGATCATTTTAGACACCTTAGGTATGAATGCAAGGAAAGTTGGGAACCCCCCTGTGTACGCCCTCTTTGTGGACTTTAAAGCCGCATTTGACCGAGTTCGCAGGGAGCTATTATGGTCCAAATTAGAAACACTTGGCTGCCAGCAAGGTCTCCTATATTACTTAAGACTTCTCCATGAAAATAACACAGCTTCTCTGAAGCTACATTCGCAAGGTAATATGACTGCACAAATTGAACAGAATCGAGTTGTTAAACTGGGTTGTGTTACGGCACCTACGTTATACAATTTATTTGTCTATGACCTCCCTGAAGCAATTACCGCAATTCATAACTGTCCCCATCAAATCGATGCCGAAGGATGCCTGGTTCTTGCCTATGCAGATGACTTGGTTATTCTTGACCACACATTTAGTGCTTTACGATGATCAGCTGAAGCATTGTGGCTCTATGCAAAAAGGAACGATCTGATAATCAGCTTGGAGAAGACCCAAGTTATGGTTTTCTCCAGCAAAATGATTGCTTGCATTAGACTTGAAGTGCAAGAGCTAGTTACATTATATACACCTAACTATAGATATCTGGGTATCAAGTTTGAGACTACTAACGACTATCTTCTATGCATTCAAGCCAGAAAAGTTAGAGCTGCTCACATCACGGCTCTGATCTATCGTTTTACTAGGACCCATGGGGGTTTCAGTATATGGGCTGCACGACTATTGTTTCAGCAGGTTCTCACCCCATGATGATATATGGCCTTGACGCTTTGCATCAGATTGATCTTAAATGGCTACAGATAGTGGAGGGCACATTTTGGAAAAAGGTTTTGGTCCTCCCTACCTATATCCCTATGGCTATTATCAGACTCGAGCTGGGGATGCAATCTTTGAAATCGTTGGTCCTCAAGAGAAGGACTGAACTCTACCTGAAGATTAGCAGTACCTCAAGTAACCAACTATTTGACTCTCTGCGACATGAAATGTGGAAGGAATCTAAGAAGTCACCTTTAAAGGTCAATATTGAAAAGTTTTTGGCCGCAATAAACTGGAGTAACCGACAGGGAGAATTCTCCCCCATTGCAAAATCTGCGTTGTCAAGAAAAGTAGACCTAGGCGATTGGTTAGAAAATTATGCTCACCTTGAAGATCTTAAAAAATATCAATTTGTGAAATGTATGTTGTATACGTATTAAAAGCCACAACAATATTTACATTTATGTCCAGGAATAAGACTTAGATGATTTATCCTGCTAGTTAGGATTCATCATCTCCCAGTCCTGGAAAACCCTGGAGCAATAAATAAATTAACTAGCTCAGAATGATGTTGCAGAATTTTCAAGGACAAAGAATCAGGTGAGTCAGGGAAACACTTATTAACCAGCTGCCCGAAGATGACAAGTACCTACAAAAGACATGGGGCCTCATTACGAGTTTGGAGGTAGCCATGGTGCTATCAGCACCATAGCTTCCTCCAAACCGGGCTCCATTACCAGGTTCCTTCAATGAGGAATAACCAGGTCATTCCAACATTGGAGGACCCGGTAATTCCTCCTTGAAGGAACCATTCCCCATTCCCATTTGAGACCCCATAGGGCTCAATGGGAATGGGGAGGGAGGTAATACCGGGCACATTATGAATGGCCCGTTATTACCTCCCTCTTCCCCTCGCGGGACCCGGAAAAGATGTCTGGTTATACCAGACATCTGGTCCGGGTCCCGCAAAGGGAACCTCGTAATCGGCTCCCGTAATGAAGGGTGCCGGTCCCGTACCGCTACCCTTCATTACGGAGCGCCACCCTTGTAATGAGGCCCATTATGATAAATATGTACATAATATAGAACATATAAAGGATGAAATCTTCTGGTGGCGCAACATTAACTCCACAAACTTGAAGTGTTTTATAGCAATGTATAATGTTTGATTAGTGATCGAGAGCTTATTAGGGATCTCTATTTGAACACAATTGATTTGATGAATATTTGATCTTAGTTTATCTAGTATACTTGGTTTATATGGTAATGGAATGTAGAATGGTTATTATGTATATTTATTGTATTTGAGTTAATATGATGAGATTTAGTAAGTATGTATATGTACTATTTTAGAAAAGCAGACTATGTTTTATCAGAATGTTTATATATGACTTGTAATTATATGAAAAGTTTATTTATAAACTGTAACACATTAATACATTATTATTATTATTAAATCCTACATCGATTATGTGTTAAGAAATTCAGCTCTGAATTTGTGTTGTAGCCATGCCACTATTACGCATAATAGGCTGAGTGATCATGGAGTATTAGGTTGGCATATAAATATCAAGCTCCAGCCATTGGCAATTATGAGTAATATTAACCGACTTCTAATTTCCAGGGAAACTGTCAAAGATGGTCAGCAGAAAATATTAAGCTCAATAATGAGCTGTTGTCTCTGGATTTATCTGACCTGGTTACAGCCTTTGTCAGGTCTGAATGGGATCTTGGAAAAATGGTTTCTGCCATGACACAACCCCTGGCAAATAAGAAATGGAGAATAAGAAAGAATAATATGGTTAGTAACTCCGCCCCTTTCGATCATGTTATAGAGGAGCATAAAAGACTACTTCGAAAGGAGCCTAGTGCTGTAAGAGCTAATCCTCAATGAAAACTTCAGGAAAGACAAATAGCACTAACGAGCCTGACAACAAAATATAGAAATTGGATAAAACAGCACAAGCTATCCTTAAGAGGTGCAAACTGGCAGAATCATTTCGTCTGGTGAAAGACACATGACACCAGTACATTTGGGCAGTTCTATAATGACTTTCACAAGTCATTTTCCCCTCAAGAGCTTAACCCAATATCACAGGAGGCATGGTTACATTATATTCAGGATTTTTATTATATACCATCAGAGCATTCTCCTGAAGTTCGTTTTGAGGGAGATAGCGACTCTGGGACTGCTATTGTTACCCATCAGAGTTTCTTGGAACTTGATATTGGGGAAGATAACGTAGCGAGACTGATTGGGAAATCCAAACCGTCATAGGCCCCTGGCCCTGATGGTATTCCCAATGTCATGTTTAAGGAAAACCTGTTGCTTTGGGCAAAGGTTCTAAACTTACTATACTCACATATTATTCAGACTGGTAATAACCCAATTGGTTGGAAGCAGTCCATATTGGTTCCCATCTTTAAAAGGGGCAATCGACTGGAGCCATCAAACTATCGCCTATTGGCAATGATGGACTCCAGTTAAAAGCTCTTTTCAAAGGTACTCTTAGAGCAACTTTCTCTTTGGCTTGAGGAAAAAAACATTTTAGGCATTTTTCAAACAGGGTTTCGTAAGACCTATAACACTACGACCAATATTGCCACATTACAATTTTTGATCTTGTTGTGTACTAAAGAAAATGGTAATGCCCTTTACTGTTGCATTGTGGATTTTACCAAGGCCTTTGATCTGATCTCAATAGCTAAGCTATGGGAAAAACTCAATAAATGGGTTATAGACTTACAACTGCTCTATTTTATCCAATCCATGTACACCATTACTTCTATATCTGTACGACTTCGTTCTGAGGGTCATCATTCAAATTATACTCTAACAAACGGTGTCCTGAAGCAGGGATGTGTAAGTCACCCCATCCTGTATAATTTATATACAGCTGATTTGGTTCCCATATCGCACAGCAGATGTCATTTTCTGCCTAAAATAAATGGTATTCAGATTGTCAGCATTGCATATGCTGACGACATCATCTTTTTTTATCATGTATTGGCTTGCAGCACTCATTAGCTGCTCTTGCCATTTACGCAAGGGATAACAACATGGTCATTAATAAATCTAAGACCAGAACTATGTGCCTTGGTGGTAGACATGCAGCAAAGGTAAAAGATAAATGGCATGTAGATAACACTGTTCTGCAAAATTTACAAGAATTCATATATTTGGGTTTTCCTGTAAAAATCGGAGTGTCAGCCTCTTTCTTGAAGGCACACGTCTGTGGAAAAGTTTGCAAAAGATGGTTAGTCACTAAGGGGCCGATTCATGGAACAAACGTGCACCGAAAATCTTCGCGCAAGCAGGCGCAAGCAGGCGCAAGCAGGCCGAAGCGGAAAAAAACAGGCGCACGCGTGCGATTCATGGAAGTCCCTGCGCGTGTACACCTCGGGATGTGCGCCAAACCCGTGCATGGCGCACAAGTCACTGCAACATCCCGAAAGGCGTGCGCGACGCGCACAGTGAAAGCGCACAACCTCGGCGCATACACCAGAAAGTGGGCGGGACACGGGGCGTAACGCGCGGAATGGGGAACAACGCGGGAAAATAAGGGCGTAACTGGGGATGTACTGCAGGGAAGCAGACGGAACGCCCACACGCAATCGAACCACACATATTCATGGAATCAAATAGGGCAAAGCCACGCACAGCCAAAGACACGCACAAGCTGAAACACGTCCGCCACGCGAAGGCAGGCGGTAGAGTGCCAGCGCATCACAAAAGTGGCAACATACAGCAATTGGGCCTGTGCGAGCGGGGTACGTGTATTTCGGGGGTGCGTGGGAAGTTACACACGCGATTGAGCGGGGTACGTGTATTTCGGGGGCGCACGGGAAGTTACACACGCGATTGAGCGGGGTACGTGTATTTCGGGGGTGCGCGGGAAGTCACACACGCGATTGAGCGGGGTACGTGTATTTCGGGGGTTTGCGGGAAGTCACACACGCAATCTCATCAGGGTACGTGTATTTCGGGGTGCGGGGGAAGTATCCCACGCAACATCAGCAGGGTACGTGTATTCCAGGGGTGCGCGGGAAGTTCCACACGCGATCTCATCAGGGGACGTGTATTACAGGGGGGCGCCGGGAGCAGCACACGTGAATTGCACGTGTGGGTCCTCCCAGGTGTTCCCTCTACAGCCTCCACGGCCCCTGCAGGTGGCTCACACCACAGGGGCCTACCCAGCACATGTCCTGCAGGCACCCCATCCACCATGGCCATGCCCACCAGCCAACCCACATGTCAACGTGCACTACTGCCCACCAACGCATGTCCCCCTGCACCCCCAGCCACCAGGGGCACCCACCACCGGGCCCCCACCCATGTCTCCCACCACCCCCACCCCCCAGCAGTGCAGGGGCAGCCTCCACCAGGCCCCCACCCATGTCTCCCAGCACCCCCACCCCCCAGCCACCAGGGGCAGCCTCCACCAGGCCCCCACCCATGTCTCCCACCACCCCCACCCCCCCAGTCACCAGGAGCAGCCTCCACCAGGCCCCCACCCATGTCTCCCACCACCCCCACCCCCAGCCACCAGGGGCAGCCTCCACCAGGCCCCCACCCATGTCTCCCACCACCCCCACCCCCCCCCAGTCACCAGGGGCAGCCTCCACCAGGCCCCCACCCATGTCTCCCACCACCCCCACCCCCCAGCCACCAGGGGCAGCCTCCACCAGGCCCCCACCCATGTCTCCCAGCACCCCCATCCCCCAGCCACCAGGGGCAGCCTCCACCAGGCCCCCACCCATGTCTCCCGCCACCCCCACCCCCCCAGTCACCAGGGGCAGCCTCCACCAGGCCCCCACCCATGTCTCCCAGCACCCCCACCCCCCAGCACTGTGGGGCACCCTCCACCAGGCCCCCCACCCATGTCTCCCAGCACCCCCACCCCCCAGCAGTGCAGGGGCACCCACCACCAGGCCCCCACCCATGTCTCCCAGCACCCCCACCCCCCAGCCACCAGGGGCAGCCTCCACCAGGCCCCCACCCATGTCTCCCAGCACCCCCACCCCTCAGCAGTGCAGGGGCAGCCTCCACCAGGCCCCCACCCATGTCCAACTCATGTCTCCCAGCACCCCCACCCCCCAGCACTGTGGGGCACCTGCCAGCAGGCCCCCACCCATGTCCAACTCATGTTCCCCACCACCCCCACCCCCCAGCACTGTGGGGCACCTGCCAGCAGGCCCCCACCCATGTCCAACTCATGTTCCCCACCACCCCACCCCCCAGCACTGTGGGGCACCTGCCAGCAGGCCCCCACCCATTTCCAACTCATGTTCCCCACCACCCCCACCCCCCAGCACTGTGTGGCACCTGCCAGCAGGCCCCCACCCATGTCCAACTCATGTTCCCGCCACCCCCACCCCCCAGCACTGTGGGGCACCTGCCAGCAGGCCCCCACCCATGTCCAACTCATGTTCCCCACCACCCCCAACCCCCAGCACTGTGGGGCACCCACCACCAGGCCCCCACCCATGTCTCCCACCACCCCCACCCCCCGAGTCACCAGGGGCAGCCTCCACCAGGCCCCCACCCATGTCTCCCAACACCCCCACCCCCCAGCCACCAGGGGCAGCCTCCACCAGGCCCCCACCCATGTCTCCCACCACCCCCACCCCCCAGCAGTGCAGGGGCAGCCTCCACCAGGCCCCCACCCATGTCTCCCACCACCCCCACCCCCCAGCAGTGCAGGGGCACCAACCACCAGGCCCCCACCCATGTCTCCCAGCACCCCCACCCCCCAGCCACCAGGGGCAGCCTCCACCAGGCCCCCACCCATGTCTCCCAGCACCCCCACCCCCCAGCCACCAGGGGCAGCCTCCACCAGGCCCCCACCCATGTCTCCCAGCACCCCCAACCCCCAGCAGTGCAGGGGCAGCCTCCACCAGGCCCCCACCCATGTCCAACTCATGTCTCCCAGCACCCCCACCCCCCAGCACTGTGGGGCACCTGCCAGCAGCCCCCCACCCATGTCCAACTCATGTTCCCCACCACTCCCACCCCCCAGCACTGTGGGGCACCCACCACCAGGCCCCCACCCATGTCTCCCACCACCCCCACCCCCCCAGTCACCAGGGGCACCCTCCACCAGGCCCCCACCCATGTCTCCCACCACCCCCACCCCCCCAGTCACCAGGGGCAGCCTCCACCAGGCCCCCACCCATGTCTCCCAGCACCCCCTCCCCCCAGCCACCAGGGGCAGCCTCCACCAGGCCCCCACCCATGTCTCCCACCACCCCCACCCCCCAGCAGTGCAGGGGCAGCCTCCACCAGGCCCCCACCCATGTCACCCAGCACCCCCACCCCCCAGCCACCAGGGGCAGCCTCCACCAGGCCCCCACCCATGTCTCCCACCACCCCCACCCCCCCGTCACCAGGGGAAGCCTCCACCAGGCCCCCACCCATGTCTCCCACCACCCCCACCCCCCAGCAGTGCAGGGGCACCCACCACCAGGCCCCCACCCATGTCTCCCAGCACCCCCACCCCCCAGCCATCAGGGGCAGCCTCCACCAGGCCCCCACCCATGTCTCCCAGCACCCCCACCCCCCAGCCACCAGGGGCAGCCTCCACCAGGCCCCCACCCATTTCTCCCAGCACCCCCACCCCCCAGCAGTGCAGGGGCAGCCTCCACCAGGCCCCCACCCATGTCCAACTCTTGTCTCCCAGCACCCCCACCCCCTAGCACTGTGGGGCACCTGCCAGCAGGCCCCCACCCATGTCCAACTCATGTTCCCCACCACCCCCACCCCCCAGCACTGTGGGGCACCCACCACCAGGCCCCCACCCATGTCTCCCACCACCCCCACCCCCCCAGTCACCAGGGGCACCCTCCACGAGGCCCTCATCCATGTCTCCCACCACCCCCACCCTCCCAGTCACCAGGGGCAGCCTCCACCAGGCCCCCACCCATGTCTCCCAGCACCCCCACCCCCCAGCCACCAGGGGCAGCCTCCACCAGGCCCCCACCCATGTCTCCCACCACCCCCACCCCCCAGCAGTGCAGGGGCAGCCTCCACCAGGCCCCCACCCATGTCTCCCAGCACCCCCACCCTCCAGCCACCAGGGGCAGCCTCCACCAGGCCCCCACCCATGTCTCCCAGCACCCCCACCCCCCAGCCACCAGGGGCAGCCTCCACCAGGCCCCCACCCATGTCTCCCACCACCCCCACCCCCCCAGCCACCAGGGGCAGCCTCCACCAGGCCCCCACCCATGTCTCCCACCACCCCCACCCCCCAGCAGTGCAGGGGCAGCCTCCACCAGGCCCCCACCCATGTCTCCCACCACCCCCACCCCCCCAGTCACCAGGGGCAGTCTCCACCAGGCCCCCACCCATGTCTCCCAGCACCAACACCCCCCAGCACTGTGGGGCACCCTCCACCAGGCCCCCACCCATGTCTCCCAGCACCCCCACCCCCCAGCAGTGCAGGGGCACCCACCACCAGGCCCCCACCCATGTCTCCCACCACCCCCACCTCCCCAGTCACCAGGGGCAGCCTACACCAGGCCCCCACCCATGTCTCCCAGCACCCCCACCCCCAGCCACCAGGGGCAGCCTCCACCAGGCCCCCACCCATGTCTCCCACCACCCCCACCCCCCAGCAGTGCAGGGGCAGACTCCACCAGGCCCCCACCCATGTCTCCCAGCACCCCCACCCCCCAGCCACCAGGGGCAGCCTCCACCAGGCCCCCACCCATGTTCCCCACCACCCCCACCCCCCAGCACTGTGGGGCACCTGCCAGCAGGCCCCCACCCATGTCCAACTCATGTTCCCCACCACCCCCACCCCCCAGCACTGTGGGGCACCTGCCAGCAGGCCCCCACCCATGTCCAACTCATATTCCCCACCACCCCCACCCCCCAGCACTGTGGGGCACCTGCCAGCAGGCCCCCACCCATGTGCAACTCATGTTCCCCAGCCAACATGTCATCACAATCTAGATCCCTGGTCCGTATGGTCAGCCTCCAAATGCAAAACACCCACCCGAGTATTGCATCCACCCACTCATAATTTGCAATTACATCACAGAACACCAATTGCAAGTTCCGAAACAAACACATTTCCCTCACATACACCCAATGGGTGTCAGTGAATCTCAAAACCCATATCATGAAATGCATGAAACCAATGAGATACCACACATTGAAGTTCACCAAAAAAAATATGTATTAAAGGAAACATAAATAGAATAAAAAATGAAGAAACAGAAATGTGAATGTACAAAAATTAAAAGAAGCATGTCCGTGAAAAAAAGCAAAACCAAAAATAAAATTCCAAAGTAATGTTGTCCGAAGTCAATGTCCACAAAACAAAATCCAATGGGAAATAAAAAAGAAAGCCATTGCTCCATGGTTAAAAAGTGAAAAAAAAATACAATCCAACAGTGAACTATGTACATGTGAACAAGCCAGGGTCCATTATCCCAACAAAAGAAAGGAAACCTATTTAACTACACCAACTAATAAAATAAACTATATACAAAAATGTGGCCAATGTCCGAAAGGTCCAAATAAAATCAAAACAAAAATGAAACCTAACACTACCTACATAACTATGTACAAGGGCAGCGGGCTAGTTTCACGGCTCACTTGTGGATGTCCCGGGCCAGGGCATCATCGAACTCCTGCTCAATGTCCCGGAGGCGGTCCTCCTCCATAGCCCGAGGGTCCGCAGGGCCGTCGACGTCTCCACCTCCAAACCCCTGCGGATTGCCTCGAGGCACTCGGCCCGCCTCAGGGCCCTCCGCATGGAGTTCTCCGCCCTGACCATTGTGAGCCGTGCCTCTTCCGCCCGCTGCCGCTCCGCATCTATGGCGTGGCCCAACCGCTGCCACACGGAAGACACTCTCTGTCCTGGGTCCTCCTGCCCTCTGGCCAATGCCTGCTCCTCCGATGTTGAAGGCCCCGAGCCTTCATGGCTCCCACCACGTTGCTGCTGCTGCTGTGCCTCTGCCCGTGCACTGCCTCCTGCTGCCTGCACATCCTCCGCCGGCTGGGGTGCAGTCGTAGATGTGGCCACCCCTGCTGCACGCCCGACTCCCGACTGTGGCAGGGATGCCTCCTCCACCAGCCTGGTCGCACCGTCAGAGGCAGCTCCACAGGGCACCCAGGTGACTGATGGGTGGGAAAATGGCACGGAGGACGACTGGCGTGTAGGGGGTCCAGTTGAGGAGGGGGTCGTAGCAAGCCCCATCAGACGGAGGAATCCGGCCTGGGTGACCTGTCCCAGCAGGCTGACGTGGTCAACGAGCCATTCGAGATGACGTGCAGTCTCTTCATGAAAAGACTGCAGGTCACCTCGCATGGCCCGTTGACGCAACGCCACACCAGCCAGGACAGGCTCAACCCGGACCTGGATAGCCACGTCCGCAGGCAGAGGAAGGCCAGTTGACGTGAGCTCATCCCCTGCCTGAAAACGGGTCTGGACGTAGGCATCCCTGCTGGTGCAAGATGATGCAGGGACAGGATCAGGGACAGGATTGCACACAGGCACCTCCGCAGCGGCCTGTGCTGCCTCCTGTCCCTGGTCCTGCACTGCACCACTAGCACCAGTGGGATCCCCACCTCCAGACCCCGTCTCTGGTGCTTGCACGGCCTCCTCTTCCACCAAACCCCCCACCAACCTGGATGACTCAGTGCCATCTTCCCCTGTTGAGCCCTGTGGGGTCCCAGCTGCCCCTTCTGCTGCCGAGGAGTCCAACTCCAACCTCCGCCTCTTGGACCTCCCCCCGGCAGCTGCGGCCTGGGACACGGACCGGACTCCTCACTCCACGATGAGATGACATCATGGGAGGGGAGCAGGGCCTTGCGTTACCGGCTGGCGGTGGGATCCCCGCCGCTGTGCTCCACAGCACCTTCTCCGCCCTCTTCATCAGTTGACGCTGCAGACAGGGAGAAACAAAACACAGGCATCAGGGCACTGTACAATGGACACATACACACCTGACAGTTGTACATGAGTGGCATTGGCAAACCTCAGACATGTCATCACAATCCCCAACACACATGTCATTACAACTCGCACACATGAGCCATACCACAGCCATATCGCAACTGCCACCACCATCCATACACATACAACAGCATGAGCAGCCAAAGGTGAGCCAGACATCACATGCAACACAGGAAGTGCACCACACATGTACACACACCACCACACTTGCATGCATGTGTACACCTCTGTCAAGTGTCGCAGTGTTCAGACGGGCATCCATGTCACATCTGCCAATCAGGCTTCCACATACCGCTGTCACATGCATCCATGTTGCATCACTGTTGCACCCTTGTCAAATACACACACATGCACATGTACATAGTGCTGATACATGCAGCCAAAAACAACATACATGCGTGACATCACGGACATGTCTACTTACATACACATTCATCCAAACATGTGTGCCCACACAACTGCATTTGGCATGCAAGCTTACACACACAAGCACCATCCATGTCTCACACATTCCAGCCCTCGCATGTGTCAGCCCCACGGCCCTGTACATCCCCACCCATACTCGACCCCATACAAACAGATGTGCAACCTGCACACTACTGAATAATCACCACACGCACTGCTCACAATCAGGATGCATGTACACTCACCGCTCGACTCCAGACGGGTCTGCCTCTCAAGGACCTGGATGTGGAGCGCTAGGGATATGCGTTCCAGGACCCTCATCTGTTCTTCCGACAAGTGGCCCCGGCGCCCCTTGGCATCCGCTGCCTTCAAGAGGCACCGGGCCTTGTTCAGGGTCCTGGACCTGAAGACCTCCCAGCGCTTCTTGACATGTTGTAAGTCGCGGACTGCCAGCCCCTCCGCGTTGATGGCAGTCACGATGTCAGTCCAGATCCGAGTCTGTCCTTCCTTGTCGGCGCGGGAACTTCCGAAGAGGGCATCATACTGCCCCAGGACTTGCTCCACCAGGACACCAACTTCGGTGGCACTGAAGCTGGTGCCCCTCTGCCTCTCTGGCCAGGGGTTGTCAGTGGTCACAGATGGTGTTTGCCCCGACATGACAACCCCAGAGGCAGGAGTGGGTGGGCAACTGGGTCCTGGGGCTGGGCTGTGGAGCGATGGAATCCCAGTCGGGAGTCTTCGGTTCCAGCAGGGGTGGTCACAGCAACAGCACCCCTGGCTGATGTGCAGGCAGCAAATGGCAGGGCACGTGGGCAGCAGGCAGTCAGGCAGCAGCAGATGGCAGGTGGGAGCGTGCTCGGGGCTCTGGGGGGCAGTAGTTCGGCCTTCTGGGCAGGAGTGTGGTCTTCCGTGTGCTTACGCATGGCCAGCTTGATACGGAGTGATTTGGCACGTGAAAAATCTGCACGTCAGCGTGTAATTTGAGGAAAGGCCCTTAGCGCGTAAGCGCGTCTGCACGCATACGCATTTTCATAGGACATAAGGCCCCTCAAGCGCAAGCGCCCCTGTGACGTCACGCGTACAGACGTGCATGGGCATTTCAGCGCACGTGAGAAAATGCACGTCCGTGTGTAATACGAGGAAAGGCCCTTAGCGTGTATGCACGGCAGCACGCATATGCAATTTCATTGGACCAAAGGCCCTCAGCGCGTGAGCGCGTCTGTGACCTGACGCGCGCGGGTGTTTCCCTCATTGCACGTGATGACAGAACACACGTGGATTTCCACCAATCGCGTGGGAAAGTTCCCGGCACCCCGGAACACACGTACCCAGGCTAATCGCGTGTGGAACTTCCCCCGCACCCCGAAACACACGTACCCAGGCCAATCGCGTGTACGCTCACTCCCCTCCGATCACACGCGAAGACACTCGGACCTACAGTCTTACCACATATCCGAATACGGGAAACCCGCGCACGGCAAAAGACGTGCACAGGCGTCAACGCGTCCGCCCACACGAAGGCAGGCGGAGGCGTCCCTGCGCACAGCATAAAAGTGCGCGCAAACAACAAACGCGTATATACAGCTACGATGAATGCCCCATTTGTCGCTGCACTGATCGTGGGACACCGCAGGAGGAGGAGAATAGCCAGGGCACGCATTTTCGCACCACGGACATGCCTTTTTGGGATGCCTGACGACCAGGTCTACGGCAGGTATAGGTTTCCACCCCATATCATCCTAGACCTGGTCAGGGAGTGGGAAGATGACCTCACATCCCCCACCCTTTGCTCCCAAGCATTGAGCCCCTTGGAGAAGCTGCTCAATGTCCTGCATTTTTTGGCCACTGGGTCATTTCAGCGGACCACTGCCATAGTGGGGGCGTCTCACAGGCCACTCAGTCACGCTGCCTACACCAGGTACTGGCAATCATGACAGCGCGCCCCTCAGTCCGCAGGCACATATACATGCCCAGAACACCCGCAGAAAGGCAGGCCGTTGTCCTGGATTTTTTCAGGGTGGCACACTTCCCCAAAGTGCTCGGTGCCATAGATTGCACCCATGTGGCCCTACGTCCACCTAGGGCCATTGAGCACATCTACCGAAACCGCAAGCACTGGCATTCCATTAATGTACAGGTGGTATGTGATGCAAAGGGAATCATCACCTCTGTCTATGCAAACTACCCTGGCTCCACCCATGACAGTTTCATATACAGAATGTCCGCCCTGAGCCGGGCCCTGGAAGCTGGGCAGCATGGAGACATGGCTCCTAGGTCAGTACAAATGCCCTTGCACATGCATGCAAGTCACACACAGACAAACATCCAAACCCTAATAATCTCAACTATTATCACCTCCCCAGGGGACAGTGCCTACCCTCTGAGCAACCACATGAAGGCGCCAATCCGGAACCCCACCACACCACCCCAGGTGAGATACAACGCCGCCCATATTGCAACCAGGGGCATAGTGGAGCGCACATTCGGAGTGCTCAAGTCACGTTTCCGCTCCCTTGACCGCTCTGGTGGGCAACTACTCTATGCACCACCAGTAGTGTGCAGGATCATTGTGGCAGCATGTGTCCTGCACAATGTTGCAACACGGCAGGGCGTCCCGGTGGACATGGTGGTGTCCCCACATCCCCAACCACAGGCACAGGCGCTGCCCATGGGAGGGGACAGGGTATGTGGCGAGGAAGCCCGGACCCAGCTTGTGGCCACATTTTTCACCTAAACTCCCACCCCTGCGGAGTGCACACAGGCCTGGCACATACCAGGTGGCAATCGATGATGACAAAGAGACAGTCAACTGTCACAACCCTACCACCCTGAGATAGTTGCCATGGAAGTGCCACATCGTCTGCATCCCTAGCTACTAAACACAAGCTATCCTGTGTGACCAAAAGGCACACATATGACATATGACATGATATGGGCCATACACAAGTATTCCAAGGCGCAATGAGGCAGGGAGGGGGGAACAAGGGAACACAGAGAACGGTACTACTAGGCCAGGTGTCATTGAGATCGTGCAAGTGCAGGGGTAGGGGGAATGGGAAAAGTGCAAGGGGAAGGGTGGGGGGGAGTCCAGTACAGGGGAAGTAGCCCAAAAAAACAATACATAGGTCGCCTGGTGGCAACTACTAAGGTAAGTGCAGACAAGTGCTGGGAAGGGAGGGCTGTAGGGATAGAGAGACAGTACTGCAGTGCAGGGGTTGCCAGGGAGGCAGTGCAAGTGGAGAGTGGCTGGGCCAGGGACCGAGGTCGGTGAGAGTGGCCCAGTTGCAGCTCCTGTGCAGTTCCAGTGAAGAATTCTGCAAGGGAGAGGCAGAGAGTAAGCAGAAGCAAAGAGGAAGGTCTTGAGGTGCTTCCAGAACTGGAGATGGTTCCCCTCAAGTTCAAGTCAGGCCGGAAGTCTGTTTCAGGGGGAGGGCCCTGCTGCAGAGAGAAATCTACCCCCAGCTAGTTGCTCTGAGAAGCGGATGACCCGGACATGCAAGGTGTGCATCACACACACCTGCAAAACAGGCCATGGCCATCACTGTCATGTTACTCAAACCCTCCCAAACATCAACATGACATGGCAAGCAATACCCATACACCAATGCAGTAACGATAATGTTCACATTGCCATGTCCTAAATGTACACTGGCATCGGACACTGCTGCCTGACCCAGAATCAGACGAAATGACAGACCAACAAAATCTCCCACCCAAAATAAGTCATTTCCAAATGCATTACAACAGTCGTAGACATAACATCACAATGAATGCCTGTCTACATGCACATTATGCATTGCAAAATCAACACTGCAGCTCATGTGTGCAGTGTCCTACTCCTGCATCACACTGCTCAGCGCACAGCACAGTGAACAGCCATTGTGTGTGATGCACACCCTGAGCATCACATCTAAGTGACAGACCACGTCAAACATCAAATTAGGCATGTACTGGATCCATAATCGGTCACAGAACATGTGCTGCCGGGACACAGTGGGCACCAGAAGGCAAACAGTGTACACGTGGATATGCAAGGGTGGGAGTACATGTAGTGCATCAGAGTGCAAGTGTGTGGTCCTGCAAGGACATGCACTCCACATATGCATGTGCACTCAAGTGACCATCAGTGTTCCCTACACATCACATGTGAACATCCACTATGTGTACACCCCAGCATGTCAAACCACAACTATCCCCTCGCACCTGAAAGGAAAACACAACACATGAACAGGCATTGATCAGCAGAACACAACATGTACATAGGATACCACCATTACTATGTCAGAGTTCCCATCACACTGCAGGGCAAGGCAACTTTCAACTACAACCCCCCCCTCCCTCACAAATGACCATGACCTACTGAACAACTGCACCTGGGTCATGGAGCCTCCAAACCTCAATTCCACCTGGCCACAGGATCACCTTTACCCTTCGTCACCATCTCCCACCTTGTGTGTAAAAAGATGCCTGAACCCACAGAATCCACACTCATTTCCAAAATCACAAAATCCAAGGCATAAAAACGAACCCGAACACCCTCCAGTAGATGACTTGACGTAGCAGTACCTCACAAAGGCCAAGTACTACCACAATGATGCAACAACCAAGGTAGCACAGCAAAACAATGTCACAACAGGATGTGAGACATGTGTGGTACATGACATAGGATGATGCACCATGAATGGATGTGTACTGTCACAGGTCCCCTGTACAGGCGCGGGAGTGTCACGAAACAACCACCCCCACCATGTCCCGGGTGCCTGCAAGGTCAAACTCACACAGGCCCCTGAGACCTTGGTGGGGACTGAGGTTCAGGGATATGCAGTTGGGACAGGTGTTGACACACTGGATGACTGGAATGAGTGGCGGGAGAGGGGAGGAGGAATGACACATGAAACTAGGGAATGCACAAAAATGTACAACCTGCATGAACACATACACAATCCAAACAAACTTGGACATCATTGTCATGGCCTTCTGTAGTCCAGGCTCAGGAGTGGTACGAACCAACCACCCCCTCTAGGGTTTTGGCGCCTGCAAGTTCGGGGCTTACACAGGCATTCGCAACCCCAGTGGGGAAAGAGGGTCAGGGAACGTTGCTTGGATAGGCACGGGAAGCAGGAACACCGGGTAGAGGGTACAGGTTTCAAAAGTGCATAGGATCACGGGTGATTAGGGAGAAAAAAACATACCAAATTGAACCACACATACATCCATGCATCAGTACACTCCCCAGCAAGCCTATGCAGAGCAGTTCGTAAGAAAAACAACAAGACACTTAGCTCTGGTTTTGAGTGCTGGCCTCCTGCCTGCGCACTCTCAGGTCCGGTTACAGGAGCACTGCAATGCTGCAAAGAGAGCCACAGTCAACAACCTGTACATGCCAATTACACAAAAACACAACACCAAACATGCCCCATAGCAACAAACTACTCTACAAACAGACAATCTGTGCTCGATGCTTCGTACCCATATATAACATCACCCCTGTGACGGGTCATACACAGTCAATGCAGTAAGTCAGCCGCTGGTGGGTGCGTGGCAAATGGAACACCAATGTGTCACAATTCACACAACATGCAATGTTCCCTGGGTAAGCAGACAGACCCATATATCAAGCCATGACTACAGAGCAAGTTGCGTACCACCATGACCGAAACAAAGTTGGCAGTGCATTTATCATGAAGTACTTGGATAAGACATGCACTGCACCCGAGTATGTCCCTTGCTGTATGTCCCTGTGAGCTGCCCCTTTCCATGTCTCGGAAGGCTACATGGTTGATACAAGTGCCTCAATGGACCTTGGTGTACCGGAGGGTATGTGCCACTGCCCCTGCATGTGTCCCAGACAACCCTACTATCAACAGCCATCAGTCCACAAACACATCTGAGCTGCATTGTGTGCTTCAACACCAATATTCATCTAAGCTCACCCTCAGTGCTGTGACTAAGCCTGCATTGCAACTCGCCTGGTGCAAGCTTTGCTGTGTCGTGGCCCCCCTGTGATGCTCACCTTGCCTGGAGTTCCTTGGAACATGTCAGCAGTTCTAGGATGTGGGTCTGCAATCACTGTGCCTCTGCTTGTGCACACATGTGCATGTGGGCACCAACAAACGGGTCCAGAATTCCGTCGTCCAATGGGCCATGTCTGCTGGCAAAGGTGCTCTAGAGGCTCATCCCCCTGCAGAAAGGGCATGAAACACATGATTAATGCTTCAAAGTCATCTGTGTGTGTCTCATCAGGCATCTCATTACTTGACCATGTCAGAGAGTCACATCACGAATCACACCATCAGTCTGTCTTTCACCTCCAAAGAGTGGAACACTATCTACAGCATGAATTGCAACAAGCACATGTACAGGAAAGATATGAAACATACTACACAATGCATAGCAATCAATGTCCACATTAATCATGACACACCCCATCTAGCAAAAGCTGAACAGTGGACAATGACACCTAAATCATCCCCACTAGGGGTGTCAACACAAGTCACACAGCACCAGACATGCCACAGATATGACAGTCCAAAGCCCTTGTGTAAAATGCTGTAACACCAAACCATCCTTGCAAGCCCATGGATAAGGGAGGCAGGAGTGGCATATGTGAGTCAAGGACCCCAAGCAGCAAACACATACACAAGACAACCATGAAGGGCCCAGCTGGAACAGACAGTGGATGCCTTCAAAAGCCACAAAGCACCGCAACGTCACATGAAAGCACAATAGACTAGCAATTTTAAACTAAATCAACTATTAACTAATTACACTAACTATGGAAAACCTACATTACCTATTTAAACTAACTATCGAACAGAAACTTAACTAACTAAACTAAAAGAAAAATCAAAAATGGCCACATACGACCCGGGGGGAGGGGAGGCACCCAGGAGGGGGGAGGTACAGGGTGCTGCTCAACATCCACATGCGATGATGCTGAGCCAAAAAAAAATCCTCCATGGGCTCAACACCTGCACAGCACGACCTATGTGGGAGATAGATGGTCGTCCGAGTCTGGCTCATCCTGGAAAGGAGGACGTGGCACAGTAGCCTGGCCACGCCTAGCCGCAGCTTGCCCCTCGTCGGCAGCAAGTCTGCCGGACGGGTGAGCCTGGTTCTGTGTGGCGATGTGACGTAGGTCTGCATGCAAAACCTCACGTGATACACGTGCTTCCTCTTGCAAGGTAGCACGTGTAACACGGAGTTCCTCCTGCAAGGCCTGGCTGGACAACCGCTGCACCTCCCGGCAAGCCTGTAGCTCAGCCGAGATGGTACGCTCAAGCTGTGCAAACCTCTCCTCTGCCTGCTGCCTCTGGGACATCATAAGGACACCCAGAGTGGATCTGAGGGAAGCATACTCCTCCCTCAGGGCATCCATGTGCGCCTCTGCGTGAGCAGCAATTGCTTGACGCAGAGACGACATTTCAGCCTGGCGTGCCCTGTCTGAGGCCGCCATACCCAGCCTGAGTGAGCGGGCCGTGGACCGTGCCGCCTGCTGCTGGAGAAGCACCTGCCTAGGAGGGGGGAGCACAGATCGGGCCACACGCTCCATGCTCTCAGCGATGTTCTCCATTGCTGCCCCCTGCCGTTCGGAATTGGCAGTCATGTCTTGCTCCCACTCAGTATACAGCGGTTGCGCGCGGCGACCGCGTTGCTGGGCTTGACCCCTGCGGGACCCAAGGACCGGGCATCCTCGCTGTGTTGGCACGGCCTGCGGCTGCACGACTACATGCCCCCGTCGACCTGATGTCCCAGGCACATCAGTGACTGGTGTGGAGGGTGACCCTGCGTCCCGATCCACCACGGGCGGAGGAACCAAGACTGTCTGATCCCTCAGTGCAGGTGTCGCAGACAGAGGAGTGTCCACATCAGATTCACTCACCCCTGACACATGGACTTGATGCTCATCCAACTCAACATGGACGTCAGAGTCGTCATCAAGGCTGGACTCATAGGCAGCCAGAGACAAGATGGACTGCAGCACTTGGGGGTTTTCGTGGCCTACCACCCCACTAGTGCCGGGTTGATGTGGTGTTACCAACCCTGTGTCTGGCATGACAACACCATCCTCCGCCTCCATTGCGTCATCAGCTGAAAAATAGAAAGAAAAAGGTCAATACACATGTCAGAAGCACACGACACACACACACCGACAGCAAAGGCATCCGGCAGACATGTGACACACAACATATGACCTGGCATGCATGCTGGGTCTACTTTGAATAGCTTCTGTGATCAGACCTGTTGAAAGGTGGCAGTTTCCATGGAAGTGGGTCTATGCAGTGCAGAAAATGTGTACGCCACTCACTACCTACATGTACAAGCACTACATGGTGTGTGCCAGGAAATGTGAAGGCAGTGCAATGTCAAATTCAGACATCACGTGCATTGTGCATTCAATGTGTACCATGTCTAGAAGCCAAGCACCCCTCCACCCCAGTACCAAAGCAGGGATGCCTAGCATGGTATCAAAAGGCTGACCATACACCTGTGTATTGACAGGCAGTGTTGACTGGCATCAACAGCTTAATGTGATTCAAATTACAACACTGCAAATGATGCTGGGACTGTGGGCTGGACACATGATGAAAACTCCGGAGGCCGCCCACGTGTGAAGAAGACACAAGAGTTGGACATAGTCATTGGCCATTGAACAGGCTGAGGCCTGTGAGCCACACAGATTGTCAGGGCCTAAACATGTGTGCAACGCAGGACTGAGCCACAGTTGACATGGGGAGGCCGATGAGATGGCAGGCAATGTATGTAACCAAGGACTCATATTACAGTGATCATCCAGTCAAGGACACATAGGGGCATGCGTGCAATGCACATGGAGCATGAATGGGCACTCATGTCCCTGCGGGACATCTGACCCATGCACAGTACAAGTGAGATACCCTGCATCGAGTACTAAGGCTGTACCACACGGCATATGTCTGGCAGTTTCTACGCTGGAAGTTAGCATCTACACAGGACACATGAACAAGAAACTACACATTGGCAAGATTGGAGCAGACCAGTGCAAAGGTGGAACTGGAGTGCAGAGTGGCGGAGGAGGGGCAAGGGAGCATGCCCACATGGAGTCCCGCATGCAGGCAGAGGAGACATGCACGACGGTAGCATTGCATTACTTACACATCAGAACCATGTACACGTCACATGTAGCAGCAATCATGCACAACACATCCCACAAGTGAAACACACACATCCTCAACAAACACGCATCAACACTCACTGGACTGGGCATCAAAGTCCAGCATCTCTCCCACTCCTTCGACCAATTCAGGTGGTATGAACTCCGCAACGAGAGCCTCATGCGGAGTGAGTTCTTCCTCCTCTGGTTCAGGCCCACCGCCAGTCACCAGAGTCAAGTTGTAATTTGAGGCACGCTTGGCCTTAGTGCTGCGCTTGATGTCATTCCAACGCTTTTTGCACTCCTGAGCCGTGCGCACCTCATGGCCGAATGAACTGACATGTTCCGCAACATGCTTCCAGTGGGTGTCACGTTGGGCAGCCGTAGTCTGACTATTGGCACCCACTAGCATGTCACGGCTGTGGCCCCGCACGTAGTCCACGAGGAAGTCCAGTTCCTGCTTACAGAAAGGCTTCTTCCTCCACATGCAGGTGGTCGTGGCTGTGTGTGGGGTCCCAGCCTGTGCTGCAGGTGCAACCTTCCTCCTCTTGGACTGTGGCGCAGACCCTGGCTGGCTAATGCCGCCCTGACCAGTATGGCCAGTGGGTTCGGTGGATTGAGCCAAGGGAGTGGCAGGTGGAGGGATGACCAAAGGCCTGACTTGTGTCAGTGGCAGCTGGGTGACCACTAATGGACCCTGCGCAGCAACATCAGCTGTGGCAGGGTCATTGACCGCAACGGTCCTGGTTGGCAGACTCACAACCGGGGTGCTGTTGGGTGCATCTGCCCCTGCACTTGCCAACACCCGGCTGTTCGGGGCAGCAGATGACATGACTGCCCCAGGGACACGTGTCTTGGTCTGAGCAGCCCGGCCTGCCCCTATGGTTTCCCCCCTGGCCTGTTGGAGATCTACCAAGGGCTCTTCAATTGCCAACGCAGCCTGCGCTGGCAGACCCTGAGCCTGGGTGGCGGTGTCCACAGCTGCACCTGCAGCTACCACTACCCTTGGGCCCGTGGCAGTCGATGGAACAGACTGCCGGGTCATATGGGTGCCAGTGCCAGATGCAGGAGCTGCATCCCCCGGAACCACAGGGGGTGGTGGCATGGCTGCACCGACACATGGCACAACATTGTGCTCAAGTGGCGCACCCCTGCCTCTTCCCCCTCTGTGGCTGCCCTGGACACCCTGGAGTCCCCCTACTCCCTGGTCACCACGGCCACGTCCCCGACCACGCCCGCCACGAGGAGTACGCCCAGCTGAGACGCCCCTCACCTTTGGTGGCCTCCCAACCATGGCACAGATGTAGTAGTGCTGGCACAGATGGAGTGGTGCCAATGGGAGGTGTATACCACAATTGACCTGGGCAATTGGGGTGAAGGGGGTGGGAAGCAAGATGTTAACAGACCCCCTGCACATGCAAGACTGTATGTGACCCCGGTGATGTGGCGACGGGTCACGCAATGCTCAGGCACCCCAAAACTGCAGTAAAACCGTGCACGCAACCCTGCAGCCTACGTGCGTGGATTCAACCTCCCGCAGTACGCGGTGGCACCCAGTAACACGAATAACGCGTACGCGTGGGACACGCAGGCTACTATGACATCGAAAATGGGTGCGATACACAGGGGCACCCGCAGTGGGAAAAAGAGCGTGTGCGACTCACCGTCTGACTAGCGCGATGCAGAAAAACACGCGTAGCCAATACCCCCGCCAAAAGAAGAGATACGTCCTTGATAGCTGTGAAGTTGTGATGGCGCGCGAAACAACAGGAAGCAGCAACACACGTCGGTCTCCACGAAAGGCACGTACAGCGAACTGCTGGGCCCGCTCACCTTTAACCCGTGCTGAGGGAAACGCACGCGCGCGTCACGTCACTTACGCGCATGGGCCTTTTCCTCGTATTACACGCGGACGTGCAGTTTTTCACGCGCGCTTACGCGCATGGGCCCTTTCCTCATATTGCACGCGGACGTGCAGTTTTCCACGCGCGCTTACGCGCATGGGCCCTTTCCTCGTATTACACGCGGACGTGCATTTTGTCACGCGCGCTGAAATGCCCATGCACGTCTGTACGCGTCACGTCACAGGGGCGCTTGCGCTTGAGGGGCCTTCTGTCCAATGAAAATGCGTATGCGTGCAGACGCGCTTACGCGCTAAGGGCCTTTCCTCAAATTACACGCTGACGTGCAGATTTTTCACGTGCCAAATCACTCCGTATCAAGCTGGCCACGCGTAAGCACACGGAAGACCACGCTCCTGCCCAGAAGGCCGAACTACTGCCCCCCAGAGCCCCGAGCATGCTCCCACCTGCCATCTGCTGCTGCCTGACTGCCTGCTGCCCACGTGCCCTGCCATTTGCTGCCTGCACATCAGCCAGGGGTGCTGTTGCTGTGACCACCCCTGCTGGAACCGAAGACTCCCGACTGGGATTCCATCGCTCCACAGCCCAGCCCCAGGACCCAGTTGCCCACCCACTCCTGCCTCTGGGGTTGTCATGTCGGGGCAAACACCATCTGTGACCACTGACAACCCCTGGCCAGAGAGGCAGAGGGGAACCAGCTTCAGTGCCACCGAAGTTGGTGTCCTGGTGGAGCAAGTCCTGGGGCAGTATGATGCCCTCTTCGGAAGTTGCCGCGCCGACAAGGAAGGACGGACTCAGATCTGGACTGACATCGTGACTGCCATCGACGCGGAGGGGGTGGCAGTCCACGACTTACAACATGTCAAGAAGCGCTGGGAGGACTTCAGGTCCAGGACCCTGAACAAGGCCCGGCGCCTCTTGAAGGCAGCGGATGCCAAGGGGCGCCAGGGCCACTTGTCGGAAGAACAGATGAGGGTCCTGGAACGCATATCCCCAGCGCTCCACGTCCAGGTCCTTGAGAGGCAGACCCGTCTGGAGTCGAGCGGTGAGTGTACATGCATCCTGATTGTGAGCAGTGCGTGTGGTGATTATTCAGTAGTGTGCAGGTTGCACATCTGTTTGTAAGGGTTCGAGTATGGGTGGGGGTGTACAGGGCCGTGGGGCTAACACATGCGAGGGCTGGAATGTGTGAGACATGGATGGTGCTTGTGTGTGTAGGCTTGCATGCCAAATGCAGTTGTGTGGGCACACATGTTTGGATGAATGTGTATGTGAGTAGACATGTCCGTGATGTCACGCATGTATGTTGTTTTCGGCTGCATGTATCAGCACTGTGTACATGTGCATGTGTGTGTATTTGACAACAGTGATGCAACATGGATGCATGTGACAGCGGTATGTGGAAGCCTGATTGGCAGATGTGACATGGATGCCCGTCTGAATACTGCGACACTTGGCAGGGGTGTACACATGCATGCAAGTGTGGTGGTGTGTGTACATGTGTGGTGCACTTCCTGTGTTGCATGTGATGTCTGGCTCACCTTTGCCTGCTCATGCTGTTGTATGTGTATGGATGGTGCTGGCAGTTGCGATATGGCTGTGGTATGGCTCATGTGTGCGAGTTGAAATGACATGTGTGTTGGGATTGTGATGACATGTCTGAGGTTTGCCAATGCCACTCATGTACAACTGTCATGTGTGTATGTGTCCATTGTACAGTGCCCTGATGCCTGTGTTTTGTTTCTCCCTGTCTGCAGCGTCAACTGATGAAGAGGGCAGAGAAGGTGCTGTGGAGCACAGCGGCTGGGATCCCACCGCCAGCCGGAGACGCAAGGCCCGGCTCCCCTCCCATGTTGTCATCTCGTCGGGGAGTGAGGAGTCTGGTGCCGCGTCCCAGGCCGCAGCTGCCGGGGGGAGGTCCAAGAGGCGGAGGTTGGAGTTGGACTCATCGGCAGCAGAAGGGGCAGCTGGGACCCCACAGGGCCCAACAGGGGAAGATGGCACGGAGTCATCCAGGTTGGTGGGGGGTTTGGGGGAGAAGGAGGCCGTGCAAGCACCAGAGACGGGGTCTGGAGGTGGGGATCCCACTGGTGCTAGTGGTGCAGTGCAGGACCAGGGACAGGAGGCAGCACAGGCCGCCGCGGAGGTGCCTGTGTGCAATCCTGTCCCTGATCCTGTCCCTGCATCATCTTGCACCAGCAGGGATGCTTACGTCCAGACCCGTTTTCAGGCAGGGGATGAGCTCACGTCAACTGGCCTTCCTCTGCCTGCAGACGTGGCTATCCAGGTCCGGGTTGAGCCTGTCCTGACTGGTGTGGCGTTGCGTCAACGGGCAATGCGATGTGACCTGCAGTCTTTTCATGAGGAGACTGCACGTCATCTCGAATGGCTCGTTGACCACGTCAGCCTGCTGGGACAGGTCACCCAGGCCGGATTCCTCCGTATGATGGGGCTTGCTACGACCCCCTCCTCAACTGGATCCCCTACGCGCCAGTCGTCCTCCGTGCCATCTTCCCACCCATCAGTCACCTGGGTGCCCCGTGGAGCTGCATCTGACGGTGCGGCCAGGCTGGTGGAGGAGGCATCCCTGCCACAGTCGGGAGTCGGACGTCCAGCAGGGGTGGCCACATCTACGACTGCACCCCAGCCGGCGGAGGATGTGCAGGCAGCAGGAGGCAGTGCACGGGCAGAGGCACAGCAGCAGCAGCAACGTGGTGGGAGCCATGAAGGCTCAGGGCCTTCAACATCGGAGGGGCAGGCATCGGCCAGAGGGCAGGAGGACCCAGGACAGAGAGTGTCTTCCGTGTGGCAGCGGTTGGGCCACGCCATAGGTGCGGAGCGGCAGCGGGCGGAAGAGGCACGGCTCACAATGGTCAGGGCGGAGAACTCCATGCGGAGGGCCCTGAGGCGGGCCGAGTGCCTCGAGGCAATCCGCAGGGGTTTGGAGGTGGACACGGCGACGGCCCTGCGGACCCTCGGGGCCATGGAGGAGGACCGCCTCCGGGACATTGAGCAGGAGTTCGATGATGCCCTGGCCCGGGACATCCACAAGTGAGCCGTGAAAATAGCCCGCTGCACTTGTACATAGTTATGTAGGTAGTGTTAGGTTTCATTTTTGTTTTGATTTTATTTGGACCTTTCGGACATTGGCCACATTTTTGTATATAGTTTATTTTATTAGCTAGTGTAGTTAGATAGGTTTCCTTTTTTTGTTGGGATAATGGACCCTGGCTTGTTCCCATGTACATAGTTCCCTGTTGGATTGTATTTTTTTTTCACATTTTGACCATGGAGCAATGGCTTTCTTTTTTATTTCCCATTGGATTTTGTTTTGTGGACATTGACTTTGGACACCATTACTTTGGAATTTTATTTTTGCTTTTGCTTTTTTTCACGGACATGCTTCTTTTGATTTTTGTACATTCACATTTCTGTTTCTTCATTTTTGATTCTATTTATGTTTCCTTTAATACATACTTTTTTTTGTTGAACTTCAATGTGTGGTATCTCATTGGTTTCATGCATTTCATGATATGGGTTTTGAGATTCACTGACACCCATTGGGTGTATGTGAGGGAAATGTGTTTGTTTCGGAACTTGCAATTGGTGTTCTGTTATGTAATTGCAAATTATGAGTGGGTGGATGCAATACTCGGGTGGGTGTTTTGCATATGGAGGCTGACCATAGGGACCAGGGATCTAGATTGAGATGACATGTTGGCTGGGGAACATGAGTTGCACATGGGTGGGAGCCTGCTGGCAGGTGCCCCACAGTGCTGGGGGGTGGGGGTGGTGGGGAACATGAGTTGGACATGGGTGGGGGCCTGCTGGCAGGTGCCCCACAGTGCTGGGGGGTGGGGTGGTGGGAGACATGGGTGGGGGCCTGGTGGAGGCTGCCCCTGGTGGCTGGGGGGGTGGGGGTGGTGGGAGACATGGGTGGGGGCCTGGTGGAGGCTGCCCCTGGTGGCTGGGGGGTGGGGGTGCTGGGAGACATGGGTGGGGGCCTGGTGGAGGCTGCCCTGGTGGCTGGGGGGTGGGGGTGGTGGGAGACATGGGTGGGGGCCTGGTGGAGGGTGCCCCTGGTGACTGGGGGGGTGGGGGTGGTGGGAGACATGGGTGGGGGCCTGGTGGTGGGTGCCCCACAGTGCTGGGGGGTGGGGGTGGTGGGGAACATGAGTTGGACATGGGTGGGGACCTGCTGGCAGGTGCCCCACAGTGCTGGGGGGTAGGGGTGGTGGGGAACATGAGTTGGACATGGGTGGGGGCCTGCTGGCAGGTGCCCCACAGTGCTGGGGGGTGGGGGTGGTGGGGAACATGAGTTGGACATGGGTGGGGGCCTGCTGGCAGGTGCCCCACAGTGCTGGGGGTGGGGGTGCTGGGGAACATGATTTGGACATGGGTGGGGGCCTGCTGGCAGGTTCCCCACAGTGCTGGGGGGTGGGGGTGGTGGGAGACATGGGTGGGGGCCTGGTGGAATCTGCCCCTGGTGGCTGGGGGGTGGGGGTGCTGGGAGACATGGGTGGGGGCCTGGTGGAGGCTGCCCCTGCACTGCTGGGGGGTGGGGTGGTGGGAGACATGGGCGGGGCCTGGTGGTGGGTGCCCCTGCACTGCTGGGGGGTGGGAGTGGTGGGAGACATGGGTGGGGGCCTGGTGGAGGCTGCCCCTGGTGGCTGGGGGTGGGGGTGCTGGGAGACATGGGTGGGGGCCAGGTGGAGGCTGCCCCTGCACTGCTGGGGGGTGGGGGTGGTGGGAGACATGGGTGGGGGCCTGGTGTTGGGTGCCCCTGCACTGCTGGTGGGTGGGGGTGGTGGGAGACATGGGTGGGGGCCTGGTGGAGGCTGCCCCTGGTGGCTGGGGGGTGGGGGTGCTGGGAGACATGGGTGGGGGCCTGGTGGAGGCTGCCCCTGCACTGCTGGGGGGTGGGGGTGGTGGGAGACATGGGTGGGGGCCTGGTGGAGGCTGCCCCTGGTGGCTGGGGGGTGGGGGTGGTGGGAGACATGGGTGGGGGCCTGGTGGAGGCTGCCCCTGGTGACTGGGGGGGTGGGGGTGGTGGGAGACATGGGTGGAGGCCAGGTGGAGGCTGCCCCTGCACTGCTGGGGGGTGGGGGTGCTGGGAGACATGGGTGGGGGCCTGGTGGTGGGTGCCCCACAGTGCTGGGGGGTGGGGGTGGTGGGAGACATGGGTGGGGGCCTGGTGGAGGGTGCCCCACAGTGCTGGGGGGTGGGGGTGGTGGGGAACATGAGTTGGACATGGGTGGGGGCCTGCTGGCAGGTGCCCCACAGTGCTGGGGGTGCTGGGGAACATGAGTTGGACATGGGTGGGGGCCTGCTGTCAGGTGCCCCTGCATTGCTGGGGGGGTGGGGGTGCTGGGAGACATGGGTGGGGGCCTGGTGGAGGCTGCCCCTGGTGGCTGGGGGGTGTGGGTGGTGGGAGACATGGGTGGGGGCCTGGTGGAGGCTGCCCCTGGTGACTGGGGGGGTGGAGGTAGTGGGAGACATGGGTGGGGGCCTGGTGGAGGCTGCCCCTGGTGGCTGGGGGGTGGGGGTGCTGGGAGACATGGGTGGGGGCCTGGTGGAGGCTGCCCCTGCACTGCTGGGGGGGTGGGGGTGGTGGGAGACATGGGTGGTGGCCTGGTGGAGGCTGCCCCTGGTGGCTGGGGGGTGGGGGTGGTGGGAGACATGGGTGGGGGCCTGGTGGAGGCTGCCCCTGCACTGCTGGGGGGTGGGGGTGGTGGGAGACATGGGTGGGGGCCTGGTGGAGGCTGCCCCTGGTGGCTGGGGGGTGGGGGTGCTGGGAGACATGGGTGGGGGCCTGGTGGAGGGTGCCCCTGGTGACTGGGGGTGCAGGGGGACATGCGTTGGTGCGCAGTAGTGCAAGTTGACATGTGGTTTGGCTGGGGGTCATGGCCATGGTGGATGGTGTGCCTGCAGGACATGTGCAGGGTAGGCCCCTGTGGTGTGAGCCACCTGCAGGGGCCGCGGAGGGTGTAGAGGGAACACCTGGGAGGACCCACACGTGCAATTCACGTGTGGTGCTCCCCGCGCACCCCTGTAATACACGTACCCTGATGGAATTGCGTGTGGAACTTCCCGCGCACCCCTTGAATACACGTACCCTGATGGAATCGCGTGTGGAAATTCCCGCGCACCCCTGAAATACACGTACCCTGCTGAAATCGCGTGTGGCACTTCCCGCGCACCCCTGAGATACGCGTACCCTGCTCACACGGGCCCAATCGGGTGTGGAAATTCCCGCGCACCCCTGAAATACACATACCCTGCTGAAATCGCGTATGGCACTTCCCGCGCACCCGTGAGATACGCGTACCCTGCGGAAATCGCGTGTGGAACTTCCCGCGCACCCCTGAAATGCGCGTACCCTGCTCGCACGGGCCCAATCGCGTGTGGAACTTCCCGCGCACCTCTGGAATACACGTACCCTGATGGAATCGCGTGTGGAAATTCCCGCGCACCCCTGAAATACACGTACCCTGCTGAAATCGCGTGTGGCACTTCCCGCGCACCCCTGAGATATGCGTACCCTGCTCGCACGGGCCCAATCGTGTGTGGAAATTCCCACGCACCCCTGAAATACACGTACCCTGAAATCGCGTGTGGCACTTCCCACGCACCCCTGAGATACGCATGCCCTGCGGAAATCGCGTGTGGAACTTCCCGCGCACCCCTGAAATACGCGTACCCTGCTCGCACGGGGCCAATCGCGTGAGGTACTTCCCGCGCACCCCAGTGATACATGTAGCCCGCTTGCCGTGCTGGTACAGGGTTAGCGCAGCCCTTTGCGCTGGATTGGGTATATTGATGGCTTTTCCCTGCGCGAGAGGCGTTCTTGGGGGCGTAACTGGCGCTGCTGCAGGGTCGCTGCGCCACTGTGCGCCACGGCTGGTTTTGGTGGCTGGAATCCATGAATACGCTGTGCGCGGAAATGGATTTTAGCGCACGCGGCTGGCGCAGGGATTCGCACGCGCACACTGTGCGCCAGCCGCGTGCGCCACTTGTGCGCTGAATTCTGTGAATTACCCCCTAAGAGTTTTATTGAACACGTTAGTGGGTAGAATATTAGTGGATTTGTGGAGATTTACATGATAAGCATAATTCCTGCTATATTACATAACCTTGAAGTCTTATCAGTTGAGCAAGTACAGTGGCTGGGGAAATTTGAAACAAAAATACTACAATCTATTATAAACCTCCCTAAATCAGTCCCAGTAGAAGCTCTGCGGCTTGAATATGGCCTGCCCTCTCGATATTCATTGTGGAGTGTAAGAAGAGAATTACTATATGCTAAATTGGGCCAAACAGATTGTAGCTCAAATGCTCGCTTACGGTTGTTTGGCAATGGGCTTCCCTCAGTTGCCTTGAATTATTTTATTGCAGAATTGAAGAGATTCGCAAAAAACTATCTGACAATGGTGGGTCTTGATCATGAAGTGCTCGTAAATTCTCCTGATTACGAAAAAATTATTAAACAAAAGTCGCAACAATGGTACTTGGCTTTTAATATTGATAAATTGCATCAGTACGCACGATACAAAGAATATTTGCATCAAAGTTTTAGTGGAGGTATGTCCCGTAGCTACTTAACTAAATGCTGTAGTATCCAGTTAAAACATTTCATATTGTACTTGCTCTTCAATATTTTTCCCACCAAAGAATACATCAGTCACTGGAAAGATTCAGTTTTGCAGCAGGACTTTTGAAGATGTTGTAATCAAGAGATCGAGACTGCTCGACATGTTTTAACATTATGCACAGCTTTGAAGGAGTGCTATAGGAGGGGGAACATCAGAGAGGACCAATTTTGGTCTACATTAACGGGGGCTCAGTATGTGGTAATGAGCTCAGCCGCGTATGATATTTGAAATATTGTTATAAGGTCATGGTGACTTAAATAGTATCTCATGAATAACACAAGTGTGTATTATCAATGTAATTTTATATTTGATTGCATGAATTATAGGTCTGTCTTTTAAAACAAATAACTGGTTCTTCTCTCTAAATGGTGAAAATGTGTTTCTAAGTGTTGTTTTTAACTGATATTTAATTGTCATTTTGTAATGTGCTTAAAGTTTATTTGTAATTAAACTAATGCACGTTAAATTAAAAATATAATATAAAAAAATAAATAATAGTCTTTCCAATAACTCACCCCTCTGGATTTTTGATGGAGTTGGAGAAAAATATAAGAGGGTGAGTTTTAACTCAGGCCCACGAGGAAGGATGGGAAAAATCTGTATCCCTTCTCTCGTCACAGATAAAACATAAATGGCAAGGTAAGTAGAATATTACATGTGTAGACCGAAGGAGATTATTACTTTAATCTTTATGATATGATATGATATGATATGATAGTTTATTTATACAGTGCCTATACACAATGTGTTTCAAAGCGCTTCAAGGCAAGGGAGGGAACAAGGGAAAATACAATTGCATTCTTACAAGCCATGAACAGTAAGGATGTGAAATTGACTATGGTACTCAGCCTGATGACATTTCAGATAGTGCAAGAGCTAAGACATAGATAAGGAAGGGAGGGGGAGAGTGGGAAGGAAATGGAAACAGACAGGCAACTACTGTACTAGGCCTAACAACATTTCTGGTAGAGCCAGAGAAAAACAAAAGGTGAGGGAGAGGGGTGCAGAAAGGGAGGGGAGGAACAAAACAAGTGACTGTCATTCTAGGCCTGACAACATTTCAGATAATGATGGAGAGGGGAGGGGTAAGTAAGGGGAGAGGGGAGGAGACAGACAAGGTTGTTATCATACTAGTTCCAGGGATAATTCTGATAGAGTAAGCGCATAGAAGAAAGTAATGGGTGGAGGGGAAGAGATAGGAAAAGGGATAAAGGGAGAGGAGGAGAGAACAGAGAGTAAGCAGTCAAAAAGAGTGGAGAAGCAAGAGGGGAGAGCGAATACAATTGCAGAACTCAGTAGTAACACATCATTGTGCAAGCCAGGATACAAGATGAAGATGGGAACAGCATGATTCAGGGCCACCATGAGTACAAGATGCAAAGGAAGTCCAGCATGAGAGCAGAGAAAGGGTGACACACCGTGAATCAATGAAGTCCATAAAAGTCAAATCCAGAATTCTCCACAAGACGGTGATGGTGAAACCAGAATGTATCAGGACAGACTCCATTGAAAATTAGGGCACCTGGCAGAGCCCTGAAAAACCCAGGTGTCTATTCTCGAATAAACAAAACCAAAACTTCAGGGTGAGAGGTCACACAGTTCCAACATTATAACAAATATAACAGTCATTTCTTACTGCATTTCTTTTCACAAAATGTATTTTAATGACATCTGGATAATGTTGGTGGGGATAGAGCACCCAGAGATATTTAGAAAAAACAACACATATAGGTATGATCCAGTAAGACAGGCTGGATCTCAATGCAATAACAACAACGGAAAACTGCTACTATTGGTTGATCATTTCAATTGTGCAGTCACACGAATAAACATATATATATCACCATTTAAACAGTGCACATTTAAAGCATTGTTAATGTGCTTTTTGTATATATGTCCATTTATGTGGGTTTATGTTTATTCCTGTGACTGCCCAATTGAAATGATCAACCAATAGTAGCAGTTTTCCTTTGGTGTTATTGCATTGGGTTCATAGTAATTTTTTCGAATTCAAAAATGTCGAAAGTCATTTTTTCTAAAAAAATAATGTCGAAAAAAAAGTCACATTTTTTTAAAGTACGTTTTTTATTCAAAATGGGGGGGTTCTCCCCAACCCCCCTTTTTTTACAATTATTTTTTTGTTTTACCCATTTTTTTTTATTCCCGGACCCCAAAATAGATATATAATTTAAAAAAAAGGAATTCGACTTTTTTTTTTTACATTATTTTTTCGAAAAAATGACTGACCACCATTGCATTGAGATCCAACCTGTTTTACTGGATCATACCTATATGTATTGTTTTTTCTAAATATCTCTAGGTGCTCTATCCCCACCAACATTATCCAGATGTCATTAAAATACATTTTGTGAAAAGAAATGCAGTAAGAAATGACTGTTATATTTGTTATAATGTTGGAACTGTGTGACCTCTCACCCTGAAGTTTTGGTTTTGTTTATGCAGGACAGACTCGTGCAGAAGTAGGCTGGAGGGAGAATGTATCAGGACAGACTCGTGCATAAGTAGGCTGGAGGGGGACAGGGGGAAGGGGGAACAGTGTAGAAGAATCAAGAAAACAGGCAACACCTGTGTGCGAGAAGGGTGTGGGGCTCAAGGGAACATCACGGGGGGACCAGATGGGGTGGGGATGGCCTGTGGGGACAGATGGGGTAAACACATGTTGGTGCATGCTTACCTGCTGTCTGAGCAGGGGGTCAGGCCCTGGGTCTTTCTGGCCCGAACAGGTCCAAACAGGAATTGCCCTTTTCTTCATCAGCCCTTCGCTTCGGACACCTGGGCGAGAGAAGGAAGAGGCAGGGCTAAGAAGGCCGGTGGTGCTTAGGCCAGGTGACCTAGATCCACATGCACCTGCTCTCCATCTGCAAAGGAAAAGAAGCTGGAGGGCTCCTTAAGTAGGGAGAAAGAGCGGCAACCAGAAGGCACCAGGTGGGCGGGGCTTGCTAAGTGGGGAAAAAGAGTGGCAATCTGGAAGGCGCTAGGTGGGTGGGGCTTAGGCCAGGCTGGAGGGATCCTTAAGTAGTGTCTTTACCTTGTATCATACACTCTGTGGGTCAGAAACGCTTAACAATATTACCCTCCACTGTTTCTGGCACAGGTACAATTGCCTGTGAGGTCAGGAGAAAAAAGGTAACTCATGTCTCATAGACCAAATGTAGAGAGGTGTTCATGTTCTTTTATCCCTAGCTGTTTTCCTATATTCCAATCAAGAGAATGTGGAGGGTAGGTCTCTGTATCTAGAGGTGGTGGCCTTCTAGAAGATAAAATGCTATTCATCCAATTTTCTTCAGATATAATTAAAGTAAGACTATAACTTCCACTATTTCTGTTCTAATCCCCAGTTTATATCAACTGAGCCCGATCCCACTCCTGACTACATATGTAAATGGTCAGGAATGAAACACAGAAACAGGTGATTCATGATTTTGGCCAAAAACATTCATTAAATGAAAATCACTATGGCTCCTATGACATTCAATTGTTCTCACCCCACTACACAACCTAGCGAACTGCTCAGACCCAGCACTCCCTGCATTTTAGAAGCTAGAAATGAGAGACTCCGAGCACGTCTTAATAAACTTCACGAACCACTCGCTAGATCCCTACCTTCACCTTACATCAAAACTAACCTCCATACTACCCAGAAAACGAAAAGTGGTATGCCTAACCCTATCAACCATGTCTATCAGGCTACCTCCAAACAGCAAATATAACAAATTAGACCCATCACCCTCACCTTCCACCAATACAACACTCGCTCTCCCACTCAAAGTAGCATTAATAAATGCAAGATCCTTGGTGACACATGCCACAGACATTGCTGACCTAATACTGGCTAAAAACCTTGACCTCTTAGCCATTACTAGTCTTGGCTACAAGAAGCGTCAGGACCTCTGCTCGCCCTAGCTGTCCCGGATGGTTTTACCATAATCAGACAGCAGAGAGACAAATCACGAGGCGGATGTATCGCCATCATCTCTAAATCTAGCCTCTCTTTGAGACTAGCTCCTGCCCAAAACACCCCCTCCTGCGAAGTCCTCACAGCAAAACTCCCTCTAGTTAACTCCCAGACATTAACTGTTCACCTTATCTATAGGCCCCCCGGCCCTATTGGAACTTCTGAGGAGGACATTCACACTCTTCTGTCCAATAATCTTAAAACTACATCTCAAGTTTTAGTCTTGGGAGATTTCAACTTGGGCTTCAACAACCCTTTAGACAAGCATGCCATTGCTATTGCTAATACTCTATCCGAATTAGGCTTATCCCAGAAAATCACCGAACCTACCCACATTAAAGGGAGAACCCTCGACTGGGCATTGGAACACAACTGCACGGCCAATATTACCTCCATCACCCCTTATCTTTGGACAGATCACTTTCTTGTGACCTTTTCACTTCTTACTACCAGACCAAACGATTTAACCACAAATTTGGTAATAATTTCAACTCCAGCAATAATCAAAGAAGAGTCCGTTTTTGGTTTTGATGTAAGTTGGTTGTTTTTTTCATTTCACATTTGTGTATTGTATGTAATCGTCTTGTTAAGAAACCTGGGTTTAGGGTTTTTCTTATGCCTGTGTATTTTTTACCACAGTCTTTTATGAGAATGATGTCTCTTTTTTACATAATAAAAATAATTTTCTAATTAATTAATCTAAGTGTGGTAAACCCCTCTTTTCGTCAAATGTTAATTAGTTTTCCTTTATATATTACAAAACATTGTCATGGTGTCCCCAGGCAGTGGAGACAGTAGGGTTGTGCAACAGACCCATGTGTGGGGACTTTTTCCTTTGTTCTGACCTCATATGTGCTGCTATATTTAGAGGCTCATAGGGTCTTGAAGGTGTTAAATCGTTTTTGGGTGGACACACGTAGGAGTACAGAATAATCATTGTATGTTTTGCACCTAGTGTATGAAAGGTGTTGTTTGTGTTTGTTAAGAGATGGCGTCAGGATCAGAAAAAACCCTGGCGTACAGTGAGGACTATGTCCAGAAATTACTAGAATCAGTCATGTCCTTGGGATCGTCTGTGGATAATGAGATTTTGCAAAACAGCGACCAATGGGATGGATTATCTCAATTAAAGAAAAGAGGAATAAGAACAGGATTACATGGCATCATTATGATGGAATACCTTAAAAACCAGGCGTTACCTCAGGGTTTGGTGGTCAAAAACGAACTGCGCCTGTTTCTTGACAACAAGGATTTCATAATAAAATGGAGCTATATTGCAAATAAGTGCAGCCATGATTGGTTAGTACTAATCATTGATATCGCACGAGAGATGTCAAAACAGATTCAAATTGATCTAAACAAATTACAAGATGATCTCAAAAAAGAATTGTCCTTAGATGTATTTAAAAACAAATTAGACACTTTACTCAAGGAGATGACTGATTTGAAAAAGGATAATACAATTGAGAGGATAAAAAGGATGAAAAGGGATTTACAGAACTTTAGTCATGAAAAGATTTTTCCATGTCCTATTGAGAACCACAAATTTGGTAATAATTTCAACTCCAATAATAATCAAAGAAGAGTCCGTTTTCGGTTTTGATGTAAGTTGGTTGTTTTTTCATTTCACATTTGTGTATTGTATGTAATCGTCTTGTTAAGAAACCTGGGTTTAGGATTATTCTTATGCCTGTGTATTTTTTACCACAGTCTTTTATGAGAATGATGTCTCTTTTTTACATAATAAAAATTATTTTCTAATTAATTAATCTAAGTGTGGTACACCCCTCTTTTCGTCAAATGTTAATTAGTTCTGTTTTCCTTTATATATTACAAAACATTCTCATGGTGTCTCCAGGCAGTGGAGAGAGTAGGGTTGTGCAACAGACCCGTGTTCGGGGATGGTTTCCTTTGTTCTGACCTCATATGTGCTGCTGGTATACTCTTCTGCCAGGGCTTTCTCTTATGCATATTGCGCACACTTGAAAAAGTAACAAGTTCTTATCTTTGTTCGGCTCTGTTTCTGTAAGTAATATGACACTTATCGTTCATTCTCATTTACTTCTGTTTGCTTTCTGCCCCATTGCCAAAATGCTGCGGTGTCCCGTCTTCCCTCAGGTTGACTCACTGGTACGCTTAAGTAATACAGCTCTTTCCGTTCCCTCTCATTGGTTGCAGGGGTTATAGATAAGGCAGTGTTATAGGCCAAGTGTTTAGGAGTTGTATACAAAGTTATGTTTTTCATTGAGGTGCGAGGAAAGAGCTCAAGCAGGTGGAAGATGGAGTCAGAAAGGTACTGTGGCAGGACTGAGGTCAGTGTGTTAACATGGCAGGAGTGCCACCATATTGGATATTAAGGCCTAGTACACAATGAACAGAATAGAATGCGGGCCGTGATGTCGAGCTGTGGCTCAAGTTTATCTTTGTTCAAAGACAAATCCCTTTTCCTTTCCCCCAGCAGAGAAGCCAAGGTCAGAGGCACCCGCAGTGCACAGATAAATGTTAATTGTATCCAGCTGCAGGGCCTGGATGTGGTTGGAGCAGAATGATAACTGTGAGGAGTATAGGTGGGGATGCACCCCTCGAAGGAAAAATTCATGAGAATAGGTCATGAGGTTTTGTGATGCCAAAAGGCCAGGCAAAGATTTAAACCACTATTACCCTCACCCAAGGAGCAGTCATTCATTCCCTTTGAATTACAAGTAGATGCATAACCAAAAGCAAATACATCCTTGAAATTCATACTCAAGAGTGGTGACCTGCTTGCATCATTAGTGACCTGCTTGCATCATTACTGGGCACCTGCGGTCTGAAGGGGATAAGGGTGTGTGCCCTGTCTGGAACGTTCCATTATTTGAGATATGAGGAGCAGAGGTGATGCCAATAAATTCAGTACGAGGTCAGGGGTGCAGCTTGTGTGCATCGTGGTGTCTGGCATAATGAGAGGGCCCATTGTCTTATCAAAGCAGAGTGGGCCTTGCCAGTTTTACTTTGAATGTTTCTGGATCTGAGGGGTGCACATGATGTGATGGTCATGATTTATCATTGAATCTATTCTCGTATCTGGATTTAATGGTGACGACACAGCGGGCCTTGTGAATAGCAAAATGGGTTTAGATAAGGTGTGGCCAATATGTCCAGGGAATATAGGAAGGTATTAGCATGTTCTAATGGGGGTAGCCAATTAGGGTGGTGGGATAACATTGTAACCTATGTATGCTGATTTGTGGTTTTCTGCTATATATAACATGTAACTTCTTGGTGCGTGACAAGCTCCATGTCAGTTCAGTTCTATGGGACCATCTGAGACCTTTTTGCAGTGAAGTGATCATTTGGTCTCTTGATGGTTTTTACTGCAAGGTTTTGTCTTAATATGATCTTTACACTTACATCATTCAAGGTACATATTTAAATGTTGGAAGAAGAAAGTTATACTTTAAGAAATGTTGTTACATTTTTCAAAGGCAGGACATCTGGCTCCTTTTCATCTGTATGCTTTCTCTTATCCATTCCTTCACTCACTATGTCCTGCCAATGGTATTTCATGATGGCTTTGCAAAGGCATGAAAAACTGCAGATGTTACAAAATGACTACTGCTCCAAAGGAGTACTGGGATGAGTAGTGGCTAAACTGCCTACTCTGTCATATACTACTACTAAATCAGCAGGGATTCTAATCATACAGACGAAACAGGCACAGCCCCAAATATGCCTCCTTCACCTTGTTTGGTGGCGCAGTCTGAGGGCAAGTCATACCTTTAGGAAGGGGAGATAACAGTAGCAGCCCAAACAGCAACAATACAAAGACTCCAAAATAAAAAACTGTTCAATTAAGGTTCTACAAAAAGGCATTTAATAAACAATAACAATTCAAATAACTAACTAAAAACACAATCAAAAACACACCCCAGTAAAAGAACACAGATAAAAAGCTTTCGTAGAATAGCACTCTGGGAGGATGAGCACGGGTGTTCTGATACTCAACTGGCACACAATGTCAATGTTCAAGAATGTTTCTTAAAAGGGACTACAGTTCCAGAAGTGGACCAGGAAGTCAGGTCCTCCTCATGGTAAGTTATTTCTTCATCTTGGGTGCTCAGCGGTGTTCAGCTTGGTTTTTATGTGCTTTCCTGCAGTCAAGCCGGTGGGGAGATGGTGTGAGTAGCGTTGATGCAGTGGTGAGTCAGCATTGAGTTGGTGTTGAGGATGGGCTCTATGTGGATCAAGACAGTGCACAAGTCGGTGCACGTCGATGGATCCCAAGAGGTTTGAGTTGGGTCATAACAATGCTTTTGCTTGAATGAGTCTCAGAGTGACAAGATGGCTTGCAGTGGGTCCAGTCGGTGGTCAATTCAGGCTGAAATAAGGTTCTATTGGGTAAATGTGCAGCTCGGGATGTGGTGAATTGGAAGCTTCCATAGTGGTGAGCCAGCACCTTCATCCTGTGTTGAATCGAAGGGTATTGAGAATAGTTAAAGCAACTCAAAGATGACTTGTGGTGGTGAAACAGGATTGCAGCTGCTCTTGGGGTTGTGGTTTGCTGTGATTCCCAATTCAGATGTTCCAGAACAAGATGTACTCCCCATCCAGGGACCTTTGTTTGCACATAGAGGAGTTATTTCACCACTAGTGATAGAGTCCTATATACAGTGCAGCCCAGCATGTCCTTGGCCAGCAGCAGTTAGCCCCAATTGTTTGCTGGCTGTGGTTCAGAAACTGAAATATCCTCTGCCTTGGATGCCTTCTATCTTTGCCTCTCTGGCAGAGGACCTTTGGATAGACTGTATCCCCAACAGAGGCCCAGATGAATTCTTATTGATCTTCTGGGAGTCAATAGATGAATCAGATAATGAGAGGTTCTCCTCTCCCTTTTTAAGGCAAAATGCTAATGGGGATTGATCCAAAGCAAGCCTGCTGTAAGGGGTCCAATTCCTGTTGTTGTATGAAGTCCACTTTGCCTTATGACTTCATACCCGAAGTACCTTACTTGCAGGAAATGGAATGTATAGGGACATACACAGAACCCTAACCGAAAACAAGATGGTGGCATCCTTCTCCACTCCTTTCTTCCCTCTCTGGCTACTTTAACCTTGCCCACTTCATAAGCCAGCTAGCATCACAAACACTCCAGTGATCAGCACCCTGGTGTGAGGTGGGCTTTACATCAGTGCATGCCTTTGAAGCACGGTTCCCAGGAGAACTCCTAGGCAATGTTACTGTGTCCTAGAAGAGGCTGTTAACCTTCATGCTGAAGAATCAAAAGGAATGAATGCAGGCAATTGTTCTACATGACTGAAGTGGAGATAGTGAGACCAGGCACCAATTTACATCATTCATAGTGAAATCCTGCTTACAGAGCTGCCACTGGTGTGATATCAAATTGCTGTGGCTTAATAATTATGTAATTCTAGCAGTCACCATGTGAAACCAGGCATGGCTTATATTTAAAGATGTAAGTGCCACCCTGGGCTATACAATCATTGCAATTTAAATAAGATCTGCAGACAGTTAAAATGACAATTTTGTCTGCAGGAGCATTGTGTTCCAGCAGATATGATATGATATATGATATTATTTTTTATTTATATCGCGCTCGTACACAGGTGTTTCAGAGCACGATCAGGTGAAGGGAGGGTACAGGGGAGAAACAAAACAATGATCTTACTAGGCCCAGTGACATTGAAAACACGCAAGTGGATGGGGAAGGGGAAAGGGGAAAGTACCTGGAAGGGGGGACAAAATTGAAAAGTGCAGAGCATAGGAGAGAACAAAATAAATAATAAGTAAATAAATAAATAAGGTGAAATAAAACAGTGGTAGTGCAGCATGTATGTGGCAAAGTGCTAGGTTAGTCAGATAGCGTGTATCTCATAAGTGCAGAAGAAGAGTGGGTGGGGGACCTTACTGGTACAGATACAGGCCTCAGTGCAAGGGGTGGCCCGGAGGCAGTGCAGGAGGGTGGCAGGGTGAGCAGGTCCCTGGGCCCAAAGTACAGAGGGTGGCCAGGTGCACAGTGCCGAGAGAGAAAGCAGATCAGCAGGGGAGAAGCGGGGCAAAGGCAGAAGCGAAGAGGAAGGTCTTGAGGAGCTTCCGGAACCGTAGATGGTTCTCCTCAAATTTCAAGGTGGCAGGGAGGCAATTCCAAAGGGAGGCCCCAGCCGAAGACAGAGATCTACCTACCCCAGCTCGTTTCTTTGAAAAACGACTGACCCTGAGGGAGATAGAGGTAAAGGAGCGAAGTTGGGTGGCAGTTGAGATTTGAGGTCCAGTAAAGAGGTCTCGGTGCCGAAGCCTTGTCTGAACCCTGATTGAAAGGGATTGAGGATAGGGTGCAAATTAAGATGTTGAGCGATTTGAGTATATGCGACCCGGTCCAATATTTTCAACAGAAAGGGGGTGTTAGTTATCGGCCTATAATTGGTAGGGACCGTCTGATCGCAGTTGGGTTTTTTTAAGAGGGGGGTGACCCAAGCTTGCTTCATCTTGTCTGGAACAATGCCATTGAGAAGTGAAGAGTTTACAAATTTGCATATGGAATGTACCAATGTAGGAGGACAGGTTTTAATAATAGTGGAAGCACAGGGATCCCCTGTGCAATTGGTGGCTTTCAGTTTGGAGATAATAGATGCTAATTCCTCCTCCGATATAGTAGTGAAATCAAAAATGGGAATATCTGGGTTCCTAGTAAATGTATTGCCGACTACATGAGAGCCGTGGATCTCGTAGGCACTTTTTTTCCAGTGTTTTTTTAGTGTTATGTTGTATTTACCAGGATAGCACATTCAGTTTTCAATAAATGGAACTTTAAGTTGTGCAGGCTTGAATGGCACGTTTTATGCAGTTCAGTATTCAGTAAATGCAATGTTTAATGGTGTGGACTTAAACAGCACCTTTCATTCAGTACAGCATTCATAAAGTGTAATATTTAATTACTTCCATGGACTGTTACCATTGTCAAGGTAGTTCCTAGTGTCTCCCAACACTTACCAGGTCTCTGAAGCTCCATTCAGCAGCTTTTCCAAGAGTGGGAAAACCAACTCACCAGTTCGCTGGGTGCTCCCCTCAGCACACGCCAGCATTCATGCTTGGCTCTGCCTTTGCTCCCTGGCAGCGCCTGCTCTACACCTTCCCTCACAAGGGCTCCCAGTCCTGCACAGTCACCTCGACAAGACTCTCGGGCTCTTCATCAGAGTGTTGGCGTCACGACTTCTTGCTCCTCAGCACGTCAATTCCTCAACTCTCTTTTCCTTCTGTGGCAGCCCCTCACATGTGCTTCTGTATTCCACCTTTTATACTCTCCTTTACCACTAACAGGTTGCAGGTGAAACAAGGTATACTCAAATGCCTGACCCTGCTTGAGCCTATTAGTGAAACATACCTAATCTTCATCGCTACATGCCTTCAGACCACTCTTCTTCGTCCCAGTACCAGAATGGTGTTTATAGTAAGAAATCTGTAATATTCCTAGTTGCCTCTTCTTCTCAGTACTTAGGGGAAAACTACAGGGGAGGATGGGATGAGATTGGCAGTAGCCCATAGAGGCTAAGGGAGGGGAGGGTAGGTCAGTATCTGGAAAGGGGCGATACCATGTCATGCCTTCAGGTACCCTCTCTCAAATCCCCAAGGACTCTCCACTCAGGTGATCCTCTCTCGCTTGTCCACCCCTAAGGTTGGGATCCAAAAGTGATGGCCCTTCTCTGACCACCTGGATAGAATATCCCTGGGGAGTAGATGTGAGAGTACCTTCGGGTGTCTCACAGTGGCTGTTTGTATTCAACCCTGTCAGCGAATGCTCTAGTAGATGGAAAGGATTTGTCGATTTTCGCTTTACAGAGAGGGACCAGGAAATGATGTCCCCTATTACCATTACTGTACGCTTTGGTGATGGCGCATTGGGCGGCTAATGTAAAGGGTGACAGATCAATTAAAGGGGTGGAGATTCAAGGTAGGTTGTATAAAATGAGCCTGTTTGCAGCTGATGCCTTTTTATATGTGACTGACCAGAAGGGTTCCTTGCCTTCGCTCCTAAGAGGGTTGGACACTTATGGTAGGCTCTCAGAGTTTGAAATGAATTTAGATAAATCAGTGACATTTCCAGTGGGGCAGCTGTATAGGACTGACCTAGAATATATTAGGAGCCTGCCTTTTGTGGTTAAGGAAGAGGGGTTTCGGTACTTGGGAATGCACATCCCGTAAAAGTTGGGTGATTTTTTTAAAACAAAGGATTTGCCTTTGTGGAAAAGGATCAGTGGTGATCTGGCATGATGGGGGTAAGCTCATACTGTCATGGATGGCAAGGTTAAACTGTACCCAAATTACGTTATTATTGGCATTTCTGTTTCTGTTTCAAATGAAGAGGTGGTGCCCTGTGATTTTCTATTGCAGGTACGAAGGGCTCTTTTAAGGTTCCTATGGAAGGGCCAGTGGCCCAGGATTGCATATGATCTGCTTATACTGCCTATGGGTGAGGGGGCGAGCGATTCCCAGATCCAGGCAGATACTACAAGGCAGCTCAACTCCAGGGGCCTCATTACACGGAGTGCAGTAGAGGGTTAACGGCGCCAGTAGAGCTGCCAGCCCCGTTAACCCTCTACCGCCTCATTACGAGGTCTGCTCGTGGGTCCCGCTAAGGACGTCTGGTAAAACCAGGCGTCCTTAGCGGCACCGCTAGCAGACCAGGATGCTAACAACAGGCCCGTCATTAACGGCCCATTGTTAGCATCCTCCCCATTCCCATTGAGCCCTATAGGGGCTCAAATGGGAATTGGGATGTACCGGGTCCGGGTTCCTGGAATGGGGGAATATCGGGCCCTCCAAGGTCGGAATGGCTCGGTATTTCCCCATTCCAGGAACCCGGACCCGGTACCTTGTATGGGGGTAGCCATGCCGCTAAAAGCGGCATGGCTGCCGCCATACTTGTAATGAGGCCCCAGTTAATGGTGGATCATCTGTATCCGCTCATACCCAAACAATGGGTATATGTTGAAAATGTTTTTTGGCTCTGGTGACTATTGGGTAGTGGTTATGGGTTCCATGAGTGCAAATACCAAAACGTACCTGGGAACATCCCGCCATAGCAGTGTTTTGGGAGATTTGGAAGGAGATGGGTCATATGAAATGGCTTACGCCATAGCCCTCCCCTTGGAGTTTCATCTGGGCCCCACCTATACGTGATATTATTAGTGAGCCCCTGGGTTTTCAGGGATGCTATGACGCCAGCCTGGGGAAGGCAGGCCAGATGTGGGAAAAGGACAGTTGCTTTTCCTGGAAGGGCTGCAGGAGAGCCTTGCACTCAGTAACATTTCAGTGTTTTGCAATTTACATCTGAAAGGGGCTCTTACTGATTCGAGATGGGGGATCATTTGCGGCAGGTGCTCACTCCCTTTGAGACTATTATGATACAGAGGAGGGGATCTAAAGATTTGGTGGCCAGCTACTATATAGAATTGCTGATGGCTGAACCATGTGGTGAAATTAAGGCACGGACGAGCTGGGGAAAGGATCTGGGCAGTGAAATTCTGGTCAAACCGCGGTCCATCATGTGCCAGAAAGTGACACATTCAACAGTGTCTTTACAATATAGGTGACAGGCTACCAAACTACTACATAAGTGGCACTATCCCTCCCGCGATACTGGCAAGGATGAATCCAAGGGTTAATCTGGGCTGCTGGATGAGTAGTTTTGTTACATTGGGTTATTGGCATATGTGGTGGGAATGTGAAGAAGTAGAAACATATTAGAAGGATGTTTTATCATGGATAAAGGAACTTGATGCTACAATCCGGACTCACTGCCCACTGCTGGTATTGTTGTGGGTAGAAGACAAGGAAGTGGAAAGCCGGGGTTTCACACATATGTCCTGTACTTTACTGGTGGAGGCTAGAAGCTGTCTACCACAACAGTGGAAGAGGTTGAGGGTACCAATGAAAAGAGAGTGGATTCTCAGAGTGAGGGATATATACTCAATGAAAGTTCTTTAATATTTGCTTGATGAGTGGAGGGAGAACATAGAGATGGGGTGGATTCCTCCTTTCTTCGACAAGTATGGAAAATAGAACTGTATGTACTGCTTAGTTTGTGTTTATCTATATGGACCACTCGGCGAAGGAGGGAGGGAGCAGTGGGCAGGGGGAGAAGGAGTTGGAAGGCAAGGGAACATGGAGGATTATTGTGATGTTAGGCAAGGCTCTAAAATATGGTCCTTGAGTGTTTGTTTTGTATCCAACTTTTTCGTTGGAATAAACTTCAATTTTGAGAAAAAGAAATCACTGGTGGAATAAAACCTTACACATCCCATTGATTAGGTGCATCAAGCAAGTTCCCCAACCTTGGTTAATGTGTTGAGGGACTTCGCTGTGGCACTGGGTACATCTATGCCTGTGATGAGTTTTGTTAAGAGCAAAGACCCATCCTTTAGGGATCCAGCATCACATGTACTGAGGACAAACTCATACATTTGAATCTCATGAGCCTATTTGACCTAGAAGCAAAATTTAAAACCGTTGACCTATTTGATGTATGTGGAAGTCAAGTGTGTCACAGGGTGGCCCACCACAAATAAACATGCTTACTCTAATAGCAAGTTCAAGGGTGTTTATTAAAATTATTTACAGATAGCATAGCTGTGTCTCCTGTGGCAAAGGTATCTGGGCCTTGCAGGGCTTGGTTGTATTTGGCGTTAGGGCCGACCCTCTCTCTCTGGTCCACCCTGGCCTTATCCCCACCTCCCTAACCCAGAGGTCCCTATTGGGAATGTTGGTAGCACCAGGATTGTTAACCCCTGTCTGTCTTTCACTATCTGAGCTCCACACGTTTTACCTTATTCATTGGCTATCTGACTCCCTAGGGATCTTTTAACTTTTCCTCTCCTATCCCCACTTGGAAGTTTCAGGGAGTAATGAATTGTGCCTTCATTCACCTAGCATCATGCTCACTCCTTTCACATCCTCTCGCACTTGCCCCTTCGCTATCCTGGTCTTTTAAGCTGTTCTACTCCCACCACGTCACTATACCTCCAATCTCTCACTTTGCCTTTCCACTTCCACCCTTCGATCTTACTTCTTTCCTAGTCCTGTTCTTACTATTCCACTAGTTATAATCTCTGTTTCGCTCTACACCTATAGCTACTCCTAACTCCCACTCACTGTCGCACTTCCAATTCTCCCTCTACTATTGTTCCTTGTCCGCTAACAGCACTATCCCTTTACTCCCTTTAATTCTCCAAGACACTTATGGATATGGTGCCCTGCTCACCCCTCTACTAACAACTACCACTCTACTACCTATTTCCTTCACTTGCTACTCCACTACTCCCACTCCTTACTATCTTTATTCCTAGCAGTATCTGCAGATTTGACCAGAAAAGAAAATGAATGGTAAATGTGTCTGAATTTCGGCTGCATGAAAAAAACAGACAGCTGAAAATGTTGAATACATTTACCATTAGGTGCCTTTATAGTGAACAAGTGGAGTGGGAGTGGTGGGGGTGTCCCCCATCCCCTTGTTCACTATAAAGGCATCAGGGGTATAAAAAGGTTAGAAACATCAAAAGAGGACCCTGCAGCGGCGGTTCCCATGCATGTAGGTGCCAGGAACCAGCATTGCAGAGGGATGCAGGAGATGGTGGCACACAAGGAGGTGTGCTACCCAGACGTAAGTAAGGGGGTGGGGAGAAGCAGGTTATCATAAATGTTCAGGGGAGTGACAACCAAAAGTCCTTTTCGTTCAAATGACATTTGTTTTTTTTTCCCTCAAACATTTCTAATTCGGTTAATTCACCGTAATCCATTCCTAGCTACTACTACTACCTTTGCCACTACTACCTCTCCTCTCCGCTCCGCTACTCCTACTCTACCTCTCCTGTCAAATGGGAAATTATATCGTACCTCCTATTGCAACGAATATATGTATATTGGCCTACGCCAAGCTGCTTGTAAGCCACTTGTGAAGAAATCCGTGTTGCAAGGTCCTGACCTTAGAATCAATGTAACCCGCCATTTTAGGTCAATCCACCATTTTAGGTTCTCTTTGTAAAGTCACCCTGTGAGTTAAAATGGTGGACGATGTCATTTCGAAATACAACATGGCCGTCTTGACCTCTGTGTGTAATTAATATGTAACTTGCCTGCAGGCCACTTGTTGGGGTCGTGAACTGAGACCTTGTCCTTCGCTGACCTGTGTGTAAAGGATTACTCGTGCAATTAAACTAATCCACGAGCATATGTTAAGAACAATGTATCCAAATACTGAACTAAGAACACTTGTTTAACTACATTGTATTAATGGTTAAGAAGACCTTTATGAGAAATCCTAAAATACACTGTTACCATGTAGGCTTGTTGGCGAATGTATTAAAGGCAATCCCTATGCATATAGTGGTATGAACCCGGCATGAACCCTAGATCAGTAACGTATTAGAGGAATATTAACCCGAAGTAGGGTTGAACATCATGTTCGCAGATGGTATAAAAGAGCAACAAATTCTAATGTACAGCGTCTCTCACTAAGCACACTGAACCACGCTGGAGTTCGTTGTGTTGTACTGAGGGCAGATAGCTATCTGTTACTTTTCTTGGAAAACTGTTCAGTATAAAATAAAGATGTTTGTATGTTCCTTTGTAACCCGTGTTCGGTGTATTTCCTTTTGGGGTACTTAGTCTCGATATTTTGATTTTGTTTTCACAGTTGGCGCCCGAATAAGGACCCTCAAGATTGATGCCAGATTGTCAAAGGTTGACGCATGCTATCGGACCGGGATCGGACGGTGTGACAAAATAAGGGGCCCCTTTCTGAACGAGACGCGACACCTCATCAGCGCTGCATGACCCGATCCCTGGACGATTAGCTTGTGGTCCGAGACGGCATCTTGACGAGGGTCCACTTATCGAGGCGGGCAGATTTGCTGAAATCACCAAACATGAGGTAAGATTAGTTAGGTAAGATTCTTTGTAATCCGATCGACCTCCTTAGGACTGATCAGGTGAGTCGTGACCCGATTCTTAAATATCCTGATAATTTGATTTTGGCGTATTGTATCTGCAGACACAATTATTGACCAGGTAACACCAATAATTTGATATGCCTGGGAAATTGTCTACCTGCTTCAAGGCGTTGTTCCCCAGTGATAGACAATCTTTGAAATTTAGCCGTCCAGCACCACAGGAGGGGTCGCCGGCGTGTACTATGTACTGTAAGCATGGCATTGGAAGTATAGTGTTTAATGATATTTGGCACAGACAAACCAGACATGCCTCCGAACTTCAGTGGCCAACCAATGGCAGTTTTGAAATCCCTCCTATTGAGTATTTAGAGTCAATTCTATTAAAGAAAAAGGCTAGACCTGCAGCATTCGATATTTTGCAGAATTGGAAAAAAGAAGCGTTGCAGCAACTTAAGAGTAGAGAAAAACATGCGCGCCGTCATAAGAAGAGCGCCGAAAAAGCATTATTATATGACCAAGATAAACATTCTGAGTCGACTAGGAATATGGATAGGGCTTTCTGACTTGGAATTCAGAAAATGTATCCTTCTAAAGACCTTCATGTTTCCGACGAATTCATCGACAAATTGTTAAATGAACGAAGGCCTGGTGCCTCTGCGCCACCTCCGTATTTTCCTCTTCCTGCTGCTTTGCCTCTTCCTGTTGTTCCTGCTCCTCCTAATGTTCCTCTTGCGCCAGTTACTGTTCCTCCACCTATTCCTCCACCCCTTCCTATTGCACCAGTAACAGTACCTCCATTGAATTTGCCTGCTCCCCCTCTTCCAAGTGGTCTTGTGCCGCTTGTAGCCGATCAGGGTGCGGGGTCAAGGGTTGTCACCCGCAATACTGTACCGCCAGGGAAGAAACGGGATTGGATTGCATGGGCTAAGCATTGTAGGAAGAGAGATGATCAAGCTAATGTTTTTGCCACACTTTTTAATATGGATAATTTTCCTGAGAAAAATGTTTTTATTGAAGGTTTATGGATTCATTTATGTGTAATGTGGGACAAATAAAATAATACAGATCTCCTGCAAGGGTTAAGGGATCTAAACACTTTAGCGTTTTCAAGAGACACTGTGGAGAAAGTTAATGAGCATGTCGAGAGGTTATTTGAGTATAGAAAGGATTTGGAAAGGTTACAGAATGAGGATGATGAGGGGGAAAGTATGTATGTACAGAAACGGTTCCTTCCTTGTCGTAAATCGATATCTGAGGAAGCACAAATTTGTACGAAAGACGTGCTTAGATGGATTTCAGATATGTTGATAACTCCAGTTGAGGTATATGACACATACAGTCAGTATACGCCACAAATGCAGAGGAAAGTGATACAGGTAATGATAGAGTACCTACAGGATGATTGTGTAAAGAGAAAAATTAGTTGTCCCACAGAGTTATTGAGTATTTATAAGAGAGCTTTTTCACTTGACACTTCTTCGACTGCTTTAGCGCTCGACTTAGCTCTGTTGCTTAGTAAGCGTACGGAGTTGCCTACTTCTCAGTTGCCTATGAGAGAGGTTCCTCTGACATTTGTCCCGAAGGTTGAGATTGCAGCCGATGCTGCGGTGGGTATAGTCGCTGTGGACATTCCGGCACATTATGTATCGCAGTTTGTTCATGTCCCATTCTCAAGACAAGAAGTGAATACTATCAGACAATCTATTCCTGATATTAGGAAAAATCTGACAGGATTCTATAAGAAATAGAGTCCGTCTTGCAGTCCTCAGTATTCACCCTAGGTGATATTGATTTGTTATTTCCTGTACTCCTGCCCATAGATTTGTGGAAACAATTTAGGACTATAGACGACGTACCAGGGTTGGGAGATACATGGGCAAACATGACTAGATTCGATGGAGAAAGGCCAGCTGGTGAAAGACTGCCCCAGGTGATACTAACTTTGCCTGAAAGAATTATTGCAAAATTGAAAACCATAATTCCTGAGAAAAGAATTATTTGGGACAAACTTACGGCCTGTGTCCAAGGGAAGTCTGAGGGTGCTACCGAGTTCTTTAATCGGTTTGAACAGGTATTCTCGGATTTCAGCGGACAAGACTTAGGCACAGAGTCTGGGAAAAGATTATTTGTGGACAAATTTGTGTGTGGATTGCTGCCCGACATCCAGTCACAAATTATGTCTTCTGAGAGAGCTTGGCAGGCGAAGTCCCAATCAGAAGTACTGCACATGGCTCAGTACTACGAGAATCGTGTCAACAATGAAAAAGATAGTTGAAAAACGAAAAGGTGATTTAAAGACTAAAGTATTATTACAGCAAATTGTTAGAGGCCCCAGAGGGGGTAGTTCGCAGATTAGAGGTCAGTATGTTCGCGCTCGTACACAAGTGAAACACTTGTGTACGAGCGCGATAGAAATAAAATATCAATCAATCAATCAAGCAAGGGAATGTGCCCTTGGGTCCTGTGAACATTAACCAGTGTGCCTATTGTCGACAAGAGGGTCATTGGCATGCACAATGCCCCGTCCTTCGACAGAGGTCAAATAACACATTTGGGATTATGGGTAGACGATCCAGAGGTCGCCCGGGTGTAGGGGTCCCTGGTAGAGGTCAGTTTGCACAGGATCCTCAGCAACCTTTCTCACAGGATAATCAGACTCCGAGTGTGGATACTAGGAACATATTTGATCATCCTTCTGCTGCATATCTATCTGAAGAGCTTCCTTTTGATGATGTTCTGTTTGGTTAGGATTGCCCGAAGCAGGGTTTGGAACCTACATCTGTTCCCGTCAATCAGAAAGGTCCCTACGTTGAAATGGTAGTAGGAAATAGAAAACATCAGTTTTTGATAGATACTGGAGCACAGAAGTGTTCCATTGATCATTCACGGGTTCCAAACATTCCACTGTCAGGGCAAACTAATGTTTCTGTAGGGTTTTCTGGCACACCAGTTGGTTGTCCAGTTTCTCTCTGGTACCTATTTCTTTGGGTCCCTTTACAGACCACTGTCCATTCCTTTTGACTTCAAATTGTGGAGAGAATTTGCTGGGTTTAAATCTATTTAAAGAATTAAATGCAATAATGTATTGTTCTTCCGATGGAGTGCGCTTCACGATTTCACAACAGCAACTTTCTGTCTCTCAATTCTTAACCAGACCTTTGCCACCAGAATTCAGTGATGTACCAGAGTGCTTATGGGCTGTTTACGACAATGATGTTGGTGTTTTGCAGATTGAGCCTGTTAAGATAGTCTTGAAACATGGAATTGAGCTGCCACGCATTCCCCAGTATAAGATTTCAGTTGAGGGCGAGCAAGCTTTGAAATGCATTGTTTCCGATTTTGTGCATCGCGGGGTGATTGAGGAAATTTCAGGAAGTTTGTGCAATAGTCCGATTTTACCCGTGTACAAGAATGGCGATAATGCAATTCCATTCCGTTTCATAATTGATTTACGTGCCATTAATAAAGTCGTTGCTCCGCAATTTCCAATTGTGCCTGATGTGACGACAATATTGACAATGATTCCAGCTACAGCTACTTACTTTAGTGTTGTGGACCTGAAGAATGCTTTCTTTAGTATTCCTATACACAAGGATAGTAGATACTTGTTCGCGTTCACCTTAGGGGGACACTCGTTCACATTTACTCGTGCACCTCAAGGTTACACAGAGAGTCCTAGCATCTACAGTACGGCTTTGAAAGAACAGCTCGATACCCTTGAATTGCCCTTTACTTGTACATTGCTTCAGTATGTTGATGACCTGCTTTTAGCTGCTGACTCTGAGAGCGCCTGTAAGGAGGGCACTGTGTTGTTGCTTATTCATCTAGCTAAACATGGTCACAAAGCTTTGCTTATAAAGTTTCAATATTGTTGCTAGGAGGTCCCCTATTTAGGCTATCTCCTGTCAAAGGAGGGAAGAAGATTGACACCTGAAAGAATAAAACACATTTCTGGCATATGTGTCAAATACACAGAAGGAAGTTAGAGCCTTCATGGGAATGGCTTCTTACTGTAGGTTGTGGATCCCAAATTTTTCACTAGTGATCAAACCGATGTTGGCTTTGACAAAGAAGGGCATGTCTTCGCCATTGCCGTGCAACGCGGAACACCAGCAATCGTTTGACTTGCTAAAGACTGCATTATGCTCGGCACCAGTTTTGGGCACATCAAACTATGAAAAGGCCTTTGTGTTGTTTGTACATGAATGTGATGGATGTGCTTTGGCTGTATTAATGCAGGAACATGGAGGAAAGAATAGGCTGTGCAGTTACTTTTCTTCCGTCCTTGATCCTGTAGCATGTGCTTTGCCAAGATGTTTGCGAGCTGTCGCTGCTGCTGCTGCTGCGTCTGTAAAACAGAGTGAGGGAATGGTCCTAGGCCATGATCTAACCCTGAAGGTGCCTCACTCTGTAGATGTTCTACTGAACCGAACCCAAACGCAACACCTCACTTCCGCACGGTTGACGAGATATGAATTGATCTTGTTTGCTCCTCACATCCAAATTAAGAGGTGTTGTGTTCTTAATCCGGCTGAACTCCTACCTTTCCCGCAAGGTATTGCTTGCGCAAATGAAGAGTCACATGACTGTCTGTATACTACCGAACAAGAGACAAAGGGTAGAATTGATTTGAAAGACACTCCTTTGAATAATCTGCAAGGAGAGCTGTTTTGTGATGGCTCCTGCTTCAAACTTCCGGATGGTACATCCACAGCTGCTTATGCAATCACCACATTAAGCACGGTTGTGGAAACCAAGAGAATCACGCATAACTCAGCGCAGGCTGCAGAGATTATAGCATTGACCCGAGCTTGTGAACTTTCCGAAGGGCTCACAGTACACATATATACTGATAGTCAGTATGCCTTTGGGGTGGTTCACAACTTTGGGAGACTTTGGTCAGAGAGAGGGTTCTTAACTTCACATGGCACCAAAATCCAACATGGCTCCCTAATAGTACAACTGCTCTCAACGCTTGCGCTCCCTACTCAGTTAGCCGTCATAAAGTGTGCAGCACATCGAAAGATTACAGATGACATAGGAAAAGGGAAAGCTTTCGCTGATCAGATAGCTAGACAAACTGCTACCGATCTCTTTACGGAGATGTATGTTTCAAGGGAGACTGTAAATGCCTATGCAATGGACGAGGGTGTTGGGTCTGTACGGGATATCCAAGCCGATGCCACGTTAGAAGAATCCAAGAGGTGGGCTGAAGGCTTGGGGAAACTCGATGATGACAGGGGTTGTGTAGACATAGTTGATGGGAAATGGCTACTCCCTGACGCTAATGTAATGATGATGGTCATCATGGCCCATGGTCCTACGCATATATGTGCCCAGATACTCACGAAAATGTTAGAGAAAGTTTGGGCAAATGACAAAATTTCGAAAATTGCCTAGCGCTATGTTCAGGACTGCATAATTTGCCTCCAACATAATGTGGGAAAGGGGACAGCAACTCCAAGGGGAAGTTTTGGGCCACCCTCTGTCCCATTCGAAGTCATCCATTTCAACTTTATTGAAATGGAATGGTGCAACAATATGAAGTATGTATTAGTGGTCATCTGTGCTTTTAGTAAATGGGTTGAGGCTTTCCCTGTCAAAGATGCTACAGTCATGACTACTGCGAAAACCATGTTAAAAGAATACTTCCCGCGGTTCGGGCTACCAAGAGTCATCTGGTTGGACAATGTTCCACATTTTGTCACTACTGTAATTATGCAGATATGTGCAGCATTACAGATCGGCAAGCGGTTCCACTCGGCCAGACACGCTCAGAGCGCCGGACTAGTAGAAAGACACAATGGTATCATCAAGAACAAGCTCGCTAAGACGTGTGCCGGCACTAAATTAAAATGGCCGGACGCCTTACCAATCGTGTTATTAGCCATGCGTACAACCCCTCAAACTAAGACTGGGCTCTCTCCATTTGAGGTGGTAATGGGGAGACCGGCCAATATCTGGAACCTTCCTAAATGTGGATCTTTGAGAAATGTTGAAAATGTATTACTTTCAGATTATTGCAGCCAGTTGACTAAAAACCTGTATTTGATTTATCACCAGATGCGAGAGGCTTTACCTGTGCGATACGAGGGCCCAGGTCACAGCATACAGCCTGGGAGCTGGGTGCTCATCAAGGCATTTGAGCGCTCTTCCTGCCTTGCACCTCGCTGGTGTGGCCCATTCCAGGTCCTGTTGGTCACACAGACGGCGGTGAGGGTTTCTGGCAGAAAGAACTGGATCCACGCGTTGCACGTCAAGAAACTTCCTCACCCAGTGCCACACGATACAGAAGAAACAGAACCCCTCGCTAACGCTGCAACCAACAATCCCAAAGCAGTAGATAGCGCTGAGAGTGTATCAGAGAATCTTTCTGAGCCCGCGAGGCTTGGGAAACCTGACATTTTGTCTCCACACTCTCCAAAAGTTTTGCTTCCGGAAACTGTTGTTTCAAATTCGGCATCTTCACTTGCTCTTGATACATTGCTTCCAACGGGAAGTGACGACGCATTGTTTCCGGATGAATCAGTACCGGGAAAAGCAAGGTACAATCTGCGTCCAAGAAGATAGAGTTACGGCACGGTTTTGCTGTGCATCTGATAGACTTACAGCACGGTTCGGCTGTGCATTCGGAGAAGAAAGGATCATCGAGGGCTTGTTTTTGCCCAAATTTGAAAAAGGGGATTCTGTTGGCTAGGGTTGTGGAAGGACTAAGAAGTCGCGCGGCCGGGAGGTCGCCAGCAACGAACATTGGGGGTTTCCGTTTGAAGACTACAATGCCTGCCACCGCTACCGCTCGTATGGGACTTGTAAATGATTGTGTGACCAACCGGGATAATGGACAAAGTACTTGGGCCCCGAAAACGTATTGCTGTGTTTTTATAATAATATTTGGTTTTATAATAGTCACTGTCTTAGGCTTATGGTACCTCGAGGAAACTCATCCTTTAGAGTCCTTGTTACCGATTGAAAAAGTACCTACTGTTCCTACTCCCTTCGTACATTTGCATACTCTGTCCCCTAGGGACTTCCAGCATAGACAAAGGTACCACAATAATACTCTGCTACTTATCATGAATGCCACGCATGCCATTTTTAATAAGTCCAACTGTTGGGTCTGCTCACATTTACTGCAACACGGGGATAAGGGGCTAGGTTGGTATATTCATCCGTTACCTTTGACAACTGCTTGTTATGCTTCTCTTAGAGCATTGTTCTTTGGCAATTGGAACGACAGCATCTCAGGGAACTTTGATGGTACTAATTTGAATAGCTTTGAGAAACGTGTTCTGACACCCCTGGGATGCTCGCTTTTCGCAAATAGGAGTAAGCTCAACGTTGCTTTTATTAGGCCTACTTACAGACTGTCTCGTCCTTTCCAATCTTTGATTTCCTTCAAGATGGCTCTGATAGGCAATAAGGATGCCATGCCTCCTTCTTACACTGTTAAGCATAGCCCCGATTCAGTTCCTTTTTGCATACAGAGGAATGGTACTCAGTCAATGGGAGATTTTAGAGGTTGTGCAACATTGCAAATTTGACTGGGGAAGACAGACCTTTGTATGTAGGCGAACCTGTCTACTTTGTTTGCTGTAATGTAGCATTTCCATGGTTGCCCAGGGATTGGCAGGGAACCTGTTATTTAGGGATCCTGTTACCTGGGGTATTTATAATTAGTACAGAGGAGGTTTCAAAGACTCGTCCATGACGGGACGAGAATGGTGACACTCCAGCACAGGTCTTGGGAGATGTAGCAAAATCATTTGTGCCATTTTGGGGACAGATAGCGAATTCCGAAGATATCAGAAGACTAGCGAGAGTACTGGAGAGAACCATCAACTGGACCACGGACATACTCTATAATATGACATTAGAACAGAAAGAGATAAAACTAGTAGCGCTTCAGAACCGGATGGCATTAGATGTCATCCTGGCTGAACATGGTGGAGTGTGTAAATTAGTGGGGTCCGCTTGCTGTGTTTTCATGCCAGATTCCTCCCTAACTATCTTTAAGGCAATATAGAATCTGCACGTCCTTAGTTCAGAAGTGCATGTTCCCGAGGGAAACTGGGATCTTAGCGCTTGGTTCTGGGACTTCTTGCGATCTTGGGTTTGGAAGGTACTTTCGGTCTTACTGATCATTTTGGGAATTCTGTTGTTCCTTTGTTGTTGTATCCAGTGTCTACCTAGTATATGTTCGATGCTAGGGGGATGTTGCACACAAGCGATAGGTACGATAGGACATAAAGTGTATGCCCCGGATAAAACCTCCAAGGAATACGTGTTAAAAGAAATTTTAGCGAATGATCTGATGGCAATACATATTTCTGACAGCGATTCAGGGTGCATGGACGATGATGCATGGAGTTATTTGCAAAGAGATCCGAAGTAGTTTAGCACTTGGCATAGGCCAAAAGGAGGGTTTGTCAAACGAGAAATTATATCGTACCTCCTATTGCAACGAATATATGTATATTGGACTACGCCAAACTGCTTGGAAGCCACTTGCGAAGAAATCTGTGTTGGAAGGTCCTGACCTTAGAATCAATGTAAGCCGCCATTTTAGGTCAATCCGCCATTTTAGGTTCTCTTTGTAAAGTCACCCTGTGAGTTAAAATGGTGGACGATGTCATTTCGAAATACAACATGGCCGTCTTGACCTCTGTGTGTAATTAATATGTAACTTGCCTGCAGGCCACTTGTTGGGGTCGTGAACTGAGACCTTGTCCTTCGCTGACCTGTGTGTAAAGGATTACTCATGCAATGAAACTAATCCACGAGCATATGTTAAGAACAATGTATTCAAATACTGAACTAAGAACACTTGTTTAACTACATTGTATTAATGTTTGAGAAGACCTTTATGAGAAATCCTAAAATACACTGTTACCATGTAGGCTTGTTGACAAATGTATTAAAGGCAATCCCTATGCATATAGTGGTATGAACCCGGCATGAACCCTAGATCAGTAATGTATTAGTGGAATATTAACCCGAAGTAGGGTTGGACATCATGTTCGCAGATGGTATATAAGAGCAATGAATTCTTATGTACAGCGTCTCTCACTAAGCACACTGAACCACGCTGGAGTTCGTTGTATTGTACTGAGGGCTGATAGCTATCTGTTACTTTTCTTGGAAACTGTTCAGTATAAAATAAAGATCTTTGTATGTTCCTTTGTAACCCGTGTTCAGTGTATTTCCTTTTGGGGTACTCAGCCTCGATATTTTGATTTTGTTTTCACACTCCTACTCACACTCTTCCCTCTCTCACACAAATACTCTGCAGCCCCTCCTTATAATAGCCTCCTCACTCCTTTTGCTCTTGCTTGCTGCAGTCTGTCAGACATCCTCCACCACCTCTTGTCCTCACCCAACTAACCCACAATAAATCATTCACACAGGCTTTCTTATATACCCCACCTCCTCCCAGGATAGGGCAACTTACCTTAGTGAATAGGTTACCTGGCACCAGGGTGTGTCACAGGGGAAGGTCATGGGAGAGCTTAGTTTGAAAAAAAATCCCTAGTGGACTAGCAGAGCCCCTTGTAGCTGCAGACTCAAGCAGACTTAGGCCCTCATTATATGTTTGCCGGTATCCTGCCGGTAATTCCACAGGGATACCGGCAGACAGACCTACTGGCATCTGATATCCCAGAATTTCTGGGATATTCCAGGTCCCGGCAATGGTAGGCAAATCCCCATTCCATGGAGTCCTGTAATACAGGTGCCAGTGACACTGCCTATTTTTTGCCGTTCAGGCCTGATTTAAGTCTTGGTTGGAGGTAAATCAGTCAAGCCCCACCAGCAAACTTGTAGTTTGGCCTTGTGGGAAAAGTGGTGGTAAAGGAATTACTGCCACTTTTTTCCTGCACCGCCAAGCTTTTAATGAGGGCCATAGTCTGTTGAAGAATGCTGGTGTTCTTGATGGGCCTGGCAACCCTTGGTGCTGTGTCTATCCTAGTAACATCCTGCGGCTGGTGTTGTGGTGTTTTTCGGCACTCCTTGCAAGAGATGCCTCTACGATCTCCAGCTTCTCCCTGGGCATTCCCATCTGACTGGGGTGGCTGCCCCACTTCAGCTACAACCTGGAGGCTGTCATCTCTGCAGGTAAGGAAGGGTCAGGAGCAGGGCTCAAGTCGAGGGTACACACAGGGGGACAGAGTCCACCCACTTTTTTCAGAGGGTGGACTCAGTCCCCCCCAGCTAAAATGAGAAACATTGAATGTCCTCTTTGAAATTATGAATTACAGCCGACCTGGGGATCGAACCACAGTTGTCAGGTTTTCAGGACAGACACTTCACCACTGCACTATATAACCTGATGAAAAACAACAAACAATTAAAGGTGAAATGTCTCATATTGATACTGCAAGTTCCAGGGAAAACATTTGTTTTGGTTCTTGGAGTTTAAAACATGCACACCTTTTAACAACAACTTCAACATAGACAACTCAACCATCTCCCTATCATCGTCTGTCAAGACTGTAGGTGTTCACATTGATGCAAATCTATCGATGAACAAACAAGTCAGCGCCATAGCCTCTGCATCAGAGTTCAGCACCAAACTCATCAATGCCATTACACCCTACTTATCCACCCCCAACCGCTTGGCCATAGCTAGAGCAACTATAGGAGCCAAACTCGATTATTGCAATGCCCTCCTAGCTGGCACCTCTGCCAAAACCATTCACAGACTGCAAACCACACAAAACAATGCCCTCAGAGCCGCCATGAGCATCCCTAGAAGAGACCATATATCCCACGCCAGACGTGAAGCCCGGTGGCTCCAGGTCAAAGATCGTATTATTTGAAAATCCTCACCATCACTCACAGATGCATCAACAAAACCGCTCCAGCTTACCTATCTGAAGCAATATCAAGGACCACATCCACTCGCCCCACCAGAGCTCAGTACACCAACCAGCCCAGCTACACATACCATGCATAAAGAGAGCCACAGCAGGAGGTCTAGGCTTCTCCTATATTGCACCGAAACTCTGGAACTCACTCCCTGCCACCCTTAGAGCTGAAACTTCTTTCTCTGTCTTCCGCAACAACCTCAAGGCCACTCTCCTCAACTAGCAAGTGGAGGACTGCCTCCTCCCCTTCTGCCATGTATATTGTAATATAACACAAATGTAATATAACTATATTGTAACCTGTATATATACTGCTAATGTCTATGTAACTATATTGCAACCTGTATATATATTGCTAATGACCATTGGCCTCATTACAACCCAGGCGGTAAGTTCCCTACTTTACCACCATGGTGTAAACTCTGTTTACACCATGGTGGATGGCGGATTTACCGCCCCATTCCAAGGTGAGTGGGGCGGTAAATCCCCATTCCCCATTTACCCTTCCCCATTCCCATTTTTGCCCCATAGGGCATAATGGGAGTGGGGAAGGCGCTAATTACGGCACCGTAAATTACGGTGCCGTAATTAGCACCAAGGCGGGTTAGCGCCTTGCATTTTAACGGCTGCTAAAAGCAGGCGTTAAAATGGTAATCAGGCGTTATGGGTTAACGGCGCTGACGGCGCCGTTAAACCCTTAAAGCCTGGGTTGTAATGAGGCCCCATGTAACTAAGTAACTAAGCTTTGTACTGTAACAAGTGCCACGATGTCCTCAGGCTGTTGTGCGCTATATAAATATGAATAAAACAAAACAAACAAACGTTTTCAAAAACACCATTAGAAGAAACTATCCTCTCTTGGTTTTTTGTGTGGGTTAATTTTATGAAAGGCAAATGCTATTCGTCCTGTGCAATTTGAGTGGTTATGCAAATCCATTTTAATGAAATGTGCATATTTCACCTTGATATGCCAATTTATGGCGACATCACACCCCATTGCGTTTGTTGATGAGTCCCCCCACTTATATTTTTAGGACTTGACCCCTGGTCACGAGGGGGACCAGTGTTGGTCTGGGGTGGGCTCTCTCCCAACCCCCCTTGACAGGGCCACGACGCTTGCCCTGTCACAATTGTCACAAATGTGTATTGACCAAAACATGTGACATCCCAGTGACGTTATCTGCAGATTCCTAGAGTGCAGGGAATTGTTAACTCTGGGTCGAAAATTAATGTTACAACTGCGTATGAGCTAATACCAGCTGAAAGGTATTTGTATGGCTACATTGATGTAAACCATTCCTAATGCATTCCCGTGTCGATAACCTGAACAAAGGTCTGTTGATATTGTTTTCATTTCCTATATGTAAATGCCTATTGGAGTGGTAAATAGCACATCATAAAGCAACTCCAGCACATCACTTGCGTGACCCACATTTGCCATCCAATATTCCTTCTGAAATGGCTGTGAGTAGCAGTGTAGACTTGGATTTCCTTGCTTCCTGTTACATTAAGACTGCCATTTTAGATTAACTAACCATTGCATAAATCCTTAAATTATCCATGCGTGTTCCAATTTTGACTCATTACTTCATTCAAAAGAGTTACTAATTATTATAACCTGTGTGAATGTCATGGAAACGGATGACTGGTTCTGGATCTGGTAAATTAGTGGTCTGCATGGTACTGGAAACTGTGGAAGTTAATTTCTTTGCATTGAGATTTTTCATAATACCCTGGCGGAGGCAAAGGCCGCTTTCACAGTGGACAGGAAAATATGTGTTTTTTTTTTAAACAGAGATCTGTACACATTTCAGAAAAAGTTTAATTTAACATAGATTTAAAATGGCATAGATTTAAACACAGGAGCCTGATTCTGAGCTTCATGTGAAATATTAAGTGCCATTACGTGATGGAATGACACTTATCTTATTTCTCATATTTACATAGATGGAGAATATGGAGCAAGTAAGAAAAGTGCCCTTTCATCATGAAATGACACTTTTCTTATTTTACATGGACATTGGAATCAGGCTGAGAGTTGCGCGGTTAGCTAGATGAGGGCGACTCAACTCTTAAGGAAGACTCATGATCAGAGTGCAGCAGTGTCAAACTGGAGTTGTGTAGCAGGAGAAGCTACTGTTCCACAATGTGTTATTACTGCCCTTTGCCCTGATTATTGTATAGAAGAATACGTCGGATGATGTGATTGGATCACAGAACAATTCTTCATACATTGGCAAACTAGTTGCAGATGCCTGAGCTCTCAGTTTAAAAAGGCTGAACGTAGGCTGCCCTTTCTGATAATCAGCCTGCAAATAAATCAGAAGGCAGCAGACAAGAGCGCAAGGTACGATCCACTCTGCCTCCCGAGGAGACAATGGTGGGAAGGAAATGAACATTTTCCCATCCCCCTAGGCACTTTAGAGTAAGGCAGATCCCATAACCACACTTGTGATGCACCAGGGGAGAGGGGACCGTGATAAGAAACTCTGCACTGACACAATATTAAATATAAATTCATAGATTTAGTGCACACATATTAGGAGATGCCATTTTTGTAGTTATGGTAGATACATTCACCCCTGCATGGCAGCGCGGTAAACACAGGCCTGATGAAGAAACCTGAACAGGCCAAAGCCCTGATGGTATGAAGGCCTGTGCTGCTAATTCCCATAGAAAATTCTCTTGGTTCCTTAACTGTTGCGAACACTTGTTATCCCAGAAAGCAATGGCCCTGCAAGGCAGTGAGACAGTACCAGGCGCCTCATTGTGCGCATCCACCACAGCCAGGACATAAGCAGACCTCCAGCCCCCACCTAGCCCACTAGGAGTTGTGACACCCACAACTGCCCCAGTCCAAGTCCCCTGAATTCTGCAATAGTAGGTGACCTCAGTCCACCAACAATAAACCCAGTGGTCATAAAAGAGAGAAAAGAACACGACAATTTCACCTTATTTTATAAAGGACACACGTTGTAATATGAGGTACAGAGAGGAATAAATTATAGTCCAAAGCAAGGGTGGAAACCTTGGGTGCGGAGAGTGCTATATGAACTGAGTGAAGAATGTGTGGGTCAGCATGATCTTGAGCCTCAACTGTTGATATCAAATCAATTGAAATAGTCCAAGAATGTGTTTACTTGCCGTGTACACTCACTTTAAGAATAACTGACGTCCAGCTATAGCGAAGCCCAGAAAAATGAACTCCGACTATGGGGAGTACACATAACTACATTTGTGAACTGCATATAAATCGTACATTACAGCTATTTATTACACACGGGGCAGAAATTGAGCCAATATGCAAAGGGTTCTGGTTGAACAGGTTGGAAAGTTATACTTTAAGATGTCTATGAGTGTTACATGCTTCTACTTCAATTTTTGCACTCATGCAAAAGCTGGCATTAAAATTCTTGCATGTGCATGTGATGACATTCATTTTAATGTTTTATGTTAAATAAGATATACAGGGACAAGAAGAATATATTCTCTAATTTATGTTACTTGCATTTCCATTTTAATGATACATTTATAGACTTTGTATGGCCTAGTGTTAAAATGTTTGTAAAAGCATCGTTCTGAATGAAAAAGGGAGTGAAAACATCACTCTTTTCAAGAAGCTGTTATAAAAGAAATAGGGCCTCATTACGACCCTGGCGTTAACCATGGCGCTATTAGCGCCATGGTTGACGCTGGTATTTTACCAACTCCGCCATGGTGAATGGCGGAATTACCGCCCCATTCCAAGGTTGGCGGGGCGGTAATTCCCCATTCACCATTGGTCCTTCCCCATTCCCATTTTTGCCCCCATAGGGCTCAATGGGAATGGGGAAGGTGGTAATTACGGTACTGCAAATTGCGGTACCGTAATTACCTTGAAAGTCCCATTGCGGGTTCCTTTCTTAACGGCTGGTAAAACCAGTAAGGGCTTAACGGTGCCGACACCTTTTACGGCGCCGTTAACTCCTTACCGCCTGGCTCGTTATGAGGCCCATAGTCTGTGGGACCAATGAATGAATTATGAATTAATCTTTGCCAAAGTGTGCTTGCAAGAATATAGTTGTGTGTACAACAGGTTTGAAGAGATTCAACCACATTGCTTGAAATTGCCTGTAACAATATATGCAAGGAATATTTATGAGATTTCGTTTAAATAAATTAACAACCAATGAGATTGTTGGGCTTGGGCTAAAATTCCTCAAAACCTACGTACTCGTTGGGTTTGTGAAGAGTGTGGCAGTACCGAATCCCTTCCGAATTTACCAGAACTATGTTTCTGCTACGTTGGCAGGTTGTTCATAATCTGGATAGGTTAAGTCCTGATGCATTTTGGAAGAGGTTGTTGTGGGGAAAGCAAATCTCCTTTATAATTACGGTTTTAAAATTCTGGAAAACTGTATGTGGGCGATGTGGAAGAAATCTGCCTCACTTGTTTATTCTGAAGATGGCAATACCAAGGTGATTTATTCATTGGCTTGCAAGTCACGGAGCACAGCATTGCGACGCCACCAATCACACCAAGCTAACCTAACCCAACTTCCGGGCCAGGCTTCATGGTCACATTATCATGGAATGCTCAAGTAAACTTCCTCATAGTCTTCCAGCATGTTCGTCCATTCTTTGGAGGGACAATAAGGCTATTAATAAATCAAAGTGTCCATTGTTACTGTCCAGGAGCAAACATATCATAAAAGGTACACATTATTGGGCTATCATAGGCTGCAAGAGGGAGAAGATTACTTCTGGGAAAGTGCTTCCGGTGCAACTGTATCAGCCGAGAGGTGGCCTTCCACCACCCCCGTGATGACCTCCATGTCAGACAGCATTCCAATGTCTTTACTGGTTCGGGGTGCCTGGATCCATTGGACATGAGCCCATGTCCTTACTCCAATACCCACAGTCCCCATAGGAAATACTAAGGATGAATGGGGCACAATATCACTAAAATGGGGTGTTCCTAGTTGAGGTTCATATAGGAGGTTCTCAAACTCTTCTGCAAAGAAAACCCGCACCCTCATTATCTTCCCGGTACTTTCGTCATGCATGTATTTATTTATAAGGAATGGACTCCAGCTTCCACAATCTCCCCTTTTCGGATATTAGTGCAACCTCTCTCTTTCAAACTTTAATCACTTTATTACACAATATGATTTATTGTGTCTGGTCCAATGCAGAAAAGCTTTTACTGTCCCCCTAGATTACAATCTAAAGAAATCAAACTTGATTCACTTTGTATAGCAATTAAACTTTCAATTTCAGCCTGTAAATCCATTGATCCTTCTGCATCATAAGCACAGAGTACATCGGTTCACTCTTCAATTTGTACCGAGGCCCTGAAGTACTTTTGGATATCATTGACCCTCCTTCTCTATAGCAGTATCTGTGCCATCAAAAGACTGCCCCTAGCAGGGAAGCAAAGAGATGGGTCAAAAACACAGCAGTGGTGAGGTAAGGATTCTCAGACATTTTATTGCCAACAGAACATATGACAGCATAGGGAGTGCACACAGTGGCAGTGTGATTGGCTATATGGAATGGGTTATTCTCATTAAATATAATTCTGAAGACATGCAGACTCTTGTTATCCTTCTTAAATCAGGCAGCACTTGCAATACATTGTTAAAACATATTGGCAGCACCTTGGGTCACCTTGACTGTATGTCTAAATGCAGACTTACCAATCTCCTTACCTCTGCAGGGGAAAAAAGGACATTAAACTGGCAACTCACTGTCCGTCAGACACAATGAATGTCTACCAAAGGTATTGAAGTGAACTATGCACAATAATTGTTTTTCTTGAACAACAATTTACCATGTGGAGTGGCCCCTGAGACTGTCCCATCCCAAAAAACTCTATTTGCCAGTAGCAGTACCTGTCTGCTTGCTTGCTTAATAAGCCATTGCAGCAGGGCAGGTTGCATGGATCATAACTTCCAACTGGAACCTATGGCTAACCATAAATCAGGGTTTTCCCTGTGGCAGAGTTTAAGAAATGACTGGGACTTCCAGGAGGTTGAACTTCCCACACAGCTCTGTGCATGACCCAGTCCCAGTTGTAGCCTGACCATGGGCCGAGAATAACCTTCCAAGTCAGAGCTCACAGACCTTTCATGGAACCCTTTGCTTTAAACATTCAGGCTCGTCTTTCACAGATCCCTGAACATGCACATGTCTTCAGGAAATCCAGAATCATTATCAAATATTCTTGGCCAGATGCTGTGTGCTACATCTTCCTTGATGCAAACTTTTAAAAAAAAAACATCAAAGAGGAAATGGAATACCCTGGTTGTAATTTTTGTCCCCACCCTCACAGTTTGCACGATATGTCCGCAGACACCGCAGTAGTCTGCCGATCGCACATGCCACATCCGGGGCTTTCGATGTTGGTAAAGAAACACCTTTCATTATGTATTTTTTAGTTTTTTTCAATTATTTTCCTCCAGATTTCTTTATATTATCCTCTTTAAAGCATTCCTTATATTTCAAAATAAAATGACATTTGCCAGTATGGATAAAGAAATGCCATCTGCTTTGAAATAATGAACATTGACAGAATCAATATTCTTAGCACACCCTTATGTGAATAATGATCGTTTAGATAATAGTACGGTAAGGCTTAATAATTCAAGTGTGGTGAATTAAGGTAGAGTTCGAGGTGCAGAGGAGAGAAAGAAAACCTTGACACCTAGGTTGTACAACATGAGAGAACTTTTTTCTTGGTTCTCACATCTTCCTTGATACTCAGAAACGGACTGTTCAAGTATTCTTGCTTTTCTTTGCAGGCAATGTCCCACTCCATCGTCCACCCTGCGCTACAGTTCCTCTTATCAGTTCAACTAGCACACCTCAAGTTATTGTGCTGAGCATTCCGATCACCTGAAGTTGACCAATGCTAGTATCTGCATTTGTCAACTTTGCCCCTGTGACATATTCTAATTGACCCAGTGGTCAGCCAACCATTGGCCCTGATAAATTCCCCATGCTGCAAGGGCTGTGTTTTAACCATCCCATACCCTGTCCAAGCATTTCCTCTTAAACCTCATGGAAAACATCTATTCAAACTGCTGCTGCAACCTGATCTGCGTTATTTCGTATAGTTGGGAAATTGTGTGGTGACCTGAAAGGAAGATAAAGGTAGGGAAAATATCATGATGCCTAACGTGGTGTTAACAATAACATAATGAAACTCAAACCTATCTCTTTTACTCAATGTTGTACTACAATGACTGATAGCCGATCCTAGTATTGTTAAAAAACTCAGTTACCCCCATAGCATGCAATGGAAAGTACTGCACAAGGTGACTTATTAATGTCTTCTGTTACATATTCACATATTAGCTGTGACTAATTAAAACATCTCCTTTTTGTTCCTAAATGTTACAGTGGTTATCAAGAAACAAAACAGACCACTATCATAATTAAAATATTTCTCTAAATCACCTTCTAGTTCCTCCATTCTGCAACTGACTGGCAATGGCACCTGGTGTAAATCCAGAGGTATATCAGCTACTTCACTATAATTACCATTGTTCGCTCTTTGTCTAAGAACACTCCCATCTGCTATGCTTACTGACCCATTTCTGTACCTGTGAACTGCGCTTTGCATTCTTTGGTCCCGTTTTCTATAATGCAAGATGGAGAAACAATATTGTGTCAGATCAGAAATGGTTGCACTTACCATCCTGGTGTTGCTCTCCCACAGCCTCCGGTTCACTGCGCCACTTCTCCAGGCTATGGCACCACTCTCTTGCAGCCCCTATTGCTCCGCAACATTTTTCCACATTACAGCATCCTTGGCTGTTGCCATAGCAACGTACCGATGCCTCTGGACAGCAGCAGCCACTGCTTCCATGCTGCAGGATCATGGCTGTCATGTGAGCTACTTCACCTCACGTTACCCATAGACACTGCAGCCCAGATAAAGAAGTCTCTGCTACTTAAGGGATGGCAACAGGTTCCCATGCTTCTCAGCTGTTTCAGGCATGTGTCATTCTGCATTTCCTGTTTTTTCCTGCTTTCCTGGACTTTGAGACCCTGGCTACTGGATTATGGATTGCTTTGGATCTGCCCCTTGATTGTATTGATGTGCTTAGTACTCTTGCTCTCTGGTTTTGGGATTTTCCTGAATTTTGAACCCTTTTGTATTGCCCTCTGTTTTCATGTTTTTGTACTATGGCTAGCTTAGAAAATTGACTGTCCTTGATGCATCAGGGAACTTGGACTTGCCACAACTCCTTGCCAGGACTCAATCTATCAATCCTTAGTTTGCCCCCTCATGCCATTCAGGATAGGATTTCCTCCCCCACTGGTGTCCTCATGCCGTCGGCCGATCCTTTTCTTCTTCACCTGCCGACTCCCACATCAGGAATACCATTTGCACTGCAGGTGGGCTCAGGTTGTTGGTTCTGTTATTTTGGTAATTGATCTTTGTGCCATTTGATTGCAGCTGCCAAGTGTTCTGTGGTGCCATGCCTGTCTTGTATTTTGCCTCATTTGCTGGTCAAGCAGTGCTTTAAGTTTCTCTGGCTGGTCCATGGGGAGAAAGGATTAAGTTCACCTGGGACATCTGTTTATGACAGAAATGTGTGTTAATGCATGCAATACACCAGTTTCCTCTGCAGGTTCAGGACTATTGCTCCCTTGTATAACTTCAAATTACTTTGAATATATATATATATATATATATGCGGGTTAAAGAGTACAAGGGGATTGGGGAGGGGTTTGGGTAAGCGGTGGTAATGTAGGGGGAAGGGGATCTTCCAGGGGGAACCCCCCTTAATAAAACAATTAGAAGTAAAGGTTATTTCCACAAAATAAATTACTGCAAAGTAAGAACCAAGGAAAACATCCTTTCTAGGGAAAAAAGCAAGCTACAGGACTTCTCTATCTAGAGAGATGGGCAGGCTCGATTAGTAGGCCTGAAGATATTGTGTTGCCACCTAGTCAGGATTTGTCATGGACAGACGCATGCCGGAAAAAGTGGAATGATTTCCAAAAATCTTGGCAAGACTATCCTGACCACCCCGGGAGCACACCTTTGCCCTTGTGGAACATTTGTGAACCTTCAAGTGAATACAATTTTCTTCAACTACCCTGTTGTAATCATTTTCAGTATGTACTCGTTGTACTTGATGTCTTCTCCAGTTGAGTAGACGCATACCCACGCTGATGAACAAATGCAATAACTGCTGCAAAGATCACAATAAGAGACGTCATACTGGGATTTGGAGTCCGGATCACTATAAACATAGACCAGGTGACCCACTTTGTTCAGTGACCAGTGAAATATCCCTTTGCATTCTTTGGTCCTGTTTTCTATAATGCAAGATGGAGAAACAATATTGTGTCAGATCAGAAATATCTGTTAGTTCAGGCATTACAACCGTTTCCTCAACAGGTTTAGAACTATTGCTCCCTAGATTAATAAAATGTAGCACCTCAGACGGGGCAGATAAGGTTGTTCAGCAGCCAGATAACATGCGTAGCTCTCATCAGAAAGTCAGTTGGTTAATGCTTCACATGCATGAGGAACCTGACCCGGTTGGCACTGAACTGGTTTTGGTAGGAATCCTAAAAAGAGGTTGATGCCACAATATTAGCTCCCCAAAAAACCACAAGCACCATATTGCCATGTCACAATAGGTCTCCATCGGTTCTAAGGCCATGACTCAACTTGAGAAGTTGTCAACCACCTGAGATAAATTGAAGGCCTTCCCCTAACCATAATATGTCGGAACAGGTTGCAGGTCTATTGAAAAGAGAAAACAATGTGATAACACAATAACATAGCAGATAGTCTCAGTCAATAAATATTTCATGCCCATGTTACCCACTCGGTAGGGTTGCAGCTTGCTTGCAGTGACTCACATCTACCAAGGTAGACATCTCAAGTACCTTGACAGCTGTGTTAGTGACGATAATTACCAGGAAGGATCCTCTCCACCTAGGAGCAAGGGCTGATAGCTTCTGACCATCACACTAGCCCCTCGCTCCATAGGATGGCAAGCACCAGTAGGAGTTTTTTGAAGGGCTTCCTTCACCAGCAAGTTTATAGAGCTGACAGAATGGGCCAGTCTCTCAACATAGTCAAGTAGTGATATGAGTAACTTAAACAGAGAGAGAATAGGGCCATTTTATATGTCTTCTGAATAGGATTTAGTGAGGGGTCAGTCCTATTTTTTGGTTTTGTGTACTGCGGATCATGAGCAAAACCAACAGAATGGTATGTGGCCACTTTTAACAAGTCTATTGGCACAATTTAGGTAATGGATTATTTTATAGCACTGTTCTGTCTTTCAACTACCCCTGCAGATTGCGACTGGTGAGGACAGTGAAGGTTGCATTTTACATTAAGAGCATCTTTAGACAGAGAGGATGTTTTTAATGATATGATTGACAAAGTGGGTTCCCAGGTCTATGTTTATGGTGATCGGGTCTTCAAATCCTGGTATTAAATACCCTATTAAGATATTTGCAACAGTTATTGCATATACTCATCAACATGGGTGTACCTCTACCCAACTGAAGACGACGTCAATATAACCAGTACCATAAGCAGCACCCCCAGCACACCCTAAGCGATTTAAAACTGCTTTGCCGTGATGTACTGTGTGATCTTGCTTTAATTCTGCTAACTGCCTTTGACGGACCTGTAGTTCATTTAAACTACATTTCCCAGCATGCAACAGGGTTGATCTTCCGATCGGCGTGTGTCACCACTGGTGTTTTCTGCTTAACTCCGGTGTATTTAAGAGAGAGCCTTCTGCACTGCCTACAGTTATTTACAGTTCATATGATGATTATTATTATTATTATTATATTATTATGGTACTTATTGAGCACAGAACTAGCTTCCAAAAGCAATCGAGGGCTTTACAGAGGTATACACCAATACAGATACATAACATAGTGCCTTACAGAGGTGCACAATTTTACAGATGCATAAGGGAGCACTTTTCAGTGGTAACAGCTGAACAGATATACAGCGTGGGGGTAGGATACAGGGGGGAGCATAGAAGGGGTACAGCTGTACCAGGTGGCAGGGAGGAGAGGGGCGAGCAGCATCTAGCGAGTCAGGTGGCACAAGGGGCTATGTGATGAACCAGGTGTTGAGGAGGAGAAACTCCTTGGAGAGGTGGGTCTTGAGGTTTTTTCAGAATTGTGGGAGCATGGGGGTGAGTCTGATTCTGATGGGGAGGGGGTTTCATAGTCTTGGGGCAAGGACAAAGAAGGCTTGTTTTCTGGTCCTTTCCTTTTTGCAGAAGTGGATTTCAAGTCTACACGTGTCCTGGCTTCCATTGGTGCACTGTCTGCCAGAGATGCAGAGCTTCTCCGTGAGGCAGCTAGGTGACTTGAGGGAAACTGCCTTATAGATGATGCAGAAAGATTTGAAGGTGATTTGTTTGTGCACTGGGAGCCAGTGAAGGTTGATGAGAGCCGGGGTGATGTGTTCGTATCTGTGTAGACCCTTGATGAGGCGTACAGCCACATGTTGGACACTTCTCAGGGGCACAAGGGAGGATGACTGGAGGCCTTTGACAAGTGCATTGCCCCCATCCAGTTGGGGTAGGACCAGTGCTTGAACGGTGGTTTAAAGCTGTACGTAGGGAGGAAGGGCTTGAATTATTGCTGGAGGGAGAGCTGATACCAAGCTGTCTGCGTTTTCTCAGCTATATGTGTCTTGAAGGAGAGGGCTTTGTCGATGTGGAACCCGAGGGACTTGGTGCAGGAGGTGAGCTAGGGTGTGAAGTCCTCAGAGTTCATGGTTGATAGCCAGGTATGTATGTCTGGGTGTTCAGTGTTGTTAGTGAGGAGTACGAATTCGGTCTTGGAGGGGTTAAGCTTGAAGTATGCACTGGACAGCAAAGACGGGATCAGTGAGAGGCAGGTTTTGAGCCCGTGGAGGTCCTTGATGGAGTCAATCCTGAAGTATAGCTGTGTGTCATCCTCGTATTGGGTGATGTGGATGTTGTGTGTGGCTAGGAGGGCTCCCAGTGGCTCCATGTATAAATTGAAGCTCACTGGGGAGAGGATGGAGCCCTGCGGGATTCCACAGGTAACAGGTAGCATTGGCAATCTAAAGGAGTCAATCTGAACAAACTGCTTGCGGTTGGCGAGGTAGAACTTGGACTGGCGTAGAACAAGCTTGCTGATACCCATGTTCTGATGTAGGGTGGTCTAGTGTGTCAAAAGGTGCTGAGAGGTCGACTACAGCCAGAAGGCAGGGGTGGCCGTTGTCAAGGATGTTGAGGCCGGTGTCGACCACCTGTATGGTTGCTGTCTCCATGTTGCATTTGGGCTGATTACGGATTGGTAGGTTTGGAGGAGATTGTCGGGGTCGATGTGTAGCTGCAGTTGTGTGGCTACCACTTTCTCGATGATCTTACCTAGGAACGGAAGATGGGGGATGGGGCAATAGTTACCTAGGTTGTTGGGATCCATAGTGGGTTTCTTTAGTAGAGGGAGGATTTGTCCTATTTTTAGGGCTGATGGGAAGGTGATTTGAGTTATGAAACTGTTGATGATCTCCAGGTAGGGATAGAGAGCTTCTGCGGGGAGGGTCTTGAGGATGTATGTTGGGAGGATAACATCTGTATAGGATCTGGCTTTGAAGGCAGCCAGGGTTTCTACCAGGTCCACTGTCGAGAGTGTCTTGAATATTGTCCAGGGTATGGAGATTTTGCAAGGAGGGGCATGAGGTGTGTCTGTGGATGCAGAGCTGGCATTTATGTGTTGGCAAATCTTGCTGATTTTGTCGATGAAGGTGTTGATGATATTGGATTTTTCGATGGCATGTGGTATGGCAGGGTTGGGTAGCGGGTTAACGCACTGCTTGAGCACTTTGAACAGGGCTCTGCTTTTGTTGTCGGCTTCTGCTATGGTATTCTGACAGTAGGAGACCTTGGCTGTGTTGATTAGTTGTCGGCAGGTTGCTCAGAGTTCCTTTAGGAGCGCCAGGCCAGATGGAGTCCTGGAGTGGTGACAGGTTTTCTCTTGTTTCCTGATGACTCTTTTGCTGAGGTTGAGTACTAGGGTCCTGAATATTTCAGCTTGCAGGAGCGTTGTTTCAGAGGTGCATGATGGTCGATGGAGGCTGAGAGGGTGCCATTGAGTGCTTCCAGTAGAGAGTCGCAGTCCGGTTGGGGGTGTTCTATCCATGTAAGGTATAGGTTGGCAATGTATTCTGTGACGGCTTCCACAGGGAAGTTCTGGAAGGACCTGAAGGTTTGTCTGCTGGAAGGTTTGTCTGCTGGAAAAGAAACTCAAAGTACTGAGCAAGCTGCCTCCTCTGAGAGCTCCTCAGTAGTTGCTCAGACTTCATGGATGGGGATGTGGACACTGACGACAGCGACAGTGGAAGGGAAGCCTGCACCCCAGTGGCTCGGAGTCCCTCCAAAAGAACAATCCGTAAATCCACAAGATGGATGGAAGAAATGGGATAAGTACAGATGCTCTCATCTAAGTGGGAGGGAGATGTAGTGTCCCATGTTTATGTTTACTTAGGACAGGAGTGCAACCCTGCCCTCTTTTTATGTCTTCAGACTGACGCGGGTAAGTCTGGGTTTTGAGGGTGGGGTTACCACCACGAAAGTTGGTTGGTAAGTGGTGAATAAAGAAGAAGGAACCGCATCACTGTGCCTCCTCGTTTTATTGCTTGGTGGCCTTCATTATAAATGTATTACATCTACTACTACCAGAATGCTGCCTACCAACTGCGGAAACGATGGAAGTTAGGGCAAATGTAATTGATGCTTTAATCAGCTGCTTCAGCAGATTACCATGCCTGCCTTAGCACAGTAGTAAACTGTTTTCTAAAACTTGCCACAAGGTCTCTGTGTTGTCTCCTCGCCATTCCCTTTCACTTTTATCTGCGTCTACACCATTTTGACTCACCCAAATGAACAGGCATCAGTGTCTACTTCCCTTCCCTTAGGTGATCACTTAAAGTATTAAACATTCTGGGCCTCATTACACGGATGGCAGTAAGGATTTACCGGTACCGGTAAAATACCGGTACCGGTAAATCCTTACCGCCTTACTACGAGGCCCCTTTGTGGGTTGGGGGATTTAACGCCTGCTTTTTGCAGGCGTTAAAATCCAACCCGCAAAGGGACCTCGGAGCTAATTACGGCACCTCAAAATTGCGGTGCCGTAATTAGCGCCTTCCCCATTCCCATAGAGCCCTATGGGACAGAAATGGGAATGGGGAAGGGCAATGGTGGAAGGGGGATTTACCGCCCCTCCAACCTTGGAATGGGGCGGTAAATCCCCTTTCCACCAAGGCGGTGCCGGTATTTTACCGGCATGAGCCATGGCGCTAATAGCGCCATGGCTCACCGCCTACCGTGTAATGAGGCCCTCTGTCTATGTTCCTCCTGCATAAAGAAACTTGCTTCAGCCTTGTTGGTCAGAAGAAATGTTGCATGTGTTCTCCATTCCAATCTGCATGTTAAGTTAGAAGGAATGTTGCTTGTAACCCCATTTATATCTGACTGATCAGAATTGATGTGCCCTGCACTCTCATTTCCATGCAACATGAGAGGTAGAAGGCAATACTTTATGGATATTCGTCTCCTTGCAGACAAATGGGTAAGGGCTGGTGAAATTATTATAAGGGCCTGTGTGCAGTGCCATTTCATCACACCTTCCCGTTACAGGTGGCAGATTTGATGTTTTCATGTCTCAGCTGTGGCTGCTGCTTGTGACCTACTCGGCTGTGGCTTCTAATTCCGTTATTTTGTAACCAACCCTTCCCCTCTTCCCTATCAGTTAATTTAATAGCAGACTACATATTCCCTCTAGCAACACAGGGAACCAGATTCTAGTATAGTGGACTGATTGCAGCAAAGGCAACATTCAGTACCTGGGATATGGCAAGCACACCTTACTTTAAGAATAGTGGTTTTGTTACACTGGCATAAGAAGTCACACTCGAAAGTAGCAACAGCTAGTGTCCAAAACTGGTGTCCAAAACTTGTGGACACTCCCGTCCCATGCACTCCTATTACACTGAGGACAGCCTCAGTCACAATATTTTAAGGTATGTTGATTATAATTACAGATTGTAATATTGATGATGAGTGCAACAAATATTTCTTAGGTATACTGAGCTAAGTCAGTATTTTATTTGGTAACAATATGAGTCAATCACATCGTACATTCATAGACAAATAAAATATGAATTAAAAAATAATGCAAAGCCAATAAGAAAACAATTCATAAACTGAGCTCTACGCATTTCGAGATATCCATCTCTTCATCAGGAGCTAGAGGCAGTATTTTCCTTGATTCTCTACATTTCAATTCTTTGTATCTCGGTTCTATGAACAAATATGAAATAATATCAGAAACAATGGTCTCACAGGATTTTATAATCTATTGACTGCTTAAGAATGTATCTGAAATCAGTTTGGAATCACTCTAATACTTCACCTATGTGTATCCCATAACGTGGATATTTTTCTGGATGGGCAGTCCAACAATATGACAGCTGTGCGGTATTTGAAAAGGCGACCCGTAGATAACATTCTAGTCAGACTGGTACAATACCATGGTTGTGATGCTAGTTATATATTTGATATGGAATAAGATAGAAAGCCCTACCTGCTCTATGCGCTGTCTGTGACTCCAGGTATCGCAACCGCGTGTTCATTTATCGGTATTTAATGTGGGGGCCTCATCGGTTTAGCTGTGCCTAGAGACAGGTTAGTTGGATGTGAGTAGTCATGTGTAGTTGTGTTGTACAGTAATAATAGTCGTAATTTGGTTCCTACTTAAGTGGGGCTTGTCAGGTGCCAGAAGTGCAGTTTTGAGTCTGAGTGCTGTTGTGTAAATGGCTGCTGCATCAACGTTATGTTGAAAGGGTGGGTCCTGTTAGGCAGTATACATACGGGAAGGGTGAGGCGGTTACCCAGTACGCTCGTGTTGGTACAAAAATAGTATCTGATCAAAGATTATGGAGTTTCACTTAAGATTCGGTCGTGATGGTCTTGAAGTAGTTTGAGTTTCACTTAAGATTCGGTCGTGATGGTCTTGAAGTCGAGGATTGGAACTTTGAGATTGCTTCGTCAGAGTACGAGTTCCACTCGTAAATCAAACATTGCATTCAGTGGTTGCTAGCTAACGATGTGTGTTCTAGTGAACGTGCTGTCATCACAGTCCTGCCATGCAGGTTCATCGGAACTTGTAGTTCTAAGTTGAGTTATTGACTAAGTATAGCTGTATTGTAGTATCACGAGTTATGTGTCTGACGAGATTCGAGTAGAATGAAGTGAACTTAGTAAAGATTCACTGTATTGATATAGATGTTGTCAATTTGATATATGTGTAAATGTGAGCATAATATTGTCATGGACTTGCTGTGTGGGTACGTTGGAACTTGTAGTTCTATGTTGAAATGGTGGCTAAATGTTGGTATGTGGGAGCAACATGTGTTGGGATAATCTATTTGATAAGATCACATAATTAAGAACATCGGTCAGGATGTTCCATGATCCCTTACAATGGATGATATATAGACAGTAAACATTATTCTAGCATCTGTTCATTCGTATTTAATAGCAGTTTAGTAAAAGGAGATGCTTACATTTAGGCTACACAAATATAGGCACAAATTCATCATGTTTCGACAGAAAACTGCTATTACATTCTGTCCCTATTTATACATAAACATTGTCTGCTTATATAAGACACATTCAATATAGTTGCTTCCAGATTTACAGTGTTTGCAAATCTTTCTAGCCAAAGTGTGTTGTAATTGCAATGATAGTAATCCACATCTATACGATTGCTGTTCTAGTTTGAATTGTACATCAGATATATTTACATATATGCCAAGTTCATCAATTTGTCCACAACAATAGTGATGTAATGTTATAGCTCTATTTCAGAGATATAGATTCCAGATTAGTCTTCAACAATGCTGACTTGCAATTGTGATAGACAATTATAGTAAAAGAGCAATCAACTAGAAATGGTGGTAATTCACAACTGATAACGTCTTGACGGGATGACTGTCTCACTGTCAAGTGGGGATGAGATGATAAAAAGGATGTAAGGGAGAATTCTTCATTCATACCTGATGGTTCTAGTGAATCGAGTTTGTGAATCCAGAACATTTCTCTGCATGTGATTAGCTCAGCTATATTGCCTCCTTGTGGGGGTTTGGTAATTATTTCTAGGATTACAAACTTAAGTTGAGCTGTGGTATGTTTTTTTAGTTCAAAATGTCTGGACACTGGTGACTTAGGGTTCTTGGTCCTCATATTCGATTAATGTTCCGACATTCTCTCTTTAATTTTTCTGGTAGTCTGGCCCACATATCTGGTGCCATATTAAGGCTTGTTCAAAAAAAGTTGTTTGCGGTTATCAGTGCTTTCTGCTTTCACTAGACTGTCTTTGTTGTGTCCTGACATGTATGCAGTGAGGGGTGTCCTTGTTAGGGAGAATTCTCTGTTAAGCTGAATTTCCTAACCTCGAGAGTCCCCCAGCAGCTTTGCTGGATTTCTGGAGCTTGTTTTTTTCTCCTGCCAAGAGTGAGACTCTTTTTCTCCCACTCTTGGACATGATTTATGGTATTCCTTTGACTGCTAATGTGTTTTATGGGCTATGGGGTCCTTTACTCCATAGGGTCTCATGTGTTTTGTCTATGTGTGTTACACAGCACCCTCCGTGCAGTAACACAGGGGTGTCATAGTGACACCCCACCCTAGACTCCATACCCTGGGACTGACTACTGTCTCCCAGGGCGTGTAAAGTCACCATTGGCTTTACTAGTCCCAAATTATTAACAGAAACCAGTACAAACCATCATATTGTGGACGTACTGGTCGGGGCAATTCGATTGCCCTGGGGTCTGTCAGTCGGGGGGGCACGTCTCCGTCCTCCCTGATCGAGTTTTGGCTGGTGGCCATGGAAACTACCTTTTATATTCGACAGCGAATATTTTCCTATGGGATTTTCCCATTGTTCGAGGCTACCAACTTTCATTATTTAATTCTCATAGCCTCGAACATACCGCCGGTTTATTTAATTAATATTAATTCTCCGGTTGGTATTTTTTGCCAAGACTCGATTCTAAAATGGCGTTTGTGTTCTCTTCTGTGACTCCAACCCAAGTCGAGCCCTTTGTTCCACTTTTTGGCGGGCTTCTCCACAGAAGCCTCCAAAAGTGGTGCCACTCTGTCTGGGTACCACAGGAGGTGTGGGAGGGGGTTTAGGCACCCTGGACTGAGTTACCTTGGTAACTCAAGTCGCACTCTTGTGTGATTGGCCCAAGTGGTGAGCCGGCCGGCTCATCACTTAGCATGTTTGAGTGACAGCTAGGCTGAGTGAATGGGGGTTTTCTGCATAAAAGCAGGGCTTTGGGGACTGGAACTTCAGAGGTCGCCACAGGACCTGACAATCCGATGAGGGATAAGCTGAGCCGACCTACCACGGCGACACCACCGGTGGAGCCCTGTAGAACCGACTCACCACTTCCCGACGACAGAGAAGATCTCCCGGCTGGAGAGGCTTCTTCCCCTGACTGGTGGGCACAACCAGTTTACCTTTCTTTCTTCGCACCCCAGCCCGGTTTGTGGTCGAACTGCCCGTGCCAACACCCCGGCAGCCGGATAGCCACTCACCACTGAACCGCGAATCACCGGACCGCTCCTTGTACCTGAGAAACTCTGCGGCTGGTTTCTTCCCTGGCAGTGCAACGGACTCCTGTCTTCCTCCACGACGAGATCCTCTCTTCCCCCGGACGAAGCACCGACCTGCATCCGCTGCCAGGAACAACGGCCCCCGCTGGAGCGTTCTCACCACTTTAAGGTACCGTGTCTGCCAGGCCTCCCTTTCTAAATATTGCTACAAGGTAATAATAACCCCTTAACCTTCTGGACTGGGCTGGCCGCCTTGACCCTCTAACTGGTCCCCTTCTTTGGTCCAACTCCTTTTTGAACCTTTACAAGACTTTCGTGCACTGCAACCGTGTGACCTTGGACACATTTCGTTTGGATCCTCTGAAAGTGGGTCCGGCCTCTTGAACTCTAACTTCACGGTTTTACTTTGCCTTCCTCTCTTGTTATGTTCTGGTAAAAGTGTTGGGATCTGTTTCAACTTGTTCTCTGCTCTTCTCTTCCTTTTTAAAACAAACTATTAGAGTGCCATCTACGTTAAGCGCTCACCGCTGTCTGAAAATAAGTGGAGCTTTACTTAAGACTTGTCTAATATTCTTTTAAGGGAGTGTATATCTTTTAGTGACCGTGTTTTTGAATTGCTTACTATTAGTGCCTGTGTGTTTTTCTAGATGTGGTTTTAAATAAATAATTATATCTCTTTTACACCAAGCCCTGGTCAGTGTTTACTTGTTCTACTGTGTTCTCTTGACCTATTGTGAATACTCTGTATACTGCCTAACTCTTCTTGAGGGAAGTCTGACTGCTCAGCCACAGCTACCAAGTGAATCTGTGTGGTACAGACTGCTACCAAGTGGGTTTACTGCCAAACACCTGTAGTCCTAAATCTTTTGCAGTGGTCCCAGAGGGTTTCTGCCTAACACTGGTGTACAGCGGTGGGATTTGTATTGAGTATACACTTTAGAGTGCTTGTTGAACACTTTAGGACAACTAACCACAGAGCTTAGCACTAAAAAGCTGATTTTCTAACTATGTCTGCTATGGAGAGTTATACCCTAGAGTCATTGTCTGCCAAAACTGTTGATTGCTTAAAAGTATTGTGTAGACATAAGAATCTCTCTGAGAAGGACAAGAAAATGGAACTTATAGAAAGATTGTTAGAAAACCAAAGTCTGGGTGGTACAGAGGAATCTACCCCCCGCAGCAAATGTAGAAAACAGTAATGGTATTGATCTGAATCAAAGTCTTGAGAATGAGTCAGAAGAGGAAAGTGAACCTAATGAAGTTAGCCACTCTGAGCCTCTGTCTGCCTTACCTACTATACCTACTGGGCCTATACCAAGTCCCACATGTAACCCTGCTTATTTTGAACTTGAAAAAATAAAGCTGGAATTAGAGTACAAAATCGTTTTTTAGCTCAATCTGAAAGAAACCAAGAGCTAGAGTTCAGAAGAATGAATGCCCAGGCTGAGCAGAAGCAAGCTGAGTTAAGACTCAGAGAAATAGAGCTTAATCATGAATTAGAAATGAAAAAGTTGTCTGTGGAAAATACTTCTCTCTTCTCTGGTTCTTCTAGGAGTTCCAGTCCCAAAAGACCCCGGATGCCTAAGGAATTAGTGGGTATGTATGAACCTAGATTGGATGTGTTGGATTGGTTGAAAATGTTTGAGTATAATCATGGGCTCCAGGACATCACAGGGAATGAGTTACTTCCCTGGTTGTTCTCTAGGCTTCCCCCTGTTGCAACTGATGTGGTAATGGAGTTGGGGGAGGTGGATAAGAAGGATTATGAATGTGTGAAACTAGCTTTGATAGCTAGATTTGGGAAGACCCCTTCCCAGTACCTTAAGAGGTTTAGGACCCTCAAAAAGAATGATGGTACCCCTTGGGCTACCTGGGTGAGTGAGTGTTTGAAAAACTTAGAGGGATGGATTAAGGGTTACAAGGTAAAGACTTATGAGGGAATGAGAAATCTTGTAATGTTGAAGTCAATTTATGATGCCTGCTCTCCTGAGCTCAGGCAGCACTTGGCTGATTCAAAGGAATTAGATCCTAGAGGACTAGCTAAGGCTGCTGACTTGTGGGTTGCCAACAGGGCTACTCACAAGGATTCAGGGGTCCCTCAGAAAAAGGATGAGGGAAATCAGCCACCAAAAGGGAACCAAGAGATTTCTAATACCTCCCAAACCAAAGAGGCACCCAAACAACAAAATAACCAGGGTAATCCCCAGGGTAAACCACAACAGGCTAGTGTACCTTCTGGTCACAAACCAGAAGGAGGTCAGGCCAAGCCACCCTTCCAGAGAGCATTTGGAACATGCTATCTCTGTGGGGCAACTGACCACATCAAAGGAGATCCCAGATGTAAGGGTAAACCTACACGGATCAGAAAAGTCTCCTTAGCCTTCACTCCTGAGGAGGAAGTCCAAATGGCTAGTGCTCACTTGGAGGTCTTTGCTGAAGATCCCACTACTGACACCAAATTGTGAGGGTTGCGCACAATAGTTGTAAATAAACACAGTTAGATGGAGATTGAATATTAACTTGTTCCCAAGGTAACTTTTATTATCAACTTATAACTTTTCTAATTTTTTCTCCGTTTTCTTTCAGAAACAAAAAAAAAGGATAAGGTGGTCTCTTGATGTATCTTCTTGTGAGGACAGAAGTCTTCGAGCTAAGCGGGTCAGAACACTTCAAGTAAGTCTTTGTTAATCTTTTTTTCTCCCTTTCTTTAAAGACTATAATACTGTTTGTGTCTTTCCCCTATCATATGATCAGTTTCACTTCTTTTCCATGGTATCTTATAGTCTTTGTAAGTTGCTCCTTCTCTTACTTGAAATAAGGGTGTCTGTCTTTAGCAGCTGGTGAAAACATAGTCTTTAGTCTTTCATGAGTTCACTATTGTATTTAAATGAACAAGTCTCTCTTTATCCCTTAAAGTCTTTCAGAGAGTATAGGCCAGATCCTCAGTTATACTCCCATCTGTATCAACATTTTCGGGGTTTACACATAAGGTAGATTGTTACCTTTGTTCCAGTCTTCTTATTCTATTTTACTTTCACTCCCCATCCTGTACCTTCATCTCATCTGGTATCAATGCTTCCCCAGTGTTCATTTATATAGCGACTCGACTCGTCAATTCGAATCAGCTGCTCCACTTCGTTTCGGCTCGTGGCAGCCTAAACCATACCGGTATTCTTTCTCTTACCAGTGTCAGCTGTTTGCTTCTGTGTGGCTCCGCCCGGCCTCAACTATGTCCCTCACATCTCTTCTCGCCTTCAGCGCTTCGCCTCAGCGCAGCCTCCGCTGACCGAAACTCCTCCCCTCGGCGCTCTCGGCGGTGTATCAGCTGCTCGACTCCGCGGCTCCCGATGACAGCACCTCCTTCCTTCGGCGTTCTCGGTGGTGGATCAGCTGCTCGACTCCGTGGCCTCCGATGACAGAAACTCCTCCCCTCGACCTTCTCAATGGATGATCAGCTGCTCGGCCCAGCGTGGCCTCAGCCCGTACGAGCTTCGCCCTCAGCTACTCTCCTCGGCAGATCAGCTGTTCAGTTTAGCGCGGACTCTCCCTCTCTTCAGCTTTTCTCGCCCTTACAATGAATGAACTGAATATCGATTTCCAATGATCGCTTATAATAATAATTTCAACAACTTGTAGTTAACTCTGTGCAACGGCACAACACCCATCAGCTTCTCGTCTATATCAATAAGCCCAGTTAAAACCGTCGTTCTTCAAATCCTCCTCCTCTGTCTCCTGGCAACCGAGAAAACAAAAAACAAAGAAGAGACAATTATTGTCAGAAAGCTTCATTTCCATCAAAGCTTCTCTGTGATTGGCCCAATGACCTGTCTATTACTCCCTTCAATCAGGTAGATTCAATTAACCCTTCATATGGTCCTTCTGCCTCGTATTAACAGAGCCTGAGCCAGCTGGTGTCCTTGTTGTAGAATCTGCTCCATTTTTATCACAGATTGCCCCGGGGTCTGTTAATCGAGGGGGCACGTCTCCGTCCCCCCTGATCGAGTTTTGGCTGGTGGCAGTGGAAACTACTTTTTATATTCGACTTTTTATATATTTTCCTATGGGATTTTCCCATTGTTCGAGGCTACCAACTTTAATTATTTAATTCTCATAGCCTCGAACATACCGCCGGTTTATTTAATTAATATTAATTCTCCGGTTGGTATTTTTTACCAAGGCTCGATTCTAAAATGGCGTTTGTGTTCTCTTCTGTGACTCCAACCCAAGTCGAGCCCTTTGTTCCACTTTTTGGCGGGCTTCTCCACAGAAGCCTCCAAAAGTGGTGCCACTCTGTCTGGGTACCACAGGGGGTGTGGGAGGGGGTGTAGGCACCCTGGACTGAGTTACCTTGGTAACTCAAGTCGCACTCTTGTGTGATTGGCCCAAGTGGTGAGCCAGTCGGCTCACCACTTAGCATGTTTGAGTGACAGCTAGGCTGAGTGAATGGGGGTTTTCTGCATAAAAGCAGGGCTTTGGGGACTGGAACTTCAGAAGTCGCCACAGGACCTGCGAATCTGACGAGGGAGAAGCTGAGCCAACCTACCACGACGACACCACCGGTGGAGCCCTGCAGAACCGACTCACCACTTCCCGACGACAGAGAAGATCTCCCGGCTGGAGAGGCTTCTTCCCCTGACTGGTGGGCATAACCAGTTTACCTTTCTTTCTTCACACCCCAGCCCGGTTTGTGGTCGAACTGCCCGTGCCAACACCCCGGCAGCCGGATAGCCACTCACCACTGAACCGCGAATCACCGGACCGCTCCTTGTACCTGAGAAACTCCGCGGCTGGTTTCTTCCCTGGCAGTGCAACGGACTCCTGTCTTCCTCCACGACGAGATCCTCTCTTCCCCCGGACGAAGCACCGACCTGCATCCGCTGCCAGGAACAACGGCCCCCGCTGGAGCGTTCTCACCACTTTAAGGTACTGTGTCCGCCAGGCCTCCCTTTCTAAATATTGCTACAAGGTAATAATACCCCTTAACCTTCTGGACTGGACTGGCCGCCTTGACCCTCTAACTGGTCCCCTTCTTTGGTCCAACTCCTTTTTGAACCTTTACAAGACTTTCGTGCACTGCAACCGTGTGACCTTGGACACATTTCGTTTGGATCCTCTGAAAGTGGGTCCGGCCTCTTGAACTCTAACTTCACGGTTTTACTTTGCCTTCCTCTCTTGTTATGTTCTGGTAAAAGTGTTGGGATCTGTTTCAACATGTTCTCTGCTCTTCTCTTCCTTTTTAAAACGAACTATTAAAGTGCCATCTATGTTAAGCGCTCACCGCTGTCTGAAAATAAGTGGAGCTTTACTTAAGACGTGTCTAATATTCTTTTAAGGGAGTGTATATCTTTTAGTGACCGTGTTTTTGAATTGCTTACTAATAGTGCCTGTATGTTTTTCTAGATGTGGTTTTAAATAAATAATTATATCTCTTTTACACCAAGCCCTGGCCAGTGTTTACTTGTTCTACTGTGTTCTCTTGACCTATTGTGAATACTCTGTATACTGCCTAACTCTTCTTGAGGGAAGTCTGACTGCTCAGCCACAGCTACCAAGTGAATCTGTGTGGTACAGACTTCTACCAAGTGGGTTTACTGCCAAACACCTGTAGTCCTAAATCTTTTGCAGTGGTCCCAGAGGGTTTCTGCCTAACACTGGTGTATAGCGGTGGGATTTGTATTGAGTATACACTTTAGAGTGCTTGTTGAACACTTTAGGACAACTAACCACAGAGCTTAGCACTAAAAAGCTGATTTTCTAACTATGTCTGCTTTGGAGAGTTATACCCTAGAATCATTGTCTGCCAAAACTGTTGATTGCTTAAAAGTATTGTGTAGACATAAGAATCTCTCTGAGAAGGGCAAGAAAATGGAACTTATAGAACGATTGTTAGAAAACCAAAGTCTGGGTGGTACAGAGGAATCTAACCAGCAGATGTAGAAAACAGTAATGGTATTGATCTGAATCAAAGTCTTGAGAATGAGTCAGAAGAGGAAAGTGAACCTAATGAAGTTAGCCACTCTGAGCTTCTGTCTGCCTTACCTACTGTACCTACTGGGCCTATACCAAGTCCCACATGTAACCCTGCTTATTTTGAACTTGAAAAAATAAAGCTGGAATTAGAGTACAAAATCGTTTTTTAGCTCAATCTGAAAGAAACCAAGAGCTAGAGTTCAGAAGAATGAATGCCCAGGCTGAGCAGAAGCAAGCTGAGTTAAGACTCAGAGAAATAGAGCTTAATCATGAATTAGAAATGAAAAAGTTGTCTGTGGAAAATACTTCTATCTTCTCTGGTTCTTCTAGGAGTTCCAGTCCCAAAAGACCCTGGATGCCTAAGGAATTAGTGGGTATGTATGAACCTAGATTGGATGTGTTGGATTGGTTGAAACTGTTTGAGTATAATCATGGGCTCCAGGACATCACAGGGAATGAGTTACTTCCCTGGTTGTTCTCTAGGCTTCCCCCTGTTGCAACTGATGTGGTAATGGAGTTGGGGGAGGTGGATAAGAAGGATTATGAATGTGTGAAACTAGCTTTGATAGCTAGATTTGGGAAGACCCCTTCCCAGTACCTTAAGAGGTTTAGGACCCTCAAAAAGAATGATGGTACCCCTTGGGCTACCTGAGTGAGTGAGTGTTTGAAAAACTTAGAGGGATGGATTAAGGGTTACAAGGTGAAGACTTATGAGGGAATGAGAAATCTTGTAATGTTGAAGTCAATTTATGATGCCTGCTCTCCTGAGCTCAGGCAGCACTTGGCTGATTCAAAGGAATTAGATCCTAGAGGACTAGCTAAGGCTGCTGACTTGTGGGTTGCCAACAGGGCTACTCACAAGGATTCAGGGGTCCCTCAGAAAGAGGATGAGGGAAATCAGCCACCAAAAGGGAACCAAGAGATTTCTAATACCTCCCAAACCAAAGAGGGACCCAAACAACAAAATAACCAGAGTAATCCCCAGGGTAAACCACAACAGGCTAGTGTACCTTCTGGTCACAAACCAGAAGGAGGTCAGGCCAAGCCACCCTTCCAGAGAGCATTTGGAACATGCTATCTCTGTGGGGCAACTGACCACATCAAAGGAGATCCCAGATGTAAGGGTAAACCTACATGGATCAGAACAGTCTCCTTAGCCTTCACTCCTGAGGAGGAAGTCCAAATGGCTAGTGCTCACTTGGAGGTCTTTGCTGAAGAACCTTTGGGTCTTCAAGCAAGTGTAACAGTAGAGTCCATGGGTCTGGTTAGTGATCAGAATAGGAGCGTGTACAACTCCATACAAGAAAACTCTAAAGTTTATTATATGGACAGTGTTCTTGTCAATGGCCAGGATACCCCTGCCAGGCGAGACTCTGGGGCCAGCAGAACAGTAGTGGATGAAAGCTTTTTCAGTCCTGAGGATGTTGCTAAGGCACCCAAAGGTCCCACTGAGATGTCTGGAGGCCCTGTCCAAATGGTTCCAATTCTACCAGCCCTCATTCAGTGTAATGACATGACAGTGTTGATTCCTCTCAGTGTTCAGACTGAGGTGCCTGGGAGAGTCCTGTTGGGGAATGATCTAAGAACTCTAGGAGTAGTATCCAGTACCCCCAGGCCTCCCAGTATGGAGACCCAGAACCAAACCAAATTGGCTAGAGAGGCCACCTTAAGGAACCACTCTAAGCCTGTGGGAACCTCTACTGAGAACCCCACTACAAGCCCTGGTGTTGGTAAATTGACCTCTGACCCAGGCAAATTTCAGTCTAACATGTTAGGGAAATGGGAGCCCCAACCAAGCTCCATCATTGTTCCCCCAGTTATAGAGTCTGTGACTCCCCCTGCTTCTGAGGAAGAGGTGGATAGACCTACTGGAACCCTAACTAGGCCTAAGTGAACTGGTAATTCTCAGTGCTGGTGGAAAACCAGAAAAGAGAAGTCTAAGGCCAAAAACCTTCAGACTGTTGGACCTTCCACAGAAGACTCCAACCCAATTCCTAGTCTTAAGGGGGAAATTCCTAAAGTAGGTAAAGGTAGATCTAAGAGGAAGGAGAAGCATGTACCTTGCGTATCTCCATCCCCTCCAACCAAGAGGCCTAAAACCCAAACTTCTCCCACCAGAGAGGTGGTGAGGACCTCTGGAGGCCCCTCTAGATCTAAGGGAATCCTTTATAAGGACCACTTGAAAAAGCCTAACACAGGTTCAGAAGTTGTGACAACTTCTGAGGGACTGGTCAACCAGATCCCCTATAACTTTAAAAAGACTGATGTTCTGTTAAGCAGAAACCTGTGCAGTTCCCTCTGGGACAACTGCAAAAGATTTAGGCTTACAGGTGTTTGGCAGTAAACCCACCTGGTAGCAGTCTGTACCACACAGATTCACTTGGTAGCTGTGGCTGAGCAGTCAGACTTCCCTCAAGGAGAGTTAGGCAGTATACAGAGTATTCACAATAGGTCAAGAGAACACAGTAGAACAAGTAAACACTGACCAGGGCTTGGTGTAAAAGAGATATAATTATTTATTTAAAACCACATCTAGAAAAACACACAGGCACTAATAGTAAGCAATTCAAAAACACGGTCACTAAAAGATATACACTCTCTTAAAAGAATATTAGACAAGTCGTAAGTAAAGCTTATTTAAAGGGAGAATTCTCTGTTTAGGCTGAATTTCCTAACCTAGTGAGTCCCCCAGCAGCTTTGCTGGATTTCTGGAGTTTGTTTTTTTTTCCATCCTGCCAAGAGTGAGACTCTTTTCTCCCACTCTTGGACATGAATGTGGTTGATTCCTGTGAATGTCAATGTGTTCTATGGGCTATGGGGTCTTTTACTCCATAGGGTCTCATGTGTTTTACTATGTGTGTTACACCGCACCCTCCGTGCCGTAACACTGGGGCGTCCTAGGGGATCCCCACCATAGACTCCATACCCTGGGACTGACTACTGTCTCCCAGGGCATGTAAAGTCACCATTGGCTTTACTAGACCTAATTTTACTAACAGAACTAGTACAAACCATCCTATTGTGGACGTACTAGTAGGGGTAATTCGATTACCCCTGGGTCTGTTATTCGTGGGGGCACTGTCCCGTCCCCCCTCGTCGAGTTTTGGCTGGTGGCAGTGGAAACTACTTGTTATATTCGACCCCGAATATAATTCTATGGGATTCTTCCCATTGTTGGAGGCTAATACTTTTTCCCGTTAGTCTCTAACATACCGGCGGTTTATTTGTCTTAAATAAATCTACCGGTCGGTATTTTCTGCCAGAACTCGGTTTTTAAAATGGCGTCTGTGTTCACCTCTGTAACTCCGAACCAAAGGTTGAGCCCTTTGTTCCACTTTTGGCGTGCTTCTACGCAGAAGCCCTCCAGAGTGGTGCCATTCTGTCTGGGTTCCACCGGGGGTGTGGGAGGGGGTTTAGGCACCCTGGACTGAGTTGCCTTGCCAACTCAAGTCACACTCTGGTGTGATTGGCCCAAGTGGTGAGCCACCCCGCTCACCACTTAGCGTGTTTTTGATTGACAGCTAGGCTGAATGAATGGGGGTTTGCTGCATAAAAGGAGGCCTTTTGGGACTGGATCTTCAGAAGTCGCCACAGGACCTAAGAATCCGACGAGGGTAAAGCTGAGCCGACCTGCAACGACGACACCTCCGGTGGAGCCCTGCTGAACCGACTCACCACTTCCCAACGACAGAGGAGATCTCCCTGCTGGAGAGTCTTCTCCCCCTGACTGGTGGGAACAACCAGTCCCTTTGCTTTTTCTTCGCTTCCAGGGTGTATTATTACATTATTTGACTTTACAAAAAATAAGTGGCTTCGTTTTGTAAGAACATCTGCGGGACACATACTGTACCACCAGAGGCTCACTATTGTATACATCTTTACTCTTGCATGTGTCAAAAAACATTTAAAATGGCAATACTTCAAGTACCACATGGGGCTTCATCATGATGAGCAGTATGGTAACGGCAGTGCTTTAAGTGGGGTGAGAAATAGAAGAGAGGGTCTAACAAGGGGTGTGGCTTAAGAAGTAGGGGCCGGGGCATAGGGGGCAGACAGCCAGCTGCCGCAAAAAAATAAAAATTAAATATATAACCTGGCAATGTGTGGTCTAGCTCCCAGCGGCACACACTAAATAATGTCTAACAATATTAATTAATATATGTTGAAGGCTGCTTTCAATTTTTTATTATCTCGAATTTGGAGAGCCCTAGAAAGGAAAGCTTGGTTTCCAAAACCTTATTGGTTTGTTTTTCCTTCATCCTTGTGTCCTTCGTGAATCAATGTATCCAGGTGGGCGGGGTGCCAGGGGCGCCACTAGCGGCTCTCCAGGTGCAACACCTGCAACATGTGTTGCACCTTTATTTGAGCCCCCTTTCTGTTTGCCAGAAACACCATTGTGTTTGTAGAGTCCTCCTCCAGCCCCCTTCACCTCAAGTCAATGGCCTCTCTGCTTTCAGAGCTTTCCTATTGTGTGGGAGCGAGGGGCCAATGGGCCCCACTCTACCATCACTTCTCAGTACAAAACTTGGACCAAGTGCCTCTAGTGGTGGGTACGCCCCTCGCCCTTATGCAATGCTAACTTTTGGTTACATTTGCGTAGATGGGACCACCGAGCAGGACACAGGGCATCCATTTTTTGTACCCCCTTTCAACTCCATCTTGCTAACCAGGCCTCACTACGATAGTACAAAATGCATCTCTCTCTTTTGCCCCCACTCCAACTGGAAAACTCCGCAACTCCATTCTCACGCTGAAGCCGGAGCTGCTTGCAACAAATAATAAATGCAACACATCCCTTTTCCTCTGAGATCACTGTCCTGCATGAGAACCAACATGAGCCAAGCACAGAGCTCGTCCATCTCCACAAAAGTGTCCTTGCCCTCTTACCCTCGCCAGTTGAAACTTATTAGCATTCTAACCCTGTGTCCTTGCAAGGCATCCCTTTCATGTGCCAGACTGCCAACCATGCTCTGAAGCCCACAACAGACCCCCAACTAACATTAGACCCCTGTGCAGTATATCGTGCCCAATACTAACAAGTGCCACACATCTGAGATTCTTGTGAGACTAACCCTATAGTTCAATGACAGTATTATAGTGGTCAAGGCCCATAAACCTGTGACCTGTATAACCCAAATGTGTAGATGATATAAACTCGTGAGTGATTTGTATAACAACATGATGCACTACTGAGAGTTTTTTGATTAACTATTATTTAGTGCATGCATTACTCAGAATGTATTTTCTTAGCTTAGATAGTGACCACCGTGTTTCACAGCGACCTAACCTTCACCCATCCGGAGCACAAATTTCTGACGTCAATCCTCCCGCCAAGCAAGCAACCAACCCGGAGGAAGAGATGAAGCCCACACCTAAGACACCACCACGGCTGACCAATCCAGGTCCAATGTAGCATCATATGTTAAAAATGTAGATGTACTATATAAATGTGTTGTAACCTTGATATGGTCAGAGCGCTCTCAGAGATCTAGATAAACTTTTCCTTGAACTCTCGCAGCCTGCTCTTTTGTGCCTTATTCCCTGCCCAGGGAGTGTCTGTTTTTATTAATTTCACACGTGGGAGTCAGGGAGGGCACAAACATTTGGTGACCCCCTGTGACGTGATCGGAGAGGTGCCTCGAGGCTGGCGCCGAGCGGCAAGATCCGGGATGCCCCCCAGCAAAACCATCGCCTCCGCGACCAACCAGCCTGTGCGCACTACGAAGAAGGGTCAAGGGTTCCCGGTTGACGAATACCTGACTGAAAAGTTGCTCGCCGAGGCGGGCCACGGCTTGGTTGGGGTGCGAGCCTGACTGGGGTTGGACTGCGAGCGGCGACCCTCGAGTCACCTGACTGAACACGTGAGTGCTGGTTGCGAAGGTTACGAAGGAAAGGTAAGGGGGAAATAGGGGAGACAGGTGGTAACTGGTGATAGGGAAGAGTAGGGCCTGTGTGAGTGATGAGGCTTTTCTGATCTGTCCTTTATATGGCCATTAGGTTTTTGTAAGAGGTGAAGAGAAAAAGAGAAGTGGTATCCTAGCCAGAACGGGGTAGAAGGTGGCGCCCGCGTAGCATTGTCTCGTCCAGTGCAGAATAAATAAGTGAAGAAACAGAGAAAATAGTAGGAGTCTCGTATATTGAGTAGACTCAGAGTAGTCATTTAGAATATTCTTTTTCTGGGTACGAAAGGATTCTTGGAAAAGAGTAAAAGGGTGTAAGAGGTGGGGAGTGAATGAGAAGAGTAGGCGAAACGGGAAAGGAGTGGAAAAACAAACGAGCAAAATGGGGAGAAAACGCGCACAGGTAGTGCATGTGCATGATAAGTGTTGTATGTGCTTTGTGTTCTGTTCATTGGTTCGTCAAGGATATCCAAGTATTGTGATTAATTTGTGGTTAAAGTGGCAAAACATGCAATAATGAACTGTTGAATTTGAACATGCAACAACTATAAGGTTAACATTGACAAGTGATTGATATATATATCTTGATACATATATGCGCATACCAATTACAAGTAACTGAGAAGTCCTGTGATATATTATTCGACTAGAAGGGGAAAAGGCTAGTGGAGAAGCGGTTAAGGGAAAAGGGAGGTTGAAAGGTAATTACAGACAAGAGAGGGAAGGACATACATCGTCATGGGAGGAATAACACCACTAACACATATTTGTCAGCACCTTCTGTTATACAGTGAGAAAATACAAAAATACCACTATCAATGGTTGAAGGAGATAAAAGGGGACAGCGTGACGCCAATTTGGCCAGAGGGTGGATCATTTGACAAGACAATATTGGCTTTAGTATATACACACTTGTTTGCAAGGTATAAGGGGAAACAACTGCAAAACAGAAGGGAAGTACTAGACCTATGGCGAATGTTTGAAGAAGTTACGCCTACAGCAGAGGTAAATAAAGAGAGAGTGAGTGAAACACAGAAAACGTAGGAAGAGGTAAGCGGAACGCCAAAGGGTGAGTGCACAACCACTACAGCTGAAGGCGATACAACTAAATATATCCTTTAATGTCAAGACCAGCAGTAGGGTATAGTGAGCCCCTGTACATACCAGCATGTCCCACTCCCACACCCACAACCGGAGCAGTTGCCACAGCACCACCCCCCTATGATAAAGGAGGTTTGTATGGCCCAACAAGTGCACCCCCCATGAATTTGGCACATATCACGGGAGAATTAGACCGCCAGCTAGCGCATGCACCGATGGAGATAACGCGCTACGAGCGTTGTGCGACAGGAGCCAAATGCTGCCAGGGGGAGGAGAGGTGCCACCATTATCCATGGCGGATCTAACGCCAGCATTGAGCACAGCAGGGGAAGTGGCGCAAGCGATCTCAGAACCAGCGCGGTCAGTATCATCACAAGGAACACGCATACCACAAGGGCAAGAGAAAGAGTGGCGATCAGGGGAGTTCCTATTCTATCTAAATGACAAACCTGTGAGGATTATACGTCCACCCACCCACCCCAGAAAGTGAGAGAGGGGAAGGATGTGAAGGGAACAATGAGCAAGAATCGGAAATAGAAGAGGTGTGGAGTGACTTAGATGAATATGAAGAGGCAGCGGCCGAGACCGGGTCCCTACTGCCAAACCGCTGGTACCCAGACACACCATCGCCACCACTATGGCAGGGTAGACTAAGATAGCGAGGGGGAAATATGATGGTAAGTAAAATAAAGAAGGGTGCGGTAAGTAAGGTAGGGAAGAAACACAAGTTACAAATGCCATTGATGCATAATGGAGCAGGTAGGCCACATTACATTCCATGGGCTCAAATGGATAAAAACAACTTACTAAAGGTCCTCCCCCACTGTCGGGAGGGGCTGGGAAATGGATACACGCCTTCGAGAAAAGCACAGCAGGAGTGCCGCTAGCGATAGGGGATGTGAAGAGCTTATTAGTGTCAGCAATTGGTGACCAGGCAGACGCAGTGTGGGAAAAGGCCGGATTCCCCGGAGTAACGATGAGTTGTGACCACCACGATGGATCAGCATTCAATAACGTTCAAGCACAAGTATGGGATGCATTGAGGTGCACGTTTCCAGATAGTCCAGATTTACATTTAGTGATGCAGTGCACAATGGAGGAAAATGAGGATCCTACGCAATTCATACTGCGGGTGCAGGATTTATGGAGAAGCGAAACTGGCACGCGTGGAACCAGTCCACCGCCTTGTTTTATTTTATCATCAAAAAGGGGCTCCCGAAGGAGGTGCAGATGGCCTTGGATAAAATAGCCGGGATAGAAGCCAAGGGCTGGCCTGAAATACAGAGTATAATTGTGCACCACTGCAGGAGGATCAAAGAGAGAGAAAAGGAGATAGCACAAAAAAGGCTGGCAGACGAGGCGAACCTGGTGCAGAACAAATTAGTGAAGGTCGCCGCCGTCAACGCCAGCCCAACCACAGACCGAGAAAACGAGGGGGACGAAAGAGCGGGAAACAGACCAGCAACAATAGCAGCGCTGCAGGCCACAGGAGGACAAGGGCAGTGGAACGGAGAAGAGCAATATGGTGGGCAACAGTGGCAAGAAAGACCAGCAAGAGGAAGAGGTGGGTACCGTGGCCATAGAGGGGGGTTTGGAGGTATGGGGAATAGGGGATTTGGCGGCCAAGGAATGAGAGGCGGACCACAAGCGTCATGCTGGAACTGTGGGAGATGGGGACACTACTCTAGAGATTGTAGAATGCGGCCTTCACGGTATTTCCAGGGGCAACAGCCCATGGAGAACGAACAAGGTTGGGGGTGCCCACACCCAGGTAGCTCCTATGGACTACCGATGGGAAGCGGGAGACAGCAAGACTCATGCTATAACGAACCTCAGGTACAGCAAGGACAACAACTGCTACCACAACCAATGGCAAGACCAAATGCAGTAAGAAGTGCAATCCATAATTGTTATGCAACATCTGTAAACGGTGCGCCCGCACCGTACCGTGACCTGACCGTGATCGGAGACAATGTCTTCTCAGTGCCAGGGCAAGAAAGACATTCAGATTAGGACAGCCCACAGGGAACGCTTGCGTGTCCAGTCCTATCCACCACCCTATGTGCAGAAGAGGAACCACTAGTGGGGGCAGAGATAGGAAATAAGCAGTTTATCTTTATGGTAGACTCTGGAGCAGAGAAATCATGTCTTATGGAAGGGCGGTTTCCGCTCTTAGGCAGGAATTTAGAGACGCAGGTGTTCTCTGGGGCTATTTTAAAAGTTCCTTACACTAAAGATCTTGATATAACGGTGCAGGGAAAAACCGTGCGCGCACCCTTACTGTATCACGAAGACGTGCCAATCAATTTGCTGGGGAGAGATTTGTTAAGCAAATTAAATATGACGATCTTGTTTACAGAACGAGAAATAGTGTGCTCAACCCCAGGAGTATGTCCAGTACGAGCCATGTTGATGATCAGCACAGTAATGAACGAAGTTGTGGTGCGAGGAATACCCATTGATATAAGCATGTTTATATATGGTATCAAGGTGTTAGCACGAGTGGTGCCAGAGATAACGAGAAAAGAATGGAGAACACCTTCAGATTTCATATTCCGCCCAATTGCACACACAGACATTGTGCCAGGCACGATAATGTCCATAGACATTGAGGCAGTTCAAGTATCTAGCAAACGTATTGTGGTCATAGGACTGGACGCGCAGGGGTGCGAGTGGAGGACAGTGTTATGCATAGACCCAACCATAATGCTACGAGACATAACAGATGAGGAATTATTCACTGATGGTGAGGATGATGGAGAAATAATAATGGAGATAAGCATACCATGTGACATTATGATCCAGTACAGAGAGGTACATAACCCATTGATGGCTAGCATTAAGGCCCCACCGACTATATTTGAGGAAGGCATGGCAAAAGTAGCACCCGAAATTTGGACCACCGGGCCCCACGATGCAGGGCTGCTGCATGAGGTGACACCAATAAAAATAAAACTCAAGCCAGGTGCCAAACTGCCAAGGGTAAAACAATATCCCATATCAAGAGAAGCAGAGGAGGGAATTAGAGAGACCATAAATGCACTCCTGAAACAAGGCATCATAGTGCCATCAAACTCCCCATGTAATACAGCGATTTTCCTGATCAAAAAAGCAAAGGGAGGGGAGTGGAGGATGATCCAAGATTTCCACCAACTCAATGACGTCATTTAAAAAGAATTCCCATTAGTGCCTAACCCGGCATCAATATTGTGCAGTGTGCCAAAAGAATCAACATGTTTCACTGTAATTGACTTGAAGAATGCTTTCTTCTCCATACCACTCGACCCAGGATCACAGTACCTAACAGCGTTCACATTAGGGAACAACAGGTATGAACACCGCCGACTCCCGCAAGGGTATTGTGAAAGCCCCAGCATTTTTAACAGGGTATTACGGGAAGACAGTGGAAACATAGATGTAGAGAGCACCATCATTCAATACGTGGACGATTTGCTCGTCTGTAGCCATACAGAAGAAAAGTGCAGAGAAGACTCGATAGCACTACTGAATGTGCTAGCTACCAAGGGATACAAGGTAGATAAAGGGAAATTGCAATACTGTCTCGCCGAGGTTGTATACCTCGGACAGTTAATATCAAAAGATGGGAAGCGAATACTCCCAGACAGAGCAGCTGCTATACGCAACATAATAATACCAAAAACTGTGAAAGACCTGCAAAAATGTCTTGCCATTTGTAATTATTGCCGAGCATGGATCCTTGATGGCGCGGCATATACACGCCCCCTACTACAAGCGTTAAAAGAGGCACAGAGAAATAGAGCGGCAATAAAATGGACACAGGAAATGATAACACAGTATTCGAAATTAAAAGACCTCATTGCTGACGCCCCAGTCCTCACAAACCCAGATTATGAGAGGACATTTTTCTTGTTTTCACACTGCAACGGGACACTGATGACAGCAGTGCTGACACAGAAAACATATTCGGAACACGTGCTGCTGCACTTAATAAGGGCCTGGCAATTACCTAGTTAACACATGAATGAAACAGTAATGGGGCATTTCCATCTGAAAGGCTGCAGGAGAGCGCCAGTAACTCCAGATATCTGGTTTCTTTTAAAAAAAAGTGAGTCCAAAAGAAAAATGCCTTTTGAAAAGCTTAGTGTATGCACGATGTTTGCTATATTTACACATAAAAAGTGTGTTTTTTTCACAATACAGAGATCTCAAGTTTTCCATGGCTATTTGTGAGAGGGCCATTCAAATCAATTTTTGCTTTCAGTTGTTGAGCTTGTAATTTTAAATGGAAAAGAAATAACTAAAAGTCCCAGAATTGAAAGTGTAGAGAAACATTACTGGATGGCCTAACTCATGGCCATTGGAAACTTGAGTGCTCCGAATATTCATATTTTCTTCACACTATGCACAACATCAAGCTGGAAGTTTATGCTAAGCAATTACTAAGATGTAACCCTATAGTAATATAAAACAGAGGCTTGCAATACATTGCATTCTTGAAATTGTATTGGTCACTTCCATGCCAATGTTAATTGCGCCAGTGGGGACTTGCACCTTTTGCACTATTTTCCGCCTTTCCACTAAGGGGTGGAAAAGTGAGGAGTAAAACATATGTAAAATCAACTTTTTTTAATTTTTTTTTTTTAATTTTAATGTTTTAAATTCAAACCTTTAAAATATTAGACAAAACAATCACATCCATCAACCCAATTACAAAACCCCAAACACCTCCTCCCTCCCTTCCTCCATTGTCTTTAAGCTCCAGCCTATTCAGCATCCATGACTCCACAAGTCTTTGTTTGGGGCTGATCGGTTTGATGCTGGACACCGATGTTTAACCTCTCTTCAATTGAAGCCAAAAAAGATGTCAGTGGCAAGATTAGTTTCATGTCAGATCCGTTCCACATTCTCATCTACCATTCTTCTGCACTCACAAACTGATGCTCATCATTCCAACGGCCCAGGTGAATTGAGCGGACATCGTTTAGTTCCGAGCAGAAAAACACAAGATGTTTAAGTGATTCCACTTCTTTATTGCAAAACCGACAGGAGAGATGCCGCTCTTTGGTTTTAAGGGCATTTAGGTGGAACAGCATAAAGAGTATACGGGCTTTCGGACTTGGAAATAAGAGCAGATATTTTTGTAGCACATTAAAGCCTCTTGCTTCTGCAGGTGAGTTAGACATTGCTCTAGCCACGAGGCGCTCCCTACATGTCGCTTCCCAATCTGCTCACCAGATCTTTACTTTTGCTGCCATGGGATTTGAATGCAGGGTGTCCAGGCTAATATTGTATGCAAGTAAAAGATCTTCACAACGTTTTGTCCATAAAGAGACAATATCAGTTCCACTCAGAGACACATTGTGAAATATACGAAATTGCAGAATTTTTTCCTGAGCTCTGGATTTCCGGTATAAGGCCAATTGGTTCCAGATAATCCGAGCATGCAACGAAATTAGCGCCAGTTCGTACCTCATGCATGCTGCCGCAATTGCAATTGGTAAGCTTAAGGCTTTAGACCAGAACATGTGCTCAAGAGATGCCCAATGGTTTGGCGAGCATCCGAAAGCGTTTTCTGCACCGTATGTAAGGAATGGCGACACTTTATGTTCATAGAAGTTTCTCAAAGGTCGCATGGAGAATCTACCGAATTTTCTATGTAGCAAAAGGCCCTGACATGCTAACTGGCCACATTTCCTCTTTGACTCACGTATTCATGGGTCATCGCAAATGCTTGAATTTAATATCATGCCCAAGTACTTCACGCTTTTTGATAAACGTAGTTTGTCTTGCCCAAGTTTACACACAAATTTTGACTCCATTGAGCTCTGTGTAACTCTTAAATTATAAAACACCAGTATTTCGCTCTTTGTTGCATTGATTTTCAGGTTGTTTGAGTTCACATACCTTTGGACGGCTTCAAGTTTGCGTTGTAAACCAATCGGGGTTAAATCCAAAATGACATGGTTGTCAGCATACAGCATCCAATTTATTGGTGAAGAGTGGAGCTTAGGTGGAAAAGCCCTCACTGCAGATATTGCATCACCGATATCTGAGATGAAAAGACTAAAGATTGCAGCTGCCAATGGGTAACCTTGTTTAACCCCCTTATGAGTCTTGATCTGTGAAGATAAGAAACCTGACTGGTCCAAACGGATAGTGATGGATGTATCTGTGTGGAGTTCTTTAATAGCCTCTAATAACCCAGCAGGGCATCCCCATTGCCCTAACTTTTGCCAGAGTAGCTCTCGGTCGATCATATCAAAGGCGCATGAAAAGTCCACAAAGGCAAGATAGATTTTGGTGTTTGTACGCAGTGCTTCCATTTTCAATAAGTTTAGGACAAGCAGGTTCAGAGAACACCAAACTTTTTTGACAAAACCTGCTTGTCTTTCATCAACTCTTTTAGCTGACTGAGCCCAGTTGATCAATTTTTTTTGGAGCAAAGAGGCATAGATCTTGCCTAGGACATCAAGCAGTGCCACTGGCCGATAGTTTTTAGGTGACGTTCTGTCGCCTTTCTTGAAGATTGGGACAATTATCCCTGTTTTCCAAGAACTTGGCGACTGACGAAGCATATTTATTCTTGCGAATAAATCAAAGCATAAATCAGCCCAGAGTTCAGGAAACTGTTTAATCATAGCGTTCGACAACCCGTCAGGACCAGGAGCCCTGGAGTTTTTGGCTTTCATGATAACCTCACGAATGTCTTCTCTCGGGAATTGTAAATCCCATGGTGTACGATGATGCACTTACAGTGGCTGTTGCTCATAGTTTTTCTTATATAGAGTTGTAAAGTGCTTCACCCACTCGAATTCTGTTACCAAACACACTTGCAGAGCTTCCTGTGGTGATTACATGCGATTAATGACACGCCAAAACTCTCCACTGTTCTTGGTTATTAGGGTCTTCAGCATGGCCTCTGCGTCTTGCTGATGTAATAAAAATGTATGGCTTTTCAGCCAATTTTATAGGCTTGTTTTGTGGCTCTATTCTTTTGCGCTATTTCACACTTTGACCCTTGATTGTTTCTCCGAATTTTGGCTCACATCAATCTTTTGCGCTGCATCACCATTAAGTCAAAGCGATGCTTGTTGTGAAATGACCGATGTTTTAGTCCGATATTTTTTACTTTGAATTGGGACAGTAACAAGGCGTATTTATTTATTTATTTATTTATTTATTTATATTTATATAGCGCACAAGTAACCCACAGGCATTGAGGCGCTGTTACTTGCAAAAATCTTAGTTACAGGCATATAGTCATTCATAGGTACAGTATGAGTTCGACAAAGCATAGAGCTGACATTTTGGTTGGTACAGTATGTCATTACAGTACAGTTTATGCATTAGGAATATATGAGATGTATTCGACTAGTGCAACGCATCTTATGTGAATAAGATTGTTTTCAAGGTTTTGCGGAAGGTGCTGAGGGAGGACTCGCCTCTGATTGTGGGAGGTAGGGCGTTCCAGTGCGTGGGTGCGAGATATGGGAAGCTGGATCCGCCCGCTCTGACTTTTTTTACTAATGGCACAGAGAGCATGTTAGTATATGGTGATCTGGTTGGCCTCGTAGAAGAGACGGGGTGGATCCTCTGGGAGAGGTAGTCAGGGGCAGTGAGGTGAATGCACTTGTGGGTCAGTGTCAGTGTCTTGAAGATGATTCGTTCTTTTATTGGGAGCCAGTGTGCTAGCTTTCTGGCCTCCGAGATGTGTTCCCTTTTGGCAATGCCTTGGGCTGCCCGGAGAGCACTATTCTGAATGATTTGCAACCTCTCTAGGTTTCTGTTGGAGGTGCCTAGAAAGAGTACATTGCAATAGTCAAGCCTGGATCCAGTGATGGCTCTGGCTATGTTAGTGCAGTTCTCTTTGGAGAGAAAGGGCCTGACTGCGTTGATAAGTTTGGCATGGTATGCAGCTGCAGAGGCTATAGCGTTGACTTGTTTATCCATGGATAGGTTGGAGTCCAAGTAGACTCCAAGGGTTTTGACTGATTCTGAGACAGGTATTCCACCTCCTCTGGTCTGCTCTTAAATTGTTTACATAGATTAGCCACCTCGAGTTCATCTAGTCTCACTCTCAATCGATTGGATTCAACCCGGACTTTTGTTCCCCATTGCCGAGGTTGAGCTGGTGTCGAGTTTTGAAATTTCACCTATAATAATTTGTGTTCACTGTGTTCCATTACACAAACTTTCAAAGAGGATATCCTGACATGCATTGCCTCCGAAATGAAGATATAATCAATAATTGACGATTGACCATCTCGGTGCCAAGTAGAATTTGCCGGAATATCTCCTTGCGTGCAGCCATTTAACATTGTTAAGCATCTTGCCTTCAGTTCTTCCGACCAATCTTTCACCAATTGTGATTTAGCCGGGTTCTGGGGCTTGAAGAAATCGATGTTTAAATCACCACATATTATCATTCCAACCCCTCTATTTGCTTCTAGAAGGTTATCAATGATTGTTGTGACTTGATCAAGGAACGGGTAAGAGCCTGTCCATCGATGGTTCCAATACAGGTTTATTATCTGTATTATATCCAGTTCCTTTCCCAAGTGATTAATTTTGCCTATCTCAGAAACGTGAATATATGGTGTGTGATTCTTGGAGTTTAATAGCCGATAACCTGAAGACCGCTTAATCATGATTAGAAGGCCAGCTGTAGGCCTCCCCTTTTCCGCCCTGATAGCAGGATTTAGTGCACATTCAAACTCTGCGATAACCGGTATTTCTAACATCCAAGTTTCTTGAAGACACAACAGTTCCAGATTGAGAAGCCAATCATTGTTTAAGAAGTGCGTGGAGCCACGCATGTTCCATGAAGCAAATGAGCAGAGCTGTGCAGCCTTGATCTTTGGGCATTAACTTGAGATTTTAACATTCAAAGCAGTGGCCAGCCAATTCCAGTCTTGGATATTTTCTTTACCCGAAGGGCTACTTGCTAAGTTGGGGGCACTGGAATTGCTTGATCTAACACTGTTTACAGTGATTTGGATATTCTCCATTGAATTTATGCTGGACACCACTTCTTGCCCAACGGCCATCCCTCTGTGTGCCACTAATTCCACTGAGTCTATTTTGGGAGCCGACTGCCTCCAGCACAACTGTTCTTTTGAAATTTGATTTGTTGGTGCAGATTTATGTGACTGCTCGCAGGAACTAGTTTTGACATTTTGAGTATCCAATGCAGCACCTGTTACCGCCATCCCCTCTGATTTTTTGCCTTGTGGATGATCAGTTATTTTGTAAGTATCAAACCCCAAGGACAAAAGGTCTTCCCCTGCTTCTAAGATTGCATTTGCTATTATGCTGGAGTCTACATGTACTATGACCTTGTCATTGCATGTTTCATCAGGAAATTCCACGATTTTTAGGTCTTTAGAACCCAAAGCTCGTAGGCGAGGTACATGATGGAGTAATCTTAATAAGTTTGCACGGTTCAGAATCAATTTGTCACCTGGCTCCAACCTCTCTATCATCAATTTGATCGACGAGGTAAAGTCCAAGGGGCAAGCTGTTGTCTGCCCATTGCTACTCTTCTGTCTATGCTCTCGGCCTCCTGGATTATGATACTCGGCATCCCTCTTCAAATCCAACCTTGGTTCAAAGCGTTCTCTTTCAAAGTTTGCACTGTGCAACGGGAGCTGACTCCTACGCCCGTGCACCGGGAGTTTTGATACTAAAGTAAGTCTTAAATGTTCCCTTTTCTCTTGTATGGTAGCAAACGCAGGACTCGATGGTATCACTGCTCCGTTATCAGCCGGTACTTCAGTCTGAATTATAGAGCAGGACCTGCCCCCTTTCTCTGTTGCTGTGATTTTTAATTTGTCTAAGGGCTCCTGCGGCCCACTCATTTTAGCATTCAGTTGGCATGCTTCAGCATTTTTCGAGGAGCTCACCTCTCTCTGTCTAGCAGGTACAGTAACATCCTTTATTATAACTGAAGCATCAAGAAGTTGGATCGCTGGTGCCCCTTCCTCCTCAACAAACTCCTCGTAAACCGATAGTTCCAACAGCTCATCTTGGATAGCCTTTGTCGCTTCATTTAAATGACCACTACCTGTATTCAAATTAAGTACCATCGCTTCAGCTGGGGCCTTTATAGTGTCCTTAGCTGTTTCACTCATTTTCAGATGAGTGGTGATCGCTTTATCTACAAATTGTAACATGTTAATATTGCGAAGAAATTTCCGGGCACCTCTTTGGTGGCTCTTCTTGCAACCTGGCATGTTTTTTTTCTTTTTGCTTTGCGGAGCATTACCCTTTTTAATTTCCACACATTTTTGTTGTTCTACGTCCGGACCTCCAAAAATTGGGAACAAACTTGCTGACTTTGCAGTGACCCCAGCCACCACTTCTGGAATGGAAGTTTGGTCTACAGCAGGTAATTGAGGAGTTGAGACAGACACACTTTGACTGTCCAACAAAGCCAGATTAGTTGTACTTCTGGCTTGTAAAAATGCAGTGTGGAAAGAGGTGTCCAGTATATCGTCCTGCCCAACACCTTCACAACATGAGACACCAGTGGATGCACAACCCTCAACGTCAGTTGCCACCTGGAGAGTGGAACCCTTAAATTCCAAGTCGGTGGTGGTTTGGGCAATATTGATTTCTAGTTGCCCAGGCTGTCTTATTGAGGATGCGATCTCGGTCGCCGTGGTTCTTTTAAGCGGCTGCGAGCCTACACTCAGGAGCTCATTCGATGGCCTTTGAGATCCAATGTCAGCTCCAAGCGGCTCTCCGCCTTTTGAATCAGAGTGGCATTTACGAAACAGAGACAGAGCTTCCTTTGCTACCTCAGCAAGCAGCTTTTTGTCAAGAATGTCATTATGTTGCCATCATTAACTGAAGTAAGCCCTGACAATAAATTCTGGGTCACATCATCTTATTTGGTACTTTGGCAGCTGTACATTGCCTCTAGGTGTAAGAGTTTTGAGTTCATTAGGGCGACTAATGTCGTGACGTCTTTCACGTTTTCATTTAAGTTTTCATAAAGCTTAGTGAATGGTACCAGAGAGCTAGCCATGGCAGAGGTCACCGCTATTAGTAGATCATTAGAAGGCACATGTACACAAGAGGTCAGTGAGCCATCTCTAATTTCCCTTGTCTTGCCACGTGCCGCATGACTAAAAGCAGCTCGTTCTCTTCGAACTTTCGGGAAATCTCGCTCTACAAACGATGAGTCCCTGGACGTAGAGTCATCCAGAGAATCATCACTGTTTGCTTTTTGCGGCAGTTGAAGTGGGTGACACACTTTAATATCATGGTTTACCTTGTTGTAAGAAAACTGTCTTTTCTGAGAATCAGCCACCTTTCCACATGGTGACTGAGAGGAATCATCAGAAGACACAGCCTCTAAGGTCCTTACTCTTTTGTAGTTGCCAGAACCCCAAATGTCTCTATTGACATTAGTCACATTAATACACTGCCTTTTCTGTGGAATTTTTGGCGTCACATTGGGTACAGAGGTACACACGGACGTCTGTTTGCCAGCACGTTCTTTATTTAAATCAATTAGGTTTCGTAAAACTGTAGAAACCACCTCTAAGGAATTTCTTCTATCTGTAATGGGCGTAATGGTTGCTTCTTCCTCTAGCACATCTACAGCTTGCAGACTTGAAACCTCACCATACGTTATGCTGTCTAAGTTGGGGGCCGTCGGAGTTGCAGTAATACAAATACCTTCCGGTGAAGTTACTATGTGCCCATCAACCTGCTGTTGTGAATTGGACGGATTGGTGGGACTTGTGTTTGAAGTCACAGGCGGGGAGGCATTAGCGCTTAGCTCGCTTGCACCCGCTCCGACCATCTCAGTCGAGACCACATCGACACCTGTGCTCGCAGCTGCGGTGGCTAGTACGCCATCTGCCGGTCCTCTTAGTCGGCTGGCCTGGCGCGCCTCCTCCAGGTCTAGACGACTTTGCTGCACGGAGGTTTCGTCATCGGCGCTCCCAGCGTCCATGACACCGCCACGCCCATCAGCATCACCGGGCGCGACTGCGGCGACTCCCACCAGCAACGACGGAAGACCGCGATGCCGCAGATCCCCACCGCACCCCCCAGACCACTGCAGCCTCGGCGAGCCACCCCTCACCTCTGCCGGGAGAGCCGCATCGGTACGGGTGAGTTCGCCTGATGTAATTTGTCCATTTTCTCTGACTTCAGTGTTCGATGATATTAATATATCGGATGACTGGGCTATTAAATCAAACGTTGCCTTCACTTGTGGGATTAGAGCTGTCGACACTGCAGAGGCAGGGGCAGGGGAGGAAGATATCGAGATTGCTTCAAAAACATCTTCAGCCACAAGAGCTTCTGGTTCATCCATTATGTCAGCTATGAAACCACAGGAGAAGTACTGACTCACCTGTTGTTGTCGAGCTTGCTTGACTGGATATACTTCTACATCTGGTAGGGCATTACGTTTTAGTTGAGCTCTTGTCCTTGAGGCAGGAATGACAGACTCCATCCTTCTGTGGGACCCCCCACACCCCCACACCACTCGCCAAACAGCCAAACAGATACTCCTCGCCCTTGCTCCTCAGGGCTTACGCCGCAAGGGCATTGGAGGCGGCCTTAAATGGGCTGGCCCACTGATGTAGTTAAAGGCACATGCACCTGCAGGCACCTCCAGGTGCCATACACTGGAAACAGAGAAGGAACTCAGTAAATGGAGTATGTTTAGCAGGAAGAAAAGTTCACCACTCGCCACAGCCAAACAGATACTCCTCGCCCTTGCTCCTCAGGGCTTACGCTGCAAGGGCGTTGGAGGCGGCCTTAAATGGGCTGGCCCACTGATGTAGTTAAAGGCACACGCACCTCCAGGCACCTCCAGGTGCCATACACTGGAAACAGAGAAGGAACTCAGTAAATGGAGTATGTTTAGCAGGAAGAAAAGTTCACCACTCGCCACAGCCAAACAGATACTCCTCGCCCTTGCTCCTCAGGGCTTACGCCGCAAGGGCGTTGGAGGCGGCCTTAAATGGGCTGGCCCACTGATGTAGTTAAAGGCACACGCACCTCCAGGCACGTCCAGGTGCCATACACTGGAAACAGAGAAGGAACTCAGTAAATGGAGTATGTTTAGCAGGAAGAAAGGTTCAGCACTCGCCACAGCCAAACAGATAAAATCACCTTTACTCCTCACTTTCACACCACGTTAGTGGAAAAGTGGAAATGCTGCCTGCAACACTGCAGGCAGCATTAAAAACGGATTCTTAAGGATGACCCACATGCTTTTTACCGGCTGTTATTTCAGCTGGATTCCATAGGAATCCATTACATTAAGGCCAGCATGAAAATCCATGCTCATGTTAATGACACTTGTATGGCAGAGCGGGAATCATTATGCCCTCCCCAACTGCCCCATACAAATTTTACAAAATGAGGCCGATGGGAAAAGAATTATAGTAACACATTTAGCACCATTCTATTCTGATTTGCATCAGAAAGAACATAACCCCCTAAGTCGTCCATTCAGGATGCGAAAAATAAAGCTACAATCATTCTCTTTAAGCTTAGCATAGGTTTATAAGGAATTATATATTTTAGATTGATTTACAGTGTGATTTGTGTGCTTTGCAAGCATTCATTATAAGACAGAATTATTGTAGGTATTGAAAGCCAAGACATATTGTGTAAAGTGGTTAACTTGCAGAGAAGGTTAAAATCTTGGCTTCACTAGTTAATCCAAGTGTGTGATCCTGGGCAAATTATTGAGGTTACTGTGTTTTATCTGCAAACAGTGGGAGTAGAAAAGCCTCCTTTACAATGGTGCAGATTTTATGTTTTAGGAGATAAAATAGGGTCCCTTTGTGCTTCTCTGCTAGTGATCTCATGGCAGTCACCTACAATTGTGTTATTGTAACACTAATACTGTCTCAGTCTTATATCGCTTGATTTGGCAGGAGGATATATAGTCTGATCAGTGAGGATGCCAGAGATACTACTACAGTGGACTGGCTGAGTGAAGCAGAACCAACATGAATTTCCCCCACTGCTATTGACAGTCACCAGAGTAGCTTGGACAAGGCAGATGTCTACCTGATAGTAGATTGATAAACCATATGCTATCTAATTATTTATTTGTTCTTGTATTGCACATCTTTAGCCATTTCATGGTCTGTTGGCACATCACTATCTGAAAGGGTAAGAGGGGTACAACACTAGTGTAGAAGTATAAGAAACCTGGCAGCTTTATTGCTGCGTTAATGTGTGCAGATCTGAAAAGGTAGGGCTCTGTGTGGTATGTACCTTTTAGTTATCTTAAGCAGTGGTTAATGTGTGTGCTTCAGGGTGATCATTTGAATTGCGTGTGATTGTGGTGTCTGGCACTAGGGTGTGTAAGGAGATGGTGGGGGTTGTCTTGGTGTATTTCTGCTGGAGTTGTGTGGTGCTCACAGAGATTTGTATACAAGTTTTTTGGGGTGGTGTACGTTCCATTGTGCTAGCATTAATAACGAACGTTCAAGAACTGCATTGGTGCATCTCACATCCATGCTTCACGAATTCCCTAAACACTTCTCTCTGAAGTTTTGGAACTGCCTTTGTGGGAAAATGCTAGTTTCCATGAGGAATCACGTTTTCCTTTTCTTTCATCATGTGAATGTTTCCAACATTGCACAGTACAAATTCATATACACATAATGGCACCACATCTTCCCTTAACCCCAATGTGCTAATTCCTTTGTACCTCAATTGTTCTCTTCACATTATTATTTCTGTCTCTATTGTTTTGTTTTACCTTAATAATCTAACTCTAGACCAGAGATCTGCAACCTTTGGCTCTCCAGATGTTTTGGACTAAAACTCCCATCAGTCTTAGCAGGCAAAGTCAAAAGTTCAGGGTTATGGGATTTGTAGTCTAAAACATCTGGAGAGTCACAGGTTGCTGACCTGTGCTCTAGCCCATGGCCAAGGTATCTCTTGTGAGGTCACTCTGCCCCTATTTATGGGACACAGTCTAGGTGCCATAAGACCATTGCAGTGATGATTGCAGTAGCATAAAATAATGATTGAGAGGTGATTATTGTTGTCATACATTGTCCAGATGTCCACCTAATATCTACAGAAAAACGCTTTTGAATTTGGAAAAAAATCAAAGGAGGTTGCATTTAGTTGTTTATGGCCATATAAATATTAATTTTACAGCTGTTATGCCTTTGTGTGTTGTATTATGCAATGTTATGTTCATTCATGCTATTCCAGGTTATGCGTTGTCAGGCACCAAATTCAGGACCCATAATTTGTAGTAAGTTGCCCAGGACCATCCTTATGATGGCCTACTGACACCTCAAAGACACCCCAACCATGGTGCAGGTTTACATGGGATTATGGTGCTGCACATCTTGGCATGCACCATGAACTAACTACAGAACGCCTTTAGCATTGTCAATCTTTGTGGGAGGGGTGATTTTCTCTTCTTAAAAAGGATATGTAAGGCCTCCTGGAGGAACAGTGGCGGAGGAAGGGGGATTAAGTGCAGCAATTGCCCCCTTAGTTCCCCTCCATGTGTTGTGGTGCACCCCCTCACTGCTTGTTTATCCCCTTACTTGCATTAGCATTGTGGTTACAATTGGGAAGGTCACACATGTTTTACAACTACAATGCATGCAACCCAAGAATGGCAGCAATGTCAGTGGAGCCTTTACTAATCCCTAAGCCCTGTACTTTGATTCGGCTGGAGCTAAGAGGAGAGCAGTGTGTAACAAAGTGGACCTCCAGTACTTCAGGTAAGTTACAGGTTCCTTTATTGTCCATGTCCAGTACTCTTCCTCAAGACACAGAGATGGTAGGGGACACAAGATGACAAGGGAAACACCGGGCTCACCCCCACACCCATCTTCTCAGCTCACTCTTCTCACTCTCACTCCCAACCGTCACTCACCGAACCTTGCACACCAACATTCTACATAAACATTCCAAGTAGGTGATGTCACACACCCACCTAACCTGAAAGCAGATCACTACACTTCTCCCCCCCTTAGAAACACAAAAGCCAACTGCTACGCCAACGCTTCCCAGGGAAGACAAAAAGGAATGACAAGGTAGTGTGACCAGCACGGGACCTTAACACCCCAAGACACCACGCTACCAGAAATTCCACAACACAGCGGCCGCCTATGTGCAGAACCTCTGGCAAAACCAAAACGGAAATCCAACAAAAGGACAGCATTAACTGGACACCAACGGACCAAGAAGGAAAAGATTTCCAACGGCATGCAACCAAAACAAGACAACACCACTCCCTCGGTCACACCTCGAGGCCACAAAAATAAAAAACAGAGCACTTACGCCTGTCCCGAGCTGCCCCTCAGGACCTAGGGCTGCCACCCCTAGCCAAAACTATTGTTAGCGAACACTAACACAACTAACACAACTAACACCTAACCAACCTACCCACCTTAGCACCAATCACCTTCCACTTCGGTCTGCCACCCCAAAGTCTCAGAGCTGCCCCTCCAAGCGCTAACCAACCGCCCCCAAAGGAAGCAACAACAAATGCCCAACAAACCGAGGGACCACTTAAACAACTTTGACAACAGTATGAGGAAGAATCACAACACCATGCTGCTACTCTGCACAAAACCGTTGGCCATTCCCTCTATCCAAAAAATCCATTTCGAACACACCAGGAGACAACTTGACATACCAGACTCGGAATCAGGAGGCACACTGGCAAAGCAAAATTGAACACCACCTCGTCCAATAGGATAACACTATGGACAGTAAGAAAAACTCCACTCAACTCAGGCATAGCGACCAAAACAGAAGATAACAACGCTATGAATCACTACAGCGAACAACTGCCCTGAGAATAAGACTCCGCCAAAAGTGACTTACCCTGAATTAAGCTCAGGCACTAATGACCACAACATACAGGCTAAAGTGACCAAACCTGAACTATCAGGCAATAATCACCAAAGTAATGAGGGAGATACTAAAACTAAAGTGACCTACCCTGGAAAGACCAGGCACCCAAGAACATCTAAAGTGACCCACCCTGGACACCAGGCACCAAAGACCATAATCACCTCACTCCAAGACACCTAACCTGAAACCACACAGGTAGATGCAACCAAAAGTCAAGAGATCAACAACACAAGCAAACATAGTGACCAACCCTAGCACAACTAATGCCAGGCACTAAACAATTGCAGTTCAAAACAACATGACCACAGGTGCACAAGACCACTTACATGCACCCATACACTGCACTCACAGAGCAAACACTGATAGCATTAAGCATACACAACATGAAATATCGATAACATTGCATAATGGAAAAGAGGTATAAATGCAGGCATCATAAAAACACATTTCAAGGTTGAAAAGCTTGAACATTACATGTTGAAAAGATTGCACAATACAAGTTAATAGACTGAATGATGACACCATGCAAGTTCCTCAGATGCAAAACTGGCACAAAAAACGTGTGCACAAAAAACAATGTCACTGTTGCTTCAAAATCAGAGTTCCCCATGACCAAAGTGACTTAATGTAATTCATTTGTAAAGTATCACATTTCACAATATTTTCAATTCAGTACAATCAGTTATGGTCACAATCCCCATGAACGTTGACACGTGGAACACCACCCTCAAGTCCATGAAAGTTCCAGTCCCTACAATACCAGAAGAACGCACCCCAATCTACACCACTTGGGGTTAAAATTACCCTAGAACGAAGTTACACCCTTGCTGAATGAATCACATTACATCCCAGCAAAAAAAATAATTCGAATTGCAACCCCCCTCCCTCACACCTGGGAGTTACCCAAAGGGATAAACACTAAACCCCTATAAATGTTCACTATCCCACCAAAGGCCACAACAAGGACCACACATGAACAAGACAACGGCCTTTAATAACATACCCCTGACACTACCCCCGGGGCAAAACCTATCATCTCTTCCCAACCTTAATATATATATATATATGGGCCACAACATATATTCATTCATGTCCTCACATACGGCCCAGACACTAACCTGACCAAGATCCATCAAACGAAAATGGGCCCGCGGAGAACAAAAGGGCCAAAACAGCTGTCAGCAATTCCCTCGTGTCTCCGAGATACATGAGGAGGCACGGAAAACAACATATGATGATACGCTTCCTACTATTGCGAAGCATTCCGATCCCGGTCAGGACTTCAAACCGAAAACGAGGCTTGACATGCAGGAAGAGGAACGTAGGGTGACGCTGACGTGAAGCACTGGAACGCCACCCACCACATGACGTCACCAGATTATCCCAAGATACCGGACTGCAAACATCCGCAGGATGACACAAGGTCCACCGACACTCTGGACACCACAACCCCGGGTGCAAGGGAAGGAACTCCCTGGGAAATGCCGATGGCACCCACTCGCAGGGAACATGCGGCAGCAAACTCCGATGAGCGACCTCTCCACCTCGCTGAACCGCCACCGATCATCCCGATACGATGCTGCACTCGAGCTCCCGCACCAACGCCAGCTGCACTGGAAGTGCGGAAACAGCGCTCAACCCCAAGAGAGCAGGGGCAGGGGAGCGCTGGCCAATCAACGGCTCACACGGCTCACTAGTCAACGCCGCCACCGTACAGCAGGACAGTCCATGCTGTCATATGCAGCGCTGGCATGGCCATGCGAAGCGCCACACTCCAAACAAGGGACTCCACAGGCCTACAAGTGCAGGCCCACCTGGGTGTGGGGGGAATCACGGGGGCGGTGTTTCGGAAGGCTGCACCCCCCCCAGCAGCGCCAGATCCACCTACCATCCCATCCTCGTCGCCAGTGTAACAAAGTGGACCTCCAGTACTTTAGGTAAGTTACAGGTTCCTTTATTGTCCATGTCCAGTACTCTTCCTCAAGACACAGGGATGGTAGGGGACACAAGATGACAAGGGAAACACCGGGCTCACCCCCACACCCATCTTCTCAGCTCACTCTTCTCACTCTCACTCCCAACCGTCACTCACCGAACCTTGCACACCAACATTCTACATAAACATTCCAAGTAGGGGATGTCACACACCCACCTAACCTGAAAGCAGATTACTACACAGTGATTGGCTGTGGTATGTCAGTTCTGAAGAACTAGAATGTTCTTTATTAATTAACTTTTTATAAAGGCTTGTGTTATGATGTAAGTGTAAGTTAAAACAAGTTCATGAAAATGTATTACCAGATCCTAGTTAAACATTGAGCTGCACTATGAGCTCATTAAGTTCTAAGAATGTTATTCTAAGAATGCGGATGAGAGACAGTAGAGACTGCAGGGAGAGAGCCATGTTGGCACTCGGCTCTCATAGGCCGCTGTCGCTGTAATTAAATAAATTACTGTTTCTTCATCACTGCTGCCTGGAGCCCTTATTTCCTCATTGGCGACGAGGATGGCTCTCAGCAGTGTCTCCCTACTCCTTTGAAGTCTCGTCATAGCGCGGCCTGCATTATTCCACACTCCCGTGCGACAGCGGACGCTGCAGGAAGGTCAGGAGGAGCGGAACAACAGGTCAGGAGGCGCGACCCCTGGGGGTAATCTTGCCTTCCCCATTACTGTATTCTGTATTGACTCTGTCTCAAAGCAACAGTGTTTACTTTCAAGGATCCCTAGCATTGACATTATCGTTGCTGAGCAACTGCCCATGCAGTTCTGGCAAGTTTCAGGAGCCAGCCATTATGACATGTATCCATTCTGTGGATGAGCAGCCATCATGTTCCTATTCAGACTGATGTAAGGAGGATTGTGACATCATACACAAGGGATTGTACTCATACAAGACTGATCCCTTTGTCTGCATAGCACACACTGTCACTGCTCAGTCTGTGCATCCACTGGGCATACTTGAACTGATCCAGAGTCTATTGGTTGCATCCAGCAAGCCCACTCTTTACCACCTTTTTACCGCTTAAGACATGGCAGCTTCAATACCTCCGCCAATGTCATTTTTGAATGAACCTGGACGCCCCCAAGTTAGGTGGGACAGGTGGAAAGATATGTTTGAAAACTACCTAGTGGCAATGGGAGGAGAGAGATTCAGCTCAACTCGCAAAAAGGCATTATTACTTCACAATCTTGGTGTGGAAGGCCGTGCAGTGTTTGATGGGTTAGGCAGTGCACAAGCTGGTGAAGCGGAGGACACAGATGAATATGCCCCTGCGATTAAACAACTCAAGGATCATTTTGAGCCTAAGAAAAATGTTACATTCGAGAGGCACAAGTTATTTCAGCGTACGCAGGAGTCCTCAGAATCCGTGGAATCGTACATAGCCTCATTAAGAACATTAAGCCACTCCTGTGAATTCGAACATCTATCTGACTCGTTAATTAGAGATCAGTTAGTGAGGTGCACAAATAATATTAGGATACAGGAGAAATTGTTGGCAAAAGACATGAAGTTGGATGAAGCAGTGGACCTAGCCAGAAGCATAGAACAAACCTCACAATATGTCAAAGAACTGAAGTCTGACAAACAGAGTACCGAAGCTGTGTGCGCAGTTGATCACAGGAAGAGACTTAATGTCAATACAAGCAGGAAAGGAACATGGGGTGCGAAGTGTACCAGATGTGGCAGTGTCAAGCATGGTCCGAATTACCCTTCGTGCCCAGCAAGGCATGCTGAATGTTTCAAGTGTAGGACCAGAGGACATTTCGCTAATGTATGCAAGAGGTCATCAATAAATCTGTTAGAAACCAGAGACAACCAAGAAGAAGGTGCTCACTCAGCTTACAACATACAGGAGGTGTACTCCTCGCAAGACAACCCCAGACATGTCTTCGAGATTTCGACCATTGGAGGAGGAGACAACAAAGGTCCAACAGATGTTTTTGTAATTGATGGTCAAGAAATACTCATGAAAGTTGACACATGTTCCCCATGGACCATCATTTCTAAAGAGACATTTAAAGATGTTCTAAAAAAAGATGAATCAATGCTGGATCCACCAAGAATTCGGCCCTGCAGCTATGCGGAATCCCCTATTTAGATGCTGGGACAGTTTACTGCAAGTGTGCAATACAGAGGTGGAGAATGCATAGCTGACATTTTGGTTGCAAGAAAGGGAGCCTCCCTTTTAGGTTGGGAGGAACAAAGGAAGTTGAGAGTCAGGGTGCAAGCTAGCGCCACTGAGCCTGTCACCATTGCTGAGATTGATATGTGGTCAAGAGAGTTCCCAGAGGTCTTCACTGAAGGTCTGGGCAGACTCAAGAACTTCGAACACCATATTAGACTAAAGAAAGAATCTCAGCCTATTGTTCATAAAGTGAAACATGTGCCGTTAAACATGAGAGCGCAACTACGCAGTGAACTCAATAACTTAGTAGATAAGGGTGTCATTGAACCTGTTGAGGCCACAGAGTGGTTGTCCCCCATTGTTTTAGTGGCCAAAAATAATGGTAAATTAAGAGTGTGTGTAGATTTGCGCAGTCTTAATCACAATATTCTGGTGGAGAGACATCCCCTACCCAACATTTCCGAGACACTCTCCACTCTTGGCGAACCCAAATTGTTCTCTGTCATTGATCTCTCTGCTGCCTATCACCAAGTTCCCCTTTCCTGAGAATCGCAACATCTCACTGCCTTTATCACACCTGAAGGCACTTATAAATACAATCGCATGCCATTTGGGTTGGTCTCGGCCGCATCTGTGTTCCAAAAGGTGATGGAGGAAGTGTTAAAAGGGTTGGAAAATGTTAAGGTGTTTCAAGATGACATTCTGATTTTTGCAAGTAATGAGCATGAGCATGGCAGAGTACTTAGGGCAGTACTATGCAGACTGAAAGAGGCTGGGGTAACGGTCCAAAGAAGCAAATGTAAAATAAGTGTTGAGGAAGTGGAGTATCTGGGACACAAAGTTTCGAAAGAAGGTATTTCTCCCAAAAAGTCACTCATAGAAAGCATTAGTAATACTCCTCAGCCCCAAGACAAGGACCAACTACGTTCTTTCATGGGACTAGCGGAATATTACCATAAATTTGTGAATGGCTTTGCATCCATCTCATCTCCATTGAGGGAGTTACTAAAAAAGAATGTGAAGTACACATGGTCCAAAGAGTGTCAGGAAGCATTCTTGCAAATCAAAGATTGTATAGTCAAGGCCCTATCCTTAAGTGGATTCATGTTTGGCATGAAAATGTTGCTTTCAGTTGATGCTAGTACCCTTGGCTTAGGAGCAGTTTTGACTCAGTTTGACTCAGGTAAAACTGAATACACAATTGCATTTGCATCCAGGCCACTTAGAGGAGCAGAAGAAAATTACTCGGTCATTGAAAGAGAGGCACTAGCAGGATTTTGGGCAGTCACGCACTTCAAGTTCTTTCTATGGGGTCGACCTTTTATTGTCAGATCAGATCACAAGCCTTTGGTTCAATTGATGAACGGTTCTGAGTGGGCCAAAGGGTCTCCAAGAGTTTCGAGGTGGATGGTAGAACTCTTGGGTTATAATTTTAAGGTGTGTTACATTCCCGGGAGGGAGAATGTGGTACCAGATTGTTTATCCAGATTACCTGTGTGTGATGGTGAATTGGAGGGAGCACCTGAATTTCAAGATGTGAGCATTGCAGAAATTGAGCATGATGCCATTGATAAAGAGATGTGGATAAGAGCTGGTGAGGAGGATTGAATATTGAATCAAGTTATGATTTGGACCAGAGAAGGATGGCCTCACAAGAATATTGTGGGAAAAGAGTTTGACAGATATTTTGGTGTGAAGGACGAGTTAAGTATGTCTGAGGACGGATGTAAACTTAGAAAAGGAAATAGGATAATACCCCCCAGTGGAGTCAGATCTCATTTAGTGAATATAGCACATCAAGGTCACCTGGGCATGAGAGGAACAAAGAGATATTTGCGGCAATATTTCTGGTGGTCCGGGATTGACAGCGATGCAGAGAAGTGTGTTAGGGGTTGTAGAGAGTGTGGTAAGAGTGACAAGACCAAGATGGTTAGAGAAGTACCAATAAATCCTGTCAAAGTACCGAGTGAACCATGGCAAAAAGTTGTAGTTGATTTGATGGGACCATTACAAAACCTTGACAATGGGTATAAATACATTGTTGTGTTAGTAGACTACCATTCCAAATGGATTGAATGGAAGGCTTTGCGTGAAGCAACCTCTGCAGAGATGGTGTTATTCTTCGAGGAAGTGTTTTACAGGGAGGGTTTCCCGACAGAATTAATCACTGATAACGGAGTACAATTCTGTTCTGAAAGGATGTTAACTTTCTTGAAGAAATTTTGCATCAAACACACTAGAACTTCTTTATATCATCCAAGGGCCAATGGCCTCGTTGAGAGAGCCAATAGGTTCATAAAGGGTGGTTTGCAATTGGCCATGGCTTCTAATCTAAGATGGTTTGGTGTAGTAAGAGAAATGATATGGAACTACTGTACCACACCACACTCAGTTACAAATATATCTCCGTTCATGTCATTGAAAGGGAGACAACCTGGAACAAAACTATGTCCAGGGTGGATGGACTTAGCCAAGAGTTCCAACATTGATCGCGAGAGAATTATGACTCTCATCAAAGAAGCACAGGATGTGTACAAAGAAAGATTTGATGAGGACAAGAGTGTCAAAAGTAATACCTGGAAAGTGGGAGATTGTATTCCCATAAAGAACCCTGGATTCACTCCCAAATGTGTAGAAAGCAAATACATTGGTCCCAAGAAAATATCTGCGGTAAGAAACAATGTAGTAATTGTAGAAGGGGGGAGTGTTGGTCAATGTCCAGAATTGTGAAATGTCCAGAATGCATGAAGGACAATGCACATGATAAACATGACAATGGTGAACATGACAATGGTGAATTTGCTAATAACAGTATCAGAGACTCTAGTGTCATAGATAAGTGCTCCAAGGATGACAACAATTCAAGGTCTGCAGCAGAGACACATTCAAATGGAGTCAAGAACAAACCCGGCTGGTTTAAGGATTATTATGTGGAGTAAACAGCTGTATGCACATAAGGGATGAGATGTGTTATGATGTAAGTGTAAATTAAAACAAGTTCATAAAAATGTATTACCAGATCCTAGTTAAACATTGAGCTGCACTATGAGCTCATTAAGTTCTAAGAATGTTATTCTAAGAATGTGGATGAGAGACAGTGGAGACTGCAGGGAGAGAGCCATGTTGGCACTCGGCTCTCATAGGCCGCTGTCGCTGTAATGAAATAAATTACTGTTTCTTCATCACTGCTGCCTGGAGCCCTTATTTCCTCAGCTTGCTAACATTCATCCCGTGAAACCACCCACCCAATTGATCAGGCCATCTCTAGTGTGTGCCCAATTTTTTAAACCCCCTCCCATTTGCCACATGTCGCAGCTCCACCACTTGCGTTACTGCTGTGGACTGACTGGAGCCTTAGACGGGAGGGTGCAAGGAGTACGGCAACACCACATTGAAGAGGTACTTTTTTTTAAAGTGTGTGTTTGTGTGTATATGTGTGTATACATCCAAGAGCTTGAAAGCGTGTGTGACTGAATGTTAGGGTGTGTTGCACCAGGACCATGAATTGTGAGAGCCTTGTTCTTGCAAGGCATTTACATAGGCAATCCAACATATATTAGGGACATCATTGTGAAAGTGTTTACAGTCGTAATATTTGCATGTTTGGGCACAGGTACTGCAAAGTATTTTACAGGCTAATGCTGGAATACGTCATAGACACAGTTGACATGAACATGTACTTAACATTTGCAGTGCTAGCAAATGTGTACAGGGCACTATCATGAAAGTATTTGACAGTGTCAATACAGGCATGCATTTCATCACAATCACAGGCAACATGAAAACGTGTTTTAAAAGCAATGCTGGCATAGTTCAAAGACATTGGCACCATGAACATGTGCTTCACAGTGGCAGTACTGGCATATATGTTAGGTACCATCATGGAAGTGTCTCACAGTGGCAATACTGGAATATATCTGGTCACAGGCTGTGTATAATAGACTTTTGTAGGTCAATGCTAGCATACACCAATGATAAAGGCCTCATAAACAGGTCCTTTAGAGTGGCAATGCTGCCATAATTGCACAATGCCATGTGTACACTTTTTGACCTGGCATCCATCAATAGGACTTCTGTATGGCTTTTCTTCACCAAGTTTTCTATCAACATTTGTACTGAAAGTGCACAATTTTCACCCACTATTTGAAAAATTTGAGAGGTAGAGAAGTCCACCTCAAACCCTCAGTCACTGGTTCAGGCTCCCTCCTTGCGCTCGGTTTCTCATGCAAATTCAGGGGAAACATTAACGGGCCATCAATACAAAAATGTACAGCTGCTACTGACCAGGTATCGTTCTTAATAGAGGTGCCCCCTTGTTAACCTTGTTTCACCTGGCACTAAAAGGTCTCTCAACTACCTTCACCACTGCCGAATAGCAGCACCATTTGCCAAGTTACGACTAGGAGAAGGATGAATTAACTCAGAGGGGAAGGTCTACAGGTTGGTTTTCTAGTACTAAACAGGGACAGTGGTAGAAAAACACTCAATATGCTAATGATAATGTGCTCCACCCCTGAAAAGAATGTCCCTGAATTAGCAGTATACCCTTGGAAGGCATATTTTCTCCATTTCCTCTGTAATATTCTTACATTTTCCTTTCTTTTGTTTTTCCACTACGATTTACTTCACCAAATTATTTGGTGAGTAAAAAGAGCACCCATTTTTTCAAATAGGGCCCTAATTCCATAACATTTGTCATTTGTATAGCGCCTTTCACCATTGGTATTGTCCCAATGTGCTCTATATTGAACGCACTGGGGTGACCGAAGACCAGGTATGGTAAATTCGTCAGAGGAGTTTAGAATGCGTGTATTTTAGCCAATACGATGGTAGGTAGGGGTGGCCATGTCCCTGCTAGCCACCCATGTCGAGCTGGCATGTAGATAGGTGCTGAGAGGTACTCTGGAGAGTATGCAAAAGCGGGACAGTCATTATGTGCGCAGCGAGGCTGAATTTCCATCGTGGGTGATAGCTGCATTCTTATGGGAGAGGTGTTGTGAAAAGTGTCTTAGAGCAGTGTATGATAGCAGACGCGTTCGTGCGGGTGGGTGGCTGTGCTTTCGGCTAGTTGTTAGGCAGAATCCACTGCAGTTCCCTTGGGGAGCATTACAGCAGATTAAGACTACAGGTATATGCACTAAATTCCCTTTGGAATCAGTCTGTACCACAAAGAGTTAGTTGGTAGCTGTGGCTGAGCAGTCAGACTTATCTCAAGAGGAAGATGAGCAGTATTCAGGGTTTACACATTAGGACTACAGTACTATGGTACAAGGAAACACTGACCAAAGCTTTGTATTAAAAAGAATATATATATTTATTTTACACAATTCTAGTTCAACACCTAAATCACATTTATCAAAGCAAGTTAAAACAGTCAAGAAAAGTATACACAACTTCCTATTTACATTACAGACAAGTTTGAGCCAGAGTGAAAACTGAGCAAAATGGCACAGCGTCAACCAAGCAAAAATGGCACTCTAGTAATTTCTCAAAAGGGAGGAAAAGGACAAGTTATACAGAGTTAACCTCTAAAACACATGAGCAACACTTCCCAAGTGGATTGTGAACAAGTTAGACAAGGTAGCACTTTAGCAATAGTCATACATAGGTGAAAACCGAGCAAAATGGCACTTCAGCAATACTTAAGAGGTAAGGAAGAGTGCAACAACACAGTTGAGGATGAAAACAATCTAGGGAAGGTAGTTGTAATAGGTTTAGCCAAAGTCAATAGGCCTGTGCCAGAGTTAGTGGTACAGGGCAATGTGCCCAGAATCAAACTGTTCTAGTAGCTGCAGTCAAGTCTTTGGTTTACGATTCAAAAGGAGGATACAGAAGGTAAAAGATAATGTTAGTCGATAGGGGCAGCCAACCCAGGAGGTAGGTAAAGGATGTTGCACCTTTAGCAGTACCCCACGAAACGGGAGGCCTGGTGGAACAATGTACCTGAAAAAGTGGAAGCAGCTCTTGCGGTGGAGGTGGTTCCTGGCAGTACCTGCAGTTCGTGTTGTCCAGCAGAGGAAGAGAGGCTCTCGTCGTGGAGGAAGGTTCGAGTTACTGCACTGCCCAGGGAAGAAGCCAGCCGCGGTGATGCCAAAAAGGATTAAACGGTACGCTCCTTTAAATCGCGGTCGTGGTGGACGGGTGCCTGGCTATCCGGTCTCCGAGTGCAGGGCACTGGCGATTCGACCACGGCAGGTCCTGGAAGGTTATTGGTGAACTGGTTGGCCCCACCAGCTCAAGGGAAGAAGACTCTTGCAGAGGAAGATCTTCTCAAGTCGTTGGAGAAAAGTGGTGAGAATCTGCAGCAGGGCTTCACCGGTGGTTCAGTCGTTGCAGATGTCTTCAGCTTCTCTCCTCTTTGGTTTCTTAGTTCCAGTGGCCACGTCTTGTCCTCCAGTCCTCAGGACCCTGCTTTTATGCAGCAAGACCCCCATTCATACAGCCTAGCTGCCACTCACACAGTGGGGTGGCTCTCCTGGCGGGAGAACCCCCCAGCCTATCAGGGCAGAGTGCGACTTGGGTGGCGTAGGCAACCCTGTCCAGGGTACCTATTCCCCCTCCCACACATCCTGTCTACCCCAGAATCAGTGTCGCCGAGGTGAGGGCTTCTGTGCAGAAGCCCGCCAAAAGGACGAACAAAGGATCCCCGACCTGGGTTAGGATTTCAGAGAAAGACACAAGAAAGAAATATTATTAAAGTTCTGGCAAAAAAAAAAAAACACCGGATTAAAGTTAATATTAAAATAAACCGGTGGTATGTTAGAGGCTGTCAAAAAAAGTGGTAGCCTCGAACAATGGGAAAATCCCATAGGAAAATATTTGCGGTCGAATATTTATGGTAGTAACCACTGCCACCAGCCAGAAACTTTTGAGAGAGGGACTGTATGGTCCCCCCTTGAAAATGAACACTAGGGAAAAACTATTAACCCTTCCCAGGAAGTCCATTTTAAGATGGGTTGTACTGGTTTAGTTCATAATTATTGACTAGTAAGGTCAATAGGGACTTTACATGCACTGGGAGACAGTAGTCATCCTCAGGGTATGGAGTCTATGTTTGGGGGTCGATATGACACCCCTGTGGTAGGGCACGGAGGGTGCTGCATACCAGACATGTTAAGAAGATGATTCCTATAAGGCTGAGAAAAACCCCATAGACAGTAAACACAAAAAATAGGTGGGAAAAAGGGTCTCACTCTTAGCAGGAGAAAAAACAAACCCTTCAAATCCAGCAAAGCTGCTGGGGGACTCTATAGATAAGGAAAATTAGCCATAGAATGAGAATTCTCCCTAACACTAGTTTTCATAATCATGGAGTATGATATGTGCCCGTGTGTCCTGGCTGGTTTCTTGGTTGCGTAGATGCAGCTAAATTAGAAGTGGGTAAATTCAAAGTGCAGCTACATTCTACACATTGGCTATAAAGAATGCACCTAACATAATACGTTGGCTCGTCTTTACAATTCAGCTGGAATCAATACATTGGCTACACTCTAAAATTCACCTAGATTCAATATGAAAATGCAGTTAAATTCAATATAGTGGCTATACTCACAATGCAGCTAACTTGAACCACAGAGGCTATTAAAGGTCATCATTACAGCGCCGGCTGTATGACCAAATAGTCATTGGGCCTCATTACGACCCTGGCGCTAAGTGTTTGATGGCGCTGTAAAAGGCTGTGGCGCCGTTAAACACTTAGCGCCTTACTACGAGGTCCCTTTGCGGGACCCGACCTTAACGGCTGGTCTACACTAGCCGTTAAAGTAGGGACCCGCAAAGGGACCTTGGTGCTAAGTACGGTACCGCAATTTGCGGTACCGTACTTAGCGCCTTCCCCATTCCCATAGAGCCCTATGGGGCGAAAATGGGAATGGGGAAGGGCCATGGCTCAATGGGGAATTACCGCCCGCCAACCTTGGAATGGGGTGGTAATTCCCCATTGAACCATGGCGGACCCGTTACAACACCGGCACCAACCATGGTGCTAATAGCGCCATGGTTTAGCGCCGGTGTTGTAATGAGGGCCATTGTCTCTTATCTGGAAGTTGCTGCTGACAGCCTTTTGTGGCCTGGCTAAGGGGGCCCAGGGCAAAGAGGCAAACAGGCACTGGGAGCTGCTCTTTACCTTGGACCCAAAGGGCAGCCCTGGAATAGTTCCTAAAGTGGTGGTTTTCCGGTCATATGGGTGGCCCATCGACCAATGGGGAATGGTCTGGTCAGGTGGTGGGAGAGGGGGAGGCAAGACTGGGAGCAAACAAGCAGCTGGAAACCTCAGAACAAAGAAGGGAACGAGAAGGCCAATGAATCCACCACAAATATTCTTACCAGCAGATAATTAATTCACCAAGGTGAGGGCAAATACTGAAGTTACCAATCTATGTGTTTTCTTTTTCATTATGATATTTCCACAAAAGGATGGTACCTATCACACACAAGCTCTGGCCATATGTGGCTAACCACAGATGAATAACTGATAAACATGGTTTCATAAAAATGAGAAATCTCCCAGATTCTCCTGTGTGTAAGTAACAAAGGTTTAATAATACAAGTCCCAGCATGCAATGTGTAAATCTAGGACCGTTTGAAAGTGACATATGTGATATGAGACCACTTGACCGCTATATATCTCTTTAAAGGGAACCTCAAAGGAACCTCAAAAATAGGAAAGAATGTCTAAATGAATGCAGGCGTAAGGGATTGAGCTTTACAAATGCTAAGCAAGATCTCCATGTTAAAGAAGCATTGGCAGTTCTCCAGCTGTAGCAAATGTAGCATGTGCAATCACTCCACCACTCACTCCCTATCCATCTCTTTATCACTCTTCCTTCTCTGCGATTAACTCTCAGCAATATGAAAACATTTCACAGTGGCATACATTGGTCAGACAAGCAACACGATGATCTCTGGGCACAAGCAACATAACAATTATTTACAATGGTGTATATTGTTGAGGCAAGACTCATGACGTTCTTTGGGTACAAATAGCATGACAATGTTTTACAGTGGCATATATTGTTGAGGCAAACCCCCTGATGGTCTTGGGCACAAGCTGCATGAAAATGTTTTACAGTGGCAGTTCTGGCATATATTATTTGGACGGGACTCTGAATTATTTTTGAGCACACCTAGCTGAAAAGGATGTCCATGAAAAATGTGTATGTGAAATGTCTGAGGGAGAAAATAAGAAATGTATTTGAATGCAAATGACTTGTTTTTTTCTCACCTGGACATTTCTGGCTACCTGCTCCCACCCACCCCCTGACTTACCCTTTGGCAGCACACTTTGCTGTCTGCCGCTGACTCCTTGTCTCCCTGCAACGCCTGTTCCCTTCACTTCTGTGGATGGGAACTGGCTGGCACTCAAGGTTTATTTTTAGTTTTTTTTTTAACTTCTCTAGGGTGCGGCGCATACCCCGCAACCCCCGACGCCATTATAGCGAACATGGGTGCAAGGGACATCCCTTCAATCACAGCTTACTTTGTTCACTATAATGCTAAAGAATGGTAGAATTGCTTTACATTTTCGGCTGTACATAATTTTGGTAGAGCCGAAATTCGAACAATTCTACCATTTGTTATTTTATTTTTAGCTTTTATAAGGAAGCCGCTGAAAAGAGGTCCTGCACTGGCATATATTCTCAGGATGGTCTTTATTTGCACATGCAACATGAAAATGGTTCACAGTGGCAATGCCTGCATGTATAATTTGCACAGGACTTTGGGTAGACTTAACTTAAAAGGGGCAGTGTTGGCGTATATTAGTAAGAAAACTTCCATACTTGACAGCTTTCTAGAGCATTGAGAATACTAAAGGATAAAAGTTGTTCTAACAAGCAGAAGTAAACACACTGTAAATAAAGAGATTTAGAAACTTTTAGCATGTCCCTTATCTTACATTATTGAAAAAATGTGTTGTGGGAATGTTATACAATATAAGCGTTTAAAATTGTGTCTTTAGCACCTCTGTTAAGGATTGGAAGCCATGCCCCCAATTGCGTGACTCCACCCCCTTTGGTGTTGCATCTTTTCAAATTGTTGAGAGCCGCCAGTGAGGAGCGCACAGCAATCAATGCTTTTGTGCTCCCCCAATTTCTATGTTTTGGAATTACCACAGTGCAGAACCCCCAGTAGGCAGCCCATGCGCATTAAGCAACGCAATCAACAGCATATGTTTGGTGGGGAGGAACTGAGAGGGAGATGAATCATCTCAATTACAGCCAATCCTCACCAAACAGATGAACCTGAATCACACATTCACCCTGAAACACTGTGTGTGCTCAAATGCTGACTGAGGCTAGCAAGAGGCTAATAGGAGGCCTGGCTAGCCCCACCCCATCCCACTCAAAGCCCTGGTAATGGTAAACAGTGTGGGGCCAATTCATGGAATTATCAGTGTAGAAAATAGGGTACTTCCGTGCGCAACTGCACGCAAATCCTTCTTCGTCCATTCATGGACTCGAATGCGCTGTACCTTTCCTGGACTTGTGTCGAGTTCCTGCTGTGAGCCATCGAGGACTTTGTGCGAGATTCCAATCAGAGCGTGGGCGTGGCTTGTGCAAAGGGCTGGGAAGGGGGCGGAACACCAAAAATGGGGAAGAACTTGCGAAAAAGTAGGCAATCCGAGGGACGGCCTGCAGGCAGTCCCTCGCACGTCCACAATTGAGTGGCACGCGATGTATTCATGGATTCGACTGTGCAATGTCTTGGCTAGGTAATGGCCACGCAGGTCCTTCATACGGTCCACCATCCGATGGCAGGCGTAAGTACACTTGCACGTAGAATTTGCAGTGGGGATGCATGTCATATTTCGGGGTGCTTGTACTCAATCGGGGATCCAATGTAATTTAGGGGTGAATGTGAGCAGTCTAGCGGGGTGCAGTAATGTTTTACAGGGGTTAATGTGCGGATTTCCCGAGTTATTGCCGAGCTAAGATTTTTTATACGCACGTAATCGGGGTGCTGGATACAGTTACGGGGGACCCCGCGCAGGGTCCCAGATTCGCAGGCCTGTTTAAGGGGGACCCCATGCACTGGTTGAAGGGTCTGTGTATTTGCACCCAGAGGAGCGTGCAAATGTAGCTGTTCTGGCTGTTTATGCTTTCCTTGTGGGCATGTTGGGTGGCGTCTACCAGGCGAGACTATCGATTATGGTTACTTTGCACTGTAAACTCTATGAATATGTGGGGCACAGATTTTTCTTTCTGTGTGATCTTCTCGGCGCGTGGCGCTTGCAGGATTTCTGTGCACATTTCCATGAATCGGGCCCACAGTGTTTCCAAATTCTACCCTCTGCACTATATCAGGTTTCATTACCGAAACCCTGCCAAATGGGCTGCATTTGCAGGGAGATCATTACTGACATACGAAAGCAGCAACAGGAGATAATTACTGCCACACAAACGTATTAACAGATCAAGTATTACCATTGCAGTATTACTGATGCGGTCATAATGCCAGGGTCGGACTGGGGCATACAATTGTCTGGGGCACCAATGAAGAAGTGGCCCACAGTTGCAAATGGCAATTCATTCCTTTTGTAACAGACTTTAACGAATATTTATTCAGCAACACTGGTCCAAACTATTGCCGCATAGTGAAGTAACTCATCAAACTGGCCCACATTGGCCAAAAAAGTGGCCCACTTTGACCAAAGAATCTAGCCCAGACTAGCATTTTGCGTTTTTGGTTCGGGCATTGCCCGGTTGCCCTATAGGCAGTCCGAGCCTGCATTCCGCATTTCCAAAATGGAGTCAAATGATTAATAACAACAAGTCCAAATCAAGCAGACCTTCGGCTTCCGCATCCTTACTGCATGTGCTAACAGAAAACAAGTTTGCCTGTATTTTCCCATATGCACGACGCAGACTGTACTGCATCTCTTGGCTTGGCTTTAGTTTCTCAAAGGATTTTTACAAAAGATAATTGTACTAATTAGAAACATACAGCGACGTGTGGAAGACACCAGCTGGCCCTTAATCATTAGACGCCGATCCGATTGTTTAAAATCGCATCACGATCTGGAGTGAGCTGTGAACATTTTCCTGAGGATGGCAATTCCAAAACGAGGGTCTTTTCGTTAGATGTACCAGTGGAAGGAGGACCATCTGGTGGTAAGCGAGATTAAACAGTTCGGTTTACCTGCATTGGTAAAACACAGCTATCCAGCAGAGGGCAGCAGTTCCTCTTTTTCTACAATTGTGCTCTAACATTGACTCCTGCGATTGAAAACTGATATTCTTATAATGTCAATGATGCTCGAGCAATTTACAAAGCAGGAAAGATGAAATAATGACTTAAACCTCACAATAAAAATCATAATATATAGCTCAGTAATACAAAGAATGCACTTCCCTCAACTCCTGTGCCCAGGGCGTGGTGGGGGATGGGGTGGAGAGGGGTTTGAGGTGGCCTTGCGTATACCCTCTCTCCCATAGGTAGGGGGCGGTGGGGGATGGGGTGGAGAGGGGTTTGAGGTGGCCTTGCGTATACCCTCTCTCCCATAGGTAGGGGGCGGTGGGGGATGGGGTGGAGAGGGGTTTGAGGTGGCCTTGCGTATACCCTCTCTCCCATAGGTAGGGGGCGGTGAGGGATGGGGTGGAGAGGGGTTTGAGGCGGCCTTGCGTATACCCTCTCCCCCATAGGTAGGGGGCGGTGGGGGATGGGGTGGAGAGGGGTTTGAGGCGGCCTTGCGTATACCCTCTCTCCCATAGGTAGGGGGCGGTGGGGGATGGGGTGGAGAGGGGTTTGAGGCGGCCTTGCGTATACCCTCTCTCCCATAGGTAGGGGGCGGTGGGGGATGGGGTGGAGAGGGGTTTGAGGTGGCCTTGCGTATACCCTCTCTCCCATAGGTAGGGGGCGGTGAGGGATGGGGTGGAGAGGGGTTTGAGGCGGCCTTGCGTATACCCTCTCTCCCATAGGTAGGGGGCGGTGAGGGATGGGGTGGAGAGGGGTTTGAGGTGGCCTTGCGTATACCCTCTCCCCCATAGGTAGGGGGCGGTGGGGGATGGGGTGGAGAGGGGTTTGAGGCGGCCTTGCGTATACCCTCTCTCCCATAGGTAGGGGGCGATGTGCACCACAAAGGTTCTTAAATGATATGAAGGAAAATAGCTGCCTTTTGCACATCAATAAAGAATGTATGTTTCTTTGAACTGAGAAAGCGTCCCAAAGACCATCACTGGATTTGGATTTTGCCTCGTCCTTTGCCTCCCCCTCCCCTCCTATGCTGATCTGTTCTCTCTTGGCACCCTGCACCTAGTCACCCTCTGTCCCTCGGGCCCATGGTCCTGCTCAAACTGCCACCCTTCCGCACTGCCCCCCCCCCGGCCACCCCTTGCACTGTGGCATCTGTACCCATACAGTACCCCCCCACCCCACCCTTTTTCTTCCTGCACTTATCAGACCTGCCCGGTCTGCTGCCTTAAGCTCGGCGCTTGCCACTTGCTGGCTGCACTACTACTTCTGTTGCTTTTATTATTTATTTATTTATTTATTATTTATTCCGTTTCTCTTTTGCTCCGCACTTTCCACTTCTCCCCCCTTCCATGCACTCCCCCCCCCCCCCCTCCCATGCACTTACGCGTTCTCAATGTCACTGGGCCTAGTTGTTTTGTTCTCCCCAGGGGTTGGGCTAGACAGGACACGGTCAGGTGGGGCTTGACCTTTGTTTTGCAATCTACAGTGACTCGTGTTGCTTTGTGGGTAGACTAGACATGGCCAGGAATAATAAAAAACGTATTGCACTAGATTAGTCCCTGACTACTAGCCAAACAATATATTCATGAATAGAATTATTTGATCCAGGGCTCAAGTCGAGGGAACACGCGGGTGGAAGGAGTCCCCCCCCACTTTTTTCAGGCGTCCCCCCACTTTTTTTCAGAGGGCACCTTGAAATGCGAATGTATTGTGACGCCACCTTCAATTGGTATGTTAATGAGTCTTCCCACTTTAATATTAGGACTTGACCCCCGATTTGATCCAACTGTGCATGCTAATTAAACAAGATATTATTTGACATGCATCTCTTTAGAAGCTGTTTATTAGTGTAATCTGTGGGTCACATTTACACTTGCCATTACATTTGAATAGCATAGGGCTCTAAACAGGGCCGTCAGGTACAAATGCCAAGTTCCTACATGAATAGGCAGGAAGTTAATCCCGCTGTCACGTGAGGTTTTAATGGTCATTTTAAATTATTACTGATCACTTTCTCTTCATAAAAACCTTTATGCATAAATATTGGTAACGGAGCAAAACCGAAATTCAATACTTTACACAGGCCCATAGCCCTGTCCTAAAACAGAATACACTTTGTAGTTGCCAGTAGCCATCTACGGCTGTCACTTCAGTTGAACACAAGTGTTGGCAAAGACAACAGTTTTGGCTTTTGTGTAGGCAGTGGATAGGCATTTGCTAGGAACTGCCATGAAATGGTACTACCTATGTATTTATATAATTATTGCACTTTGTTCGTATGTGAGATTAAGCACTGCTCTTTGTACATGGATGGAATCCAATGGGTAGCATTGTTTATACAGCTAACTCATTTTTTCCTCTCGCACTCCGCACCTTCGTAACTTAGCCAAAGGCATGGCCTCACTCCCACACACCTCTGCACTCACATAGGACACAACCACTATTGCACAACACCTCTGCCATAAGAATGAAGCTACCTTTCACGTCAAAACATTTCAAATACAATCCCTCCTGCTTAGTTCATAGGTGACATGGGTGACTAGCAGGGTCTTGGCCACCCTCTTATAACTTTAATGGCCAAAATGCACACATGCATAATAGCACCTCCCAATTTTCCCATATTTTGAACTTTGGTCCTTCCGAGGGTGTTCAACAAACAGCACGTTGGGGGTGAAAGGCAATGCACAAATGCCAAAATGAATGAATGAAAAAATGAATAAGATGACAACAGCTGGTGTGATTATTAGTATGAGTTGAATACTGCACTGCAGACAACATTGAGAACGAAAACCTCAAGTAGCTTTTTGGGCTGAATTTCAACACACATTTATTTGGTGGGTTGGGTTTGGGTTATAATTACTGTGGGGGTATTACAGGGAACCTGCGGGGTCTCCCCCTCATATACTTGCACATATACTTGTGTTGCAAATACATTAAAGAAAAAAGAAATTGAAGTTTTCGTGCTCAATGTTTTTTTTTCATTGTAATCACACCAATCCTGATTATCTAAGTATTTGACATGAGTGCCTGGCATATGCCTATCTATTGCATACACAATCCAAAAATGTTGACTCTGTCAATGCTTGTTTAAACCGGACCTCAGTGCAAGGAACAGAAATAAATGAAGTGTTTGGAGAAACACTTGGTTAAGACATTTTTGTTACACATGTCGCTTAAATAACAGCTGCAATTAAACCATACCTCTCATCTCAAAACTAACAAATAACACTGGCAAGCCAAAGTTTAATATGACTGCTTCATAGATCTACCTCACACAAATCTTGGGAGGTTTTGGACAGGAAGGGCAGATAGCGGGTGGGAATGGAGTAGGGATTAACACGACCATAGGCAACAAACGAGTTGTTAAATAACTAGACACCACCCTCAAGCTATGTGTCCCTCCTCACTGGTCATCTCTCTCCTAGCTGTACTCGTGAAAAAGTTTCAGCTTATAGCCAAAATTAAAAATAGACTTAGGTAAAAACTAATGTTAAAGCTTTCATTTCGGATGCCCTCACTTGCACCAAAACAAGGTTTGAGACTCTGGCTCCAAATGTATAACTGTCTAGGGACTGAGGGAAGTGTAATGCAATAATTATGCAATTCCAGGTGGCGTTGAGAGCCACTAACAGAGGAACACCAGGGTACACCATTTGGTCCCTAAACTCTTTAAAGCAGTATCATTTTAAGGGTGTGAACTTCATCACTTATAAGCACTCCAATTTTTGCAGTTATGTGAGGGTGAGATTACATTATTTGACCAGGATCACACACTTTGGTGGAACAGTGAAGCCGGGATTTTAACACTCTTTGTAATTTAGGCACTTGGCCACATACCTTCCAAGCTTTTTTGGTACAATTGTTATGTTTTGGATGCCAAGGCATACAAGAATACTGTCTTATAGAGTATTCTTGAAACGTGCATTTTAAGCAACATGACAACATGTAAATCTTTCCAGCAACATAATAAGCCAACATATAATTGTAAGTCTATTTTCCAGGTTCTTTCAGCACTTTAAGACACACAATAAAAGAAGCTGTTTAATAAACTGTGTTATGCATGATGTGAAGAACATTCAACTGAAGAGGCCCCTGAGGGACCCTCGGATGTGGAAACAAGGCACAATCACCACACATGAATGGATACGCCAGGCACGAGGTTCTGTTCCCAAAATCTAGGGTTTATTGCAATACAAAATTAGTCCCAGTTGGCCAAATGGTCCCACGCCCCGCAACGTGTGTCTAACAGACCTCGGGGGACGCAAGAGCATGAGAGACGTACATCAGTTACATATATACAAAAAGAGCACCTTCCAATCAGCAATGACACAGTATGACACATTCGATGCCGCAACCAATTCATTTCCCTTTGAATTAGAGGTGATGATTGACTATTGTGACAAATATGACACCTTAGACCACCATATCTAGTAACGGGTTGCAATCTCCAATTTTACAGACACCATTCTTTATTTGCGAGAACACAGCATTTCTGTTTTCATGGGCAAGCTGCGCGTAGGAGACTGGCACATACCAGGCCTCACTATCTCTTTCGATTCTCGCTCTAGAGGTCAGCCCGCTCTCCGGGGCCTCACTGTGCTCAGAAAGGGGGGCCGTAAAGAAGAACATAATTCAACTCTTTAAATGCTAGTTTCATACATTGCTATTCTTTCAGGAGACTCGCTGGCATTCGTGTACTGATTAAAATGCCTTGCTTCCTGCCTTCAAGGATATGTGAGGGAGGGAATCGGGCATTTCTGTCTGGCATTCCAGTGTAATGTTTCAACATGTTTCTTAGCCTTGGGTCATTGAAGCAAAATAATATCTACAGCAAAGCAGTTTTACATGAGGCAAAGTGGCAACGTTAGAGAGAGCAGAGAGAAAACAAAATGGCGATTCTGGTCATCTTAAAATGGCCTCACTCTAGTTGAACTAATTGCTACGTAATAACTAATGAGTATATATTCCTAACACTTTAAATGAGGCGATTGGTCTTCGGCCAACCAATGAATCATGCATTTCCTTCCGCCCAAGGGGTGTTTAGTATTTCTGGACTGACAAACCCTCCTCTGGCCGTATGCCAAATGCCTCATCCATACATTGCATCCTCCTCTGACCAAGTATTTGGATCAGATTCGGAATCTGATTCAAATTCTGACTCGTATACACTTGTTGTCTCCTCCTTATTATTATCAATGTCGTGACGTTCTGATGTACGATTTATAGAAACTCATACCGAGTAGTGAAGATATTGAGAACCAGGAAGTCCCTACGGTATGGCCTTTCCTCTAATGCCTACACATTTCTTCTTGTTGGTCGCTTAGGAGACGAGAGCGCGTGAGGAGGAGAGCGAGACGGACGGTTTATCTTGGGCGTACTGAAGAGTGAGGAAGAAAAGAAAAACAGCTGAGTGGGAAGCGGGCCTGTGTGTGTGAAAACGCCCAGGAGTGGGAAGCTGGTCGAAGCGAGATATCACTGTTTGATTCCGGAGCGCTACTCCCCGACAAACAAGGCCGTATGATTCCGAGGAAAGGGAAACTGACAAGGTGAACATCTCGCCGAAGCCGATGCGAAGTCAGTTTCAGCCGTCAGCTGTTGCAACCAAGTCTGACTGAAATCACGCACTCGGAGGTGAGTGAGCGACTGAGAGAGAGAGAGAGGGGAAAACTCTACCGCTTTACTCGCACGCAGATTGAGTACAGAATAGGCGACCGTTGTCGCTCGATAGATTGTATTGAAGTTGGCGCCGTTGCGCTTTTGGCTAGAGACATTAGTACGGTCAACCAAGTTGAAAGGTTTATAGAAGTTAAATACGCGCCGTTGCGCACTCAATTACTAGGGAAAGGAAAAAGGGAAGCTGAAGACCACTACTATCAAAGACTGTATCAGTACTCACTAACAAGAAGCCATGTATCCAAACAAAAAGAGTTGAGCAAGAGAGAGAAAAGGAAAGATAAAGAGTTAGCAATCAAGACAAAGAAAGGAAAGAAGAATAGCTCAAAGGAGGATATAATAGAAAAGAAATATATATATATTATATATTCCCGAGTGGAGATCATAAAGACAAAATAAAGAGAAATAAGAAAAGGGAACCGTTGAGAAGGAGAACTATATTCTTTCATCTGAAGTTTGAAACTATACAAAGAAGAAAACTAAAGACTCTTACCTGATCTGTTGTCAAAACCTCCATCTACGTGAAGCTTGAAGTCCTCAAGAGAAAGTGTATCCTTTTCAGTACCTAGAGAGAAAGAGAAAGAAAGTACATATTAAGATAATAAAAGAATTGGATTCTTGTTGTAATCCAAACAACCTACGTATTGGCTGTGAGTATCATTCATGTCTTAAAGGCCATCCTCACAATTGGTGTCAGAAGTGGGATAGGAGAACGCTATGGAGGACCTTATTAAAACCCTAAGTGAGGGACAACAATTATTACAACAGGCCTTGCAATTACAGACTCAGCAGGCCCAAGCAGACAGACTAGCATTTCAACAAGCCTTACAAATGCAGCAAGCACAACTACTTGAGGTTACCAATACCAGGAACAACACTCCAGTGCCTACCTCTGTGTTACAAAAATATTCAACAGGAGAAGACCCTGCACATTTTTTTGTGAATTTTGAAAGAGTTGCTCGAAATGCACAGTGGCCAGCCGAGAGATGGTGCCATTACATCGCACCATTGATGACCGGGGAAATGCAGTCAGCTTATCAAACCGCCAACCCAACAGGAGACACCACGTATGGAGATATGAAGAAAGTAGTGTTAGAGAGGATGGGGCACGATGAAGAAACGTATCGCATCAAATTCAGAGACATCAAGTTGGGTGGAGAGGAAACTCCTAGACAGTTGTACTACAGAGTTAAAGAACTGGCAGAGAAATGGTTACAGCCCACTGTGTCCTCTCCAAATGAAATAACGGAGAAAGTGATATTAGAACAATTTATTGAGGCTCTTCCCGGACCTGTTCAGAGATGGGTTAAACAACACCATAGACTATCTTTAAGGGAAGCAGTAGATGTGGCTTCAGCCTATCAAAAAGCTGGACAGGGTCGGATAATGACATATCCGACAGCTAACAAGTTACATCACCCTGTGACCAAAGCTATGCCTCAATCGAGATGGCCAAATTCTATGTTGAAGAAACCTGAAGGAGAAGTTTTACGGTCTCGACCAAACAGTGAGGGCCCTAGCAATTATCGTCCTTTTACATCCACAGTTCGAGGCCCTCAGTGTTTTGATTGCGGTGAATGGGGTCATCTTGCTAGGTTCTGTCCAAAGAAAGCAAAAACGGAACCAATGGATGTGGGGGCCTTCGACTCCTTGAAAGAAAGTGAATATTTGGAACATCTACCTGGAAAACAACCTCAGTACCTGTATACTTGTGATGCGGAAGTGGATGGAAAGCCGACAACTGCATTGATCGACTCCGGGAGTCTACAGACCGCTATAACACAAGATTTGGTAGGTGAAGCTTATCGTTCTTCTGGGGAAATTCCAATACGATGTGTGCATGGGGATGTAAAATCTTACCCGTCAAAGAATATCCAGATTAAGCTAGGCGGGGAGACCATGGGGGTGAAAGCAGCAATTCTCCCCAATCTACCAAAGCCATTATTAGTTGGGTCCGATATACCTGAGTTACCTAAATTAATACATAAAATTGAGAAGAGCTGGTGGGAAAGTGCCCCTTTCTTTGAAGAAGAAATCGACCCACCAACCAATAAAGCATTTAAGAGTAAAAAGTTAAAGAAACTTCAGAAAGAAGAATGGAAGAGTAAGAATGTACTTCCCGTAGCAGTGGACTGGAAGATAGAGGAAGATGGTGATAGTTTCAGGACTGCTCAAGATCTAGACCCCTTACTTCAGTATGCCAGGGAACGAGCTTTGGAAGATCCCAAGGGTCAAGGTCCACATTTCATCAAAGAGAAAGGGTTGTTATACAGAGTGAGTAAATCCCGGACTGGGGATGAGTTGAAGCAACTTGTAGTTCCTCAGAAATATTATCCAACAGTACTAGAAGTCGCTCACGTACAAGTTGGGGAGGGACACCTCGGAACAGAGAAAACTACTAAGAACATTTTGGACAGATTTTACTGGCCCGGGGTTTATCAACAAGTATTTAGATTTTGTCAAGCCTGTGAAGACTGTCAGAAGAAGAATAGGGCCAACGTAAAGAAAGCTCCGCTACAACCAATGCCCCTAGTACAAGAACCATTCAGCAGAATTGGTATCGATATTGTCGGACCTATTGATCCTACGAGAAGAGGTCATAAATACATCCTTGTTGTGGTAGACTATGCCACTCGTTACCCAGAAGCTTTCCCCTTAAAGGCCACTAATATACAACAGATATGTGACGTATTAATCCCTTTTATAGGTCGAGTAGGGATTCCCCGAGAAATTGTTACAGACCGAGGAACAAACTTTATGTCCAGTGTGATGAAACAAGTCTGCAATTCATTAAAGATAGAACATCTGAAGACAGCAGTATACCATCCACAAACGGATGGGTTAGTAGAACGCTATAACCAGACTATCAAGCAGATGATTCGGAAAACAACCTCACCAGAAGACAAAGACTGGGACCGAGTATTACCGTGGATACTAATGACCCTCAGAAATACTCCACAATCTTCCACAGGCTTCTCACCCTTCGAATTATGTTTGGAAGACCCGTGAGGAGTTTGTTAGACGTGTTGAAAGAAAATTGGGAGGAACAACCAGAACAGGAGTTGTCCCTAACTGAATATGCCTCACAGCTGCAGGAACGAATAGAAAAACTACGGGTTGTAGCAAGAGACAATCTTCTCCAAGCTCAGTTGAACCAAGAGAAGTATTACAACCAGAAAGCCCAACTTCGTACCTTTAAGAAAGGAGATCAGGTTCTAATCTTAATGCCCACATCAGACAACAAGATGTTAGCCAGTTGGAAGGGGCCTTTCGAGATCCAAGAAGTTCTGGGACCCTTAACATATAAAGTGAAGCAACACGGTAGTAGACTCCTGTGTCAGACGTATCATGTGAATTTGCTTAAGAAGTGGATTCCACCAATACGGAACGTTGCTATGATCACTAACGATGTACCGTTAGAAGGAAACTTTCCCCAGATAAAAGAGAAAATAGGTGTCGAAGGGTTAAATATCAACATGGAGTTAACGGTACTACAGAAATCTGAGCTGTCTCATCTGTTACAAGATTTTGATGACATATTCTCTTCCCTTCCAGGAAGAACTAGTCTAACATACCATCATATAGAAACTAAACCAGGGTCTGTAGTAAGACTCAGACCTTATCGGATACCTGAGTCAAAAGTAAAAGCCATCAACCAGGAAGTTCAAGAAATGCTAGATTTAGGAATCATCGAACCATCATTTAGCGACTGGAGTTCCCCAGTAGTCCTGGTCCCGAAGCCAGATGGTAGTGTAAGATTCTGCATGGACTTTCGGAAATTGAATGAAATTTCTAAATTTGACGCTTATCCGATGCCACGCATCGATGATCTCTTAAATAATCTAGGGAAAGCCAAGTTCCTGACTACCATCGATCTGACCAAGGGCTATTGGCAGGTACCATTATCAGCAGCCGACAAAGAGAAAACAGCCTTCGCTACACCGACCGGACTCTACCAGTTTACGGTATTACCCTTTGGCCTACATGGCGCACCAGCAACCTTTCAAAGGTTGATGAATCATTTGATAAAAGGACATGAACGATATGTTGGTGCATATCTGGACGACATCATTATATATAGTAACACCTGGCAAGAACATATGATTCATCTAAGAAAGCTGCTCGTAACACTAAAAGGTGCTGGTTTACATGTAAACCCTAAGAAAACTCATATAGCTGAGTTCCATACGAAGTATTTAGGATATTATGTTGGACAAGGGATAATTAAACCCCAAGAGGAGAAAGTAAAGGCCATCAAAGAATTGAAGTTCCCGGAAAATCCAAAACAAATACGGGCCTTCCTTGGTTTTGTGGGGTATTACAGAAGATTTATTCCACACTTTTCTACTTTGGCTACTCCACTAACAAATCTGTTGAGGAAACCCTCCTTACCAAAGAAGGAGTGGCAGAATACTGAAGCTATGGAAGCCTTTAATGCTTTAAAAAAAGCTCTCACCAGTAAGGCAATGTTACAATGCCCTGATTTTGAATCCCCATTTGTTCTTCAGACGGATGCTTCAGGAACGGGACTTGGGGCAGTCCTTCTCCAGAATCAAGGGAACGGCGAAAGACCTGTGCTGTTCATCAGTCGTAAGTTATTACCTCACGAACTCAACTATCCAACAATAGAAAAGGAATGTTTAGCTGTTAAGTGGGCCATTGATGCTCTTAGATACTATCTGCTGGGACGTGAATTTACTCTAATAACGGATCATGCACCGTTGGTATGGTTAGCACGTAACAAGGACTCAAATCAAAGAGTACTAAGGTGGTTCCTTTCCCTCCAGCCCTTCTCTTTCAAAACTGTTCACAATCCTGGGAAGTTGCTGTCACAAGCCGATTATTTATCCAGGGCACAAACCCTTCCCGAACGTAAGGGTTTAGTAGAGGGGGTGTGACGTTCTGATGTACGATTTATAGAAACTCATACCGAGTAGTGAAGATATTGAGAACCAGGAAGTCCCTACGGTATGGCCTTTCCTCTAATGCCTACACATTTCTTCTTGTTGGTCGCTTAGGAGACGAGAGCGCATGAGGAGGAGAGCGAGACGGATGGTTTATCTTGGGCGTACTGAAGAGTGAGGAAGAAAAGAAAAACAGCTGAGTGGGAAGCGGGCCTGTGTGTGTGAAAACGCCCAGGAGTGGGAAGCTGGTCGAAGCGAGATATCACTGTTTGATTCCGGAGCGCTACTCCCCGACAACCAAGGCCGTATGATTCCGAGGAAAGGGAAACTGACAAGGTGAACATCTCGCCGAAGCCGATGCGAAGTCAGTTTCAGCCATCAGCTGTTGCAACCAAGTCTGACTGAAATCACGCACTCGGAGGTGAGTGAGCGACTGAGAGAGAGAGAGAGGGGAAAACTCTACCGCTTTACTCGCACGCAGATTGAGTACAGAATAGGCGACCGTTGTCGCTCGATAGATTGTATTGAAGTTGGCGCCGTTGCGCTTTTGGCTAGAGACATTAGTACGGTCAACCAAGTTGAAAGGTTTATAGAAGTTAAATACGCGCCGTTGCGCACTCAATTACTAGGGAAAGGAAAAAGGGAAGCTGAAGACCACTACTATCAAAGACTGTATCAGTACTCACTAACAAGAAGCCATGTATCCAAACAAAAAGAGTTGAGCAAGAGAGAGAAAAGGAAAGATAAAGAGTTAGCAATCAAGACAAAGAAAGGAAAGAAGAATAGCTCAAAGGAGGATATAATAGAAAAGAAATATATATATATTATATATTCCCGAGTGGAGATCATAAAGACAAAATAAAGAGAAATAAGAAAAGGGAACCGTTGAGAAGGAGAACTATATTCTTTCATCTGAAGTTTGAAACTATACAAAGAAGAAAACTAAAGACTCTTACCTGATCTGTTGTCAAAACCTCCATCTACGTGAAGCTTGAAGTCCTCAAGAGAAAGTGTATCCTTTTCAGTACCTAGAGAGAAAGAGAAAGAAAGTACATATTAAGATAATAAAAGAATTGGATTCTTGTTGTAATCCAAACAACCTACGTATTGGCTCTGAGTATCATTCATGTCTTAAAGGCCATCCTCACACTACAGCAAAGCAGTTTTACATGAGGCAAAGTGGCAACGTTAGAGAGAGCAGAGAGAAAACAAAATGGCGATTCTGGTCATCTTAAAATGGCCTCACTCTAGTTGAACTAATTGCTACATAATAACTAATGAGTATATATTCCTAACACTTTAAATGAGGCGATTGGTCTTCGGCCAACCAATGAATCATGCATTTCCTTCCGCCCAAGGGGTGTTTAGTATTTCTGGACTGACAAACCCTCCTCTGGCCGTATGCCAAATGCCTCATCCATACATTGCATCCTCCTCTGACCAAGTATTTGGATCAGATTCGGAATCTGATTCAAATTCTGACTCGTATACACTTGTTGTCTCCTCCTTATTATTATCAATGTCGATTGCCATGAATTCTTTAATGGTTTTAGATTCATTACTATTGTGAGTGCTTGATTTAGTAATGTTTTTTCGTTCCATCATTTGTACACATTCTTCACTAATTTCAGTACATACTATAGGGAGACAATATATGCAACAACAACATGTCACGAATATTCCTAGGATTGCTACTAGAATTGCAAATAGCTTCCATCCCCAGGACCGTAACACTTCCCAAAACCAGGAGCTTATGTTCAATTCCCAGCCTCCTTCGGGGGGGGTGGAGATCCGAACTTAATACATGCAATTTTCTTATTGCCTCAAAAATCGTGGCTGAGGAGTCACTTACAAATACGCAACACGCTGATCCCACGATTTTGCAAACACCGCCGCGATCAACTAAGATTATATCAAGGGCCATTCTATTTTTCAGTGACATCAATCTAATTCCTTTCTCTTCAAGAGTCATATTATATAATATATCAGTGGTTCTATTTATTGTTTCTTCCAATATCCTAGACAGTCGTCTTATGTTATAAGAGTTTATCGCCTGGCCCCAAAATGGTATGAATGATTTTGCTATGTCCCCTACAATGAACCCATCTTCAATATTATTGCGAGGTCGTGATCTGGTCAATTTGGTTATGTCTGATGTTTTTAAAAGAAACACCCCAGGAAACAGAAATCCCAAATAACATGTGCCTCTCCAGTTCCTAGGTAACCAAGGGTATGCTTTTTCTCCACATGTGAAATACACAGGATCTCCCACATATATTGGTTCCACTTCTTTATCAAGGAATGCTATGTTCCTGCTTCTGGTAAATGTTCCTACCTGGAAAGAACCCTTTTTCTTTAAACAGAATGGGACAGAATGAGGGTCATAATTCGCTGTATATTAAGGGGGTTCCACATCCTTATTCCCTTGTGGGTTCATGTGGAACATGATCAGAGACGTTTTATAAGGTACAGACAATCGATCCTGTGGCATTATTGCTAGTGTAATTAATCGTCTTTTATGGAACATGGAGCAACCCACCGGTTTCATAATCACTTCCTCGAATTCATTCATGTTTGTTTTATCTAGTTGTCCAGTTTCACTTTCGTTCCATTTCCCATAGTATAAGGCACTTAGAGAAGCATAACATGCAGAAGTTAAGGGCAGGGGCTGTACATACCATCCTATTCCCTGACCACCATGCTGCGGCAGGTGGGCACAAACCCAACAATTATTTTTTCTTAGGATTGAGTGTGTCATATTCATTATTAACAGCAATGTGTTGTTCCCATATCCTTCCCTATGTTTCTCTTCCATTGGGGTGCAAGGTATAGGAAATCACATGGACTGGGCTTTCCGTTGTGGAAATGTTCATAATAGGCAAAAGTACTTCAAGAGGGTGCGTTTCTTCTAGGTACCATAATGCTGATATGGTCAATATTGGGGCTAATATACTCATTATACACATTATTATGGTTAGACCCAACATACAATTCTTTCGACCATGTCCTTTTTTCACCTTACTATGTACTGCGTTTAACTCGCTATCAGCATTGGTGCAGGAGGGGGCATTTGCTGGTTCTAACATTCTTCTCTCGTCCTTCTTCTTCTGCTGTGCTTGTCGTGAATATCTTTTTGTTCATGTACTTCTCAGGCTGTTGAAAGAGTTCAATCAATGTCTACAGTCTTCCTATGCCAGTTTGCTATCTGCCTGGATTGCTTATTCATTTGGCAAGGCCTGTGTGCATTTTGCACATTGCTCTAGAATTTCAGAGCAGCTGCCTTTGTACCACGTGCGCCCCGCTTGTTCGCTCGGGTTCCTGACACATGGATTTAGCACCAAGGAGTTGCGTTTGGTGAGCTGTCTGACTTGCACAACTCTTACGCCACCCTCCCCTAGGCCTCCGGTTCCCACTTCAATCAAAAATAGGAAACAGAGGCAAGAAAATCACAAAGAGATGAAAATGTGATCACTCCTTTTTTCTGCTTCGCGGGTTGTACAGATTTGCTCCTGGTATCGTGTGATCGACAAATAGTGCGGGTGCACTTCTGGTCTCAAGCTTCGTAGTTTCTGATCAGTACCCAGGTTCCTGGCTCCAATACATGTCCTGGGCCAGTGTAGCTCACCGGTAATGCCTCCTGCACCTGCTGATGAATCAAACGCAGTTTTTTTACTAACAAATTACAAAAAATGCTGAGTACAGGGTATTCTACCTCTCTCATTCTCTTCAGCTGAGGTGCACACCACACATTCGCCGGTCCCCCCATTATGATTTCATATGGAGAGAGCCCAGTTCTGGCCTGCACTGATGTTCGCATACACAGTAACGCTATTGGTAATGCATCTACCCAACTTAATTTGCTGCCTGCACAGATCTTACTGATTTTGGACTTCAAGATTCCGTTGTGGCGTTCAATAAGACCGGCCGACATCGGATGTCTCGAACAATGGAATCGTTTATCGATCTGTAACCCTGCACAAATCTGCAGTATCACTGCACCTACAAAATGCAGACCATTGTCCGACCATATGACACGAGGCAGACCGAAGCAAGAGAAATACTCTTTCAGCATTACTTTCGCTGAGCTCATGGCTGTGCAGTCTTTCAATGGATATGCTTCCACCCATTTGCTAAATGCACATATGATCACCAAACCATACTTCAGATTTTGGCATCTCTCCATTTCTATGAAGTCAAAGTGAATCACTTCGAATGGCATAGAGGAAGGTCCAAAACTTCCTGTTGGAGTCACCGTTCCCTTTCCCACATTGTGCTGTAGGCATGTAATGCAGTTTTGTACCAGCCTCTCTGCATTCGTTTTTATAAGTGGATTTTCCCAGACCGTGGCTAAATGTTGGACTATTTTCTTCGCACAGATGTGTGTGGGACTGTGAGCCATTGTAACCATTGTGTTTACATACGCATTTGGCAGCATCCAATTCCCACTTTTCTTGTCCACCCAACAACCCTCCAAATCCAGTTCTGCAGAGCCCTTGGCCCATCCCTGTATTTCGTCGGCGGTAGCTTCGCCTGCATCTCTTTAACAGTTGCAATTCCATTCTCTATCATGCAGGGCACTTCCTCCGACTGTACTGTCAACATTTTTGTATTCAAATCAGTGGCAGTCTGTTTCGCAATTTTGTCTGCAAATGCGTTTCCTTCTCCCACTTTACATGTCACCTTTTTATGCGCCTCGCATTTCACTATTGCCAGGTGCTTTGGACACGTAAGTGCAGACAGTAATCGTACAATCAGAAGGCCATGTTGAATTCTAGCCCCATGGGATGTTAAGAAACCTCTCTCAGCCCATAATCGGCCAAAATTATGAACTACGCCAAAGGCGTACTGGCTATCAGTATAGATATTCACGCTTAAGTTCTCCGAAATTTCACAAGCTCTTGTTATAGCAATTATCTCTGCTGCTTGGGCAGAGTTATAAGGAATTCTTTTACTCTCCACAACACTTTTTATTGTCGTAACAGCGTATGCGGCAGTTGATGTGCCGTCAGGTAGTTTAAAACAGGAGCCGTCACAAAACAGTTCCCCTTCTGGTTGTTTTAGGGGTATATCACTTAAATCAATTCTCCCTTTTGTTTCTTCCTCAGTAACCATTAAGCAATCATGGGGAGGCAATTCAGTCCCACCAATGTTTTCCCCTGGCGTTGGCATTAATTCTTCTGGATTCAAAGCTCTACACCTCATAATTTGGATGTGGGGCGCGAACAATACAATTTCATATCTAGTCAATCTAGCAGAAGTGAGGTGTTGCGTCTGCGTTCTATTGAGTAGAACATCTATGGCATGTGGCACCATTAAAATTAAAGTGTGCCCCAATACCATCCCTTCTGTTTGTTTCACTGACGCAGCAGCCACTGCAACAGCTCGCAAACATCATGGTAGTGCGCGTGCTACAGGGTCCAGCGCAGAAGAAAAATAACCGCACAGCCTATTTCTTCCACCTTGTTCCTGTGTTAAAACAGACAACGCGGATCCTTCGTTCTCATGCACAGTCTAAAAACCTTTTCATAATTCGGTGTGCCCAAAACTGGAGCAGAACTCAAAATGGTTTTTAGTGAATCAAATGCTTTCTGACATTCTTCATTCCACTGCAAAGGCATCACAGCATCCTTTTTTGTCAATTCCACCATTGGTTTCACAATCAAAGCAAAGTTTATAATCCATTGACGGCAATATGAAGCCATACCTTTTATCGCTCTCACTCCTTTCTGTGTCGTTGGAATAGGCATACCAGAAATGCTTTCTCTCCTCTCCTGTGTTAATCTTCTCCCTTCCTTTGAAAGTAGGTAACCCAAATAAGCTACTTCCTTCTGACAGTACTGGAATTTCTTTAGGCTTGCTTTATGTCCATGTGTAGCCAGATGAGTCAATAATAGAACAGTACCTTTTTTACATATCTCTTCTGTGTCAGCAGCGATTAGTAAATCGTCAATGTATTGTAACAACACACAGTCTGCTGGTAATTCTAACATGTCTAGCTGTTCTTTCAATGCCCTACTGTATATGCTCTGACTTTCAGTATAGCCTTGTGGAATGCGTGTAAATGTGAATGACAACACTAAAGTATTCTGCCGAGGCAGGGATCATTGTCAAAATCGTAGTGACGTCTGCCACTTACGGGAATTGGGGATCTACTACTTTGTTCAGTGCACGGAGATCAATTATGAAACGGTACGGTACCTCATTACCTCCTTTCTTGTACACCGGAAGAATGGGGCTGTTACATACACTACCTGTAATTTCTTCAATCACTCCCAATTTTACTAAATCAGAAACAATACTATTCAATCCTTTTTCTCCTTCTGCTGAAATTTTATACTGCGGAATACGCAGTAGCGTTACTACTTCTTTTAACGCAATTTGTATTGGCTCTATTTCCAAGCATCCCACATCATTGTCATTCACGGCCCAAATGCAAGTTGGTATCTCACTCAATTCCCCTGTTAAAGGTTTCGTCACAAATTCAGAAGTCGGCCTTGTCTGGGGAGAAATAGTCAAATATACCCCATCTGATGTACAATGGATAACTGCGCTTAGTTTTTTCAATAGATTTAATCCTAAAAGATTTTCCCCACAATGCTCTGTTAAAAGAAATGGACAATGTTCACTAAAAGGCCCTATTGTCACTGATACTGATTTGGACTCGGGGTTTATTACTGGGGTACCTGTGAACCCTGCTGAGATATTCTGTCACCCTGACAGAGGTATGTCTGGAACCAAGTGATGATCTATCGAGCACTTTTGTGCCCCCGTTTCTACAAGGAATCTATGCTCTTCATTCCCGATTTTCATCTCTACGTAGGGTCCTTTCGGATTCACGGGAATTGACACAAGTTCCGACCCCTGTCCTGGGCTGTCCTATTGGGGTAACAACACATCATCTGAAGTGTAATCACCACTGTTATTATAGTATGCACCTGTCTGAGTATCAAAAATGTTCCCCCCTCTTCCTCTATTACCAGTTTGTATACCTTGCTGATTTTGACTTTGAGTAGGAGTAATTTGATTCGGAGCCTGACCTTGATTCTGTGCACCATTCCCTTGATTACTTTGGTGTTGTGACATCTGATTTCTGTTGTGACCATTTGTTACCGGGTGCCCTCTTTGAGGCCTTCTCTGACTATATCTGCCTCTATTTTGCAAATGCTGACATTGTGCCCGCCAGTGTCCTTCCTCTCTGCAATATGCACATTGGTTTAATCCCAAAGGTCCTCCATGCATATTCAAATTTCCCCTTCTTTGTGCATTTCCCCTTCCCCTGTTGTGTCCTGCTACCTGCTGGAGTAACACCTGTGTTTTCAAATTTGTTCTGTCCTTCGCTTCTCTTTCCTTTTCAGTATTTGCCCGGTTCTCATAATGTTGGGCCATGTGTAATACTTCTCCTAGCGTTTTTGCTTGCTATGCACTTTCTGATGTCATTATCAAATTTTGAATCGGGAGTATTAATCCCCTCACATATTTATCCACAAATAACTTTTTCCTGCTTCCGTACTCACATCCTGCCCACTGAAATCTGTAAATGCTTCTTCAAATCTGTTGAAATAATCTGTGGCCAACGCGTCTTTACCTTGAACACACGCAGTCATCTTGTCCCATTGAATTCTTTTCTCTGGGACCAATTCTTTCAATTTCTGCACTATTTGTGCCGGTAATGCTAACATATTCACCCCTGGCTGTGCACCCACCTCTTTATTTTTATCCTCCAGTATTAAATTTGCCCACATGGCGCCATCAACTACCTTTCTTATTCATTTCCATATGTCTGCTGGCAAAATCACGGGGAATATTAGATCTATGTCACCCATAGTGAATACCGAGGACTGTAATAAAGACTACACTTCTTTATAAAAACCCAATGGATTTTTCCGTATGTCAGGGATTGTTTGTTTTATATTATTCACTTCCTGTCTAGAGAAGGGAACATGCACATATTGGGCTGTGTAATGTGCTGGGACTACCACATTTGGCGCATTGCCTACTGCGGGAGTCTCTACCTTCGGTACAAAAGTAGGGGGCACTTCTCTCATGGGGAAAGCCACACTCACTATTACTCCCTCTTCCCTCATATGCAACAATATTCCCAGGTCAAGGGATAAAGCTGTCTCTCCTGCTCCCCGTTCCATTGCTCTCTTATATACCGCCAACAATTCAGGAGGGCTCACCTTTTCCTTGCTTATATCTTTGTTTATGAAATATTCAACCATTGTCTGTAACGCTCTCCTTTTTTCAAATATTCCATGTGTTTCCATTGTGGGAATACTGGGATCTGAAATCCATTTTAGTGCCTCCCGCATACATACTTTTAGCTCCGCACCAATTTGCACTGCTGGTGTCAAGAATCGCTGCTGTCTACCCCTCTCAATATTTTTTCTCCTATTCCCCGGTGTGGCGAGTACTTCAGAATATTCTTCATCCAGTTAATTCTTTATTTCAAACAGTCGCTTCACATGTTCTTCTATTTCCTCATCTCTCCCTATACAACGGGCTAATGCATTTAAATCCAACAATCGTTGCAGTGGTAACTTCCCAATTAACTTTTTCCATTGTCCCGACAAATATTCCCCCATGCATTCCAACAATACCTGTCTTTCATTGTTTCTTCTGAAGTCATATAGTGACGCTAGCGTGGATGCCCCATCATTCTCTTCTATATACATTTCTGCCTGTTCTTGCAGCTCACGCTTTCTCTCCTTGCTGATCGCGCTGCGAGTCACTCTCATACATTAATTTTGCTCAATTCCACTCATGGGAGGGGCGGTCGGAACAGTGGCACCCTCTTGGTCGTGCGGTGCGGAGGGGGCAGTGAGAGTGGGAGGTATCTGTTGGGGCTATGGTAATTGCGAAACACTCTGAGCTGGCTGGCTAGTGGGCAGTGCAGTTACTGATGTAGTCTGTGCCTGTGCTGGGATTGGGAAGGGCTGAGCAACGGGAGGGGGTTGAGCGGCAGCTACTGATGTAGTCTTTTTAGTCTCACTCCTCGGGCCCTGTTTTGTTTCAGTTAAAATTGTGTTTATTAATTCGTCTGATGAGTGTAACTCTCTTTGTGGATATATTTTTTCTATGTTTAATTCATCGCGCCGCCTTGTCTTTCTCAATCTATTACTCCACTCCTCCTCCTCCTTCTCCTCAGCTTTCTCTGTTTTTGACTTATGCCTGCGCGCATATTTCTCTCTACTTCTAAATCGGATCATTGCTTCCCTCCTCCAGTCCCTAAGGATATCAAGTGCCCCAGGGCATGCTCTCTTTCTTATCAAAACCTTTTCCAGGTTATCTATCCGGTCCATCTCAAAACTCCCATTCCTCGGCCACTGAAGGTCTGTCTGCTTTCTGGCTTGTTTATCCCAAGTTTCACAAAACATTATCGCTTCCATACCATACTTTATATACATATCATAAGCCGGCGTTCCCCCCGGAGGCGCTACCTGGCCAGTTTCTAAAGATTGTTCGCCGCAGTGAAAAATACAGCTAAGGTGGACAATACCCCAGGCATGTTTTAACCTTACCCTTGGCTAATCAAACTTACTCTGGGTGTTTGATTTTGCAAAATCAACTCTCAACCAATATCAGGATTACTTTCGAATCGGGGCACGACTCATCTGATTAATCAATTTGTCTTTTCAAGACACAATTTGTCCGTATACTGACGCAACCAATGACGTTGTGTCTGCGTATCTCGGCTCTGCCTCGTTTCGGGACCCTCGCCCCCTTATTCACTGGCCAGGGACGTCGATCCGGGATCAGCTGTGTGCAGATCTGCAAAGGAGTCTCTCATCGCTTTCGCAGGGGCGCCCCGAACGCCTTGATCGCTCCCGTCCTCGCCGTTCTTACCGCCTTCCTTATTTTGCAACGTACACGATGGAACAAGTGGGGAAGGGTCCCTATTCGGGCGCCATCTTGAAGAGGCCCCTGAAGGACCCTCGGATGTGGAAACAGGGCACAATCACCACACACAAATGGATACGCCAGACACGAGGTTCTGTTCCCAAAATCTAGGGTTTATTGCAATACAAAATTAGTCCCAGTTGGCCAAATGGTCCCACGCCCCGCGACGTGTGTCTAACAGACCTCGGGGGACGCAAGAGCATGAGAGACGTAAATCAATTACATATATACAAAAAGAGCACCTTCCAATCAGCAATGACACAGTATGACACATTCAATGCTGCCCCCAATTCATTTCCTTTGAATTAGAGGCGATGATTGACCATTGTGACAAATATGACACCTTATCTATTAACGGGTTGCAATCTCCAATTTTACAGACACCATTCTTTATTTGCGAGAACACAGCGTTTCTGTTTTCATGGGCAAGCTGCACGTAGGAGACTGGCACATACCAGGCCTCACTATCTCTTAGTTTTGATTCTCGCTCTAGAGGTCAGCCCGCTCTCCGGGGCCTCACTGTGCTCAGAAAGGGGGGCCGTAAAGAAGAACATAATTCAACTCTTTAAATGCTAGTTTCATACATTGCTATTCTTTCAGGAAACTCACTGGCATTCGTGTACTGATTAAAATGCCTTGCTCCCTGCCTTCAAGGATATGTGAGGGAGGAATCGGGCATTTCTGTCTGGCTTTCCAGTGTAATGTTTCAACATGTTTCTTAGCCTTGGGTCATTGAGGCGTAATAATATCTACAGCAAAGCAGTTTTACATGAGGCAAAGTGGCAACGTTAGAGAGAGCAGAGAGAAAACAAAATGGCGATTCTGGTCATCTTAAAATGGCCTCACTCTAGTTGAACTAATAGCTACGTAATAACTGAGTATATATTCCTAACACTGTAAATGAGGCGATTGGTCTTCGGCCAACCAATTAATCATGCATTTCCTTCCACCCAAGGGGTGTTTAGTATTTCTGGACTGACACAACTATGGGCATAAAACCAAACCATTTGTCAGTAAACATTATGAAATATGTTGGGAGTTGGTTGAGTTGCTTGCTTCACTGCCACTGACGCTGCATGTGGGCTGTCAATTGGGAAATGGGCAGTGCTTGGTCCTCCGAGCCCAGCTTTGCACGGGAGAAGAAAATGCATACTGGACATTTATCGTAACCCTTTGAACCAAGGGTATGCACTTTATAAAACAAAAGAACTAGTGTTACGGCGTACCAATGAGTCATGTGACATTTCTACCTCTGGGTGGGTCCATCTGGATGCCCTCAAGTGGTCGTCCGGATAGACTGGTTGACTGGTAACGTTGGTGGACCTGTCATCTTATCGAAGAGTTTATGACGGGGTGAAAAAAGGAGGGTTAACTCGCGGGGCGAGGCCCGTGCAGGAACCACAGGTGTCTGACAAAACACAGGTATGTGGTGTGGGCAAGCAGGGGGTGGGAGAGGAGGTGGAATAATTAGATAGGGGGTATAGTAGAGTTCGGGGGTGAAGGGAGGATGTTCAGGTTTAGGGGTACAACTTGGCAAGAAAATACAGGGTTGGGTGAGTGGGTTGGGGCCAAGTAGCAGGGATGACATGCAAATATGTAGGAGAAGCTGTGCCAGGGACAGCAGCGGGACAGGAGGTGGAATAATGGGGAGTGTAATTCAAGCTAAGGGGATAGGGACAGGATGAGGGATCAGGATGGGGAGAGATGTTCACAGGGGTGACCACCTGACAAGCTAGAACAGGGTGAGGTGGGTATTCCACACAATCCCTTCAAAGAAAAATTGCATTTTTTTGAACTTCAGGTCGATCAATTTGTTTTGACCACTACTAGGTGACGAGAAAAGACATCATTTCAATAGTAGAGAAAGAAAGGGTTTGCTCTCAAACTGCGCACACACATAGAATAATAAGCAATTGCAAATTAAATGAGTGGTTTTAATCAGAATTGGTGCAGCCTGACACGTGTTTCGAGCTTCCCGCTCTTCTACTGAGGCTGCTTGTGCAAAATTATAAAACATTGATGTACAACGAAAACATTTGTTAAGCATGATTCAATAGCAAAACAAACCAGTCCCCAGACCCAGGGCAAGGAGGCAGTTAGGGTTTGCCAAACCAACACATTGAGTATATGGTTTAAAGTAACAGACAGTTGCAACGAATGCACATATCAAATCAACCCAATTCAAAGAAAGAAAATGAAAACACAAAAAGTGCGTAATTCGGTGGAAAAAACATAACACAATATAAAACAATGAAAAGAGGGAGGAGAGAGAAAAAAGACAAAAGAACAACAAAATTATTCAGTGAGAGAAGATGCTCATGGTAATCAGCCAGAAATACATGTATAAGGCCACTGACTGTTAAAATTGTACCTTAATCTTGGCTAGTGTGTATTTTGAATACTAGAGAAAAATGCAAAATTAAAAAATGTTTTATCAAGTGGCAACTTAATGAATCGAATACGATAAAAAGAGGGGTTGCAAATATGTTGCGTCATAGAAAATTGTTTTAATATTATATATATAGTTTTATCCCACTTACCAAAGGTAGAAGTTGAGTAATCTGACAAAGTTAGGCGTGGGCTCCCTATAAAGCAAAAGACGGGATGGCTATTTATGTAGGAAACTGACTGACTAGATTTCCACCTAGCAGTCATTTGAAAATAAAGAAATGACATACCATTATTTTGCAGTTGCACGAATGAATTTTCAGTAAATTATTATCTTGCTGCAGCACGGGCAGGAAACGAAGAATGCAGGTGCGGCAAGAGCCAAAGAAAACAAAGCAACAAGAGGTCAATTAGCTAATTGAGTGGTTTATCTCTGTGGACATCTGAAGCAGCAAGAATTCTTGCTGGAAGGGTCCGTGTACAAATTGTCAACGTTGACTCACCAGTACTTTCACTGCTATGTGGGGAACTGGAGCCAAACGGGAACCCTCTGTGTGCCGAGTATAACTCGGAGATGTGAGGGAAGCAACAGTGAAAACGCCCGTGCACAGGCGAGTCACCACAGAGTTAATGGGAAAACAAGAGCGCCATGATGGACTAGTGTAGATATCATGTAAAGGAAATCATTAAGGCTACTCCATATAGACAAGGATATGTTTGAGGTGTGCGTATGCCGGAAATAAATTGCGCATGGTAAATGCACAAGTAGAATTGGAATTACAAAAAAATAAATAAAAAATAAATAAATAAATAAATAAATAAAAAAAATTTTAAAAAAAATTGCGAGACAGAAGGACATAGATCCGGAAGACATTAGTTAATTAATTGGAGTATGAAGTCACTTGAGCTGTCCACGGATGGCAGTAGTGTATTTTAAAACACCTGTGCCTGCATCTATAATAAAGAGTGTTGCATGTGCTGAAAAAGATGCTAAATAAAGGAAGTGCGCCTCGACCTGACTGGATATGCAAGGATTGTGTTAAAACGGTTGCGTCCATGCTAGCAAGTGTATTCATTAAAAAAAAAAAAAAAAAAAAAGGGGGGGGGGCGCTGCACCCGGGTAGATAGCATGATAGTTGAGTAATGACATGTAGATAGCGGCTGATTACCATTGACATCCATACAAATAATCGGTACCTATTGGCATGACATGTGCGAAGACCTTAAAAAACACACGTGTACCATAACTTTTAAACAACATGTAATCACAAAAAGACAGATAGTTCATGGTCTGTGTTCAGGCCAAACTCTACAGTACGGTATTGACAAATCAATCGGGCTTCCAATTGTCTAAGTTTGAGTATCTGGTTGCCTCCACGTTGTGGAAGTGACACCTTCATCATCCCAGCAAATTTGATCATTGTCTTGTTATCCATTTGATGGGATCTTTGCCAATGCAAAGCTAGGGGATATTTGGAGTCAGATTGAGTAATTGAGTACAGATGTTCCCTGATACGAATTTTCAGCGGGCGTATTGTACTGCCAATATAGAATAGGCCGCAGACACATTTAATACAGTAAATGCAGAATTTCGAATTACAATTAATAAAAGACAAAATCTTATGTGTACCTAAGTGTCCGAAGTCGATGGAGGTAGTCTCCAGTGCATGTGAACACGTGGAGCAGCCCCCACACTTGTAAAAACCAGGGCGTGGGGGCTGGTGTAACCAAGTATGTTGCTTGGGTGGGATTGACATGAATGAAGGAGAAAGTATGTTCTTGAGGTTGTTTGCCTTAGTATAGATAAAACTTGGTGAGTTGTCCACCCAAGGAGTAATATCACGATCAAGTTGTAGGATGTGCCAATGCCGTTTGATTATATTGTAAAGCAGCGAACTATCCGAATTAAATCTAGTAATAAATTTGAGTTTCTGAGAATGAACAGTCTCGTTCCTTATTTTCGGAGTGAGTAGATCGCATCTCTTCATGGTCCGTACATCATGTTCTGCTTTTACTACTGAGCGTACGTCATAGCCTCTAGCTATAAACCTTTGGCGTATCAATGAACATTCCTGGTCGAAGTCTTTCGTAAGCAGACAATTCCGTCTTGCCCGAATGAATTCGCCTTTGGGTATATTGGAAACTACAGTTTTCCTATGACAGCTAGTAGCATGCAGAACTGCATTCACGGATGTAGATTTTCTAAAAGTTTTAGTTACAAACTGATTATCTGAGATACTGATAGTAAGGTCTAAGAAATTAACACATATGGGGCTATACGTGTGTGTAAATTGAATGCCCCAATTGTTGGAATTGAGATAAGCAACAAATTCATTTAAAAGCTCAATAGAACCATTCCAAACCAAAAGCACATCATCGATATAACGTTTCCACATGTGAATATGTGGCGTGAAAAGCTGGTTAGAGAAAACGAGTTGTTGTTCATAATTATGCATGAAAATGTTAGCTAACGCTGGGGCATAACTTGCCCCCATTGCAACTCCGATCAACTGTCTGTAGTAAGTGTTATTGAAAAGAAATACATTGTTGGTAAGGGCAACAGATAGTAAATCTTTGATCATTTCGATATGTTCGAAAAACGAGGCTGAATGAGCACGAAAGATAAAGTCTATACTGCTGATTGCTTGCCGATGATTAATGGATGTGTAAAGCGCTTTTACATCAAGTGTAACCAGGACAAGATTAGGTAACATAGGCAGTTGGTTAAGCATCTGGAGAATGTGCATTGTGTCACGAATGAAAGTAGGTATGTTGTTGACTAATGGTGAAATGCATTCATTGATGTACAGGGAGGTGGGCTCCAAGATACCACCACCTCCACTCAGTATAGGTCTCCCTTCTGGTATTTTAACAAACGGTTTGTGAATTTTTGGCAGGAAATAAGCAGTTGGCATTGTTGGCCCATCAACAATTAAGAATTGTCTTTCCACATCGGTTAACAGGCCTGCTGTAAGCCATTTGTCCACCACTAATTTGATTGTTGCACGGAGGGAGGTCGTAGGGTTACCAGGTAAAATTTCGTAACATCCAGGAGAATCAAGGTGGGCGAGGCCCATTGTGATGTAGTCTACTTTGTCCAGAATCACAACATTGCCTCCCTTATCTGCCTCCTTTATGATAATCGTATCAATTGAAGCCAGAGTGTGCAGAGCTTGTTGTTCTTTGATAGAGAGGTTAAATCTCGTGTTCTTTTGTTTGACAGAGTCTTGTAATTTGTGGATGTCATTGGTTACGACTTGGTGGAAAGTATCAATCAAGTTATCTTTAGGAAATACAGGAGTGAACTTCGATTTGTTTGATAATTCTTTTATTTTCAAAGTTTGTTGTTCAATATTGAGGTCATGCATCAAGTTCATTATATTCATGTTCGGGTCTGATCCATATTCATCAATAGACATGAGTACATGAGTGCTCAACATGGTTTGTAATGTGATGTCAGATGGTTGTGGTTCTTGGGGCTTACTTGTATAAAGCTTAACTTGTGTAGCGAAAAATTTCTTTAGTTTTAATTTACGAACAAATTTGAATAAATCAATCTGAATTTGAACATATTCATTGAGACCAGTAGGCGCAAAAGAGAGCCCTCGGTTAAGGACTGAACGTTCGTCAGAGGAGAGCGAATAACTACTCAAGTTATGAATTAAATCTATCTGATTTGATTCCTGAGAGTCTGTTGGTATGATGCCCGGGTGACTCTGCGTTGGGCGATCGGGGCGTTTGCGCCTGGTTGGTTGGCCGCCCCTTGTGCCCCTGGGCTTGGGTCTGGGATTGAAATATTGACGGGTGGAGGTAATTGAAATCGAACCTGTTTGGCCGCAGCTAATGCGGCTTGGCGGTTGCCTTTTTTGTACCTGCGTATTTGTTCTAAAAAAGGCGTGGGCAGAATAATGGGTATTTGTTCCCCTTCTCTGGACTCGGTAGCATCAGAGAGATTAGGCTCAGAAGTAGCAATACCTGTTTCCGAATTAGTCTCAGAAGATGGTTTGTCACTGTCGCTATCGACTTCAGAGCTAGCAAGGGATGAAGCCAGACTACTCGTACGGGAGAGAGATACTTGATCATATTTAGGTTGATAAGTATATACCCTGTTATCACGGTAATCTCTATCATCTCGTGAGAATTTCCGTGATTTGCGTAGTTTGACTTCATCCTGATGTTTGCGTAAACGAGTATATAAAGTTTTATAGTTCTTGTCGATCGTAGTGCTGGGTGCATCATAGAGAGCAATTTCTTCTTTCAAACTATCGATTTGGACGACAATTCTGGCATGTTCTCTTTTAGCATGTTCAATAAGTAACTTGAGCATATTATTGGAACTGGTGGATATGTGCATTCGTTGCAACTGTCTGTTACTTTAAACCATATACTCAATGTGTTGGTTTGGCAAACCCTAACTGCCTCCTTGCCCTGGGTCTGGGGACTGGTTTGTTTTGCTATTGAATCATGCTTAACAAATGTTTTCGTTGTACATCAATGTTTTATAATTTTGCACAAGCAGCCTCAGTAGAAGAGCGGGAAGCTCGAAACACGTGTCAGGCTGCACCAATTCTGATTAAAACCACTCATTTAATTTGCAATTGCTTATTATTCTATGTGTGTGCGCAGTTTGAGAGCAAACCCTTTCTTTCTCTAATTCCAATTTCCAGTGGGAATTTGGCAGGCTCCTACTCAAGCTCTCAGCCGCAGCCCTATCACAGCCACATAAGTTACCGTTCTATGCGCTGTATCCTGCTGGCCTTTTCTGCCACTTTTTCTTCAAACCCGTTAGGCCTAGTGACACAGCAGCTCTATTCGGCATCACTATTTCTATCACCACTATGGCTGTAACAGCTGAATATATTCTAACTAGAGATGATGATATTAAGGCTCTATTTGCCCCTAGGGGCTCGACACTGAACCCTTTCAAAAGGATGACCTCTGAAGTAGAGGACTTACGATCTAAATTTATTAAGCTTGAACGCCTTAGCATCAGAGAGATCAACAAATTTTGGGAAAAGACTACCCTTACCCATTATTTACAAGAAAATAAAATACCTAGAGGCCTACGTATATTAATTCTTCCGGACTTTGAAGACCCCTTAGATAATGACCTCGCCACGGACTGGGAAAGCAACCTATCCACCAGTTCCAATAATATGCTCAAGTTACTTATTGAACATGCTAAAAGAGAACATGCCAGAATTGTCGTCCAAATCGATAGTTTGAAAGAAGAAATTGCTCTCTATGATGCACCCAGCACTACGATCGACAAGAACTATAAAACTTTATATACTCGTTTACGCAAACATCAGGATGAAGTCAAACTACGCAAATCACGGAAATTCTCACGAGATGATAGAGATTACCGTGATAACAGGGTATATACTTATCAACCTAAATATGATCAAGTATCTCGCTCCCGTACGAGTAGTCTGGCTTCATCCCTTGCTAGCTCTGAAGTCGATAGCGACAGTGACAAACCATCTTCTGAGACTAATTCGGAAACAGGTATTGCTACTTCTGAGCCTAATCTCTCTGATGCTACCGAGTCCAGAGAAGGGGAACAAATACCCATTATTCTGCCCACGCCTTTTTTAGAACAAATACGCAGGTACAAAAAAGGCAACCGCCAAGCCGCATTAGCTGCGGCCAAACAGGTTCGATTTCAATTACCTCCACCCGTCAATATTTCAACCCCAGACCCAAGCCCAGGGGCACAAGGGGCGGCCAACCAACCAGGCGCAAACGCCCCGATCGCCCAACGCAGAGTCACCCGGGCATCATACCAACAGACTCTCAGGAATCAAATCAGATAGATTTAATTCATAACTTGAGTAGTTATTCGCTCTCCTCTGACGAACGTTCAGTCCTTAACCGAGGGCTCTCTTTTGCGCCTACTGGTCTCAATGAATATGTTCAAATTCAGATTGATTTATTCAAATTTGTTCGTAAATTAAAACTAAAGAAATTTTTCGCTACACAAGTTAAGCTTTATACAAGTAAGCCCCAAGAACCACAACCATCTGACATCACATTACAAACCATGTTGAGCACTCATGTACTCATGTCTATTGATGAATATGGATCAGACCCGAACATGAATATAATGAACTTGATGCATGACCTCAATATTGAACAACAAACTTTGAAAATAAAAGAATTATCAAACAAATCGAAGTTCACTCCTGTATTTCCTAAAGATAACTTGATTGATACTTTCCACCAAGTCGTAACCAATGACATCCACAAATTACAAGACTCTGTCAAACAAAAGAACACGAGATTTAACCTCTCTATCAAAGAACAACAAGCTCTGCACACTCTGGCTTCAATTGATACGATTATCATAAAGGAGGCAGATAAGGGAGGCAATGTTGTGATTCTGGACAAAGTAGACTACATCACAATGGGCCTCGCCCACCTTGATTCTCCTGGATGTTACGAAATTTTACCTGGTAACCCTACGACCTCCCTCCGTGCAACAATCAAATTAGTGGTGGACAAATGGCTTACAGCAGGCCTGTTAACCGATGTGGAAAGACAATTCTTAATTGTTGATGGGCCAACAATGCCAACTGCTTATTTCCTGCCAAAAATTCACAAACCGTTTGTTAAAATACCAGAAGGGAGACCTATACTGAGTGGAGGTGGTGGTATCTTGGAGCCCACCTCCCTGTACATCAATGAATGCATTTCACCATTAGTCAACAACATACCTACTTTCATTCGTGACACAATGCACATTCTCCAGATGCTTAACCAACTGCCTATGTTACCTAATCTTGTCCTGGTTACACTTGATGTAAAAGCGCTTTACACATCCATTAATCATCGGCAAGCAATCAGCAGTATAGACTTTATCTTTCGTGCTCATTCAGCCTCGTTTTTCGAACATATCGAAATGATCAAAGATTTACTATCTGTTGCCCTTACCAACAATGTATTTCTTTTCAATAACACTTACTACAGACAGTTGATCGGAGTTGCAATGGGGGCAAGTTATGCCCCAGCGTTAGCTAACATTTTCATGCATAATTATGAACAACAACTCGTTTTCTCTAACCAGCTTTTCACGCCACATATTCACATGTGGAAACGTTATATCGATGATGTGCTTTTGGTTTGGAATGGTTCTATTGAGCTTTTAAATGAATTTGTTGCTTATCTCAATTCCAACAATTGGGGCATTCAATTTACACACACGTATAGCCCCATATGTGTTAATTTCTTAGACCTTACTATCAGTATCTCAGATAATCAGTTTGTAACTAAAACTTTTAGAAAATCTACATCCGTGAATGCAGTTCTGCATGCTACTAGCTGTCATAGGAAAACTGTAGTTTCCAATATACCCAAAGGCGAATTCATTCGGGCAAGACGGAATTGTCTGCTTACGAAAGACTTCGACCAGGAATGTTCATTGATACGCCAAAGGTTTATAGCTAGAGGCTATGACGTACGCTCAGTAGTAAAAGCAGAACATGATGTACGGACCATGAAGAGATGCGATCTACTCACTCCGAAAATAAGGAACGAGACTGTTCATTCTCAGAAACTCAAATTTATTACTAGATTTAATTCGGATAGTTCGCTGCTTTACAATATAATCAAACGGCATTGGCACATCCTACAACTTGATCGTGATATTACTCCTTGGGTGGACAACTCACCAAGTTTTATCTATACTAAGGCAAACAACCTCAAGAACATACTTTCTCCTTCATTCATGTCAATCCCACCCAAGCAACATACTTGGTTACACCAGCCCCCACGCCCTGGTTTTTACAAGTGTGGGGGCTGCTCCACGTGTTCACATGCACTGGAGACTACCTCCATCGACTTCGGACACTTAGGTACACATAAGATTTTGTCTTTTATTAATTGTAATTCGAAATTCTGCATTTACTGTATTAAATGTGTCTGCGGCCTATTCTATATTGGCAGTACAATACGCCCGCTGAAAATTCGTATCAGGGAACATCTGTACTCAATTACTCAATCTGACTCCAAATATCCCCTAGCTTTGCATTGGCAAAGATCCCATCAAATGGATAACAAGACAATGATCAAATTTGCTGGGATGATGAAGGTGTCACTTCCACAACGTGGAGGCAATCAGATACTCAAACTTAGACAATTGGAAGCCCGATTGATTTGTCAATACCGTACTGTAGAGTTTGGCCTGAACACAGACCATGAACTATCTGTCTTTTTGTGATTACATGTTGTTTAAAAGTTATGGTACACGTGTGTTTTTTAAGGTCTTCGCACATGTCATGCCAATAGGTACCGATTATTTGTATGGATGTCAATGGTAATCAGCCGCTATCTACATGTCATTACTCAACTATCATGCTATCTACCCGGGTGCAGCGCCCCCCCCCCCCCCTTTTTTTTTTTTTTTTTTTTTAATGAATACACTTGCTAGCATGGGCGCAACCGTTTTAACACAATCCTTGCATATCCAGTCAGGTCGAGGCGCACTTCCTTTATTTAGCATCTTTTTCAGCACATGCAACACTCTTTATTATAGATGCAGGCACAGGTGTTTTAAAATACACTACTGCCATCCGTGGACAGCTCAAGTGACTTCATACTCCAATTAATTAACTAATGTCTTCCGGATCTATGTCCTTCTGTCTCGCAATTTTTTTTAAAAAAAATTTTATTTATTTATTTATTTATTTATTTTTTATTTATTTTTTTGTAATTCCAATTCTACTTGTGCATTTACCATGCGCAATTTATTTCCGGCATACGCACACCTCAAACATATCCTTGTCTATATGGAGTAGCCTTAATGATTTCCTTTACATGATATCTACACTAGTCCATCATGGCGCTCTTGTTTTCCCATTAACTCTGTGGTGACTCGCCTGTGCACGGGCGTTTTCACTGTTGCTTCCCTCACATCTCCGAGTTATACTCGGCACACAGAGGGTTCCCGTTTGGCTCCAGTTCCCCACATAGCAGTGAAAGTACTGGTGAGTCAACGTTGACAATTTGTACACGGACCCTTCCAGCAAGAATTCTTGCTGCTTCAGATGTCCACAGAGATAAACCACTCAATTAGCTAATTGACCTCTTGTTGCTTTGTTTTCTTTGGCTCTTGCCGCACCTGCATTCTTCGTTTCCTGCCCGTGCTGCAGCAAGATAATAATTTACTGAAAATTCATTCGTGCAACTGCAAAATAATGGTATGTCATTTCTTTATTTTCAAATGACTGCTAGGTGGAAATCTAGTCAGTCAGTTTCCTACATAAATAGCCATCCCGTCTTTTGCTTTATAGGGAGCCCACGCCTAACTTTGTCAGATTACTCAACTTCTACCTTTGGTAAGTGGGATAAAACTATATATATAATATTAAAACAATTTTCTATGACGCAACATATTTGCAACCCCTCTTTTTATCGTATTCGATTCATTAAGTTGCCACTTGATAAAACATTTTTTAATTTTGCATTTTTCTCTAGTATTCAAAATACACACTAGCCAAGATTAAGGTACAATTTTAACAGTCAGTGGCCTTATACATGTATTTCTGGCTGATTACCATGAGCATCTTCTCTCACTGAATAATTTTGTTGTTCTTTTGTCTTTTTTCTCTCTCCTCCCTCTTTTCATTGTTTTATAATGTGTTATGTTTTTTCCACCGAATTACGCACTTTTTGTGTTTTCATTTTCTTTCTTTGAATTGGGTTGATTTGATATGTGCATTCGTTGCAACTGTCTGTTACTTTAAACCATATACTCAATGTGTTGGTTTGGCAAACCCTAACTGCCTCCTTGCCCTGGGTCTGGGGACTGGTTTGTTTTGCTATTGAATCATGCTTAACAAATGTTTTCGTTGTACATCAATGTTTTATAATTTTGCACAAGCAGCCTCAGTAGAAGAGCGGGAAGCTCGAAACACGTGTCAGGCTGCACCAATTCTGATTAAAACCACTCATTTAATTTGCAATTGCTTATTATTCTATGTGTGTGCGCAGTTTGAGAGCAAACCCTTTCTTTCTCTAATTCCAATTTCCAGTGGGAATTTGGCAGGCTCCTACTCAAGCTCTCAGCCGCAGCCCTATCACAGCCACATAAGTTACCGTTCTATGCGCTGTATCCTGCTGGCCTTTTCTGCCACTTTTTCTTCATTTCAATAGTATTTACAATAGTCGGTCAATTAGAAATGGTCTTCAGTGGAATTCGACCTCTATGAAGATCGATACATTTTGGACCATGAAAAGACCAAGAACCAGGCGCATTACTCTGGGTCTCAACGCTCGTCCCAATACTCACCTTCTGAGGTTTCTGCTCCTCCCTTCAGGGCATAAATAATTATGAATACAAAGTAATGTTCCCTCCTTTTACCCACGCCACACCCTTTACCTTGCCCATAATGGTAACTAAGGAACCAACATCCTCCTGAACAGTGTAACCCAGATGGTGTGTCCATCCAGGAGGGTCACAAGGTTTGTGAGAATTGGGAGGTACGACTGAAGAAACCTAGGGTTATGTGGGTTACCATTTGTGATCTAGGCATTACCCCAGGGTCTTCTCAATTATCCTCGCCCTCACCTTACTTAGGAGGATATACCTATTACAATTTACAGGGTTGCAACACAATTAAGGGACAAGAACACCGCGATAAATGCAGAACCTCTGTTTAATAGTCTATCCAGTGGCACAACCTCATGGAATCGAGGCAGCCTGAACAACCCAACAACACATTAAATCAACATCCCTGCAGCATTTTGACAATGAAGGTTGATGCTGATAACCTGATGGGGGCCCTAGACACATCAGCCAAAGGCACTCTATTTCAAATTAATCTGGATGTCTTCTTGGAAGGAGACAGATCCACAGTGGGGCCAACTCAATTGATACATCTCTGTATTCAGAATCCGGTTAATGTAAGTTGCCCCTAAAGTTCCACATAAGAGGAGACTCTTCCCATTCCATAGTCTGGCCAGCAACCTCCTTCAGAGATTACTCTGAGGAATTGTAATTAAGACTCGGACACAGAGGCATGGTGTTGATTGCTATAAACTTTTATGAAAAGAATTGGGTTGGAGAAAAGCCTATCTTTCCCTAACTCTAGGAGGGCTTTCCCTGTCTCCTCAACAAAATGAACCACGGTCTCTGTCACAATGTTCAAAGTAAAAGTCTTCCGTCCAATGTCCAAAACCCTTCGCTGACCCTCACATGCTAAACCTATCATAAAGTGCAAAGGGGCTTAATGTTCTCTAGCTGCCACTTGCAGCTGTAGTTCATAAGTTAAACTCAAAGTTCTAAAAGGGTATGAAAGAAATAACCAAACGTTCCAGTGTCATTGGAAGGAGTTTCCCTTCCCCTAGGTTTCTTAGTTCTTTCACAGTTCACAGTTTCATAAGCGCAAAGAGGGTGCTCGCCTCCTCTCAGCCTTTCCTCCACTTTCAAATACATGGTAAGGAGTTTGTATTAAGAGATTGTCCTTTCTGCTCCTTATAATCTTTTTCTTCCAAGGGACTTGTTTCCCTTCCCCTAGGTTTCACACACTCACAAGGTTTCTTGACTTTCTCCTCTGGCTTGCTTTCCACACAGTTCAGGTGTAGGTCTCCTGCCTCATGAACAAAATAAGGCTTGGTGTACTCTGCTGCCAGGAATTGGTTAAAACTTGACTATTTGTATTTTGGGTGCGGGTCCCAGACTCACATTCAAATTTCCTGGTATACTCTCCTGCCAGGACGTCATCAGACTTCTTTATTTTCTTTATTTGGGTGTGGGTCCCGGACCCGCATTCAGGGTACCTTGTATACTCTCATCCCAGGAATTTATCAGACTTTTTTATTTCCTTTATTTGGGTGCAGAACCCAGACTTGCATGTAAGGTGCATGGTATACTCTCCTGCCAGGACTTTGCCAATGTTGTAACCCTCTCATATGTTCATATTCTTTTCCATTAGAGTATTGGGCCCTTGTCCGCCTTTCATTCACAACTTCATGTGCTTGCCATGTTCCCCCAGCTCCCCTGCTTGGGTTCTCCCAGGCTTTCCAATTACTTTCAATTGGCATGCAGTGTACACCTCGAAGTGCCCCGATGCCCCAATCTCCCTGTGTAGCCTCACTGATCTCTCCTGGCTGGTTCTGCATTCTCTGTGAACTGCGCATTGCCCAGCGATAAGCTCCATCTTCTGGCCAGCATTGCATAGGCTCGTTGGGCTTGCACTGCAGCGGCTCTGCCAGTACAGCGTCTCTTGCTCCTTACTTCCACGCAGCGGACCTCTGGTCTTGGGCCTCCTCTTCTGACACTACCACAATCTCGCCTGCTCTCCGGTCTGCTTGGTGTCCCTCTGGTTTCCCAACCGGCCTTATGAATGGTGCGTTTCCATCTTCCCGGCTTGTCTGGTGTTTTAAATTTCTCAGCATTGGTCAGCTGTTCAGAACAACTTATGGAAATTGCTATGTATGACTTACATGTTTCCCAAATGTATTTTCCACCTTGCACTGCATATGACTGTATATTCACCCCTGACTCGGTTTCTTTGGTGTTTATGCCCAAGTGCTTGTATGTTCCCCTGTGTGTGTGTGTATTTTGTTTCTGGCACACTGGACATCACCCATCATTGACATTGTGTCTTTAGTGACCCTTCCTTGATAGTTTCTGCTATTGGGTTTAGTCCACTCTGTCCACTCTGTGCCCTGCACCTGGAGTATGTGGGGGTTTGGTGGAATTCCTCCAGCCCTGGGAAAGGACTCAAAATACCAGTTAAACCTGTTTCCCACCCAGCTACTAGAATTCCAGAGCTAACAATCTGGCCTGACCTTTTTACCCACGTGTCCTAACCAGCAATTTCTCCTGTTTGTCCTGCCCTTCTTGATCCCTGCAAGACCAGATCCATCATGGGGGTGGGTGAGCTCTGGAAAACCACTTGTCCCACAACTATCAGCCTCCTTGCCGGGCTCCAACTGTCCTTCCTCTGACCTGGGAATCACACAGAATATCTGAAAATGTGTGTCCAGCGATTCATCACATCTCCCCTAGAAACCAAACAAAGCGTGCCCTGAACAACCTCTCTTAAAAGAGAGAAAGGAAACTCAGCAGTTAGGCAGTCAGGGGCCCACACGCTGTGGTGCCTGCAGAGTGTGTCTGTGGCAAGGAAGAAGTGGCTTGAATAACAAGTGACCCTAGAGAGGAAGCTAAAACAGCCTAAACTAGAGAAAATGAGAAATGACCCCAGTTATGGGTGTAGCCCCTGCCTGTTCCCAGTGCTGCCCCTAATTACCCCTTCTGCCCCAGAGGATGTCCTAGATTTGTATGTGCTTGCTCCCCCACCCAACTATTCTGCTCCCTTCACAGTTCCTGCCCCTTGGGTACACTCCCTGCTGCATCAGCCTATGGGTGGCCAGTATGGGGCATCTAGTGAACAACAGTAATTTAGCTGGGGAGGAAGAGAAGAAATCATTTACCACTCCCTACCACCCTTAACCACTTTTGTATGTTTGCACTACAAGAGACATGGCTCTATAAACAGTGCGACATAGATGGCTGGTGTACCATACAAAGCTTGGCAATGAAGGGACTCAGAGGTCGCCCAAAAGGGGGACTGCTAACTTCAATTAGACATCCCTGGACAGGATCCAATTCTATTTAGTCCATGGCGTTGGTGCTGGCAGTGTGGGCTACTTTCAACCCTAGACCCCTGCACTGCTGTTAGTTAATATATATATAATCCTCAAAATGGGGTCTGTAATACAGTAAATCTTGCCACTATGTGTAGAATTTTGGAGGAAAACGATTCTAGTACCCCAATTATCATCGTGGGTGACTTTAATTCCAAGATAGTGTACTCCGTTGATCAGGATACCGACTGGCAGAGTTCGGGACCAATATAACACGGCATCTCTAATATTTATGGAAGACCCTGGGCTAGTCTGTTCCTTAAACATCAATTAAAAATGCTGAATGGAAATACCATGAGCGATTGCAATCGTAGTGCAACACGAGTCAATGGTACTAGTCTATTGACAATTGACTATATAGTGGTGAATGAAAGAGCTAACACCTTGATAATTGATATGGCTATGGGGTGCAGAGAAGAAAGCAACCATCTTCCTCTATACCTCTTAATGGCCACCAACAAGGAGAAGGTAACATACCGGCTTGATAATGCTGGAAATTGTATCAAATGGATACCTAGTGAACTAGAAAATGCCAATGAGGTTACCAAATATGAATAAGTACAATTCATAGGGCTGATAATTACATCTGATGAAGGTACTAATGGAATAATGACTACATTTGAACACATGGTATATACCATTAAGGAAGTATCAATCCAGAAACTGAATTATGTAAGTACCAGTGAAAGATGGAATCTATCTCACGGCAAAAATAATTCCTTTGAAAGCATCATTCATAAAGCTAAACAACAACTAAGGCTTTTTATTAGACAATTAAAACATTCTAAAAAGATTGATGCCACTATGCACATAAGATTGGTAAAAAAAAACAATATTGTAGTTTGCTACGTCAGCACCAGGAATATAATACTGATGAGGTATGTCATGCGATTGCTCCAATCGCTGAGAATAATAACTATCAGGGAATGTGGGCAGTTATGAATGATTCTAAAACAAAAATGTTACCCATAAATAGTGTGGCAGAATGTGATTGGATTTCTCATGTAAAAAAGACTCTTGGTGCACATGTGGCCAAGGAAGAGACTATATGGCCAAATGAGGCAAGATGGCATGGTAGTCATACCCTGTGTAGTTTAAGGAGACTTATTGAGCAATTACATGACCAGGGCTACGGGCACTGACGACACCTGTAATGCGCTTCTCCGTATGTCTCCTGAGAAATTGGCAAGAGCATTGTTTGTCCTGTGTCAATGAATATGGGAGTATGGTATAATACCCAAATCCTGCTGGGAAAGCATAATTCTCCCAATACACAAGAAAGAAGAATGGAAAGACCCTCAGAATTATTGGATGCTCGCTATGTTGTATATTCCTGCTAAATTATTTGCAAAGGTCCTACTGATAGAACTAAATGAATGGATAGCAGACCATCATACATTACTGATAAACCAATCTGGTTTTCGGGCGCAATCCTCAACTACCCACAACATTACCAACTTAGTGGCCGCAATAGAGTATTCTTGGTCTGTTCGGAAACTCCCTGTGTTTGCTGTATTTATAGAGTTTACCGCAGCATTTGATACTATAGTGTGGGAAAAGTTATGGATCAAATTAAAGAAATGGAGAATACCATCAGGTTTATTAAAGATGATCCAACTTCTATATACTGATACCTCTGTTAGCGTCCGATTAGATGGAGAAGGTAAATTAACAGAATCGATCCCAACACTCTGAGGAGTTAAGCAGGGCTGTACACTAGCTGCCACATTATTTAACCTGTACCTTGCCAACCTTTCTGACGAGCTTTGGGCCATTCCCTCTGTTGACATAAAGATTGCCAATTTAAAGTTGGGGTGGTTAGGTTAAGCTGACGACCTCTTGTTGCTAATTTACACCCCCAATGTCTTACATATCAAACTGAATGCCCTATGGCAATTTGCAATAACAAATGGTTTAGAAATAATTATTGGTAAAACCAAGGTGATTGCTTTCCTAGAGAAAGTTAAATATTCTCGATCTAAAAACTATAAATGGTTTATTAATAAGAAACAGATTGAAATTGTGGAATGTTATAAATATCTAGGGGTGATAATAGACCATAATCTCACCTGGAAACAACACTGGTATGAAACTAAAATTAAATGTATGAGAACTGCTGGTGCACTGAGTCACTTTATTGGATGCAAGGAGGATCTTCTATTAATACTATTTAACTGTTATATTCCACAAACATTGTATCCTGTCTTTTATATGCTGCTGAGATATGGGGAATGAATTTTAAATATAAATTGAATAAGTTTGAAGCAAACATTTTAAGACAGCTTTTTAGAATGACAACATTTTTATCATGTGAATATATTTTTTGGAGTGTAATTTAAAATATGCTAATGATATCCCAGAATATAAAATGGCTATGTTATATATGAAATTGAGCTCTCTTAACAATAATACTTTCATCGTTGAGATGATGAAAGTATACTATGAGGTAGCTAATCCTCACAATCTAAGTGTTGTAGATTCATTGTGTACCGTATATATTGTAGATGGGCTAAGGATAATGCTCCCATACTGCTCCACTATTCTCACGTTAAATCTAAATGCCTACTCAAAATGCCGATATATGATTATGCTAAAGATAGAGACATGATTAATTTGTCTACTAAGATAAACAGTGGGCTATTTTTGGAACATTGGTCTGGAGAAGCCAAAAAACTTAAATACCAAAGTGCATTCGCAGACTGTACTACCATTGGGTGCTATTTACTGTTTCAATTTAATATGAGTGATACAATGGAAATTTTAGGAGCTAAGTATGGGGTTCTGAGACAATTGAGATTATGCAGATTGTTTGTAACTGAGGCTATTGAAACTGCAGAACATTTTATGTGCCACTGTGAGATTGTTAATCAGTTTCGAAGTAAATATATGAAAAAGTATAACACTGCCAGTAATACTAAAAATATGCCTGTAACATGGAAAATTCTTCTATGTGGCAATGATAGGAATCTTATCTTCCACTTGATGAAATTTTATGAGTTTATTTTAAACATTTTAAGAGATTTGACTTTCTGGATCCTGGTTTTATAGACACTATTTTTATGTGATCTTAGTTGTAAATTGTGTTTAAATGTATGATTGTCATATGTGTAAAGAGCCTTGTTGGCTATGCACATATTAATAAATAAATAAATGTATCACTCCCAGATGCCCCCTCTGAACGCCCAGTACAGGTATATCAGAAACCCAAGTACATGTCTCAGCCTGTCCCAGGACAGTATTCACCCCCAGGCCGGAACCCATCCCAATTGAGCCCCCTCGTGCATCAGGACCAGTGCACCTATTGTAAGGAATGGGGCCACTGAAACTACAAATGTCCTCAGCTGATTCAGCATCAGCAGAACCAGGCTGCAGCCCTGTCTGCTCAGGCCAAATCACAGCTACCCGGATCATACTCGTCTGGTCCCTTTCAGCTCCTCGGTCAGCCTAGACCCCCAAATCAGAATGCTGGTTCTGACCCAGCACCCCGGTCCAATGCTTCTCATCCCCCAGCCGCAGTCAGAACAGCCAGCGGGCCTCCTCTGGCACTGTGTTGCAACCCTGGTCCCAGCAGCCAAGCCAGAGTCCCTTCCAGTTCCCTCAAGCTTGACGGGAATTGAACCCAGACAATGTACCCCTGGCACCCCAACTCCTCGCCTTAACCATCCCCTTCCCATCCAATGGCCCCTACACAACAGTACATGTAGGTGACATGTATGTCAGGATGCTAGTGGACACAGGAGCCACATTCAGCACACTGAGGCTGGGGGAACACCCAAATGCCCCAGTGTTTGACTGGACTGTCACAGCTGTAGGAATAGAGGACATCCCATTTAAATTGCTTGAATCATTGTGGTGCACTGTGTCCTCTGGCCCACTACAGCACTCCACTTGACCCTTTTGCTGCTGCCTTAACTTTTTGTCTGCACTCTGTTGCAAGTTCTGTGTCCCTGGTCCATTCTCCCCAGTTCTCCTATAAAAGATCCTGTAACAAAACTGACACCATTGTTCCACACACTGCAGGCAGGCTGCCCTAGAGACGAAATAGAACACAAAGCTTGGGGAAAAGACAAACAAAGAATGGGGAGCTACAACCTGGCAAAAGTGTGCACACAAACAGGAGACTAAGTTGGCCAGATGCGTTGCCCCTTGCTGTCACGTACATGAGAGGTATGCCCAGCCGCTTTGCGGGACTCTCTATTTGAGAGCATGATGGCAAGAACAATGCCTTTGCCCGGCTGCAGCTCCTGCCTCTGTGAACAGGTTGCTTTTGGCACTGACTGATGATTCAGTTCTGGCAGATTTCAAACACTGTACTTCAGTCATGAGACAGATCTACTGCCAAGTCAGCGAGGCACAACGTCTGCCAGGCCACCCAACACTACATTTAGTGCAGGAGGGAAAGTAAGTACACTGCACGCCAGAGTATGGACTATTTTTCCCCAAAATCTGCCCTCAACTCCGCTCAGAAACCCTGATGGCATAAAAGCAGTCTATTAGATATTTTCTTGGACCATGGCCCCTTGAACTGTGATTTTATTGGACCTTAGTATTTTGACAGTGAACATTTAGAATTTGTTTTATGTTTTTAATAATTTTTGGCATTTTCAAATTTAATATTTAATATTTCGATTTATTTATTCATTTTAAATTTTAATATTTTAGATTTTTTCTCTTTCTATTTAATTTTGGATTTTGTTTCAAGCTTTATCTCTTTTCAAAGCAAATTTTTTTCAATTTTTCCTTTTTGCATTTGTGAGTTGTGATATTTGGAGTATTACATGTTTGAATTTTGACCTCTTTAAGGAGTAACAGTTCCGCTTTTGAATGTCACCTAGTATCTCAATGAGACCATCATACGGCAACAGTGTAACAAGCTCACTTTGTTGTAAGTGTATTTTATTTAACATTTTCTGTTCCAGCATACCAGTCTCGCCTTTCATCTTTAATTTTTGCACTATGCCATCATCCTGTCTTTATGTACCAGCTTTGATTTATTTCCAGCTTGCTTTCTTGTGAGATCTCTGCCTCCCCCTTGGATCTAGTGAACTTTTCATCTGCTTCCCGAAGGACTTTGAGGATAGAGAGATTCTGACTCATCTGCACACACTCTGCTCCAACTGGATGTTCTTTCTCCCTGTGAGTCCCCAAAGCCAATCGATAATGTCTGCCTTCAGCCAGTTAATCACGCTTGCTCTGCTCCTCTCTCCTGCATTAAAAGACTACCAAGAGAACGCTTTCCTCCAGATCTGCCATTTGCTGGTCCGCAAACTCAATCAAATCAACTGCTGGGTCTGTGCCCATATGCCTCCCCATTGGGGCGCAGAGTTCCTGCTCCAAGCCGTACATGCCCGCATCTCTGAACTATTCCTCCACCATCACGGGAAACCCAGTGCACACCTGAAAAAAGTGTCTCTAACAGTGCGGTACAAGGCCACCTTCCCTGTGGGCTTTGAGTGGGAAGGTGAAGAAGGGGCAGAAAATGTGGGCACCACCACCAGATGCCAGTCCACAGTGTTCCTGCCACACGAGCTGCCCTGGCTACGAAGAAAACTGGACGCCCTCTCCCTGTGAGACTGACTTCTACCTTACATTGCCTGCCGGGTATGAAAGATACCTTGCCAGAGTGCCAGCAAACAGACGCCTGGTTGGTACCTCAAGAACTCTTCTAGATATGGTCATCAAAGAAAAACATCATGGCAACATGCAAAATGCTCGTGAGCTGCAATAAGCCTATGACCTAATCAACACCTACACTCCTCTGATGGATGCCCAGCTGTATGGCATGCATTAATACCTCAGGTGGGTGTCATGAGAGTAGGTTGGGCTAAACTTCGGTTACAAGCAATTCTGCAAGTGGTGGTGAAAAACTGCTGTCTCACTGTGAACATTGGCTGCCAAGCAGAGGGAGTTGAGAAAACTGGCTCTCAAAAACCACTACATGATATTGGCTTCCCATGGCAGAGCAGGTGCACTTATTGGATTAGAGCATTGTGAATGTGTTGCAGACACCTCTAATGAAATCTTTCACAATGCTGCTCTCATCACTTCCTTGGAGCCAGCCCCAAGGAAATAGCCAAAAACTCTGAATGGGATGAAAGACTGGTTCAGCTCCTTCTGGGGAAAACTGCTTTCATATATCTTGTATGTTGTTGGGGGGCTGCTCGCACTAATTGTCATCTGCAAACCACTCTGATTCCTCATATCAAACTATTGTCAAACCCCTGTGTTAGGCAGAATGATATGCAGTACCCTTTGGGAACACCACACACATTTAGGACTACAAGTGACAGTATAAATTTACCTTTGGTACAAGCCTGTCCTACACAGTAAAGTGGTAGCAATGGCTGAGCAGCCAGACCTATCTCAAGAGTAAAGTGAGCAGTACCAATAGTTAAACAAAGGACAGCAATTACTATGATTCAAACAAACACTGACACAAGGTTTCTGAGTAAAAGAATATACATTTATTTACACATTGGTTATTAAACATTTCACTATTGTTAAGCAGTAGAAAATCACGTTACTAATACACCACACCCAATAGATTCTGGACAAAATAGGCCCAAAATCAAGTATGAGCAAAATGGCACTCCAGTAATTCAAAAGGGAAGGAAAGACAAAGTTAGACAGAAATTGAGCAGCACCAACAAGTAAGTAAGCAGGGCAATCTATAAAAACGAACTACAGGGAGGAAATCAAATTAAAGGGGCCTAGCCCAAAGTCAATGGACGAAAGTCTTTGCAGAGGATCACACAGTTCATGGTAGTTCGCGGTTAAGTCTTTGCCAAGAGTTCAGAACGAAGTTGGTCAGACAAAAAGTTACTTTAAAGAATGAAGAAGGACAAGCCCTTGGGTTGGCGAAAGATTTCACACACTTTCACAGCAGCTGGACGAAACGAACAACCAGGTTAGCACAGTACCTTTAAAGCAGAAGAATGCTGTAGCTGAGGCAGAAGTTCCTGGCAGCTCCTGCAGGCTCACGGTTCCTGAAGCGACTGTCAGACTGACAAGAAGGAGGAAGACTGGAGGGTCCTGCACTGCCCAGGGAAGAAACCAGCAGCAGAGCAAAGCAACAAATTAAAGGTGCGCTCCTTAAAATGCAAGCAGGGTCCGTTTCTCCTGGCTATCCGGTTCACTGTAGCTGTGTACAGCAAATTCGACCAAAGAAGGGAGGCCTGACGAGCAGTTTGGTAAACTGGCTGTTCCCACCAGCTCAAGGGGAGAAGAGAATTCCTTGCAGATCTTCCCTGTCGTTGAAGTTGAAGATTCGGACCTGCAGCAGGGCTTCACCGGGAGGTTCAGTCATGGTAGAGGTCCTCTTCTGTTAACTGCTCTTCGGTTCTCTCGATCCAATGGCGACTCTGCCTTTCCAGCCCCAGAGACCTGCTTTTTATGCAGTTTACCCCCATTCACACAGCCTGGCTGTCAATCACACAGCAAGGTGGCTGACCCAATGGGACAGACACAACAGCCAATCAGATCAGAGTGCGACATGGGTCTCCAAGGAGACCCTGTGCAGGGAGTCCTATACCCCTCCCTCACATCCTGTCCCCCCCAGACATTCAGGCGCCTAAGGAGGGTTTCTGTGCAGAAGCCAGCGAAAGGCCAGCGAACAAAGGAACCAAACCTGGTTTGGTGCACAGAGTAAAACACGAGAAAGACATTTACAAAAAGAAATGGTGAATAAACCCAGCCGGAACCGTATAAAAGTAAATATGGTCCAGCGGGTTTAAGTTCGAGGCTACCAAGATAGCCTAAAACAATACCAAGGCTATATAATATAACCGCAGTAGGAAAAATAGGGTAGTTACCACTGCCACCAGCCAAGTCTTAATGAAAAGGGAAACAATGTTCCATGAGAAACAGAAAAAAAGGGTAACTATTAACCCTTTCCAGAACTCTAGTTTGTACTGGGTCTGTGAGTTAAAGAAAAGACTAATAAAGTCAATGGCAGCTTTACATATTCTGAGAGACAGTAGTCAGTCTCAGAAAATGGAGTCAGAGTTGGGAAGTCTGAAAAAGACAACCCTGTGTCACTGAACTGAAGGTGCTGTGTAACACACAGTAAAGAGATAATGCCTATGGAGTAGGTGAGGCTCCACAGTCTATGAACACAAAAATGTTAAACACACAGAGCAAAACACATGTAAGAGTGGAAAAAAAGGTTCACACTCTTATCAGGTGAAAAAAATAAATCCTAGAAAATATTAATCCACTCCTGGATGAGACCATCAGCATTTTGGTGGTGACATCCTGCTCTATGCTCAATGGTGAAATCGAAGCCTTGCAGGCAGATTGACCATCTTAGAAGTTTTGGGTTTTCCCCTTTCATTTGCATTAACCATCTCAAGGGTTGGTGGTCAGTTTGAGTCACAAAAGTAGATCCATACAAGTATGGCCTAAACTTCTTCAAAGACCACACAATGGCAAAACCTTCACGCTATATGGTTGCCCACCTTGTTTCTGGTTCCTTCAGTTTCCTACTGATGAAGCAAATGGAGTGCTCCCTACCTTTCACATCCAGTTGACTAAGGACTGCACCTATACCTGTATTGGAGGCATCTGTCTGCACAATGAAGGGTTGGTGATAATCAGGAGCTCTTAGGAATGGAGCTTGACAAAGGGCTTTGTTCAGGCTTTCAAAGGCTTGAGTGCACTCCTCATTCCATCTAAACTTTTTAGGGAATTTTGGAGAGGAGATCACATTCAATGGAGAGGCTATGGTCTCATAGTTCTCTATGAAATTCCTGTAGTACCCAGTGAGACCTAGGAAAGCTCTCACTTGGGTTTGAGTAGTAGGGTTGGCCCAGTTTTGTACAGCTTGTACTTTGCTAGGCAATGGCCTTATTTCACCTCCTCCTACCTCATGACCAGGGTAAACTACTTTGCTCTGACCAATTTGACATTTGCTTGCCTTTATGGATAGATGAGCCTGTTAAAGAGCCTGCAAAACATATCCTAAGTGATCAACATGTTCTTTTCAAGTAGGGCTGAACACTGCAATGTAATCCAAGTATGCCATGCAGAAGTCCTCCATCCCATTCAGAACTTGATTGAGCATCCTTTGGAATGTATCAGGTGCATTCTTTAGTCCAAAAGGCATAGACTTAAACTGGTAGAGGCCTGCTGGGGTTGAGAATGCAGTTTTCTCCTTGGCATGGTTTGTCAGGGCTATTTGCCAATAGCCTGACGTTAGGTCAAATGTACTGAGGTACTTGGCTGAACCAAGTCTATCCACCAGTTCATCTGTCCTTGGCAAAGGATGGGCATCAGTCTTAGTGACTGCATTTAGAGCTCTATAGTCCACACAGAATCTCAACTGCTTGGATCCTGCCTTTGGTACTAGAACAACTGGACTAGACCATGGACTTGTAGATGGCTCTATAACCCAAAGATCAAGCATCTTGTTGACCTCTCCATTGATGTGGGATCTCACATGCTCTGACATTCTGTAACCTCTGCTTTTCACAGGTAAACCGTCACCAGTAAGAATATCATACTGGCCCCAAGGGGTCAAGCATGGTGATAGTGAAAACAGGGAGGCAAACTGATTTTACAGAACTTTGCACTCCTCCTGTTGTTCAGATGTCAGTTGAGAAGAGAGATTGACCCCTTCTATGTTTTCATCTAAAGGTAGGCCTTTGAGTAGGCCAGGTAGAGGTTCACTCTCCTCCTCCTCTTAAGCTGAAGCTAGAAGCAAAGCTCCAACTTCTGGTCTCAAGACATATGCCTTCAAACGGTTGGTGTGAAAGACCCTGGGAGTCTCCTTAGGACTACCTAAATCCACCAAATAGTTCACCTCTCCAGGTTTGCCCACAACCTTGAAGGGTCCTATCCATTTGTCCTGCAAGTCCCTCTGCCTTATTTGCACCATAACTAAAACAAGATGGTCTTGAGTAAACTCAACCATGCTGGCCTTCAGTTCATGCCAATGTTTGACCAGAGCCTGACCTGCTTTTAAGTTATCATGTCGGGGTGATCTCCCGGGGGCCGGCCGAGCCGTCCGCGGACCTCTGGGACTGGGGAGGCCCCAACTCCTCCCGCGTCCCAAAAGGAGTATGAGGCACACACAAGAGCAAAGTAATTACTGCTGTTTATAATAATAACGGCAGGAATGGTTCTCCATCTGTATGCATCCGGGGAGATGTTCTCATTCTTAGTGGAGCTCGCACGCCCTTTTTACCGTAGTATAATGCGTTACTCGCGTCACCTGGGAAAAATCATCACAAAACCTAATGCCACTTCGGGTTGGTTCCCCGAGTGGTGGGGTTAGTATAGTTACCTATGGAAGGAAATGTTAGTGGATAAGGGTGGGTCAGGTGGTACACTTGGGCTGTCCCTAACAGTTGTTACACCGAAATTGTTACACAGGGACACTTGGTGATTGGCTAAGGGTAATGGCATCAGTGATGAGCCCCTTGTGTTCTGATTGGTTCTCCCACGAGCCCCCAAGCCTGGGACCATCGCCGTTCCCAGCTTGCGGTGTATCTGGCATTGGCAACAATGTGCAACTATGTGTTTGTGGCCGACAATGGACAGGTCTTGCTAGTGGCTGATGATCACGCCTTTCGCATCGGTGTAGGTATCCAACTTGTCGCTTCATTGTTGCAACTTGTGTCCCAGACGTGGGACTCCGACAACATTCTGTCTCGTAAGCTTGGCATCTTGTCAGTTCGGCTCGGTCACGTCTGTAGAGACCGTAGCTGGAGCATAATTATGGGAATTTATTTTGCTTTTTCGGCCCAGAGGAGGCTGCGGCAGGTGTAACCTTGGTGCTGAGAGCTCGACATGTGGGTTGTAACATTATGGCCTTGGCGGTGGGCTCTCGCTGGGACTCGTTCTGCATGGTCAGCGCATTGCTTTTCATCTCGAGAAGGTTTTCGTTTTAGAGGCTCCGGCCTGTGGACTCTTGCTTGTGGCCTACTCGTGCCTAGTTTTCCTGGGAGGCGATGTATAATCACTAACATAGGTGCCGCAGGGTGACAGAGTGTCACAAGTAGTAGTAGATAGATTTTATATATATATATATATATATATATATATATATATATGATGACATCTCTATGGGGGTTGGGTGGCATGAAGCGTCTGCAAGCGTATACATGAGCTCTTCAGGCATCTTGCGTTTCTGCGGTGCTGTAGGAGGCCTATGTGAAAATAACAACAATGCATGTCCGTGAGTGTGTCAGTCCGCTACGTCATAGCACTGAGTATGTTCTTCGTGTGGGTTGGCGTGTGAGTGACCAGTGTGCATGGTGGCATGTGTGTTGTTGTCTGTTGGCTATGTCGTCATGGCATCTATAAAGAGGTTGAGGCTTTGCAGCTGTTGTTCTAGTCGATCTTGTCCATGTCGTAGGCGTCAGCTTGGCCAGGGCATGGTAGTGGGCATGCTCCTCATACATGTGGGCCACGAACACATGGTACCTTGTTGTCTGATAAGGAGGTGAGCGGGTCAAACTTCTCTCGCGGGGGGTGCTTGGGCCGTGATCCTCTAGGCCATGGTCGGGATGAGAATGGGGGAGCGTGTTCTCCCATTTTCCCACTTCAGTCCCCCCTCTGGTCGGCTTGTCGACCACAAAATTATCCTCTCTCTTGTCTCCATGTGGTCTCCATACTTTTGTTATTCCTCCTAAGTGTCCATATTGGTTCACATGATCTTCAAATGACCAGTACATATATACACATCCACCACCTGGTTTGCAGTACACCCACTTCCCAACATAGCTCTTCGGGTTCCTTGGGTTTTCCACCTTCACAGACGGCGGGTACGAATCATTTTCTAATATTTGCTTGCGCAATCTCTCCCTTTCCTTTATTATTATATCTGTGTGTCTGTTGTCTTCTGCTGGCATTAAGGCATCATTTCATCATTTCATCTGTCGTCCATGCTGTCCGAGCTCTCCACAACCTTAATCCTAAAAGGGCAGCCATACCCAATATAATGCACCCAGCTATTATTTTAAGGCCATACGACAACCATGATGGCATCCATGACCACAAATAGGAAAACCAGCTGCCATCTTTTTTCACTCCCTTCGCTTCTTCTTCCATCTTGGCATGCATCTTGGCAAGTTGTGATACTGCCTCTGTGAGGGTGCCGTTGTCTGCGTCATTAGCCGGTATTAATGTGCAGCATGATTTTCCAATTTTTGCACAAACTCCTCCTTCCATTGCAGTAAGAAGGTCCAGCACATACCTATTCTGTGTGCTACCATTCGTACTGCTGTCAATTCCTCTTTTATTGCATTAAATCCGTTTATGGTGGAGTTTATTGTCATCATTAGCTCCCATCTTGCTATTTGGAGCCATTTTGCATTTGCATACGCCTGCAGTCCTGGATGTATTATTGATGAGAAGAACATTGCCGCTCTGCTAAACAGTCTGTGTCCTGGTGGAATGTCACTGAGAGCTGTTTCCGATCTTCTCCACAGGTAGTTTCCCGTCAGTGGCTCTCCTTTTATTTTTATTCTTGACAATATATTTGTACGTTATTTTCTTTTCCTTCTTCAATCCTCATAAATCTTTTCCTCCTTTTATTCCCTTCATCCATTTTAGGGAAGTTTGCCAAGTTCACATCTTTCTGTGGTACCACTAAGGATGATACATTTATGTGTACCATGGTACATAGTCCGTTCCAGGATGGCAGCAAGCTGTGGTATGCCTTGTCTCTGCAGGCCCAATAGTGGTCCATTAGAACCGCCGTACCAGCATCCTCCTTTGTTATTGTCACTATCCTTTTGCAGTTGCTGTGCCTTCCGACATGTACATCTCCTTTCTGTTGATAACATAGTGTCGGTGCAGTTATTGGAAGTATTAATACCGGGTCTTCGTCCTTCTCCAACTATGTCACCAGTCTGGCTGTCTTAATCCATCCGTTGAAACACTTGTTGTTTTCTTTGTCTATTTTTTCTATATTGAGTTTTGTCAGTGTTACCATTTCTCTCCCCACAACACCCTCTGTCCATCCTTCCTTCGTGTAAACTTTCCCATATATTAGCAGCAATGGTCTTTCCCAGCACCCCATTACTCCAGCAACTTCACTTGCGCGCCATTCACATGGTAGGTAATTCAACGTTACTTCCTTCATCTCTCCTTTGTCTGGGCCATCCGTTACATACTGGAGTCCTTCTGTTAGTTGCCAGTAGTTGTTGTACATGTGGAGTGTATTGATGAAGTTATTTTCATATGGGTATGTGTCTCTCGTCTGCCACTTTATTATTGCCATTGTCCCTTGGAAACGTCCTTTTGTTTGAAACAGGGCCAGGTATATCAAACATTCCACTGATGTTGCTGGTACTTCAGTAGACACAAATGCTCTAGAGGCGCTCATGGCGTATGGAATCAGTGAGCACACATAGCAGTTGCCCTTAGTTGCCCCCTTACCAATTTTGGACATGTGCTGATACCACATGTTGTTTGAGACATGTGCGGAATCTGTAAGATATGTGTCAACCCCATTATTATCGACATATGTGCTACTTTTAATTCTCCCTCTCCCTATTCTTGTTCTGCTCATACCACTTGACACTGTACCTGTTGCAGCCATGCTAAGGGGTTCATTAGTAGGGGGTGCAGCCAATACATTATAAGCGTAGTGTGTCTGCCAGACAGTGGAAGCAAGTATACCAGTGATAAACAACAACCCTATAATCTTTAATACAATAACTAATATCACCGGCATTTTCCTCTTACCTTTGCTGCGGTCCTGCAGCTTGTTATTGTTCGACGATATAGTTGCCCGCCTGAAGGTTTCTAAGAAAAAAGCGTTAATTTGTTAGTTCTGTTTATTCAAGCTCTCCCTATCAGATAATCGTTTAATGCCCAAGCGAAAAGCTGTTTCCACGCTAGTCTGAGTGACCTATCTCTCAGGGCTGGTAAGTGCTCGTGGAGATGTGGGAATGATTGTTCTATGGCCAAAATTAAAGTGTTGTAATACACATGTATCCTTCTCCTTTTTAGATATTTTGGTCTTTTCATAGCGTACACAAATTGGTGTGACAGTGCTTCAGGTGTGTTGTCGTCTGTGGGCAGCATTTACTCTTGGGCAAAAACGTACATTAGTTACTTCACATTTCTTTCATACATAAACAGTTGCACGCGGTACCTGCATGTGCGAGACAAAAAGAAAAAGAGAACATGCACGTGTCCAAAAGTGTGGTGCAATATTACAGTTTGTTAGGCAATGTCCTTTGTTTGGGTGATGGCAGGGGCGGGGCTGGCCGGGGCAGTGCTTTGTTTGCTCTGGGATCTCATGACCATGGGGTGGGCTATGAGCAATTGTCCATTTGCATCCATATGGGTGTCTGGGGATTAGGAGGGGACAGGGGCTGTGTCGCCGTTGTCTTTTGTTTTTGTTGCTGCTGGGCTTTCTTTCGTTGCTGTTGCTGCTGCGTTGGCCCTGTCGTCAACGCAAGGGCGGGTCTTATCTTTGTAGGGCTTGACATCGTGCAGATGATTCCAGACGTGCTTATCTCTCAACTTTATTGCTCTAGGAGCTACTGCTTCCACCTGGTGGGACCCGGTGAATCGAGGGCTGTTCCACCGGCGATTAAAATTGCGGAGGAGGATTGGTCCCCCTCCTCAACAGTCCACTCTGATGGTTGTTCCTGTTCCTCGTTTGTTTCTTCTTGTTGGGTGTTTTTCGACCCAGCCCGCGTCTGCTCTAACTGTTGAGAGATAAAGGTGACACTAGTAATCAAGGAATTTATATATTCGAACATTTCATCACCAAAAACATTTTGTACAGAGTGGCAATCTGTTATGGCCCTTGACGGTGGTGTCAGTGGAAGGTGCATCTGTTGCCCGGTCACCACCTCGTGGGGTGTGAGGTGGTGATCCAACCCTGGCCTGTTTCTTAATTCAAATAGTGCTAACGGGACACAGTAGAGCCAGCTTTTTTTGTTGACTGCTGCATCTTTGCTATCTCTTCTTTTAGGAGGCCGTTGAGGCGTTCACACACGCCATTCGCCTGTGGGTGGTACGCACATGCAAACTTGTGCTTGATGCCAAGAAGTGCAGTTATGTGCTGAAACATTTTGTTGGCAAAATGTGGGCCATTGTCTGACCGCAATACCTCGCACACCCCCCACCTCGGGAAGACCTCCCTCACTAGGAACTTTGCTGCTCTAAATGCATCTGCATGGGAGCATGGACTGGCTTTGACCCACCTTGAAAATGGGCATACTATCACAATCATATATCTGTACCCCTGACATACGTTGATCATGTCAATGTAGTCAATGTGGAGGTGTAGGAAGGGTCCTTCCGGCCGGGGTATAACACCTTTGATCACTTGCAGCGTGTGACCAGCCGTAAACTGTTGGCATGTGAGACAATTGCTAATGAAATTTGCAAAGTGTGAATTTAATTCGGGACAGAACCACCCTTCCTTAATTTGTGCTGCAATCACCTCTTTCCCTGTGTGTGCGAGATGGTGTACTTGGGCCAGTACTGTTTTCAATAAGGCCAAGGGCATGACTATTTTGCCTGTATTGTTTTGTCGCCACAACGCGACTGTGGGGGACATTGTGCATTCCCTTTTGACCCACAGTTCTTTCTCTGCCATGGGTGCTGCTGCCTGTATTGCCATTATTTCATTCTCAGGGATATGGGTGTACCCATCCTTCATCAGCATCTGTCTTGCCTCCACTCTCCCCATATCTTTTTCTTTTCCTTGGGGGACCCATATCTCCCCGTAGTACGCAGCATGTTTAGCATGTGCGTCCGCTGTTTCATTACCTTTGGAAAAGTGATCATCCCTGTTTGTGTGGGCCTGACACTTCACCAGGGCCACTTCTTTGGGCTCTTCAATTACTTCAATTAATTCAGCAAGTAGGAGGGCATGTTGCACTGGGGTGCCGTCTGCCCTCCTGAAACTTCTGCGCTGCCACTTAATTAACCCAGAGTGTACAGTTGATGTGTCATATGCACTGTCGGAATATATAGTTACTCTTTTGTCATTACTTTCTTTAAGTGCTAAAATTAGGGCCACTAACTCTGCTGCCTGGGCAGAGTAGTGTTGTGGTAGCAGGACACATTTTACTGGAACATATGTCCACTCCTCTGTCAATCTTACCACTGCTGCACCTGTTCTGCGGACCCCATCACTTTGGTCAATTGTTGAGGACCCATCAATGTACAATATCTCTCTCCCCTATAGGGAGTTTTCCTCAGCTTTCCTTGTGCTGGAAAATGTGTCGATAGCTTGTGTGCAGTCATGAGCATAGTTGCCATCTTCTACTACCTTGCTATGAACCTTGCTGGGTTCACGTTGCTGTACCTTACAATTGTTAACTCAGGTTTAGACAAGATAACCTCGTACCCTGATGGTCTTTGAGTGGTCAGTGTGTTTTCTTTTTTTAATGGCGAAAAGGGCATGCTCCACATACAGTGTTGTTGGGCAACCCATTGTTATTGAGGATGATTTTTCCACCACAAAGGCTGCGGCAGCCAGGCTCTGCTCGCACGAGAAGTGTCCTAACATTACAGGGTCTAGGTGCCCGCTGTAAAATGCCACTAGTTTATACCCCATGCTAGCTTTTTGTGTCAGTACTGCTCTCATCACTGCTGAGCTGCAATGTGAAAAGATAAACAATTGTTCTTCATAATTTGGCGTGGCTAGTACAGGTGCTGTGGATATGGCATGTTTTGGTTCCTGAAATGCTTCTGCCATTTCTGTGGTCCATCTCAACTTCTTTTCCCCTCTCTGTGCTTCTTTTAGTGCCTCAAGCAGTGGTCCTGTGTATGAGCTGTAATCGAAAACCCAAGCCCTGCAGTAATTGCATAGGCCCAAGAACTGCTGCAGTTCTCTTACTGTCTGTGGCTGCGGTGTGTTTGTTATGGCATGTGCCCGTTCAGGTGCAATGTTTCTTCCATTTTGTGAAATGAGCTGGCCTATGTAGAGCACTTGTTCTTGGCAGTACTGTAGCTTTTCCTTGTCTACCTTGTACCCTTGTTCTGCTAGCACAGTGAGCATCTTAACAGAGTCTCTCCTGCACTTCTCTTCTGTTGAGCTGCAGATGATTATGTCATCTACATATTGTAGCACTGTGCTCTCCATCTCAATGTTTCCCAGGTCCATTTGTATCACCCTGTTAAATATAGATGGGGATTCACAATACCCTTGGGGCAACCTCGTGTGTTTCTATTTTGTGTTGCGGTATGTGAAGCTTGTCAGATATTGTGAGTCAGGGTGTAGTGGTGAGAAAAATGCATTTTTTAGGTCAATCACAGTGAATTGTGATGCCTCTGTTGGTATTCCACATAGTATAGTGGCTGGGTTAGCCGCTATAGGGTACTCTGCCTCTATAATGTGGTTGAGGGGGTCTTAGATCCTGTATGAAACGCAAAGACCCTCCTTTGGTCTTGCGCACAGGATACACAACGGTGTTGCATGGAGACTCTGATGGTACTAGTATGCCTCTCTCTATTAGTGCTGTTATTGTTTCATATATTCCTTCATCTGCCTCTTTTGATAGTGGGTATTGCTTCACTCTCGGCAGTATGGCCCCTTTTTCAATTTTATTTTCACACCTCCAATGCTTTTGATGCAGCCCACTTCATATGGATATTGATGCAGGTAGTTTTGCCATGTCCTCCTCATAAAACGGCACAACTGTAGCGGCTGGTGCCTCTAGTGCCAGTGCCATCTTTTGTGCTACATCTCTGTATGTTACTGTCGCCCAGATGTGGACGCTCATCTGAAACACCATCTCCCCCTCACCATTATCATCCAAGAAGAGCTCCTCATCAGATACTTGTGTTAGTCGGCACCCTTCTGTTAGAGTTATAACTGCCCTCCATGCCCTTCCTTCCCTGTCTTGGGCATGTACCGCGATGTAATCCTGCATTGCCACAATGCTCTCAATGCTCAGTGATATCCTGGTCCCTTCCCTCTCACTGGTTGGTGTTTCTGGTCGGAAAAGGTAAGTTGTAGGCCTCCTCCAAACCTTCCCTTCAATTCCTGGCAGCCATGCTATTGCCATGTCTGTCCCATATTGGAATAGTTCTCCATCTATTGGTTCTGCTCTTGCTACTGTTTTGCCGCAATAAGCCTGCAATATTTGTCTAGCTGTGAGCATGCTGATGCCTGGTGTAGAGCAAATTATCCCTTTGTCAGTGAAGGAGATAGTCCTGTTCAACCTGCTCATGATATCTCTACCTAGTATGTTTACTGGTGGCTTTTTTGAGTATAGCAGTGGCAGTGACATATCATGATCACCTACAGATAGGGAGATGTTATCTGTGAAAGGAACCAACCCTCGAGCCCCAGAGAATCCTTGAGTGTTCATAGCTTCGCCTGACAGTTGAAACTTCCCCTCTCTTATGCATGATCTAGTGGCCCCTGTGTCAACTAAGAAGGACATTTTTTGTCACCTATCGTCACCTGTATGCGTGGTTCCTCCGCAGGTTTAGGTGTTATTGATAGGATGGGACACATCAAGGACGTCTGTGGGCTGTCCTATTGTGGGTATAGTGACTGTCAATTTCCTTTGTATGGGTTATGACCCAATATTGTCACCTTCCCAAGCTGTGTCTGGGCTACAGGTACATCAGTAGATGTTATTGCGCTGTCTTGTATTTGTGCTAATTGTTGGCCAGTTTGGACCTGCTGTTGCTGCAGTTGAGTGTGTGCTTGTATGTTTGGTTGTTGTTGCTGTTGTGGTTGCAATGCCTGTTGTTGTTGCTGTTGTGGCATTTGTGTTTGTTGTGGTGGTAATTGTTGTTGCATCCCCTGCTGTTGGTAAACCTCTTGTTCCCCCATAGGCCCTTGCTGTCCCTGCTCCCCCCAAGCCCCTTGCGCTGGTCTCATCCTACATGTGCGTGACATATGTCCTACTATTCCACATATCCAACATGTTGGTGGTCCTCATGCTTCCCATTGAAGTCCCCCCATGTAGTCCTGATACCCCTGCTGGCCCTGTTGATTGTAACCTCAGAACCCTCCCCCTTGCTGGTTGATGGGTGGGCCATATCCTCTCCCTCTCATTTGCCCGCCCCTCCCTCTGTAGTTGTTTGGGTACCCATTTCCCATTTGCATATAACCTCCCCCATTTGTTGTATGTGTGTCTGGGGAGGAAGAATTTGCTGTGTCACTTCTTGTGCTTGCTGTGGTGGTGCTACCTGTACTTGTGTTGTGTCTTGTGTCACCATTGTCTGTGGTTGTGCGGGGGCTGTTATCAGTGCTCCCTCCATGGCATATTTCGATAGCTTCTTCTGAACCAATTTTGCTTCTTCAGCCTTCCTATCCTCCTCCTTTTGTTTCATTTTTTCCTGCCACATCCTGCAATAGTGTACTATGGTCAGTTGTATTTCTGGCCATCCTTTAGCTTCCATCCCCACTAACTTCTTTAACTGTCTCTGTACTTGCTCCGGGAGCCCTGGTACTAGTATGTGGTAAAAAATTGCTAGTGTTTTGTCCCACGGTTCCCGTGTTTCTAAGCGCCAATTCTCCTGAATCGCCTGTATGTATTCAACAGGATCTTCATTCTCACGCATCTTTTGTGATGTAGTTGCTCCTATGTCTGAAGTGTCTGGAAATTGTACCCTCAATGCTTTCCAAAGCGCATGTCTGCAATTGGCAAATGGTGATTGAACATGTGCTGTGTCATGTATTGTCACCCCGGGGAATCCCGCCCTCTTCCATATGTCTTCAGCAGCATCCCCCAGTATGGAAATTAGGAGGCCCTTCACGTCTCCCACTGCTAATATTTGCCCTGCAGTGTGTTTTTCCATCTCATATATCCACTTTCCAGCTCCTGCACTCAACGATGGGAGTCTGCATTTTATATTTTCCTTGTCTGCATGCTTCCAGGGGATGTATTGTGGTCTCGTCCCTCCCCTCTCCAGTAGTGGCATTAAATTGTACCCCTTCTCCTCTTCCTTCACCCTCCTATGTGCAGTTATGTCATTATATTCATCATTTTCCTCCATGTCTGGTATTTCTTTAAAGCTATTCATGTTACAGGTGTTTACCCTTTCACTTCCTATATCTCTCCTCCCCTTTTTGTGCCCTTCTGGTCCTACCATTGGTGTGCTTGCCCTTTCTTCCTGTCTGCGTCCTGGGAGATCTCTAAGTCTGCCAACATATGGGGTGTGCACTGGTGTTGGTGTCAGTGGGCGTGGTGATGGGCGTGGTGTTTGTGTGGGTGTGGGCGTTAGTGGGTGCGGCATTTTCCCCATTGTGTCCCTATTCTTTTGCTCCCCTGTGTTTGGTCCTCCCCTTCTCTCGCATGCCCATGGTGACTCGCAATTAGTGCGTGTTATGTATAGTTTGTCTAAACTCTCCCTACTTCCATCTCTTCCATTGATGCTCGAACCTTCCTCTTCTTTGGTGCAAAACCCATCAGCTAATGTCAATCCCCACTCTGTGCTTTTTCCTCCTACTGTCACTGTCTTTAAATCTATTAACTCTGCATCCATGTACTCACCTCCTCTATCCTCAGCTGCCTGTGCTGATGTTGATGCCATTTCCTTATCATGGCTTGTGTATTTCCTTGCTCCATTTTCCATCCTCCTATCTCTCCCCTCGCCTTCCTTCTTTTCCACCACTTCACCACCTATCTCCTCTCTTTTCCTTTTTATTTCTTCCAATATTGTTTCTCTTACCTTTTCTAATATCCTTTCCTCATCCTCTTTTCTCCCCTTTATTACCCCTTCCCTTCTTAATACACTTTCTATAACCTTCCCTTCTTCATACTTCCGTGCACTTTCAGCTATAATCCTCTTTTTCCACATTCCCATTTCCCTATCGTTCTCTTCTCTCTCCTCCTCCTTCCTTCTCATCTCCCTGTGCTCTGCGCGCACCATTCTTTCCGCTATTGCCCTAAAGCGCTCTCCTTCCTTTTTCCGCTCCTCCTCCTTCATCTTCATTCTCGCCAACTCTTCCTTATGTTCTTTCTTTTCATTCTACCTCCTCCGTGTCTCTTCCTCGAGCTGCTTGAGCAATGCACTTCGCACATTATTCAATTCTGCCAACCTTTCCTCCAATATCTCTTCCTCCTCTTGTGACAGTCGCCCTTCTCTTTCTTCACTTAACTTCGACCATGTCTGTGTGTTTTTCTTCTCTTCCTTATTTGCCTTTTTCACTATATCCTCCTCTTCCTTAGTTAATGTTCCTCTGAGTTTCAGAAGCACCTGCACTGCTGTCCACTCCTTTGGTCCTACATCTGCAAACCTCCGCAAGTACCTGCTGTCATCCCCCTTCCTCACCTGCGTAGTTGTTGAATCTACCGTACCTACCTCCCCGTCCTCATTTTACAATCATCCGGTGGCGCGTATCGCGGGGGGCTGTATGCAAGGTTGGAGTATCCTTCAGCAGCCGTTAGTTGCTGCCTAGCCACTTCTCTAAGTTCTGTCAGTGGGTACGACCCCCCTTCCTCCTTCTTCACTATCTTAGCCACTTGCGCTCCTTCTGTCTCTTCTTGTTTGACCTTTGCCTATGCTACCGCAAATGATCCTTCTGCCTCTTCTTCACTGTCTTTGGTGCTGAACTCCTTTTTGTTCTTCTTGTCCCCATCCCCTCCTCTCCTCTTCTCTTCCTTTTCCTCATTTCCCTCCCTTGTCCCCTTCTCCTCTTTTACCCCCTGCACTGTGTACATACCTGTATCCCCAGGTCTAGTTCCCTGAAACATCTTCCAGAGGTCAAAAACTTATAAGTGGTTTTCTAATTTCTTCCCCTTGTAGGTATTGTGAATGTATGTCAACAGACTGTTGTGTATACGTATCGAACCTGCCGTTGGGCGGCCACAGTACTCTTACTGTTGTCCATTACTTGTGTCCACTCGATCCTATACTTAATTATTTTTTCCCTGTGTGGTGTCAATGTCGTACATATGTGCTGAAGTGGAGTTGTGAATGCGTTCCCCATGTTCCTCCATCCCGCTCCTGCCCCCGACCCATAGTACAATGCCATGTTACAATTTTACTTTTCCAAATGTCAACCTTTTTACCTGGCCCCGTAAATTGGGGACTTCGACTATCCGCTGAAAAGGAAGGCAATGTTTTTATTACACAATTATTACTTATAACTACGGCCCCCTTCGACCGTGGCACGTGTGTTCTTGTATGTTGGCTATGTCGTCATGGCATCTCTAACGATGTTGAGGCTTTGCGGCTGTTGTTTTAGTCGATCTGGTCCATTTTGCAGGCGTCGGCTTGGCCAGGCCATGGTAGTGGGCATGCTCCTTGTGCATGTGGGCCACGAACACATGGTACCTTGTCGTCTGGTCAGGAGGTGAGCGGGTCAAACTCCTTTCATGGGGGGTGCTTGGGCCGTGATCCTCTAGGCCATGGTCGGCTGAGAATGGGGGAGCGTGTTCTCCCATTTTCCCACTTCAGTCACTAGCTTCTGCCATCATGTGTGACATTCTCCTCCAGAGACCTATCAAATAGGCAGTCACTCTGACTGGCTTGGGGGAAGGAGCACTCTCCAACCCCTTCTTGATCAGGGCCAAGGGGCCTCTGACTGGATGGCCATAGAGAAGTTCAATGGGACTGTATCCAACTCCCTCCTGAGGGACTTCCCTATAAGCAAAGAGAAGACACGGCAGTAGAAAGTCCCACTTTCTTTTAAGGGGTCCCTCTAAAGCACCTATCATGATCTTCATAGTACGATTAAACCTCTCTACCAGTCCATTTGTCTGTGGATGGTAGGCTGTAGAGAACTTGTATGTGACACCACAGTAATATCACCACAGTAATATCGCCGCAAAAATATCGCCATACAAACATTTCGGCGATATTTTTGGTGGGGATATTACCTGATACCAGTTTTTCCACATGGCTTGCATGTAGGGGGACATACAATTGGATCCCCTGTCAGATATCACTTCCTTAGGAAACCCTACTCTGGTAAAAATACCAAGTAGAGCCTTAGCCACAGCCTGAGCCGTAACAGACCTCATAGGTATTGCTTCTGGGTATCTAGTAGCATGGTCTACTACAACCAGGATAAACATGTTCCCTGAAGATGTGGGAGGGTCAAGGGGACCAACAAACCAAGGGGACCAACAATGCTGATGCCCACACTCTCAAAAGGAACTCCCACCACTGGGAGAGGCACTAGGGGTGCCACATTATTGGCTCCACTCTTGCCAGATGTTTGGCAAGTGTGACAGCTCCTACAGAATTTGTCAACTTCTGAACCCATCTTAGGCCAGTAGAAGTATAGGGAGAGCCTTTCCTTGGTTTTTTTGAAGCTCAAATGACCAGCCAAAGGTTACTCATGGGCCAACTGTAGGACTGGAGTCTGTTAGCAAGGGGCACTACAATTCTTTTGCAATCCCCAGGGATAGACTCAGTCGGTTCACTGTAGAAGAGGCCATCTTCCGAGCTCAGCATATGCTTTCCAACTTCTTGCCCATCAAGTTGAGAAGCAGCCTATTGTCAAAGAACTTCGAGAGTAGGACACTCTCTTTGTCCTCTGCTGAAGTCTGCCCTGTTGGGTCCACCTTCTGCCAGTAAAGACTGCAGCTCAGGATGGTCAACAGGGTCAAGATCTCCAACCAAAACAGTGTCTTCCTTCAGATCTGACTCTTCAGAAACTGGATCAACCACACATGGTTGTACCTCACACTCTGCCTCAGCAGGTGGAGGAGTCACAGGTGTGACCTTGGACAATCTTGGAGATGTCTTTGTTGGTTGGTAGCACAGGGGTGCTGTCTGTCTTTTTCCTTAAGGTCTTGGGTTTCCCCTTTGCCTCTTTCTTTTCAGAAATAGCAGTGAGCAACTCCTGTGGAGTGGGAGTGATAGCTTCCTCTATCAACTCCTCCGGAGAGCCTCTGAATGTCCTCTCCCTTGCAGGTCTAGTGAGCTCCTGTTTCCTTTTACTGGGAGGCCTGGGAGTGCTTGACAAAACTCCAAGAATTTTCAGGTCATTATCCAACAGGACTCTCCCAGGCACTTCACTCTGCACACTAACAGGTATCTTGACAGTCATATCATTACACTGGATGAGAGCTGGTAACTGAGGAAGCATTTGCACAGGGCCTCCAGCTAACTTGGTGAGGCATTTTGGTGCCTTAGCAACTTCCTCTACCTTGAAAAATGATTCATCCACCACAGTTATGCTGGCTCCCGTGTCTCTGATGGCAGGAGTCTCCTGGCCATTCACAAGAACACTATCTTTATAATACTTTTTAGTATTATCTGGGATGGAATTATAGACATCTACATTCTGTTGTTCCCACAAGTCCAGGGACACTAAAGAAACACTAGGTGAGACTCTCATGGGTTCATCAGCCTGTAGGTGAAAGTTTCCGCTTGCCTAGGTACTTCTTCCTCTGGGGAGAAGGCTAAGGAGACAGTGTGGACCCCTGTAGGTTTGCCCTTACATCTGTGATCCCCTTTCACATGGTCAGTTGACCCACAAACATAACATTTCCCAAATGTCGTGATGAATGGGGGTTTGTTCTGCTGACCTCCATCTGGTTTGGGTCCAGATGGTGCACTAACCTGATTCGGTTTCCCTTGTGGTTTACCCTTATGTTGCTGTTTGTGCACCTCTTTTGGATTGGAGGTATTAGAATTCTCCTTGTTATCTTTCTTTGGCTGCTTTCCCTCATCCTTCTTCTGAGTAGCCCCAGAATCCTTGTGAGTAGCCCTGTTGGCCACCCACAAGTCAGCAGCCTTAGCTATCTTCTTTGGATCTATCTCCTTAGAATCAGCCAAGTGCTGTCTGAGCTCAGGAGATCAGGCGTCATAAATTGATTCCTACATAACAAGATGTCTCATACCTTCATAAGTGTTCACTCTGTAACCCTTAACACAACCATCTAAGTTTTTCAAACAGTCACACACCCAAGTAGCCCAAGGGGTACCATCATGCTTTTTGAGGGTCCTAAACCTCTTAAGGTACTGGAAAGGGGTCTTCCCAAATCTAGCAATAAAAGCTAGCTTCACACACTCATAATCCATCCTATCCACCTCCCCCAACTCCATCACAATATCAGATGCAACAGTGGGTAGCCTAAAGAAGAGCCAAGGAAGCAACTGATTCCCTGTAATGTCTTGAATCCCATGGTTATATTCAACATTGCCTACCAATCCAAAGTATCAAGCTTAACCTCATACATACCCACAATTTCTTTAGGCATACAGGGTCTCTTAGGGCTGGAAGACCTAGAAGACTCTGGGAGAGAAGCATTTTCAATAGACAACTTTTTCATTTCTAAGGCATGGTTCATCTCCATTTCTCTGAGCTTAAGTTCTTGATGCTTTTGTTCAGTTTGAGAATTTAAACGTTTAAATTCCAATTCAAGCCTCATCTTTTCTAGAGCAATGAATTCCGGACTGAGTGTAGGACCTGAAGGGGTCTCAGTGGACAAATATTGAGGTTGTTGAGCAGGTGAGGGAGCAGTGAGGCCTACATTGTGAGACACATCTACTTCCTCTAACTCATCAATAATAGACACATAATCATCCTCATTATTGTCCACATTTGCTGAGGGGTCAGGTATTTCAGACCCACCCCAGACTTTGTTTCTCTAACAACCTTTCAATCAATTCAGACTTTTTGCCGTTAACAGAGAGATTCATTTCTCTACACAGATTTTTCAGATAATTGACAGTGTAACTAAGGAGGGTCTCCTGACTGTAGCTTTCCATATCAGACATGATTAATATAGCTTTGTTTTTGTGATGTTTAGCCTTGTGGTTAGTTGATCCAAGGTAATAGCAGCACACTAAGTGTAATCACTATACTTGATCCCACGGCAGAATTATATGCAGTACCCTTTGGGAACATCACACACAATTAGGACTACAAGTGACTGTACAAATTCACCTTTGGTACAAGCATGTACTACACAGTAAAGTGGTAGTGATGGCTGAGCAGCCAGACATATCTCAAGAGTAAAGTGAGCAGTATCAATAGTTACACAAAGGACAGCAATTACTATGATTCAAACAAACGCTGACTCAAGGTTACTGAGTAAAAGAATATACATTTATTTACACATCAGTTATTAAACATTTCACTATTATTAAGCAGTAGAAAATCAGGCTACTAATACACCACACCCAATAGATTCTGGACAAGTTAGGCTCAAGATCAAGTGTGAGCAAAATGGCACTCCAGTAATTCAAAAGGGAGGGAAAGACAAAGTTAGACAGAAATTGAGTGAGCAGCACCAACAAGTAAGTAAGGAGGGCAATCTAGAAAAAGGAACTACATTGAGGAAATCAAATTAAATGGACCTGGCCCAAAGTCAATGGACCAAAGTCTTTGCAGAGGATCACACAGTTCAGGGTAGTTTGCGGTTAAGTCTTTGCCAAGAGTTCAGAACGAAGTTGGTCAGATGAAAAGTTACTTTAAATAATGAAGAAGGACAAGCCCTCGGATTGGCAAAAGATTTCACACACTTTCACAGCGGCTGGACGAAACGAACAACCAGGTTAGCACAGTACCTTTAAAGCAGAAGAATGCTGTAGCTAAGGCAGAAGTTCCTGGAAGGTCCTGCAGGCTCACGATTCCTGAAGCGATTGTTGGACTGACAGGAAGGAGGAAGACTGGAGGGTCCTGCACTGCCCAGGGAAGAAATCAGCAGCAGAGCAAAGCAACGAATAAAAGGTGTGCTCCTTAAAACGCAAGCACGGTCCATTCCCCCCGGCTATCCAGTTCACTGTAGCTCTGTACAGAAAATTCAACCAGAGAAGGGAGTCCTGATGAGCAGTTTGGTAAACTGGTTGTTTCCACCAGCTCAAGGGGAGAAGATTCCTTGCAGATCTTCCCTGTTGTCAAAGTTGAAGATTCGGACCTGCAGCAAGGCTTCACCGGGAGGTTCAGTCATGGTAGAGGTCCTCTTCTGTTAGCTTCTCTTCAGTTCTCTCGATCCATTAGCGACTCTGCCTTTCCAGACCCAGAGACCTGCTTTTTATGCAGTTTTCCCCCATTCACACAGCGTGGCTGTCAATCACACAGCAGGGTGGCTGTCCCGTTGGGACAGTCACCGCAGCCAATCAGATCATAGTACGACATGGGTCTCCAAGGAGACCCTGTGCAGGGAGTCCTAAACCCCTCCTTCACATCCTGTTCCCCCAGACATTCAGGCGCCTAAGGAGGGCTTCTGTGGAGAAACCCACGAAAGGATGGCGAACAAAGGAACCAAACCTGGTTTGGCGCGCAGAGTAAAACACGAGAAAGACCTTTGCAAAAAGAAATGGCAAATAAACCCAGCCGGAACCGTATAAAAGTAAATATGATCCAGCGGGTTAAAGTTCGAGGCTTTGTGTGTGTGTGTGACCCTGCCTTGCTAGTTTCTGCCATTGGTTTTAGTCCACTCTGTCCCCTGCAGCTGGAGTATGTGGGGGGTTTGTTGGAATTCTTCAAGCCTGGAAAAGTACTCTGAAGCCCAGTTAAACCTGTTCCCGGCTCTACTACCATAATTAGAGAGCTAACAATGTGATCACCCTTTTTACCCACTTGTCCTACCCTGTAATTTCTATCTCCCCTTTGTCCTGTGCTACTTGATCCCTGCAAAACTAGATCCTTCATGGGGGTGGGTGGACTCTGGAAAGCCATTTGTCCCACACCCAAAAATGAACCTCCCCTGGGGCCCCAACTGTCCTGCCCCACACCAGGGAATCAAACAGAATACCTGAACATGTGTGCCCAGCTCTGCATCTCATCTCCCCTAGAAACCAAAATAAAATGTCCCCTGAAAACAAACAAACCAGTTGCTTGGTATCCCCTTCCCTGGAGACCACACACAAAATATATCCCTGGCAACCGCATGTTGTGTTCCTGGGTGGGAGCGACAGCCTTTTGTAAGACCTGAGGAGAGGGAACAGAGAATCATTCTTTCTTGGTTTCTGGTAGTGGTGTGCTGATGGGGGGCAGCAGAGCTCCGGAGGCCCCATCCAGAGGTAGCCTTGTCTTCCGTCTCCATCCTTCCCCTCCTTCCTCCTCACCCTGAACTATATTTCCACCAGTAGGGCTCCAGGCCAGTATGCCCTGCCTTGTCTCTCTCTCCCTGTGTCTGTGTGCCTGTCCCCCCCTCCCGGTGTCTCTGTGCTTGTCCCCCTCTCCCTGTGTCTCTGGGTGTCTCTCCCTGTGTATCTCTCTCTGTGCCCCTATGCACCTGCCTCTCTCTCCTTTTCCCCCTTCACCATCTCTACCAGGCCCCTCTAACTCCCTCTCCAACCTTTCCCTTTCTCCCTTGGTGCACCCCCTGCATTCAAGTGTATATCCCAGGCCCTAGGTTATATGCCAGTGGGTGTGACTACCGATTCCAGCAGTCTAATGTATCCTGGTGGCAATTAGTTTACTCTTCGTGTAATAAATATGTTCCTGGTTTCTACAAAGACGTTGGAGCCTTCATTGTGTGTCCACCTTTTAGTGTAGCCTGCCTATTATTGCCAGAGGGGGGACCCAGTCTGTCTGCGTACACAACGCACCCCCACTGGGTCTGTTGACTCCCTGGTCCAAAACTCTGGCCCTGTCTGGGGTCTCCCTCACTGCCTCCCCCCTTTTGGCCTGCCTTCCGCTTCCACAAACTAGCCTGCACTGCGTGGTTCTCAGCGGGCATTATCTTTATTACTCTGGCCCTCCGTCATCCCAGTAGGCCCATAGGAACAAGTATGTTTTTGGGGCTCATTACAGGGTTGCTGGTAAAACCCGCCGGTAGGCGGCGGGTTACCGGCAATCCCGCAACACCGTTAGCGCTGCCTGATATCCCGGTGCCACCGGGATATCACAAATGGCGGTGGTAACGGTTACTCCCCTTTTCCATGGAGTCCTAGAAGACTCCATGGAAATGGGGTCACTGAAGCACCAGCACCATTGCTAACGGTGCCAGTGCTTCAGTGAGAAACATGCTGGGACCTGAGAACCCGGCAGTTCAGGCCTGCCGGAAGATCCATGGCCCCTACCAACATTCGTGTTGTATGGCAGTCTGGAAAGGGTACCGATATGTTGCCACCCTTATTTCTGGACCGCCATACTCAGAATGAGGCCCTTTTTCTATGGTTTTCAACAGGGAGTTCCAGATTACAGTATGCCATACATAGCTTGAAAGACAATGACTAGTGACTATTATGGCAAGTCTTCTTCTAATGAGCCACTTCAACCCACCAAGGTTGGTCTCCCCCATGTCGTCCTCCATCAGATAGCCATCCCCCAGGGTCAGAGTCAGGTAGCTTCTGCTATCCCCTGGTCACTTGAAGGGAGATTTTTCCTGGAGAACCAGTGACGACTTTGCTAGATTCTTCACACTAAACTATTGTACCTCTCTGTCGGTTCAGGTATGCTTTCATGAGCATGTTGTCAGTTCTCGCCAACACTTTACGCCAGTAAAATAGCTCAGCATGTTGAGCACTCGTTGCTGCGATCTGAGTGTGATCTGCAGGTCGCAGGTTCGAATCCCGGTAAGGCCAACTCAGCCTTTCATCCTTTCAAGGTCGATAAATGAGTACCAATTTCGGTTGGGTGATATTGTATGTAAATATGTGCTCTGTAAAGCACTGTGGATTAAGGCACTATATAAATAACACATCATTATCATTATCTCCTTTCTCTGTAAGAAAGGTTGGAAATGAAATAATGTGATTTTCACTGACATGTACAATCTCCAGTTAGATGAGTTTGTCAGTTGTGATGGGGGCCACTTCCACTGACCTGTCAAGGATAGCACGTTTGCACCCCACCCCATCCTACGGTGCCCATGGTCACCACCTCTGGCATTGGTGGGTTCAGTTCAATTCCCTTTTCTGGAGTCCTAAAGACCCATTCAAATGCTTGGAGGCACAGACATTCTGTAGTCGAAGTCCCCATGATGTATCCCATTGACACAAGAGGCATTTTATCAATGATTTATTTTTTGTGTGCCCTGGCCGAGGCACCATAATACTGATGCAGATGTATATCACTATATGATAATATGCTCCCTGGCTGCAGCTAACTGAGAAAGAGTTTGGCAAGCCTTGTCCTGAGTTCCAAGGCTCTGGGCGTAGGTATACGTATTATTCCAATGCCTGCCAGTAACAGCATTCCAATTCATACCAATTACTGAGTCAGTATCAGCTGTGCTTTCTTGACATGCACAAGGAGACCAAACCTCTTTTGAACAAAAAAATCCCTGTATGTCACCAGCTAAGCTGCCTGGAAGGAGTTTAGATGGACCACCAAGTCGTTTTAATCAGGATGGCTGGAGATTTCTTGCTGATGAAACCACCCTATTACCAGTGCCATTAGCTTCATGATTACCCTTGGAGCCAATGTTAAGCCCTTTGAAAGCACAACACGCTGGTAATGATTATGCTTCATACTTTATGGTGAAACCGGGATTTTTCCAATAGGTCTTGTGTACTGAGATTTCTTGGAATCCAGCCTGCAGGTCAATCTTTTTAAGAAATGCTCCCAGTGAGATCATCAATATAATCATTTAAGCTGCTTGGAAACAAACATATTTAGCTTCTTCAGATGGAATAGGTGACAAAAACGTTCCAAAGACTTTCCCAGCAGAAAGATCCCGGAGCAAAAACCTCTGTTCCTTTTCTTCATGACGTGTGACTGATTGGTTTCTTCTCCTGGTTGTTGCTCGGAAGAGTTTCTAACATTATTCCTGAATCCTGAGGCAATTCAGCAAATTGTAGCCGTCACTTGCTAGATTGCTTTCCCATGGGTATGCCAGTTCTTGTTCCCACAGATTGTAATCCCTAATTTGTCCTTCTACATCCCTTTCATGTAGCTCAGGGATGCTTGCATGGTCAACACTCTTGGGATTTACCGGGTGGCACAGTGGCGGTCTGCTTCTTTTATTGGTGGACTGATTTCTTCCTCTTCGTCTGGTGTATCCAGATTTCTTGTAAGGCCTGTTTACCAGACAAAATGGTCTGAAAACCCTTGGATCGGAATAGAGAGTTGCCTATCCTTAAATGGCTTTTTTTACAAGGTCTTTCAGTTTGCCACCAAACATTCTGCATCCTTGAAACAGCATGTGAAGAAGAATATATCAACTGATATCAGTTTTCCAGTCTCTAATGTAAATACTTAATTGGGCAGACACCCTCAGTTACAATAGTCACAATAATGGCTTGCACACAGGTGTCAGACATAAGATTCACCTGCGTTTCAAGGTCATCAAGAAGCTGAGTGCAATCTTCACCTTTGTATGTTGCCGTCTTTAGACTTGTCAAGTCCTTTGTCATCAAATGGGCCAAGTACACTTCATATACTTCTTTCCGAAAGAAAATCACAGAGCCTCCACAGATTATTTTTATGGTCACTTTGAAGGGGCAACCTACGAAATTGTGCATTAATGAGTCAAGAAGAACTACACCCGCCAATGGGGCCTTGCCCCCTTTGACTGGGCAATGTTTCACTAGAAATCTGGGAACAACCAGAATACTGGGACCTACTCATTCTCTCTTTCTAACTTTGACACTGCAGTATGGATAGGCTGTCAAGGGTATCCCCTTCCATACGGGGAGATCTGGAGAAAAGGATTACTGCTTTGGAGGTGATACATGCCTGTTACTGTTTCCTTCCCCTCCTCTCTGGTCTCACATGACTGTGGCCACTCTGGTTGGTGAGGTGAGTGTTGGGATGGTCGATAAATGTCTCAATGGGAAAGAGGGGTCTGAGTTACACATGCGTTATTGGTGACTAGGGTGATTGTAATGTTGATGCGATGTTGCGATTTAGCATGTATCTAGTGAGTTAAGGAGAATGGGTCAAGTGTTACTATGAGTGCTACAGTTGATACGTTTAATACCAAATCCGGCAATGCAATAGGAAAACGATGCCACTTAGCGTCTAAAGATGAGAAGAGAGGAGCTTCATAGGCGCATGCAAGAAAGGAGAATTGCAGATAGAGGAACCACTGTGAGGGGATGCGGTAGTCTTGAACATACATGCACAGACAGGCATATACAGGAATCTTCAGGGAGATCTGTTGGGACAGTTGTGGAACAAGGGAACATGGCAAATACACATCTATATACTGCGGATCCCCTCATAGCTAAGGGTTGTGTAAGCCGCAGAAACCTGGGGTGGCAAGATAAACTTTGAGTGACCCGGGAAGCTGGTTGATCAAGGTTAAAGCTGGGAGAAGGCAGCAAACTGTATCCGGGCACCTGCGATAACATGAAATGGTAAGCTGCGGCCATGCTCTGGTTTAACGACTTGGTGCGATTGTGCGAAGGAGGTGTAATCATTTTAGTACATGGGAGTTGTTATTCAGTCCAGGGAGATCCTGCCACCTCGCAGGATCAGTTTGGGCCTCAGTAATAAACCCGGTGCAAGCGCTGCTTAAGGGCAGAGTGAAAAAATTGTTTATGGATTTCGATCCGGTTATCAGGAATTACCAGGATATGGCCATAGGCCATGCATGCTGAAATGGTAGATGTTAGAGATTAGCATGAAATGAGGATGCCAGCAAGTCTGGGCGGATAAAATGCTTATCGCCAGTTCAAAGAGAACCTGATTGTTTCTCCCTCGTATTATTTAAGTATCCTTGGTACAGCCATGTGCATCATGACCAGGGTTAGAGGTCCCCAACCAGATGGAACTTGAAGTAAATTAGGATTCTGGTGTGAATATGTAACAATGCAATGATGTCATTACCTAATATGGAAAGATCACAAAAAGGGGTGTGATATAAATATGAGATATGCAAATGTATGTTGAAAGGGGATGGTGGTTAAATAATTGTATACAATGAGAGCATGGTAACTGAGGGGGATTTGATTTCTTTTTATAGAGTTGACCAATCATGTTCGGGGGTATGACTTTGTTACAAAATATGTGGGAGTGTGTTAACGGTTGCAATAACGTATATAATGTGAAATCTGTGTGTGGTTCGGATTGACTCAAGTTAGTTTGACTCTACAGCGTCATCTAGCCCCTCCTGGCCATTTGTGCAATAAACTTGCATTACGTACAAACGTGCACTTGCTCCTTAAGAGGTGGGCCTATTTTGGGCACGGAAATCGGAGGTCCACCCACACATTTGGTGACCCCAACGTGATCTCCAGGCTTTCCGAGATGCTAGGGGTTTCCTGTCCACACAAATCGGCTGCAGCGCTTCTCTGAAGGGTCCAGTTTTTCGTGCACGACTAAAGGAGAGGTCTGCAGGAGGCCTGTTAGCTCCCTGAAGACGTGTTGCCATGGTCCAGCTATGCAAAGGTGAATTGATGGAGCACCACAGTGACCACTTTACATGAGTGCACTTTGGCAGTTAGAACAAGAGGGTGATAGGGGAAAATAGTGTTTTTATCTTTGATATGGGGTTTTCTGATAATGGTAAAATAGGCATACATGTATGGAGTCAGATGAGGTTAGGTGGTTTGAAGGGGTGAGTTTTTTGGATGAGAGAATGAACTGTTTTGTGTTGTCTTTTTTCCATATATATTTTACTTAGTTTGTTATTTTAAGAAGGGAGAGGTGGCATCTTAACCGCATGTCCTTTGTGGGGTGTGCCCTGATACCATTCGGTTTGCTGGTCTGGTTGGCTGGAGCCCTCACCTAAGGGTGAGGTATCACCTTTATGGTAAGTCTACCCATATATACCTTTGTCGAGTGCACCCTAGGCACCCTTCATTTTGTCTGTCTGTGCGGTTGGAGCCCTTATCCCACGGAAACAATAATTTTACCTAGATTGTTCTTTTCTTTTCTTGGTTAGTCGAATTAGTGAAGGGTATCTTTCCATAGAAGGAAAAAGACAACAGAGTAGTCGAACATTTTGCAAGAGATGAAGAAGAAGGGAAGAAGTAAAAAGGATTTGGGCCAGCATTGTGTTTTTGATAATATGCTATCTGCTGTGTATGAGTGGGAAGTATAATTGCATGTGAATAGCTAACTGAGGTGATTGTGGTGAAAGTGAATTAGGCGAGTGATTGTGGGGAAGCTTTAAGAAATTGGGATTGAGAAAAAAGGGGTTCCTTGGTTTGTGGGTTCGGCTTCCAGGTTTAGATTGTTGATTCTTGGAATAAAATTGTTAGCATTAGACTGGTTTTCAGTATGGAGACTCCATTGAGTCACTTGTGTCCGGTACTTCCTGTGTACAAGGTAAAGATTTTGAAATGCCAATGAGAATGGCTGTGGGATACTAAGCGTAAAATGCTTAATTCTTGGCCTAATGAGGGGACCTATGATAAGGGAATGTTGGGAAACCTGTATCCCTTCTTAGTTACCAGGCACAAGGGATCAAAGTTAGAGCAACGTTTAAGAATTTTGGAATTGTGGAGAATGTATGAGAAGGGTGGAAAGGCACACAATGTTCAGAATGCAGAAGAAGGGCAGAGAAAGTTAGGTTAGCAGAGAGACTAAGGGTGGAGGTGTGAGAGAGAGTGAGACTGGCAAACAAAAGGTTAGGTGAAGGGCTGAGTATGGTTTAGAAAGGGAAAACTGTGCCTTCTACCACTAGAATAGAGTATAAGTTGCAGATGGTAGTGTAAAACATTGACAAAGCGTTGAGACTAGCTGAGGAAGAGGTAGCACAGTTGCAGCAGCAGAGAACTGAAGAACGGGAAGAAATGAATAGGCAGGAAAAGGATGTGGAAGAAAGAAGGTGGAGGAATGGACAAATCCTCATTAGGCTCGATATGTCAGTCATCAAGGAGGTCAACGTAGACCTTGAAGGAGAAAGTGTTGTTATGGGTCCAGGACTTGAGCCAGGAGAATCGGAACCGGCATACTTTGATAGTGCTTAGTATGCGTTTGTGCCCATAGAAAGGCCAAAGGATGGGATAGCCAGGGCAGGCATTGCGGATGAATGGGAATCAGATGATGAGCAGGGAGAACAGGGTATATCATCCCCACATCCCACTCCAACAGTGGTGGCTGCAGAAATCACACCATGGGGTCGTAGGACACGCCATGGTGCTCATATGGCCGTAATGAGAAGCAAGGGAAAAAAGGGGACAGCCTCAGTAAAGGCAAGTCTGACTCAACTTCCGTTGTTCCAGAAGGGACAGGGAAAGGCATATTATCATTATAATTGTTCTTTTATAAAATGCTTAATACCATTGAATGGTTTCTAAGCACGGGATCAGGATTCAAACCTGTGTTGCACTGATTTGTCTTGCTTCCAAAAAAAATGTGTTGCCCCTGAGCTATCCTTCCTCGCCAATGTCCCATGGTCACACATGGACTGCAATAACTTGAGGAAGACACTCCCTTCAAACACTGCAGGGGCGGGTAAGTGGATTTGTGCATTGGAAAAACAGAATGCCGGTGTCATGTTGGCCATAGGGGACATGAAATGCTTTTTCACAGCTCTAATGAGGAAACAGTAAGACAAACTTTGGAAGCAATCAGGGTATCTGGGAGTTCAGTTGAATATGAACACCAATGATGGAGTAACCTTCAATAATTAGAGGGCACAGGTATGGGGGGTCTGCATATCATGTATCCCAATAAGCCAGATATATATTTAATTCTGGCCAAGAAAATTAAATTGGATTATGATCCTTCTGTACAAATCCAGATAATTCAGGAGATGTGGAGGGCAGAGACGGGAGAAGTGTGGGATAAGAATGCAGCTATTTTCTAACATATGCTAAAAAAAGGGACTTCCCTAAGAAGTCCAGCATGATCTGGATAAGGTAGTGGGAATGGAGGCTTGGGGTTGGCTGGAAATTCAGGCAGACATTATGCATTTTTCCAAGTGTAGGCTAGAAAAGGAATAGGATAGTACAGAACAGGTAACGCAAAGAGAGAAAACAAGGGGGCTGGGCAGGCACACACTAGCGTCAATGCGCGAACAAGCATATATAATGTTCGTAACAGATACTACATGTCTCAAAGGAAAGAGGAAACAACGAGGACAATGCTCACCTGTTGTACTGTATAGTGCTGTGAATAGCTAGTTGTATAATCTACAGGTAACAATGAGAAGTTGCTGGGCCTATCAGTAAGCGGCAGAGTAGTAGATTACAAAGATGGGCAGAGAAGGTTCTAACTGTCCCTCCCTCTGTGAGGTACTACCCTAGTCAGCGCTGGTGGGCCGCCTGTCTAATAGTGGATAGTAAAAGAGACAGAGTATTATGCTCAATTTTTAAACTGATTTTTACTTTCATTCACAAAAAGCTTGATGAACTTGCGGCCCAGACCTTGTTGTGCACAATACAGAGTGTAACAAAGGACAGGTGGTATTGATCGACCAAAACCTTGCTTGGGGTACTTTCAAATACCAAACAGTATTAGTGCAACATTGGTACTTTATTGGCCATTACTGGAGGTAAGTGACCCTGTTTAAAAGATATTGGGCCTCATTACATGGTAGACGGTAGCCATGGCGCTATTAGCACCATGGCTACCCCCTTACCGCATTTCGGGTCCGTGTTCCCAAAATAGGGACTTACCGGGTCCTTCCGACCTTGGAGGACCCGGTAAGTCTCCATTCCGGGAACCATTCCCCATTCCCATTTGAGCCTCCATAGGGCTCAATGGGAATGGGGATGGAGCTAATATTAGCTCTGAAGTCCCTTAACAGGTCCCTTCCACAACGCCTGGTAAATCCAGGCGTTAAGGAAGGGACCCGCTAAGGGACCTCGTAGTAGGGCGGTAAGGGATTACCGGCACCGGTGCCCTTACCAGTGCCGGTAAACCCTTACCGCCTACCGTGTAATGAGGCCCATTGTCTCAAATGTGGTATTGTTTTGTGAAGACTATGGCAGGGGAGTAAGTGCTAGAGTTTCTTGCTCTCCCCCTGGTGCAAGCATGGTTTGCAGCAGCAGACTTACTGCCATCTACACCTGTGAGTTAACCGGTTTTTGTGGTCTAAGTAGTTAAAGCCACTTTCTTCAGGACTGTCTTCAAGGTTTATATGCAAGGAAATGGCTACTGAAATGGCTACTACTATGAGGTCTTCTCAAATGCTGTAACCAGTATCCAATTGTGACAATGGAACAGTCTCACCTCGGAATTGTTCCCAGAGACATTCATGCTGCCAAGTCACTCATTTGACTAGAATGCATGGTGGCAGCTCTGTTGAATGCCCTTGGGCACACAGGAATTGTTGGGTTTCTAAACTCTTAGAGGATTCAGGATCTATGGAATCGAGGTAGGTGTAGGAGACACAAAACAATTCTGAGCTGAGACTGTTCCATTGTCACAATACAATTTGTAAATCCTTTATTGAAGTTGTTGTGGTTGGAGAAACTCCTACTTTGCCCTATAACTAAGATGGGAGTAATCTCGACTATGAACCGATAAACAAAACAGTCCTAGTGGAGTCTGTCAAATCAAAATATCCCATGCTAACATGAAAAACCTAATGCCTGCCCTATCCCTTGTACAAAAGGTGTAAAAATGAGAAACATATGCAAAAGAAGAATCAGTGTTTCAAAAGAATAAATGTGGTTGAACCAGCTCTCCTTCCCACGTTAGACCTCATGGAGGAAGGCTGTCCCTGTAGGCAGAATGGCACACTGTGGCTTGGTTTTGACACAATGAGCAGTTCAGAAACGTGGATTGAGGCCCGCCTGGCATGTTAAAGTCTCATTTCCTGACATCCAAATACTGTTTCAAAAAGTTCATGTAGGTCCCCCCTGTTGGCCTCAGACCTCTCACAACAAAGTTCATGTAGGTCTCCCTCTGTCAGGCTCAGACCTCTCAAAACAAAGTTCACGTAGGTCCCCTTCTGTCAGGCTCAGACCTTTCACCAAAAACTTGCTTGGGGGCTCCCTTCCCCAAGCTTATTATACTTCAGGTCTCCCTCTGTCGGGCTTGGACTCCTTTCGAATGTCCAAGACTTTCAAGTGTGTGTGGCTTTCTTCACAGACCACTGCTGGACCACTTCGACTCAATGTTCAAATTTTTCTCTCTCCCCTTCTTCAGGAGTTAATCTTGCTTACTTAACTTTTTCCTGCTCATTCGCTCTATTGCTTCAAGCAATGTACCTCTTACAGAGACTTTCGTGTGAGCTACTTCCTTTCACCAGACCACTCTGCTACTTAGTATCGCTGATCGCACAGCTGTCCTTACTTCACAGTTCATTCACAGGTCTGCCTTTCTTCTCATCTCATCCACACACGTGCAGCCTTCACTTGCAATATAAGGTCACTAATTCAAACTTTAACACACACCAGTCTCTCAGGTTGCTTGCCAACTCACCGGCCCTGTGCTTTTCTTTTGTGGTTTTACGATTTCCAATTTGCCTGTCAAGGTTTGTACCACAGGCTTGGCCTTGCCATTCACCCGGGAGGGTCGATGGCATCCTTGACACACAATCCAGCCTTCTGATGTGGGATCTGGCCTTCTCCACATGTCTTTCGCAGCCTGTCAGAGGCAACGACCTCCAGTAGGGAACTTTGGGGGTTTTTGACCCGCTGCTTTCGTCCCTTAGTCCGTTGCTCTGCTCCAGTAGGTGTGCCTGCATCCCAGAAGTTCTGCTCGTACTCGAGTTCCACCTTGCTCAGAGTGTCTCTCTAGGTTCTGCCTTTTATTCTTGTGAGGAGAGCAAATTGGTATTAGGTGTATACGCTTAGAATAAAGTATCTGACTTTGCCTGACCCGATTAACGGGACATGTCCATTACGATGTGGTAGAGTTAGTCTGGTTACTTTTAGTCACCCTCTTCCTTGGCCCAGATTGTGTGTAAAAAGGCAGGAGGGGGGGAGTTGGGACTTCGGAGAATCCTAAAAAATAGTATGGGTCAAATAAACAAAAGAGGGGAAATACCACATCTCACCATTGGCTGTCTCACCCCAGGCCCTGAAGGCCCCTCATCCAGGTGATCCTCCCACACTGGTCAATTGTCAGGAACTGGATCCAAAAGTGATGGATGTGTCCTGGCCACCTGGATGACAAGTCCCAGAGGACTAGCAGGCGAGACACCTTTGGTTTCTCACATAATCCATGAATACACTTAGAGACTAAGCAAAGTATCCTGAACATGATGCTTTGGCAGAAATTGAAGAAGATCTTGGAAGATAAAAAATGTATTGGACCTCCACATTTTGGGTAATTTGAAGCAAATGCACAAGATAATTTGGAAGCCCTGCATACAGAGCATTTGTGTTGTCTAAATGTGAGTTTATCAAGGCACCAACCACTACAGCATGGTCCGAATATGGGAGATAAGGAAGTATATGTTGCAGTAGCCAAAGATAGATTTCATGACCTCATACACCTGGGTTGGTTGGCCTCAATGCAGGGTTCCAAATGGTTTAAAGATTTGTGACCAATTTTAAAACAGTTATCGGGAGACAAAACTGCAAAGTTGACAAAGAAGGTCTCCGGGAATGCTTTATCAGATGTTTAGGTCCTATAATCTCAGTTTTAGAATGGTTTAATTGATGATTATTATTAGTCAGCCATGATTTGATCTCCTTGAGGCATAACTGAATTTGACCAAATGTTTCTTGAGGGCCGGGTAGCTAAAGGAACACCTAGGTATATTCCCCATATGAATGGAACTGAATGTTAAAGCTCTGCGTGATAGACATTAGAGGCAAAATATGAATATTAAACAAAAGAGTGAAGGAAAAGATCCCTGGGGCACTCCAAAATTAAATAGGGAAGATGCTGCATGTGATCTACCATAGAGAGAGCTCCAGAACCATTAAAGAGAGTAGCCAGAAACTCTGACTTTATCTGAGAAATGAGAGAGGAGTCTGGAATGGTCCACTGTGTCAAATGGGGCAATGCTTGGAGAGGTGCACTGGAATTCTGAACTCCTTTTGGCACTGCTTAAGTCTGCCCTGAATCATCTGGCGTGAACCCAGGGCCCACCTGGAATTATCACCAGGCATCAGATACCCCAATGCTTTCACAAGAGGCTCTTACTCTGGAACCCTCAGTTTTGATGCCATACACTCCCCAGATTGTCCAGTGACTCTACACTTTGTAATTCACAACCAGATAAGATCTGTGGACAGACTCAAATAGGAGTTATTATCAAAAAAAGGAATGAGATAGGCAAATACCCATTTAGTATCAGGCGTTCCGAGATGTATTTTCAGAAGAAGATGCAGAACAACTACATCCACAGTGGGAATATGATGGTCCAATTGAATTAGTTTCTGATTCTAAGATTATGTGGGGCCAGATTTATGCTTAAACAATCATGTAGGATGCAAAGTTAGGGAACTATCTAGTTGAAAACCTGAGAAAGGGCTTCATAAGACACACCATATCACCAGCCGGGGCATCCATTTTTTGATATTGATGGCCAACAAGACCTTGAAACTATGTGCGCACTACCATGAATTGAATCTGATTATGGTAAAAAATCGTTGAATAATAAAATGCAGAGGTTTTTAGGATTCACAAGTACTACTGAGAGTGCATTCACTGCATTTCATCCATTTGTTCTGCTTTTTTCTTTCCTCTCCCACTTCCATCTTTTAAGCACTTTTCCTAGGGCAGCTGCTGCCTGGGTAGCAAAGTAATGAGCAGTGGTAAAGCGGGCCACCTATTAGCCAGGTCGCTTTTCACACCAGCCCTACCACCGTTTGGGCAGAGAGAACTCATCACACAGGTGGTAAGGTGAATCTATGCTTTAATTTTCCCCTGCACTCCTAGCACATCACTTGTCTGAATCTACTGTGTTCATCTGCACCAGTAAATCTGTTTGGATCCCAATATATATGCCTGAACACCTTAGCACACAGCTAGATTGAATGAGTTATGTTAGCCACATATGTGTATGGTTAATTACACTGCAGCCCACACACAATCTGGCTTGACTTGCTGTGTTTTTGCCTACATACCTAACACATATCCATAAAGACAAATTTGTTTTTATATACAACTACCTTGTGATATCTGTCCCTGAACACCTGTCACTAAGTTATATTGAATCATTGCATTAGCCTACTCAACAATTTTATTTGCTATAGCTGATACTTCTGACCATATAACACTTAGCTAGATTGACTCTTCTTTTGCCTGAAATCCGAGCTATACATTTTCATTTGCCCATTATGTTAAACTGCATGACTACCAATTATCTAGAATTACTTTTTGTGTTTAGCATTCACTACATCTGTACGGCTCACTATACTGATGACCCCATAATATACCTATATTGAGTCGGTTTTTGCCTGAAATTCCAGCTAAAATCTTGACTAGTTGTGTTAGACTAGCAATTATCTAGACTGAATCTATGTTTAGCAGCCAATACATCTGTATATCACTGGCCCCATAACATATAGCTAGACTGACTCTGTTTTGCCTGAAATTCTAGCTAAAAATCTTGATTCATTGTGTTAGATTGTATGGCTAGCAATTGTCTAGACTGAAACTGTGTTTAGCATCTATTACATCTGTACAGCTAGCAATATTGCAGCATACATACCTGACATATAAGCTGATAATCACTGAGTTAGTGATCACAATAATTTTGCTTTTCGCCATACTGCCATTCTTTGTAATTACCTGCATACTAAGCACATAGCCACACAGACTCTTTTGTTGTGCACACACACACAACACAGAGCTAGACTGAAAGATTGTGTTGGCACCACACTTTTATGGCTCTTTATACTGCAACATGCGTATCTAGCATAACACTAAATTCTATTTGTCCACAACTGCATAGTTGACTCACTGAATTTCCTGCTTTCTGGCACATAATAACTCGATTGCATTTATACATGCATCCATAACAACTGTTTAACCTAATGTCAATACATGAACACCTGGCGCACAGCCAAATTTGAATTTTTGTACTTCCCTGTATACCAAACACGTTAGGAGCCTTTCTCAGTGTTTTGCTCATAACATCTGCATGATAGATTGACTCACTTTTTCACTAGTTTAACGACTGCAGAGCTCCTCCATCGTGTGCCTGCATCCCTAGCATTTAGGGAGGTTGAATCAGAGTTTGTGCCACCACAGTAACGGCACACTTATTACTGCTACCTATTCATCTAGTACATAACTTGTTTACTTTTAGTTGTGCCTGTGTACCAAACACATACAGGCTTTGAATACCAATCACCTACATACCTTAACTCACTGTGCTATCCCCCTAATAACTGCGCAGTGCATGATACTTTGTCTATACCGCCAACGCATAACTGGTTGGACTCCTCCTGGTTTGCATGAACAACCAGCACCAAACTGAATGAACACACCTATGATACCTATTCTGTCTTAATCAGTCTTATCTCACTGAAACAAGGCCTCTCACACATAGAGTATCAGACACAAACAATTCCTTATGAATTGTGGAATCGTTAAAGCCACAGATGCATACACTCCTACACTGAAGGAACCCTTTACATAACCTGACCCCTGGAAAAACATCTCATCAGTATAGTCTACAAGCCAATTGGCCTATTGCATTCTCAGAACCGTTACATAAACTTCAACAAACCATCTTCACAGATGGATAAGGAATTTCTTAAACAAAATAACCAGAAAAGCAGGCCCAATAAAAATCAAATGGTAAATTTCACCCCTCCCTTCTGTCCCTACTATATCACCCCCTCTTCCTGATCCTCAACAACTACAGGGTGAAAACATGGTGATCAGATGCCTAGAAACCACAAAGATAGCAGACTCAGAAACGAAGGAAGAAAAAGGAGAACATTGCCAGCAGTCCTCACTGTCACTTCTAATGGTTGTATACAAATTGTTCGTATTACAACTGTTCGAATGACAATTGTCCTTTTCACAATTGACCGAATTGTGAAGGTCAATTGTAACATATATGCGGGGGGAAACCCCCCGCAACCCCCCACCCAACCCAAACCCGCCCAAAACCCCATATATATATATATATATATTACCAAAGCGTTATATATATATATACACGGTCAATTGTGAGAAGGTCAATTGTGACCCTTTAAATTCGGTCAATTGTTCATTCGAACAATTGTAAACGAACAATTTGGGTAATACTCTTCTAATCAGGCATCCCAAGACTCTACAGGCTTCCCACTACCTCACCTCAAGAGACCATTGATGCCTCTTGAAACACCCAGCTGGACCACATTACTATGATTTAACATTGGTCAGAGAAACTGGACTTACCAATGATCTAACATCATTGCCTGCATTTACCCCGAAAGCCATTCAACCAACCATGAGATAGGACCCACAAAAACCATTACCTGTTACGCCATTCATCACCAGACACCCTGTACCATAATCCACAACCATGCAGCAAGAACTGAGAGATGTGCCAGACCCCAAGAAGAGCCTTTGATCCCTCTTTGAATCTGAAAGCATTACCTTGGAGCCCTGGGAAACTAACAAAATCAACCATGAAAAACCCAATAGCATTGGTCTAAGTAGTCACCCAGAAATGACAGGCACAAGGGGCCTCCCGATTAATGCATGTCCTGTCTCCAAGAACTCCTCAGACATTTTTTACCTTCTCTCCGAAGACCAGATACAAATGCTCTTCATCACAGAAACGTGGCTCTCAGATGGTCAGTCCCCGGTTATCCACAAGAGTAGGCCATCAGGGTTCAAGATCATCTCTGCTAATTGCAACAATAATAGAGGAGGTGGCACAACTCTGGTGCACAGTCTTCTTCATAGTCTCAAAACCCTCCAAGCTGTTCACATCGCAGACCAGGTTGAAAAGTGCATATAGGCTCAGATGAAAACAACACTTCGAAGATCCTATGGAGACAGGAGAAGGCATTATATTTCCAAGCAAAACATATTGGTTTTAAGGTGTGTTTGAAAGGAACAAAGAGGCTGTACAAGGTGCAAATGAGTAGGTAAAGAAATTCAGACAGTGAAACCTCACTTTTACAAATCATTCAGTGAACACACACAATCAGGTGGGCAAACAGTTCAGGTAAACAAGTTCATGGTTCAGATTTTTCATGAAACAATTTCAGGATGATTGGGCCTCGTGGTTTTTATTATCAGAATTTGCTTATAGCAACCTCACACATTTCTCCACTAAGTACTCAATGTTCTTTCCTACATCTGGATTTCACCCTGGAATGTTCCCCAATGCAATCCCCCATTGGAGGTATCACAAACACATTCACAAGCACAAATATTGCAAGAAACACTGAAACAGTGATTGTTCTTGTCAAGAGAGTGACACAGAATTACAAGAAGTTAGCTTACATCAAACGTGAAGCCGCTCCTCAGAATGAGACTGGGCCGAAAGGTTGGAGAATCTCGCATAGATGGAAAATGGTGGGGATGTAGGGTGCTGTTAGATTCTCAGTAGATTTTTCGGGTATGGCAGTCTGTCATGCATCATGTCCACATGGCCACTAGACGCCCCACAGCACGTCCAATCCCAACACCAGGTACACCAGGTAGCCAAAGATAGATTTCATGACCTCATACACCTGGGTTGGTTGGCCTCAATGCAGGGTTCCAAATGGTTTAAAGATTTGTGACCAATTTTAAAACAGTTATCGGGAGACAAAACTGCAAAGTTGACAAAGAAGGTCTCCGGGAATGCTTTATCAGATGTTTAGGTCCTATAATCTCAGTTTTAGAATGGTTTAATTGATGATTATTATTAGTCACCCATGATTTGATCTCCTTGAGGCATAACTGAATTTGACCAAATGTTTCTTGAGGGCCGGGTAGCTAAAGGAACAACTAGGTATATTCCCCATATGAATGGAACTGAATGTTAAAGCTCTGCGTGATAGACATTAGAGGCAAAATATGAATATTAAACAAAAGAGTGAAGGAAAAGATCCCTGGGGCACTCCAAAATTAAATAGGGAAGATGCTGCATGTGATCTACCATAGAGAGAGCTCCAGAACCATTAAAGAGAGTAGCCAGAAACTCTGACTTTATCTGAGAAATGAGAGAGGAGTCTGGAATGGTCCACTGTGTCAAATGGGGCAATGCTTGGAGAGGTGCACTGGAATTCTGAACTCCTTTTGGCACTGCTTAAGTCTGCCCTGAATCATCTGGCGTGAACCCAGGGCCCACCTGGAATTATCACCAGGCATCAGATACCCCAATGCTTTCACAAGAGGCTCTTACTCTGGAACCCTCAGTTTTGATGCCATACACTCCCCAGATTGTCCAGTGACTCTACACTTTGTAATTCACAACCAGATAAGATCTGTGGACAGACTCAAATAGGAGTTATTATCAAAAAAAGGAATGAGATAGGCAAATACCCATTTAGTATCAGGCGTTCCGAGATGTATTTTCAGAAGAAGATGCAGAACAACTACATCCACAGTGGGAATATGATGGTCCAATTGAATTAGTTTCTGATTCTAAGATTATGTGGGGCCAGATTTATGCTTAAACAATCAAGTAGGATGCAAAGTTAGGGAACTATCTAGTTGAAAACCTGAGAAAGGGCTTCATAAGACACACCATATCACCAGCTGGGGCATCCATTTTTTGATATTGATGGCCAACAAGACCTTGAAACTATGTGCGCACTACCATGAATTGAATCTGATTATGGTAAAAAATCGTTGAATAATAAAATGCAGAGGTTTTTAGGATTCACAAGTACTACTGAGAGTGCATTCACTGCATTTCATCCATTTGTTCTGCTTTTTTCTTTCCTCTCCCACTTCCATCTTTTAAGCACTTTTCCTAGGGCAGCTGCTGCCTGGGTAGCAAAGTAATGAGCAGTGGTAAAGCGGGCCACCTATTAGCCAGGTCGCTTTTCACACCAGCCCTACCACCGTTTGGGCAGAGAGAACTCATCACACAGGTGGTAAGGTGAATCTATGCTTTAATTTTCCCCTGCACTCCTAGCACGTCACTTGTCTGAATCTACTGTGTTCATCTGCACCAGTAAATCTGTTTGGATCCCAATATATATGCCTGAACACCTTAGCACACAGCTAGATTGAATGAGTTATGTTAGCCACATATGTGTATGGTTAATTACACTGCAGCCCACACACAATCTGGCTTGACTTGCTGTGTTTTTGCCTACATACCTAACACATATCCATAAAGACAAATTTGTTTTTATATACAACTATCTTGTGATATCTGTCCCTGAACACCTGTCACTAAGTTATATTGAATCATTGCATTAGCCTACTCAACAGTTTTATTTGCTATAGCTGATACTTCTGACCATATAACACTTAGCTAGATTGACTCTTCTTTTGCCTGAAATCCGAGCTATACATTTTCATTTGCCCATTATGTTAAACTGCATGACTAGCAATTATCTAGAATTACTTTTTGTGTTTAGCATTCACTACATCTGTACGGCTCACTATACTGATGACCCCATAATATACCTATATTGAGTCGGTTTTTGCCTGAAATTCCAGCTAAAATCTTGACTAGTTGTGTTAGACTAGCAATTATCTAGACTGAATCTATTTTTAGCAGCCAATACATCTGTATACCACTGGCCCCATAACATATAGCTAGACTGGCTCTGTTTTGCCTGAAATTCTAGCTAAAAATCTTGATTCATTGTGTTAGATTGTATGGCTAGCAATTGTCTAGACTGAAACTGTGTTTAGCATCTATTACATCTGTACAGCTAGCAATATTGCAGCATACATACCTGACATATAAGCTGATAATCACTGAGTTAGTATTCACAATAATGTTGCTTTTCGCCATACTGCCATTCTTTGTAATTACCTGCATACTAAGCACATAGCCACACAGACTCTTTTGTTGTGCACACACACACAACACAGAGCTAGACTGAAAGATTGTGTTGGCACCACACTTTTATGGCTCTTTATACTGCAACATGCATATCTAGCATAACACTAAATTCTATTTGTCCACAACTGCATAGTTGACTCACTGAATGTCCTGCTTTCTGGCACATAATAACTCGTTTGCATTTATACATGCATCCATAACAACTGTTTAACCTAATGTCAATACATGAACACCTGGCGCACAGCCAAATTTGAATTTTTGTACTTCCCTGTATACCAAACACGTTAGGAGCCTTTCTCAGTGTTTTGCTCATAACATCTGCATGATAGATTAACTCACTTTTTCACCAGTTTAACGACTGCATAGCTCCTCCATCGTGTGCCTGCATCCCTAGCATTTAGGGAGGTTGAATCAGAGTTTGTGCCACCACAGTAACGGCACACTTATTACTGCTACCTATTCATCTAGTACATAACTTGTTTACTTTTAGTTGTGCCTGTGTACCAAACACATACAGGCTTTGAATACCAATCACCTACATACCTTAACTCACTGTGCTATCCCCCTAATAACTGCGCAGTGCATGATACTTTGTCTATACCGCCAACGCATAACTGGTTGGACTCCTCCTGGTTTGCATGAACAACCAGCACCAAACTGAATGAACACACCTATCATACCTATTCTGTCTTAATCAGTCTTATCTCACTGAAACAAGGCCTCTCACACATAGAGTATCAGACACAAACAATTCCTTATGAATTGTGGAATCGTTAAAGCCACAGATGCATACACTCCTACACTGAAGGAACCCTTTACATAACCTGACCCCTGGAAAAACATCTCATCAGTATAGTCTACAAGCCAATTGGCCTATTGCATTCTCAGAACCGTTACATAAACTTCAACAAACCATCTTCACAGATGGATAAGGAATTTCTTAAACAAAATAACCAGAAAAGCAGGCCCAATAAAAATCAAATGGTAAATTTCACCCCTCCCTTCTGTCCCTACTATATCACCCCCTCTTCCTGATCCTCAACAACTACAGGGTGAAAACATGGTGATCAGATGCCTAGAAACCACAAAGATAGCAGACTCAGAAACGAAGGAAGAAAAAGGAGAACATTGCCAGCAGTCCTCACTGTCACTTCTAATGGTTGTATACAAATTGTTCGTATTACAACTGTTCGAATGACAATTGTCCTTTTCACAATTGACCGAATTGTGAAGGTCAATTGTAACATATATGCGGGGGGAAACCCCCCGCAACCCCCCACCCAACCCAAACCCGCCCAAAACCCCATATATATATATATATATATTACCAAAGCGTTATATATATATATACACGGTCAATTGTGAGAAGTTCAATTGTGACCCTTTAAATTCGGTCAATTGTTCATTCGAACAATTGTAAACGAACAATTTGGGTAATACTCTTCTAATCAGGCATCCCAAGACTCTACAGGCTTCCCACTACCTCACCTCAAGAGACCATTGATGCCTCTTGAAACACCCAGCTGGACCACATTACTATGATTTAACATTGGTCAGAGAAACTGGACTTACCAATGATCTAACATCATTGCCTGCATTTACCCCGAAAGCCATTCAACCAACCATGAGATAGGACCCACAAAAACCATTACCTGTTACGCCATTCATCACCAGACACCCTGTACCATAATCCACAACCATGCAGCAAGAACTGAGAGATGTGCCAGACCCCAAGAAGAGCCTTTGATCCCTCTTTGAATCTGAAAGCATTAACTTGGAGCCCTGGGAAACTAACAAAATCAACCATGAAAAACCCAATAGCATTGGTCTAAGTAGTCACCCAGAAATGACAGGCACAAGGGGCCTCCCGATTAATGCATGTCCTGTCTCCAAGAACTCCTCAGACATTTTTTACCTTCTCTCCGAAGACCAGATACAAATGCTCTTCATCACAGAAACGTGGCTCTCAGATGGTCAGTCCCCGGTTATCCACAAGAGTAGGCCATCAGGGTTCAAGATCATCTCTGCTAATTGCAACAATAATAGAGGAGGTGGCACAACTCTGGTGCACGGAGTCTTCTTCATAGTCTCAAAACCCTCCAAGCTGTTCACATCGCAGACCAGGTTGAAAAGTGCATATAGGCTCAGATGAAAACAACACTTCAAAGATCCTATGGAGACAGGAGAAGGCATTATATTTCCAAGCAAAACATATTGGTTTTAAGGTGTGTTTGAAAGGAACAAAGAGTCTGTACAAGGTGCAAATGAGTAGGTAAAGAAATTCAGACAGTGAAACCTCACTTTTACAAATCATTCAGCGAACACACACAATCAGGTGGGCAAACAGTGCAGGTAAACAAGTTCATGGTTCAGATTTTTCATGAAACAATTTCAGGATGATTGGGCCTCGTGGTTTTTATTATCAGAATTTGCTTATAGCAACCTCACACATTTCTCCACTAAGTACTCAATGTTCTTTCCTACATCTGGATTTCACCCTGGAATGTTCCCCAATGCAATCCCCCATTGGAGGTATCACAAACACATTCACAAGCACAAATATTGCAAGAAACACTGAAACAGTGATTGTTCTTGTCAAGAGAGTGACACAGAATTACAAGAAGTTAGCTTACATCAAACGTGAAGCCGCTCCTCAGAATGAGACTGGGCCGAAAGGTTGGAGAATCTCGCATAGATGGAAAATGGTGGGGATGTAGGGTGCTGTTAGATTCTCAGTAGATTTTTCGGGTATGGCAGTCTGTCATGCATCATGTCCACATGCCCACTAGACGCCCCACAGCACGTCCAATCCCAACACCAGGTACACCAGGTAGCCAAAGATAGATTTCATGACCTCATACACCTGGGTTGGTTGGCCTCAATGCAGGGTTCCAAATGGTTTAAAGATTTGTGACCAATTTTAAAACAGTTATCGGGAGACAAAACTGCAAAGTTGACAAAGAAGGTCTCCGGGAATGCTTTATCAGATGTTTAGGTCCTATAATCTCAGTTTTAGAATGGTTTAATTGATGATTATTATTAGTCACCCATGATTTGATCTCCTTGAGGCATAACTGAATTTGACCAAATGTTTCTTGAGGGCCGGGTAGCTAAAGGAACAACTAGGTATATTCCCCATATGAATGGAACTGAATGTTAAAGCTCTGCGTGATAGACATTAGAGGCAAAATATGAATATTAAACAAAAGAGTGAAGGAAAAGATCCCTGGGGCACTCCAAAATTAAATAGGGAAGATGCTGCATGTGATCTACCATAGAGAGAGCTCCAGAACCATTAAAGAGAGTAGCCAGAAACTCTGACTTTATCTGAGAAATGAGAGAGGGGTCTGGAATGGTCCACTGTGTCAAATGGGGCAATGCTTGGAGAGGTGCACTGGAATTCTGAACTCCTTTTGGCACTGCTTAAGTCTGCCCTGAATCATCTGGCGTGAACCCAGGGCCCACCTGGAATTATCACCAGGCATCAGATACCCCAATGCTTTCACAAGAGGCTCTTACTCTGGAACCCTCAGTTTTGATGCCATACACTCCCCAGATTGTCCAGTGACTCTACACTTTGTAATTCACAACCAGATAAGATCTGTGGACAGACTCAAATAGGAGTTATTATCAAAAAAAGGAATGAGATAGGCAAATACCCATTTAGTATCAGGCGTTCCGAGATGTATTTTCAGAAGAAGATGCAGAACAACTACATCCACAGTGGGAATATGATGGTCCAATTGAATTAGTTTCTGATTCTAAGATTATGTGGGGCCAGATTTATGCTTAAACAATCATGTAGGATGCAAAGTTAGGGAACTATCTAGTTGAAAACCTGAGAAAGGGCTTCATAAGACACACCATATCACCAGCTGGGGCATCCATTTTTTGATATTGATGGCCAACAAGACCTTGAAACTATGTGCGCACTACCATGAATTGAATCTGATTATGGTAAAAAATCGTTGAATAATAAAATGCAGAGGTTTTTAGGATTCACAAGTACTACTGAGAGTGCATTCACTGCATTTCATCCATTTGTTCTGCTTTTTTCTTTCCTCTCCCACTTCCATCTTTTAAGCACTTTTCCTAGGGCAGCTGCTGCCTGGGTAGCAAAGTAATGAGCAGTGGTAAAGCGGGCCACCTATTAGCCAGGTCGCTTTTCACACCAGCCCTACCACCGTTTGGGCAGAGAGAACTCATCACACAGGTAAGGTGAATCTATGCTTTAATTTTCCCCTGCACTCCTAGCACATCACTTGTCTGAATCTACTGTGTTCATCTGCACCAGTAAATCTGTTTGGATCCCAATATATATGCCTGAACACCTTAGCACACAGCTAGATTGAATGAGTTATGTTAGCCACATATGTGTATGGTTAATTACACTGCAGCCCACACACAATCTGGCTTGACTTGCTGTGTTTTTGCCTACATACCTAACACATATCCATAAAGACAAATTTGTTTTTATATACAACTACCTTGTGATATCTGTCCCTGAACACCTGTCACTAAGTTATATTGAATCATTGCATTAGCCTACTCAACAATTTTATTTGCTATAGCTGATACTTCTGACCATATAACACTTAGCTAGATTGACTCTTCTTTTGCCTGAAATCCGAGCTATACATTTTCATTTGCCCATTATGTTAAACTGCATGACTACCAATTATCTAGAATTACTTTTTGTGTTTAGCATTCACTACATCTGTACGGCTCACTATACTGATGACCCCATAATATACCTATATTGAGTCGGTTTTTGCCTGAAATTCCAGCTAAAATCTTGACTAGTTGTGTTAGACTAGCAATTATCTAGACTGAATCTATGTTTAGCAGCCAATACATCTGTATACCACTGGCCCCATAACATATAGCTAGACTGACTCTGTTTTGCCTGAAATTCTAGCTAAAAATCTTGATTCATTGTGTTAGATTGTATGGCTAGCAATTGTCTAGACTGAAACTGTGTTTAGCATCTATTACATCTGTACAGCTAGCAATATTGCAGCATACATACCTGACATATAAGCTGATAATCACTGAGTTAGTGATCACAATAATTTTGCTTTTCGCCATACTGCCATTCTTTGTAATTACCTGCATACTAAGCACATAGCCACACAGACTCTTTTGTTGTGCACACACACACAACACAGAGCTAGACTGAAAGATTGTGTTGGCACCACACTTTTATGGCTCTTTATACTGCAACATGCGTATCTAGCATAACACTAAATTCTATTTGTCCACAACTGCATAGTTGACTCACTGAATTTCCTGCTTTCTGGCACATAATAACTCGATTGCATTTATACATGCATCCATAACAACTGTTTAACCTAATGTCAATACATGAACACCTGGCGCACAGCCAAATTTGAATTTTTGTACTTCCCTGTATACCAAACACGTTAGAAGCCTTTCTCAGTGTTTTGCTCATAACATCTGCATGATAGATTAACTCACTTTTTCACCAGTTTAACGACTGCAGAGCTCCTCCATCGTGTGCCTGCATCCCTAGCATTTAGGGAGGTTGAATCAGAGTTTGTGCCACCACAGTAACGGCACACTTATTACTGCTACCTATTCATCTAGTACATAACTTGTTTACTTTTAGTTGTGCCTGTGTACCAAACACATACAGGCTTTGAATACCAATCACCTACATACCTTAACTCACTGTGCTATCCCCCTAATAACTGCGCAGTGCATGATACTTTGTCTATACCGCCAACGCATAACTGGTTGGACTCCTCCTGGTTTGCATGAACAACCAGCACCAAACTGAATGAACACACCTATGATACCTATTCTGTCTTAATCAGTCTTATCTCACTGAAACAAGGCCTCTCACACATAGAGTATCAGACACAAACAATTCCTTATGAATTGTGGAATCGTTAAAGCCACAGATGCATACACTCCTACACTGAAGGAACCCTTTACATAACCTGACCCCTGGAAAAACATCTCATCAGTATAGTCTACAAGCCAATTGGTCTATTGCATTCTCAGAACCGTTACATAAACTTCAACAAACCATCTTCACAGATGGATAAGGAATTTCTTAAACAAAATAACCAGAAAAGCAGGCCCAATAAAAATCAAATGGTAAATTTCACCCCTCCCTTCTGTCCCTACTATATCACCCCCTCTTCCTGATCCTCAACAACTACAGGGTGAAAACATGGTGATCAGATGCCTAGAAACCACAAAGATAGCAGACTCAGAAACGAAGGAAGAAAAAGGAGAACATTGCCAGCAGTCCTCACTGTCACTTCTAATGGTTGTATACAAATTGTTCGTATTACAACTGTTCGAATGACAATTGTCCTTTTCACAATTGACCGAATTGTGAAGGTCAATTGTAACATATATGCGGGGGGAAACCCCCCGCAACCCCCCACCCAACCCAAACCCGCCCAAAACCCCATATATATATATATATATATTACCAAAGCGTTATATATATATATACACGGTCAATTGTGAGAAGGTCAATTGTGACCCTTTAAATTCGGTCAATTGTTCATTCGAACAATTGTAAACGAACAATTTGGGTAATACTCTTCTAATCAGGCATCCCAAGACTCTACAGGCTTCCCACTACCTCACCTCAAGAGACCATTGATGCCTCTTGAAACACCCAGCTGGACCACATTACTATGATTTAACATTGGTCAGAGAAACTGGACTTACCAATGATCTAACATCATTGCCTGCATTTACCCCGAAAGCCATTCAACCAACCATGAGATAGGACCCACAAAAACCATTACCTGTTACGCCATTCATCACCAGACACCCTGTACCATAATCCACAACCATGCAGCAAGAACTGAGAGATGTGCCAGACCCCAAGAAGAGCCTTTGATCCCTCTTTGAATCTGAAAGCATTACCTTGGAGCCCTGGGAAACTAACAAAATCAACCATGAAAAACCCAATAGCATTGGTCTAAGTAGTCACCCAGAAATGACAGGCACAAGGGGCCTCCCGATTAATGCATGTCCTGTCTCCAAGAACTCCTCAGACATTTTTTACCTTCTCTCCGAAGACCAGATACAAATGCTCTTCATCACAGAAACGTGGCTCTCAGATGGTCAGTCCCCGGTTATCCACAAGAGTAGGCCATCAGGGTTCAAGATCATCTCTGCTAATTGCAACAATAATAGAGGAGGTGGCACAACTCTGGTGCACGGAGTCTTCTTCATAGTCTCAAAACCCTCCAAGCTGTTCACATCGCAGACCAGGTTGAAAAGTGCATATAGGCTCAGATGAAAACAACACTTCGAAGATCCTATGGAGACAGGAGAAGGCATTATATTTCCAAGCAAAACATATTGGTTTTAAGGTGTGTTTGAAAGGAACAAAGAGGCTGTACAAGGTGCAAATGAGTAGGTAAAGAAATTCAGACAGTGAAACCTCACTTTTACAAATCATTCAGTGAACACACACAATCAGGTGGGCAAACAGTTCAGGTAAACAAGTTCATGGTTCAGATTTTTCATGAAACAATTTCAGGATGATTGGGCCTCGTGGTTTTTATTATCAGAATTTGCTTATAGCAACCTCACACATTTCTCCACTAAGTACTCAATGTTCTTTCCTACATCTGGATTTCACCCTGGAATGTTCCCCAATGCAATCCCCCATTGGAGGTATCACAAACACATTCACAAGCACAAATATTGCAAGAAACACTGAAACAGTGATTGTTCTTGTCAAGAGAGTGACACAGAATTACAAGAAGTTAGCTTACATCAAACGTGAAGCCGCTCCTCAGAATGAGACTGGGCAGAAAGGTTGGAGAATCTCGCATAGATGGAAAATGGTGGGGATGTAGGGTGCTGTTAGATTCTCAGTAGATTTTTCGGGTATGGCAGTCTGTCATGCATCATGTCCACATGGCCACTAGACGCCCCACAGCACGTCCAATCCCAACACCAGGTACACCAGGTAGCCAAAGATAGATTTCATGACCTCATACACCTGGGTTGGTTGGCCTCAATGCAGGGTTCCAAATGGTTTAAAGATTTGTGACCAATTTTAAAACAGTTATCGGGAGACAAAACTGCAAAGTTGACAAAGAAGGTCTCCGGGAATGCTTTATCAGATGTTTAGGTCCTATAATCTCAGTTTTAGAATGGTTTAATTGATGATTATTATTAGTCACCCATGATTTGATCTCCTTGAGGCATAACTGAATTTGACCAAATGTTTCTTGAGGGCCGGGTAGCTAAAGGAACAACTAGGTATATTCCCCATATGAATGGAACTGAATGTTAAAGCTCTGCGTGATAGACATTAGAGGCAAAATATGAATATTAAACAAAAGAGTGAAGGAAAAGATCCCTGGGGCACTCCAAAATTAAATAGGGAAGATGCTGCATGTGATCTACCATAGAGAGAGCTCCAGAACCATTAAAGAGAGTAGCCAGAAACTCTGACTTTATCTGAGAAATGAGAGAGGAGTCTGGAATGGTCCACTGTGTCAAATGGGGCAATGCTTGGAGAGGTGCACTGGAATTCTGAACTCCTTTTGGCACTGCTTAAGTCTGCCCTGAATCATCTGGCGTGAACCCAGGGCCCACCTGGAATTATCACCAGGCATCAGATACCCCAATGCTTTCACAAGAGGCTCTTACTCTGGAACCCTCAGTTTTGATGCCATACACTCCCCAGATTGTCCAGTGACTCTACACTTTGTAATTCACAACCAGATAAGATCTGTGGACAGACTCAAATAGGAGTTATTATCAAAAAAAGGAATGAGATAGGCAAATACCCATTTAGTATCAGGCGTTCCGAGATGTATTTTCAGAAGAAGATGCAGAACAACTACATCCACAGTGGGAATATGATGGTCCAATTGAATTAGTTTCTGATTCTAAGATTATGTGGGGCCAGATTTATGCTTAAACAATCAAGTAGGATGCAAAGTTAGGGAACTATCTAGTTGAAAACCTGAGAAAGGGCTTCATAAGACACACCATATCACCAGCTGGGGCATCCATTTTTTGATATTGATGGCCAACAAGACCTTGAAACTATGTGCGCACTACCATGAATTGAATCTGATTATGGTAAAAAATCGTTGAATAATAAAATGCAGAGGTTTTTAGGATTCACAAGTACTACTGAGAGTGCATTCACTGCATTTCATCCATTTGTTCTGCTTTTTTCTTTCCTCTCCCACTTCCATCTTTTAAGCACTTTTCCTAGGGCAGCTGCTGCCTGGGTAGCAAAGTAATGAGCAGTGGTAAAGCGGGCCACCTATTAGCCAGGTCGCTTTTCACACCAGCCCTACCACCGTTTGGGCAGAGAGAACTCATCACACAGGTGGTAAGGTGAATCTATGCTTTAATTTTCCCCTGCACTCCTAGCACGTCACTTGTCTGAATCTACTGTGTTCATCTGCACCAGTAAATCTGTTTGGATCCCAATATATATGCCTGAACACCTTAGCACACAGCTAGATTGAATGAGTTATGTTAGCCACATATGTGTATGGTTAATTACACTGCAGCCCACACACAATCTGGCTTGACTTGCTGTGTTTTTGCCTACATACCTAACACATATCCATAAAGACAAATTTGTTTTTATATACAACTATCTTGTGATATCTGTCCCTGAACACCTGTCACTAAGTTATATTGAATCATTGCATTAGCCTACTCAACAGTTTTATTTGCTATAGCTGATACTTCTGACCATATAACACTTAGCTAGATTGACTCTTCTTTTGCCTGAAATCCGAGCTATACATTTTCATTTGCCCATTATGTTAAACTGCATGACTAGCAATTATCTAGAATTACTTTTTGTGTTTAGCATTCACTACATCTGTACGGCTCACTATACTGATGACCCCATAATATACCTATATTGAGTCGGTTTTTGCCTGAAATTCCAGCTAAAATCTTGACTAGTTGTGTTAGACTAGCAATTATCTAGACTGAATCTATTTTTAGCAGCCAATACATCTGTATACCACTGGCCCCATAACATATAGCTAGACTGGCTCTGTTTTGCCTGAAATTCTAGCTAAAAATCTTGATTCATTGTGTTAGATTGTATGGCTAGCAATTGTCTAGACTGAAACTGTGTTTAGCATCTATTACATCTGTACAGCTAGCAATATTGCAGCATACATACCTGACATATAAGCTGATAATCACTGAGTTAGTATTCACAATAATTTTGCTTTTCGCCATACTGCCATTCTTTGTAATTACCTGCATACTAAGCACATAGCCACACAGACTCTTTTGTTGTGCACACACACACAACACAGAGCTAGACTGAAAGATTGTGTTGGCACCACACTTTTATGGCTCTTTATACTGCAACATGCATATCTAGCATAACACTAAATTCTATTTGTCCACAACTGCATAGTTGACTCACTGAATGTCCTGCTTTCTGGCACATAATAACTCGTTTGCATTTATACATGCATCCATAACAACTGTTTAACCTAATGTCAATACATGAACACCTGGCGCACAGCCAAATTTGAATTTTTGTACTTCCCTGTATACCAAACACGTTAGGAGCCTTTCTCAGTGTTTTGCTCATAACATCTGCATGATAGATTAACTCACTTTTTCACCAGTTTAACGACTGCATAGCTCCTCCATCGTGTGCCTGCATCCCTAGCATTTAGGGAGGTTGAATCAGAGTTTGTGCCACCACAGTAACGGCACACTTATTACTGCTACCTATTCATCTAGTACATAACTTGTTTACTTTTAGTTGTGCCTGTGTACCAAACACATACAGGCTTTGAATACCAATCACCTACATACCTTAACTCACTGTGCTATCCCCCTAATAACTGCGCAGTGCATGATACTTTGTCTATACCGCCAACGCATAACTGGTTGGACTCCTCCTGGTTTGCATGAACAACCAGCACCAAACTGAATGAACACACCTATCATACCTATTCTGTCTTAATCAGTCTTATCTCACTGAAACAAGGCCTCTCACACATAGAGTATCAGACACAAACAATTCCTTATGAATTGTGGAATCGTTAAAGCCACAGATGCATACACTCCTACACTGAAGGAACCCTTTACATAACCTGACCCCTGGAAAAACATCTCATCAGTATAGTCTACAAGCCAATTGGCCTATTGCATTCTCAGAACCGTTACATAAACTTCAACAAACCATCTTCACAGATGGATAAGGAATTTCTTAAACAAAATAACCAGAAAAGCAGGCCCAATAAAAATCAAATGGTAAATTTCACCCCTCCCTTCTGTCCCTACTATATCACCCCCTCTTCCTGATCCTCAACAACTACAGGGTGAAAACATGGTGATCAGATGCCTAGAAACCACAAAGATAGCAGACTCAGAAACGAAGGAAGAAAAAGGAGAACATTGCCAGCAGTCCTCACTGTCACTTCTAATGGTTGTATACAAATTGTTCGTATTACAACTGTTCGAATGACAATTGTCCTTTTCACAATTGACCGAATTGTGAAGGTCAATTGTAACATATATGCGGGGGGAAACCCCCCGCAACCCCCCACCCAACCCAAACCCGCCCAAAACCCCATATATATATATATATATATTACCAAAGCGTTATATATATATATACACGGTCAATTGTGAGAAGTTCAATTGTGACCCTTTAAATTCGGTCAATTGTTCATTCGAACAATTGTAAACGAACAATTTGGGTAATACTCTTCTAATCAGGCATCCCAAGACTCTACAGGCTTCCCACTACCTCACCTCAAGAGACCATTGATGCCTCTTGAAACACCCAGCTGGACCACATTACTATGATTTAACATTGGTCAGAGAAACTGGACTTACCAATGATCTAACATCATTGCCTGCATTTACCCCGAAAGCCATTCAACCAACCATGAGATAGGACCCACAAAAACCATTACCTGTTACGCCATTCATCACCAGACACCCTGTACCATAATCCACAACCATGCAGCAAGAACTGAGAGATGTGCCAGACCCCAAGAAGAGCCTTTGATCCCTCTTTGAATCTGAAAGCATTAACTTGGAGCCCTGGGAAACTAACAAAATCAACCATGAAAAACCCAATAGCATTGGTCTAAGTAGTCACCCAGAAATGACAGGCACAAGGGGCCTCCCGATTAATGCATGTCCTGTCTCCAAGAACTCCTCAGACATTTTTTACCTTCTCTCCGAAGACCAGATACAAATGCTCTTCATCACAGAAACGTGGCTCTCAGATGGTCAGTCCCCGGTTATCCACAAGAGTAGGCCATCAGGGTTCAAGATCATCTCTGCTAATTGCAACAATAATAGAGGAGGTGGCACAACTCTGGTGCACGGAGTCTTCTTCATAGTCTCAAAACCCTCCAAGCTGTTCACATCGCAGACCAGGTTGAAAAGTGCATATAGGCTCAGATGAAAACAACACTTCAAAGATCCTATGGAGACAGGAGAAGGCATTATATTTCCAAGCAAAACATATTGGTTTTAAGGTGTGTTTGAAAGGAACAAAGAGTCTGTACAAGGTGCAAATGAGTAGGTAAAGAAATTCAGACAGTGAAACCTCACTTTTACAAATCATTCAGCGAACACACACAATCAGGTGGGCAAACAGTGCAGGTAAACAAGTTCATGGTTCAGATTTTTCATGAAACAATTTCAGGATGATTGGGCCTCGTGGTTTTTATTATCAGAATTTGCTTATAGCAACCTCACACATTTCTCCACTAAGTACTCAATGTTCTTTCCTACATCTGGATTTCACCCTGGAATGTTCCCCAATGCAATCCCCCATTGGAGGTATCACAAACACATTCACAAGCACAAATATTGCAAGAAACACTGAAACAGTGATTGTTCTTGTCAAGAGAGTGACACAGAATTACAAGAAGTTAGCTTACATCAAACGTGAAGCCGCTCCTCAGAATGAGACTGGGCCGAAAGGTTGGAGAATCTCGCATAGATGGAAAATGGTGGGGATGTAGGGTGCTGTTAGATTCTCAGTAGATTTTTCGGGTATGGCAGTCTGTCATGCATCATGTCCACATGCCCACTAGACGCCCCACAGCACGTCCAATCCCAACACCAGGTACACCAGGTAGCCAAAGATAGATTTCATGACCTCATACACCTGGGTTGGTTGGCCTCAATGCAGGGTTCCAAATGGTTTAAAGATTTGTGACCAATTTTAAAACAGTTATCGGGAGACAAAACTGCAAAGTTGACAAAGAAGGTCTCCGGGAATGCTTTATCAGATGTTTAGGTCCTATAATCTCAGTTTTAGAATGGTTTAATTGATGATTATTATTAGTCACCCATGATTTGATCTCCTTGAGGCATAACTGAATTTGACCAAATGTTTCTTGAGGGCCGGGTAGCTAAAGGAACAACTAGGTATATTCCCCATATGAATGGAACTGAATGTTAAAGCTCTGCGTGATAGACATTAGAGGCAAAATATGAATATTAAACAAAAGAGTGAAGGAAAAGATCCCTGGGGCACTCCAAAATTAAATAGGGAAGATGCTGCATGTGATCTACCATAGAGAGAGCTCCAGAACCATTAAAGAGAGTAGCCAGAAACTCTGACTTTATCTGAGAAATGAGAGAGGGGTCTGGAATGGTCCACTGTGTCAAATGGGGCAATGCTTGGAGAGGTGCACTGGAATTCTGAACTCCTTTTGGCACTGCTTAAGTCTGCCCTGAATCATCTGGCGTGAACCCAGGGCCCACCTGGAATTATCACCAGGCATCAGATACCCCAATGCTTTCACAAGAGGCTCTTACTCTGGAACCCTCAGTTTTGATGCCATACACTCCCCAGATTGTCCAGTGACTCTACACTTTGTAATTCACAACCAGATAAGATCTGTGGACAGACTCAAATAGGAGTTATTATCAAAAAAAGGAATGAGATAGGCAAATACCCATTTAGTATCAGGCGTTCCGAGATGTATTTTCAGAAGAAGATGCAGAACAACTACATCCACAGTGGGAATATGATGGTCCAATTGAATTAGTTTCTGATTCTAAGATTATGTGGGGCCAGATTTATGCTTAAACAATCATGTAGGATGCAAAGTTAGGGAACTATCTAGTTGAAAACCTGAGAAAGGGCTTCATAAGACACACCATATCACCAGCTGGGGCATCCATTTTTTGATATTGATGGCCAACAAGACCTTGAAACTATGTGCGCACTACCATGAATTGAATCTGATTATGGTAAAAAATCGTTGAATAATAAAATGCAGAGGTTTTTAGGATTCACAAGTACTACTGAGAGTGCATTCACTGCATTTCATCCATTTGTTCTGCTTTTTTCTTTCCTCTCCCACTTCCATCTTTTAAGCACTTTTCCTAGGGCAGCTGCTGCCTGGGTAGCAAAGTAATGAGCAGTGGTAAAGCGGGCCACCTATTAGCCAGGTCGCTTTTCACACCAGCCCTACCACCGTTTGGGCAGAGAGAACTCATCACACAGGTAAGGTGAATCTATGCTTTAATTTTCCCCTGCACTCCTAGCACATCACTTGTCTGAATCTACTGTGTTCATCTGCACCAGTAAATCTGTTTGGATCCCAATATATATGCCTGAACACCTTAGCACACAGCTAGATTGAATGAGTTATGTTAGCCACATATGTGTATGGTTAATTACACTGCAGCCCACACACAATCTGGCTTGACTTGCTGTGTTTTTGCCTACATACCTAACACATATCCATAAAGACAAATTTGTTTTTATATACAACTACCTTGTGATATCTGTCCCTGAACACCTGTCACTAAGTTATATTGAATCATTGCATTAGCCTACTCAACAATTTTATTTGCTATAGCTGATACTTCTGACCATATAACACTTAGCTAGATTGACTCTTCTTTTGCCTGAAATCCGAGCTATACATTTTCATTTGCCCATTATGTTAAACTGCATGACTACCAATTATCTAGAATTACTTTTTGTGTTTAGCATTCACTACATCTGTACGGCTCACTATACTGATGACCCCATAATATACCTATATTGAGTCGGTTTTTGCCTGAAATTCCAGCTAAAATCTTGACTAGTTGTGTTAGACTAGCAATTATCTAGACTGAATCTATGTTTAGCAGCCAATACATCTGTATACCACTGGCCCCATAACATATAGCTAGACTGACTCTGTTTTGCCTGAAATTCTAGCTAAAAATCTTGATTCATTGTGTTAGATTGTATGGCTAGCAATTGTCTAGACTGAAACTGTGTTTAGCATCTATTACATCTGTACAGCTAGCAATATTGCAGCATACATACCTGACATATAAGCTGATAATCACTGAGTTAGTGATCACAATAATTTTGCTTTTCGCCATACTGCCATTCTTTGTAATTACCTGCATACTAAGCACATAGCCACACAGACTCTTTTGTTGTGCACACACACACAACACAGAGCTAGACTGAAAGATTGTGTTGGCACCACACTTTTATGGCTCTTTATACTGCAACATGCGTATCTAGCATAACACTAAATTCTATTTGTCCACAACTGCATAGTTGACTCACTGAATTTCCTGCTTTCTGGCACATAATAACTCGATTGCATTTATACATGCATCCATAACAACTGTTTAACCTAATGTCAATACATGAACACCTGGCGCACAGCCAAATTTGAATTTTTGTACTTCCCTGTATACCAAACACGTTAGAAGCCTTTCTCAGTGTTTTGCTCATAACATCTGCATGATAGATTAACTCACTTTTTCACCAGTTTAACGACTGCAGAGCTCCTCCATCGTGTGCCTGCATCCCTAGCATTTAGGGAGGTTGAATCAGAGTTTGTGCCACCACAGTAACGGCACACTTATTACTGCTACCTATTCATCTAGTACATAACTTGTTTACTTTTAGTTGTGCCTGTGTACCAAACACATACAGGCTTTGAATACCAATCACCTACATACCTTAACTCACTGTGCTATCCCCCTAATAACTGCGCAGTGCATGATACTTTGTCTATACCGCCAACGCATAACTGGTTGGACTCCTCCTGGTTTGCATGAACAACCAGCACCAAACTGAATGAACACACCTATGATACCTATTCTGTCTTAATCAGTCTTATCTCACTGAAACAAGGCCTCTCACACATAGAGTATCAGACACAAACAATTCCTTATGAATTGTGGAATCGTTAAAGCCACAGATGCATACACTCCTACACTGAAGGAACCCTTTACATAACCTGACCCCTGGAAAAACATCTCATCAGTATAGTCTACAAGCCAATTGGTCTATTGCATTCTCAGAACCGTTACATAAACTTCAACAAACCATCTTCACAGATGGATAAGGAATTTCTTAAACAAAATAACCAGAAAAGCAGGCCCAATAAAAATCAAATGGTAAATTTCACCCCTCCCTTCTGTCCCTACTATATCACCCCCTCTTCCTGATCCTCAACAACTACAGGGTGAAAACATGGTGATCAGATGCCTAGAAACCACAAAGATAGCAGACTCAGAAACGAAGGAAGAAAAAGGAGAACATTGCCAGCAGTCCTCACTGTCACTTCTAATGGTTGTATACAAATTGTTCGTATTACAACTGTTCGAATGACAATTGTCCTTTTCACAATTGACCGAATTGTGAAGGTCAATTGTAACATATATGCGGGGGGAAACCCCCCGCAACCCCCCACCCAACCCAAACCCGCCCAAAACCCCATATATATATATATATATATTACCAAAGCGTTATATATATATATACACGGTCAATTGTGAGAAGGTCAATTGTGACCCTTTAAATTCGGTCAATTGTTCATTCGAACAATTGTAAACGAACAATTTGGGTAATACTCTTCTAATCAGGCATCCCAAGACTCTACAGGCTTCCCACTACCTCACCTCAAGAGACCATTGATGCCTCTTGAAACACCCAGCTGGACCACATTACTATGATTTAACATTGGTCAGAGAAACTGGACTTACCAATGATCTAACATCATTGCCTGCATTTACCCCGAAAGCCATTCAACCAACCATGAGATAGGACCCACAAAAACCATTACCTGTTACGCCATTCATCACCAGACACCCTGTACCATAATCCACAACCATGCAGCAAGAACTGAGAGATGTGCCAGACCCCAAGAAGAGCCTTTGATCCCTCTTTGAATCTGAAAGCATTACCTTGGAGCCCTGGGAAACTAACAAAATCAACCATGAAAAACCCAATAGCATTGGTCTAAGTAGTCACCCAGAAATGACAGGCACAAGGGGCCTCCCGATTAATGCATGTCCTGTCTCCAAGAACTCCTCAGACATTTTTTACCTTCTCTCCGAAGACCAGATACAAATGCTCTTCATCACAGAAACGTGGCTCTCAGATGGTCAGTCCCCGGTTATCCACAAGAGTAGGCCATCAGGGTTCAAGATCATCTCTGCTAATTGCAACAATAATAGAGGAGGTGGCACAACTCTGGTGCACGGAGTCTTCTTCATAGTCTCAAAACCCTCCAAGCTGTTCACATCGCAGACCAGGTTGAAAAGTGCATATAGGCTCAGATGAAAACAACACTTCGAAGATCCTATGGAGACAGGAGAAGGCATTATATTTCCAAGCAAAACATATTGGTTTTAAGGTGTGTTTGAAAGGAACAAAGAGGCTGTACAAGGTGCAAATGAGTAGGTAAAGAAATTCAGACAGTGAAACCTCACTTTTACAAATCATTCAGTGAACACACACAATCAGGTGGGCAAACAGTTCAGGTAAACAAGTTCATGGTTCAGATTTTTCATGAAACAATTTCAGGATGATTGGGCCTCGTGGTTTTTATTATCAGAATTTGCTTATAGCAACCTCACACATTTCTCCACTAAGTACTCAATGTTCTTTCCTACATCTGGATTTCACCCTGGAATGTTCCCCAATGCAATCCCCCATTGGAGGTATCACAAACACATTCACAAGCACAAATATTGCAAGAAACACTGAAACAGTGATTGTTCTTGTCAAGAGAGTGACACAGAATTACAAGAAGTTAGCTTACATCAAACGTGAAGCCGCTCCTCAGAATGAGACTGGGCAGAAAGGTTGGAGAATCTCGCATAGATGGAAAATGGTGGGGATGTAGGGTGCTGTTAGATTCTCAGTAGATTTTTCGGGTATGGCAGTCTGTCATGCATCATGTCCACATGGCCACTAGACGCCCCACAGCACGTCCAATCCCAACACCAGGTACACCAGGTAGCCAAAGATAGATTTCATGACCTCATACACCTGGGTTGGTTGGCCTCAATGCAGGGTTCCAAATGGTTTAAAGATTTGTGACCAATTTTAAAACAGTTATCGGGAGACAAAACTGCAAAGTTGACAAAGAAGGTCTCCGGGAATGCTTTATCAGATGTTTAGGTCCTATAATCTCAGTTTTAGAATGGTTTAATTGATGATTATTATTAGTCACCCATGATTTGATCTCCTTGAGGCATAACTGAATTTGACCAAATGTTTCTTGAGGGCCGGGTAGCTAAAGGAACAACTAGGTATATTCCCCATATGAATGGAACTGAATGTTAAAGCTCTGCGTGATAGACATTAGAGGCAAAATATGAATATTAAACAAAAGAGTGAAGGAAAAGATCCCTGGGGCACTCCAAAATTAAATAGGGAAGATGCTGCATGTGATCTACCATAGAGAGAGCTCCAGAACCATTAAAGAGAGTAGCCAGAAACTCTGACTTTATCTGAGAAATGAGAGAGGAGTCTGGAATGGTCCACTGTGTCAAATGGGGCAATGCTTGGAGAGGTGCACTGGAATTCTGAACTCCTTTTGGCACTGCTTAAGTCTGCCCTGAATCATCTGGCGTGAACCCAGGGCCCACCTGGAATTATCACCAGGCATCAGATACCCCAATGCTTTCACAAGAGGCTCTTACTCTGGAACCCTCAGTTTTGATGCCATACACTCCCAGATTGTCCAGTGACTCTACACTTTGTAATTCACAACCAGATAAGATCTGTGGACAGACTCAAATAGGAGTTATTATCAAAAAAAGGAATGAGATAGGCAAATACCCATTTAGTATCAGGCGTTCCGAGATGTATTTTCAGAAGAAGATGCAGAACAACTACATCCACAGTGGGAATATGATGGTCCAATTGAATTAGTTTCTGATTCTAAGATTATGTGGGGCCAGATTTATGCTTAAACAATCAAGTAGGATGCAAAGTTAGGGAACTATCTAGTTGAAAACCTGAGAAAGGGCTTCATAAGACACACCATATCACCAGCCGGGGCATCCATTTTTTGATATTGATGGCCAACAAAACCTTGAAACTATGTGCGCACTACCATGAATTGAATCTGATTATGGTAAAAAATCGTTGAATAATAAAATGCAGAGGTTTTTAGGATTCACAAGTACTACTGAGAGTGCATTCACTGCATTTCATCCATTTGTTCTGCTTTTTTCTTTCCTCTCCCACTTCCATCTTTTAAGCACTTTTCCTAGGGCAGCTGCTGCCTGGGTAGCAAAGTAATGAGCAGTGGTAAAGCGGGCCACCTATTAGCCAGGTCGCTTTTCACACCAGCCCTACCACCGTTTGGGCAGAGAGAACTCATCACACAGGTGGTAAGGTGAATCTATGCTTTAATTTTCCCCTGCACTCCTAGCACATCACTTGTCTGAATCTACTGTGTTCATCTGCACCAGTAAATCTGTTTGGATCCCAATATATATGCCTGAACACCTTAGCACACAGCTAGATTGAATGAGTTATGTTAGCCACATATGTGTATGGTTAATTACACTGCAGCCCACACACAATCTGGCTTGACTTGCTGTGTTTTTGCCTACATACCTAACACATATCCATAAAGACAAATTTGTTTTTATACACAACTACCTTGTGATATCTGTCCCTGAACACCTGTCACTAAGTTATATTGAATCATTGCATTAGCCTACTCAACAATTTTATTTGCTATAGCTGATACTTCTGACCATATAACACTTAGCTAGATTGACTCTTCTTTTGCCTGAAATCCGAGCTATACATTTTCATTTGCCCATTATGTTAAACTGCATGACTACCAATTATCTAGAATTACTTTTTGTGTTTAGCATTCACTACATCTGTACGGCTCACTATACTGATGACCCCATAATATACCTATATTGAGTCGGTTTTTGCCTGAAATTCCAGCTAAAATCTTGACTAGTTGTGTTAGACTAGCAATTATCTAGACTGAATCTATGTTTAGCAGCCAATACATCTGTATACCACTGGCCCCATAACATATAGCTAGACTGACTCTGTTTTGCCTGAAATTCTAGCTAAAAATCTTGATTCATTGTGTTAGATTGTATGGCTAGCAATTGTCTAGACTGAAACTGTGTTTAGCATCTATTACATCTGTACAGCTAGCAATATTGCAGCATACATACCTGACATATAAGCTGATAATCACTGAGTTAGTGATCACAATAATTTTGCTTTTCGCCATACTGCCATTCTTTGTAATTACCTGCATACTAAGCACATAGCCACACAGACTCTTTTGTTGTGCACACACACACAACACAGAGCTAGACTGAAAGATTGTGTTGGCACCACACTTTTATGGCTCTTTATACTGCAACATGCGTATCTAGCATAACACTAAATTCTATTTGTCCACAACTGCATAGTTGACACACTGAATTTCCTGCTTTCTGGCACATAATAACTCGATTGCATTTATACATGCATCCATAACAACTGTTTAACCTAATGTCAATACATGAACACCTGGCGCACAGCCAAATTTGAATTTTTGTACTTCCCTGTATACCAAACACGTTAGGAGCCTTTCTCAGTGTTTTGCTCATAACATCTGCATGATAGATTAACTCACTTTTTCACCAGTTTAACGACTGCAGAGCTCCTCCATCGTGTGCCTGCATCCCTAGCATTTAGGGAGGTTGAATCAGAGTTTGTGCCACCACAGTAACGGCACACTTATTACTGCTACCTATTCATCTAGTACATAACTTGTTTACTTTTAGTTGTGCCTGTGTACCAAACACATACAGGCTTTGAATACCAATCACCTACATACCTTAACTCACTGTGCTATCCCCCTAATAACTGTGCAGTGCATGATACTTTGTCTATACCGCCAACGCATAACTGGTTGGACTCCTCCTGGTTTGCATGAACAACCAGCACCAAACTGAATGAACACACCTATGATACCTATTCTGTCTTAATCAGTCTTATCTCACTGAAACAAGGCCTCTCACACATAGAGTATCAGACACAAACAATTCCTTATGAATTGTGGAATCGTTAAAGCCACAGATGCATACACTCCTACACTGAAGGAACCCTTTACATAACCTGACCCCTGGAAAAACATCTCATCAGTATAGTCTACAAGCCAATTGGCCTATTGCATTCTCAGAACCGTTACATAAACTTCAACAAACCATCTTCACAGATGGATAAGGAATTTCTTAAACAAAATAACCAGAAAAGCAGGCCCAATAAAAATCAAATGGTAAATTTCACCCCTCCCTTCTGTCCCTACTATATCACCCCCTCTTCCTGATCCTCAACAACTACAGGGTGAAAACATGGTGATCAGATGCCTAGAAACCACAAAGATAGCAGACTCAGAAACGAAGGAAGAAAAAGGAGAACATTGCCAGCAGTCCTCACTGTCACTTCTAATGGTTGTATACAAATTGTTCGTATTACAACTGTTCGAATGACAATTGTCCTTTTCACAATTGACCGAATTGTGAAGGTCAATTGTAACATATATGCGGGGGGAAACCCCCCGCAACCCCCCACCCAACCCAAACCCGCCCAAAACCCCATATATATATATATATATTACCAAAGCGTTATATATATATATACACGGTCAATTGTGAGAAGGTCAATTGTGACCCTTTAAATTCGGTCAATTGTTCATTCGAACAATTGTAAACGAACAATTTGGGTAATACTCTTCTAATCAGGCATCCCAAGACTCTACAGGCTTCCCACTACCTCACCTCAAGAGACCATTGATGCCTCTTGAAACACCCAGCTGGACCACATTACTATGATTTAACATTGGTCAGAGAAACTGGACTTACCAATGATCTAACATCATTGCCTGCATTTACCCCGAAAGCCATTCAACCAACCATGAGATAGGACCCACAAAAACCATTACCTGTTACGCCATTCATCACCAGACACCCTGTACCATAATCCACAACCATGCAGCAAGAACTGAGAGATGTGCCAGACCCCAAGAAGAGCCTTTGATCCCTCTTTGAATCTGAAAGCATTAACTTGGAGCCCTGGGAAACTAACAAAATCAACCATGAAAAACCCAATAGCATTGGTCTAAGTAGTCACCCAGAAATGACAGGCACAAGGGGCCTCCCGATTAATGCATGTCCTGTCTCCAAGAACTCCTCAGACATTTTTTACCTTCTCTCCGAAGACCAGATACAAATGCTCTTCATCACAGAAACGTGGCTCTCAGATGGTCAGTCCCCGGTTATCCACAAGAGTAGGCCATCAGGGTTCAAGATCATCTCTGCTAATTGCAACAATAATAGAGGAGGTGGCACAACTCTGGTGCACGGTGTCTTCTTCACAGTCTCAAAACCCTCCAAGCTGTTCACATCGCAGACCAGGTTGAAAAGTGCATATAGGCTCAGATGAAAACAACACTTCAAAGATCCTATGGAGACAGGAGAAGGCATTATATTTCCAAGCAAAACATATTGGTTTTAAGGTGTGTTTGAAAGGAACAAAGAGGCTGTACAAGGTGCAAATGAGTAGGTAAAGAAATTCAGACAGTGAAACCTCACTTTTACAAATCATTCAGCGAACACACACAATCAGGTGGGCAAACAGTGCAGGTAAACAAGTTCATGGTTCAGATTTTTCATGAAACAATTTCAGGATGATTGGGCCTCGTGGTTTTTATTATCAGAATTTGCTTATAGCAACCTCACACATTTCTCCACTAAGTACTCAATGTTCTTTCCTACATCTGGATTTCACCCTGGAATGTTCCCCAATGCAATCCCCCATTGGAGGTATCATAAACACATTCACAAGCACAAATATTGCAAGAAACACTGAAACAGTGATTGTTCTTGTCAAGAGAGTGACACAGAATTACAAGAAGTTAGCTTACATCAAACGTGAAGCCGCTCCTCAGAATGAGACTGGGCCGAAAGGTTGGAGAATCTCGCATAGATGGAAAATGGTGGGGATGTAGGGTGCTGTTAGATTCTCAGTAGATTTTTCGGGTATGGCAGTCTGTCATGCATCATGTCCACATGCCCACTAGACGCCCCACAGCACGTCCAATCCCAACACCAGGTACACATGTAGGACGGGGGCCGTGTGAGCAGCTTGGGGTCCATACCTTACGTCACAGCAGAAGTCACATTTGGTCCTGATTGTATCCAATTCTGCATTGGCAACTGTTGTGGCGCATTGGGTCAGGCAGAGTCAGGTAGTCACGTTCACTTCCGGATCACCGGAGATCCCGATCACATGATTCTGTTTTGGGTTATGTGATGAGGAACCAAACGGTATAAAAGCAGAGTTCCCGCGACCACACATCGCTTCACAGCTGTTCTTCACGACTCTGTTTGGCGTTTGCTCTTCAATCTTGATTCTTGGATTACTCAAACTCGGACCTCGAACTAGAGACTCCTTGTGGCTTTCCCTTTGGATTTGGTGCTTTTTCTTGTGGATATCTGGCTGTTTTGACCTGAGGACTTTCATACCGGACTTCTTTTGGTTCTTCCCTGAATTGATTTTGACTTCTCACGAACTTACGTTTAACCACGTCTTCCACGTCAACAACTGCAGGTGGGCTCAGCAACTGGTGACTACTCTGACCACCATCCCAAGTCCCCATTGCCATCATCTGAAGGTGCTGCTCATGCGCCCCGTGTAGCTGTATCTCAGGCCCCTGTGTGGTTAGCAGTGACCTTACTACTACACTTAGGTAAGCTTCTTCCTGGACAGTACTTGTCCGTTCTGTATACTGCAACTGTGATTGTTTGTACTAATAATTGTTTGCCTTACAATGGCCTTGGGGTTTCCAGTGCTACGTGGTTCCAGCATTCCAGCATCTCCCACCTGTGGCCTCAAGGATCGCCCAGAGAGTCATATTATCTCTCCCTGTGTGGTACTTGGGGACGGAGGCCCCTCTCATCTTCACGACAATCAAGTCTCGACACAGTCACCATTCCAAGATGCCCATCCTGCCCTAATTTGACTGTGAGGAAGAACATAGAGAAAGGACTAACTGGTATAGGGATAGGATGAGACTATACAAAAGGGACTAGCTTTAAGAAGTTACTTGGCAACCTTCTTTACTGGATCATTCCATGGTCCCATTCAAGCCCCTGGCTGAATCTCTGCTTGTGAATTCAGATTTGGTTGGTGGCTGCGGCCATCTCACCTTCCCTCTACCAGAGTCTCATTCTACTTCTTCACATCTTTTCCCTTCTTGCTCCCCCTTTGACTATTTCTCTTTCCCACCCTTCCACCTTTGCTCTACTCTTAGCACTCCCTGCTGACTTCCTGCCTCTGCAGTGTTCTGTGGTTCCTAGGTTCCCTCTGGTTTATGCTCCCCCACATCATGACTTGCTCCTCCGGTGTGGCACCTCACAGGCAATGCTAACGTAGCTGCACTACCACTCTTACAAAGTGAGTTTTCTGGCTCAGCCTTTGCCCTCTTTGAGCATGACCACTCCCTTCCTGCAACCTCTGTGCAGGCCCACTGTTGGCTACATGACATCTCACCACTTGCTTCTCAGTGGAGTGCCTGTAATCCACCTTGCTATACTGCGTATTTCACCTGCAGTAGCTGCCTTGACCTCAGGAGTTTTAAACTTTTAATTTGAATCTTATTTATTAAGCACTATGCACCAAAGAGCTGTACAAAAACACAAGGATGGTACAAATCAAGTGGAATCAAAATGAATCAAAATTAACAGACAAAATCAGAAGATAAGCAAGTGAGCTTTGAGCCATAACCAAAAGAGTGGAAGAAAGGAAAGTGAGCAAAGAGGAAGGGGAAGAGTATTCCAATATTTATGGGCATGTACAAAAAAGATTGGAAATGAGATTTAGCACAGGGGGACGTGGAACAGTGAGTAAAAAGAGAGTTTGAGAATGAAGAGACCGAGATGGGACATAGAAAGAAATAAGATAAGAAAGGAAAGGAGGTCCGAGGCAATGAAGGCAGAGGAAATGAAATTGCAAACCTGATTTAAAGGAGCAAAGAGGAGCGGGATGGGTAGCAGGAAGACCAAGGATAAGGGAAAAACAATAGAACAGACGAGAAAAAACCAAAGGGAAGACAAGAATTTCAGATGCATAGAAGGAAAGGCAAGGTCTAGCCTTACGATTATTAAAGAGATGGAACCGATAGGAGCAGGCAAGGGATATGGGTGGAGAATATAAGGGAAGGGTCAAGAATAATGCCAATATTTTGGGTGAAGAAGGAGATGGGGAGAGAAGTCAGGGGAAAGGAGATAGAAAAGCTAACACTCCCGCTATCGTACTGCGCAACTTCAACCTCTGGGCAAATGACCCCACCGACAGACATGCAGCCTTGCTCCCTGCAGCTTTAAGCACCATTAACTTTACACAAGAAGTGAAAACCCCCACCCACATAGGAGGACATACTCTCAACTGGATTCTGACGCATCGTCTACCCACCTCTAACATCTCTGTAATCCTGTGCCCATGGTCTGACCACTTCATAGTGTCTACACTAGTTCACCCCCTGCTGCCCCCTTAACGGTGGATGCTGTCCCCAGACTCCTCAAAAACTCCAGAAATCTGAAAAATGTGACTACTCAGAAATTCTCTGCTGCACTGATGTCTAGGTTAGGCTACATTGAAGGCTTCAACAATGCTCCCGACCTTGCAGTGCATCTCACGACTGCTCTGAATGAAGCCATTAATGCCCTTGCACCAATCAAAGCCAAAATGATCAAGCCAGAGGTTACCAAAAACTCCTGGTTTAATGATTCCATCATCAATCTTTAATGCTTAAAGAGGGCAGTGGAAAGGGAATGCAATCTGTAAAAAGTCTTAAGATAGCCATCATAGAAGCAAAGACCACAAGCTTCAATAATAGAATTATACAGCCCAAATCCAGCTCAAGGGAGCTCTTTATGATTTTGAAAGAATGCAAAAGCAAAGTGCCCACGAATCCAGCTCCTAATAAAGATGCTGCCTGGTGCCAAAGAATCCATAATGAATTTGCCTCAAAAAACACCAGGCACCAACAAGCCAACAAGCCCTTCTAGACCACCCAAAGACCCTCACTCTCATTGTGGTCTCTTGTCCTCCGCCAACCAGCGCAACCTCCCTGCCTATATGCTTATGTCTCACTCAGAGTTCAACTTCAGCCATTGCACTGAAGCTGAAATAAAAATGATTATTGCAGTTATGAAGCCCACCACCTTCTTGGTCAATAGTTACCCCACCAATATCTTTATAGCATGACTAGATACTCTAGCTCCATGGATAACAAGACTGGTTAACCTCTCCTTTCCGAAGGCCATGTGCCTCTTCCTCTGAAGGAGGCCTCGATCACACACCTGTTAAAGAAGAGTAATCTTGATCCTCTCAGTGCTAAAAAAATATCGCCCTATAACTAATGTGCCCTTCCTTCTGAAGATCTTAGATTGTGTGGCCTATCTTCAATTCCAGGGATACATCGAGAACAATAACATCTTGGGCTCACGACAATCTGTTTTAATGCTGGATCTTAAGTCCAACCTAACCAGTATTGTGGATAAAGGCCACCCAGCACTTCTGATGCTTTTGGATCTCTCAGCCACCTTCGACCTGGTCGATCAATCGCAGTTGGTGGCCAGGCTGAGGGTCCAGGCTACATGTTCCAGCCTAGCAGCATAGTGGGTCACATCCTTCCTTGGGCCTGTAATGCAAGAGTGGCCATCAATGATGCCAGCTCTTCTCCAACTGCCATCACCTGTGGGGTCCCCCAGGGCTCCTGCATTTCTCCCACTCTTTTCAGCATTTACATTATGCCACTCCTGATGCTCCGCAACGACTTGGGTGTCCATTACACTAACCATGCTGATGATACCCAGATCATCCTGGAGCTTTCAGTTTCGTACACACAGGACTCCCTGGACATCAATACCATCTACAATGCCATCCAGGCCTGGATGTCATCGAACTCCCTTGGGTTAAACAGAGACAAGACTGAGCTCTTAATTGTTGCTTCAGGACATAAGCTAAACAATGGGGCCAATAACTACCAAAGCTTTACCATCGCCAATAGCCAAAATCACAGTAGCTAAGAGTGTGAAGTCACTGGACGTCATGCTCGATGCTGAGCTTACAATGAAACACCAGGTTGTACACACTCGTTTCTTTTGTGGTTATATTAACAAACTGCTCAATCACATTTGCCCGTTTATCTACCACAGCAATAGATCCTTGCTGGCCTCGGCCCTGATAAACTCTCGCCTGGACTATTTTAACAGTCTGCTGCTTGGCACCTCCAAGGCCAACATTATGTCTCTGCAGGTTATACAGAACAGAGCATTGCGTCCGATTCATGGCCTTACCGCTCGCAATCATATCTCCATTGCAAGAAGGAACCTTTGCGGGCTGCCGGTCAAACAGCGCATCATCCACAAGCTGATAACCATCACTCTTAAATGCAGGAACCTTGAGGCACCCTCATACTTCTCTGACCGTCTCGGGGCGTATCAGCCCTCCTTCACCCTCCGATCACAGGGTCAATCCTTGCTCCTACAGCCTCGGTTCAAGTTGGCGAAATTCGGTGGCACAAGCTTTGAGGTTATGGCCCCTGCAGCCTGGAATGCCCTCCCGCCTAACTTGAGAATAATCAAGGCCCTCCACGTATTAAAAAAAAGACCAGGACTCGTCTCTTTAATCTTGCACCAGGCTAGTCACCTGTCTCCCCTCAACTATTCCCTACCCCCCTCGGACCTGTCTTCAGTCCCTTTGTCCATGTGTCTCATGTTTTATCTGTGCGCCCTGAGCTCTACGGGCGTGTGGCGCATTAGAAGAATTTAAATAAATAAATATATATTAGAAGGGGGGGCAAGGGAAGAGGAACAGTTGAGGCAGGAAAGAAGAGAACTTCAGACTTGGAGGGGTTTAGATGGTGGTAGTGAGCCGTCATCCAGGACTGAATAGCAAGTAGTAAGGGTTGAGTGAATAGAGGGGGGGGGGCAGGAAAAAGAAAGAAAGAGTTGAGTATCATCAGTATAGAAGTTATGAGAGAGATCAAAGGAAGAGATAAGAGAAGCAAGAGGAATAGTGTAGATAGAAAAAAGAAGGGGGCCTAGGACAGTGTCCCGAGGCACACCATAGTGAAGAGGGAGAACAGGAGAGATTGAGCCAACCCAGGAAACCGAGTAGGTGTGATCTGCTGCCTATTCAATACAGGGAGATTCAGGCGGGCGTCGGTGGGGCTCTGAACCCATCTGCCTTTTGCTGGGTAAGTTATCCAGTGCATTTTCTTGATTGGCGGCCTCACGGATGTGTGCCAAGAGTTCAGTTGCCCTTCTTAGGGATCATGTGAAGAGCCTACTCTTGACCTTCCCTTGTTTTATCTCTCCGTCTTCTCCTGAACCTGGTGCTCCAGGCTTTGGCATGCACGCAGGGGCTCGGACGTCCAGTGGGAAGAAAAAGCGGGTGCCTGAGTCGCAGAAGCTAACTTCCCCTCCAGTCATGACACAAGCACCGGAGCCAGGAGACTACTGCAGTGGTGTAAATGAAGGAATATTTACATATACTTTTTTGTTTGTGTGACCCTTTTGACTGGAGCATCTCCATGCAAAGTTCAGGCACACGTTTGTGCCTTCAACTATAAGCCTTTTCTTCTGTTGCTTATTATGGCCTGAAAGAATTTCGTCGCAGTTATGAAATGCTGTATAACTCGCTCTGTCTGTTCCTTGAGACAAGTCACTCCCAATGAAAATGAAGTATCACAGAGCGAACATGATTAATGTTTTCTGGGCGGTGATGGCGTTCGTGGAGTGAGCATAAGAGTGGATTAAACAAATTAGCTAAATGTACATTCAACCAAACAGACTTCTCTGGCATATAATAAGATGATTATCATACAGGGGCCCCTGCTGCACATACTCGAATTAACCAATGCTAAGCTTCTCCGCATTCACGTTGGGAAAAATGCTCCTTGAGCCACTGCTGACTTTTCGTTCCCGCCATGTCTAAAAAACCAATGAAATAAAGTAGGCCACGTACAGCAGACTCTAATCTTAACTGACACGCTTTAAACATTATATTCAGCTCCTGCTTGTGGTCCATAGATTAGCCATTTGAAATGTAATTAAAAAGGATAGCTAGACGTCTAATACCAACCCTTACGTTATTTAATATGTAAAACTCAGGAGCTGACAGCTGCCGAAGGACTGCTCCAGGCTTAAGAGCAATTTGAAGATGGGCTCTTTAAAAGATAAGCTGATTGGCAGTGAGAGCAAATATTCCTATACTGCTTAGCAACCAAGTAAGGCCAGTGCCAAAATGTTCGCATCCATTTCAGCACGTATTTTGTCCTTAATTTGCTCTTTTGAGGGTTGGCAGCATGAGTGTGAATAGTAAAAATGTTCCAGATTCTACTGTGAAGTTAAGAATGCACTTTAAATTATAGTACTGGAGTGTTTTTTTGATCCATCTCAATTTAATATATTTGAAATGCATTTTCCATCCTGTATACATAATTATCTTACGACGTATTTGCATTCGGGAACTGAGGATCTGCACGGCTAAAATTCTGCATCTGAATAGGAAACTTGATCTCTGGACTACCCTGGGACCCAACTGGAGTAACTGATGTCAATACATTGTATCATCACATCCTAATTTTGGTTATGACTAAATCAGTATATATAGATCAGTTTTACAAACAATTTGATGTTAGGTTTAGAGTTAGTGTTGCAGAACTTTTTATCACATTCATATTTTCAAATATAGGGATGTGTGGTCTTCCCAAAATATTCTTTAATTTTATGTAAAGCAGCCCTGAAACGCTCATTTGTGCTATTTGCTCCCTTCTCCTTTCCCACGGGGGCATTTCAAAAGAGTACAACAGTAGTACCAGACTCTCCATCTTCAAATGATAACCTTCTACCAGAAAATCATTTTAAGGTTAATCTATATTTTGACAATATGCTTTGCTCAGTAAGTGAAGCGTAACGTTCTTATTACGACTAACATGCATACTGGAAGGCATCATTAGAAATGAACGTTGTATGTTTTTAAAAGAGCCAGTTTACATTGTTAGTTGAATAAAATACATACCTATTAACTGCTTTTGCAAAACATAACGCAGAGCTCCCCCCTTTCAAGATTCCTGGGCTTTTTTTGGTTGCTCGGGGATCAGCAATAACTATGTTGAGTCGTAAATGCGCCCCTGATATCACGACTCAAACCAGCATACAAGAGCCAGAGACACAAAGTGAGACAGAGAAAGAAACAGGGGGTTCGCGTGTGAATGGTAGCACAATTAAACAATGTAATTTCTTTAATAATTGTTGTTGCTAATAAAATGCAACCCCTCCTTCGCCGAAACATAGTTTTATTTTTGTTTATTTCTGGCTGTGCATCTTTACGTGGCTTAAACAAACGCGCACCTGACTGGGCTCTCACCCCCTTAGAAAGAGAGGAAGAGAGAGGGAGAGAGGGAGGGAGTGAGTGATGGAGAGAGGGAGAGAGAGAGAGAGAGAGAGAGAGAGGAAGAGAGAGAGAACAGCAAGTACCTTTTACACATGCTGCTAGAGATGGAAATGCTCTTGCAAAATCACTGACTTAAATAACTGAATTAAAACAACAACGACTGGGTTTTTTAAATGTAAGGGTAGCTTACTTTTCGATTTTTTATTTTTCTGTCTTTTCCACATACACATGTTTCTATGAACATGTTTAAAGCTCGTTTGCAAAATAAATTGTGTTTAGGAGCTGGCCGTAAAGTTTGCGATAGGGTTTATGAGCACTGCAAAGGACTATCAAATGTCTGTTAAGCTTCACGCCTGTGGATACATGTGAATGGGAAAATGCACAGGTAAGACATTACGTGTGCGCCTGCGCCGCTCTTTGTTGCACAGATCACACATCCCCTATCCCCTTTCCTGACTAATTGTGCGTTGGAGAATGTAAAACATTTTGCCCCAGATGATCTAAGCATCCTTTGGGGCACATGCCAACTGAATTTCTGGCAAGGAAGGTGGTGAAACGTGGGGTTGTTTCGGCAAGGCCCTTATATACTGGCAGGGTCGGGCTGGGCCATCGAATTGGCATGGGCACCAATGGCAAAGTGGCCCACAGTCGCAAATGGCAGTTCTTTCCTTTCATGACAACCTGTTTCTAGTAGCCAATGGGAAGTCGTTTGGTAAAATGTGTTGCAAAGTGTGCATTTTAAAGAATATGTGTTCAGTGCCATTGGCCAAAACTACTAGCTGCACAGTGACATAACTCATCAAGCTGGCCCACTTTAACCAAAAAGGTGGCCCACATCAGAAGGTTGGGCCTGCAATTCGGACTTGCGCTAGTGCTCTGTAGGCCAGTCCGACCCTGTGTACGAGGGTCAAGTCCAATGTGATGACTTGCTTCGAAAGGACTGTGCAGATGTGCACAGTGGTTGAAAGGTGTAGCAACTACCTACTTCCAGCTACCAGGCAAAGAGCAGGATTCTGAGCCATCTTCAGTATTTCTATTTTATTATTAGGGACATCCCCCCACCCCAAACAAAAATCCAAATGAGGACTGTACTTGTGCTCCCAGTGCGATGTGCTTCAGCTGCTGATATTAAAGAAGCAGTTCTGTACGACTGGATTTAGCTGTGGTGGGAGAGGGATTTCGTAGGATCCTACGGTATTTAATTGTGATTGGTGTAGACGTTGTTTCCCTGTGGATCAGTGCGATCTCCCAGGAGGATTGTAGAATGGCAGACAGCCCCCAAAAGACCGTAGCCACAATTTGCGACTCATTTGTTTGGAGCTGTGTCTCATCACAGCTGAATGTTCTGAAGACAGCACTACAGCTCCAGCCCCTGCCATTCACCCTCTATCCCTGTTACATAGAGATGCAAGTCCTCAGCATACAGCTGCAGGTACAGCCAACACTCTAGATCACCGGGGTTCAGGGTGCTGTGCCATTACCGATCAGGAAAGGGGATAGAGAGACTCCCTGTGGAACTCTACAGTGTGATATCCACAGAGTAGATTGTCTCTTCCCCAAGATGTCCCTGTGAAATGCTGCCCAATAAGAAGGAAAGCCATGCTAGGTCCTGCCCTGCATCATATCCAATGATGGGAGTCATGAAATGATTGGCGTGAAATGAGACGATCATAGTTCACCCTCGTACCACAGGTGGAAGTCCATGTTTGAAGGTGCACTACCTATGCAACTAGCAGTCAGTAGGATTTGGGGCGCAGGGGTGCTGTTTGATATTACATATGTACTGAATGGGTGGACATATTCCCAATGCTTGTCTGGGAGTATGCCCCATGCAGAGTGGGACATTTCCACTCAGCCCCGAGCATACTACATCGTGTACCATGGGGCATGCCCGGCTACACCATGAAGAATTAAAATATTGATGACTGGGCGCTAACCCAACCCCACGCCAATGCTTCAGTGAGTTCATGTACGGTGACAAAAATGGCATATGCCACAAACATGCAGATGAATTACACAGTTTATAACTACTATTTCTACTGACTTTATACAGATGGCATGCAAGTACACCGGAAGGGGTTTCTCGGTGCTAACTAATTGGTAATTATGTTCCTTCTGTGTGCATTTGAAATATGTTGTCCTTCTGAAGATGCCGCGTGGTGTTTCCTCAACAGCTAAACACCTTGGCCCTCATTACGACCCTGGCGGAAAGTGACTGACCGGACCGCCACAGCGTAAATAGCGTTTCCGCCATTGCAAGAAGGAGCAAAGTGCGGCCCATTCCGACCCATCGGGCACGAGCACCACGGCATGGCGGAAGTGCAAAGTCCGCGATGGCGGAAATGACCCCAAAACGGCCCACACCGCCGCCGTACGGCGCCCTAGGTGCAATACCGCCACCCATCACAGCGGACACCGCAGTGTGCGCCTACCGTAAAGTACGGTGACCGGAAATATACGGAAACGGAAGTTAAAACACGGGCCCGGAACGGGAAACAACCCGCCGTACACCTATAAAACCACTAAAACCACACAACCACTAAAATCACCACTCTGAGACACAACCCAACCCGTCATCCACCCTAGCGAAACCAAGAAAAATGGGAAAAGTAGCGAAGAAAGCGTGCGACCGCAAGCGGCAGGTCCACTTCTCCCGTGAGGAACTCACCGTGCTAACAGAGACCCTCCAGGAGAATGCTGCCGTCGTCTTCTCCACGCAAATGACCAGGACGGCACTCGCAAACAAGAAGGCCATATGGGCTCTGGTGGCACAGTGGGTAAGTGCGGTGGGGACCGCACCCCGCACCCCACAGCAATGCCGTAAGCGATGGGACGACCTGCGGATACGCGTCCGCAGCATACTCTCTGCCAACCGCAACATTGCCACAGCCACCGGGGGAGGGTCGGAATCACCAATCAAGCTGACCCCCTGGGAAGAAATCTGTGCCTCCACCATCGGAATGGAGAGCATAGAGGGAGTCGGAGGGATGGAGAAAGGAGTGCAGACATCCGAAGATTCAGGTAGGTGGGCCTAATGAAACAATGCCAAAACCACAAAGTCCATCCATGTGAAGCACCATGTGTCCCCATAGTGCAACAGAAACAGATGTCCAGGAGAACGTCCACACACATTGGCCTGATAGCGCACGTTAAAACCCACAATAAATACATAAATAATTAAAAACCCCTAAAACACGCACTACACGTGCAGCAGGCACACCCTAACTGCAGGCTGCCAAACAACTGCACCCTCACTCCACACACAAATGGAAGCACCTCCAAGGCCCCGACCCAAATCACCCTCAGGTACCACCCCAATGCATGTGATACAATGCCATTCCAATTCCCACAGACCCACCAATAACCCTCGCCCTCCTTTACTCCACCACAGGGTCCGATCCAAACGACGAGCTGCAGGACACCCCTACCAGCACACCTGCAAAGAGGGCCAAGACCGACGGCCAAAGACCCTCCACCTCAGCTGCACGCATCAAGACACGGCAGCAGCACAAATCAGGTGGCAGCACACAGGAGGGAACATCAACAGGCACCCCAGCAGCCAGCATGCCCACAACACCACCACCACAGGTCCCCCCAACGGATGCCACAGAAGGCACTGCCTCCGGTGGCAGCAGCACCATAGGTGACACCCCATTGATGGCAGCATGCTCCGACACAGAAGACGGGGATGTCGAAGTCAGATCCATCCATGACCTGTCCCAATCCCCCTGTCTGTTCCATCCCGTACTACATGAGGATACCACGCAGGGGCACCCACAAGACGATGACTGGCCATCCCCCACAAGCCCTGTGGCAGGGCAACATGAGGACAACAGCCCCTCTGTGACACCCCCGCAAATGGCCATGGCCCAGCAGAGGCAACAGTCCCTCGACCAGTTAATCGTGCAACAGCAGCAACTGGCCACGCTCCTCAAGGACCATGCCGATGAATGTGGGGGCACTAAGGCAGACATAGAAACATCAACTGAGACACTTAGGGCACAAATGGAGAGAGGCACAGAGACACTAAGGGCACAAATGGAGAGTAGCACCGAGAGCCTGAGAGTCCAAATGGAGAGAAGCACCGAGAGCCTGAGGGGGGAACTGCATGCGACGTCCAAAGACGTATGTGCCGAACTTGCCGCAGTGCGCCGTGTGCTCACTGAGCTCTCGCAAACCCTTAGGGACATGCATGGACGTGAGCAGGCAGAGACATCATCCGTTGCAAGTTCCGTCCAGGGCAGCCCCCAACGTAGATCTGGGAGGAACCTGCGCTCCACAGGCAGGGGTGCCCCTGATACCCGCAGAGGGGGCTTGCAATAGCGACTGCCCACGGACGATGAGCATCTTTGGACACTGGTGTTCGGGGGGGAGGTGGGAGGGTGGAGGGGGTGTGTTGGGCTCACTTGGGTGGCGGGTCGATAGGGTGTACAACATGATATCACATATGCCATAAACAGTGCACGATCAACCAATGAGATGTGTGGACATTGATCTTTGTGTACTAGGCCATCATAGGCGTACAGTCCATATTGTGCATGTCCCAGACACACACAGTGCCACGAGTCCCGTGTCCATGTATCAGCCACCAGGCGTGAGTGCTAGAAGCATGCATCAATGAGATGCTGACGAATGTCACGGGCCTCCGGTGCCTCGCAGACTCCTTGAGGTGCTGCCACATCCCCACCCTCATCATGACCATCTTCAGGTGCTTGCAGTTCTGCGTCAGGGGGCATGGGCACATTTCTACGTACGCACATGTTGTGGAGCATGACACATGCCATCACCATCTTTGCAACCTTCTCATGGCGGTACAGGAGTGCCCCGCCAGACCTGCTGAGGCAGCGGAAACGGGTCTTCAGTAGGCCGAATGCCTGTTCAATGACTACACGGGTACGTGAGTGGGCATGGTTGTAGTCCTCCTCATGCTGGTCCCGTGGGTTCCGGACTGGTGTGAGGAGCCATCTCTTCAGTGGATATCCGGCATCACCTGTATGTGGACGATAAACAAATTATGTGGAATGCCATTGCTACGTACGCCCCCCCCCCCTTCCTGCCAGGTCATTGCCGCATCACATACCCCACATCATCATGCATGAAATGAGACTCACCGAGTAGCCAGGATCTGTTCCCTGCGTGTCGCTCCATGTAGCGTGGTATTGTAGAGTTCCTCAAGATCATAGAATCATGGGTTGATCCAGGGAATCGGGCACAACAATGTGTAATGATCCTGTTGGAGTCACACACCATTTGTACATTCAGGGAATGAAATTGTTTTCGGTTGCGGTACTGGGCCTCCATGGCATGTGGGACGACCAATTCCACATGGGTGCAGTCGATGGCACCAATGCAACCCGGTATGCCGCCAAGTGCATGGAATCCCACTTTTGTGTTGGTAATTTCCTGCTCCGAGCGTGGTAGAGAGATGTAGTCGTCTGCGTGCTGCAGGAGGGCATCGAGCACTTGCAATAGTGTCCGTGAGAACAGTGGCTGTGATATGCCATGCAACTGTCCGACTGTGTGCTGGTAGGTGCCTGTGGCCAGGAAGTGGAGTACAGACACCACCTTCAGTAGGGGTGGGATGGCGGTTGGGCTATCTATCATGCTGACAAGGTCAGCCTGTGTCATGTCCACAATGGCGGTTATGGTGTCCCGGTCCAGACGGTAGAGGGTGTGGATCTGCTCATCAGTGAGGTTGAACGGATGTGCTCGGAGGCGTGGGATTGCGGGCTGCCTGCGTGGTGGTAGTGGCTGTGCTGGCGGCCCTTGCTGGCCCTGCCTTGGCCTCCTCCTCCTCCTGCGTCTCCTCCGTGCGGCCGGTTGTAGTTGGTGTTCGTCTTCTTCTTGGAGTTGGAGTACTTGCAGTGTTATCAGGTCCCCCAGGGCCAACATCGCGAGTCCTGCCGGTAGCATTTCGGTGTGGTTGTGGGAGGAGACTGGCTGTGCAATTTATGTGTTTCCAGGCTGAATGGCCTCCACCTGTGGTGATTCATTCCACCTGTGCAAACTGCTCTCCCCTTTGGCCGAGCACGTCCCGCGCACAACGCTGCAATTCGTGGAATGGCATCTTGCTATTGCAATCATGTATTTGTACCCGATGGCCGTGTAACATTGGTTGATATGTTCATTCTGTTGTGGTCCCATTGTTTCACATACTATCTGTGCAGTCGCGAACAGAGTTGTGAAGGGTCAGTGGAACGTAGTACTCGAGTAACGGTGGGCCCTCATTCATCACTGTACCGAGTTGCAACGACGGGCGGGGCGTCCCATTCGTGGGTGAAGGCAGTTGCCATTTTCACACACAGCCGCACTCGATGGATTAATTAGTGTTTTCAAACGGCCACAGATGCCTCTTCGACGTGATGTTGCAAATGAGGAATTCGAAGGGCGGCGCTTTCGGTATTCAGCTAGCGGCGAGGAGATGCCCACAGGTCTGACTGCAAATATAATGTTCTATTGTTCAATGTCCTTGGGACAGGGGCCATGGCGAGAATGCTATGATTGATATGAATAGTATGGGATGCGCAATTGCGTAGTGGACGATAAGGCAGGACGTTCCCAAATACATGTTACTTCACTAGACTGGAATTACGGGCTGGGGCACTGTGGATTTTGCAGGCTGCATAACGCACAGACTCAATGGATATTTCTAATGTTATGTGAGTAAATATTCAGGCGTTTTCATTACGGGATGAGGGAATGATGAATGGATGCATGGGCAGGTGATTTGATACAGTGTTTGCCATGTACAGGGCTTCTTGGGATCTGTCCGCCCCCCTGCGCTATGTGATGCAGGGCTGCCATAGTGGGACCATCGTCTATCTGGCCTTGTTGAGCCCTCCCTGTCTCGACGCGCCTTCAGACACTTGTGTCCATGCACGTTACCAATCCCATCTGAAGGATTCTGTTTTCATAGGCGCATGCACAGGTACACTCGTTTGTGATGGTGTTTTCACCTCGATATTGATAGTTATGATTCGCAAGTGGTTTTGGGGTGGTGATGATCCTTTGGAGTGGGCTTGCATGCATATGGCTGTGGATCTAGTGTGATCATTGAAGTGAGTTGTTCGAATGTAGTTCTGATGGCCATTCTATTCTGTTTCTTTTCTTTTGGTTGACAGGTATCTCCTCCCCTTTTGCCACTGCCATCTGTATGCCACTCCTGCAGATGGATTTTACTCCCGACACCTGCTGCTTCGTGTTAATCAGTGGAGCAGCATTACGATCTTATGGGACGATCGCCAATGGGCCACATGCCCTTACGCAGTACTGGTGGCTCGGAGCAACATTTCGGCCTTTCAGCTGGACTAGTGCCTCCCCATTGGGACGGCCCTGCGGTTCTGTGCGCTTCCATGTTGCCTTTTCGTACGTGTATGTGGCTCTGTGTACCATGAGGGAACAGGGCGTCACACGAGTAGTGGCTGGTCATTTCTTGCGGATGCAGCCCACAATGGTGAAATGTGTTTTGGAGTTCATGGCCTGATGGCTGTATGGGCTTGGTGATATTGATGTGCATTAAAATTCTATTCTGATATGGGCCGTGTAGCGTTCTTCTTTGCAAGTGATGTGGCATATTCCTATTTGGGGAGCGATGTATTGTGAGGGGATCTGCATTGGGTTCCAGCTTCGGAGTTTTGTTGCATGGTCCTGTACTGGGCGCGTTTGCCTACGAAGCCCGTGAGGTCAGGGATGGGGGCTGCCAATATGACAGTTTGAATGTTGTCATGCTCAGGGGCGGGGGATTGGGTTTTGTGTGACAGATGCCGGTCAGCCAGGTGGACTGGTGGAATGTTGTGATTTTCTGAATATTGCTGGTCACAAGTGCCTGTGTTTGCGTGCGTTTCTTGGTGGGGGACTGTGGTCATGTCCATTGGGATGGCTTCTGTATTCGTGCCATCTGTGCCCTGCAGCTCCCATTGGCCCCTCTTGAGGTTCATTTGTTCGTTGGCATGCATGGGTGACTTGTGCATTTCACTGGTTGCATTGTGGCTTCGTTGCACCTACGGGGAGTTGTACTTTGTGGGCAGGGAGCGGTGTACGGGCAGTCAGTGGGGCCGTTTACGGTTGATTCGCGATGCCGTACTTCTCACCATGGCGGAATGGTGCATTCCGCCATGCTTGATGGCGTTAGGTACATGCCCGCTGGGGTCGGAATTGGCGTACCGTTGCGCCATGGTGGTGTTTACGGTTTGGCATGGCGCGCGCGCGCGTGCTTGGTGCAGTTAGCGTTGGCGTTCACTACGGTGTCGCTAATGGCATCGTACTTTGCGGTGACGGGTCATAGTCGCACCGAGCGCTATTCGATGGCGGTATTGCATTTCCGCCATCGTTTTCCGAATTCCGCCAGGGTCGTAATGAGGGCCCTTGTGTTTATTGTGTTCCGAAGGTATGAATTCCAGCCAATGCTGTGGAGAAGGCATCAGGTCACCATAAGCAACATGTTCTGGTCAATAGATCATGGCTACACTAAATTGAGCTTGCAACAGAACCTACTTTTAATAAGGCCAAAGCAAAGCTCAACTGTTTTTGCATCTGACTCTGTGCTTTATTGTACCCCATATTATAGGAAGTACTTTGGTCTCACTGCGGACAATAACCATCGTCTTGATAGTTAGCGACGACTTACTGCTGAATAGTACATGGATTGTTTGTGGGAGAATATGTATTAACTCCCTGTCCTGTGAAATGTGCTCCAAGCAACCACATTTCTGCCAGGAGCCAGTCATAGGTTAGTGTTGGGAATAGGCTCCAGACACTAATGTATGCAAGGAATCTGGACATTGCATCTTTTGTGTTGCTGTTTACCCCCACTGAGTTGTGAAGGTCGCCTTTATTCTAGTCAGATATAAAAACGTACTGCATATTTGTGAACTTGTATAAAAAAACAATGATTTGTACAGTGTGTTGTTGGTCCATTGAACTGGCTGGGGCCAACACCTAGTCACTGGGATAAAAACTACAGTCTTCCTCTTAAGCTGTATACTCTATCACCAGTGCCACTGTAAAAACTGAATTTTAGACACAGAACCTGAGAATCGGGGACAAATGGTGAACTGCTGCCCCTCCTTCGTAGTTTGCCCTTCTTGGTGAACATTCACCACCGAACGAGGGAGTACACCTTATGCTCCTTAAGCCGCCCTCTTCCACATGTTCGCATCAGATTGGTGAGTGCTATAAAGTAGAATTCAGGTCACCCCGTCAAGGGTAATTTGCACTGCTCTATGCCCTGTTTTCCAGGCTGATTTTCAATGGACTGTGCAGCCAGAACAGCCTTTGGGCCTGCTAAAGAAAACAATGTGAACCTTCTAACTGTCTCTCTATGCTATTCAACAACACAAACTCATTTGTAGAGCAAACTCTTTTCCCTTGCACTATGCCCTCTCCCCAAAACGGCTCCGAATTGAGAATGATCTGCATATGACCAGAGTAGGATGGCAAGACTTATCCTTGGCCTCAAGCCCAGGGACCACATCCCTCAGCCTTAAAATCTCTCCACTGGCTCTCGGTTTCTGCTAGGATCAAGTTCAAGACCCCATGCATCATCCATAAGGCTTTCTGGGGCCTGGGACCCAGCTACATCCAACTCTCCCTCCCTAAATACCTCCCTGCTAGAGCCCTTTGGTTGTCTAGCTTTAACTCACTGCAGATCAGACGCTTTTCCAAGCAGAGAGTGGGGGGTAGATCTCTCTCCTCTGCATGTGCCTCCTTCTGGAAGGGCCTCCCTGCCTCTCTCATACTTGTGCCAGATCTCCTTAAATTCCAGAAGCTTTTCAAGACCTTCCTTTTCTCTTCTTACTTCCCTCTCCGCCTCACCTGCTAATGTCCCTGCCTGCTTCTTGACTGGCTGCCTGGTTCCCCAGAGTCTTCAGGGCACCAGGCCCCCTATTCCAGTCTACCCCAGCTCTTGGTCTCACCAGATCCCCCCCCCCAATCTGCACTTGCCTGGCTAGGCCGCACCCTTCTAGCCCTTCTGGCCTCGTACCTCGCACTTAGCTTATGGACCTACTCTCTGCTTTCCCCTGGCTCTGTCCACCTGGCCTCTCCTGGAACTCGTTTTTCTCACAGGCCCTGACCGGCACTGCACCCCACTCTGTACCCTCTCCCCTGCACTTCTCTTCAGCACTTGCACATTAAGAATGTCACAATGTCTAGTAGGATCATTTTTGTTTTGTCCTCCCTTTTCCCACACCCTCTTGCCTTGTTGTGCCTTCGAAACACTTGTGTATAGGCGCATTATAAAAATCCAAAAATACAATTATTGCCCGTGGTGTTTCTTTTGTTTTCATGTATAGCGTACTTGGCCTAACATTTCAGGGAAGTCTGTTCCCTTTGGTGGACATTCCAATATTGTTTTCCATATAGCTGCTCCCTTTCTGGAATGCCACAAACAAACTAAAAAACAGTGGTGTGAAAGTTTCCCCAAAGCAATGCCAGCGGTTAAGATTAATTCAAAGCCTTCCACTCATCATCAATATTGTTGATACAGGATCATATATTCCTTTTGTTTCATCAGTTCTGCGGGCCAAAAAAAAATCAACTTCATAGAACATGTATTAAAATACACAAAATACTCCCATCACCTATTCATTGCTGCTCCATTCCTTTAGATTACCACTGGTTGGACCTTTTAAAATGGGCATTTGTTCTGGAACAGGTGTCTTGTGAAAGTAATAAGCTCAGCTATGCTCATGGGTTACCTTTTCCATGATGTGCACCCACACTATTTCAATCTTATTTAGGTCTGAATTCTTCGGCTGAGTCTGCTCCCAATGAAGGCATTGGTCCTTAGCGTATCTTGCACCCCAGTTAATGTTTTTGACCACTGGGGCCTTTCTTGGAGATGCCACCCAGACATGAACTTTCACAAGGTGCTTTAGCTGTGGTTTACTAGAAAGGTGCTCCCTCTTTGGAATATCCATTGTCAATGATAGCCTTAAGAAGACACTCTTTTGATCACAACAGAACGTACGATAGGTACGATACCAGATTTGACGGGAAACAATGAGCTACTTGCAATGGGGTGAGTTTGAATGGCATTCTGACCAGGTTGTGGTATGGACTAAATGAACCAGTCACCTGGCACAATACATGGCTGGATTTACATAGATTAAAGGCAATCAACATCGTAACTTTTTAAGTGCAGGTAGGTGGTACAGGCAGCTATGTTATGGATGTGACGATCATGGAAGAAGTGTTATAGTGGAGGCAGAGAAAGTGAGGGACAGCAGCGGGTTAGAGGTGAGGGAAACATGCTACCTCAAAGGTAAATGAGAGGGAGGTTAAGAAGAGGCATGCTTACAATTTGCAATTGAACAAATCGGTGTGGACTCTTTCATGGCTTTCCGGGGGAAGAGAATTCTATGCAAGTGGAGCAAGAAGAGAGAAAGAGAGAGCTGCTACAAGGGTAGTTGTGGAGACAGAGCGGATTCTATGAGAAGGATTTTAGAGTTGAATATAGGAGGCTTCACTGTGTATAGGTTTGTGAAACAGAAGAAGACATTTAAATCTGGGCCTGTTTTGTATTGTCTGCCGTTCAGCCTGGTGACCATTAGAGGAAGTAGGTGTGAATTGAGGGAGTCCTGGTACGCAGTCAATGATGTTGCAGAGAGGACAAAAAGCATAGCTGGGGCACCGAAAGAGGATGCTGGCACAGTACTCTACTTTAGAGAAGACAAGAGGGGTTAAGAGATACTTAATGGTGTTGAAAGGAAGGAGGTTCCTGATTTTCCTAATAGATTGGGGCAAGCCACCATTGGGGTTTTACAAATGAAAGTAGAAATGTGGTGATAGGAATCATAGATGATGCCAGAGGTTTCTAGCTGAAGAGGAGTAAGACACATACATATGCAGGGGAGATGATGAGAGTGAGTGCTGTAAGGAACTCATGGTGGCAACAGTAAAGACAGACACAAGTGATCATGATTCAAGGGTGTTTATTTAAACAATATGCAGATTGGAAAAATGCCTAACCTAAAACTAAATCTAAGATGGGAGCAAACCTCGACCATCAACATGAAAACTAAAGCAGTCCTTGGGGCGTCTTTTCAACATAAAAAAGCCTATACTAAAAAAATCTGTTGCTGCATGTTTGGAATGGTCCGAATGCTTAGCAGAGGCAATGCAGTTGGAGACATTCATGAAAGCAATTTCCATGCAGTGACAGGAGCAGAACCCTGTTTGTAAGGGGTTTAAGAGGTTGTGGATGTGTAAGAAATTGGTAAGATGGTTGAACACAACCCTTTCCAGCACTTTGCAGTAGTCAGCCCCTTGCATTTTTAGGAGAGGGATGACTGTGTGCATTTTGAAAATAGAGGAAAAGCAAGTGGAGTCGAAAGACAGGTTGAAGAGTTCAGCGAGGTGAGCTATCACTATAGGGGCAATAGGCTTGACTAGCTGTGGAGCAACAGTGTCTGATGGGGCACATCAGGGATTTCCCTTCATCATAGAGATAGTATTTCTTCAGTATTGTGACTAAAGTGGGAGATAAAGGCAGAGGATGATAGCAGAGTAGGCAGAGTGTAGAATGTAGGAGGAGGGAGTCTGAGAAAAGTCAGGAGTTTCTAATTCAGGACATTTCTGCAGCAAAGATTCAGCTAGGTCATTAGCTGTGAGAGTGGAGTTGATAGTCATAGGTTTAGGAGGAGTGAGGAGTGAGTTTAAAGTGCCCTGCAGCCAGTGAACATGGTTGGAGTGAGAGTCGATGAGGGTGAGGTACAATTTCCTTTTATCTCTATCAAGAGAGGACTTGAAAAAGTTCATGTCAGAGAGGTAGAGTTGCAGGTCATCATGTGAATGGGTACACCTTCATTTGCACAGCAGCTGATGCATGTCTGTGTGGAGTCAGCATTTGAATGGGGTGACCCATGGTTGAGGACGCTGAGACTTAGGGGGGGAAGTTAGCAGTGGCAAGTGAGAGGAGACTGAGTCTTATAGTAGGCTTTGGAAGCTGGAGATTGCAGTGATGGTGGAAGAGGGATCAGATGTGAAGGAGGAGAGTGAGAACTGTTGGCCAGAGAGAAAGGGAGGAATGGCAGAACGTTTACATTTCCTTTTAGTAATAGGTGAGGCAAGTGGTGAGGAGACATCCGATGGAGGAAAGGAGATGGTGGTACAAGCAATGGAGTGATCAGATAGGGATGGTGTGACAGTAGTATTAGTGGTTGAGAAAGAGATGATTAAGAGATCCAAAGAGATACCCCCATTGTGGGTTGGTAGGTAATGGATAGGGTCAGGAATGTGGTCACTGGGAAAAGACTGTAGTTCAGATGTATGAGAAGTAGTTGGAGAGAGAAGGTTATAATCACCTAAGGGAATGAGGTGTTGTTTAAGGAAAGAGAATTAAGAAGTTGCCCAAGTTCATAAAAGAATGGTCCAGTGGGACCAGGAGGGTGATAGATGGAGATATGTGAACCGAGTGAAGCGGCGCAACACTAGATATGTTGAATTCAAAAGAAGTAGGATATGATGTGGCATTAGAGATTTGTGAGTCGATGAGGTGGGAAGAGAGTAGATGTCTGATGCCTACACCTCTGCTGGTTAGAAAAGGAGAGGGAATGAAGGATAATTTGGACTCATCTAGGGCCTCCAGGGTGTCAGTGTCAGATGGAGAAATCCAAGTTTCAGTGATAGTAAGGAGATCTTGGGGGGAGAGCTGGCATTAAACTAGTCAGTGATAAAGGAGGTTTTGTTGCATACAGACAGAGAATTTCAGAGTGCAAAGTTCAGTTGGTGCGGCAAAGTAGAGCAGAGAAGTTGACTCTCCGAGGAAGAGAGGCGAGGTGGATAGGTTTTAGGGGAAGTGTGGTTTGCTCTTTGGCTATGTTTGTTGGAAGTAGGAGATGCAAGAGAGACGGTGTAATGGGAGTTTTGAGATGTGGGTTTTATGATAGGGATAGAAAAGGAGGAAGTTGTAGCATTATTGGAGAAAGTTTACGGAGAGCTGAGTAGGTGGAGAAGTAAGAATATCAGGAGCTAATGCATTATAGGTGAGTATCGTAGTGTGGAGAGACAGCACAGTTTTTATCAAGCTAGAAGTACTCCCAGGTGCTGCTGATAGGAAGGCAAAAACAAAAGCTAGTAGACAAAGAGGCCAAGGGGCCCGTCAATGGCTCATCTTTGCCCATTACTGCTCCGCCCTTAACTGGGATGCCCCGGGCTGGACGCCTGTACGGAGTTTAGATAATATGTTACCCGATCGCCTAGTCAATCAGTGGTTGGTCTCTGATTTTGTCCCAGGTTTTGTTGGGATGAGGTGATTTCTTCTTTTCAAAGGGCTTAGATAATGGCTGGCACATCTAGAGAAGGGCATTCCTTCCCTAAACCAGGGGCCCCTCAACACCTGGATAGCCACATGAGATCAGTATATCCAGTATCTAAAAATCACTTAAGGGTGATGACCTTATCTACCGAAAGCTCCCTCTGGGAACAATCTAGGTGCTCTGAGAGCCTCAAAGCAAAGAAATGTAAGAGCATGTGCCTTCCAGACACTCAGTATCCTCTCATGTCTTTTTGTCACTGTCCCTGTTCTCCCCATATCCCCCTCACTCCTACTCCAACCTCCAACCACTGTTTCTCCTAGCTGTCCCTGAATCTTCTTTGTACGTCCCTGAGATGTTTCTTTCTATACTACCTACCTCCATTCCATGATCTTACTTCTCGCTACTCTTTCTACCCTCTTTAGACAAATACTACTCTTCCCATTGCACTCTACTATTACTCTCCCTTGTCCACACTAGCACTACTCACCCCTCTATACTCTCTACTACTACTCTCCACCCTCCAAACTAACACTACTCACCCCTCTACACCCTCTACTACTACTCCCCACTCTCCACACTACTCTCTTTCTATCAATCTCACTCACTCACTGTATACACACAATTAAGCCCAAGTGCCAATCTCACCCACCACCCTATACCTTATCTTGCAAACTCTTTCAGAAATGTTCCTCTACACTCCTCTGCCTGTCCTTACTCCACCTAATCTCTCAGTCTTACTTCTCCTCCCTTGATCTCACTCGAACGGGAGAGTGGGTCGGGGCATGTAACACTGGGCAGGGTTTTCCTGCTCAGTAACATAAATAACACTCACCTGCGTAGAACCACAGAACAGAATCCTCACTAAGACAACATGCTTAAACAGCCAGGAAGCCCTTACACAAACTAAGACATTGAATTTGGTGGACTGCCACTGCTGGAGACCGTCAGACCCGCCTATGAGAAAGGGCAACCCTTTTTGATGGCATCCATCTCTAGTTTCATATTACAAGATGGGAAAAATAACAGTATAATTATGAAAAAGACTGTCCAGTGTATTATAAAATTACACGCAGCCAGGATGAGTACATACATCTTCATTCAAGCACACACACAGACAATATCATTAGAAAGGCTCCCAGATCAAACAACACCACTGCCTCTATATGAAATCCTTCTGCTTTATTTCCCACACCTTCACAAAGCCATACATTGAATGCTTGTATGTACAATCTCTGCACTTTACCCTATAAAAATAGCAAAACGTGCATATGATTATTTCTTCTATCTCTTAACATCCATTAACATAACATTAAAAAAACAAGTGTGCTCTATACGTTTACTGTTATACTCGTTTGCAAAACATATTCAACTAACAGATTCTAAATAAAATATACAGGATGCACATAGGCAAAGGAAAGTGCAAAACAATGTCTACATTAACAAAAGTGCTATAAGCACACATATTCACTAACTTCTTTCTTTTACAATTTCAGTGAAGACCACTCTCCTGAAAAGCAGCTGCGTTTGAAGTATGAACAAGGAATTAGAAGAAACCTACTGTTTCCATACAAAAAAGTATGTACAAAACTAACATAATGTTCTAACTGTTACTCAAACACACTAGCATGTTAGTATTGTAGAAGAAACAATTATATTAACCCTTTACCATTAGATGTAGTATGAGTGCTTCCCCTTACCAGTTGCATACTTTATATTGTCATCTGATCCCAGTATAGTAACACACAAATACAAGAATAGCCTTCCCAACTTGATGTAGCTGCCCATTTCACAATCACACACCTCCACAATCATACTTACCCTCATACTCAGACACTCATGCACAAAGTACACATACACTGCACAACAGCCAAACCCACACTTTCTTTTTTTTCTCCAACAGACACCAAAGAATGCCTATCAAAAAGCAACTCCATAGAAAGCAACGCAGAAGTAGGGCAAATCAAAATAAAACTGTCCAAAATAAGCATCCATCTCTAGCAGATTTTATACAAAAAGTTCAAACAAAACAGCTAACACAGTCGTTAAGCAAAACAAAACAAGCTTCCAGTACAGAAACTTTCCCACCTCTATCAAAATGTAAAACCAAACAGAAAGTGATTAACAAGACTTCAGCTACCACTACTGCTAACGCTGCACCTATAAATCTTGATGTAGTTGCAAGTAAGCATGCCAAAAAAATGTTTTACAAGAAATGTTCCGCCACAGAGTCGTTCAGAACCTTTTAAAAACAGGAGAGGAATCATGCACAACCCTTAAAACCTACAGTAGAAAATGTATCCTAGAAGCTCTCATAGACAGTGCAATCCTTCTAAAAAGGAAGTTATTTATTTTAGTTTTAATCAGGATGAAACCATTAACAAAACTAACTACTTAACTACAAAAAAGACTTCTCAATAAACGGATTATCAACAAAAATAGCTTCTTAAACATCTGTGGAGGTGAATGGAGTCACACCATGACCACAGAACCATATTCTAATGAAGAAGTATGTAAACAAAAGCAAACAAACCCAATTGCCATACATAGCAGTGGACGAGGGTATGAAAAACTTAATAACACCATTATGGAACAAGAAACTCTGCTCACAGAAATATCCCCAGAAAACTCAGCATCACCTCCCCATTCTTCTCAACCAAAACGTCCAGTCTACAAATGGCCGTGCACATCAATGTGTAACATTGCCAAAAAATCTTTCAAATCTTTACGCCAGTTCCTCGATCAGTATGTAAAAAGCAAAGACAAAATCAAAATGAAACTACTACAAAATATGGATGCCTGTCCAGTGCGCAAATACACAGGACTACAAGGACATTCATTAGCCTGGATATCAGGACCTATTTGCAAAAGCACCTTCCATCATATCAAAATGATATCAACACATCATTCAAATATGAGAAATGTAGTCCAAAAACTCTACTATGCTAAAAGTCCTGCTTTAGCACTAGCCAATTTAAATCACAATCTTCTACATGGTCCAGCCAAGCAACTACTCGAAGAAATAGAGCATATCCAGTACCTCCGCTGAAGTACCAAACCATGTGTGTGTATGTTGCCCTTATAAAACTTCTTATAAATTACCACAAAACTGTAGACATATCGTACAAAATAGAAGACAATGAAAATTCCAAATGGTTCCAATTAGCTCTCTACCTTATAGCAGAAAACAAATACGACATTACTGAGCCCTAATACTTTGCAATTACTGCACTGCAAAACTTGACAACAACCAAACACCTTCACGTGCTATTACAAATCACTTGGAATTATTCCCTCTGAATTAGTCAAAGGCATTCGTGGCAAAGTAGTTTATTTACCATTAGATCTCAAAGGAAATGTACACACTCTAAGAGTGCAACGGCCAATAGATCAATCTTTAATTGTCTTAGTAAATGGCATACCTACAAAAGACAAAACAATTTGGTAACAACTTGTGGACTTACATAAGCCCTGCAATATCTAAAAAAACAACAATGAATACTACAAAGAAGTTAATATTGAAGAAAACCTGAGAGAAACCATTGAAATAATTCGAGAGTCACCAGAAACTGGTCAATTTGAACTTCTAAATCCTGCTACAGAATCCACTATTTTAGACCATTATGCAATTCATCCTTTACACTGTAAAGACACTATAGATGATGCACTGGAAATGTACCAAATGCGACAAGCCAAAGAATCTCCAATTAGCATATGGGAAAAAAGTATAGAAGCACAGGCCTTTCCTCTACTCTTTCCTACTGGAAAAAGAGGAAGGTACGATAATAGACCCACACAGATAACAGTATCAGAATATAGCTCTCTATGAATGCATTCTGACGACCGCAGATTCAGACAAAACCTGGAATACATATTCCACCTTCTCTTTGAAAGTGAACTAGCAACTCTATGTTACGGAGTTGCACACACATTAAAATCAGGTACCCATTTTCAAAATATGTCAGCTACGTAATTATTACAAAAAGTGCAAGAAAAAGATGAGGTTTTACAGTCAAGTATTACAAATCTTTTAGCAAACATGCGTGGTACAAAAGAATACTGGTTCCGACGTCACGGAGATGTACGCTGTATGAGAAGAAACCTTGGCCCTCCCACTTGGTTTGTTACATTAAGTTGTGCAGAATATGCATGGGAAGATTTACACGATTTCCTATACATAGCAAACAAAAATAAAACAAACATAGATATAAAAACACCAGGAGAACTCTGCTCTCTAGATCCTGTAAATGTATCAAGATATTTCCATCATCGCTTCATTGCTATGCTACACTTTATTTGCAATAAGACTGTTCCTCTCCTCTGAGAAGTTCGACACTTCTTTTGGAGAAAAGAATACCAAGCCAGAGGAGTACCACACATCCACATGCTATTATGGATTAAAGATGCTCCTAAATTTGGTCAGGACAGTGATGCCACTGTTTTGCAGTTCATCCAAAAATGTCACTTGTGAAATCCCTTCTCAAACTACACATAGCGACCTTCATGCACAAATTTTACAATTTCAAAGACACAAATGTGGGAAATATTGTTGTCCCAAATATAAAAAAAAGGGAAATACTACACCAAATGCTGCTTCGGTTTCCCTAGACGAGTTTCAGCAACAGGTCAAGTAAACAACTTCATGTCTTCAGTCAGACATAGGACCTCATTACACGTTAGGCAGTAAGGGAATAACGGTACCGGTAAGGGATTACCGGTATTGCTAAATTCCCCAGCTAATCACGACCCGGACTGGCCGCTATTAGTGGCACCGCTAAGAACGGTGCCACTAATAGCGGCCAGTCCATGGGCGCGTGACCCCTCAGGTCAGAAATAGCGGCATGGCGCTAATAGCACACCATTACAAGGCATGCAGACATGCAAATAGCGGCATGGTATTGGCCGAAGAAGCCCATACCGGCATGGAGGAAATACCGGCATCGCGAACCACACATTAAGAGAGCTGAGTAGTGTCCCCACCTGACACAGGTGGCCACAACAGCACAGGTGGAGGCAATGGAGACTGGGGCAGCACAAAAGGAGCACACCACACCCCTTCCCACACCCCTTCCCACACCAAGATGGTTCCAATACTTGCAGCATTACATGGGCTGGAGGACATGATTGCATTGCAGCACCAACAACAACAGGCAGCACAGAGGAGACGCAGGGGGAGGAGTATGGTGATACTGGCCCAGCAAGCCACACCAGTGCACCCAGTCATACCACAGAGGCAGCGAGCAATCCCCAGGATTCTAGCCATTCCATTCAACCTAACCCCGGAGCAGATACACACCCTGTGCCGCCTGGTCCGGGATACCATCACCACCATGGTGGACATGAATCACAATGACATAGTGAGCCACATAGACATCCGTACTGCCATCCCCCCTCTACTGAAGGTGGTAACTGTGCTCCACTACCTGGCCACAGGCACCTACCAGCATACGGTAGGGCAGATGCATGGCATTTCACAACCAGTATTCACATGCACGCTGACCCAGGTGCTCGATGCCCCCCTGAAGCACACAAGTGAACACATATCCCTACAACGGACAGCCCAGGAGATCTCCAATGACAAAGTTGGCATCTATTCACTAGCATGCATCCCAAGTAGCATCGGGGCAATCGACTGTACCCATGTGGAAATGGTGCCCCCATATCACAATGAGACTGTCTACCGAAACAGAAAGCATTACCACTCCATCAATGTCCAAATGGTATGTGATTCAAAAAAGAGAATAACACATTGTCGTGACCGATACCCCTGATCAACCCATGAATCAATGGTCCTGCGGAACTCAATGATACCACGCAACATGGAGCGCCATGCTGGACAAAGTTTGTGGCTACTTGGTGAGTAGCAGGGCAGGCACATGGCAGTGTGATGTGGGGTGTGTTTGGGGGTGGGGGAGATGCATACTCCAACTGGTTGTGGACTGTCGTCCGCACAATAAAAGGGACATACGTAATAAAATGTACGCCAATGTCCATCAACGCAGCCCACAATGGAGAGGACACGAAACCACATGCAAGTAGTAAACTGCACAACAAAGACATCAATCCATAACGCAATACATGACACATCTAGCCACATGCACATTGCACATCATACCATACCCTACATGACACAAAGATGCTACATGCAGCCAATATGCATAATGTAAATGTGCGTTGAACAACATCACAACAGATATGCGCACTTGAGTGCATGCAAATGGATCACCTGTAGCCATTGTACAGAACCACACCCGTACATCACTACTGATGTGCCGCTTCACAGCATGGGGATATTGGAATCATAATGGCAGTACACTAGCAGTGTCGTACAAAGGTTGTCTGGGCCCAGGAACACCTAGGACCTATCCACACCCAGGACATGGGAAATACTGCCGGAGGCATGCATGATGCACGTCCACTTGCAGGGACTAGCTTACCTTCTCACATTGCAGTTACACTGATCGTCTCCATGCATGCTGGGATTCGTGGATGCCAATCAGAATGCTAACAGAATGAGTGTGAAATGTCCAGGTTGCAATTGAGGTGACCAGTAACAAGGCCCCATTGTTCAAGCCATGCAGGAGATGCTGGCTATCCCCTGAAGAGTTGGCTCCTTACCCCTATACGGAACCCACAGAATAGGCACAAAGAGGCATAGAACTTTGCACATAACCGTACCCACGTTGTGATTGAGCAGGCATTTGGCCTTCTGAAGACACAGCTCTGGTACCTAAGTTGGCCGGGTGAGGCTCTCCTGTACGGCCATGACAAAGTGGCGAAGATAACCATGGCATGTGTCATGCAGCACAATATGTGTATCAGATAGAATGTGCCTATGCCCGCTGACATTGACATGCAACCACCTGATGAAGATGATGTTGATGGGGATGAGGATTGTGGAAATGGGCCGGCAGGACATGCAAGAGGAGATGGCCAGGAGGGGCACGATATGTTTCAGCATCTGATATATCAAATATTCTGAGTGACAAGGGTCAACTCTTTTGGATGGAGATGGGTATTTTTGCCCTGCTGTATGTGGTGAGGCGCACAATGGGCCCTCTCCCCAATAAAGTACACATACACAATGATGAAGACCAAGCCTGTGTTTCAACTTGTCAACAGTGTATTATGATTAATTCGTGAACACAAAGTTCTTGGCCCCAACTGTGCAAACACCCTTTCCTCCCTCCCCCCACAACACTCCCAAAAACACCCTTTCCCCCTCCCCCCACAACACTCCCAAAAACACCCTTTCCCCCTTTCCCCCCACAACACTCCCAAAAACACCCTTTCCTCCCTCCCCCCACAACACTCCCAAATACACCCTTTCCCCCCTCCCCCCACAACACTCCCAAAAACACCCTTTCCCCCATCCGCCCACAACACCCCCATGTGTGGCTTGGAGTGCATAGGTGTCCTGCTGCACATGTGCCAGCTAGTTCTTGCTGGCCCTACTTCTCATGGCCTCCACCGCCATTGGAAGGTTGGGATGGCGTGCGCCTCATGGTGCGCAAGGAGCGGCGGCGGGGGCTTATTGAAATGAACTCGCAGAGGAGGAGGTGCCCGGTTGATCCTGTGCTGGAGAGGGATATTTTCGCTCTATAGCGTCCGCTATGCGTGTGAGGACCTGCATCAGTTGGGCCATCTCCTCGCACAGCCTGTTTGTGCAGACCTCCATGCCCTCTCTTGTCTGGCTTGCATTCGACCTAACCTCCTCCCTCAGATGGGCTGCCGCTTCCACATGCTGGCCAACCAGCGCTGTAATTTCCACCTGCCTCTGGCTGATGGTTGACAGGTCATGCCGACTGCGTCCAGCTCTTGGGTGGCTGCTGCGCCCTGGTCCATGCCTCGGCCATCAGGTGAGGACATCTGAGGTCTCCAGCGCCCTTCCACGGTGTCGTTGCCAGATTGTCCATGGCTACTTGATTGCGATGGTGGCCGTGGGCTTGGCTCAATGGATTGCGGGGGGATGTGGGTCTGCCTTTGCATTTCAAGGTCAATGGTCTCCTCCACATCCAACAGCGGCGCAGTGGCTGCTGCCTCACCAGTGGAACTGGTGGCAGCAGAGAGCGGGCCCTCCGTGCTTGTTTCCAATGACATGGGGAACACTGCCGTGGGTGCAGCAATTGTAGCAGCCGTTGCTTCAGGCCGTGTTGAGCTGGCGCTCTTGCTGCCTTTACCCTTCTGCTGGTGCTCACTCCTCGCTGTGCCCCTTGAGGTGGTGGCGGTGTCCCCTGTCTCCTGTGTCCTGGCCTTTTTCTTGGCTGGGTAGCATGTGTCACAGTGCCCTGTTCATCACTGTCTGTCTGTGATCCTGTGGGGGACATAAATAGGGAATATCATTGGTGATGGTTGTACGTGCCTTATGCAGAATGATTACGTCAGGCCGTTCTATGCATTGGGACCTCTTTAGTTGGGAATCCGATAATGGGGATGTCGGGTGGGTCATGCATGAATGGGTCTGTGTTGCACATGTATGTGGTGATGAGGGCATGTGTGTGTGTTGGGGTGTGACACTCACATTGGCAGGGTTGTGTGCATGTATGTTTGTGGCTGGATCCATGGGCTGATTCTGGACTCAGATTTGAGGGGCCCCTCACCCTTCACAGTGCATTGTTTAATGTGTACACTCACCTCCATCTGATGAAGTGGGCGCACCACGCTCCATGTCTCCGACTCCCTCAATGGGTTCCACGCCAATTGTGCTGGTGCAGATCTCCTCCCACTCCCGGAGTTTGATTGGTGAATCAGCGCCACCTCCTGTGGCCATAGCCAGGTTGCGATTTGCAGCCAGTATGCTGCGGACCCGGAGCCGTAGATCGTCCCACCGCTTTCTGCAGTCCTTGACAGTGCGGGTGGTGGTACCCACCGCACTGACTTTGTGGGCCACCTCTGCACAGATGGCCTTTTTCTACACGAGGGTCTCATGCCGCATGTCATTGGCAAATACAACATTGTCATTTGCGGCAAAGGTCTCGGTTAACATGATCAGCTCCTCGCTGGTGAATTTTTCTTTGCGCTGATGATCCGCGCCTTTCTTGATGGCCTTTGGCATCATCAGGGTATCGGGGATGATTTGGTGTTGGAGTCGTGTGGAAACAGGTCCTGGGTGCTGAGGTTGACAATGGATTGTGTTTTTAAAGTTGGCCGCCGTGCTCTTTCCCGTTCCTGTGCGATGACGCTATTTCCGGTTCCGCAATTTTACGGTCACCGCTGCGCTAATAGCGGTCATCGCTATTAGCGGTGACCGCTATTTGCATGTAGCGGAGGTCGGAAGTGATATCAGCGCTTTCGTCGATGCCGGTAAGGGACTTTTTGGGGTCTTTTGCGGCATGGCGGTAGGGTCATTACCGGCATGGCGCTGTGCTCGTGTCCACGTACTCGTAATACCACGCTATTAGCGGCATCATGCCAAGCCGGACACGTTAATAGCGCCATGCCGGTAATGGCCGGATTTTACTGCATAACGTGTAATGAGGCCCATAGTGTCAAAGGTAAATCACCTAAGAACACATATTAAATAAAAAGAACAGAAGAATCCAAATATATCAATGATTACAATGCAATCATTGCCCTCCTATGGAATGCAAACATAGATGTGCAGTACATTGCAGACAATTCCACTGCAATTGCACAATATGTCACAGCCTACTTAACCAAGCTTCAGGACCTCAGGCACGACATATCATTTGACAAAACACTATCACAGAAATTGTACAGCTTAGGCATAAAAATGCTCTCTCATAGAGAATGTGGCTGCTATGAAGCTGCAGACCGTTTAACAGGTACTGCCTTGTATGGATAATCTGACAATATAGTATGGCTAAGTCTTGGTCCTGCTAAATCTAGAAAAAGAGTTCTCAAATCATATGAGGACATAGAAACAATAGCCAAAAATAATCACAACAGCCAAGACATTTTGAAAAACAATTTACACTACCCAAACAGGAGTACCACTTTGGAAACCATGTGTCTTTACCACATAGCCCAAAACTTCACATGCAAAAATAATGTTAAACCAGATGAAAAGAAAGGTAGATACAGAGTGGTAAATTGTGAAAGCAGCTTAGTGAAACCTACCAAACTCAGCTTAATTAATCATATCAAATTGTCATTAAAAAACTCCTCAACATAAAGAACTGTATTACATGTCCCTGCTACAACTTTTTAAACCATGGAGAAAAGAAGAAGAGTTACTGGATACATATGACTCCTATGAAGACGCTTTCAAAGCAAATGAAATCACTATAACAGACGTAAGCTTTACACAGTAGCAAACAATGTTGCACAATGAACAGCAACACGAAGAACTCCAGGCCCAACTACAAGTGGAAACACCCGACTGTAATCAACCTTCTGTAACAGGAAGCCAAGAACCACTTGGACAGCCACTAATAGCAAATGAGGCAGAATTAGCCATGATAGAATTAGAAAACTCCATGTGTCAGTAGGAACAAGCTACTGAAGACTTTGCTGTACTAAAATCACAACTGAACAATGAGCAGTGTAGCATTTTCCAAGAAATAACAAAACAAATTGAACATGGTGTGGAACATGAAAATAAAAACTGTACCTGCCAAGACTACAAACCTATACTGCTATACTTTAGTGGTGAAGCTGGTTCAGGCAAAACATTCTTATTCAAAATCATCAGCAATTTCCTTCAACAATTGACAAACAACAAACTGTCAGCAGTTGTAACTGCCCCCACAGGTTTAGCTGCCTACAACATAGGTAGTATCACTTTACACCGATTACTACTGCTTCCAGTAAAACAACAAAACAAATTAGACTATTACAAACTTTCCACAGAAGCTGCAATGGAACTACGCAGAGTTTTCAAACAAATGAAAATGCTGCTAATAGATGAGGTGAGCATGGTCTCCAACATAATGTTGGCTTTGATTCACCTCAGATTACAAGAGGTCCTCAAAACAGACTACAAACAGCTTTTTGGAAGAAAACACATTATTGTTTTTGGAGATCTTCTTCAATTGACACCAGTGAAAGCTGAACCTAATTTTAAAACCTTAGGGCACAAACTGTGCCATAAAACTCTTGCCAGCATAGGAAATGTCAACCTTTGGCAACATTTCCAATACAGAGAATTAACAGAAAACATGTGCCACTCTGCAGACCTCACAAAAGCCAACATTTTAAAAAGTATTAGAGTTGGTGTACTATCTCAAGAAGCACAAGCAATATTAAAAACCAGGCATATCCATGTACTCTATGGCCATAACTCATGTGCTACTGGTGCCATGGAACCATTAGCACACACAAATGTCAATTGTTTGTCCTTGATGCCAACTCTTGCAAGCTGTTCAAAATTCAATGAAACAATTTTGAAAAAAGAAATGCAACCAATAATTGACATTTGCTCCACAGATAAACTGGACGTACATGGTATGACACAACCCATGTGCCAACAAGCCACAACAAGACTAAGTGCCCTAAAAAACTCTATCTCCAACACAGCTGGTTTGGAGAAAATATTAAAATTATCTTTAAACTGTAGAGTAATGCTTAAACGTAACCTTAACGTGAGCAAGGATTAGTTAATGGAGCACTTGGTACAGTTGTTGGCTTTCAAACATAACCACATGACAACAACATTCAATTTGTCAATATTCTCTTTGACAAACTATCAGAAGTTAAAAGGATAGGATGGTCAACAGCCCGCTTCCTTCTTTTCAAAGGCATGTATGTACGCAGAGAACAATTTTTACTAACTCTAGCATACACAGTTACCATTCACAAATCGCAAGGTCTTACCCTATATAAAGCATTAATAGATATTGGTAGCACAGTCTTTAGAGAAGGCATGAGCTAGGTAGCACTATCATGCTTACGTACACTTGACGGGCTATTTCTAATCAACTTTGATGCAAGTAAAGTAATTGCAGATATTCCTTGCATTCTAGAATACAATAGGCTGCGTTCACTCCACACCCCCATCTAAAAACCTATCCTGTTCCACAAAAAGCAAAACATTGTAAAAGAAAACTACTTTAAACTGAAACGATACAGAATATCAATACAATTCCTCCAAAGAAAAAATAAGAAACTAATACTTCAACAAGTAGCACAACCAAAGAAGAATCCACTGGTCAAAGTAAGTCAACTACACACTCCGAACAAATGACTTCGACACAGAACTGTCAAGTCCATTCAAATTTTCAAATATAACTGCTGTAAAATGCTACGCAAATGTAGCAATAAATATTCTATTCCAATTGCCTCCAATTATTGAAAACATTTACTTGCACAGTACAGACTGATTGTGTTTGCAAATGTTAGTCCTTCATAGAAATGCAACCAACAATCCTGACAACACTTCATGGAATAAGACAAGAATTGGACTACTGTGCTGGAATTGTCAAATTCACTATAAACTCACAGGAAGATCCACAAGAATTTCTAATGTACTTACTACAAGCACTGGAAAACAAAAACATACCTATAAATGAAATCTTTCAGATTTCATATATGTGGAAACATACATGCACTCTCTGCAACCATGTGGCACAGGAAGAAGTCTCTAATGAACACTTTGTGTATGTATCCATACTTAACTGTGAATCCATTCCATTTCAGCAACTTGTACAAAATGCAAACCATGGCAGATTATGTACTACCTGCAATTCAGATAATCGCCCCTCCTTACAAATACAGACACATAATAAATACATAATAGTAATAGTAATGCTTTTACGTTACAATGCAGATGGTACCAAAAACAACTGTAAACTGACTGGATTCACACATAGTCAAGTATCACTTGGTAAGAAAACCATCACAACAATAGGTATAATCTACCATGCAGGAGCCACAACCAATGCAGGTCACTACACTGCATATATAAAAAAAGAATTGTGGATGGTTTGAATGTAATGATAGTACCATTACTCTAAAGGAGAGATTGCCAGCAAATCTTGTAATTGCTTACTTAATATTCTTAAAACCAGAATTTAATACGTAATCTGTGTATAAACATAAGCAAAACTTCAACTTCAAAACTGTGCACAGTTAGAGTTCGCCAACATGTATCTAACTGCCCCAAGAGTCTGCAACAAGCAAACACATAAATAAATACCACTAAAATCAAACAAGAAATATAAAGTTAGAATACGCCAACAGGTACCTAACTGCCCCAAAAAATCTGCAACAACCCAACAGATAGATGAATAGCATGAAAGTAGAAATAAACAATTAGAATATGCCAACAGGTATCCAATTGCCCCAAAAATCTGCAACAAGCCAAAGATAGAAGATTAGCAAGAAACAAGAAATAAACAGTAAAACAATAAAATAAATATACTGTACCACAATATAGAAGGTTTCTTTTAATCCAGCATGGATCTTTTTCCCCACAGACCCAATGATTTGGAAAACAAACACAGAAACTGAGCAAATTGCATAGTACACTGGTTTGAACTATAGTACTTGTAAAGTACTAAATATGAGGATAAAAAAAATACAGAAATGTCTATTATGCAATGCAATAACTCATTATGAACTACCTGCTCTAACATATGATCTTTTCTTTTATCACAGAGATAAAAAAGTATACCTGGTCCAGTTACCCATGTCATGAAAAATCTGCATACAACCACAAATAACTCAACCAGTAAGTATACAATAAATGAACTCAGAGACACTGCACTCCTTGTTACAAACTCCACAATCTTAACTGCATAATCTGGCCAAAACTTTACATACAAACTCTACAAATGAAACGGTACACAAACTTTTGGGTTGTGGATATTTGATGGGTGTTTGATTCTATGGGTGTGTTATGCTGCAGTGGTTGTGGCCAGGGCCTAGAGTCTTGGGTGCATGGCTCAGGGCCTATGGCCTTCGGCCATGCACCCAAGACTCTATGGCCTTCGGCCATGCACCCAAGACTCTAGGCCCTGGCCACAACCACTGCATCATGGCACACCTATAATACCAAACATTTTGACTATGGTATTTGAGCTGCTTTTAGGGGATATTAATTACAATCAATCCTCTACTAACAACCCAAAACCAACATCATAATAAAGCAAAATAGCTAGTAGTGCATTTAGTATGTCCTTTGACAACCGTGACGACCGCGGACATGGCGAACACATCAGGGGCACCTGCCACCTAAACAAATACAGTATTTGACCCATCTCTTACTCCCCAACCCTCCCCAAGCACTTCTGCACACCAACACACTCCCCAAAATTGCATTTTCCCTCTGTTCGCCGCCACGCTGTTGGCGGATCCAAGATGGCGGGTGCATTGAAACAATGTGACGCACCTCTCGCCTCATCCCAGCCAATCAGAGAACAGATTTTGTGTTTGCGCGGACATGACGCAAGCCGATTAGCCAATCGGTGTCCTGTCCGCAGAGCGAACAGGGAAGTGTGTACTTAGATATCAGAAATCTTTTTGCCTTACGTTTTGGCCATTTAAAAATGAATGACTGGACGGATTTACACCAAATTAACAAAATCACGCTTTCGGGACTAAGCCGCCGCTCCTGTCGCAAATTTGGTGGAAATCCGTCCAGCGGTTTGAGCTGTAGGCGTGCACAAGTTTTTTTCCCATTATGTCTATGGGGAAAAAAAATTGGGATTGTGACTGCCCTATAACTTCGCCCCCGCTGGACCAAACCTCACTAAAATTTGCAAAAGAATTCAGAGTGGGCCATATACTCTTTTTTGCAAAGTTTGGTGAGGATTCGTCCAGGGGGAGCGAAGTTATAAGCCGCCCAAAAAGTGCTCTTCCTATGGGATTAGCAATTTAACCATAACTACACAGCCACTACCGTGGGCTGTGTAATACAGGGACATGGACATGTAATCAAGTATATGACATTGTCAGTATAACAATTAGTGTGTTCATTCATCATCCATTCACGTGCTGGACCTAAATCAACGGTCAGAGTTTTTTTGTTTAATGGGCACATGACACAATTGCCACAAGGTTGATGTCCTACCACCCGATGCAAACCCCAAAACATTCCATGTTGATGTAAAGTTTTCCTAGCACCCCCAATATCATTCTTCATCACCATGTTTCGGTTGTAGGTACTTTTCTTAAAAGCTGCTATTGACCTGTTTATGTCTTTATTCATTATTTTATTCCAGTTTCTATTAATAATCCCCTTGATTTTGTAAGAGAGATTACTAAAAGTATTCACAAACACCAATGGGCTCTCTTTTTTGTCTTTCTTATCTGTGCCTTTATGTTACAACAAAGCCTCTCTGTTGTTATTAAAGGCTCTTTTAGCTGCCTTTCTAACCAATCTATATGGATAGCCTTGGTGAACCAATTTGGCAGTCAACAGGTTGGCTTCATTCTCATATGACTCGTTGGTACTGCTATTGTGTTTCAAACGCAAAAACTGCCTAAAGGGGAGATTCTGTCACATGTTTTGCATAGTGGCTTCCATAATGCAACAACGCATTATTGTCTGTTGTCTTCGTGTAGGGCCTCACAAGGAATTCTCGCTGCTCATGATAAATAGTAATATCCAGATAATTCACTTGCCTGTTATTCAAGGTGGCTGGGAATTTTAGATATCTAAGTTATTTGCCTCTTCTTCATTGCCCTTCCAAACTAAAAACATGTTGTCTATGTATCTCAGCCAGCAGATTAGTTTCTCTTGGAAAGGATTGAGACTGGAATAGACAGTTGTTTCCTTGAACATGTTACCATATAGGTTCGCTAAAGTTGGTGCCACAGCAGCTCCCATAGTGGTACCCTCCACTTGATTGTAAAATGTTCTCATAAACTGAAAGAAATTGTTAGTAAATGTACCTCAGTGCACCATCTTTTACAAGAATTGCATACTGGATGGTTATCACTTCTCTTTAGTAGTGTCTCCTCTACCACTTCAAGAGTTGCCTGTTGGGGAATGTTGGTATACAAGGATTATATATCAAGACACATCATCACATTTTCACACAGGCTGAAAGAAAGACCTTCTATTTTATTAATGGCATCTTTAGTGTCCTGGACATAGCTCTTCATTCCGGCTATAAAGGGTCTGAGATAGTAGTCAGCATACTTTGATAGGGGTTCAAGTACCGAGTTGATCCCTGACACAATGGGTCTACCAAGGGGTTTCTCTAAACTTTTGTGGATTTTAGGGAGGATATAAAAGATGGGTACTCACCGCCCTCTTTCACCAAATAGTCTCCTTCTTGTTTTGCTAATGAGTTTCATTTCCACTGCCTTACCCACTTTGGTCTTAATAATGGCAAGTAATCTACCACTCGGATCACTATTGATTTTCTGATAACTCTTTACATCAGATTAGAGTCTCAAACACTCTTCAATGTAGTCACTCCTGTTCATTACCACTATCGCTCCATCTTTATCGGCTTGTCGATTGATAAGGTCTTTATTGGACCCCAACAATCTTAGGGTGTCTTGTTCTTTCTTACTCAAGTTGGAGTGGTTGGGGATACCCTTGAATTCTAGTATATCTATTTCTTCCATAACTTTTCTTTCAAAAATCACTGATTCAGCTGTATAAGAGTTATTAGGAGTTTAAAAAAACCTTCAAATGTACTTTCCTCATACATTTTTGGAACTCTATTCTGAATTCAAAGGGATAATCGTACTTGGATACCACAAAATTAAGACCCTAATTCAGGGTTTGTTCTTCCATGTTGGTCAATGGGAAATTGGACAGATTAACTACCAACCCCTGTAAATGCGGGCCTGCATTCACTCGATGATTGTTTCCTCTGTCTAAAAAATGTTGTCGTTGTCCATTCCTTGTGGGAAAATGTCCTCTTGTTCCCCTCCCCCATTTAGGATGGTTCTCTCCCTCATTATCATACCCACTGGGCCCTGGCCTATTAGGGTCTTCATTATCCACAGACCGCTCCCATCAATCGAGCTATAGGAGGTATTACGGAAGCGAACTCTGCGATTTTGTTTCTGTCCTTCCCATATGCCCCCAAACATGTAGTCCTAAGTGAAGTAAGGAAAACCCTTGTCATATGTGAAGTTTTGTAAGTCTTTTTTCATTCTTTTAACTCTTTCTGTGACAGTCTCCACTTTCAAATCTTGCATTTCCTTAAGGTGTTTCTCTAATCCACCCTTGAATGCCTCTACATCAAGCTTCTTTTTAATTTCTTCTTGTAGTAGGTTCAAGTCAATCTTAGCTGTCTCTTGGGCTGTTTTGATGATAAGAATCAGCCAGTTGCGGCCACATTTATTTGCTATGTCGCCCCACTGCCCTTTAAATCATTATTGTCAAGGAATAGTCTTGGTTCATTCCATACGATCAAACCTGGTATTAACGCTGGTTCTTCAAATATTCTAGCATGATCACAGCCTGTATCTCTGTGTGTATCAGCCGTTTCCTTATCTGTACTAGCTCATCCCATTCGTCATCTTTCCCTAACACAACTAAATTACTTTTTAGTCCTGTAATGGGCACAGAATTAATCAATTTTTGCATGTAATCTTCATTATATACAAAACATTTATCCGAAAAAAGAGCCCATAATGCAGCTTCTTTTTGTAACAGGTAACAAATCCTATCTCTTGGAAAAACAGAGGGCAAGTGGGTTAAAAGCCACTGAGACTCAAAAGCCTCCAAACACCACTAATCTCACAATGGCTCGCCCCACGATGGAGGACTCACATCGTCCTACCTTGTAGGTATTTAACATTAGTTATACAAAAGGAAAGTTATAAAGTGTGTGTCATGGGTCTCAATAACAGCTGTCCTAACATGTCAAGTAAATGCTGGACATTCATCAGGGGCATCATTTTCCACTTGTGTGTGCTGTATGTCGGACCCACCGATGCAGTTCGATTTCTTAGCCTCCTGGTCTCTCTGTCAATCCCTGATCAGATAAAGACACTTTTTAATACACTATGTGGTTCTTCTAATTAGATCTACAACAACCCTGCCCCCTAGGGTATTAGATATAGTATTGAATGGAATACATACTTGGTCACTTGAATGTTACTTCCAATGACTCCATGCAACCATTATCTGTTGCTTGTAGTGGCTTCCTTATTCTAGGAATGTCAGTCCTTCTTCCTCTCACTATCCTAGTAGAAAAACAACCTTAGTATACACTGAGAAATTAGAGCATTAACTGCCTCTTTATCGAGTTGAGTGATTATTGACAGGGTGCAATATTTCAATTACTCCCCAAATTCTCTGCACCCCACTATTGTACTTAAAGTTTGTATGCTGTACACTAATGAGTACCTTATAACTTAAAAAAATAACAACTCCCTATTACCCATCCCACCTTCCCTCGCCATCACTAGCTTACCCACAACTGCTAGTATATTCCCCATTAAAGACAAGGGCTTGTTTGTTTCTGTCATTTTATCAGCTTTCTTGCCAGTGAGATCACTCGTGGGCTGAGCCCAATTCCAATCGAAAACATTTGATTGTCACTATTCATGTTCCACATTCTGTACCAAAGAAGGTACGGGACCTGATGAGCCCATTTCGTGCATCCCTCATATTTTCTGTGGCAGTTTAGTGCGGAGGACTCAATCTTTTAATAGTGGAGTTTGCAAAGTGCATAGCCTCCTCTGGTGTGGTGAAGAAATTTGTTTTATTATTTAGGACCATTTTGTTGATCTGTTGTGGAAAATAGATTCCCCTTTTATAGACTCTGTGAACCATAAGACTCTACACAGGCACCCATTTGATATTGACACTCTGGAGAAGAAGAGAGAGAAAAGAAGACAGTTGAATGCCCTAAAAAAAATAACATTGACCTCAATTAGACGAATAGAGGAGGCTAGATTGATGAACAATACTTTCAGGAATTGGTTGAGATCTCACAGATTTCTGAGGTTACAGATAGAGGGCGAAGCCGTATTAAGAACCTTGTACCTCAATAACTCACTGAACTTTTGGACTTTGATCAATGGAAAAGAGAAACAGGTGCGAGACGCGATTATTGAGGAACAAACTTGGATTAGTTTCTTTATGAAACTATATGGTCCTTTTGACTTGAAGGAGTCGAAGATCGCAGTGTGTTCCCCATGGAAGCTCAGCTGCTCTTTGGATGAGATAATGAGTATTATATCGAAGTCATCTACATCTCATGCACCGGACCCCAATGGCCTCACCAATGCCATCTTGAAATCGGACCCGTGTTTGTGGGCAAGAGTATTAAAAGCCCTATATGATAATGTAGTTGAGTCAAGAAAGATACCGGACTCATGGCGATCCTCTATCGTAATTCCAATTTTTAAGCAGGGGGATCGACTAGCACCATCCAATTACCAACCAATTTCCCCCCTGGATGCTGAGGCAAAACTGTTTGCCAGGCTAGTTTTGAGAGATTTGGAGAAATGGGCCAAAACAAAAGGGATTATATCCAAGTTCCAAACTGGTTTTAGAAGAGGTTTATCTACCTCTCTAAACAATTTGCTGCTGAGTTGCCTGAGTGCAGATTCCACAATAAAGGAAGGTAGACCCCTGTGTGGTGACTTGCTAGATTTGTCCCAGGCATTTGATACAATCAATCATGATCGTCTTTGGGGCAAGCTCAAGAACTGGGGCCTACCAGACCATCTCCTAGCAATTTTGATAGAACTGCATTGGAATTCTAATCTCTGTGTTAGACTAAATCAGGAGTTCTTTCTCAATCCATCAGAATAGAAAGAGGTGTAAGCCAGGGTTGCCTGGTGGCCCCTTTTCTTTTCAATTTATATCTTTCAGATCTATACTGGTGGTTACTGGATCTACTGGTGGCAAGTCCTAAAATTGGAGAGACAAAGATCTTGTGGCTAACATACGCGGACGATATTGTCATTCTGGATTATACTCAAATGGGCCTCCAACGACTTCTTAATGCCCTGGCGGAACATGCCAAATTGAACTATAAATCCAGAATAATGGTGTTTAAGAGTCCTTTAATGAAAACTAAATCCTTTGTATGGCAAATTGATAGCCAGACAATCCCAGTGGTAAAAGAGTTGATGTATTTAGGTACAAAGATCAGTGTGCGTCCATCTAAGGGGCAGCTTGTTACAGTCCTGGATAACAAGATCTTGAATCTGGGTTCCCAAATGATTAAGATCCAAATGAAATTCTGCAAATTCTCGATCCTTCCTCTAATCAATCAAATTGTATGTGGGTAAAGTGGACCCGACCCTACTCTTTGCTCTTGAATGTAATATCTCGACTTTTGATCTTGATTGGGAGAGAATTGGGTCCAAGATATGGAAGAGAACTTTGACCCTTCCTAATGCAGTATCAATGGTAGCGATTCGGTACGAATTGGGTTTAACATCCCTCCTAGCCTGGATCGAATGGAGGTGGATCTCATTATACAGACTTACTCTAGATCCTTCAGATAAATCATTATATGAAGATGTGAAGAATCAATTAAAGAAAGGAAATAATAATGTTCTTAAAGGCCTAAGAGGTAGGTGTATTGAGATCCTGGAGAAAGCAGGCACCGACTTAGCTACCTTGATCCAGAATCCCCTAAAAGTAAAAGATTGTATTAAAATCTGGGACTGGATAAGAATAACTGATAAAATGAGGGCAATGAAATTAGCGTGTTTATTCTCAGTGCTGGATAAACCAAGATCCTTTTTACCAACCTATGTGAGAAAATCTCCTGGACCAAGGGTTAGGGCAGCTCTTCTAAGATTTAGATTGAATATAGTCCCCACACTTGAAATTCTGAGTGTAAGAGATAGGAAGATATATCCAACTGATATCTGTCACAAATGTGAGATGAATGAAAAAGCATCTATTGTCAACATTCCCAGGGACGGAGTCATTGAGAGTACTCACTTTTCAATTATGTGTACATAATATCGACTTTCTGAGTTCTGGAATGTTTTGGGAAAGATTGGCCTTAGGTAATGAAGTGTTCCTGATGGAGGAGGTGGTTAAAATATTGAAAGTTTTAAATTTAATTGATAATGATCATATATGATGTAAGGTGGAATACCTAATTATATTTGTTTTAAATGTTTTTGATTTCTCTTTTATGTTTTTTTGTGTAAAGGGTCAAGACTTATTTTGGCTACATCACAATAAAAAAATAAAAAAATTGAATATGATTTTGAATTTAGTAGGAAAGAGCATTGCATATGGGATATTTATTTCACGTAGCTCCTTACGGATGCACACAGATCCCCTCCCTGTAGTTTGTATTGTCTGGCTGTAGTCCATAAATATCATGGTTTTGGAGGACTGGTTGTCCTTTAACTCTTGCTGTCTTTTGGATGAGGTCCCTTTTCCTGTAATTATAGACCCTCTTTGTTATGAGACAAGGAGGTAATCCTGGGCTGGATGCAAGCCAAGTGACCCATGTGCCTGTTAAATTTGGAAGTGCCAAGAGAAGACAGATTGGCCATGAAGGACTGGCCACATCTTTTCTAGAAACAGTTCAAGTGGCCCTGTTAGGCCCTGTTTGAGTGGTCTCAGGTAGACCAATAATGCAGATATTGTTCCACCTGGATCTATTTTCCAAATCCTCGATTTTAGTTTTGACAGCATGCAGTATTTTCCACAGTGTAGAAGGTCTAGTCTCAAGTTATTGCTGTTTGTTTTTGACTTCTGACATTGTCTGCTCAGTTTCTCCCATTCTCATGCAGAGCTGGTCAAGCTTAGTTTTTGATATTTCCATCTTGGAGATCAAGGAGTCAATCTTCTGGTCAATGCAGCTGATACTTTGCTGTAATTGCAGCATCATTTGCACAATATTATGCGATGGTGAGAATGGTGAAGGTGAGGGTTCATATGATGAGTTGTCCTTAAATGTAGCTGCTGTAGGTTAATGGGGCTTTATTTTATCAGTGTCTAATTTGACCTTTTTCTTGCCTCCTCCCATCCCAGCCATATTGCTATCATGTGATTGTGAACGTCTTTTTTCCAGAATACTTCTAAGCCACTCCTGGTCACAGTATGCATGAGAGAGGTTTACAAAACTCTGCACCCATCAATTGTGATATATTAATAGGCAAACATATCTCTATTTTCATGGCACACGTCCGTCCCAGTATTCTAACTGGATGATGACCCCCAAAAATGCACACATTTAGCACACAGCATATACAGATCATGTTGCTGCTGCCTAGGATTCACTGGTGAGCGAGGTAGAAATTGCTACTCACAATTCAAGTATTCAGGATCACCGATCTAGGCCACTAATGTAGTTCTGCAACCTCGTGGTGATCCCTGTCAAGCCTTAATATAGTGGTGATTGCACCACCTGCATCTGCCCACTAAGTGCAGCCCCAAGCAAGCACGTCAGGCAACTGACCTCGCAGCCGCGATCAGCTGCTGGGGGGGGGCAGGTTCAAAACTGTACCAAAGGGCCCCCTGCTCCTTCAGCTCCATTTTCAGCTCTGGCGTAGGTTCGAGAGAGCTCAGGTGTCAGGCATTGCCCTAGCCGGGCTCTCCATTTATATCGTTGAAAGCTCTCTCCTTATTTATGTGGTTGCCCTTCTGGCGGTACTGCCTCTGTCAATAGCAGTTGAGTTTTTCTGGATCGGATAGTGAGTGCTGCGGCTTCCTGCTCACTCCTCAGGCCTGTTTTTGCTGTGCTGCCTTTACCATCCTCAGCAGCAATTTCAACCGCAAAGGGATATTCTGTGCTAGCAGGGGAGTACAACAAGCCTTTTTTTGACAAAGTTATTCTACCGATATTGGGATATTAACCTGAGGATATTGAGATCTGTTAAAGATCACATCACCTAGGCGGCCATCATGGTTGACTGCTCACAAGCAACCCTGCCTCAGCCTAATACCTTTGGAGATGAAATAGCATACCTTTCTTTTTTACTGCAGACTGTATCATCTGCATGTAACTGTGCCATCTTGTTCCACAGGTGCAGCAAGCTAGGGCCATGTATGTAAATGATTGTTTGGGCGGCCTTTCATGCTACTCCTGTTCCACAGACAACTGCACCTTTACATTCAGTGGTTAGCTGTGGTCATGCCTCCTCTTCTGGGTCCCGCTGTCATCTTTTCAATGTTATTTCCGGTATTCAGCATATCTCACGTGAGTAAATCTGTCATGTAACCTTTTCAAATCATAGAAATGTGAAAGCAATTCAATAAACAATGCATGCCCCGTTTTCAAAATGTTTTGCCATTTGACTTGGGTAGTTATCTTATTTTCAGACTTCCCTTTTTTAAAAGTTCGAAACAAGTCTCCCTGCTGATGCACAGCGACCCACACTTCAACCTACTGTGCACATTCACTGTTCAGGAATCAGGTGAACTTTCTGTCTCCAAGGTTTAAAATGAGTTGCTGCTCTGCATTGCCCTTTAAGAAGACAATTGAATAATTGGGCCCACCGATAATGACTCACGCACTAATGGCATATGAATTAATGTAATGAGGATTTCCTGCAAATAATCTACTTCGACTCTGAAAATGGTGGAAGCATTTCGATGTTTAGTTAGAAACTTCACATTCTTACTCTGCTGGACACCTGATCTGTGCTGACCTATTGATCGGTTTCTCCACACCACTTTTTCAGCCTCAAACTCTTCCCAGCACTGCAGAGACAAACCTTCTTCTTAAGAGAGTCCTTTCAAAGAGCCCTTTGCATCGAATTCTTCAGAAATATTCCTTTGTTACAGTTTGAATGAGAAAACCTGAACAAAATGGTCGTTCTTCTTTTCGACTGCTCCTTTGTTAGTGCGAAATTGTGCCCTAGATTTGTGTTTTTCTTTTCTTGCCCTGTAAAGGCCGTAAAGGAATAGCTGAGCAGCCCCTGTTTCAATAAGAATATTTTTAGACCATTTATACGTTGATCAAGTAATTCAAAGCTACATAAAATAGTAGTTGGGCAATGTTAGAACTATGCATAAGTAAAGAGAGTCATACAAGCTACTATTAAAGTGAATGCATGCAGAGAAATGACTTGTGCGCTGTAATGGATAGGGTTTTGTAATGTGCCAACATACCAAAGAGTTGCTTCACTGCACTATGGTAAGATACTTCTATGTACAACATATGCTTTCTACCAAGTGCGAGCAATTGGGGGTCATTGTAAGAGTAAATTGCAAGCACAGGACCCCTTATGTCTGCACTTCTTTGCCAAAGTTCTCCACTGTGCAATTTTACTCATTTCTAACATGTAACAGTAAAAATAGGTGTTAGAACAGGTGAAATCACCTTCAGACCCTTCTTTTGCGCTATGTTTTGGAAACAAGTTCAAATTCCTTCTGCAATTAATGATTCCCGGAGTCCTTTACAATGGATTTGAGTGAAATAGGACCGCTTTTACCAGGTTTACCAGGTTTAAAAATGAAGTGGAATCCATACAAATCCAGTGGATTAACATCTATGAAAATGAATGCTGGCATTAAACCATCTTTTGTTTTGAAGAGGAGAGGAGATGCATAATGGACACTGTTAGTCCTTTCAGTGCTGCCATTCCACCTCCTAACAAAAAGAAAATTACCCCGGATTAGAGAAAAGGTGTAAAGAGAGGTGCCAATGTGAAATACTGGCCTTTACACATGTTTTCGATGCAGGAGATTTGGAAAATTACCCCCATATACGTTAGGTATTGTTGCGAATTGTATACGCTAACACACGCATGCGCAAGCGGGAACGAGGCTTGCGCATGCGCCGTTAAGAATAAAGGCGGTCCCACGGCAGTTCGCGCCGGGGACCGGAGCAATCACACATCTCCGGCGTGAGTTCCTGTATGCATGTGTGGATGCCTGTGTGGCTGTCAGCGTGGGGCCCCTGCCAGCCCCCACGCACATAACACTGGCGACGAGGGCGGCCACGGAGCTGTTCTCCGCTCCAACGGCATCGGAGAAGCAGAACGTTGCTTCGTGTTAACACGGACCCACACGCTCGGCCGGCGGCCATTTTCTTTTTCTCCTTTCACACGCAGATTGCAGTGGTTGCGGCCCGTGAGGGTGCTCGTGCGCCATCTGCTTTCTGTACTGTTTTGCACCAATTTTTGGAACCTCCACAGCCCAGCTGCTGCAGGGCTGTGGCAAAGAAGGAAAGAGGACAGCCAGAGGGTCTTCAGTCTCAAGTGGACTCTTCCACCCTGCCTACCAAGACACCTGCTAAGCACAGCTTCCTGTGAGTACCACTCATCAGAATGGGGGAGGAAGAACAGCTGGAGGGTGCTATTGCCCCAATACCACGCAGGATGCACAGTACTCTAGCCCCCATGCCCATATTTGATACCACAGGCCCCCCATCCAAGCTGGGACCGAAGTGGCTCCTATGGATCAAAAAATTAGAAATGTTCTTCAGGGCCTCGGGGGAGACGATGATGAGGCGAAGATAGCCATCATGGTGTATTCTGCAGGGACAGAGGACCACCGGATATATGACTCTCTCACCATCCCAGTGGTCACATATGACGCAGTTAAACAAGCACTCCGAGACCATTTCCATGGCGAATGTTGACTTTGACAGGTTTGTCATGTGTGCCGAAAAACAACAGGAAGAGGAATCACTGGACCAGTTTTGTGCTCGACTTAGGCACCTAGCAAGCTCCTGCAGATGGGTAAACGAGGAAGAAATGGTTCGCAACCAGCTGCTGCAAGGGTGTAGCTCAGGGAAACTGAGGAGACAAGTCCTGAGGAAACCTGGACTAACTCTGCAACAAATTTTGGACACGGGGAGAGCCTACAAACTGGCTGAGGCCAGGGGAGCAAAGATGGACGCAGCCACGCACTCCAGAAAGGAGGAAGATGCTTTTGCAGTCGGACGCTCTGCCCCAGGGAGGTCGAGATGGACACCGAGGAAAGGAGACGGCCCCACAGTGCCAGGTAATGCTCCGTCGTGCCCCTACTGCAGGTATGACCTGCCGCATGTGGGTGAGTGCCCGGCGAAATCGAGAGTCTGCGGCCGGTGTGGCCGGTGTGGCACACCGGGACACTATGCGAGGGTGTGCAGGGCAACAGCACCGGTAGCAGCCTCAAGAGGGCCAGAGAGAGTTGGCAGAAGCGACGCCCGGAGAGTGAGGGGTGTGTGGACTGTCGAACAGGGAATGCAAAACCTCAACATCGCGGAGGAGGAAGAGGATGATGAAGAGATCTTTTTCATTTCGAGCATTGCTAAGGGCCCGGGCAGAAGTCGTCAACCTACATGTACAGTCAACATTGGAGAGGTCCCCACTCCGGTCCTCATAGACACTCTGGCGTCAGTCTGCGTGTTGGCAACTGAACACTACAATGCGCTCCCAGGCCCGCCAGGCTTGACAGAGTCCACAGCGCGGATATACGCATTTGGAGGGGATGCACCACTTCCCATCCAAGGAGTGTTTCTGGCTCTAGTAACTCATGGACAGAGCAAAATGAAAGCATGCTTTTTTGTCACCAGTGTAAGCCCACACTCCCTTCTGAGCTGTGCTGCATCAGAGGCACTGAACATTGTGCTTTTCACTTTTGTGGTATACCACGCAGATCTGGACCGTCTGTTACAACGTTTTGAGGTAATTTTCAAAGGCATTGGAAAACTAAAGGCCGACCCCATACGGTTGCACATTGATGGATTAGTGAGACCGACGGCACTCAAACATCGCCGCATCCATTTCCATCTGAGGGCGCAGTTGGAAAAAGAACTACAGTCACTGGTGGACCGAGACATCATTGAAAGGGTGGAAGGGCCCACCGACTGGGTCCCTCCAATTGTGGTGGCCCCAAAGCCCAAACAGCCGGGTGCAGTGCGCATCTGCATAGATATGAGGCTGCCCAATGTAGCGGTTAAAAGAGAATGTCACCTCACGCCTACCCTGGATGACATTGTTGGGGAACTCCAGGGAGCGAGAGTTTTCTCGAAACTGGACTTGAGAACAGGCTACCACCAGTTAGAGCTCCACCCCGAGTCTAGATACATTAACACCTTCACGACTCATGAGGGGTTATACCAGTACAAAAGGCTCAGCTTCGGTGTCTCGTCTGCAGCGGAGGTCTTCCAAAATGCCATCAGGGGGGGCCCTGTCAGGACTCAAGGGGGTCATCAACATGTCGGATGACATCTTGGTCTTCCCCAGATCAGAAGCTGAACATCTGAAGCACCTAGAAAACACCCTTGAGAGACTACGCTGCCTCGGACTGACCCTGCGCAAGGAAAAGTGGGAATTCTTGAAGGACAAGCTGGAGTTCTTTGGATTCATATTCCATGCTGGAGGCATTTCCCCGGATCCTGAAAAGGTGAAAGATATCCGAGAAGCATCCCCACCAGCATCCCCGGCAGAAATAAGAAGCTTCTTGAGGATGGTCAATTATTGCGGATGTTTCATCCGAGACTTGGCCTCTTTGTTGGAACCCCTGAGGGCGCTCACCAGAAACAACGTGGCGTGGACCTGGACTGGGAAAGAGCAAAGGGCATTCACTGCTATCAAGAATGCCCTATCTGGGCAAGAAACCATGGTCTATTTCAACATTGACCGTGAATCTGAGATCGTGATCGATGCCAGCCCGGTGGGACTGGGAGCAGTCCTTATGCAGGCAGACCATCAAGGGACCATGCGACCCATCGCCAGCAAAGCTCTCACCGATACGGAGCGGCGCTACTCCCAGATTGAGCGAGAGGCCCTGGCCATATTATGGGGATGCAAACACTTTAGAATCTACATTTTATGGAAGCCAGTTGTCATTGTGACTGATCACAAGCCCCTCATCCCGATTTTGTCAGGAGCCTCGTCCAAAACACCACCTCGCAGAGAAAGATGGATGCTGTCGCTAATGGAATATGGCGTCAAGCTACTCTATCGCCCAGGAACACACAACCCTGCAGACTATTTATCTCGCCATCCGGGTACTGGGCGGCCCAGGGACTCAACGGAGGTAGCAGACTGAGTGGAAGCCATTCACCTAGTAATCGAGTCAGCACTGCCTGTCGCCCTAGCGCGCCAGGAAATCGCGGACGAATCCAACATTGATGAAGCGTTCCTGAGAATAAAATGTGCGGTTGCCACTGGAGAGTGGCATGAAGTCCTCTTGAACAACTCCCGCAGGAATGAGGGGGCGCAAAAAGATCTGCAAGCGCTCTGGAAGGCGCACCATGAACTATCGGTGACAGATGATGGCCTCCTGCTAAGGGGGCACCAGATTGCGATCCCAAGGTCACTGGTGGAGAAGGTTCTACAGCTCGCCCACAAAGGGCACCAGGGGATGGCTAAGACAAAAGCATGTCTAAGGTTGAAGGTCTGGTTTCCCGATCTGGAAAGCAGGGTTGAAGAATTCGTGAGAGCCTGCATCCCCTGCCAAGCTGCGAGCCCTGTGGAGAAGGGGCCGCCCATTCAGGCCATGGAAAGAAGTGACCGGCCATGGGGGACAGTTCATGCGGACTTCGGGTCCACAGGCCGAGGCCTATACTTCTTGGTGGTGACCGACCAGTGGTCGCGCTACCCGGAGGTAGAGCTAGTCGAATCCACAGCCAGTGACCACGCCACCCTAGCTTTGGACAAGATGTTCGCCACACATGGTTTCCCCCTGGAGATATGCTCGGACAACGGAGCACCGTTCATAGGCCAGCAGTTTGCTCGCTATTGTGAGGAAAGGGGAATAAAACATCGGAAAGTCACCCCACTCTGGCCAAGAGCGAATGGAGAAGTAGAGCACTTCATGCGAACGCTCAACAAGGTGTTCCGCATATCGGTGAATGGGGGGGGAAGACCTCCGGCGCAACCTGTTCGACTTCCTCAGAGAATATCGTACTACACCACCTCAGTCCACAGGGGTCGCCCCCGCGGAGGCCCTCTTCAAACGGATACGAAGGGGACTGTTACCTGAAGCTGAAGGGAGACAGCCGGGAGGGATCGACAACAGCCACGTGCGAACAGAGAGAACCGCTCAGAACGAGAGAGAAACGATACGGCAAGGACTACCAGAGAAAGAGATCGCAGTAGGAGACACCGTGCTGGTGTGCAATAGGAGACCGGAAGGAAAGTTGTCACTGCCATATGAAACACAACCACTGGGAGTGACGCATGTCAAAGGATCTATGGTCACCGCCGCCAATGCACGAGGGACAGTCACCAGAAATGTCTCGTTCTTCAAGCGCATAAGGACAGCGGACTCCGAGGAAGCCGTCAGGCAAGGCCCAGATTACGACACAGAAGTGACACTGGAAAACGGTAGACCGCCAGAGACTCCTGGGACACCAGATGTACCCGATGTTGGGGCACGTATGTACCCGAGCCGGGCGGGGCGCAAGCCGCCGCAAAGGGTTCCACGACTTTATTATGGACCCTGCCTCGTAACCAGTGGCACACTGGTCATCAAAGTTTGAATAGAGCCCTGTTGCTTCCAAGGTTTGGTAATGTTTATTGTTTGGGGGGAAAAGGAGGGATGTTGCGTATTGTATACGCTACCACACACATGCGCGAGCGGGATCGAGGCTCGCGCATGCGCCTTTAAGAATAAAGGCGGTCCCACGGCAGTTTGCGTCGGGGGCCGGAGCAATTACACGTCTCCGGCGTGAGTTCCTGTATGCGTGTGTGGATGCCTGTGTGGCTGTCAGCGTGGGGCCCCTGCCAGCCTCCACGCACATAACTGGTATGGTGGTCTGGACCCATATTACAGAAAGTGCACTGTTGTAACGCAATTTGGCATAGGTTTTGCCCATGTGACTAGTGCAACTATTCATTGCAGTAATGCTTATTTGAACAGGAGCAAATGCCAGTGAAAAAATTGACTACACAGATGGTACGTTTTTTAGCACAAACCCCGTAGAGCCTGCCATTTTGGCTGAACAAACATATTGCATTGACACTGCATAACGGCACCTTCTCCACCCTGATCCAAACAGATTCCGTTCTCTCAGCTGTTGCGTTCATCAATGCACAGGCCTGGTGGATTATGGATTCTGTCCAAAACTTTTACATCAACCACCCTGAACCTCTAAAAGAATCCATTAACATCTACACTGGTACTTCACCTCTACTTCTGACCTATTTATTCATTACTTCAAAACCATTGAAATTCATGAAAAGACCTTAGTTCAATTGATGTTAGGGTGCTAGTTTGAACGCAGAAATCCGCAGAAATTTCATCAGGTGTTGGACGCTACAGCAGAATGATGAGATAACACACTTATGGTATCATCGATGACATCACTAGAAACTAGAGCACACTGATGATATCAGACTTCCACACAGACTGGCATTAGCTGTGCCTCTGCTGGATTGGCTTTATTTTATTTTTTTATTCCAAACTCTACCCTACAGCCTAATAAGGGAGTTTTTAACTCGGATACTTTTTCATGTATTTTTTAAAATGAATATTTTATGAACCAAGCAGGTTTAGTTTGAATTACCCTTGTAGTGCCCTGATTCTGGAAGCTACATGGTGACTGTGGGGTGAATAACCCCTTGAGCCGGTGAACAGCTCTGATTGGCCAGGCAGAGCTGCAAAAGATAAGAGGTGTGCTGCATAAGCAGGTAAGCAATGCACGTGGCCGTCATACTGTCCCCCGACATCCCGACAAATGTATATGCAGAGGTGGTCCACAGCTGGGACTGCAGTGTGGTATGGAGCCTTAAAGAGGGGAATTCGGGAGACCACCGATAATATAGAGTTTTGGAAGGCTCTTCTAGCGTTATTTTGTGCGTCAGATGAAAAATCTCCCTGAATACACCAAATTGTCTGATGTGAGCATTATGATTAATGTTGGTATTTGTAATGATGGTCAAAAGGGTATTGACACTGATGTAAATGTTGCCTTGATCTAAGCGGTAGAGCCGATTACACTATTGGCAGCAGGTAATTCATGATACAGGGAGAAGCCCATATGTATTTGTGTTGATGTCTGTATACCTGAGAAATATGACAAGCTGTTCTTTTTCACTTTGTTTTTTATTTTTATTTTTTTTGTGAAAATGTTTTTAAGGTTCCTCAACACCTGCCAATATCCCCCCTCCAACCTCCCCCACCCCCTCCATTAACCTTTCCTCGACACCTGCCAACATCCCCACCATACCCCTTCCCCTCTCTAAAAGCAGCACAATCTCACCCTTGCAAGAACAGTAGCTGCATCCCCTTCACCCTCCGACCCCCCAACCCTCTCCCACACCCCTACTGCTCAGAAACACTTGAAAAGTAGAAAATGACCCTGGTCCGCCTCCATGACTATCCTCTCCTCACCAATTCTACCCAGCCTCCCAATCTCCCGCTCCCCATCCCCGCTACACTCACCCCTGCCCTCAACCTGCTTCCACCCCCTCTCTCTTGACTTCTCACCCTGCACACCGGACCCCCACAACCCTTCGAGACTCACCCAAGACACCCCACCCAAATGTCCCCTCACCCAATAACCATCCGCCCACTCACCCGCTCCCCCTATTATCTGCCCACACCCCTCACATATCCTCCTCCGCCCACCTACATTTCCCAGCCGTCACAGACTTGCCTCCACCCTTCGTCACCCGGAGCCCACTGACACCCCTCCTCCCCATCACCCCTCATCTCCCTGCCTCACTGACCTTCAGCACCCCACCACTCCCTTCCACCCCACCACCTTCCACGCACCTATTACTCACACACCAACAACCTTCATGAGCACACCCCACTCCAAAATCTAGTGCATCCTTTTTAGTGCCCGCTCTGTAGTGAACAACAGACACAGCATTTTCAATCTTCTCTCCTCTGACAAACCTGACCTAGTCTTTATCACTGAAACCTGGTTCTCAGATGACTTTGCCCCCGTTACACATGAAGCATTGCCCCCTGGCTACTCCCTCATCCCACTCCACAGACCCTCAAGAGGAGGCAGCGTGGCAGTCCTTTTCAAATCTCACTTCTCCGTCTCACTCGTTGATTCCCAAACATGCATTCCTTCATGCAACTTCCTCCTTGTTGAACTCTCACTACCTCTGACCTTCTCCCACAGCTCCCTAATCATTTACAGACCTCCTGCCTTCGACAGAAATTTCACAACCAACCTCTGTGACCCTGTAGCCACCATCCAAGTAAATCACCCCTCCCTGACTCTCCTAGGAGACTTCAATAACTGGTTGGACATCCCACCAACCCCATGACCCATTCACTGGTCGACATTCTTGATGCGTTCAACTTCTCCCTTCACATGAACGGTGTAATCTTGATTATTCCAGAATGCTCTAAATTTTGTTAATTGATTTGGATGATGATGTCTGGTAATGAATAAAAAGATTTGTAAAAAATGTGCCTGTGGGCACAGTCAGCTGCCAATTAACAGAGGATAGCACAGGGACAATGTGCTGGTCTTGGAAGCATGACCACGCAGAGCAACAGAGGTTCGAATTGCAGACCTGCACTTAGAAACCGAACTCAGGTATTGAGCATGTTACCAAAAAAACAATTAAATAAAATAAATTACATGGGACATGTCACAATAGACTCCAAAGAACAATGGATGATCGCTGAATAATTCTCACACCACAGTTCTTAATGTGAACAAATGCCTCTATTAAAAAAACTTTCATGATCTAGATGTTTCACAAAGTTTCTTGTAGCAAGAAACGTCGACGCACACAGTGCTTTGGCCTCTTCAGAGCATAATCACGTGTTGCTCCATTGATAATGCAGTGAGGACAACAAGGAATCCTGTCGGAAAATGAGTTACAAATATAATTGACTATACTTCTTCATAGTACAAACAAATGTATAGTTAGATCGTGTGAGGCTCAGGGACGCAGACACCAGTGTTGCTCTAGATGAAGGCTTTATTAAAACAAATACTTCTGAATAACAAATAAAATCAGCAAGTCCGAGGGTCTTCTTGTATCATCAGGTATCCTCCTTCTGCTTGACTGAGTGCTGGAGTACTACTGGATCAGCGAGGGCGCACCTCTGGCCCCTTGAGGCGGTGAGGTTTAGGACCAGGTTGTAAATAATTCATTTGGCAGGCCATGGCGGCCTCGGATATGGGGGAGGTGAATACTTGAAGCGGGTCCAACTGAATGAGGGGAGGTGAGGCCGTACTGCCTGCGCACCGGCGAGCCCTGGCGGGCCTTGGCGGGAGGAGGGGGAGATGGCCTTGTGGTTCTATGCAATTCTCTGTGCCTGGGCTGTACACTATACCATACGAGGGGACAGTTATTAAAGTTAGTAATATTGGGATGATTACAGATTTCTAGTGTTTGTACATTCATGTACTACTTCATACGTGACTATGAGAGTCTGGCAGGGTTACATATACCACATAACATTAGTTGAATATATTTTAGCAATTACTTAAGGCAACAGATGGATCGATCACACATGAGGTAGCATTAGGTTTGGTTGTGTACTCAGGAGCATATAAGCAATACGTTCATTTGTGATTGTCATTTACATTCTTGTCATAACAATTAAATGTGTCCCACTGTATGACACACAAGTACTCTCAGTAATGCTTTTTCGCCTTCCTTTGTACACTAGCAGCAATCGTTAGTTAGCACTAGGTGGGCTGTGTCAAGCCCTTTCACTGAGTCTGCAAGGCACATGGTGTCTTATGACAGGCTGAGGTCATTCTTGCTTTAACAGTACTATAAACTTTTATCCCTTCCCCAACACCCGTGTTATAATTTATACAACACTCTGTGAATCGTTCGGCTTTGGTATGTGGTTAGCACTTCAATTGGGGAACATAGGCAGGGGTTCATACAAGGAGGGTATTGACACCATATATTTTAAAGGTTAGGGGTTAGATGCTGGGTCGAGTCCTGTTCAATTGGGATGGTTCTTGTTATTTTCCAGACTTATGGGACAGTGATGTACTGCGGAAGGTAAATGATACAGTGTTTGTTCTGATATTTGTTCGTGTCTGGTTGCTCGTGAGAACGGACCTTCAGTGGATCTGCCATGGGGTGGAGGCGCCGGGGGAGTGCATGGCTCCCTGCGCGCTGTGAGCGGGGGCCAAGCTGCAGCTTTTGCAAGCAGACTGTTTCATTAGGGTTTCGGTTGTCTCTATCTAAAATGGAGTCTTGAAGCTTTTAAAATGGTGTCCGTGGTGTGTTACAGTACAATCCAATTGGCCCTATGTGTCGGTCAGCAGCCACCCTGTCGCCTGAGCACACGTACATAGTGGGCCTCTGACGAGCCACAAGCCTCATGCGGGTGGGGCATTTCGGGGAGGGGGTCCCATGGACCTATCCTCTCATACATTTCCCCCCTTTCGTTACTTAAGTAACGAATACTGTAACTCGCCCAACCTCTGGCACTCTTTCTCATTTGCAACAGCTTCATCCCATGCTGGTGTGCCTTTTATTGGCCTTCAGGCTCTAAACACCCCCCCGAAGGCTCTCCCCCCATCCTAGCATATTCGTCCGGAGTGCAGGTCATATATATACATCCCCCATCTCCTTCCAAGTCCACCCATACCTCTGTATACCACTCTCATTCTTGGGGCTCTTTTATTGTGGTGTGATATAGCCTGTCTACTATATCCCCATCGTAATATAATGGCACCATTCTATACTTGGGCTCTGGGTCCTCACCTGCTCTTGCATGATCTGTGCCGCTCCTCTAGTGTTGCCCATTTTCACCATCATCATTGCGCCATTTGGAACTGCATTTGCACAACATCGAAGACCCAGCTGGCACACACAAAAAATCAGGAGCAAAAATACCACGATGGGCATCAGCATTTTGACTGTTAGTCCAAGCCACGATGGCAGCCAAGAAAAAAGGTTGTCGAACCAGGTGCTGGCATCTGTTCCACCTTCGTTTTTCATGCGTTCTCCCAGGTTGTGCACTGCTGCGATAACATGTGACAGTGTACCATTATCTGTGTCTTCAGAAGGTACGAATGTGCAACAGGCACTGCCGATTTTTCGGCAAACACTGCTGTCCATCGCTGTTAACAGGTCTAGGACATACCTGTTCTGCATGGTCATTAGCCGCAGAGCCCTTAGCTCCACCTTGATCACGTTAAACCCTTCTTCAGTGTCGTTGACCAGCTGGATCAGCTCCCAGCTCATGATTTGGAGCCATTTTGCGTTTGCTCACGCCTGGATGCTTGGGACAGGGGAGGCGAAGAATGTTTCTGCAGAATTGAACAGCCGGTACTTGTCGGGAATCTGTGCCAATAGTTCTGATGAGGCTTTAGATATGTAGTTTGATGATCTTCGCCGCCTCGATAACACATCTTGCACATTTCCTGGGGACAGGGCATACGATTGCGGTTCTTCTGTTGGCTGGGTGTTTTGTTCACAATGGGCACCTGGCACTCCTTTTCCCCCATTAATATGGCTCTCCGGAATCACCATCAAGGCTGAATGCAACGTTGCCAAGGAGCATGTGCCCCTCCAGGATTGTGGGAGGTGCAAGTACGCCTGTTTGCCGCAGACCCAGTAAGTGTCCATAAGTGCTGCTGTCCCTTTCTTCATGTCTGGGATAATGAGTGTCCGGTTACAGCTCTTATTTACACCCATGATGTTTTTCCCTTCGCCATGGAAACACAGATCGTATGATATTTCTTTCTGCAGTTTGAATGTTTTTTCTATGGCAGTCACCCAGGTAAGTTTCGTGTTCCTTCCAAACTGGCGTGCAGGTTTTCTCGATCCACTGTAGTTTTTCTGCCGTCAATCCTCGCAGTGCTTCAGCTTTACATGATATTACCTCATCTTTCCATTTATTGTCCAAAAACAATGTCCCTTTAATCACGAAAAAAGGTTCTTTCAAACATATCACTCCTTTGATTCTTGAGTAACATGTTTTCTCATTTTGCAGCATTTCAAAGGATACTTCGCGTGCCTGAAAGGTGTTCTTACTTCTGCACAGAGTGAGATGAAGGAGACATTGGGCATCTGCAAGAGGCAATTCTTTAGGCAGCAGAACCTTAGGTGTACCTGAGGCGTGGGGAATCAGGGAACAGACATAACAACTTTCGTTGGTTGTCTGTTTTGCAGTGGAGCTCATGTCTGCGTACCATTTATTTGATTGATGTGGGTGTCTAGGGTCTTCTTTTGTATCTAAGCCCAGGCCAGAATACTCGTCATATTTTCTCCTCCCCGCCTCCCTCCTCCTCCTACTGCTTTTAAGGTACCCCTTTGCATCCCGTGCTGTTTGTGACATCGTTCCCCCTTTCCTCGTGCCCCCCTTTTCCCATTCATCATATAGAGACAAAAACCTTTCTGCCGTTTCTTTATTCTCTTCCTTCCTGCCTGCAGGTGGTCTAGTTTCTGCGGTTGGAGTAACTTCGGGTGAGGGCATTGTGGCAGTAGTGTCGTACAACCATGATATGACAGAAGGGTTGCAAACATTTAACCCATAAACATTATATTCTGAGACATTTGAGGGCAGAGCTGGATTTATACTCGTGCTTGTTGTTGATAGCATTTACGGCCTGTGCATGGGTAGGGACTGTACCATAGCCCCATACAAGCTGGAATCCGTTCCATATTAAGTAGTCCCCTTCCTTAACCTTCTTGGTTCCGTTCCCCATGTTAGTTCCATTTCCTCCCCCCTCATTCATCTAAGTGACAAGCCCTAAAATCATAGCAAAAAATAAAACAGTGCATACAAACAGGCCACATTCATACGAATATTTGCATAAGTCAAATGCATTATTCAAATTTCTAACTGCTCTAATATTATTTGTTGCGGGCTGCCCGTTCGTTGCCATGGTTACTCCTATATGTTAAAACATAAAAGTGCATTAAGCATACTCAAACAGTTGAAATCAACAATTTATTATACAATGAAAGAGAGATAAAAGGAGGGGGCGAGAGAGAGAGAGAGAGAGAGAGAGAGAGAGAGAGAGAGAGAGAGAGAGAGAGAGAGATTATAATTGCAATTCAGCCTTATTTACATTTTTGTTTTTATTTTTCGTTTGGCACAGAAATAATTTTCATCAATGTACAGTTTCTTGCTGTCATTCTTTTACTCTGCACCTATGTTTAATATTGATGTTCTTTGCTTTTCGTTTTACTGTGAGACCTCTGCTGTTGTCTGTACTTCTTCTTCTCGTTCCTCTCTGACACTGTCATATGCTTTGCGTACGTCTGTCAAATGTCGACAAATTTTACTGCCTCATTCCCTTCTTCTCGTGTAAATGGTGGTGCGAGCTGTCTTGATATCATGCGGACTGCTCTGGTGAGTTTTGTCAGATAATCATTACATTCTTCCCCTAATATTGGGGCGCTTTTGTGCGCATCTGAAAGTCTGCGGAGTGGGGAGTGTGCTGTGTGCATACGTCTACCAGTCGCGATCTCGTGCGGTGACAAATGGTGGTCCTTGCTAGGCTGATTCTTCAGTTCAAACAAGGCCAGAGGCAGACAATGCACCCAGTTCTTTTTAAGGGAGAAACACAGTTTTGACAGCCTTCCCTTCAGGAGGCCGTTGATCTTCTCAACCACACCATTGCTTTGCGGATGATAAATCGAGCATAGTTTATGCTTAATTCCTAACAGAGCTGTTACTTCTTTGAAAAGTTCATTAACGAAATGCGTGCCATTATCCGAGCGAATCACTTTGCAAATTCCCCAGCGTGGGAATACTTCCCTCACTAAGAATTTTGCAGCGTATTTGGCATCTGGTAGTGCACATGGCCCTGCTTCTACCCACCTGGAGAATGGACAAACTACCACTACCAAGTACCGTGCACCATTACACCTTTCTCCCATATCTGCATAATCAATATGCAGTTCTCTGAAGGGCCCTACGGGTTTGGGTATTGTTCCTTGCAGCGTCCTTAGGGTCATTCCTGAATTGTATATTTGACATGTTGCGCATTCCATTGCCAGCTTTGATATGTGTTCCTGGAGGCCTGGTATAAACCAGTCCTCTTGTATCTCGGCTGCAATATGCTGTTTTGCATTATGGGCTGGGAAGTGTAGTTGTTGGAAGGCTATCTCTAAGAGTTTGAGCGGCATAACCACCTTCCCGGTGTTATTCAGACGCCACAAAAGATATGTTGCTGATTGGCTACATCCTCTCTTTTCCCACAGCCATTTTTCTTCCTCACTTGCCCGTCTTGTAACTCTAGTATTTGTGACACGGGCATAGTGTTGTAGCCGTCTGGGAGGTCTTCCTCTACTTGTTGGTGCATTAGGTACTCACCTGTTCGTTCTTTCACTAAATAGGAGGCTTCCTTGGCTGCAGCGTCCGCTGCTGCGTTTCGCAAAGAGATAACATCTGTATTGGACGTGTGGGCCTGGCACTTCACTATGGCTACCATGGTGGCTCTTTCAATGCTTCAATGAGTTATTTCAGGAGCTCTGCGTGCTGTACTGGTGACCCATCTGCTCTGTGGAACCCTCTCCATCCCCACCTTGCCAACCCACCGTGTACTGTAGTGGTCATATAAGCTGAGTCCGTGTAGATCGTTACTGAGCACCCTTTCACTGCACATAATGCTTCAATGAGTGCTATAAATTCTGCTGCTTGGGCTGAGTAATGGGATGGCAGGCGATGCTGTACTATAACTTCGTACTCACCTTCTTCCAATCTCACAACTGCCACCCCCACATGTTTTTCCCCAGTGTCTGGGTTTATTGATGCTGACCCATCTATGAAGAAAACTTCTCCTTCGTTTAGGGTGTTTTCACTTACCACCAGGCCTTCCCCTTCCTCCCCCTTGGAAGTAGTACAGTTGTATTCTTGCTTGTCTTCTAGCATGCATGGTTCTGTAATGAATCTTGCTGGATTTACTGTTTTACATCGAACTGTGTGGATGTTTGCACTGGACAATATTATTTCATACGCAGTTGCTCTTTGTGTTGTCGATGTACTTTTTGATCTTTGCAATATTGCGAATAGGGAGTGTTCGACAAATAGTGTCACGGAGCAGCCCATCACTATTGTTGCACTTTTCTCAATGGCGAACGCTGCAACTGCGAGAGATTGCTCGCAAGTGAAATGTCCTTGCATTACTGCGTCTAATGTGCCACTGTAGTAGGCAAGAGGCTTGTGTCCCAGGGATGTTTTTTGTGTCAGTACTGCTGTCATGAGGATCCCCTTACAGTGGGAGAACAGGTAAAATTTGCGTTCGTAATCTGGGTTTGCGAGCACTGGCGCGCTCGAGATCAGTTCCTTGAGTGAGGTAAATGCGTCACCCAGTTCTGCAGACCATTGTATTTCTGTGTTCTCTCGCTGAGCCTCCTTGAGTGCCTGCAATAATGGTCTTGTGTATGCTGCATAATCTAATATCCATGCTCAGCAGTAGTTACACATGGCGAGAAATGTTTGCATTTCTTTCACTGTGTTTGGCCGTCTCACTGCTGTGATGGCAGCTACTCTGTCTGGTATTATTTTCTTGCCATCTTGTGATATTAGCTGTCGCAAATACAACACTTCTCGTTGGCAGTAGTGGAGTTTTCCTCTGTCGATCTTGTAGCCTTTGTGGGTCAGCAATGTCAAGAGAGCGATAGAGTCTTTCCTGCATTCCTCCTCATTCTGTGTCCAGATGAGTAGATCATCTACGTATTGAATAATCATGCTCTGTGCTGTCAGTTCCCTAGATCTTCATGGAGGATGTGGTTCAATATGCTGGGGCTCTCACAGTATCCTTGGGGTAACCTACAATGCTTGTATCTCTTCCCTCCCAGTGTAAATGCTGTTAGATACCTACACTCTTCTGCCAGTGGGATGGAGAAGAAGGCATTTTTCAAATCCACTTCTGTGAAATGTGATGCATTCTTGGGGATGCTGCACAGTATGGATGCCGGATTAGGGACCAAAGGGAACTCCTTTTGAATGACATCATTAAGGGGGCGTAGGACTTGGATCATTCTCCACGCCCCACCTTTCGCTTTCTTGATTGGGTATATGCAAGTGTTACATGGCGAGTTTGAGTGTACTATTATTCCTTGGGCCAGCAGTGTGCTGACTGTCTCTTTTATCCCTTCTTCTGCTTCTCGGGACAGGTGGTATTGTTTTACCCTTGGCAAAATGGCTCCCGGTTTGAGTTTTATTTTAACTGGTGTGACTCCATGCAACAATCCCACATCATGGGGGCCTGTGGTCCACAAATTACTGGGCACTGATTTCATATCATCATCAAAGAAGGAAGGAGGTGCCCCCACCACTGCCATCAGTTGTACTGGCACCTGTCTTTCTTGTATCATGATATCACATGGTATGGCTATCTCCATTATTATCTCACCGTCACTTTCTGATTCTGAGAAAAGGTCTTCATCTGATAGGTCTCGCAATGCAATATCGGCATTGATACACAATACCGTGCGCCACTCGCAGCCATGTATGTCCATTGCAATGACGGCTATTCTTTTGGCTGAGATCTGAACTGCATGCAAATCTAAGGACATCACTCTCTGGGCACAATCTCTGGGTGGGATAGTGGTCAGAAGATGAACTCTGCGGGTACTCGCCAGTCTAGGTATTTCAACTCTGGGACTACTCGTGCCAATGTTTTTAGCCCTTGAATGAATACATCAGGATCTACCGGTATGCTGCGCACTTCTGGTGCTGTTGCTCATACATGCACCACCAGCATTACACACATGGGACAGATCCCTGGAGGTGAACAAACAATCCCTCTCTCTGTAAAGGAGATAGTCATATTGAGCTCACTGAGTAGGTCCCTACCCAGTAAGTTGATCGGGGACTGTTCGTAATACAGTAGGGGTGCTCTCACGGTCTTACCCTCCACGGTGACATCTAAATCTTCTGTGTAAGGAACTTCGACACCAGCCCCGGAGAACCCCTGCGTCTCCAATTTACGATTAGATAGCGGAAACCGGCCTTAACGTAAACATGATTTTTCGGCTCCCAGGTCGACCATAAATATGAACTGCTTGTTCCCTATCTGCGCCCCTATCAATGGTTCCTCTGCTGCATTGTAGGTCATAGATAGTACAGGACACGCAAGTGCTCCCCGTGGGCTGTCCTATGCTGGCTGTCTCGTGGTCCTCCCTTGGCTAAAGACATTACCCGATACCACTGCCACTCCACCGTATGGTGCAGGCGCGCCGTTAGCTGTTTTGGCGAAAGGGTTACCCTGTGTGTATTGCATATACTCACGGCTTTGTGGATGCTGTTGAACATTATGAGGAGGTTCTCTTCTTTGCTCTACATACCCTTGCTCAGGTTGCCCTTGTGCCCCTCCCATGGGTAATCCATATGGGCTTCCTGGGTGAGGATGACCATAGGATTGATCGTCGTGGTATACATTATTTTGTCTGCTCCTGCATTCTTGTCAGAAATGTCCCCACCCACAGCAATTCCAACAGTTCCCTTGTCCCCCCCTTGGACCTTGCCCTCCATACCCTCCATTTCCTCCATACCCTTGACCACCCCCTCTGCGACCTCTGTACCCACCTTGTCCTCCGTGGGAGGCCCACGCTTGCCACTGCGGTCCTCTGTACTGCTCCTGTCCATTCCACTGTGGCTGCCCGTTGCCTGCACAATTTGCTGCCATCCTCCCCTGTATTGCTACCAGTCCCTCCTCCTCCTCCTCTCTGTCTTGGGGGAGTGCTGCTACAGCTGCAGCGACCTACACCAGTTCCGTTTGTACTAGCTTCGCCTCATCTGCCAACCTTTTTTGAACAATTTCTTTCTCCCTTTCCTTTATTTTTTTGCAGTGGTGCACTATTATGCTTTGTATTTCTCGCCACCCTTTTGCCTCAATTCTTGCTATTTTGTCGAGTGCTTTCTGTACTTCTTTTGGGAGTCCTCTCTTTATTATAAAGTAAAAAGGGACATTGGCTGGTCCCAGGGCGTACCTGTCTCGGCTCTCCACATCTCCTGCACCCGAAAAATGAAATCCATTGCATCCTCCCCATCATTCATTGTGCACTGCATTACTGACTGTAAGTCTGGTGTGTCTGGAAATGTTTCCCTTAGTGCATCCCATACCCTTGCGCGCACTGTGTTAAAAGATGCTACATCGTGGCGATCACAGTCCAATGTTACTCCCGGGAAACCAGCTTTTGCCCAACCCTCTATCTGCCTGGTCACCCACTGCTGATACCAGCAAGCTTTTAACATCACCTACCGCCAATGGTACTCCTGCGGTATGTTTTTCAAATGCATATATCCACTTACTTGCCCCTCCTGATAGCGGGGGCAAGGATTTTAACAAATTGGCTTTGTCCATCTGTGCCCAGGGTATGTAATTTGGCATCCCACCACCCCTATGTAGCAATGGGAGTTGTAGTTTACTCTTTGTCATTTTGCCAGTACTCACCTTCAATCCTTTCTTTCCTACCATTGCCATTCTTCTCATTCTATTCCTTAACTTTCCCGTCCACTCCTCTTCCATGCCTCTCCCCAAGGGTGTCTTGTTTGCCCTACCTGATCTTCCCCCTGTCGCCACACCCAACCTCCCACTTTCCTGTTCCTCATCCTCGATATCACACCACAGTTCTTCCATCCCCCCGGTAGCCATTCCCTCTTCACCTGTATTTTCTTCCATTTCCTGTGGCCCCAGTTCTAGTATTGATGTTGGTTCTTCCTGAATTCTAAATAGTATTTCCCCTTTCTTCCACCCTTCTTTAGATGACCTGTCGAGTGTCTGTGACCTAGGTGTCTGTTCTGTTTTTGTGACGCGTGTTCTGCTCTGCTCACATATATCTCTTATTCTAGATAACTCATCTCTTGCCATTGAGAGCCTAGAGTCTAGGTCTTCTGTTAACTTTTCAATATCTACTACTGGGTTGCTTACCTGTCCACGCTGTCTGGGGCACTCATATGGTGGTGGTGCAGTTGGTCGTCGGGTGGCTGTGGGGGCCGCGGTGGGCACGTATGTGGGGTCACTATATCCTTCTGCCGGCACAGGTTTGTTTAGGAGGGGGTTATCTCTATCGATCCTTCTTTTCCTGTATCCTCCCTTCCATTGTCATATGCGGTTGGGGGCGTTTCGATGGTGGCAGACATATTAGGTACTGACTCTTTCTTTTTGAGTGGGGGTACCTCTTCGAATAGCCTCCATAAATCTAATATTTCTCTTCTATTGTGAAACTGTTTTCCCTTGTATTTCATGAATATACATGTGGCTTCCATATCCAGGACACTTTTATCAAATGATCCTCCTTCTGGCCATACCTGGGGTAATCCTTCTCCCTTTAATTCTGTTACCCACTGGTCATGATACTTTTTTCTACGCTCCACATAACCAGGTACATTTTTACAAATGTGGTCCAGGGGAGTTTCCACCCCCATATTGTGCTCTCAGTGCTCTCCCTTCTGTACTATTTTGTATCTGTCACTGTGACGTGTGTGTGTGTGTGTGTGTGTGTGTCTGTTCCCCTTATCTTCGTCAGTTCTTGAAAATATACACAAAAGAAACTTGCTCAAAATATTACTATCTTCAGATCTTACCGGGTCACACTTACAATGACCATACCACAGAGCTATGCAATATCACTATTTCAACATCATCTCTTTACAATTCTTTGAAACACTGTTAATTTAGCATGTGCAACATGTTACAGACATTTAACATACTTTTAACATACAACACATAACATTAACCCCCCCCTTCTTTTCTCTCCCTGCACTTATCTGCCCGATAAGGCCCCCTTACCCTAGCATATTATTTGTCCCTTAACCTTTAAAGTCCTTTTTTATGTTTTTTTTTATACTGTGTTCATCCTCAAGGTACCCAGACTGAAATAGAAGAAGAGAGAAAATAACAGTTTCTATCGTATACACTGTGTCTCCCTATTCTTCAGACACCTTTATTTTATTCTCCACTGTTCACTTATTCCCAGCACTAGTTGAGATAGCACTATGCAGTGCCATCTTTTACCCCCTTGCAGAGCTAGGTTTCCGTCTTTATCTTCCCTTATTTCACCTTTTTTGTCCTAAAGGCCATATGCAGAGAAAGTAAAAGTAAATATAGATAGCACTAATAGTTGAAAGTCCCCATTAAATGACCTCGTATACTCTGCCTCTCTTCCCTTCACCTTTTATAATCACTCGCACTCAATACTCATGTGCCCGTCTTGAATCGAGATTGTCCGGACTGGGTCCGTCCAGGCGGTGCTGCCTCACACTTAATGGCCGCCCCCGGTTCCGGCGAGCGGTACTAAAAGGTTTTTTTTGGAGCAGGGCCCGTACCCTTTGGCCTACTGCGTGCGCACGTCTAAGCGTACCAGTTGCCGTAGGTGGGCAGCTCTCTTAAGCGGGCGCACCGTGCATCTCCACTGCCGCCCGGAGTTTCTCGTGCCAGAGGGGACAATGAAAAAATAAATCATGCCTTCGGGGTCACCACTGAAAGAAAGCGTCCCCAACAGGCAGTACCCTCCCCGCAATGAGAGGCAATAAAGGACACACCCCAGAAGGGAATGCGACCAAGACCAAGTGTGGGTGAATGTAAAGGGTTTTTATCTAATCAAATAGGGCATGCAAAGGACTCTGCAAGCTCTGAGAGCGCTCTGTCGGACAATAGCAAAGACAGTCTTCTGTATTAGAAAACCACATCACAAGTCCTACACGCTATAGGGGGCACATAGTCTCAGGGATTGGGTGGTGTCGACTAACTATAGATGAGACAGTGATGAGCTGCTCCAGGATTGGTGGACATCTGCATGGTGCCAACGTGGCGTGGATGGGTCAGCTGGGCTCATCGGGGTGGAGCTGCCAGGCCAGGCGCGGTCAGTGTCGTTGACTGATGGCTGCACTAACATTTTGCCGTTGTGGCCACACACACACAAACACTAATTTCTTAGACGATTACAGTTGTCCTGTAAATCCTACAATATGTTGCTCTGGAAGTAATAGGAGACCAGAGAAACAACATGCAATGGGAAGCTTCACCAATACATCAGTGCACTGTTACTTTCGCACTGTTGACCGGGTGTCATAAACCTGTGTGTCTGGACTGAGGGCACAAGGTGAGCTGCCTTGTCAGTCTTCCCTGTTAGATGTGGTGAGAAATTACTTTATGATATGTTAGTCCAAGGTTGAATATCTATTCTCCAACGCCCATTAACTTGGGGTGAGCTGGAGTCAGTGGTCAAAGTGTACGAAAGGAAGTAGTGGAGCTATGTTCCCTGCTGCCCTGCTCTCGCTCTCCACAAACCCTATCACCACTCCCCCTCCCACACACAATACACACACCCAGACACTTGCACCTGCTGTTAAAGGCAACGTTCAGTGCAGTGCACTGAAAGTGCAAGTTTCAACTTCTTCCTACACTTTTATTTTAAAACGAAACCATTCCGGAATGGTTTCTTTTTAAAATAAAAGTATAGGAGCTGTAAAAGAAAATTTAAAAAAGTAGAGGAGCACCGGTCCCGACCGCTCCTGCTCACTTCGACCACTGGCTGGAGTACTACTGGATCAGCGAGGGCGCCCCTCTGGCCCCTTGAGGCGGTGGGGTTTAGGACCAGGTTGTAAATAATAATAATAATAATTTCCTCAAATACACATTACCTCAAGAAGCGGGTATGTGTCCTTTCTGTTACCAGAGAGATACTGTAACACACAAAACAGAGTAAGGAACAAAAAAGCTTCACCAGAGCTATTTATTACGTTGTGCAATTAATGCAACCCTAACTCTTTCCCTACAGGGGGTGCACTATGCTAACCCTGCATGATGTTTCTAATCCTCAAAAACACTAATGCGCCGCCTACCGGCAAGAATTGCATGGGGACTATTTGTGCCCTATGTCACAATAATGCAAAAACATATTCACAATGAACTACCACAGTACATTTTATACATACAAATTTCATTAGCCAAAACGATTAAAACCAAGACAGTTACGGGAAAAGCCATTTCCCGGCTGCACCCTTGGATGAAACAGACAGGTCACGTGGGACTCGGCGTCACACACTCTGACAATTTAATTGCCCTCCGTGAGGTGTGTCTGGTTGATCCAGGAGTAATTTGCTAAAACATTTTATAAAAGTGTATGTGTCGCACAGATTCTCAGCACAAAATGCACTTTATATTCAACTCGTTTTTCTACAGGTGCATGAAAGAAACAATAATGGGTCCTGAAGAATATGATATATGCAAGACATCATTGAAACCGGTCGACCAGAGATACAGATGTCACCTCACTTAGAGTGACACAAGTGGACTTATGCACTTTTAGACAAAAATCGTTTGAATTAGTCTCAGAGAACTCAAGTTTTCTTTTATAAAGTTGTCATGTATTCTCGCACAAGAGAATGGTTTATGCACCTGTAGAAAAACGAGTTGAATATAAAGTGCATTTTGTGCTGAGAATCTGTGCGACACATACTGTTCTGTCGAGAGAGGGGCGCCCGCTACCTTTGCAAACTAAATTTCAAGGAACCTGGGATTGGTAACCCTAGGTCTCCTGGGGGCAACCAGACGTGGTCTCCCTCTCACTGTGCTTAGAGAGGCATCAGCTTCACCTCACTGATGATCCCCAACAAGGGTGAAACACATGTATGGGGTTGCTGGTGGTACTCTCGTTCAGGTTGGAATTGCCATTGCATTTCGGTGCTGGACTGCCCCTGGGCAGGACAAAGGCTGATATGCAAATGGATATTTCCCATCTGTGAAAGGCACAGTGAGTAAAAGCAGTGGCTGCGAACTCTCAAGTGGTTAATAACCACTGAACAGGTTATCAGGCCTTGTTCTGTCGAGAGAGGGGCGCCCGCTACCTTTGCAAACATACACTTTTATGTGTTCGCGGTCGAAAGGGCGCACAGGGCCCTGATCAGGAGACCGGCCCCAGGAGCCCCCCCGCGGCCGTTGATTGCAAAGATCTTGAACTATCGTGACCGCAAGAAGATTCTCGAATTTTTCCGGAAAGGGGGCGTATCCGGATTACACGCTGCTTGTACAACGGAGTCGAATTAACTTTGGAACGGTGAAGAGGAGGCTAAGAGAGGCAGGCCAACGCTACATGTTGCTTTACTCCGCTAGGTTAAAGGTGATTCATAAGAACAGATCCCTCTTCTTTGAGACGCCGAGCGACGCGATGGAATGGTTGGATATGCAAGGTCGACCACAGGAATCGGATGCCCAGACAGAAGCGGATGGAGATAAGTAGCACGCTGCAAAGGCACCCGTGAGGCCATAGCTATGTCATTGGGACTAGAATATAGTTTGATATTGTGCTGGTGTGGGGGAAGTCACGGCATCTGCCGGCGGGTCCCGTTGAATTCACTTCTCCTAAATAGATGACTGGGAGATCCTGGGGAGCAACCTCTGCACCCGATAGTAGTACACTTAGTTAGGTCACTGTTAGATTGTCCCGGGAGGATAGCTCAGCGGCAGCGTGCGCGTCTTGGAAGCAAGACGACACGAAGCAACAACAGGTTCGATTCCCGGGTCCGCGCTTAGAAACCTCTGGGTGTTTAAGCGCGTTATAAATACGTAACTAAGACAAAAACAAAAATACAATTATGCAACTAAGAAAAACAAACAATTCCTGTAACAGCGCCTCGATGCCTGCGGGCTGTGTGAGTGCTCTATAAATGTTAAATAAATAAATAAATTAGATTGGGTCCTTGTTCTTGGTCACGAAATGGGTCCAGACGTGGGTAGGCCTGAGATCCAGGGATGGAGCTGGGCTATTGTTGGGGGTTGGTGGGGAGGGGGGGAGTTGTGTGCAGTGGTGTGAGGTTGGGGAAGGGGGAGGGGGGGGCACGGTTCGTTAACAAAAGGGAAAGAGCCAGGAAGCGACCCGACCCTACATGGGGAACATTGTGGGGAGGGATGGGAGGGAGATAGACCGACTAGATGGCATCGGGTAATCTCAGAATTGTGACCTGGAATGTACGGGGCCTCAACAGCTACCTTAAATGTAACAAAGTGATGATGTATTTGAAGAGGATGCGCATAGACATAGCCCTGCTGCAAGAGACCCACCTCACTTGGGAAAGGCTGGAGGTGGTCGGGTGGTCGGGAGGAAATGGAAGGGCACCGTTGTGGGGGCGGCGTACTCAGCGTATGCCAGAGGGGTTGTCACTTGGGTGGCGCCCCACGTGCCGTTTCGAGTGCTTGATTCTACGGTGGACCCGGAGGGTAGAATGGTGGTGGTCATGGGTCTCTTGGAAAACAGAGAAGTACACATCATAAATTTGTACGCCCCCAATAACGATACAGTGGCTTACTTTAGGACCCTCTACGGTAAACTTGGCCCCCTGGCGGGGGGTACGGTAGTGTGGGGGGGATTTTAACTGTACCGTAGAACCCAGTATGGATAGGTCCAAGGACAGGGCAGGAAAAACGGCACCGGCGGCTAAAGCGCTGAGTACCCTACTAAAAGACCTAGGCCTAGAGGATGCGTGGAGAAGGCTGCATCCCACGGATAGACAGTACTCACACTACACAGCGCCACATGATTTGTACACAAGGTTAGACTACATGTTTGTAACAGCCGGGATAGTGAGAGAAATAGAAGGAGCAGAATACAAAGCCCGAGTGCTGTCGGACCACTCGCCGTTGGTGGTAGACTGGAGACACCAGCCCCCACGACCGCAGATCCCCACATGGAGACTTAGGACCGAGGCTCTGCAGGATGAGGGACGCCGTTGAAGAATATTTTGATACAAACACGGGAAGCATAAGCTCTGTGGGCACATTGTGGGAAGCGTTTAAGGTGGTGGTGCATGGGGTAGCTATCTCCCAAGTTAAGGGGCTACAGGGGGGGGTCGAAAGGGAGTTCCGGGAGGCGGAAGGGAGCTAGAGGAGCTCATGCGTTGCGTGAGCACCGCTCATGATAACAGAACCAAAGGAGCTACAGTTGTCCTGCAGTGCACTCTGGGATAGACTGTGCAGACTCAGCTACAGGAAATATACGGAAAGGATTCACGCAGGGGGCGACAAGCCGGGCAGATTGCTGGCTTGGCTGTACAAGAGTGAGACCCCCCGCTCGGTGATTAGTGAGATTCAGGGCGAAGGAGGTAGCATATGCAACACCCAGAAAGAGGTAAATGAGGAATTCCTTAAGTTTTACAGACACTTGTATGAGGACACAGGGAGGACATGGGCCAAGACATACTAGACACACTGGGGGACGTTGAGCTGCCCACCATAGATGATCTAGAACGTTCTGAGTTGGACGCACCCTTCACCTCGGATGAGCTGGAGGTAGTGATTCGGAACTTTCCCACTTGTAAGGCGCCGGGTTCAGATGGGCTGCCCAGCGAGTTCTACAAAACATACCAGAAGTTGCTTCAGCCACTGCTTGCCACTTTCAACGAGGCCTATGAGAAGGAAGAACACCCATTGTCCCTCCGTGAGGCTGTAATCATCCCACTCCTGAAACCAGGCAAGCCGGCCGTGGAGCGCGGGTCTTACAGACCGTTGTCCATGCTCAACCAGGACAGCAAAATACTCACGGCGGTGCTGGCTAATAGACTGAAGAGGGTGATTAAGAAACTGATACACCCAGATCAGACGGGATATGTTCCGGGTAGGAACCTCACCGATAACCACCGGAGGCTACACCGTGTCATGGACCAAACTGAGGAGGACACGGGCGAGCTGGCTATAGTGTCGTTAGACGCAGTCAAGGCCTTCGACTCGGTACGATGGCCCTGGCTGAAAGCGGTCCTGAAGGGGTACGGAGTGGGACCTGGATACCTCAGATGGGTACAGTTGTTTTACAGCACCCCGATGGCGAGGGTCAAGACAGGGTCCACGGTCTCAGATTCTTGGCAACTGGGCAGGGGGACCACACAGGGATGTCCCTGGTCACCTATGCTATGTATACTGGCATTGGAGCCGCTGGCAATATGCCTGCGTCAACAATATGGGGAGGTGGGCATAAACACGGCCAGCGGAGAGCATCTGATATCATTATATGCGGATGATATGCTCCTTTATTTGCGCTACCCAGAAGAAAACCTACAGTACGTCCTAGAGGTGATAGACGGTACACAGTCCTCTCCGGTATATCGGTGAACCCTGGGAAGTCCAGCCTGTTCCCTTTGGGTAGATATAGGAATGTCCCGGTGCAGAGGCTGCCTGTTCTGCCAATACCATGGCAGCCCGTAACATTTAGGTATTTGGGAATAAACATTTATCACAAGATCGAGACAGAACACAAGCACAACACGGAAAAGGCGATAGAAGGGATTAAGAACAGTATGGTATTCTGGTCCAGATTGCCCCTGACCATGATGGGGAGGGCGGCCTTGCTCAAGATGGTGGTCCTGCCTAGACTCTTGCACTTCTTTATAAACGTCCCGTTTCTGATACCCAGGAGCCTATTCGCGAAACTTCACAGCGTGTGTAGGGGTTTTGTGTGGGGCAGCTCTAGGAATAGGGTGGCTCTGTGGAAGCTCCAGAACCCATGTGACAGGGGGGGGATAGGCCTGCCTAACTTTGAACTCTATTACCTGGCGGGGCAGCTGCAGTACGTGGCAAGGTGGCTCTCAACTGAAGATTCGGCAGAAGCCAGGCTCCTGCGCGAAGATACAGCCCCATACTTTCTGATGGAAGTGGTGTGGTTGGGCAGAGATAAACTGGTGGGCAAGGGGCGGCTACTGAGGTTAGGCTGGGAGATCTGGCACAGGACATGGAAGATTGGGTGGAACCCGGAACCATACTCCCAGCAGGCCCCTTTGGCGGCTCTGTGTGGGAGCGACTCTCAACTACTTGAATCGGTCCGCAGATACTGGGAACGGTGAGGCCTAGCCACCCTCGGGGACATATGGCAGGAAGGGCACGCGGTGGACTTTCAGCGGCTGCAGGAAGAGACGGGAGTACATGGTGGCCAATATAAAACCTACACTAGGCTGGTGAAAAAGACTAGAGAAAGATGGCCGGAGACACTGCTCGCGGGGGATCCAGATGCCTCCCTGGAAACCATGTATGATGTATCGGAGGGCGGGCACGAAATATCGAGGATATATGAGCTCCTGCGAGCAAGGGCAGGGAAGGAGTTGCTCCAATTGAGACAGGATTGGGAGGAGGAGGTGGGGGGACCCATGACGGATGGGCAGTGGGAACGGGCCCAGAGGTACCATAAAAAGGTGTCCCATAACGCGAGATTCCAACAGCTTCAACGCCCCGGGAAGATTGCAAAATTTGGGGGATCAGCTATGCAGCAATGCCCCAGGTGTGGGGAGGTGAACGCAGGACTGCTACACATGTTTTGGGCTTGCCCGGAGGTGCATAGATTTTGGAACGAGGTCAAGACGAGACTGGCTGGCGGGGGGGTGGTGCTGGATGTGGAATCGGCTTGGTCATGCATGCTTGGACTATTCCCTAGACCCCGGCATTTGAAACACATAAGCAAGATGAAGGACCTGGCCTATGTCTTGGCCAAACGTAGGATCGCCATGGGCTGGAAGGCGACCCACAGACCTAGGGTGGAGTTATGGTGGACAGACCTCTTGAGGTGGGCGGAAGCTGAATCCGTAGTCTGATTTGAAGCGGTCACCAGGGGGGGCGAAGAAGAAGCAGGGCCCTTGCTGGCCTGGCGGCAATTGGTGGCCTCGTTAGCAAACCCTCACCAGGGTGACAACGAAACAGAGGACCCGATTGATGGCTGTCTAGGTAGTGTGCCACCCAATGATGTTTCCGTAAACAATATGTGAGAACCGGCTCGTTTAAGGGGGGGGGGAGTTGGGGAGTTTGAAAATGTGTTGGAATATGATGCTTTCTATGTTTTGAAACAGTTGTAGTGTGTTTGTTTGATCTGAAAAAATAAAATAAAAATATATTTCAAAAAAAAACAACAGTTGAATATATTTTAGCAATTACATAAGGCAACAGATGGATCGATCACACATGAGGTAGCATTAGGTTTGGTTGTGTACTCAGGAGCATATAAGCAATAGGTTCATTTGTGATTGTGCATTTACATTCTTGTCATAACAATTAAACGTGTCCCACTGTATGACACACAAGTACTCTCAGTAATGCTTTTCTGCCTTCCTTTGTACACTAGCAGCAATCGTTAGTTAGCACTAGGTGGGCTGTTTCAAGCCCTTTCACTGAGTCTGCAAGGCACATGGTGTCTTACGACAGGCTGAGATCATTCTTGCTTTAACAGTACTATAAACTTTTATCCCTTCCCCAACACCCGTGTTATAATTTATACAACACTCTGAATCGTTCGGCTTTGGTATGTGGTTAGCACTTAATTTGGGGAACATAGGCAGGGGTTCATACAAGGAGGGTATTGACACCATATATTTTAAAGGTTAGGGGTTAGATGCTGGGTCGAGGCCTATTCAATTGCATAGCTCTCAACTCACACGCTTTTGGCGGGTGTCACCCGCCTTGTAAAGGGCTGACTCACCCGCCAAGCCTCCTGCACGCCCATACATTCCAATGGGCATCTCACCCGCCAAAAACAAAATCGGGTGATTTCACCCGCCTTTGCAACACAAATGGTTGAGAGCTATGCAATTGGGATGGTTCTTGTTATTTTCCAGACTTGAACCACAAGTCGGGTCACTTCGGGGACAGTGATGTACTGCGGAAGGTAAATGATACAGTGTTTGTTCTGATATTTGTTTGTGTCTGGTTGCTCGTGAGAACGGGCCTTCAGCGGATCTGCCATGGGGTGGAGGCACCGGGGGAGTGCATGGCTCCCTGCGTGCAGTGAGCAGGGGCCAAGCTGCAGCTTTTGCAAGCAGACTGTTTCATTAGGGTTCAAGTTGTCTCTATCTAAAATGGAGTCTTGAAGCTTTTAAAATGGTGTCTGTGGTGTGTTACAGTACAATTCAATCGGCCCTATGTGTCGGTCAGCAGCCACCCTGTCGCCCGAGCACAGGAACATGGTGGGCCTCTGACGAGCCATGAGCCTCATGCAGGTGGGGCATGTCGGGGAGGGGGTCCCATGGACCTATCCTCCCATACAACTCTCATTACCTAAGACCCCACAATGACTGGGAACCCAAGCCAATTCCACCAGGGTACCCCCAGCAACACACTCCTCTAATCGCTGTCTAATGAGCACAACTATATCCCTCCTATCACAATTCCCCTCCTTGATAGCCAACAACGCACTCATCAAATCTACAAACACCACCACCCTAGCCAACTGTTTCCCTATATTCTGAAGCACTGCCATATTAATAGCCATTAACTCCGCTGTACAGATGGATACATCATCAGACAACCTAGCCACCCAAAACTCTTCACCCACCTGAAAATAGCAAGCCATACCAACCCTGTTCCTCTCCGGATCCCTGGAACCATCTAACCATCTGTATATACCTGAGCACCAACTTTCCTGTCCACATACTGCACCGCCAATCTCTAAATCACCCCTCGATCACCACCCTTCTTGATCACCACCTTGGCCAGATCCAAACAGACAATTGGATCATGCTGCATCCAAATCGGTCCTACAACCTTATCCACATTTTACACCATACACAAACCCTCCACCCCCAATCGTTTCACCAGCCTGTCTGCATGGAATCCAAAAGTCCCCCCTTTCCTCTCCCAACTCCCACTCTTATAAGCATGCATCCAATTAACCTCCAGACACTTCTTCACAGGATGCCACACACTGAGGGATTTACAACGCAGCCAATACCTAGCACTCAGCTCCTCCCTTCTCAAATCCATTGGCAACATCCCTGCCAACACTTGCACGGCCTCTGTGGGGGATGACCGAACAGTCCCAGTCACAATTCTCATTGCCCTTGCCTGGACACCATCCAACACATTAAGGTGAGTCTTACTATAACTGCACTGCAGCTGAACTCCAAACTCCAGCACACTCCTGACCAACCCCACATACAACATCCTCATACTCCTCTGCCCTCCACCCCACTCCTGACCCTTCAACCAATTAAGATACTGTTTACACTTTGCCACCGTCTTTTCCACTTGCAACTTCCATGACAGGCGCTGATCCAAGAGCACACCAAGATACCGGAATTCCGTCCCCCAAACCAACTCTTCCCCGCTGTACTTGAGATCCAAACTGACACCACTATGTCGTCTGTTGAACAACATACACACCGTTTTAGAGGAGGACACCTTAAAGCCCCAATCCTGACACCACCTTTCCATTACCTCCAAAGCCTCCTGCAACTTTCCTTGAATCACTCCTCCCACCTTACCTCTAACCCATATCACTCCATCATCTGCATAGAATCCCACCCCGACAACCACACTCCCAAACTCTCTCAATAAGGCCATCCAGCGCTACAAGAAACAAAATAGAGCTGGGGTGTCCCATTTTCAATCAAAAACTCTCGGGAAAACACCTCCCTAACACGCACCCAAAACACCCTATTCATCAGAAAATCCTTAATCCAGGAAAACATCTTCCCCTCAACTCCTTTCTTTCGCAACACAAATAGCAACCCATCCCTCCACACCATATCATACGCCTTCTCCATATCAACTAAGACTGCCCCCACCATTTCCTGACAGGACAATGCCTCCTCCACATCTGTTGCCACATCTGTTGCCAATGCCACAAATGCATCTGATACACACTCAGTCGCTGCTCCGACTCTAAACATTGCACCAGACGGCCACACACCATTTTTTCCATCACCTTGCACAACACAGATGTCAGAGCAATGGGTCGATAGGACCCGCACAAACCATCCGGCTTCCCCAATTTCAGAATCGGCAGGATGACAGCCCTCTTCCACCCATAAGCAGTGTACCATGATTCCACACATCATTAGACAGCCGCAACACCTCCAGCAAGCAAACATCCTCCCCCCAGACTTAAATCCCGTCAGCCCCTTAACACAGCCCGCAACTCACTCAAAGTGAAGGACATACCCATACTGGATGTCCATTCAGCGCACCATGATTAACAGCCATGAACGCTGCCATTTTCCGTCTGGACACCAGAGAATAATTTTCCATGCTGTGCACACCCGCAAAATACTTTCCCAATGCCTCTGCTTTACCACCATCATCCACCATGTCACACCCCGCAACTGTAATCACTGAGATCCGAGTTACGCCTCTCGCCTGTCCTGACATACGCCGAAACCTTGCCCACACCTTTGACAAACCTGTATCACCAGAGAGAGTACCACAGAAATTCCTCCAATACACCCGCTTATGACATCGAATCATGCTCTACACCAGTGCCCTAGCTTTTTATATGCGACAATGTCCGCCATCGCTTTAGTACGCATGGCCTTCTGCCGCTTCCTTTTTCTATCCTGAACAGCCGCTGCACATTCTGACGACCACCACGGGACCTGAGGTTTCCGGAAGAGCTTACCTCGAGCTGGGGCCGATTCTGCCACAACACTCCGAAAGATATCTTGCACAGCCAAATCCATTGCATCCACAGTGAGTGGCACCTCCACCCCCTGAGCATCACCCAACCCATCTTATCCATCAATCTGCTACACCCCTCTCCAAACTTCACCCAATCCATTTTACGGGAGTTACACCCCCTCGGGGCAGGACTTGCCGACTTCACCACCCTGTCACCTATTTCTACGGATATAGACCGATGATCACTCCCCATCTCCCCACCCGTCCTCAGTTTCCAAATACACTTAGAAACCATAGATGCTGATACCCATGTCAAATCCAAACAAGATCCCATACCCGTATGAACATCAGTCCTAGTATTCCCCGACAACTTCAATAAAACAAGTCCACACTCATTAGCCAGCACCTCCAAATTAGCCCCATTAACATCTGTCACAGCAGTATTCCACAGCGTATTATGACAGTCAAAATCCCCACAAAGAATATATCTGTCACGCTGCCCCAAGGCCTGCTGCAAAGCCACCACATCAGGAGGTCTACACATCAGAACCCGTAACTAACCTCACTCCAATCAACTCCAACTCCCCTCCAAAGTCAAGGACAGAACATTGAATACCAATCTTCACCAAAATGCATACCCCTCCCCCACGACCCGCCACTCTATCTTTCCTAAACAACACATATCCCGGAAAACGAAAATTAATACGCTCTCTTAACCATGTCTCCTGAACACATACGACATCAACATCACCCACTTTCACCAACTCCTGCCCATTCGCCAACAAACTCCTTGCATTCCATTGACAAAACCTCAGACCCCTGAACCCTCACGGGCAACATCACCACCACTCATCATCTTATGTACATCCTTATCTGTGAGATTTCCAATCCTTAAATACATCTTTGCTGCCTTCACCACCGCCTGTAACCTGTCTGATTTCGACTGACAACCAGCTGTCATATTAATTGTTGCGATAGTAAAACACAGCAAATCCGCCATTCTGATAGTAACACTCCCTCCAATTTCCCCCTCAACCCCCAAAGACTGAACCTCCCCCACCTCCACCTGCTTCACCGCTGCAGCAGGACTACCCACCACCACCACCTGCTCTTCCTGTACCTTCTGAACTGCTGCTGCATAACTGATGTTTTGACTCAATTTAGTGCTCACAACTTTACAGCCCTCCACCTGTGCAACACACCCTCTAAAAGAAGCAACATGATCCCCACCACAATTGCAACACTTGTTGCAATTGTGGTGTGCAATCTAACACACACTCCTTAATATCATGGGGACCACCACACTTCCCACACCTCCTCCGCACCTCCAAAACCCCCACCTCCTGCAAGGAACTCACCATATCCCTATCAGGCACACAAAGAGGTACCCCATAAATCACTCCCTTACATACCGCACCACCCTGTTCTGACACAGAAACAGGATGTTTCCCAAGACATCCCAAATCCAACGCCTTGTTCCTGGTCACCTCACCCACACCCTTAACCAACAAACACCCCCCACTAATTACCTGAAGAGACTGCACAGCACCAATTATTTTTCTGACCCACTCAGATACCACAAAAGGGCGAACACCACTAAGATCTTGATCGGGCTTTGCCGAATTTATGTCCACCTGACAACCTGACTCTGCCTCCATGGATTCAACCACAGCCTCACTCCTACTCACATACTGCTGTCCACCACCAGAACCCCCACTGCCCTCCACCCTCCGAACCACAGGGGACCTACTACGAAGCAGTGCCCCACTGTCTTCCCCAGGAGACCCCCTCTTCCTCCTCCCAACATCAACACTCCTCCCAGCATCAACACCAGCACCCGCCAAACCCTCACCCAAAGACTGGTGACCACCACCTGTACCCAACTTCCCTTTCCCACCATCTCTCTTGCCATTCTTCTTCCCACCTTTCCCCCCTGTGTTCCTAAGGGCCCCTTGTCAGATGCACCACTACCAACCCCTGTAGACACATGGGTCCCCTTATCGCCCAATGTATCACTCTTCCCAGGCACAGGATGTACGCCATCTTGCACCCCCACACCACCGCCCGCAGCTGCTGTCTCCAGAGTATTCCCCTGCCTACTCATACCGGCGGGCAGGGACACCCACCACGCACATACCAACCACCAACTAGAGTATCACTTTCACCCTCCCCAACACCGAACACACACAGCCCCTCTAGCAACAAAGCATGCCAATTTTGCAAACATGCACCTAACCCTTCTTCCTCAAAGTGCTTCCTCCTCCTCCCGTGCCCAATTGTCCTCCCTCCTCTGTAAACTCGGGCCTCCTCGCATCCCGCGTTCCCAGATCTAGTGAAATCAGGCTCGCAGAGTGACTAGCCTCTCAGGTGAAGTGGCCAAGACACTTAGTAACAACCTTGTTGCCTTTATCATATTGTCCTGTTCGTGTAACCAATCCTGAGTGAAAATACTTGTTATGTCAGGTCACTTTATATGCTTATCCCCACCCACTCGAGTCGACTCCTTGATCCATGGACTGAAATGCATCTGGGGCTCCATGTAAGCCAAAAGGAAGAATGGTAAACTGTCACTGACAAAGACCATGGGGACTGGCAAAGGTATTTTTTTCTTTATCTTGTTCATGTAAGGGTATTTGCAGGTACCCCTTAGTCAGGGGAACCCTCCCCTCTGTTGCCTTCTGTGGTGCTTGGCCTTGGGCTCTCCTTTCCTCCCTCACGCTCCCATCCTGCCTCCTCGCATCCCATATGCTGCTCTCTATCACTCCCATTTACCCAAACTGCTACATTATCTCCTATCCTATCCCTCTCGCCAAGACTGGTAGGAAAAGGTTAAAGAGGGATATCCTGGTCTCCAACCCTGGCCTCCCTATCACTGATACCCACATCAGTGCTTCCTCCAGACAGACCCTAACCAACATCCTCTTTGTCATTCCTTCTTCAGACCTATGGACCCCTCATGTGGTCTCGGCTCTCTCTCTCCTAGCTCTTGGTCTCCCATTAATGGTGGCACTCGGTGGGAGGTCCTCTTGGCCTCCTTCCACTCTTCCAAGACTATCATTATTGTCTATGTGAATGGCACCGTCTTGGTCCAAGGCCCTCAGCCCAGTCTCCTCCTTTTTCACAGGTGTCTCTGTGTCTACTTCCTTCCGTCTCCCGCTACTCCTACTAGCACCTCTCTGGCTCCTCTGCCACTTCCTTTTTCTGCCACTCTCGGGCACCTTCCTCCACCTTTCTGGATACTTTGCCACCTTCTACTACCACCTCTGCCCACTCTCTGGCCTCTCTACCACTTCCACTGAGTGTACCTCAAGCCTGTACCCCACCCCGGAAGTCTTTCAAATGTGGATACATGCTCCACATAGCTACTCTCAACTCTTGCTCTGGTGTCAAACACTCCTCTGACATCTGCCACCTCCTCAAAGACCTTGACCTGGATGTCCTCACTCTCACCGAGACATGGTTCATGGCCAGCTCTGTCACAAGTTTTAACACTCTTGTCCCTGAGGGCTACACGATCCTCTCCGAGCCCATAACCAACCGGCCCGGAGGTGGAGTGGCTCAGATCTTCCATGAGTGGGCCCCCGCTTCTTCATTCTTACACAGGCCTATTCCTCCTTTGAATACCTGGTCTGCAGGCTCTCTATCTCTCCTTGCCTCTCCCTGACTGTGGCCACCACCTGGCCAGGTCACCCTCTTCCCCTCAGAATGGGCTGACTTCTCCTCTTCTCTCCTTGCCTCTACCTCTCAACTTCTTCTCCTCCGAGACCTCAACGTCCATCTGGATGCTTGTAACCTCTCCTCTAGGCTCTTCCGCAACTTCTGCAACTCTCTCTCGCTTTCCATTCTACCCTCTGGTCTGACACAATGGGCTGGACACACTGTAAAGACTGGAGGGGGAGTTATCTGTACTCCTGCCTGCTATATGGCAGAGTAGAAGCACAGAGCACCCCAGCCAAGGTTCTCTATTGTGGTAGCACTGGACGAGCAATCAAGGATGAGCTCTCCGGAGGTGATGCCGACTGGTTCTTAAGTACAGTATAGTCCCCAAGCCCCCACAAAGGAATGTCCACACACTATGTTATGTGATAACACCGTTCTTTATATAAATAAGGTTCAGAATATATACACAATCAATAACACACTAGTTGTGCTTTGGCAACACTAATATGATAAATATGTACAATGTCTATGTGGTACCACAGTTAACTCTTGACTCCTTTAAAATGCACTAATTGCTAACAGTCTCAATGGCATAAAAATCAAATAGCAAAGTGAATCAACAATAGACAGAGGAAGGAAAACAAGTTGGGTTAAATAAATGGCAGAATACTTTGTCCCTACCCCAGACATAGTTTTGTGTGATGATCCCGCCACCTGGGCAACCTGTAAATAAAGGTTATCAACAAGCCCAGTCCATATATGTTTAGGATAGTCTTGTTTCCTGCTATTGTTTCCTGCTAAAAATGTTCTACTACCCAAATGTATCTGGTTTAGAAGAGTTTCTTCGACAGTTCATTGACGAAGCCATGTTGGTCAATTCCCTTTATAACAGGAGCCACAGCGTGTCGAGATTCCAAGAAGAAAAGTTGAACACTGTCATTGGGACAGCAGCTTCAACCTTTGCGGTGCTTGTCGACGATCGTTCGTGGACGTCCTGCAAAGATGAGGCATGTGGTGCACCTCGATGATGAGAGTTTGTTTCTGCAAAGAGTACTTGATGAAGAACGTAGGCCCAGCAAGGGCGTTGGGTTGTCAGTGTTTGGCGTCAGCGATCGGGACTCGACCACGGCTAGATTTTGGATCTTCATCAGCATCTTTGTGGACTTTGGGTGGCGGGAAACCCACCGCTAGATTCTCCTCGGTTCGCCGACAACCTCGACTTCCTCCCGCAGGACAAAGAGGTCGACGGTGATGGCAAAGGAGTCCTTGATTTCAAAGTGTCTTATGCAAAGGTGGAGCATTGCGGATCTGGTCGTCGGCAGAATGACGTCAAGATGTCCCCGCTTCTGGGCAACACGACTCAACGGGCTTCTAGCGGTCACGTGGTCCTCCGGACCCTGGTCGTTGATGATGGAGTTTGTTGTCCGGGTGCTTCACTTCAGGTTCTTGGCACACCCTGTCTCCGGTCGGCAGCCTTTAGAGGATTGACTTCCAGGACGCTTTGAAGAAGATTAGCTTTTGCACGATGGTCCCTCATAGCTCGGGAAGAGGTCTCCTAGCCAGTTCCTCTCTTGGATCAGTTCTTGGAGACACTACAGCTTTCAGATTGGCGAAGGAAAGTAGCAGTAATTCTTCTCTTCTAGCTGGGCTTCAAGGTTAAGCATCAAGTTTCGACTACAGCTTCTGAACGATTCTAGTCAGTGAGAGGTCCCCAGATATACTGTCTCTCATTCACACTGCTGGGCCAAGCTCAGCACACAATAATTCAGAAGGGCATTCAGCAGGCAGGCAGCCAATCAGGCTCACGGTGCATTCAGACCATTCTTCTCCTTCCACACACTCACAAGGAATGTGGATTGGGGCAAGCACCCAACCTTTCAGCACACCACACTGTATTTATACCAGTTTCAGGCAGGGCTGTCTCAGTCATTGTGTCACACACCAGAAACCAGACACCCATAACATGAACTGTGTATTGGTCACACACTCGATTCACCCAGGTCCCACCGCAAACGTGTACAAACCATACACTCATTGGGAAGGCTCCAGCCAGTCTGGTCTGAACTTCCCCACAATACCATATATGGAACTTCCACCCAACAGCCAGTCAGGGGAAGGTACAGAGCCAGGGCTTCCCAGGACTTTGATAAAACAAGGTAAGAGGCAATAGAAAGCAAGAGGCCACAGGGACCATCTTGTCTCCTATCAGGAATTAACTAATTCCAATGGCAGGGCCTGGGTATCTCAAAATGGAGGATACTCAGAGCACCTGTTAAATTCAGCATGGAGCTGCCACCAGCCCATACCCTGCTCAGGTGCCCAAAAACATACACTAATGGTACAGGGTTATGCACCCACCTGTGGGTGCCATAAGGGTATCCCAAGGATCTCTGTTCACCACAACCAAAAAGACGAAGAGCTGCACTGCCAGGAGTCCCACATGGACTCCTGTGCAGAATACACCACAGAACATGCATGATAAAAAAGTATAGGACAAGGAAATGGAGGCCCTGTCCCTCCAATGCATTTCCAGCATCACACACACCTTGGATGTTCTCATCTCCTCAGACATCCCCCTCTCTAACCCTCTCACTACTCCTTTCTCTTGGACTGACCACCTTCTGCTTTCCTCTCACCTGAAACTCTGTCACTCAGGCAAAGACCACCCCAGCACTGCCACCTAGTTTCTCAGTCATTCGGCCCATGAAGCATGTGTCAGTGGGTACATTTGCCTCTGCTCCTCCTACTCCTGTGGCTGACTCGCACTCAACACCCTGGACATCCTTGACCCTGTCATGCGAATCCATTTGAAACATTTCTCCAAGTGCAACTCTTGCTATGACTCCGACCTCCCACCCTGAAACGCAGGTGCAAGGTGGCAGAGAGGAAGTAGAGGGCTTCGGGCGCATCCTCTGACAAACTGGCCTGCCGCCTGCTTCAAAGACAACACAGACTCTCTGTCCTGTCCAAGAAGAGAGTCCACATCTAAGCCTGCAGCTCTGCGGCCTCTAACAACACGGCCGGACTCTCTCAAATCTGCAAGGAGCTAGCCAATCCTTCTGCAGTCTCCACCTCTCCTGTTCCCTTCCAGGCCCTCTGTATGGATCTGGCTTCTCACGTTGCCACTAAAACTCAGGACATTCTGTCCTAACTTTCCTCTTCTCCATCTACCTCTTCCGGACCCCCTCTGGCTGCCTCTCCCTCTCCTTCTGCTTTCTCCTCTTTCTCTCACAACACCTGATGATGTTTCTTGACAAGTCTGATCTATGAAAGTGTCATCCAAACAGGTGCACCCCTGCTCCTCCACAGCCATCAAGGACCACATTGACACCCTCGCTCAGCCTTGGCCGATTTCTCAAATCACTCTTTCGCCACTGAATCTTTCCCCTATATCCTCAAGCACTTCCTTGTGTACCCCCTCCTTAAAAAGCCTTCTGCCGATCCTACCTGCCCAGCAAAACTATTACCCGATCTCTATTACTCCTTTCCTGGGCAAACTCCTGGAAGATCTGACCATCTACCAGCTTACTCTCCACACTGAATCTGTTGGTTGTCTCCATGACCATCATTCTGGCTTCATAGTAGCCAGAGGCACGGAAACTTATCTCCTGAACACCCGTGAAGATCTGCTCTCTAATCTTGACTCCAGCCTTCCGTCCGTCCTCATCCTCCTTGACATTTCCTATGCTTTTGGCATGGTCAATCATGCCATCCTGATCAATCAACTCTGTGAGAACCTGGGCATCACGGATCAGGGCCTGGAGTGGTTGACCTCCTTCTTCCTGGACCGACCCTCCCAGGTCCAAATTGGGTCCTTTCTCTCCACCACCTCTCTCTCCACATGTGGTGTTCCCCAGTGCTCTAATGTCTCACCGTGGCTTTTCAATGTCTAATTGGCCCCTTTGGCCTATCTAATCTCTACCTTCTCCTCTAACTTTCAGTGTTATGCAGATGACACCCAGCTCTCCTTTAGGCCTCCCTCAGCCTCCTCTCCTCTCTTGCTCATTCCTGACTGTCTATCCACAATTCAAGACTGGTGTGCCTCCAACGATCTCTGCCTGAATGCCAGTAATACAGAGATCCTTCTCATTGGGGCTCCTGCTTTCCCTCTCACTCTGGCCGCCCTCCTTAGGCCCTCTTCCTTCGACTTCCTGTGAGGCAAAAAACCTTGGTGTCAACTTCAATTCCACTCTCTCCCCTCTGCATCGTCCACAAGGCTTTTGGGGGCCGGGGCACCCACTACATCCAACTCTCTCTCTTCCAAAATATATTCCTTCTCGAGACCTTTGCTCAGCTTTCTCCAACTCTCTGAGGGTCAGATGCTTCTCCCGGCAGAGAGTGGGGGGTAGATCTCTCTCCTCTGCAGGTGCCTCCCTCTGGAATGGCCTACCTGCCCTCTCATACTTGAGCTGGACCACCTGAAGTTCTGGAAGCAGCTAAAGACCTACCTCTTCTCCTCTGCTTTCTCTCTCTCCCTCCCCTGCTAACCTACCCGTCTGCTGCACCGACTGGCTGCTTGGCTACCCACAGCGTCTCATTGGTTACCAGGCACCTCCATGATCAGTCTCCCCTGCACTGCCTCCGGGCCTAACGTGCACTAGGGGCTGTATCTGTAACCTTCACAGTCTCCTGCTTCCTTGCATTTACCCAGAGCCGCGCTGCCCTGGCTGCACTTACTCTGAGCAATGCTGCCCTGATAGCACTTCTCCCTTCCCTCTCCCTGGCACTTTCCCCTCTGCCTTCTCCCTGCACTTTGCATTATTGCACTTGCACAATCTGAATATCACAAGGCTTAGTAAGATCGTTTGTCTTGTCCTCCCTCCCTTGTCTTGTCGCACCTAGAAACACTTGTGTACGGGCGCGTTATGAATGTCATATCATATCAGATCTATAGTCCTCAGAAAGCGAACTGAGCCCGGTTTCTCTATCAGTTCATCTATTCTGCGCAGAATTGCATTAAGTTGCCAGAAGTCCATACAGAACCTTGTGGGTCCATCCGGTTTTGGCGTTGGGACAATCCGAGGAACCATGGCCTTTTAGAGGGCTCTGTGATGTTCAATTTTATCATCTATCCTATTTCTCTCTTTACTTCTTTTCTTTTTGCCTCTGGTATGTGATACGGTCTCAGTCGAATTATCTATCTGGGTGTCGTTTTAATGGAATGTTCGGCCAAACAGTTTTTTCTGGTAGGTTAGAGAAAACATGTGTGAAGGTTTAAGGTTTGTTAACAGTTCTTCTTGCTTCTCGCTCGTTAGCACCTTTCCCCATTGCACGTTCTGTATACTTGCTTCTTTGACTCGATGGAACTGCTCAGTGGAGGCATCTTCCACGGTGCTGATCATGGCTATAGAGGCGGATGATGGCTTCTTCGACTACTTCAGCAAGTTGACATGGTCATTTTTCTCCTTCTACAGTCTGTCGGGTTGGCTTATCAAATAGTTAACCAGCCTGAGAGCATTCTGCACCTGGTAAGGACCCCTCCATCTTGTCAACATTTTGTTCTTAGTGGTCGGTATTAGGGCTAAGACTTTGTCATCCACCCGGAATGTCCTCATGCAGCTTGTTTTGTTGTACTGTTCCTCCTGTTTTTGTTGGGCCTGTCCCAGGTTGGCTATCGCTAGGTCTCTTAGGTGTCCTAAGTGTGCCCTCAGGTCATCTACATATTCAGATAGTGATTTCTCCTCTTGACCTTCCCAGTCTTCTTTTACCATGTCCAATATTGTCCTTGGGTGTCTCCCGAAAAGAAGCTTGAATGGGGAGAACAACGTAGTAATACCATTAACACCCATGGTAAGGCTCTGTCCCAATTCTTCACTGTATGCTCTGTTACCCTTTTTAGCATTTGTTTGAGTGTCTTGTTTATTTATTTATTCATTTATTGGTCACTTGTTAGGCACTCATACGATTAGCAAAACTTTTTCAAAGCGCCCACAGGGCAAACAGGGTGGGGACAGGGAAAGGTAGACAATGAATTACAGCAAGTATAAATATTTGAACTAATAGTACAAACAAATAATGAGAGTAAAAGGAAGGGGAGACAAACCTACTATGCTTTGTGAGTGTTCAGAACGTGCAAGTGCAGACCTGTTATACCTTTCAACTAGCCCGTCGGCTTGCATGAGCTAAACGGAAGTACATAGTTGTTTTATGTTCATTTGCTGGCATGTTTTCTTCATCACTGTAGATATAAAGTTGCTACCTTGGTCAGTGATTATCTCCTGGGGTAGTCATACTCTTGCAAAATAAGGTATGAGGAGGTCACATACTTAGCGGAGGTACCTCTCATGGGAAATGCTTCTGGATACCTAGTTGCATAATACCGGCAGATATTGATATCCATAGCTGATGCGGTACATGGGTCCTACTATATCAACTCCAATATGTTGAAAAGGCTCCTTTATGAGAGGCATCTGTTGTAGAGATGCTTTTTGTGGAATACATGAATCGTTTGTTGACATATAGGACAATCTTGACAGTATTTCGTGACTTCCTTGTAAATACCAGGCCAATAGAAATGTTTCAAAACCCTTTGTTAGGACTTCTCGGCTAATAAATGTCATCCGGTAGGGAGGTACTGGGCCAGTTTTATCATGATTTCTCAATAAATTTTTGGAACCAACAACTGTTCCTTTTTTTTCCATTCAGCGTCCATAACTACCCAGTAATATAACCTGTTCCTTCTCTTGAACCAAAGGCCCCCAACTATGTTGGATCCCTCAAGGGCATCTGCTTGTTCTCTTGCTCTCTGTAGGTTTGCACCAGTTTGGCTCTGTGCCTGAAAAGAAGATCTCTGACCGCCAACGTTTCAGTCCGTTAAACATATTATGGGTGTATGCTTTTTCCACTTCCTCTTTTCTGTCCTGATTTTATGGCAGGTTTTACCTTTTTGTTTCGCAGGGCACTGTATGTCTTTCTGTGAAAATGGTTCCTTACTTAACCCAGGGGTCAAGTTCTAAAAATTAAAGTGGGGAGACGTGTCAACAAACGAATGGTATGTGACATAGCCAGAAATTATCATATCAAGGTAAAATATACACATTTCATTAAATTGGTTTTGCATAACCACCCAAATTGCACAGGAGGAATGGCATTTGCCTTTCAAAAAATCAACACACACACAAAACCAAGAGAGGATATTTTCTTCTAATAGTGTTTTTGAAAACGTTAAAAGGTGTGCATGTTTTAAACTCCAAGAACCAATACAAATGTTTTCCATGTGACTTGCAGTACCATAATGGGACATTTCACCTTTAGTTGTTAGTTATTCTTCATCAGGTTACATAGTGCCGTGGTGAAGTGTCCGGCCTACAAACCCAACTACTGCGGTTTGATCCCCAAGTTTGTCTTAAATTCAAAGAGTACATTCAATGTTTCTCATTTTAGCTGTGGGGACGGAGTCCACCCTCTGAATAATGTGGGGGGACTCTGTCCCCTCGACTTGAGCCCTGATTAACCATTTGTTTTCTGTAAGGTACTCCAGAAAGGCCAGCAGATCTGATCCAATAAGAATGGAGGGAGGCAATGATGGCATTATGGCATCCCAGATATCTAGGTTTCTGTTCTTCGTATCCAGGTTAATTACCATACACAAATAACTCTTTTATCTCAATGTACACATTTCATTGATATAGAACAATCTGTACATTTCCCAATGCAACTTACTTCTGGGTTTATGGCGGTCTGCTAGCTTCCGCTATCCAACATGGCATGGGTGGGTCTCCCATCAACAGTCACCACTACTTTATGAGGGTACCGGCTCATTCTGGATTCTTGTGTTTGTAGAGTGCTGATTTCCATGGGCTCAGATTTGCTTCTTCATGGGCAATACCTTGCTATATGCCCCCAATGCCCGTATTCAAAACATTGCAGTTGCCTTGGGATCATGGGTAACAGAGCGTGTTTGTTGTGTGATTTATGTTTCCAGGGTTGCCCATTGGGTAACATTCGGCTTCTGAGTTAAGGACTCAATGTTGTTCCCAGTTCCGGTGTTTCATGTGAACTCGGCCTTTTGATAGGCTGTTACTATGTTGATAGCTTCAGATAGGAATGGCTGGTGGTGTTGACGTATCCACCTTTGAATTGGGGTTAGAAGAGCATCCACAAATTGTTCGAGTTGGATGTTCTCTGTACTCTGGGCTATTGTTGACGTATTTTGTATTTTGTATTTTATTGAATTTATATAGCCCTTTAAACCAAAGTGCTTTACATGAGAACAAGCAAAAATACAACAAGCATAAAATGACAAATGAATCACAACTCAAAAACAGTATAAGGAACAATTTACAATATTGCTGAGGTGAGGAGGGAGTAGGGAGGGGCACAGGTGTGCGAAGGAATGGTAGGTATTAGTGGAGGTAAGAGCGGAAGTAAGAGGGAAGGCAAGAAGGTGTGAGGAAGAATAGAGGAAAGAGTAAGACTAGATGTGGACAGGGGGTGGGGAAGAAGAAGGTAGAGAGGATGGAGAGGGGAAGGAAGAGCAGGAGTAAGAGGTGAGGAATGAGGGGGTGGGAGAAGAAGGAGAGGAAGCGAAGGGTGTAAGGGAGGGGGGTGAAAAAGATGAGATTTTAGAGAAGAGCGAAAGGAAGGGTAGGAGGGAGAAGAGCAGATGTGGAGGGGGAGGCGGTTCGAGTGGAAGGGAGCGAGGAGTTGGAAAGAGTGGAAGCGGGAGGGGGCGCAGAGTGGTGGAGAGGGAGAGAGTAGGAAAAGATTAGCAGAGCGGAGAGAACGAGAAGGGGTATAGAAAGTAAGAAGGGAGGAGAGGTATGGGGGGCAAGACCATAGAGGGATTTGAAAAAAAGACAGAGGAACTTGAATTTGAGCTGGGAGTGAAAAGAGAGCCAACCTAGAGAGGCGAGAGAAGAGGAGATGGAATCAAGGGGTGAGAGAAGGCAGAGTGAGCGGATGTCAGAGTGACGTAGTAGTTCGCAGCCAATTTTCGGTCAGGTCAACTGCAGTGGTGTCTCACCCGACTTGATATGATATGATAGGATATTTATAACGCGCTTAATACCCAGAGGTTTCTAAGCGCGGACTCGAGGATCGAACCTCTGTTGCTCCGTGTCGTCTTGCTTCCAAGGCAAGCATGTTGCCGCTGAGCTATCCTCCCGAGACTTCAGTTTGGAATCTCTACATTTTATGCTGTATGCTTCATCGTCCAGCCCCAATCGCTCTATAATTGACTTCTGAATCTCCTCCATATGGAGTTTCTCCCATTGGATTTGTGGCTTGAAAAGCCCCCTGCATGGCTCCTGTGACAAGGGGGAGCAATGTAATGTCCCATCATTCGGTCAGTCACTGGGCATTCCAAGCAACATGTTCAAAAATGTTAAAGAAGAAAACTGGGTCTTCTCCAGTTTGATACTTTTGTAAAATGGATGGAGAAACAACTGGATGTAACTGGGCAGTGGCCATGGCATCACTCAGTTGTCTCACTGCTTCTTGGTTTTTCTCTTATGTATCGCCTTGTCATTCACCCTGTATCTGGATCACCTGCTGAAAGGCTTGACTGACAACCTGCGCCTGAAGGCTTTGTACTTGCAGCATCTGCTGCCACTGTTGTTGTCCTTCGGCCAAGGTTTTCATGAGAGCCTCCATGGTGTTCTCACCATCCCACCCCTGCCACCACTTGTGGGGTTCAGAGATGCAGACATCAGTGTTGCTCTAGGTGAAGGCTTTATTAAAAAAATACTTCTGAATAACAAAAGAAATCAGCAAGTCCAGGGGTCTCCTTGTATCATCAGGTATCCTCCTTCGGCGGGACTGCTTCTAAGTAACCGGCATATGGGTGTGCCCTTCTCTGGATACAGTACTTTGTAGCTCTTTTATTACACCCAGCAATATTCTCTCAGCATCCAGCTCCTAGGGAGAGGAGTATCGGAGAGACACTTAGTAACAGCCTGGTTGCCTTTTAACCTGTTGTCCTGTTCTTGCAACCAATTCTGAGTGAGAATACTCGTAATGTCAGGTGACTTTATGTGCTTAGCCCTGCCCCCCTCGAGTCGGCTCCTCGATCCATGGCCGTCATGATGCATTCATTCCTCTAGTGTCTCAGGACTTCCGATGCTCCCTTGGATATTTGTTCCTGGGCCCTTGTATAGCTACCTGACTTGTTTCTCCATGTTGCTCGGTTAGGTAACTTGTTTTCCCATAATTGTGATACTGCAGCTTTCCTAACGCTATGCACGCAGCCAAAAGCATCCCGCTCTGCCAGTTGTTGGTGTTCGATCTTGCACTCACAGCAACTCTCCCTCCTTTGGGAACTCGTCCTGGCCCTGCAGTGCACGGATGAAAAATCACTCCTGGAGTCGCTCTCCGTCCTGGAACGTTTCTTCGGCACCGCTTCTCTGCCGCTGTGATGCCCTTCCCTCAGGTTGTCGCTGTGACACCTCCTCACAGCCTGGCAAAACAAAATACCCAGATACTAATGTACAGGGATAATGGAGAGATATATTTCTCAATTTCATCAATTATTTTATTTAATGCAAACTAGCAGTTATAGCAATTTTATTAAAGAAGATATGTATTTATATATATTCACTGAAAAAACTTTAGTTAAAGTTTATTTAAGTTGACCAGATTTATCACAACAAAACTCTTGAAATTCAGCACATTTTAGAAGTCATGACCGGCTTAACTCAGCGGACTCCCATTGATTTCCCCCATAATGCTATTTCCTTCCCCTATAATGCCATGTTGTATGTTATTGTGAACCCCTTCTGTTATAATATGTATGTGCTCTTGCAATGAGAACATGATGAGTTAAGCCAATAATGGCTTCCCAAATGCACTGAATTGCAAGGGTTTTGTTGCGATAAATCTGGTCAGCTTAACTAAACTGTAACTAAGGTTTATTCAGTGAATTTCAAGGGTTTTGTTACACCGTCGTTTTTTTCCTTGCCACTGCACATGGCCTTTGGTCATGTCCAATGTGCATGTCTTTCAGGCCCACTAGCCGGTAGGGTTTGCCATGGCTAGTGAGCACAGCAGTTGGCCGTGCCCATTCAATATTTTAAAACACTACCATGCAATGCTCCACATGATTTTGAAGTGGGAGTATTTAACAGCCTCTTCTTAAAGTTGGGAGTGAAATTATCCTTTTGGGAGTAAAAATGTAAGTCTAATTCGCAATGGAAGTTTTTATTGGATTTTAGCACACAACGAAACACAATTACATGAGATGATCTCAAAGCCATATACGTGCTTGATTGAAACCTCCCTCTTCTCCGCCGTCACAATCGGCTACTCCAGGAGTATTAATACTTAATTTTGCAAGCAAGAGTACTAACCAATATCTAATCATTTCGGTCTCTGTGGGCACCATAGGGCTCTGAAGTCCCGTTTCAAAACGTCCAAAACGTCCTTCCAGTATCTGGAGAATCTCGCTGTCTCGCCTTGGAAGGCGTAAGTGACCCGCTCTAGTGCTACAAATTCCCAGATTGTCTACAGCCAGTTGTTGTATATATGTACATAGATTAGAAAGTGTATATAGTTAAGGTGTAATCTAGTTATGCTGAGTTCATGAATTGCAGAGTGCAGGTGTTCCATAATAGAGCTTTACACATGTCATCTGCTGGAAGAGAGAGAATGTTTGTTTTTAGATGAGGAGGCCATTGAGCTCTGGATGAGAGGTCTGGGGCTGCTGCCACACCTTAAGTAATAAAGAAGATTGAGCTGTTAATCTCACCTGTGTGTTGTGCCTGTCTTATAATACTGGCAACGAGGATCCAAAGCACAGCAGTCCCAGCCGACTCCAACAGCGTGGAGTCCTTGTTGAACCGGAGCGGTGAAACACTGTGGTTACAACCTTCACAGAAACCGTCACGAGGGACGCAGAAGCACCAAGGGAGAGCTCCACGGAGGAGGTACAAGCGGCCTCGCTCGACCCAACAATCAGGTTAGTGGAAGCTGATGGGTCAGACAGAGAAGAGGAAAGGGTCAGCCCCTGGGGGAGACACAACTAGCCTCACACGGCCTGGCAGCTCAGACAACTGATCCCTGCAGGGACGTCCATGTGTGTGAAGAAAGGGGAGGACCCAGAGCAGTGCCCAATATCTTTCAATGCGAGCGAAATCTTGCGAGATGTCACGGTCGCCATTTTAAGGTCAGCCGGGCCGACGGACAAGACCCATACAAACTAATTGCACTGACATTTTAAGGTCAGGCGGTAATGTAAATACTAGCACAGCCATACAATGAACCATGAGAAGCCCATGATTAAGGACGCAAATAAGAAGCATTATATTCTCAGGTTCAAAGGAGTGAACATTTCTGCATTTTAAAACTATCGGAATGCTATAAGCGTTCTCCTACACATAAGCATGGACATAAAATAATGGTGTATCATTCTTAGGGCAAATCCGCCAGCGCTATGAACATTCCAGGTCCAGTCCTATTTTTGGCCCATATAGGGGAGCCTAACGTCAAATGGGGAGACTGGAAGCAGGGGTTCATGAGATCTTTGCATGGAGGGTATGGAAGCAATTTTGCCACTTTTAGGCAACATTTTATGCAGTACTCTTTGGGTGCACTACAATAACCTTGACCTCCTGGCAGTAGGGACTCAACCTTTGGCATAAGTCTGAAGTACACAGGTTGGTAGTGTGGCTGATAAGCCAGGCTTATCTCAAGAGGGGTCACTGTGAGCAGTCATTTTGTGACACAGATTTTCACAGTAGCAGTTATTCAAATAAACACTTACACTCAAGGTTTCTTGATAAAACAATTACTAATTTATTTCAGTCAGTTATATAAGCCTTCTTCAGAAGGGAGCAATATATGTAACACTTATAATACACTTCAAAACACACTCTGTTTCTCTACATCAGATGATACCCATTGGGGATGGCACACAGACACTTCCTACACCCTCAGGTGACTTAAATAGCTAGGACACTGTGGACATTGGTTTATCACTGGTACATTTAGAGCAATATTGAGTTTGGTGTAAAAGATAGAATAGAGGAATAAAACAAAGGTTAACAAATAATTCATAAACATGTAAGTACTTTTAGGAACCTTCCAAAGCAGAGTAAACTAACCCTTTCCTGGGGGAAAGGCCAAATTACAAAGTCAGAGGTAAAGAGGAGTCTCTCAGGGAGCCAGGACAGCCAATGTTAACTACAGAGTGTCAAGGGGAGCTGAAGATCTTCTTTGCAGGTAGGTAAAAGGTCTTGCACAATGTGTTTAGAAATGTTTGTTGAAAAATAGAACACTTGAAGGGCCACTAGCTGGGAGGCTTGTGAGGGGCGGCAAAACTTTAGCAACTCTGCAAGGTAACCAAGACAGGTCTCATAGATTGTTGCTGAAACAGAAACAGATAGAGGGGCGATTTTTGTGATACATCGACCTTCTAATGCAAGTAAAGTAGCATCCGAAATTGAATGTTGCATCAGGTCAGCCGGGCGGGATTTGGCCCAGTGCCGATGTGTCGCAACCTGGCCAAGGGTATGTGATTTTCTAGAAAGCACAGCTGGTAGGTTGGGTGCAGGGATCGAAGTTTGGTCAAAACTGCTAAAATTAGAACAGTCAAGATTTAACGAAGGTATGAGGGCCAAAGATGCGCGCCGAGATTTTAATGGTAAATAGCGCGAAGAATGAGCCCTATGAAATGCATTGAAGTTGTTATCTACGGCGTTATCTAAGTTGTTGACAATCACAGTATCATTTGGCATACCTTGTTTTAAGGAGTGCAGACGCGTGAACATGATGAAAACCGCGCAAGGGCTCACAAATAGGGAGTGAATCTGACTTGCAGATTAAGCAAGGTTAAACTAAGAATAAGTCGAGCCCACGCTGCTCGCTGTTCACAGTGAACAATAAACAGTCACTTCTGTCACTTCGGGGTGCGCGCGCGTGGTGCGCTACGCACACGGAATATGAAAGCAGAGGGAGGCGGGGCAGTAGGCGGGACAAATACAAGCCGTACAATCACAGGAGAGCTTGAGTTTTTCTTCTTCACGGGACCCCTTCGCTAGCTAATTCTGACCTCACCAAACAAGGGACAGGAGTAAACTGCTCTCACAGTTGCAGCAGATTTCTTGTATAGTGAGACTTAACCACCTTGAATACGCGTGGTCCTCTCAGCTCCCCACAGTCTCCAAACAGTTAGCACGGCGCCCTTTTCCCCACGCCGGGTTGACTGTTCTATATCAATGCAAAAACCCAGCAGGAGTGCTCAATCTCAGGGTAGGGAACGCCCGACAGCTTATGGAGCTGCCAGAGTCCGACTCTCCACCCCTAACCCTGAGAACTGAGGCAGTAATGGGAATTGGATTTGCAAATCGGGACCCCAGTTCGAGTTACTCACGATCACAGGTCACAGCCAAACAGCACAACAGCGTCTCCAGCCCTTACTGCCTCCAGGGCTTGACGCCGCAAGGGTGCTTGTGCCGTAGCTATGAGGGCCTTCAAAGTCACGTGATGCGTCACGTGACCGCAGTCGGGTCCGCCTCTTTCCAGGAAGAAAATACACTTCAGCAAGAGCAGCGCTCGCAGTGCTGAAACTGTTGAAATGAGGTAAAATACTCTGAAGCCAAGAACACGTTAAAGCAGCCAAGCGTTCTTTTCACCAAATGCACAACATTTGTCCCCCATGAAATATCCTCTATTAGTAATCCTCCAAATGATTCTTCCTTGTATGCTCAGCCGACACCCCGTGCGCGTCCTCAACCTAAATCTCCGAATTCGGAGTCAATCAATCTTCCTTCTATGCTAGAGATAACTCTCGCAGCATTAAACACCACTGTCCTGAGCTTATACAAACTTTTTGAACGTTTGGATGAAAAAATTTCTAAGCAGACACATCAGATTGACTTGATGCATGACTGGATTATGTTGTCTTCTAAGGTCCCTACTCCTCAAGCTTCTTCTTTTCCTCAAACGTCTTCTTTTCCCATTCTCCCCTCTATTCCTAACATTGTTCGTCCCATTGATACAGAGCCACAACATGTCACGCCAATGGCAGTCGATCATTCTTGGGAGAACATTTCAAATACCCAAGAAGCATCAATTGACCATCCCATGACGATGCCCACACCTTCCTTGGTCTGTGGCTCTGTTCCGGTTCTATCTCAAGCTTTAGCCTGCTCTCACGATTCTAGTGCACCTAGCTCAGAACCTGTTGTTGTGTCAGCTCTAAGCAAAATTACCAAAAATAAAAAAAAAAAAAAGTTGCCAGTCCGTCAATCCCTCATCAAGAAATCCAAAAACATGCTTGCCCCAAAATTACCTAAAAATTCCATTGCATCATTTTTCAAAAATGGTTCTGCAATCCCTTCATTGTCATTTGATAAGACTTCATCCAACTTACTATTGACAGACATCAATGCAGCTTTAACTGGTAAACCTGTGGTTCCTACTGTTCTCCATTATTCCCCTTTACATAATTTAGCTACTGCCCTAGAGGCATCAGTGACTCCTCCGAGATCCAGGACACCTAACACTATAACACCTGGTGCCCCACAAGCGACGGCTTCAGTGTCTACGGGTATTCATGACTTACTCTCCTTCTCCACTGAAAATCTAGCTTCTATTAAATCTGCTATTGATCAATTTCTTAGCCTGCAAAGTCAGTCTACCCTCCCTCCTGCTGCTCCCGTCCCTGTTAAGGCCTCTACCTCTTCAACCTCTCTAAACAATCCGTTTAGAAAGGATCTAACATGTACTGTGATACCTCCTTTGCAAGAAAATGTTCAAACCACGTTGTTGCCGCAAATCTCCACCATTCATTCTGATCTTATGATCTCTCAGCTGAAATCCTTAATGGACGATTTTTTGGAAAAACAAAGAGTTCCGGGCTTACCAACTTTGGTCAATTGTGGTACTTTCAAAACCTGTGATCAAAGTGCCCCCAATTCTCGAGGCAACATTGCATTTTCTCAAGCCCCTCAGCATCTTTCAACTACTCCACAGATCTGGCCCTCCTCTGCTCTGTCTAGGTCTAATAATCAATTTGATTCGGATTCTCTGCCTGTCTTGCCCAAACAAAATTTGAAATCTAACAAATTCTCTATCAAACCACCTCCCCAGTTTGTTAAATCTCGCCCCCCGTCAGGACACTCACTGATTATGAAATGCAGAGGTGGTAAACACCAACTCTATGATTTAAATAGACAGTGCGTCCTAAACATCTTAAATGATGTAGCCTCTCTTGAACATGTCTCTTCCATTGACATCGATTTGGTTGAATTCATTGGAGACACCGACTTTACCATTGTGCGCCTATGGATACCGTCGGCCAGTGTTGCAAAAACGTTATGGAATGCCAAACTTACCCTGTTTGACATGGGTTTCCTCATTACGCAGGATCCTGAGCGCACTCAACCCCTATTCACTCCGACAAACGCAGCTGTTGGCACTATTGGCCAAGCTATCGCTACCACACGGGTTTATCAATCCAACAAAATGACGTTCCATCAGTCATAAGCATCAGACGAATTTGCGCGGCAATCATTTCTCCTGGGTTGTTGGAATACTCGAGGGCACACCCATCTGCAACACTCAATCGGTGTCCTCAATAGCTCGTATGACATCCTAGCTTTTCAACCACCTGTATGGGACAATTATTCGATTGCCCTTCTTCCCGCCACAAAAGGCGAAAAAGGTTGTCCAATGTCTGGGCTCTTGGTAGCCGCCAGGCAGTCAGCACACCTATATATTCAGCCATGGTGTACCTATGACATTTTTATACAATTGGTGAGAATACACGGGTCTAGCGGTAATATGGCCATCTTCAATATATATCGAAATCCAATAAAACTCCCTATGAACCTGTTTCTTAAAGAGATGTCATTCTTGCTCAAAGTCGTCTCTCAAGCATCTGACATTACTGCCACTTTGTTACTTGGTGACCTTAACCTCTATTGTCTTCACCCTAAATCTGAGGTTGCAACACATGAAGTTTTCATGTGGTCCACCTTTATGTCTGACAACAATTTCAACATGGTTAACGGTGCAGTTCCAGGTGACTTGCCCGCCGCCACTACTTGGCGACGTGACTTAAGTGTCAGTACGATTGACTTCATTTATGCAGACACACTTCTATTTCAGAATATCACCTCCTTGACAATTACGTCTCAGGCATATAGTGACCATAAGTTCCTTACGTTAAATTTTTCAAGACCACACGTCACTGCTCCTCCCTATTCCACCAGGATGCTCTCTCAACTATCTATCAACTGTTCTGGTACTCGTATCTCATGGTCCGCTGGTAAACTACGGTCACTTGAACTCTCGCTCATGGCTTCTAGTTTGATCAATCCCAGCATCGATTATACTGATATGTTATATCCGTTTCATAATAATATCATAATTGCTAAACGGAAGCCATTGACTCATTTACATTTGTTTGACAAAGATTTACATAATAGAAGGCTCTCCTATAGGAAAGAGTGTAAATGTCTACTTGCCTCCTCCTCTTCGTCTCGGTTTGATGCAGTCAAACTAGCAAAAACTCATTATAATAATTGGATTCGCGTCCATCGTGCTCATCTATTTCAAACAGATAGTGAGCTTATGCTTAACACTCTGGCTACCAAAAACTCAGCAGCTATTTGGAAATTGTTAAATTTCAAAAATTGTAATCATCAGCTGGATGTACAAGCAAATGGGGTACAAGAAGCGCAATGGGTCCGGCACTTCTCTAGTCTGTATCATGATCCAGCTTTTGACCAGTTCGACTATCAAATGCAATCTACTTCCAAATGGACTCTCAAATGTGATCTGGATTCTATCATCCATTATATCAAATTGGCAAAAAATTCCAGAGCCGCGGGGCCCGATGGTATAAGTAATATAACGTTAAAAAACAATCTACTCCATTGGGCGCGTATATTATTTCTCTTGTTCCAACACATTCTTCATGTTAAAAAACTTCCATCATCTTGGCATTCATCCATCCTGGTCCCCATTTACAAAAAAGGGGATCGTGCCGTACCTGAGAATTATCGGCCCATCGCGCTCCTTGATTCACCTAGCAAAATCTTTGCAAAATTCCTATTACTTGAATTTTCTGCCTGGACACTTCCTCATTTCCATCGTAACCCATTTCAGACAGGGTTTGTTGCGGGGATGGGTACTGTTGTTAACATGTTTTTGTTAAACGCCATTAAAACCCAGTCCCTTGCCTTAAAACAGCAGGTCTACTTTGCATTTGTAGATCTGCACGCTGCCTTTGATTCAGTCTCAAGAGTCAGATTAATGCAAAAACTCATACATGACCATTGTCCCCCCACAAACTGTGACCTCATTTATCACTTTCACTCTTCCACCTTTGTTCAGGTCAGACTAACTTTAAATGGATTACTTTCGCAACCTATTTCAACATCACGTGGTCTTAAGCAAGGCTGTTTACTGGCTGCTGCTATGTTCAATTATTATATCCATGATATTAAATTTGCGTTTGAACTGATCGATTCTGACTCACCGAAAATCAATGGTTCTGCAATCAAAACGTTGTTTTACGCTGATGATATAGTTTTAATCTCAAAAACTCCTCGTGGCCTTCAGAAACTGCTGGTAGCCCTCGACTGCTATGTGGCAGAGAATGAACTCAGAGTTAACACTACCAAGACCCAAGTGTTTATGTTTAACCCCCATCAAGGGGTCCACACATTAAAACACTGGTTCATCGGTAACAACGTCAAACTGTCTATGGTTCCATCATATACATATTTGGGTGTCATTTTCAAATCTTCCTTAAAACCCATAAAACATATGGCTATGATCGATGCTAAACTCCACAGTGCAATTTCCCAGACACGCATCCTCATTGCTAAATTCGGTAAATTTTCCATAGTCCCGGCTATCAAATTTTGGCAAATGAAAGTAATTCCTACTATCCTCTATGGTCTTGAAGCAGGTTCTCCCTTGCCTATAATTACTCTTGACAAATGGGAGGCCAAATTCTGGAAGAGTGTCTTACACGTACCAACATGTGTACCCATCTCGTGGCTTCGCTATGAATTAGGACTCACGTCTTTGGCCTCTGTACTTGCTTGGAAGCAATGCTCCTTCCTCAGGAAGTGCTTGCTTTCTTCGCAGTCTGATAACCTACTCAAGACAATCTCTGCTTATATATTCTCTACAGACCACTCTTTTGTTCGAAATTGGCTGCTATCGGTTTATAGGATCCTGATTGAAGCTGAAATCAGTATTGATATTTTACTACACGACCCTAATAAAGCCAAATTAAAACTATTGCAGTCCTCATGGATTATGAATCATCAAAAATGCTTGTCATATAAGCATGCCACTACCCATCGCTTTCCGCCTCATAAAAGAGGAACTCCACAAAAATATCTTGTAAAACCACCTTCACTAAAATACAGATCCTTAATTCTGCGCTTTCGCTTGCATATCTGGGAAACCAGAGATCTCTTATGCACGCATAAACTAATTTCCTCCACTTATAACAATTGTCGGTTTTGTCACTCGGTCGAATGTCCTGAAACTTTGGCTCATTTAATCACACAATGTACTCAGCTAAACTCGCTTAGACATCTACACTTTCATAAGTATTGTTCAAGTTTTGCCATGTTTGAACCAAACGTTTGTTGGAATTACATCTTTGGTTCTACTCTGTTGGGCATCCAAATAGCCACTATAAATTTCTTGTCTTCGTTAAAACTAGATAAACCAAATAATCCACAAGCTCTACTTTCAAACTGTAATTGAACCTTATGTGTGCATTGTTATTGTACATGTTACAATTTTAATGATATGATCAGTGTGATGTTATTGCCTGGATTTGATAGCGTATGTTTTAATGATTTTATGATTGTTTATACTTAGATCATTTATGTATAGTATTTTTATTGATGCCTTGTTTTATCTTGTTTATTGAAAAGTTGTAAAAATTCAACTAAATCAAAAAAAAAAAAAAAAAGGTCTCAACTGACAGCAAGTAAGGCTACACAACAAGAGTTAAGTTCTCTTAGACTGTACAGTACATCTGGTTAGAAGAAATGGTTCCAGATGGCTTCTGTTCCTGTGCAGCTCTGCAGATACTGTTGTTCCTGAGCCTCGCTCGTGGGACAAGCGGGAGGACGTCTGAGGACTCCTGCTCTGCAATGGGACGGTCGGTGGCAGCAATGGGCAAACTTCAATTCAGCGGACCTTCAGCGTTTCAGCTCCTCACGTCTGACAGCAAATGGCAACACTGCGGTTCTCGGATACCACTTCAGACTTTCCTTGCTTCTGGGGTCTATCACTCTGTTGAGGTGGCTCAGGCTTGGCCAGTGCTGCATCAGGGAAGTCCGGAGACTTCCTAGCGCTCGGGTCCTACTTAAAAGCAACGCACACAATCTGGTATTCCTCTCCCTGGCACTTTGGTTCCTGCAGCAGCAGTAGAAATACAACCAGCTTTGAGAGGATGTTCAGACGGGCTTACTTTGGAGTTGATTGGTCCCACCAACTCAAAGGGAGAAGTCTTCCTTGCAGGGCTTCTCTAGTCGAGGCAAATTTGGAGCTTCAGCACAGCAGCAGGGCTTCACCAGGCAAACCAATGGTCCAGGAGTTGCAGACGGCATCGCTTTGAAGTTCTTCTTCGGATTCCTTCATCCAGTGGTCGACTCTGCCTTCCAAGCAAAACAAACCTCACCTTTTGTGCAGGTTTTTCCCATTCATTCCAGCCTAGCTGTCAATCACACAGCAGGGTGGCTGTCCTTGCAGGACAGTCAGCCAGCCAATCACCTTTGGGTGCATTCCTGTAACCAAGGGGATTAAGCACAGGGAGTTTCGGGCACCTCCTTCACTTCCTGCCCCTGCCAGACATACTGGAGCCAGAGGCGGGCTTCACACATGAATCCCGCCAAAGACAAAATGAACAAAGAGACCAAACCTGGTTTGGCGTGCAGAGTAAAAGTCAAGAAGGACCTTTCCAACAAGAAATGACAAAAAAAGAAGACTGGGCCATATTTGACGAAATTGGCACCCATGGGTGCCTTAACGTAGCCCGCAGTAAAAACACACAATTGTAGTAAAAACTAAACCACTGCCACCAGCCATTAATTATAGAAAGGGTAGCATAAAAATGTTACATGAGAAACTAGACAAAGGGGATACTAAGTAACCCCTTCAGCACCCTATGGTAAGATAGTGTGTGCTGGCTCTAGAAAGTTACAAAGTGTAAGTGAAGTCAATTTCACTTCACTGCTCTTGAAAACAGTAGTTTCACCAAGAGAAGGTATTTAAACCTTTAGAAAATCTCAGAGACTTTCCTGTGCCACTGCACTGAAGGTGATGATGCCTATGGAGTTTGTCAGACTACAAAGTCAAAAGAAACATAGGGAATAAATCACATTACAATTACATGAGCGATAAAAAGTCCTAAAGTTCAGCAAAAGAGCTGGGGTCTGTAAGGTAGAAGGGAATTAGCACATTTCTGAACATTCTCCCTAACACTCGTCCCCCCCCCCCAGACTAAGGGACAGGAGGATTTAATCCACTCCTGGATGAATCTCCTTATTCCAGTCGGTCATACTATCTGGAGAGAACATTAGCATTTTGGTGATTACATCCTGACCTATGTTCTATAGTAAAATCAAACCCCTGAAGGCTGATTGACCATCTTCACAATTTAGGATTCTCCCCCTTCATCTGCATTAACCATCACAAGGGTTAGTGGTCTGTTTGAATTACAAAAGTAGATCCCTACAAGTATGGTCTAAACTTCTTCAAAGACCACACAATCGCAAAACATTCACGTTCTATGGTTGCCCACCTTGTTTCTCGTCCTTCAGTTTCCTACTGATGAAGCAGATAGGGTGTTCCTGCCTTTCTCATCCAGCTGACTGAGAACTGCACCTATACCTGTATTGGAAGCATCTGTTTGTACAATAAAGGATTGGTTGCAGCCAAGAGCTCTTAAAACTGGAGCTTGACAAAGGATTTTCTTAAGTCCTTCAAATGCCTTAGTGCACTCCTCATTCCACCTGACCTTCTTGGGGAATTTGGGTGAGGAGATCACATTCAAGGGAGAAGCTATGGTCCCATAGTTCTTTATGAAGTTCCTATAGTACCCAGTGAAACCTAGAAAGGCTCTCACCTGGGTTTGAGTATTAGGGGTGGCCCAGTCTTGTACAGCTTGTACTTTTCTAGGCAATGGCCTTATTTCACTTCCTCCCACCTCATGTCCAAGGTAGACCACTTTACTCTGACCAATTTGACACTTATGTGCCTTTATGGTCAGATGGGCCTGCTCAAGAGCCTGCAATACATATCCTAGGTGGTCAATATGCTCTTTCCAAGTAGGGCTGAACACTGCAATGTCATCCAAGTATGCCATGCAGACGTCCTCCATTCCATTCAGAACTTGATTTACCATCCTTTGGAATGTAGTAGGTGCATTCTTTAATCCAAAAGGCATTACCTTTAACTGGTAGAGACCTCCTGGGGTTGAAAATGCAGTTTTCTCCTTGGTATGGTCTGTTAGAGCTATTTGCCAATAGCCTTAGGTTAGGTCAAATGTACTAAGGTACTTGGCTGAACCAAGTTTATCCACCAGTTCATCTGTCCTAGGTAAAGGATGGGCATCAGCCATGGTGACTGCAGTAAGAGCTCTATAGTCCACACAGAATCCCAGCTCCTTGGTTCCTGCTTTTGGCACTAGTACAACAGGTCTAGCCCATGGACTTGTAGATGGCTCTATTACCCCGAGATCAAGCATCTTCTTGACCTCCTCCTTTATGTGGGTTCTTAACTTTGGTCACTTTTATGAATGGGTGTAATGAACCTTGTATTGTTTATTTAACTCTCCTATGGAGAGAATTATGTATATTGTCACCATTGTTGTACATTGAAGAAAACGTTTTTTGTTCGAACTGGATTACATGGGTGCTTAGCGATTGTTGTCGGAGCTAACAGTATTTAAAGTTCCTTTTGTTAACTGTTAAATACCTTAAATAAATAAATACAATATTTCTTTGCACCTACGTATTCATACACATTAAAAGATACATGTTTACTTATTCCAATCAAGCAGTAAAAATAGCAATGTCTTCCAGTGGTATTATATGCACTGCTGATCCAAACATATCCATGGAGCTGTGTGTGTGAAACGATAGGCACAAGGCCATATGTGTCTCCAAATTTTTTGTTGAGAGTTTTTGTGCTCCCTAGTTTTATTTTTTGGGCGTATTTGCCTATTTTTAGGAAAAACAAGTGGCCGATACACCCCTTATCTGTAGGGCTGCTATCGGGCCACTAGTTATGGACTTCGGCCCTGGCCAGTGAGCATGTCCTTCGGCCTTGCCCACTCTATATTTTAAAACACTGCCAGGCCACTAGCCAGTGCCTTTGGACCTGGCTATTGAGCACAGCGAGTATTTACGGCCTTCGGCCGTGCCCTCTGTCTATTTTATGACTACCAGACCACTAGCCATGGTCTTCAGACATGGCCAGTGGCCATGGCCTTCAGCTATGTCCACTTTGCACTCCATACCTCACTGTAGCTGTAAAAATCAATGTTTCCTTCACTCTCTTTTTTTTTTTACTTACGACTGTGGTGTATTAGACTGTGGCATTTCATTGACCTTTGACGAGCGTTGCATACTTTGCACTCTGGTAAGCTTCCTTACAAATTGATACATTAGATGAGAAGAGTGTGAGAACACTTTGGATTTTTTACTGACTGTGAGTTGGCATAATGTATTTCAGAGATTTGGCCTGTGACTGTGGTGAATTAGACTACCATGCGTCAATGACCTTTGACCAGCATTGGCTACTTTGAATTTTAGTAAGCTTTCTTACATTTGAGGTACCATATGATAAGGGAGAGAATGTGTTTAGGGTTAATACATCTTTGACCTATGTTTGGTTGGTTACAGGGTTTGGATACTTTTGGCACTCCTTGTGAGCACAGCATACGTAAGGGCAGGGGCGTTGCTAGGGGGGGGGCTAAGGGGGCTATAGCCCCTGATCTTTTGGTTGTAGCCCCGGATAGAATCTCAGGAGCTACAGCTAAAAGACTAGCTAGCCCCCAGTCCCAACAGCTCCGACATCATCTTAGCCCCGGGTCTTTTCCAGACCTAGCAACTCCCCTGCGTAAGGGTGGTACTACTTAATAAGTTGAGTTTCTCAGCTAAATTCAATAAAACAAAAAAAAATGTAATAATTGACAGATTGCAGGTAGTTTGGTTTTTTTAACTCATTGGGCCTCATTAGGACCCAGGCGGTAAGGGATTTACGGCGGCGTAAACAGCGCCGACCCTTACCGCCTGATTCCGAGGTCCCTTAGCGCCATGGAGGTTTTAACACCTGCTTTTAGCAGGTGTTAAAATCCATGGTGCTAAGGGACCTTGTTGTTAATTACGCCACCGTAATTTACGGTGGCGTAATTAACGCCTTCCCCACTCCCATTATGCCCTATGGGGCAAAAATGGGAATGGGGAAGGGTAAATGGGGTAATGGGGACTTACCGCCCCACTCACCTCGGAATGGGGCGGTAAGTCCGCCAACCACCATGGCGTAAACGTAGTTTACGCCATGGTGGTAAAGGTACGACCCAGGCGGTAACTTACCGCCTGGGTCGTAATGAGGCCCATTATGTTTTCGGCTACAATTCATAGGAGAGAAGGTTTTTAATTCCTCTGAAGAAGGATCATGGGATCCAAAATGCATCGGGCAGAGTGTGGACATGAACAACACCTATTGAGAGCTATTTGTCCACATACAAACAAAGAACCTTCTTTACGTTTCAAATTATGAAGACACATTTAGGAGGGATTTATGTATTTGTGTGAAACATATTTGTGTGAAGAATATATTTGTGATGCATTTAATGTTGTAATTGCAATTTTGTAATTGTGGGTACAATGTATGTTACAAGCTAAATGGCTGTTTGAAAATATATTTCTATGTTAAGAAATTAATTTATATGTTAAGAAAAATATTTAAATTAGTAAAAACGATTCTTTTGAATTAAAATTGAACTGTGTGCATGAATGCTAATTATTACTATCTTGGAATAATACATCAGTTGCCGGTGAGAGTGCTTCTGGACTTCCTACTAGGTTTTAGTGGATCTTTTTTGTTTTTGTAGTTCAGACGGGTTGGTCCCACAAGTCCAGAGGATGAAGGCACCCGGTAAAGATCTTCCCAGTTAACTTGAAGGCACAGGTCCAGTCCGAAGTGGTTGGCTAGGCCAACGCTGGTTGCAATCTCAGTCCCCTTAGGCTTTGGCAGATATTTGGATCCTGTAGTTACCTATCATAAATGGCAAAAGATGCTCTCCTTTTATCCAGAATTCGGACTGCAGGCTACCCCAGCTCATGTATGGAAGAGACGTGCAACATTTAAACAGGTGGAGGCTTTGCAACCTGGACATCCTGCAAAGTCACATTATATTCATCACCAGGACATATCCTGGCTAAAGTGTTGCTTTGGATACCAGACAGTCCATTTTTGGCCAGTTCACTCACCCAAAACACTGACCGGGAGTCCTTTCTAAGACTACTATGAAAAGTGCATGCCCTTATTTGGCAGTTTCTGAACAGAAGAGAAAGGAAGATGGCTTAAAGGACAGGGTCAGTCCTACAGGGAGACATCCTTTTGAGTATATCATTTTTATAAAGGCATTATCAAAATACAGGTGCATGACTGCGCACCTAGAAAAACACAAAATAATTAGATAACTTCCACCAGCCTGTTCAGAGCACATCACAAACATATCTAGGATGCGACTTAGAGAAAAGAAAAAGGGACAAAATGTGTCCCCATACCACTCCACTGAAGATGACTTGTGCTAGAATAGAAAAATAAGGTCGAAAAAAGAAGTGAAACACATTCCTTGCACTAGTAGCCAGAACGAATGACCAGTGTACTCTTAAAATGACTGAAATAGTTGAGTGAGGCAAAGAGGCCTCACTTACCCTATTACTCATCTAGGAACCAAACAAAAAGAAGATATGCTGGGGAACTCCATTTGAGCCAATGGCAGAGAGTTGTAAAACCCTTCGTAAAACCAACCATTTGTTTGTATTCATTGTCTGGAATTATAGTGTAGTCAATCATGAAATCGACAGGATCTCTCTGGGGTTTCCCATATATTTGAACTTCACAGTGTTCTTCGCTTGCTGCCATATGTAGATTGGTATGCAGGGATTATCCTGAAAGAGAAACGAATGCAATAATAAGGAAAGAATACTGCAAAATAAATATATGGGTGGTGGGGTTAAGGGGTTAAAAGGTGTGGCTGGTGGTTCGGGGAGGTGTGTTAAAAGCATGGGTAAACTGGGGTTTAGTGGATCTATATTTTTTTGAATTCAGTATTATTTCATTCGTTGTTTTTTTATTTGTTAAAATCACATGCAACCGTGTAGATTGTATTCACAGTTCTAAACCGTCTCCTTCATTGGAAGTGTCGCTGTCGTGTGAAGTCTACCTAACACTGCAATTTACCTGTGTGGGAGTAGATTTACATTTATGGATGTTTATTCTTGTCACGTGATTATTTTGCTTAATAAGTACAACATTTCCATGCATACTAACCTTTTCTTTTTCCTTTAGCCAACATTCATGGACTAAATTGTGTGGAGCAATTTTGTTACATATATTATAATTCTTTGTGGTTATCAAATTCTCTTGTGCTTATTCATATTACTCAACTAGAACTTGAGAGTTATTGAACAGAGCTTGTGTGCCTGTGCCTCCTCTGGGGTCACGTGATGTGGTACAGCTCGTACTGCAGACTTGAGGGTGGAACTGCAGAAAATTACAGCCTAATGTAGAAAGGAAAGATGTCATTTGGGTGTGCTTTCTGGATGGATCCGATCAATTGCTTAATATGTAACACAATTGATCTTGTCTGCCCATCTCTATAAACTTGACAGTGGAGGCAGGGCCTCCTCCCCAATTGTAATTATCAGCTTTCTTTTCTAGAAGACTCTTGGATGCTTTAATTTGTGTTACAAGGCCATTGTTGTGTGTGGTCCCCTTTAAGGGATCGTGTTTGGTGCATAAACAGGGTGTCATGCAAGGCATGGCAGTGCAGGAGTGGAGCCCATGACAAGAAGACCTGTGCCTTGTGTCTTCTTTGGAGCAGCCCCCCATAACAATGGCGACCATTTGAATGCTTCTACATAGGGATCGTTTGATCATGCAGATTACAGGGGTACTCACAAACATTTTCTAGAAGATAGAAAATGTTTGGTTTGATTTTTGCCCAGGGGGCACATTGATCGCTGAGCACTGACAAATCTCAAAGCACCCATCAAATGAGTAATACATTTCAAAACAAATTATTTAAATATAACATAATTTGGGGTATGACAGTGCAGTGCAACTCAAGGCATCTTGGTTGCCACGTATGCTAAATGGTGCAGTACCTCCATGTCCCTGATCCTCATCCCATTACCTACTTGTGAGGTTCCTGACCTCCATCTCAGGGATCCACCCATACCTGCACGACCCCTCCAGAGAGTACAATACTCGCCCACTGTGAGAAACCTGAGGGTATTCTCACCTCTGCTCCCCTTGGATCCTCTGCGCAGGTGGATAGGGAAAGGCCATCACTCTTGGATTCTGTCCCTTGCAGTGGAGAAGCAAGGGAGGATCACCTGGGTGGAGGGTCCTTGAGGATTAGGAGTGGGGTGGCCTTGGGTGAGACATGGCATCCCCCTTTTGCTATTGATGACCAACCTAACCCTCCCCCAACCTGTATGGGCTCTTTATAAGCCAGCTCACCTCATTTTCCCACATTTAACCCTTGACAGAACTGGGTCGAAGAAGAAGCAGCTAAGAGTAATGAAGACTACACTCTTTCACCACTCTGGTACTGGGACAAGCAAGATTCCTGCTAAGAACTGTGAGGGTTAGACATGGCCCTTTAATTGTGGTCAGGCAGAATTAATAAAACATCCACAACTGCAGCCTGTCAAGGGGCAGCAGGTGTATAAAAGCAGACCAGCCCAGCAGGGAAAAGAGCAACAGAGAGAACAGCAGGAGATCCTTGTGAGGAGGTAGCCATGTTTGGACTGGAGAATGAGTGCCGAGGACTTGTGGGACCCAATGTGAGTGAACTTTGTTTTTCCCACAAGCCTGGGAGCCTCTGTAATCCAGCCTGAGCAGCAGGTGCTGCTGAGGAGCCTGGAGCCCAGATGACGCTGCCTGCGTCCAGGAAGAAACATTGACGGTCCCAGAGTTTGGAAGGAGACACACGGCAAGCGAGCGGGACTCGCTTAGGTGGAATTCCCGGCTTCGGAAGCCAACAGGAAGTCACGGGAACCACTGGGAAGAACCACAGATGCCTGGTGAGTGTTGGAAGGACGATCAGGCACTGGGGCGCTCCTTTAGGACAGAGAGTGAGTAACGGTCTGTGAAAGAAAGCCAACAGAGGCATATTGAATACTGAACTGAAGGGACATTTTATATTGAAGCAAACAAATGCATATTGAATATCAAACTTAATGGAAATTTAATATTGAAGCAAACAAATGCATATTGAATACTGAACTAAATGGAAATTTAACATTGAAGCAATCAAATGCATATTGAATACTGAACTAAATGGAAACGTAACATTCAAGCAAATAAGGGCATATTGAATGCTGAATATAATTGAGCAACATAAGTGCCCACTGAACACTGAACTGAAAGTAAACAATATTGAATATATGTTGCACAAAGATTTAACTCAAATCTTGAAGACAAGTACATTGAAGGCTAATGGAAGCCAAACAGTGAACCTTTATGCGTGAATGGAGTGTGGCAAGGCCACGGTTTGGCAATAGGTGTGTGGTGCATGGTGGTAGAGCCACAAGGCTATCAAGGAGAAGCCAGAGGAGTGAAGATTTAACACTAAGCCAAGAGGCCCGTGAAAAGGAACTAAGTAATGGTGACTTGGTGCTCAGGAGCAAATGCCAAGGAATCTGTGTGCACTGGGGAGCCCAGGGAGAATGTGTGCACGACCTGTGATGAGTGGACTGTGTGGTCTGACAACTGCGCCTAGACCAGAGAGCCCTGAATGGTGAAAGATAAGGACACTGAAAGATCCCAATGAGAGCACTGCAGAAGTCTTGGGGAAGGGAACCCTAAGACTTAAAGAATGCACTTGTTGTCTTGGGAATGGAATCTCAAGACCCTTTTGTTTTGAATTGTGTTACTTGAGACTTGGGGAAGAGAATCCCGAGGAACGGTTCTGAACTGTGTCACCTTGAACTGCAGAAAGGTAAACTTTTAGACTTTTTCATGAAACGTTCTTTTGTTTGGGGAAGGGGAGCTGAAAGAAAGCTGTGAGCTGGAAGAAGCTCAGAACTTGGAGTTGAACACCATTTCCTTTACTTTCGACAATCCTACACACTTGTTAGCTTTAGTTGTGGGGGCAATGATAGGTTTTGGACACAGACAGACTTTTAAATTGAACTCTTTGACTCACAATTTCCTCAGTTTCGTTCAGGTAGGTACATCCCACCTTAGCATGGGCAAGTTAGGCCTTCAACCATACTGACATTTAAGTTTATAAATATCTTTTGTTTAACTCTGTTGTTTAACTCTGTTGTGTGGGTGTTACTTCATAATGCCTTCCCAACACCCCAACAACATGTTCGTTTTATTTGTCCTGCCTACCTGTCAGGATTTTCAATGGGTGGCTGGGCCACCTGCTGCTCTGTTTTCCTCTTCCCGCTGAGCTTGGAGGGGCACCTGGATGTTCCTGTGCACTCTCAGGGTGCTTGGGGGTTGGGGTGTTTTGTCTCCCAGGCCCCCTTGCTGAGCAGGGGACTGGTTAAGCTGCCTCCTGTCCTGCGGGCCCTGCTGGACGGTCCAGCTTGGATGGCCGCTTTGTCTTCATCTGCCCATAGTGGAAAGTAGCTCTAGGGCTGGGCATCGGTGAGTGGGGTCTAGGGGTGGGGCCTGTGCCACCCGACCAGGGTGTGGAGGGGAGGGGCTTCCTGTACTCTTCAACTTCCAAGCTGCTCCAGTCCCTATCTCTGATGCCGCTTTCCGTTGCGTGGAGACGGGGACGGGGAGATCCAGTGTGCACGACTGCCTCCAACAGGCAGGTGCATTGTTTCTGGACCTTATGGAGATCCAGGCAAGGCCTGGGGTCTCGGCACCATCACAACTTTATTCATGTGTACAAAAGAAAATAAAAAAACTTCATGTGCAGTTTGGCGCTTCCTCACATTTGCATGCTTGGGAGATGCGGAGAAACACAACACTGGTCGGTCTTGCTGTGCTAGAGGGTGCTTGCACGGATCAAGGCTGCCTGACTGAGTCAGCTGGTCACGTTGTGCATGGGGTGCGGCCATGGGCTGGCCTAATTGAAATTGGTTGCACCTGATTGTCCTTGCTTCCTTATTTTATGGGGCTCTGCTTCAGTTCATTTGGCTTCTGGTCTTTTGTTGTGCTGGTGCCTGGAACTTTGCTCTTGGTGTTCTGTTGTTGGTTTTGTTGGTCTCTGCTGTTGACTTGCAGATGTTTGCTGGTGGCTTCCTACAGTTTTTACCTGTTTTACCTGGCTGCCATGGCTCCCGGAAAAAGGCGGTGTAAGCTGAAGCATATGCAGGTGGAGGGCGATACAGCAAGTTCCCTGTTTTTCTCTACAGACTATGACAGGCATACGTCCTCCAAGCGTGAGAGGGCTTCTGGGCTGTCGTATAGGCTGTTGGTCTGTATTTGCAGGAAGGCCCTCAGGATGGAGGCTGGTGTGTGTAGGAAGTCCGGTCGATTCTTTTCTCTGGTGCTGTAATCCACTTCCTCTTCTGATGGGAGTCCTCTTTTCGTCTTCCTCTGTGGTGCAGGCTGATGTTGACGATCCTGAGGGGACGTATCTGGATAAGGAGGAGCTGGCTGCTGTGTTGGTACAGGTGGCAGAATACACACGGTTTCATCACCCGCCCCTCATTCCTAATCGGTCATCTGGATCCAGGACTCCTCCTTGCCAATTTAAACATACTATCAGGGGTGGACTGCCGTTGCTTCCAGAGTTTTGGGAGAAAGTTCTCAAGGACTGGTGGCGGCCTGAAAGGTGTAGATTCCTTGTTTTATGACCAAGCTTTATCCCTTACAGGGAGAGGAGGGTGTGCTTCTGCAGGGGCTTCAGGTGAAAACTATCCTGTCCAGCCGGGTGCTTTGCTCATCAATGACGGCTGAGGAGGCGGCCATTTGGGATATTGTGGATAAGAAAGTGGATTCGGCCCTGGAGCGGGCTTACGCTGGGGCGCAAATGTCCTTTCAGACTGCCACATATGTCTCTTACATGGCTGAGACTGCTTTTGGTGGTTTTCGTAAATTGGCTCAGCTGGTGGTGGAGGGGGGCGGGTTGTGCTCCTCTATTACAGGCTATGCAGTTGCAGGTGGACCTCCTGTCAGATTTTGCATATGATGGGGTTCATGCTGCAGTGGTGACCATGGGAGCTGTTGTCTCAGACTGCTATCACTTGCACCTCCTGGGACAGACATTCACATGGGCATCAAAAGGTGGTGGCCTTGAAGATTCTCTTTGAGGGCAAGATGTTGTTTGGTGATTCTCTGGAGGACAGGGTGCACCATGTGTTCAAAATGGATAAGCACGCTAACAAGCTTCTTTGAGGTTCCGAGGTGAAGCCTCAGGTGGGGGCATCTGGTTGGCACAAGATGTTTCAAATTCAGGCTGTTCTCAGGGGGAATTTTAGGAAGCCTCCTGGTGGAAGTCGGTCAAAAGGGCAGCACAAGTCTGGCAAACCCTTAATTCCGGTGTCTGCACAGAAGTCCTGATGCCAAATGTGTTGGGGACAGGCTCTTGGTTTCGACTGGCTTGCAGGGCTCTATCTGTCGACCTGTGGGGGAACCAGATTGTTCGATGGGGATACAAGATTGAATTTGTCAGACCTCCTCCGTGCTTGCAAGCATTGCCAATTCAGCTTTCCAGGAGGATGGAGTGTGCTTTAGCCATGACCCTGAGTGTCCTGGAACTATTGGAAAATGGGGCCATCCAGGTTCTTCCCAGGAGGGAGAGGACTATGGGGGTTCTCTCAGTAATATTTGTGGTGCCAACACCCAATGGCAAGTTCTGTCTAATCATGGACCTCAAGAGGCTGAACATGTTTGTGCAGACTCTGCATTTCAAGATTGAAAGTCTGCAGAGGATCATCCCATTGATCGACAATTTTGACTTTTTGGCGTACTTGGATCTCCAGGACATGTACTTTCACATGACCATTCGGAGGTTGCATTGGAAGTATCTGCAATTTCTATTCCTGGGCAGGCAGTTAACGTTCTGGGGCCTTCCCTTCAGCCTGAGGATGGCTCTCGGGGTATTTACAAAAGTGTTTGGTCCAGTGGTGGCACTCCTTCAAGCCAGGGGGATACAGGTGTTTCTGTACCTGGATGACTGGTAGATCAAGGCTTCCTCCAGGGAGCTGTTGATGGAGCCTGTCTGAGGTTCCCGATCAATTGGGACAAATCTTGTTTGGAAGCTTCTCATGATCTGCAGTATGTAGGAGCCTGTTCCTGGACTGCACAGGGGCGGGTTTTGCTGCTGATGGACCAGGCTTTCCGCCTGCAGCGTCTTTTGGGGCTCATGCTGAGCAAGAACTGGGTTACGGCCAGGGACGTTCTGTGGGTACAGAGTCACATGGTGGCTGTGTCTATGTGGTCCCATGGGCACGTCTGCACATGCAACCACTGGTGTCTTATCTGCACCGCTCTTGGAGGATGGATTCCCAGATGTATGAGTCATGGATTGCCATTTTGCTGCATCTGAAGGGACAGCTATAGTGGTGGATGGATTGGACACTCTGTTGCAGGGTTTCCTGTTGGTTCTCCCCTTATTGAACATTGTTACTACTGATGCCAGTGACCTCGGGTGGGGGTCAATTTTTGGGACCTAGAGTACTCAGGTGCAATGGTGTTTTGCTTCAACAGTACACAGATATATTTCATAGTCCCAGCACACTGAATGAAGAAACCTTGGACGCTGAAGGGCAATTATTCACACAGGCACTCAGCTAATCTGCAAACAATGGATCTTTATGGCCTTTTATTCACAAAAAGCATAAATGAATAAAAACAATAAACTAATGAATAATTACTACACATATAAAAAATGTAAAAAGTCTAAAAGATACTTCACTGTTGAAGCAACAGCAAAACAAATCCTCATCTCGCCATAATATGTGCCGAAAATCTCCAAAACAGGCAGGCAGATAGATCTTGTCATCAAGTGCATCCATCCTTCCACCCTTCCAGCAAAGCTTTCTGCCTGACTGCTCCGGTGTCCCTGATTTTAAACCATCGGTAAATGCATAATGGCATTTCCCAGAACTTTCTGGCTTTCAAAGTCTTTACCTATTGACAGCTCACATGGGCCCCTGGCCGGAGTGGCTCATGGTAACCCCAAGAGGCAAAACTCTTCAGTTTCTCATGAAAGCGGGAAAAAGCTACATAACTTTCCTTCAGCTTTTAAAGATTCCCTCACAACCTTATCAGGTAACAGATGGAACCTTCTTCAAAACAGTCCTTGAAGCAATGCAGACTAACATAAGCAATGCGCCTCATTGAAAACAGGTTTGCCAGAGGAATAATACGCACAATGTTACGAGTTCACCTCAAGTGCAGATTTCACTGAGGCCTGGAGAAAATGTGCAGATTTCACTGAGCCATGAAGAATATTTCCATTATAGCTCTGGGAGCACCCAAATTGCACTGCACACAGGCACCATGGTTTAGTTAAAAGCATTACAACTGGACACCGATGCAGGCATCACAATCGTCCAATTGGAGGGAGCTGGTTGCGATCTTCCTGGCTTTCCAAACATTTTCCCGTTGTAATGGAGCAAATAAAATGCAGGTATCACATACTGCCCCAACTCAGATAAATATGTCCCTGCTCGTCACTATTACATTAGAGGTGAGAAAAACAGCTGAGCTAGCCCTACCTCCACATGAATCCAGGGGTGGGAGATGAGACAAACTAAGGCAGATTACAAGAAACAATGCTTTGACCAACTCAATGTACGTGCCTCTGCCATAAAGAATTTGTTAGGTTGTGCGACACTTCTTGGGATTACAGTTAGATAGCAGTAAGCACAAGTAGTCCTGTATATTGCATAGAAGGGAGGAGGATTCCTGAATACCAAGAGAGGGGCTCACTATACTGATAGGGCAGCTTAATCTATAGGCTTCTAAGATACACCATACACAGGGAGGAAAACCAACGTATTATGCTTAAGGTGAATGTAACATGAACAAAGACGAATATAGGATGCCGATATGTAGACGAGAAGCACAGACGTAAGCCATTTTCCTAGCACAGAGGAAATAAATTCTCCAGCACGTTCCCCTAATGCATGATCAAGTCCTGAAGAACACTGGCTATTCATTATGAGCCAAGTACAGATAAGACACCTGCTGAAACTCCCTAGCACACACACACACGCACAGACACGAGATGATACACAAGGCCAAATACAAAGGAATAGAAAGGCCACATGGCCTGGTAATAATGGGGAGTACTTTTAATTGGAATTAGTGCAGACCATGGACTTCTCTCTCCCCCTACCCAAAGTGTCTCTCATATTTTTACATCTCATCAAAGTGTTCAAGGATTGTAAGTAAAGGGCCAACCAATAGAAACCCCTCTTGCCACACCGTCCATGATGAATAACGCCAGCCAATTAGTGGCTAATGTAATGATGTAGCGAAGCTATGATCTATGATGTGTTGGGCTCTGGAGGAGCCATCTGAAATGTATGAGCCAATGAGGAAATTAACACTTATGTATTCTATATATATATATATATCTTAAGATATTAATCAACCCTAACCACTTCCAAACCACTGCTCTCGAAAGAACAAATTCCCTAATCAACAAACTGGCCCTCCTGCACCCACCACACAATCCACCAACCGTACCAGCCAACCCACCGCCTGCAACTGCTACCCACCCAACTTTCTACTCTATTACTCCATTATCAACTGACCAATTTCTCAAACTTTTCTCTGCCCGGTAACCATCCGGCTCCCCGCTGGACCCCTGCCCATCCTCAACCCTCAAAGAAATATATTCATCGGCCTGCGCAGGAGAATACGCGAGAACCATCATAAACGACTCCCTCTCCTCAGAAATTTTTCCCGACGCATTCAAAACAGCTCATGTCAAGCCCCTTCTAAAATAAAACTCCCTCGACCCCAAAAACTACCACCCCATCTCAAACACCAGGTTCCTGGTTAAACTCATCGACCAAACCGCTTACTCCCAACTAAATTTGTCGAAGCCAACAATCTTCTAGACCCTGCCCAATCAGGTTTCAGACCCCGACATGGCACTAAAACCACCCTGACCTCAATCTGGGACGACCTTAAAAACACTGCAGACTCTGCAGGATGTGCTGCACTAATCCTTCTTGACCTATCCACTGCCTTTGACACAATCAACCACACAATCCTCCTCGACCGCCTCCACTCCCTAGGAATCCGTGGAAACGCTCTCAAGTGGATAGCATCCTTCCTCAACAATAGGAAACAAATAACCCTACTCTCCTCCTTTGCTTCCACCGCTCAACCAGTGGATACCGGAGTTCCTCAAGGAGCATGCCTATCAGCCCTCCTGTTCAACCTCTATATGGCCACCCTCCCATGAATTATCCGCTCACACAATATCCTGTGCTACAACTATGCAGACGACGCCCAACTAATCCTAAAACTCCTTAACTCAAAACTCAGCTGCCAGCCTGACCTCGCTGCCTGCCTCCTTGACATTGATCACTGGATGACCACAAACCACCTCCTTTTAAACCCCACCCAGACTGAAATCATGGTGTGTGGCAACACCAAACTTCTTCTGCACCCTCTACCCTGGCCATCATCCATGGGCAATTCCCTGACAACCTCAACCTCAGTAAAAAACCTTGGATGCACTCTCGACTCTGACCTAACCCTCTCGCACCAAGTTGCAGAAGGACCCACCCCATCCAGACTGGGCACGGGAATGAGGGGAGTAAAAACCAATCAAGAAGAAGAGGATACCAAGAGCGCCTTGACGACACCGTCCCCACCAGAATCACCTCTGACACCCAGTCCCGAATCTTCATCATCACCTTGGGAAGCAACGAGAGTGGAGGAAATGCATGAAGAAGCCCCTGCAGCCATTCTAGTGTAAAGGCATCCACACCCCAGGCCCCTCACAATGGAAACCTTGAGCAAAACTAGGGCAGCTGAGTATCCATCTATGACGCAAACAGCTCCAGCACCGGTTATCAGAATCTCCGACAGATCATGCAAAATACCAACCTGCGCAATATCCAATCCTACTCAGGACATCAACTTGGACGTTGTCACCCACCTTACATGAACTGCTCTAAAAGACAGCAGGTTGCTCTGCACCCAACAACCCAATGTCTCTAAGTTCTGCCACTACCACCTCAAAATTCTCAGGCGCATTTTTCCATACCTCTCTTTTCCCAACAGACTTGCCGCGGTCCAAACAATTGTAATGTCAAGACTGCACTACACTAACTCCCTCTACCTCAGAGTCCAAGCATACCACCTGACTAAACTACAAAGAGCACATAATGCTGCAGCCAAACTGCTACTAGCACTCGGTCCAAGAGATCACACCTCCCCAGCTCTCAAAACCTTCCACTGGCTCCCGGTTGCTCGAAGGGTGACCTTCAAAGCCTTATGCATCTTTCACCAAGCAATGCATAAAACCGGACCTCACTACCTTCAGAACAAACTAAAACCTTACCATCCACCGCAAACTCTAAGATCAAGCTCTGCCCGCCTCCTAGTGATAACAAAAACCAACACAGTCAGGTTAGGTGGATCATCATTCTCAGCCTTAGCCCCCACTCTGTGGAACTCACTTCCACCCCACATCCGATTCACCGAAGACCTCATGTCTTTCTGCAAATTACTGAAAACGTGGCTCTTCCCTTAAAAATCAACGATTAGCTCAAACAGTATAAACGGCCACATTAAACAGAAACCGAAGGATGCTGAATCAAAAATAACAATCCAGCATAGAGACCCGATCGAGAAAATGGAAAACTAAAACGGATTAACTGAGTGGAATAAATCAAGTGGAAGAAACGGATGAAGTGGATGAAACAGATGAAGTGGATGGAATGGATGAAGTGGATGGAAGGGATGAAGTGGAGGAACGGATGAAGTGGAGGAACTGATGAAGCAGAGGAACGGATGAAGCGGATGGAACGGATGAAGTGGATCGAACAGATGGAGCAGATGGAACGGATGGAACGGATGAAGCGGATTGAACGGGTGAAGTGGATCGAACAGATGGAGCAGATGGAACTGCTGAAACGGATGAAGCAGATGGAACAGATGGAACGGATGAAGCAGATGGAACGGATGAAATGGATAAAACGAATGAAGATGATGGAATGGGTGGAATGGATAAAGGGGATGGAACGGATGGAAAGATGGAACGGATGGAACGGATGGAGCGGAGGGAACGGATGGAGCAGATGGAACAGAGGGAACGGATGTAACGGATGCAATGGATGAAGCGGATGGAACGGATGAAGTGGATGGAATGGATGAAGCGGTTGGAACGGATGGAACGGGGACGGAACGGATGTAATGGGGACGGATGGATGGGGTGGAGAGGGAACGGATGGGGTGGGGATGGAACGGATGGGGTGTGGATGGAACGGATGGGGTGGAGACGGATCGGATGGGGTGGAGACGGATCGGATGGGGTGGAGACGGAACGGATGGGTGGAGATGAAACGCATAGACTGGGGATGGAACGGACGGAGTGGATAGAACAAATGGACTAGATCGAACAGAAGGAGTGGATGGAGCAGATGAACTAAATCGAACAGAAGGAGTGGATGGAATGGATGGAACGGACTGAACGGATGGAACAAACCGACTAGATTGAACAGATCGATCATATATGGAACAGATGGAGTGTATGGAATGAATGTAGTATATGGAATGGATGTAGTGTATGGAACAAATGGAGTGCATGGAACGGATGGAGTGTATGGAACGGATGGAGTGTATGGAATGAATGGATTGTATCAAACGGATGCAACTGACGGAGTGGATGGAACCAACGGAACAGACGGAGTAGATGGAACAGACGGAGTGGATGGAACCGACGTAATGGATGAGTGGATGGAACAGATGGAATGGATAGAACGGATGAGTGATAGAACGGACCACCTAGATAGAACAGCTGGAGTGGATGGCACGGATAGAGTGGATGAAATGGATGGAGTAGATGGATTGGATGTAGTAGATGGAGTGGATGGAACGGATGGAGTGGATGGAGCGGACAAAGTCGATGAGTAGATAGAATAAATGGACTAGATGGAACAGATGGAGTGATGAAACTGACGGATTGGAAGGAACACACAGAGTAGATGGTGGGGATGGAACAGATAGAACGGATGAGTAGATTGAACAGATGAGACGAATGAGCAGATTGAACAAATGGAAAGGATGAGTAGACTGAACAAATAGAACAGAGGAAAAGGATGGAATAGATGGAACGAATTGAGTGGGTGGAATGGATGCAGTGGATGGAACGGATGAAGTGGATGGAACAGCTGAAGTGGCTGGAGTGGATGGAATGGCTGAAGCGGATGGAATGGATGAAGCGGATGGAACGGATGAAGCGGATGGAATGGATGAAGTGGATGGAACAGATGAAGTGGATGGAACAGATGGAACAGATGGAACGGATTTAACGGATGAATCGGATGTAACGGATGGAGGGGATGGAACGGATGGAGGGGATGGAACAGATGGAGGGGATGGAACAGACGGAGCGGAGGGAATGGACGGAGCGGAGGGAATGGATGGAACGGATTGAACTGCTGAAACGGATGAAGCGGATGGAACGGATGGAAAGGATGAAGCGGATGGAACGGATAGAACAGATGAAGCGGATGGAACAGATGGGACAAATAAATGGGATGGAACGGATGAAGGAGATGGAACGGCTGGAGGGGATGGAATGGATGGAACGGATGGAGGGGATGGAACGGATGGAGGGGATGGAACGGCAGGAGCGGATGGAACGGAGGGAACTGATGCAACGGATGAAGCGGATGGAACGGATGAAGCGGATGGAACAGATGGAACGGATGAAGTGGATGGAAGAGATGGAACCGACTGAACGAATGTAACAGGGATGGAACGGATGAAACGGGGATGTACGAATGGGGTGGAGAGGGAACGGATGGGGTTCAGATGGAACGGGTGGGGTGTGGATGGAACGTATGGGGTGGAGACGGATCGTATGTGGTGGAGATGGAACGGATGGGTTGGGATGGAATGGATAGACTGGGGATGGAACGGACGGAGTGGATAGAACAGATGGACTAGATTGAACAAAAGGAGTTGATGGAACAGATGAACTAGATCGAACAGAAAGAGTGGATGGAACAGATGAACTAGATAGAACAGATGGAATGGATGGAACGGATGGAACGGATGGAACAAACCGACTAGATCGAACAGATCAATCGTATATGGAATGGATGGAGTGTATCGAACAGATGCAACCGACGGAGTGGATGGAACCAACGGAACCGACAGAGTGGATGGAACAGACGGAGTGGATGGAACCGACGGAATGGATGAGTGGATGGAACAGATGGAATGGATACAACGGATGAGTGATAGAACGGACGGACTAGATAGAACAGCTGGAGTGGATGGAGCAGATAGAGTGGATGGAATGGACGGAGTAGATGGAGTGGATGTAGGAGATGGAACAGATGGAACGGATGAAGTGGATGGAACGGATGGAACGGACGGAATGGATGTAACGGGGATGGAACGGATGGAACGGGGACGGACGAATGGGGTGGAGAGGGAACGGATGGGGTTCGGATGGAACGGGTTGGGTGTGGATGGAACGGATGGAGTGAGGATGGAACGGATGGGGTGGAGACGGATCGGATGTGGTGGAGATGGAACGGATGGGTGGGGATGGAATGGATAGACTGGGGATGGAACAGACGAAGAGGATGGAACAGATGGAGTGGATGGAACAGATGGAGTGGATGGAACGGATAGAGTGGATGGAACAGATGGAGCGACTGGAAAAGATGGAACGGATGGAACGGATGAATCGGATGTAACGGATGGAGGGGATGGAACGGATGGAGGGGATAGAACAGACGGAGCAGAGGGAATGGACGGAGCGGAGGGAATAGATGGAACGGATGGAACTGCTGAAACGGATGAAGCAGATGGAACGGATGGAAAGGATGAAGCGGATGGAACGGATAGAACAGATGAAGCGGATGGAACAGATGGGACGAATAAATGGGATGGAACGGATGAAGGAGATGGAACGGCTGGAGGGGATGGAATGGATGGAACGGATGGAGGGGATGGAACGGATGGAGGGGATGGAACGGCTGGAGCGGATGGAACGGAGGAAACGGATGCAACGGATGAAGCGGATGGAACGGATGAAGCGGATGGAACAGATGGAATGGATGAAGTGGATGTAACGGATGGAATGGACGGAACGGATGTAACGGGGATGGAACGGGGACGGACGAATGGGGTGGAGAGGGAACGGATGTGGTTTGGATGGAACGGGTGGGGTGTGGATGGAACGGATGTGGTGAGGATGGGACGGATGGGGTGGAGACGGATCGGATGTGGTGGAGATGGAACGGATGGGTGGGGATGGAATAGATAGACTGGGGATGGAACGGACGGAGTGGATAGAACAGATGGACTAGATCGAACAAAAGGAGTTGATGGAACAGATGAACTTGATCGAACAGAAAGAGTGGATGGAACAGATGAACTAGATAGAACAGATGGAGTGGATGGAATGGATGGAACGGATGGAACAAACCGACTAGATGGAACAGATCAATCGTATATGGAATGGATGGAGTGTATGGAATGAATGAAGTATATGGAACGGATGCAGTGTATGGAATGGATGGAGTGCATGGAACGGATGGAGTGTATGGAACGGATGGAGTGCATGGAACAGGTGCAACCGAGGAGTGGATGGAACCAACGGAACCGACAGAGTGGATGGAACAGACGGAGTGGATGGAACCAACGGAATGGATGAGTGGATGGAACAGATGGAATGGATACAACGGATGAGTGATAGAACGGACGGACTAGATAGAACAGCTGGAGTGGATGGAGCGGATAGAGTGGATGGAATGGATGGAGTAGATGGAGTGGATGTAGTAGATGGAGTGGATGGAACGGATGGAGTGGATGGACCAGACAAAGTCGACGAGTAGATAGAACAAATGGACTAGATGGAACAGATGGAATGATGAAACTGACGGAGTGGAAGGAAAACACAGAGTAGATGGTAGGGATGGAACGGATAGAACGGATGAGTAGATTGAACAGATGAGACAAACAATCAGATTGAACAAATGGAATGGATGAGTAGACTGAACGAATAGAACAGAGAAAAAGGATGGAATAGATGGAACGAATCGAGTGGATGGAATGGATGCAGTTGATGAAACGGATACAGTAGACATGACGGAACTTATGAAGTTGAGAAAACAAATGGAATGGATTGAAACAAATAGAGTGGATGGAACAAATGGAGTGGATGGAACAGATGGACTAGATGGAACAGATGGACTGGATGGAACAGACGGAATGGATGGAACAGACGGAGTGGATGGAACAGACGAAGAGAATGGAACAGATGGAGTGGATGGAACAGATGGAGTGGATGGAACGGGTGGAGTGGATGTAACCGATGGAGCGGATGGAGCTGATGGAGCTGATGGAATGGATGGAGCGGATGGAACAGATGGAGCGACTGGAATAGATGGAGCGGATGGAACAGATGGAGCGGATGGAACAGATGGAACAAGTAGAGTTGGGTCGAACACATGGAACGGATCGAATGAATAGGAAGGATGGAACGAATAGAACACATTAATCAGATGAGAAGGACGAAATGGGTCTGCGGAATGGATGACGTAGATCAGTTGGTGAAGGATCGAGTGGATGAAATGGATAGAAGGACTATTAGATTAAATAGATGTAACAGGCAAAATGGATGAACAGACGAAGTGGAATGAACAGACAGAGTTAATAAGATGGATAGAATAGATGGGACAGATGGAGTACTCGATTACTCAAATACTTTACTGATAACCACCATATCACACTACCACACTTACTCTCTCCTACACAACACCACTCAATTAGAACACAGCGATGCTGTGACACATTCAGTATAGCTGTTCCCATACTAACACCCGCCCCATACTCCTCATCATCCTAATTAAACGCAGCTAGCACACACCGCTAGCTTATGCGTCTCCTCAGGCCTAACGCAGCCAGAAATCAATCTGGGTGTCCACCCTCCAGAATTGAACACATACAAATGACCGCCCCATCACCGCACCTACCGCTAAGAAGCAGCTATCATGCAACTGCCACACCGGCTGCACACATATCCGGTGCACCCACGCACCCTATGACTCTCCCTCTCTCTACTGACTTGAACTACGGTTCCCGAGGGCGTTCAACCTACCAGCGCTTTGAGATCATACCAATGATACATAAGGCGCTATATAAATGCCAAATAATATAACATAACATAACATAAGCTTTGCAACTGATATTGTATTATGACACCATTGTTGATGTATTTTTACTACAGAATCCGCTCACATTCATTGTAATATTGAGAGCTGATTGTATGATGTTCCAGACAAAATTCTGTGTTTTGAATACAGCTGGGTTTTGTCGTGAATTTTGGGTACCCCATTCTTGAGTAATAATTTCATTACATTTGGAAAATTGGTGGCAGTCTCTACACCATGCCATCCGGGGTTCGGCTATTCCTGTCCAGACGTTCAATACTTCAGCATATTTCAATCGACAGGGTGGTACAAAGTCACTTTTCTTGGAATCTCTGGTGTTCTAGTTGGGATGTTGGGTGGAGAGCAACCTGCTGTCTTTTAGAGCAGTTCATGTAAGGTGGGTGACAACGTCCAAGTCGATGTCCTGAGTAGGATTTTCTCTTCGTCTGACTGGATATTGCGCAGGTTGGTATTTTGCATGATCTGTCAGAGATTCTGATAACCGGTGCTGGACCTGTTTGCGTCATAGATGGATACTCAGCTGCCCTAGTTTTGCTCAAGGTTTCCTTTGTGAGGGGCCTGGTGTGTGGATGCCTTGACACTAGAATGGCTGCAGGGGCTTCTTTATGCATTTCCTCCACTCTCGTTGCTTCCCAAGGTGATGCTGAAGATTCGGGACTGGGCGTCAGAGGTGATTCTGGTGGGGCCGGTGTCATCAAGGTGCTCTTGGTATCCTCTTCTTCTTGATTGGTTTTTGCTCCCCTCATTCCCGTGCCCAGTCTCGATGGGGTGGGCCCTTATGCAACTCGGATTCTGACTTGGGGGTTTGGAATTTGAAAGGAAGGGATTAAGCACACAGGGCTAAACTCCACGATTGCCATTGGCAATTCAGAAGTCCAGGTGTCCCTCAACACTGAAGGTGTATGAGGCAGATTGGAAGAACTTCACAAGGTGGTACGCTAGGAAGTTGGTGCAAGCCCTCGACTGTTACATGTCTTTGATCATGCAGTGTCTGCAGGATGGTTGGTGCTTGTGTTTTGCAATGTCCTCTCTTAGGGCCCAGTGGGTAACAATCTGGGATTTCAAGGAGCCCTGGGTTCGCAGTTCCAGGTGTGAGCCGTTGGCTTTCCAGCTGTTAATAAGTGTCCTCTTGTCTAAACCCATGGTGTGTCCTGGTGTTTGTCCTTGGGGCCTTCCCTTGGTTTTTAATGCTTTGCAGGACTCTCCCTTTGAAACCAGTGGAGTCATGAGGAAAACAGTGTTCTTGGTGGCCATTACCTCGGCAAGGAGGCTGGGTGAAATTGGAGCATTGTTGTGCACGGCTCCATTCCTGCAAGTTCCTCAAATTATCAATTTTTTAGATGTGATCCGAGTTTCCCCCCAAAAAATACCCTTCAAAGTTCCATCAAGGACAATATATTGTGCTCCCGTCCGTCTTTCCCAGTCCTTCCTCTCCTGAGAAGGAGCAGTGGCATAAATTGGTTGTGAACAGATCTGTCTTGGCCTCAGTGCTGGCCCAAAGTCTACCAGCTGTGAGAAGCCAAAGGGTGTCTCACCTACTAGTCCCCAGGGATCTCTCTCTACGATGGCCAGACACGGCCATCACCTTTGGATCCAGACCCTGGGGGTGGACCAGTGTGGAAGGATCACCTGGGAGAGGGTTCTTCATGGGGTGGGCGTGAGGCGACCGATGGTGAGACGTGGTATTCCCCCCTTTCCCGTACACATGACCCATCCTATTTTATAGGATTCTCCAATGTTCCAACTCCGCCCCCTTCTGCAAAAATACACTGGGCCGAGGAAGAGGGCGAGTGAGAGTAAAGAGGCTAACCCTTACATATTGCATTGGACATGCCCCGCTAATCTGATCAGGTAATGTCAGGCACTTGACTTTAATCACATACATCACATTCAACACATACACCTGATACCCATTAGCTCTCCCCAAAGGGATAAAAGACAGAGCATAGAGACACACTATGAGCAAGGTGGAATACGAGAAGGAGCAGAACTTCCGTGACGAAGGCGAAACTACTAGAGCAGAATGACTGATCGAGTGTCTAGAGCAAAGGGTAAAGAAAACCTGAAGTTCCCTGCAGGTGGTTGTTGCCTTCGGGAAGCTGTGAAGGAGATGAAGAGAAAGCCAAATCAGAACAGAAGAAACCTGCATTGTGTATCAAGGACGCCAGTGACCCTGCCGGGTGAATGACAGATTTGGGAGGCGAGGCCAAGCCTTTGGTATTAACCTTAACTCCTAAATCAAAGCCGCAAAGACAAGAAAGGAACGTGCACAACCGGTGAGTTAGTGAAAGACAGGAAAGGCCGGTTTGTGTCAAGTAAAGATTAAACCCGCAACAGTGTATCTCACAAGTGAGAGTTGCGCACATGCTGATGAGACGTGAAAGAAAGCTAACCAGTGATTAACTTTTAAATGGCTGATAACTGTGAAGCCAGTAATATGAGTAGCAGAGTGGTTTGGCGAAAGGAAGTAGCCCACTCAAAAGTCTCTGCGAAATGTGAAATGTTAGGTTATAAAGCGACAAAGTGAACGAACTCTGAAATGCGAAATGGTCAAGATTCACCCCGGCAAAGGGGAAGTGAAAAGGGGAATCCTTGAAGGGAAAGATTTCTTTTGAACATTTGAGTTTATGGTGTTGAACTACCAAGACCAAGAGACACTGGGGCAAATAACATAAGAGTGTGATCTGAAGAGAAAGTTAAAGTGGTCCTTCGTGGTCTATAGTAAAAGCCTTGCACATTCGATCGTCTTCGACATCAGAAAAAGGTTTGAGCCCGACTGAGGGAGGCCAGAAGTGTGATATGTTAGGGAAAGGGAACCCCTAAGGAATGTGAATTAAGCTTGGGGAAGGGACCCCTTGTAAGTGCTGTGATTGCGATGTCCGAGCCCGACTGTAGAGATCTACGTTGAATCTGGTACTTTTTGGTTGAAAGGTCCGAGACCGACCGAAGGAGACCTGCTTGAACTTTTGTTGAAACATTAAAAAACATTTGAAAGCTGGAATTAGTGACTTTAAAGTGGCAGGCCAGGCGGGACTTGATCCACGTTTTGAACTGCCTTTGTTATGAGAACTTGAGCCAGAGTGTGTCATCCTGTCTACGGGGGGCACCTTACTCTGTGCTGTCCAACATGGGGAGCAGATCTCACTCAGCCATTTTCCTTTGCATACATATTTCCCTTATTGTATAAGAGATAGGGCAGGCCTAGGTTTGTTAGTATTGGCCATTTTGATTTGACAGAGACTGACCAGGACTGTGTTTTCTTTATTATTTGATGGTAGTGTCTACTCCCATCATAGCTATAGTGCAAAGCAGGAGTTTTTCAAAACCCCGAATATTGAATAAAGGTTTTAAACTTGTACCTCTTGTGTCAGTGTTATACTTGGGATACCATGCCTCCCTTACACAGCGCCTTGTGCTAGATTTCTGGGTGCACCCCTCCCTTGCCCCCCCGCAATTTTCTGAGAGCACTAGTGGGGACAAGCAGCAGAAACTCAGACGTGGCAGCCGCACAGATTCTCGTCTGGCGGATTGTATTCTGCCCAGGTAGCCCTGTCGATCAAAGCTCCCTTTAGATATGAAATACTCCATTGGTGCAACCAAGGACGTCATTTAAGGGTCGTCAGAGGTCACAACTTCGACCTCTGAGGTCTCCCTTGCAACCTCTGTGGTCTCACTTGCGACCTCTAAAAAATAAATTTTAAAAAATACACTTTTTATTTTTCTTTTTGTACTGCAAGCTCCTGGGCTGTGGCCAGCACCATGTGACTCTTTTAGTTCTGGAGTGGCTGGCTTTCTTGTTCAGGCCCTTTAAAAGAAAGAAGAAAAATAAGAACAGGAGTGCCACAAGTCTAACACTTTCAGCACTGACCCTAAATAAGAAAGAATAGGAATACCAAATAATGTGTCTTTCTGGAATTCTATACAATAATTGCTAAACTCATTAAAGGTTTATTTCAGTCACACTTCAGGGGGTGAGTCACTGATTTAGTCTGTTCTTAAACGCCTCAACTCAGCGTTTCATCCTTCTGAGGTCGATAAATGAGTTCCAACACAGGTTGGGTGATATTGGGTGTATATTTTTTCTATATAAAGTGCTTATGCGTAAGTGCTATATAATAACACATCATTATCATTTGGTCATGTACTTCTGCTTGCATTCACAGTAATTCGGTAATATGGGCCTATACACACTGATCTTAACGATATATATGGCAATCCATTCTTGTATAAAATGTACATCACATTATAGTGATATTGTAACCATATTTTTCGTGGTGTACAATGCTATGTGATGCCACTTCCTGTTTTGTCAACGGGAAAAGGTCGTGTTCCATTGCTTCCCGCGATATCACTTCAGGGTGCGGTCAAATGACATCACTTTCTGTGATGTCATCAGGGGTCAAGGGTCGTGTGATGTCACTTCCGCTACCCCTGGCATTTTGGTGAAATGACGTCCCTGGGTGCAACAATAAATAACGAAGCTTAATAAAAAATGCTATGCACTATCCTTTCGTGACATGGGTTAACAATAACTCCAGATAGAAACCTTGCTCTGGGAATCGGGTGGGCTTGCTCTCAAACGTTCACAAACATAATTCCCTATTTCCACTATGAGAGTTTCAACGTGTCACTATTGAGATGTGCCGTCTCCCTAATTTTGGTGGCAGGTGCATTTTTGGGGCTAACCACCTACCAATTATAAAGTGCAACACATTCAACATTCAACCAGGAGTAAAGCGAAGGTGCTGCTCCCACTGGTTCTGCATCTGTCGTCAATGGAGACAGGATCAAGAAGGCAGGACAGGATGATTTGCTAGATTTCCTCACCTAATTGTATACTATCCCTAAACCGTGCTTGCATCCCACCTACCTAAATGTGGATAAAATAAGAGAAATTATTATACATGGGGGAACCAGTGGACACAGCACCTTTGCTTGACTTCTGGTTGAATGTTGAATGTGTTGCACTTCATAATTAGTGAGTGGTTTGCCCTTCTATCGTGTTAGAAGATTACTGCCAGGGCGGACCCAGTCCTTACCTGCTTAGGGCTTCCCCCACTATACTTTTGGCATTCGTGGGACTGACATTTCTCTCCTCCCATCCAGACATGTTGCCTGTATGTGCTCTTTCTTACATCCTTTACCTCCCTGCAAAAACCATGCATTGATGAGGATGCATTTTTTTATTAGGAAGAAAACAAAGAACATTACACATTGGACAAGTAAAGCATTTGTGAGACATATACAAGTAGGCTAAATTGAGAGTGTTTATTTTATACAACACTTTGTAAGTATGGCTGTAAAAACAATGATTTCCATATTAAACTATGGAGGGATCATAAACTGACATAATGCGGCACATTTTGTATTAAACTGAAGTTTTGCACAAAGTCTGATCCTTCTGTAAAACCGCCAAGAGGCAAAGACTTGGGGAGAAAGAGGGCAAAAGGAATCCAAATAGAAGCAAACTGAGTCCTGATAAATGTAAATCAAGAAAACGGACACTAAAGGTGACTGTGGCCTAATTTGTACAGCCTTACTTTTTAACGAAATGGCACTTTAAAACAGTTATAGTTAGTACTATGGAAACAGAAAATAAAAGCTGCCCTCTATTGTTATTTGCAACTATTTTCATATGCTGTAAAAGTCGTATCCCTTACTATTATGAAATTGTTTTTTACACATGATAAACCTTTCATTATCTAATGTAAACAAAAAATGAACATTGTTTGGTTCAACAATGACTTGGTAACTCATATGACAGTGCACATAAATTCAACGTACATGACTTTGAGAAATTTACTTTTCTTGCTTTTTTACTAGCAAATGTTTTTGTTAATTCTGTTAAGTCCATGTTTTGAGCAGTATCATTTTCTAATGAAAGACTTGCTAGTGAACTCAACCTTTCTTGTGTCATTGATGAACCCAAATATGTTTGAATTAATTTCAATTTTGAAAAGCTCCTCTCACCACTAGCTGCAGCAATTGGTGTTGTCAACAACATTCTTAAAGAAACCCATAAATTAGGATACAGATCGTGCAGCTTTGTTTTTTAATAACATTTAAAATGTTTAGTGGAGTCAGCTTTTGAGTTCATTACATAGGGGACTGCCTTCAGTTTCTGCATCTGCACCAAAGGTTAAGGATTACCAAAGTTCTTAGCAGTGCTTTCAAAGCTCTTCTTTCTTTGGTTATTCATTTATCTTGTATAGGAAACCCCATGTTTCTGTGTGATGATGTAGTTGTTCAAATCATTCATGAATTTACATTAAGGCCTTGTCAAGCAATGTAGTGAAAAATTGCATTCCAAATTGTATATTGGGTGTTGTAATAGGCTCATCTCTACTCTCATAATCGAAATGTGGTTTTACGTACCTTATGCTTTTCACTGTATGAAATTCAGGGTTCAACTTCAAAAAGGTTAGCTGGTTCACTAGCACTTCTAATAGCTCTCTCAATACCGTTTTCGTTGCATTCTTCCAAAAACTGGACTCAACCAATTATTAATTCCCCTCTTTTGCACACATGTATACTCTAATTCTGCATATATTTAAATTTAATGACAACATTCATCTGGAAGAGTATTTCATACCAAATGAGCAATGAAAGCAAAAAACATAAAGTAGTAGCATCATGTACAATTTCAGGATCATGTTTTTCCTCCTTCTCAGCAATAGTCATGAGCGCATCATTGATGTCGCCAATCTGATATCTAACAGTTTTTACACTGGGAATGTATGCATCCCAACGTGTGTGTGGCTAAGTTGTTTTAAGGGGAACGATTTAACATGATCTGTTTAAATCTCCCAACGATTGACGGAGGAAGCAAACAGAAAGTACAATCTTCCTAAAATGCCAACACAGAAACAGATTTCACTTATTTTCTTTAAACCATTGCACAAAACTACTTTCGGTTTGTGGCAACCACAGAGCATGAAGAAGGCTAATATATTAAGCTCTAAAATTCTCCTTTGAACGGCACTAATTTTGCCTTTCATATTTGCTCCATTGTCATATCGCTGACCTCAACAATGTTTTAAGTCTAGGTTCTTTTTTTCCAGCAAATTCATTATTACATCCGACAGTCCTTTACCAGTGCAGTCGACAATTGGAGTAAACCCCAAGAAGAGTTCACAGATTTCAACATCAGCATTATCATGTGGTAAATCAACAAATCTTATTGTCAGAGACAGTTGTTCCACATGACTGATGTCTGGTATGCAGTCGGGTATTATTGAAAAATATTTTGCATTTTTTATCCTTAAAAGTATTTAGGCATTAACTTCTTCAGCCATTAATTCAATAAATTAATTTGCAATATTTTTCCCACAGTAATGAACCTCTAATTCTTATTTCAAAATACGACCGATCTGTTCTTGCACAATGAAATCAAATTTGGCCAACAAATGAATAAGATCTAGGTATTTTCCATTGTGTTTTGTGTACAGTTTATCAGACGAACAGCGAAATGTAATGTTATTTTCTGACAGGTACAAAAACAATTTCATCAATCTAGTCAAAATGTTTTTCCACCACTCTGATTCTTTCTGAATAAAAAGTTGCTCTTACTTATCAATTGTACACTCGGATGGAAATCTTGATTCACTTTCAATCCACGTATCATAAAATCTTTTGTGATTAGCACTGCTTTCATGAGATTTTAGGGCCAAAGGTAAATGACCCAGTCATTCAAGCCAACACTCGCTAGACATGAACTAGAGCCTCGATCAAAACATAGGCAGCAGAAACAAAATGCGTGGTCTGCCATTTCAGAATACATCAACCATCTATGTGGTATACATTTGCTATTAGGAAGTGAACGAAAAGAATGTTTTTTTGAGAAATGATGACCATCAGCATTTTAGTATTATGAGTTTTAGGCCATGAAGCCGGATCTGTTAAAATTATGAGGTTTGTTACAAAAGTTTCGAATAAAGAACTTCAGAAAAATCAGGCTGAGTGTTTGGTTCATCTACATGCAGAAGATTGCCAGCACTAGTATTTGTTTCTCATTAAGTGACTATAGCTGATGCCACAGATTTCTCTTGGTTAGAATCAGGCTGAAAGTTCAGTTCCTCTACATCCCAGAGATCGCCAGTACCGATATTTGATTCGCATTACGTGACCATAACTGATGTCACAGGCTTTTCTTGGTTGTAATGTTCACTCTCTGGAACTTCAGTTGTTAATGTAAAATATTTTTTAGGTTCATACATTTCTTAATATTTTCTTGAAATTCCGCTTCGTTTCTGAGCTCTTTTTTTCTGAATTCTGCGCCCAATGGTTTCTTTTTACCATTGTTTGACATTTCTGGGCAAAATTTAAATCTGAAAAGAAATTATTAGAATGGGCATGGACGGGACGATCACCTTGAAAAAAAAATAATCCAACAATGCTGACATCACATTGTACATAGTAGTCATTCTTATAATGAATATAGATCATTAATAACATTTGGTAAGTGGAGAGGGAGAGTGCTCATTGAAACCTTAGAATTCGATGATGACCATACTCATCCCTGCCTTCTACTGCCCAATTTAGCCCACTCATTCTTCCTTCCATGTTAGCTTTTGGTTTTCATTGTGTGTTAGTCAAATAACCATGGCGGATGTTTTGCACCCACCTCAGAAAGCATGCTCATCGGAGTACCAACATTGGTTCAGGAGCTCTTTGTTATCCGTGGTCAAGTTCTGTTTGAGGCCTGCTTCAGCTTCTAGGTTTTCCCCCTCCCAGCTCTGCACTTACCTCGCACTTGCCACCAGCTGGCCCTTTTTATTTATTATTTATTATTTATTTACGCTACTTACCTTGTACTGCACTTTCCCCCCACCTCCTCCCCCTGCACTTTCTCCTTTACCCCTTCCTCTGCACTTGCGCGATCTGAATGACACCTGGCCTAGTAGGATCGTTTGTCTGTCTTCCCCTTGTTTCCCTCCCTCCCTGCCTCGTCGCGCCTTGAAACACTTGTGTATAGGCGCGTTACAAATACCTTATCATATCATATCATATCATATCTTCACATCAGTCATTGACAGAGCCTACAGGTGGAAATGGGGGTATTAGTATCATGTCAGCAGCTGCATGATGTTAGGCAGAATTATATGCAGTACCTTTTGGGAACACTACACACAATTAAGACTACAAGTGACAGTACAATGTCACCTTTGGTACAAGCCTGTACTAGACAGTTATAGTGGTAGCAGTAGCGTAGCAGCCAGACTTATCTCAAGAGTAAGTGAGCAGTACAAATAGTTACACAAAGGACAGCAATTACTCATCGGAGTACCAACATTGGTTCAGGAGCTCTTTCTTATCCGTGGTCAAGTTCTGTTTGAGGCCTGCTTCAGCTTCTAGGTTTCTCTTCACATCAGTCATTGACAGAGCCTACAGGTGGAAATGGGGGTATTAGTATCATGTCAGCAGCTGCATGATGTTAGGCAGAATTATATGCAGTACCCTTTGGGAACACTACACACAATTAAGACTACAAGTGACAGTACAATGTCACCTTTGGTACAAGCCTGTACTAGACAGTTATAGTGGTAGCAGTAGCGTAGCAGCCAGACTTATCTCAAGAGTAAGTGAGCAGTACAAATAGTTACACAAAGGACAGCAATTACTATGATTCAGGCAAACACTGACTAAAGGTTTCTAAGTAAAAGAATGTATCTTTATTTACTCAATAGTTGTTTAACATTTCACTATTCTTAGCAAGATAAAAATCACAGTCATAAATACACCACACCACTTCCCTTAAATTCCAGACAAGTTAAGCTCACAAAATGAAGTGGGAGCAAAATGGCACTCCAGCAATTTAAAATGGAGGGAAAGACAAGGTTTTTTTAAAAAAATATTTTATTGATTTTATATTTTAGAAAAACAAACAACACACAACACAATACAACTGTTAATCATTTACAGAAACACAAAAGAAAATACGAAAAAACTCCCCCCACCCCCCATCAAGCCAGAGCCGGTTCCCTTGTATCCTCAGTCGGGGCACTGTCAGGTGGAACATTGTCCGTAGGCCCATCTTCCGAATTCTCAGATTCGTCCAAACCCTGTTGTGGGTTGGTCATAGAGGCCAACAATTGTCGCCAGGCCAGCAAGGGCCCTATCTCCTCCTCGCCCCCTCTAGTGACCGCTTCAAACCATACCACGGATTCAGCCTCCGCCCACCTCATAAGGTCCGCCCACCATAGTTCCACTCTCGGCCTGCAAGCCGATTTCCAGTTCATGGCAATCCTGCGTTTGGCCAGAACATATGCCAGGTCCCTCAGCTTGCTCAGGTGCCTAAAGTGTCTGGGCCTGGGGAAGATCCCAAGCATACACGACCAGGCAGATCCCACGTCCAACACCACTCCCCCACCTGCGAGCTTCATCTTAACCTCCTCCCAAAATCTATACACTTCCGGGCAGGCCCAAAACATGTGTAGCAACCCAGCGTCCACCTCCCCACACCTGGGGCATTTTTGAGTGATCGAGCCTCCGAACCGTGCGATCTTCTGGGGAGTCAGGTAGGCCCTGTGAGTAATGTAGAACTGGAGTTGTTGGAGCCGTGCATTTCGGGACACCTTTTTATGATACCCCAGGACCCTCTTCCACTGACCCTCCGTCATGAGTCCACCCATCTCCTCCTCCCATTCATGCCTCAGTTGGGGCAACTCTTTCCCAGCCTTCGTTCTGAGGAGTTCGTATATCTGTGATATTTCATGCCCGCCCTCTGAGACATCATACATAGTTTCAAGGGTGGCATCGGGATCATCTGCCAGTGCCGTCACCGGCCATCTCTCTCTTACTCATTGTACTAGCCTGGCATAGGTGATGTACTGGCCTCTGTGCACCCCCGTCTCATCCTGCAACTTTTGGAAGTCCAACGCCTCCCCCTCCCGCCATATGTCCCCGAGCATGGCCAGGCCCACCGGCTCCCAGTGCCTACGGACAGACTGAAACAGTTGGGAGTCGTTTTCGCACAGGGCCACCAGCGGGACCTGCCAAGATAGCGGATCTGGCTCCCCCATCAGTTTCCACGTTCTGTGCCAGACCTCCCATCCCAACCTCAATAGCCGCCCTCTTCCCGTCAGTTTATTCCTTTGTAGCCACACCACCTCTCTCAGGAAGTATGGGGCCGCATCCTCCCGCAGCAACCTAGATTCCACCGAATCTTCATCAAACAACCACCTGGCCACATACAACAGCTGCCCCGCCAGATAATATAGTTCGAAGTTGGGCAAGCCTATACCCCCCTTCTCGTACGGGTTCTGGAGCTTCCACAGGGCCACCCTATTTCTGGAGTTACCCCACACGAAGCCCCTACACATACTATGAAGTCGTACAAATAGGCTCTTGGGGATCAAATGCGGGACGTTCACGAAGAAATGCAGGAGTCTGGGAAGGACCACCATTTTCAGCAAAGCCGCCCTCCCCATCCTGGACAGGGGCAATCTGGACCAGAATGTCATGCTATTCCTGACCCCCTCTATGGCTCTCTCTGTGTTATGCTTGTGTACCGCTTCAATCCGGTGGTAAATATTTACCCCCAGGTACCTAAACGTGTCGGTCCGCCATGGTATTGGCAACACAGGCAGCCTCTCCAGCGGGACGTCCCTGTACCCGCCCAGAGGGAACAGGCTAGATTTCCTGGGGTTCACTGATATGCCCGAGAGGACAGCGTAATGATCCAGTACTTCCAGTACGTACTGCAGGTTCTCCTCCGGGTAGCGTAAGTAAAGCAGCATATCGTCCGCATAGAGAGATATTAAGTGGCTGCTGCTGGCGGTATTAATGCCCACCTCTCCGTATTGTTGCCGCAGGCATATCGCCAGCGGCTCCAGCGCGAGTATATATAACATGGGTGACCAAGGGCATCCCTGCCTGGTCCCCCTGCTGAGTTGCCAGGCATCCGAGACTGTGGCCCCAGTCTTGACCCTTGCCACCGGGCTGCTATATAACAACTGGACCCATCTGATATACCCAGGGCCCACGCCGTATCCCTGCAGGGCCGCTTTCAGCCAAGGCCATCTCACTGAATCAAAGGCCTTGACCGCATCCAGCGACACTACTGCCATCTCGCCCGTGTCATCCTTAGTATGGTCGATAACATGGTGCAGCCTCCTATGGTTATCACTGATATTCCTGCCTGGGACATATCCCGTTTGATCCGGGTGGATCAGCTTGCCAATCACCTTCTTCAACCTGTTGGCCAGCACCGCCGTGAGTATTTTGCTGTCCTGGTTTAGCATGGACAGAGGTCTATAAGATCCACACTCAACAGCCGGCTTGCCTGGTTTCAGTAATGGGACAATCATGGCCTCACGGAGGGACAGCGGGAGTTCTCCCTGTTCGTATGCCTCGTTAAACAAGGCCAGCAGTGGCTGGAGCAGCTCCTGCACGTACACCTTGTAAAACTCACTAGGCAGTCCATCCGCTCCAAGTGCCTTACACGTGGGGAGGCCCCGGATCACCACCTCCAGCTCATCCGAAGTGATAGGGGCGTCCAGTTCCTCCCGCTCCAGGTCATCTAGGGTGGGCAAGCCAATGTCTTCCAGTGTGTTCAGGATGTCCTGGCTCCTGTCCTCCCCAGTGTCCTCATACAAACGTTTGTAGAACCTGAGGAATTCCTCGTTCACCCCATCCTGAGTGCTGCGAAGACAACCGTCTTCACCACAGATCTCATGAATAACCACTCGGGGGGACTCGCTCTTGTACAGCCAGGCCAGCAGTCTGCCTGGCTTATCGCCCCCCGCGTGCAGCCGCTCGGTGTATTTCCTATGGTTCAATCTACATAGTCGATCCCAAAGAGCGCTGCACGCCACCTGAAGGTCCCTCATCCTAGTCTTGTCTTCCTGAGTGGCGTTCTCGAGACGAGCCAGGCTCTCCAGTTCCCTTTCGGTGTCCTGAAGCTCCCTCCCGATACCCCCTTGAAGTCCCTTGGATTTAGAGATGGCCACTCCGAGCACCACTACCTTAAAGGCCTCCCACAGAGTTCCCGCAGAGCGCACGCTACCCGTGTTTATCTCAAAATATTCCCCGATGGCAACCCTCAGGTCTTCCCGGAATCCCTCATCCTGCAGTGCCTCCGACCGGAGCCTCCATGTGGGGACCCGAGGCCTAGGGGGTTGGTGTCGCCACTCTACCACCAGGGGCGAATGGTCCGACAATACTCGGGCCTTGTATTCCGCCCCCACTATTTCGCCCGCTATCTCGGCAGTTCCAAACACATAATCCAATCTCGTATATGAATCGTATGGCGCCGCATAGTGCGAATACTGCCTATCTGTGGGGTGGAGTTTCCTCCACACATCTACCAGTCCCAGGTCTCCCAGCAATGTCCCGAGCGCCTTGGCCGCCGGCGACATTTTCCCTTTGGTATCAGCGGACCGGTCGATTTTGGGATCTAAGACGCAATTGAAGTCCCCACCCCACACCATCGCACCCCCTACCAAGGGGCCAAGTTTGCCATAGAGGGATCTAAAGTAGGCTGCAGTATCATGATTGGGGGCATACAGGTTGAAGATGTGTACTTCCCTGTTCTCCAGGAGTCCTGTTATCGCCACCATTCTACCCTCCGGGTCCACTATCGAGTCAAGCACCCGGAACGGGACGTGCGGTGCCACCCAGGTGATGACCCCTCTAGCATACGCCGAGTACGTGGCACCCACCACCTTGCCCTTCCACTTCCTCTTGACCACCTCCAATTTCTCCCTAGTGAGGTGGGTCTCTTGTAGCAGGGCTATATCTATCCGCATCCTCTTCAGGTATAGCATTACCTTGTTCCGCTTGAGGTAACTATTGAGGCCTCGGACATTCCAGGTAGCTATGCGAAGACTATCCGATGCCATCAGTTTGGTCTGTATTCAGCCCCGCCCTCCCCACAATACCCCCTTGGTCTAACACTCCGCCGGCTCTTCCGCCCTTGATCCCCGTCCCCCCTCCCTGTTTCCCAACTACACACCACAGCAAACAACCCCTCCCATCCCAACAAAAGCCCAGCTCCATCCCTGGATCTCAGGCCCACCCGCGTCTGGTCCTATCCCGTATTCAAAGGGTAGGACCCCGCGGGGCGTCGCCGATCTAACAGCGACCTAACTAACTAGATATGTTACTACTGGGGACAAAGGAAGCCTCTTGGAGCTCCCAACCAAGTAACCACGGGTAGGCACGCCCAATGGGCCAGCCAGTCAGCACCACATCATACGCATCATATACCGTATAAATGACTATATTCAAGTCCCAATGTCTCGGCCCCATTGCCCTAGGCGACCCAGCCGTAAGCTACTTATCTTCCGTAGTCTCTGTCTGGATGCCCGGTTCTTGAGGACTGCCCAGCGCATCTAGCCAGTCCATCGCTTCAGTCAGTGTTTCAAAGAATAGGGATCTGCTTCTGTAGAAAACTTTCAATTTGGCCGGGTAGAGTAGCATGTAGCGATGGCCAGCTTCACGAAGTCTCCTTTTCACCACCCCGAAGTGCATCCGACTCCGCTGTACTTGTAGCGTGTAGTCAGGGTAGGCCGTGATCTTGGCCGATCCTCTGTCAATCGTTCCCCCTTTTCGAAAGAATTCAAGAATCTTTTCGCGATCTCGGTAGTTCAGAATTTTCGCGATCATCGGCCGCGGGGGGGCCCCAGGAGGCGGCCTCCTGGTTAGGGCCCTATGCGCCCTCTCGACTGCAAACCCCTGGGTCAGTACCCCGCCGGTAATCTCCTGCAAAAACATGGATTCCACAAATTCCGTGGGGTCTGGCCCTTCCGTTCCTTCAGGTAGGCCCACGATGCGAATATTGTTGCGCCTGGCACGTCCCTCCGCCTGCTCCGCTCTGTCCTCCAGGTTGCCCACCCGTTGCACAAGGGCGTGTAGTTCCTTTTTATGAGCAGCGCAGTCTGCCGTGTTTGTGGCCGTCTCCTTCTCGATGGTCCCCGTGCGCTCCGAGATCGCCCTCACATCCAGTCTAAGCAGATTCACCTCCTCCTGGACGGCACCGATCTTAAGGTTTAAGCCTTCCTGTAGCTCTTTCATGGCGAGGCCCAAGTTGGTCTCCCATGACACTTTTAAGTCCGCAATCGCCGCCAGCACCTCCTGTATCGTGCCCGGTGACTCCGCGGCCGTCACGGGGGTCTCTTTGTTCTTGCCTCCTTCCGCCCCTGAGGGGGACTTGGCGTAAGCCTCCATCGTGGGCTGTTTGGCCTTGGGTTTCACACCTCTCGTGGTCATGTTGTTGTATGAGTCGGGCGGGGGCCCGTCCCGCCAGGCACCGAAGGGGAGTCACGCCACTCAATGCTCAAAGCCTGGCCCACCACACCATGGGGCATCCAACACGCCCGGAGCACTCCAACCACCGGGCCCACGGTCCCGTCGTCACAGCTACATCCGTTCGGCCCTCCAGCTCGCTGGGCCACCGTGCGTCCTAGGCGGCGCTCAGGTGTACTAGTCCCCAAGCAAAGGGACCCATGGGTCCTGCACTCGTGATCGCGACACTGATTTCACGATCCTCGGTGTTCGCAGCGTGTCGCTGCCATTTTGTCTTGTCCGCCTGCTCAGGGCTCGTCCCAGTCAATCGCATTTATTTCGGTTTCTGGGTCTCCCAGACATCACAAATTTTCACCGGGTGTAGTGGTGGCATTCCCACACCTGGACATCGATTTCCAGCGTCGGCCGGCCCCCGTGGACGTACCCCTCCATCAGGATCAAAACAGGATCAGCGGAGCTCCTCCAGAGTGCGACCCCTTACATGGCCGTCCAAGCCACGCCCCTGGGAAAGACAAGGTTATTAGAAATTAGGCAACACCAACAGGTAAGTAATCAGAGCAATTGAATAAGAGGGGCTTCAAGGTTAAAATCAGATAGAAAAGGCTTAGGACCAATGTCAATGGTTCAAACTCTTTTGCTCAAGATGATAGGTTCAATGTAGTTTGCGGTAACGTTAGTGGCACAGATTCCGGATGAGGTTAGTTGGTAGAAAAGTTAGCTCAAAGAGAAGAGAAGGACAAGCACTCGGATCGGAGAAATATTTCAAACACTTTCACCGCGGCTGACCGAAACGGACAACCGGATTTGCACAGTACCTTAAAGCGGAGAGGGAGCTGTAGCTGAGGCGGACGTTCCTTTTGGTTCCTGCAGGCTCACGGTTCCTGAAGCGACTGTCGGACTTATCAGAAGTAGAAAGACTGGAGGGTCCTGCGCCACCCAGGGAAGAAACCAGCAGCAGAGCAAAACAACGAATGAAAGGTGCGCTCCTTACAACCCAAGCAGGGTCCAACCTTCCTGGCTATCCGGCCCACTGTAGCTCTGTACAGCAAATTCAACCAGAGGAGGGGTCGTGGCTTGGAGTTTGGGCAAACTGGTTGGTCCCACCAGCTCAAGGGAAGAAGTTTCCTGGAGGATCTTGTCTGTCGTCGGATTTGGAGATTCAGACCTGCAGCAGGGCTTCACTGGGCAGTTAAGTCATTGTAGGTGTCCTCTTCTTCCAGTTCCTCGTTGGTTCTTTCGCTCCAGTGGCGACTCTGCTCTTCCAGTCCCAGAGACCTGCTTTTTATGCAGTTTTCCCCCATTCATACAGCCTGGCTGTCAATCACACAGCAGGGTGGATGGCCTGGTAAGGCCAGTCCCCTTAGCCAATCAGACAAGAGTGCTACTTGGGTTACTAAGGCAACCCATGGCAGGGGTCAGAAGATCCCTCCCTCACATCCTGCCCACCTAGACTATCAGGCGCCTTAAGGAGGGCTTCTGTGCAGAAGCCCGCCAAAAGACAGCGAACAAAGGAATCATCCCCGGTTTGGCGCACAGAGTAAAACACGAGAAAGACTTTAACAAAAAGAAATGGTGAATAAACCCAGCCGGAACTAAAAAAAATGTATTTGGTCAAGCGGTTTATGTTTGAGGCTACTATGATAGCCTGGAACAATACCACGTTTATATAATATAATCGCAGTAGGAAAGTTAGGGTAGATACCACTGCCACCAGCCAAGTCTTAGTGTTAAGGGAGTGAAACAAGGCTCCAAGAGGCACAGACAAAAAGGGATAAGAATTAACCCTTTCCAGTACTCCATGTAAGATGGGGTGTACTGGGTCTGTAGTTTAAAGTGACTATATAAAGTTAATGGCAACTTTACCTGTTTCTGGGGGACAGTAGTCAGCCCCAGAAAAATGGAGTCATTGGGAAGTCTCAAAGACAACCCTGTGTCACACTCATGACATCTTTTTGTATAAAGGGTCGTTAAGTGATAGAAAATATAACAATTATACAATGCTTTTCACAATATTTTTCAAGCCAATTGATGTGATGGCGTAACTAAATAGGAATAGCACATACTGACTAAAAACAGCCAATAACACTTAAGTGTGATTTAGATAACTCGTCATGTGTGAAGCAAGTAAAGAACATGAAAACCTGTCTAATACGCGCATATACGCGCAATGTTGGGAAGCGGGGGCGATCGTCTCAGGCATGCGGCAAAGGCCTAAGAGTGTTTTGTAGAGGCTTGAAGCTGTAGGGGGAAAAGGGGTGCTGATAGAAGCTGTATTATGGGGAGATTATTATGTGCTTGGGAATAGATTGCACAGGGAATGAAACGCTATTTTAGACTATAGTAGCCATCTTGAAAATGAGGCCAAGTGCTGTGCTGCAGCCGAGGCATGACGAATAGAGATAGAGGCATGCAGGCAGGAGCGGGTGGCATCATTGGCAGTAGTGGGAAAGACCAAACACGCGAGTTGTCATAAACCTTCCATTGTCTCATATCATTAGCATGCGTCCTGCAAGGCTATCAGGAGACCAAGAGCACCCGGCAAATGGCTATCCCACGAGAAGGAGGGAACGAGCCTCTGACCTCCATCAGGCCAAACCCTAAGTTATAGCACCCAAATGCCCCTTCCCCAAGACCCCAGCATTCCAGAATATCAGCCAGCCCCAGACCACCGACCATAAAACTGTTAGGTGTACATTAGGCCACAGAAAGGGAATGTTCTGATTTGTGCTTTTCTAATTGGCAATTACTGACTTCGCACCCGATGACGTGCAATGAAGAACCCCACGTGAAAGAAGATGGACATGAGGAGCTGGGACCAATTAGCTGGCATCCCCTATGAAGCATGCTGCTTATGTATAGGGTTGCACCAACCAGCTACACGTATGTGTTACCTATGTGATGTACGTCATTTGTGACGCTTTTTACCTTTAGAAGCTATCATCCATGTTGATTCTGTCAGAGCGCTCCTTAGCAGCAGAGTTCTTTGCTTGCGCGTACTTGTCTTTTTGTGTAAATAAACTTTGTTCTCCTTGCAAGAGTTGTGCTCGGCCTTTTTCCCTAGTGGGTTGTATTTTTTCTGGTGTGAGCGTTGAGGGGCTTCTCTACATTTTTGGTGACCCCAACGTGATCCTAGATTTTCAGCGAAGACAGAGGCTTCCAGGCCACACCCCTGTAGGGGCCCCGCCCATCTGCAGTGACCAATCCCAAGCGCGCAACCCACAGTGGTGTACAGGAACCATTTTCACAGAATTACTGTCTGCTCTTTGGAGCGAGGCACAGCTCTTAGGAAGGTGCAGACCATTGTGTGTAAGTGCACCTTTTGCAGGTGGCAACAACGGGGTTGACGCAGAATGAGGAGTAGGGGAACAGGGATGTTGTGTGGGTGTGAGGATCTGGGTGTGCGGAGAAATGTGGCCTGGGTGTGCAGTAGATTGGTTTGTATTTGAGTTGGATAATGTGTGGCGGTCACGTGGTGGTTTTTATTATTATTGTTGTTAGAAATATACGAGAAGAGAAACAGAAGTGTGGGATCCATTCCGAGCTAGAAGAGAAGGTGTCTCCATATTTTTTATATGTGAAAAGAAGATACAAAGAGTAGGGGCTCTGTATAATTAGAGAGCTCATATTCCTGTGCCCATCATAGCCCTGGTGGGGGAATGAGACGAAGTAGTGGGTGCTGTTTTAGCTTGTTATTTTAGTTTTGTTTTAGTGTGTTAAATATTATTGTATATTAGGTGGAGGCTGAGGGAGGGCCTGTGAAGGTAGGGTGGGTGTTGGGTGTGAGGAGTGAGAGAGTGTGGGTATGACAGAGTCAGGATAGGGGGTAACTGGGGAGCGGGAATGGAGGACTGGTAGTGACATTTATGACATATTACGCATGGTATATACCATGTAAATATTTCTGAACATAACAATTATTAACATGAGGTAATGTCACTGTTGGAGTATATGTATAGTGCATTGCCGTTGTATAAAGATAACATTGAGAAGTACCACAAACAGTGGATGGCAGAGACACAGGGGGGAATGTCCCACCCATGGCTAGAGCAGAATACAACTGATAGAGGATATTGGAACACATGTCCATGGTTTAGCTGCCAAATGCAAAGGTAAAAAACTCCAAAAGATTTATAGAAAATGGTGGAGGAAATAGAGAACAACAATGAGGGCATGGCCCAGTGTGGCCGCAAGTGTAACACAACTGTGCAAGAGGAAACACAACTGCCCATGTCCCAAGGAGGGCTTTACCAACTCAACACCCTCTCTGCCACAGGTTACACAAACCCAACCTATGTGCCTTCACCTGCCACAGCACCACCCCCATATCAAACAACACCTAACCCTACCATACCTTGGGATTGTAAATCACAGTAAGTGTTAGAGGAGGTATTAGAAGCAGCACAAGCAGATTTGGCACGCTTGAGGGCCCTCAGGTAATGAAGGAGCAAACCGGAGGGTCGTTTGGACGAGTGGAGGGCCAGAGATATTTTGTTTCGATTGGATAGCACCACGATAAAAGGTGTGGATGTGGACAAGGGGGATGGGGATGATCAAGGTGCAGAGAGTGTAGGTTATGGGACAGTGAGGTCGGACAGAGGGGCAAACAGGGACTTGGAAGAAGCAGAGTGAAACACTGTGGATGAATTAGAGGATGAAGAGGAGGCACTGCAAATTAGAGAGTAGAGAATTTGTGGGGTCAGCGGTTGAGAAGTAGGTTTGGATGGGTTTGCAGTGGGCAGGAAAAAGGGAAATGACAGCGGAAGGGCAAGGAGAGGAGTGGACCTGCAGCTGCCATTATTGCATTTAGACCCAGAGAGGGTGCAATATGCACAGTGGGCCAAGATGGATAAGAATAGCCTGATTAAAGTGCTCCCGCCCCTCACTGCGGGGGATGGGAAGTGGATATATGGGTTTGAAAAGCAAACAGCCGAGATTCCTTTGGCTTTAGGGGACATGAAAAGCATACTTTTAGCAATTGCAGGAGATCAGGCTGGGGACATTTGGGTGTAAACTGGGTACCCGGGAGTTAAGGTAGATTTTGAAGCTCATGATGGGGCACCCTTTGACATCAAAGTGCAGGTGTGGGATGCATTGTGAGAGGCATTCCCCAAAACACCTTACTTGCAGTCCATAATGTAATACACAATGGGGGATGATGAAGACCCCTCGCAGTACATTTTGAAAGTGCGTGAGATGTGGAGAGCTGTGAAGGGAGACCAGTGGGACCAATCAGTTCTTCTTTTCTATTTTGTTATTAAAAGGGGATTGCCCAAGGAGGCACAGAATGTGCTCGGGGAGATAGAAGGTATTGAAGCAAAGGGGTGGGCTGGGTTAATACAGATTATAATAATGCGCCATTGTAAGCGGATTGAAGAGAGAGAAAAGTAAATGGTGCAAACACATACCCTGACTAGGACACCCCATATAGAGCTATTGCATGCCCGGTCCTCTCTGTGATTACCCACCATGTTCAGGAACCCTAGGTGGGGGCTGAGATAGGAAACAAAAAATCCATCTTCATGGTCGATACCAGTGCCACTAAATCATGCATCAGTGAGGGCAATTTCCCATTATCAGATGAAACTCTCGACATGCAGGCATTCTCTGGGGCTGTAGCAATGGTTCTGTATACAGAAGAGGTATCTATCAAGATAGGAGGAAAAGTGGTGCGTGCACCCTTACTCTACTCAGAAAGCTCCCCAGTGAAGTTGGTGGGGTGCGACCTGCTCAGTAAGTTGAATATGACCATCTCCTTTACAGATCAGGGGATACTGCGTGCCATGCCAGGGATGTGTGCCATGAGGGCGATGGTGATAATACACGCAATGGGAGGACAGGTGGTGGTTTCTGGCATTCCCATTGACCCTGACATGTTTGTGAATCGAATCCCAGTGTTGCTTGATGCAGTGACCCAGATTGGAAAAGCCTGCTGGCGAATACCATCTGATTTCATCTTCAGGCCTTGTCATGATCTCTGCTTCCAAAAGGTCAGGGTTTTCCCAACTCCCTTGGAAGCAGATCCATAACCCAGGTTCCGAGTGCCAACCAGTCCCAATTGGGACCTTTTGGACCCAGTCCTGGCGCCAGTGGCACCAGGCTCATAAATATGCCCAGTCCCAGCGCTGGAAGCGCCGGGCTCATAATGCTTGGGTGGACTTACCTTCAGCAGACCATGCTGCTTACTTGCCTGCCAGTTGAGCCTCTGATCCTCTTCTGTTTGGAACTACTTTTCCTGTTGGGTGGGGCTGGAGCCACTCCCTAGATTCAGAACACTGGAACTCTTCTGGAAGGCAGGAACTCTTTTCTTACCAGGAACTCTTTTCTTACTTAGGCGTGGCTGTGGAAGGAGACACCTAAGCACTACAGGAGGCTATTTAAACCACACCCGGTGGATGAATCTTGCTTTGCGTTATTCTGCAACCTCTGCAGCAGAACGCTCATCGTGTCTTCTGCATCCGGTCCTGGGCCTAAGGAAAAAGGCTTACCATCCTGAATCCAGTCTTCAGCAACACCTATAAAGACAAGAAAGAACAGGTTAGCATTCCGGCATCTGAAAGGCAAAGGCTTACCATCCTGAATCCAGTCTTCAGCAACACCTATAAAGACAAGAAAGAACAGGTTAGCATTCCGGCATCTGAAAGACAAAAGTTTACCAACTCTTCGCACGCTCCGGAGGCCTTCGGCGCTGCATCCCGCATCTGAAAGACAAAACAAGGTGCGTTTAAAGACATTGGGGAAATTTAATACTCACGTGCCATTACTCCTTTCCACATCTAATCCAGTGGGTATTCCGGCACCCTGCAGCCGCTCCGAACTCGTACCTGCAAAATAAAAAGACAGTTAGAGCGCATAGTGAAGCAGGCAACAAGCGCTTACTTACGTGCTTCCAGACGCTTCTATTCATCACACAGGCTCCATCTTCAACTCACTTCAGCCCGTCATCCGCCATCGCCGGAACCCTGCAAAACAAGAGACATCATTACTAAAGACTTTAAAGACATTTGAATGACTCGAAACTTACCGTTCGTGCAGTAAACGACGGACAGCAGTCCTCTGAAGTCAAGAGGCCTGCGCTACCTATCCAGTGAAGAAACTGGTTACAGCACCCTGCCCCGAGGCAGATGGAGAGCTCGGCATTCGCTTACCTAAGGTGAGAGCGTTAACCTTTGGGGGTCTACAGGAGAGGAGAAGAGGAAAGAGATAGGGACACCACAATAACCCCAGTTCATTAACCCCATATTTTCTATCTGCAGACATCTTACTCTACACGTCAGGCATACAGTGCACAGAGGTCCAGCCCAAAGAGCCAACCGGGTGCTACACATCACCTTTGAAGATACGGTAGTCGCCCAGTCAAGACCGGCGCCTCTGCGAGAATCAGGTGAGCGTTACAGAACGCAAAGCCTACCGCAAAACTCTCGCCCAGGCGCTATGGAAACCTCGGATACTGACCCCCTAGCCCGGTTACTTGGGGAACTAAGGGCAGAAGTGCATGCAGCTCGTCAGGAAACGAATGCTCTAAGAAGGGAACTAATTATTTCCAAGGAGAGAACAGACAATCTTGCTAGACAAGTGCTACAGTCACAAGCCGGACAGACCCCGTTACCCGCATCAGGGGCAAATCTTCCTTCAACATCCTCTATGAATCCAGTGCAGATCAACCTACCTGGGAATGTACCTCTGGCTCCGCCCGAACGATTTTCTGGTGACCCAAAGAGGTTTGCAGTATTTATCAATCAGTGCCGGTTGCACTTCTTATGCCGGCCAGCAGCCTTTCCAACTGATCAAGCAAAAGTAGCTTTTGTACTTTCGTACCTTAGTGGCAATGCGGCAGACTGGTCGATCCCTCTAGTTAATCAAGATGATCCGGTTCTCCATGATTTTCAAGCCTTTCAGCTTAGTATGGAAAAACTGTTCGCAAGACATTCACAGGGGCAGGCCTTGGACAATGAGCTTCTTTCGTTGCGACAGGGTAATCAAGACCTTTTGGCTTATATTGCATCTTTCAATAGACTAATAGTGGAAACTCAATGGCCTGAGGACAAAAGGATTACGCTGTTTTATAGAGGTCTACGTGGAGAGCTCAAAGACGTTTTAGCCCAAGTAGTGAATCCCCCAAAAGACTGTTCGGATTATATAGACTTGGTCGTTCAAATAGATCACAGGCTGCAGAACAGGAAGGCCGATCGTTCCAAGTTTGATGCTCGAGTATTTTCCAAACCGCCAACTCCTTCCAAAGGAGTAGACTCCGGGGAACCCATGCAAATAGGGGGTCTGAAAGGTCCTCTAACACAAAGGGAGCGGGAAAGGAGGAAACAGTTGCAATTATGCCTATATTGCGGAAACTCAGGGCACTTTCTTCGAGACTGTCCGGTGAAACCTGCCAAGAAGGCAGTAGGAGCTGCAGTTACCAAAGTTACAAACTCTGAGCAGGGAAACGACCTCGCCCGACAAGAATAGAGGTCCTCTTGCCGAGCGTGAAAACCAGTTCCGTGACCTCGCATTTCGTGATACCTATGGTCCTCATTAGCCCTGATAATCCGGATCGATTACATGCAATTGAAGCTTACGTCGACAGCGGTGCCATCGGCAATTATGTGGATCATGAAATGGTTTTGAGGATGAATCTAACTCTTTGTCCCAAGGCTGTAAAGGACGTCATTACTACGGTGGATGGTACGGAGATAGCCTCCGGGCCAGTAACGCATACCACTCAAGAGGTGACGCTAGTAAGTCAAGATGGACACCATGAGATCGTGTTCGATGTGATCAAGGCCCCTCAGTTTCAGATTATTCTAGGAATACCTTCGTTAGAGAAACACAATCCTCTGATCGATTGGCGAGCAAGAACGGTCCAGTTTCCAGAATGTGTCTCTACTTGTCACCCTCCACCTGGTGTTGCACTGGCCGCAATTTCTTCAGAGACTCCCCAGTTACCTCCCGAATACCTAGAATACCAAGATGTTTTCCGGAAGGATCAGGCTAACTCTCTACCTCCTCATAGGTCTTATGACTGCCAGATAGACCTGATACCTGGATCTACTCCTCCTTGTAGTAGAATTTATGCCCTCACCGAGCCTGAGAACCTTCACCTTCGACAATACCTGGATCAATACCTGGCAAATGGGTTTATTCGTCCTTCCAAGTCCCCTGCTTCTTCAGCTTTGTTCTTCGTTCCAAAAAAGGAAGGAGACCTTAGAACTTGTATCGATTATCGCTCCCTGAACCAGATCACCGTTAAGAATAGATATCCGTTACCTTTGATCCCTGAACTCCTGGACCAAGTCAGAAAAGCATGCATATATACAAAGCTGGATCTTAGAGGAGCTTACCACTTGGTACGAGTAAAAGAGGGCGATGAATGGAAGACGGCCTTCCGCACCAAGTATGGGCTATTTGAATATCAGGTCATGCCCTTCGGACTTTGCAATGCCCCGGCCGCCTTTCAATATTTTATGAACGATGTCCTCAGAGAGCTCATAGATGTATGTGTTGTTGTTTACATTGACGACATCCTCGTTTATTCTTCATCGGAATCTGAACATCGGAAACACGTGAAAATGGTCCTCGAAAGATTGCGTCAACACAAACTTTTCGCTAAGTTGGAAAAATGTGTTTTCAACGTGACTGAAGTTGAATTCTTGGGATTCATATTATCACCTGGCGGAGTGCGTATGGATTCAAAGAAGGTCGATGCAGTTCTCAAATGGCCATCACCATCCTCCGTAAAAGGTGTGCAAAGCATGTTAGGCTTCGCTAACTTTTACCGCAGGTTTATCCCCGAATTCTCTCGAATAGTCCAGCCCATCACTGCCTTGTTAAAGAAAAACAAACGTTTTGAATGGTCTACCGAGGCGGAACAAGCTTTCCAGGATTTGAAGACTAAATTTATCTCTGCACCAATCTTAAAACACCCTCGCCCCGAACTCCCCTACATCGTGGAAACTGATGCTTCAAGCCTTGCCATGGGGGCAGTTCTATCACAAAAGGACCCGGTAACCAATCAGTTGCATCCCGTGGCATTTTGGTCCCGCAAATTCTCGCCTCCTGAAATCAATTACACGATTACTGACAAGGAACTTCTGGCTATCAAGTCTGCCTTTAAGGCTTGGCGGCATTATCTGCTGGGGGCCCGACACACCGTTACTGTGATTACGGATCACCGAAACCTGCAATATTTGAAGACCGCAAAAGCCCAATCCTCTAGACAACTCCGTTGGGCATTATTCTTTGCCGAGTTTGACTTCATAATTACCTATCGACCTGGTACAAAGAACGGTAAAGCCGATGCCCTTTCTCGGATGGGAGTGGAAGAACACTTGGTCAACCCTAAACCTGTACCAATCATTCCCGAACAAAGAATTCTGGGTGTAATCGCCACAGAATCCATAGAGGAAGTTAAGGATAAAGCCAGGCAACTTGTAACTCCAGCAGACATACAGAATTGGCATCTGCAGGGAAAGGACTTTGCAGTAAAGGACAACTTATTGTATTTCCAAGAACGATTATACCTACCCAGCACAGATTTACAGAAAAAAGTAATCTCTTGTTATCACGACTCTTTAATGGAAGGTCATCCCGGTATAGCCAAGACCTCAGAAAAGATCAAGCGCTACTTCTGGTGGCCGTCTTGGAAAAAAGATATCAGAGACTTTATAATGTCCTGTGGAGTATGCGCCCAAAACAAGAGTCAAAAGGAAAGACCAGCAGGCCTCTTACGCCCTATTGACATCCCACCTCGCCCTTGGCATACGCTTTCTATGGACTTCATCACCGATCTACCTCCATGCTCCGGATACAATACGATTCTAGTAATCGTGGACTTATTCTCCAAGATGGCGCATTTCATTCCGCTCAAAGGCTTGCCAACAGCAGCAACTCTGGCCCGAGAATTTCTCGAAAACATCGTCCGACTGCACGGTTTTCCTTCGGTTCTAATTTCGGATCGAGGTAGTCAATTTATTTCTCATTTTTGGCGAAGTTGCTGTCGGTCGGCTCAAATTGATGTGAGACTATCGACCAGTCACCACCCTCAGACCGACGGACAAACCGAGAGGACCAATCAAACTCTGGAACAGTATTTACGCTGCATGCTGCAACAAACTGAAAAAACTTGGAAAGATATCCTTTGGATAGCCGAGTATGCCTACAATAACTCTGTCCATTCGGGAACTAGGAAAACCCCGTTTTTTCTTTTGTACGGCAGTCACCCTCGAACCTCGGAGTTGGATCCCCTCCAAGAACTTGAAACACCAGCAGTAGACTACCTGCATTCTACAATCACCCAAGCCTTTAAGGAAGCTGTTTCTCACCTTCAAAGGGCTAAAAAACAATACAAGAAAGGAGCAGATCAACATCGGAAGGAAGCCCCTCACTATCAAGTAGGGGATCAAGTCTGGTTATCCACCAAATATCTATCTCTAAAGGGGCCACGCACATTCAACCCAAGATACCTTGGTCCCTATTCCATCACTACCATAGTAAACCCAGTAGCGGTCAAGTTGGACTTGCCCCCGCACATGAAGATACATCCGGTCTTCCACGTCTCTCTATTAAAACCCGTGCAACCTCAAACCCGACTAACCAAATCTCCAAAACCTATCCTAGTGGATGGAGAACTCGAGTTTGAAGTCAAAAGCATTCTGGACTCCAAGATCTCCAAATCTAAACTATTCTACCTAATTGACTGGAAAGGCTACGGCCCCCAAGAGAGATCCTGGGAACCTGCTGAATATGTCCACGCTCCTCGCCTAATCAAAAGATTTTACCGAACATTTCCTGACAAGCCAAAACCCCCAGAGAAGCCCGGTTTATGAGGGGCCTTGAGGGGGGGTACTGTCATGATCTCTGCTTCCAAAAGGTCAGGGTTTTCCCAACTCCCTTGGAAGCAGATCCATAACCCAGGTTCCGAGTGCCAACCAGTCCCAATTGGGACCTTTTGGACCCAGTCCTGGCGCCAGTGGCACCAGGCTCATAAATATGCCCAGTCCCAGCGCTGGAAGCGCCGGGCTCATAATGCTTGGGTGGACTTACCTTCAGCAGACCATGCTGCTTACTTGCCTGCCAGTTGAGCCTCTGATCCTCTTCTGTTTGGAACTACTTTTCCTGTTGGATGGGGCTGGAGCCACTCCCTAGATTCAGAACACTGGAACTCTTCTGGAAGGCAGGAACTCTTTTCTTACCAGGAACTCTTTTCTTACTTAGGCGTGGCTGTGGAAGGAGACACCTAAGCACTACAGGAGGCTATTTAAACCACACCCGGTGGATGAATCTTGCTTTGCGTTATTCTGCAACCTCTGCAGCAGAACGCTCATCGTGTCTTCTGCATCCGGTCCTGGGCCTAAGGAAAAAGGCTTACCATCCTGAATCCAGTCTTCAGCAACACCTATAAAGACAAGAAAGAACAGGTTAGCATTCCGGCATCTGAAAGGCAAAGGCTTACCATCCTGAATCCAGTCTTCAGCAACACCTATAAAGACAAGAAAGAACAGGTTAGCATTCCGGCATCTGAAAGACAAAAGTTTACCAACTCTTCGCACGCTCCGGAGGCCTTCGGCGCTGCATCCCGCATCTGAAAGACAAAACAAGGTGCGTTTAAAGACATTGGGGAACTTTAATACTCACGTGCCATTACTCCTTTCCACATCTAATCCAGTGGGTATTCCGGCACCCTGCAGCCGCTCCGAACTCGTACCTGCAAAATAAAAAGACAGTTAGAGCGCATAGTGAAGCAGGCAACAAGCGCTTACTTACGTGCTTCCAGGCGCTTCTATTCATCACACGGGCTCCATCTTCAACTCACTTCAGCCCGTCATCCGCCATCGCCGGAACCCTGCAAAACAAGAGACATCATTACTAAAGACTTTAAAGACATTTGAATGACTCGAAACTTACCGTTCGTGCAGTAAACGACGGACAGCAGTCCTCTGAAGTCAAGAGGCCTGCGCTACCTATCCAGTGAAGAAACTGGTTACAGCACCCTGCCCCGAGGCAGATGGAGAGCTCGGCATTCACTTACCTAAGGTGAGAGCGTTAACCTTTGGGGGTCTACAGGAGAGGAGAAGAGGAAAGAGATAGGGACACCCCAATAACCCCAGTTCATTAACCCCATATTTTCTATCTGCACACATCTTACTCTACACGTCAGGCATACAGTGCACAGAGGTCCAGCCCAAAGAGCCAACCGGGTGCTACACATCACCTTTGAAGATACGGTAGTCGCCCAGTCAAGACCGGCGCCTCTGCGAGAATCAGGTGAGCGTTACAGGCCTGTTGTGACCTCAGAAATTGTGGCAGGGATGATACTATCATTGGATTTACAAAGGATGGTGGTGTCCGCAAAGAGAATTGGTGTTGTGGGAACCGATTCAGATGGGTGTGAGTGGCTCACTGTATTGTGTATTGAGCCAACTGTATCCCTAAAAGAAATCACAGATGCAGAACTGTTTGAAGATCGGGTTGACTATGGAGAAATAGTGTTGGCTTTTTGCATCCCATGTGAGATCATGGTGCAGTATCACAAAGTGCAATGCTCCTTGATGGCCCTTGTCACCCCACCCTCCTTCACTGAGAAAGATCTAGAACAGGTCCCCGAGAGAATGGGGACAGCCAGTGCCTATGATGTGGGGGCTCTTGCAGGGTGTGGCACCCATGATAATAACACTCAAACCAGGCACAGTACTTCCCCGAGCAAAAACACACCCGTTGTCCAAAGGAGCAGAGGAGGGCATACGAGACAACATTTCTGCACTTTTAAACCAGGGAATTATTGTACCCTCCAAATCCCCATGCAACACAGCAATATACCTAATAAAAAAAGGCAAAAGTGAGGAGTAGGAGAATGATTCAGGATCTCCGCCCACTAAATGACATTGTACAGGCTGAATTTCCTCTAGTTCCGAACCTTGCGACCATTTTGTGCAGCATCCCCAAACAAGCAACACAGTTCCCCAGACTCACAACACCTTACTGCGTTGATGCATGGCAGGATGCGGTTTCAAACACATGAGACTGCCCCAAGGGTACTGTGAATCCCCCAGTATCTTTAACAGAATATTACACGCTGATTTAGGAACTATCCAAGTGCCCAGTACCATATACAATATGTGGACGACCTGCTAGTATGCAGTGATAATGAGCAACAGTGCTGTAAGGACTCTGTTACTCTTCGACAGCTGTTAGCATATAAAGGATGCAAAGTGGACAAAGCAAAGTTGCAGTACTGCTGGCAAGATCTCTTTTACTTAGTACAATGGATATCTGTTAACAGGAAGAAAATCATACCAGAATATGCTGCATCTGTGTGCAGTGCCCCAGCCCAAAACTGTCAAGGAATTGCATTAGTTCCTAGGGTTGTGCAATTAATACAGAATGCGGATTCTAGACTCTGCTTCCTATACCAGACCTCTCTTGTAAGGCCCCAAAGAGGCACAAAAGAATGGCAACAGAATTATGACAGAGGACATGCTCAGCAACTTCAATGAACTCAAATAGGTCATTTCTACTGCACCAGTACTAGCCACCCCTGACTACACCCAAGGGTTCTACCTCATTCCCCATTCTAACAGCCAATTGATGACTGTGGTGCTCACGCAGATAAGCATTTTGGGCCACAAGCGATTGGCTTGTTACAGTGGAGTGCTAGATTCAGTAATGCAGGGCCAGTTTCCTTGTGAGCAGGCACTTGCTGCTGCTGTATTTGCAAATGAGAAAAGTTCCGCAATTGTCATGGGGTGTTCTGTAACATTGTATGTGGAGCATGCAGTATTTGCCATCCTTGAATGATCTAAATCAACTTTGACCACACAAGTGGGAATTTGCATATGAGGTCATTCTGTCCAGCACAACATTCACATAGTTCACTATAAGACAGTGAACCCTGCCTCATTCTTAACTGAGCTGTGTACTGAGGAGGACATTGCAAGACATGCCTGTGTGACATTTGAGGGAGAGGAAGAGTACATCCCAAAATCAAGAGACAGCCTACTCGAGGGGGAGCCATTTCATTGATGGGTCAGAAACTATTGACCAAGGGACAGGCTTGAGGCATACTGGTGCTGCAGTTGTCCGCCTAGTGGATGGAGAGTATGAGGTTCTGGTGCAAAAAAGACTAACCCTGCACTATTCAGCCCAAGCAGCAGAACTCCTAGCACTTATTGAAGTGCTTCTAGCATCCCAGGGGTGCAAAGTGACTATCTACTTTGACTCGGCCTATGTTACCACAACGGTGCATTCAGGTCTTGCATGCTGGAAAGGGAGAAGGTTCAGAAGGGCTGATGGGTACCCGTACAACACGCTGCGTTATTGGACAAACTAATTGACGTGCTGTCTCAGCCCTCTGTGATGGCGGTGGTGAAATGCACTGCCCATACCAATGACAGAGACAAGGTTTCACTCCGTAATGCCGCCGTGGAAGTGGCGGCCAAACAAGCAGGATATTTCTCAGTGCTTAGTGTTTCTGGATATCTAGTGATTGTGCAGGGACAAGCACAGTTGCCTGAATCCTGCAACTCATTGCCAATTGCACAGATTATTGAACTCAGGGCCGTGCTCCACAGGGAGTGAAGGACCTGTGACAAAAAAGGGGTGCAAGCAGTCCCTCACAGACTTATTTTGGCAGCAGGAAACCAGGGCAAGGCAGTTATGCCAAATTAACGTCTGCTGGTAATTTCCGACCAGCTGCACCGTCCATCCCACATGTTAAATGTTAAATGTTAAAACTATTTGTACTGCGCACCATTACCAACAGAGTTGGTCCCCAGGCACTCTGGCGGATCTGCAAATGAGAAGGCGGATGGGTTAGTAGGGTTCAGAGGGAGTAGGATAGTGAGAGGAATGGTGTTCCGTTGGCAGCTTCATCTCGGTATACACTGTGCGCTGAGCTTTGGTGCTATCAGAGCAATGTCAGTCCTTGTGTGCTGTTGGTGCGGTTTATGTGTTGTTGTAGTGTGGTGAAGTGCATGCGGCTTGTGGTGCGAGAGGTGGTTGTGTGAGTTTTTTGAGTGAGTTAAGTATGCAGAAAGTTTGAGCTTTTTGGTTAGTGGATTATATGTTTTGCAGCTAATCTTCACAATATGGCTGTATGCCCACATTTCGGGAGTCCTGCATGGTGCGAAAACAGCTAGACTCGAGAGTCCTGCATGGTGGGAGAGCGGCCCATGCCCAACAGCACAATTGAGTCTTGTACCATACACAGCTGGATTCGATAAGCAATTGAATAATTCAGTACAATCCTAAAACACAACTATATTTGAGAGTCCTGTATAGTGGGAGAAAGGCCTACGCCTAGCATACACTTTCAGTTTTAGCATGGCTCACTTCCTGTTGTATTCTAATGAACTATGTATAGTGTTGTATTCTAATGAACTATGTGTAGTGAGGTTGGAGTATCTATTCTCCTCCTAGGGTGTCGCAGCAGGAGTAGTGGTCTCCTCTTTCCTTACTATCTATGTGAATATGTCTGCCAGAGCTTCGGGTGTGGCACAGGATGGGAGGCTGTGGATGAGTCATCTAAGTGCTTCCATCTTGGTCTGTCTATGTGTTCAGTCTTTAGTGTCCTCCTCTTGTTGTTATCTCTCATTATGTCTTTATGGTATGTCGTGGAGTGCGTTCCTAGGATTCTGTTTGTATTCTGTTTTTTGGTGGGAACCGGGATCGGTATCTTTATTCATCATTGTTTAGCAGTGTGGGCGTTCTTGTGGGTAGTCTACTAGTTACGCAGTGAAGAGCCAGGATTTGAGCAGTTTCCTGAATACTACTTGTGTTCTGTATATTCTTTGGTAGGTCATTCCAGATTTTCTGTGCCTGGTAAGAGAAAGAGGGTCCTCTGAGTTTTCTTTTGTTGTAGGGTTTCGGTTCCAGGCAGATGTCGTTGCTTGATCTGAGCATTCTTGTTGGCTGGTGTAGGCGTAATTTAACTCTCAAGAATTCTGCGCCTTGGTTGTGTATTGCTCTGTGCGTGATTCACATTGATTTGAATTTTATTAGTTGTTTTATTGGTAGCCAGTGTAGTATTTTTAGCGGGGTGTGATGTGTACTATTTGGGGTAGTTTGAGAAGGAGTCCAGTTGCTGCCATTTGTATGCGTTGTAGTTTTTTAAGAATTCGTTCAGGCATACCCAGGTGTGGGCCATATTGAAACAACACATTGCTGCAAATTTACATGCTGACTTGTTCATCCCCAATATGCAAGAAAAGTGTACTACGTGTCAATTCTACAGTACTTGCCACACTTTGAGAATGATCCAAGGTACCCTACCTCGCCCAACTAGTCCATTCCATGAGTTACACATTGACTACGCCGACATGGGGGAGAGGTGTAATGGGTGTCATTACACGATAGTCATTGTGTGCCCCTTCTCCCGATGGGTGGAAGCAGGTCCTTGTGCACATCCAGATGCCAAATGTACTGCTAAACATTTGGTCGATGCCAAATGTACTGCTAAACATTTGGTCAGAGAGGTTTTTCCTCGCTGGGGAGTGTGCAATGTAATAAGGTCTGCCAACGGAATATGCTTTTTCAATGAGCTATTGATGGAAATAACAGCATTATTGGCCATCGGGCATTGGATGTGCACAATTTATCAACCCCAGGACAATGGGATTGTGGGGAGGGTCAACAAGCTATTGAAAAGCAAACTGTCAAAGCTGTGCACCACACTGAAGATAAACTGGGTGGACTGCTTGCCCCTGTTATTATTTAGCTTGTGCCTGCAGCCATGTAAGGATCATCATTTATTACCACACAAGGTGGTAACCAGGTGGCAAATGCACACTCCCCTATCCCCTGTCAGGAGAACTTCAGATGCTCAAAGGGATGCGTCCGTTCTGGGGGATGAGTTCAGGCATTATTGGTCTGCCTTAACAAAAGCATTAAAATGTATCCCTCAACAGACAGCTCAATGGTCTGAAGATCCAACCAGTGCTGCATCTACCTCAGTGGCGTCACCACCGTTCCAGCTCTTACCACAGGATTTTGTATAGGTCAAAAATGTTGTCCGCCGATGGAGTGACTCTAGGTACAACAGTTCTTTTACCTTTGTCTATGCCACCCCCCTGGTGGTAAAAGTTAAGAGGATGCGGTATTGGGTACATCTCTCAGATGTACGAAAGGCCCCCCATACCACACACCCCGCACAGGTCGAATATCTGGGGAAAATTCAATGTGGATATTACAAACTAATTTACTGAATGATTTGCTGTTCCTAAGCAGATGTACATAGTTCTCAGTTACAACCAAAGATTGCCTTTGAGCATTGTTTTATAGTATTATTTTTGTGTTTTTTAGCAACCTGATTTTCTCTGTTGACCTTTAACGCTGAAACACACGATTTGCACTTTCACTTTGACGTTTACAGCAATCTCGCTCTTGCACTCTTTCTTTTTCTTTCTCTCTCTCTAGCTCTCTGTTCTTTTGGTTTTATGATAAACATGCAGCCATGAACAAATATATTTGGGAGACAGCACTATTTGTGTCCTTCCAAGCATTCTGTGGTTACCACGTTTTCTTATACCGATATTTGCTTCATGCATTGTATAGCAGGACTATTTGATTTATCTATGTTTGCACTGGGGATATATTCAGCATCAAATTGTATATGGGATGGGCATATAAAAGGGGGAGACAGGGTACTGTTTGTAGATGGGGGGGCAAATATGATCCTCATGCCCCACCACATGATTCTCAACACGAAGGCAGAGAAACAACAGATGCATGTTTGTTTGTTTGTTTTATTCACTTATAATGCACACCAAACCCGAAGGTAACCGGGCGCAGCAGTAGAGAATGTGCGAGGCTTGGAGTTACATGGTTATAGATTACATGCAAAAGCAAAATATACACAGGCCATAGAAGGCCAGTTACAGATTACAAGCAAAAACAAAATATATACAGGCCGTAGAAGGTCAGTTATTGATTACAAGCAAGATAGAATATATACAGGCACGGGAAGGTTGTCACAACACTAGCCTAAAGGGAAGATGTACAAATTGGCAGCACAATGGTGAGTATGTATATATATATATATATATATATATATATATGGCTGCTCCTCACGTAAAGGATGTGGCAATGAATTCCATAATTGGGCCGCTCAGACCTGGAAGGTGCCTCACCGAGCCTTAGCGAGCCTGAATCTTGGTATGATAAGGCTATTGACATTGGTGGTTCTTGCCGGTCAGGTGGAGCTTCTCTTTAGGAATCTGTCTGTGAGATAGCTGGGTGTGGCATTATTCAAAGCTTTATGAACAAGGAATGCAACTTTTAAATTTTATTTAGGTAGAAACCCTGTTGTTTTGGTGCCTAATCTTAGATATATGCAATCTTTTGGACTGTAATGTTTGTCCCCTTACTAGTGAAAGTCTAGTAAGGAGGATGTACTGATGTAATATGGCGGTTTTCTTTTTCACGGAACACCAGTGCTGGTGAATGGGCCGGCTCTGAGATCCGGCATCATATCTCTACCCGGATCTCAGACTCCACCTGCCTCAGCCCTGACAAGACCTTACCGAGCCCCCAACTTCGCCGGGGGAAGCTGAGGACTTGGCGATCTAATCTTGTCTGTGCTCCTTTCCCCAGCTGTCATTTGTGGGTTTGCAAGTGTTATTTACTTAGCCTGTTTTCTTTTTTCTGGCCTCAAAGGGACACCACAGGAATCAATGGGCCATGACTATCACTGGGATGGGGGGGGCATAAATGCCTATTCCATCTGCTCCAGCCTACTGGCCATATCATCATTCTGCCCTTGGTTGCAATGCGAGCAAGCTTGAAGAACTGCAGTCTCTCTGTGAGAATGCCTGCTGACTCCCTGCCCCTCTGTGTGCTCTGGGCAGTGTGCCTCTCTACTCTCCGACGTGTGATTTGACCTTTTCCATTCTCTCTGTGGCCCATCCACCTGCCACCATCCATCAGCTACAGACACTTGTTACATCAGCACCCAGTTTAGGTGCAGTGGTCCGCTCTTGAATGTTCATTACTTTACTGTCCTCTATTTTGTATAATGTGGTTTACTGGTCTCTGTTCCCACACTCCAGTACAGTTGATTTTCCTGAATGCAGCATGCCCAACTTGGCTCTTAGTTGGTACTCTTCTTCTTTATTCCATCTTAGTGCTGCTCCCATCATTGCATCGAATTCATGACAGTCATAGCAAGTCTATTTTTCTCTCTATGCCAAGTCTTATTCCTACTCACTGGTCCTCTCACAGATTTCCTCATTTTCTTGCTTCACTCAATATGTCTAATCTTGTCTATCCACCCTCTGACTACGGAGATTCTTGCATTAATGTCGCACTCTGGAATGCTCGGTATATCTCTAGGATAATTCATAATATCCTTGGCATGTTTCTACGACTCAATCTGCATTTTCTATGCAATACTGAGACTTGGTTTTAATCTTTTAACTCAGCTATTTCTGCTTCCTTATTCACATCTGATACTGTTTTTACACATACTCCTCGGCCTCTGGGTCGTGGAGGAGGTACTTGTATTCTTTACAGGCCTTCCTCCATGATTCATTCTACTTCCCACTCGTTACCTACCTTTACTTCCTTTTAATACTCTCTTTCCACTTTCTCTAAGTCTTGTGCTGTGACCCTTCTTTTGCTTTATCATCCTCCTGGTCCTCTTTCTTCTTTCTGCAATGACATTGATGCTTTACTTAGTGACGTCCTGCCTTGCTCCAATTCTTTCTTACTATTGGACAACTTTAATATACATCTCTCTTCTATTCATACCTCCACTCAATTTCTTGCTATTATTGACTCTTATTGTTTCTCTCCCCTTCCTACTCCTCCTTCTCACATCTCTGGATCCTCTTTAGATCTGATTTTTACTTCTTCTAGGTCTACCTCTGATGTTTCAATATCCTATTTACTCCTCTGATCATCATTTGCTTTTCTTTTCTATTTATCCTCCAGTTTTTGACACTTTCTTACCCCCTTCTGTTCCTACCCCTTCTTTTTTCTGTCGGTATCTTCGAACTTTCAATACCCCTCTCTTTGTATCTTCCTGTATTGCCACTCTTCAGTCCCATTCCACTTTTTCAGCTCTCTCAATGGGTGATGCTGCCTCACCCTTTCTACCTCTCTTGATACTCTATATCCTCTCGCTAAATTTCTTCCTTCTCATAAGCCTTCCCCTGCTTGGCTTACTCCTTATCTTCACTCCATGCGAAGGGCTCTCTGTCGTCTGTAGCACTGTTGACAGAGATCTGGATCTATGACTGATGGTGTGTCCTTCTCTTCTTATCATACTGTCACTATCTTCCATCCTTGGAAGCTCTGGTACCACTGGAAGTGCCGCCGTTGAAGTGTTCCACACGTATTCGGCTGTAAGGTGCACCATGGTCTAGTGTTTTTTCCGCAGACTGCTTTCCCGTTCTACTTCACTGTGCTGACTCTGCCACTCGGCGTGTTGCAACCCTAGTATTTCTTTCACTCGACATAGCTGCTGCTCTGTTATTCCTTTGTCCTCCTTGCCTTCTTCCCTCCTGCCACATTGCCTTCCCGATTTTGCAGTGTTCCTGCCTGCTTTACCTTCTTACATCCGCTTGGCGCTACTTGCAGATAGCCATTGCCACCATTCCTCCTTCTGCTGCCTTTCTCTGCTTTGTTGCATTTTTTCCTCATGTTGCTTTTTACATGGACTTTCTTGGATTATTCTTGAGGGTTATTCCTGCTACAAATATTCCCTTGCGAAAATTACTTACTACAAGATCTATTTCAAAGACCCAGCTATCTACAAGACCTATTTTTTTTTGCCTGTAGGCTTTTTCCCCCCTTTTTGGGCTGGTACCAGAAAGCATGCCATTCTGTCCTTTGGTTTCACATTCTCGGGACACAGTGGCAACCTCCCGGAACAGACCCTATCTCTTTGAGAAGAAGAGCGCTACCAGGAGAAAGACAACGGACTCTACGGCTGAACCATCGGAATTCAAAGACTCCATATCATCCTCAGGTGAGAGTGAAGACGAGAAGTCTATTGTTTTTGAGTCACACTCTACATGATGATGCACTTCCTTTTTCTAAGCGTCTCTATTGCTCTGGTCTCTTGTACTCTCATTCATGTTATCCCGACGTCTTTTCCAATCCCTTTCTCGTCTATTGTTTCCCATCACTTCCTTCTCTCCACACTTACTGCATCTGACTTTGCTGATTTTTTCACTTCTAAAGTGAATTCTCTTCGTGCTGCCATTTCTTTTATTTCTCTGCCTTCTTCACGCCCTGTTTCCCCTTCCCTTTCTACTGAAGTTCTTTCTTCTTTCCTGACGATCTCTAATTCTGATACTTCTTTACTCATTTCCTGGGCTCATCCTACTGCTCCTCCCAAAGACCCTGTTCCTTCTACTCAATTTCTAAAATCTATCCGTCTCTCAATTCTTACATTACCAGTCGTCCCATTTCTATTCAAACATGGTATTATTCTTCCTGTCCTGAAAAACACCACCTTAGATCCTGCCATTCCTTCTAACTTTCGTCCTATTTCTCTTACCTTTCTAAATTCTTGGAACTTCTTGTTTACTCCCAGGTTTCTTCTGTTGTCACTCTTACCTCTATTTTACCTAGCTTCCAGTCCTGTTTTTGACATCTTCATTCCACTGAAACTGCTCTACTTTCCGTCTGTGACTCTCTTCTTTCTGCCCGTTATGCTAAACACTCTTCTATTCTTATACTCTTAGACTTATCTGCTGCTTTTGATACAGTGGATCACACACTACTTTTTCCTCCTTCAAGTTTTCTGGTTCTGTAATCATATGGTTTCAATCTTATCTATCTAATCACACTTACTCTGTATGCTGGGCTGATGTTTGCTCTGATCCCCTTCCACTTTCGCACAGTGTTCCACAAAGGTCTGTTCTTGACCCATTTCTTTTCTCTCTTTATACCTCTCTCTTTGGCTAATATTATCTCTTCTTTTGGGTTGTCTCATCATTTTTATGCTGATGACACCCAAATATTTCTATAATTTTCTTCTTTTACACCGACTATGCAAATTAACATCTCTGCCTGTCTCTCTGTTATCAAAATCTGGATGTCAGACCACTTTCTTGTCCTTAATCCATCTAAGACTGAAGTCCTCTTGTTTCCTGCTAACACTATTCCTCTGCCAGTTTCTCCTCCCTTTCTCCTGTTTTCCCCTTCTCGTCTGCCTTTTTCTCTTACCGCCCACAACCCTGGCCTTCATCTTGATACTAATCTTTCTTTCGCTCATCACATTTCGATCACATCCCATTCCTGTCGTTTTCATCTTTTCAATATTCAGAAAGTTAGACCTCTGATCACGTTCAGTGCCACTAAGCTTCTAATCTCTTGTTTAATATGTTCTCGAATTATTCTATTGTTCTGTACTCCTCTTTGGTCTTCCTGTCTCTACTCTAGCTCCTCTCAAATCTGTTTTTAATTCCTCTATCCGTCTTCTGTATTCCTTACCTATTTGCGACTCCATCTCTGCCTCTTTGGCCTCTTTTCGATGGCTACCCCTCTACTCTCAAATTAAATTCAACTTTCTCTGCATAGTATTCAGATCCCTTCATGGACTTGCTCCTATTTATCTTGCCTCTCTTGTTTCCTTTTATGTTCCTTCTTGTACTCTTCGCTCTCAAAACCAATTTCTTTTAACTGTACCTCACCCTCGATGTGTTTCTTCTCGCTTCTGTTCTTTATCTTTATTGACTCCTCTCTACGAGAATGCTTCCCTTCTCTCTCTGCGGTCTATTCACTCCTATTGTATCTTCCGTGCTGCCCTAAAAATGTTCTTGCTTCAATCTTAATGTATTTTAAGTCTTATTGTAAGTTATATTTTTTATTGTACTACCCTTTTCACTTCAATTGTACTGTAAATTGGTTCTGTACAGTGCCTTGTCGTAAGGCGATATGTAAATAACAAATAAATAATAAAATACAAAATACAGGCTTTCTACATGCTGGGCACACTATTGTTTCCCAAATGTGCATCTTACACTTTCATAGAACAAAAGTAATTTCCAAACTCAAAAATGCTGCTTAAACTTGCATTCACTAGTTTTATTTGAAATGTGTTTCTTTTTTTGTCGGACTACCACATAAATACCCTGTCCGTTGTGTGCCCTTTCCTATGTGTTTTATCACAGGTTATATTTATAAAGTTGTTATATGTTTGTGAAACTGCTTAATCACAAGTAAACGCTTCTGTTGTGCTGACCGCAGTTATTAGGCAATTAAACTGTGGGTTAATGGGTGGCAACTTTTGATTTTCACTACAGGGGCAGAAATACCCCTACCTGCGCCCTGAATATAAGCGACCAGCCCAACCTATGCCCTGGCCAAAAACATTTTATAGCACTGGTTTTTCATAGGGAATTGTAAAAGGAAATACAATTAAACCGTTTTTAATACTACCATCTCATCAACGGTCTCTCAATCTGCTCAGCTAACCTGGTAGACTTTACTATGGATCCCTTAATGTACTAAAAATCACTGCACTACCAACTGTATTATGGGTGCACCACTTCCATGGAAGTTATTTAAAGTGGAATTGACATACAGTGTAGAATTTGGAAAGAAACAGCACGAAAGAAATTACGCTATGTTTAAAATATTATTTTGAACATTTCCTTTGAGCAGAGTTCAACTGCCAGTTCCATCCCCTCGTAACTCTGCCCCTCCTCCAAACTCAGCCCCAACCCCGGCTCTTGTGGGATCCCCCTTTAAATGTTTTCCATTTTCCACCACTGCTGCACGCAGCAAGTCCAGCTGAGGGGGTAGTGGTGCAGCCATGGAATGTACTATTTTTGTTATTTAAGCTCTACACGTGCACACTTAAAGATGGCCACTTCGTTTCCAAATGGTTGATGCTTAGTTAATGCTGTGATAATGGATGAACGACACGCGATACAGTAATCCGTTTCTCTGCGGGGTGTACTCCAAGTATCTGACTGGCAGACATGCTAGAATGGTTGCATCTCCTATGAGTTCAAAATATTTATCAGTAGTAAAGTTTAATTCAGACAACTGATTCAGGAACAAATTGCATAATATTCAAGCAATATGGAGTATGTTTAATTAACATAGCGGAGTGTCTACTATAGTAGCACAAAGACACCAATCTGAAGATTAATAGAAAAATACGACGGCTTTCACTGCTCTCGTTTGTTTATGAAAATTCTTCGTTCGATTCTCGCCATAGAAGAAGGACTTGGCTCTATGGTTTTCTTCGGCAGCAGTCCTTCGGCAGTGTTCATGGCAGGGGATGTCCATGCTGGCAGTGAGTGAGAGCCTGGCGAGTAGGAACAATAGTGAGGGTTCTGAGGAAGCGGCAGCAGCGGTTGCTGGACGTTGTACCTCAAGGCAGGGGATGTAACAAAAGAGCAACACAGGACCAGAGACGGCAGCAGCTGCACACCGACACATGTAGGTCTTGGTTTCTCTTTGCACACCAGCTTTCTGCGATTTATTCTATGTGTCTTTCCACTGTGTGTTTGCCAAATCTCCCTGATCCATTGGACGACCCCTCAATGAATGCTGCCCCTGATATCCCTATTTCGCGCAGCTCGATCTTTCTGATGTAGTTGATCTGTTGGGTTGAGGTCTCCGCATCGGTCTCTGCTTCCCTCTCTGATCTGTTGTTGTTTTCCCTCGACTGAGAGCTCTGTATCTGCCCGCAGCTGAGATCTCCGTTGCCTTCAATGCACTGCACAGGCTGCGCTCCTTTTATAGTCTTTTGTTTTCCCTTTAAAATGAGGTCTGCGTATTTGTTGTATTTACGCTCTCTGGTCGAAAGATCGCCGTTGTCGCTTTTCTAACTCTTGCAGTCTCTGAATCTGTTGCCATTTCCTCATGGGGACGAGGGCTCGTTTTGTAGCCCCTCTTTATCTCAGACCAAAATCAATGTAACTTAAAGAACGGCATAATTGTACATGGGAAAATATGCATTTACAGTTCTGAATATCAAAATTGTAGATACAACGTCCATGATTGTTTGAATTCCTTAATTTAGACTGACTAAAACCATTGTCCGCTCTTTATTGTGATGCATATGTTGATTTCTGTGAATGGGGAGAAGAACGTGTTAATTTGCAGAAATAGTTTCCACTCTAGGAACTATTATGAATTCATTGAAATAATGGCCATGATTACAAATATCTCTTAATTTGTTTTTATACTGATTGCTTTTTTTATGGAAATCTTAACCGTTCTGAGGTATTTAACGCGGACATTTACACAGGATTTGCTCCTACAGAAACAATTTGATCATATCTTTTGAAAGCCCACATGCCACTCTTGGAATGTATTTTCGAGTTTTAAGGTATTGTCTGTAACAAAAATATTCCACACGAACATGTCCAAAGATCTCATATGACATGTACTGTCCCACTTGTTTACAGACAATATTCCCAAGTTTCATGGACCTTCTTCACGGGCAACAGGCCCACGTGAGCTTTGAGGCAAAATTCAACTGAATTCACGTGATAAAAGGCATCTTCAGTATCTCTATTTTTGTTACTGATACAACTCCTTACTCAATCAAAACCAAATTACAGTCAAACGCGTTCTTTTTCAAATATGCATTAAATATAATTTTCACACACATTTAGCATTCCCAAATATTTTGTTTTTTATTTCAGTAATATCTAAAAGTGCTATGAAGAGCATGATGTATATACCTACCTAACGTCCCATACAATTTATTTTATTACGCGCTTAATATCAGGGACCAGTTTCTAAAACAAACGCGTTGCCGCTGAGCTATCTTCCCGACCCATATACATCATACTAATCCGATGTTGTTTCATAAAATTCTCATGTCCTACTGTTTTAGAAGTCTCTTGATTCCAAAACTCGTCCTCTTCTCTTGCTGTTCCCGGATTGTGATATACGTTCTTGATATTTTGTGATACAGTGAAGGCATTACCTCCACACCCGTGTTGCTCGTCCCGTCCCTTACACGTAAACGTGATCTTGTGCAGGGCTTTAGGTCTCTGTTGCCGTGGGTACAGCCTGAGCATTCTGTGCATCGAAGGACAAGGGTGAGCTCCTGGCTTGGTGCCTGTCAAAGAAGGATACCCTATGCATTTAAGTCAGCCTCTTTGCAACCATTCACAAGAGGACTGAAAAGTGGAAGCTCTGAGTTGGAGGCCTGCTGCCAAGAGAGCAAAAAAGGGCCGGGTTCCTGGGTGTTAACTGGGTAAAAGATAGGGAGACTACGATTCGGAATTTGCCGGGCAGCCACCTGGACTACCTTTTGACTTTCGTGAATCATTATCTGTTGCATCTTGCAGGTTAAGCTGATCATAGGTTTGGACACACTTTACTACAACCTGCCATTCACTGATTGCATGTGCATTTTGGATTAAAATGAATCACTGGGCATACAGCACTATTTATTATTTTGTGTGTGGGACGAATCCTGATGCTCTTTGGTACATTTCATGTGTATGGAATGAGGAAGAGGAGCATGGAGATCTCACCATAACATACCAGTAATCTTCATTACTCCTAGTTCCACTCTTCCGCCGAGTCTCCATTACTTGCACCTGCCTCACCTACCCAGGAAGAGAATTCGTTATGTTGGGTATTTACCAAGAGGATGGTCCATAAGTACTTCCCTTTTATGGTGTCTTGTCCATAGCGGAGGCACTCACAAGGGTGATCATGCAGGTAATGTCCAATGTGCACTCATTGCAGTGTGGCTTGCTGGCAAAGTGATCGCTCTCAGTGGCGGCAGGAGGGACCTGTAGTGTCCTGCAGCAGAGTTTCAGGTTGGCATCCACAGCATGCCGCAAAATATAGAGCATCCCTATTGTGTGCTGTGGGATGATCACCACTTATGCTGGTGTTGACGAGAGAATCATTTCTGTTAATTGATCGTGCAGGTTGTGAGGAGACTTTGTCCTCCTGTGTGCATGGTGCAAGTTGATGATGCCGTTGCTGCATTCATCTACTAAGAATGCAAGTATTATTTTTTTCATTATTTTTCACTTATATACTTAGATACCCACTGCGCACACACAATTATGGACTCTATTGTGAGCCTGCCTTCCACCTTTTAGCGATGACCTCTGAAATAACCAGTGGAATGTTACCTGTAGTGGGTGAGCATGCAGTGACAAGTCTCCTTATGCGCTAAGGACCATATTCTTAGACCCACTGATGACATATTAAGTAAAACAACGCAACACCCTTTTCATTCCAGTAGCCCCCTATCCGACAAGGTTGTAGCCCTTCACTAAGACATCGCTGTATAACAGACTTCATTGATAATCCTGCTCTTTGGCTAGATTCTGGTGTACATGGTGATTAAAGCGGTTTGCCCTGCGATAGGACCACTGCGAAGAGAAGCCTGGGCCTTATATCCTCAATGGTGGGTGACATGTTTGGCCATATGCAGGAGCGGGGCACTTGTACTTCTTCTGGCATGAATGATCAGACAGTTCAATCATCTAAAGCAGAGTCTTAAGACCTACCTTTGTCGAGTAAGCTAATGAGCAAGTTGAGGCAAGATAGGTGTGATCTATGAGAGTTCTGGGCTGGGATATCTGTCAACTCATAGAGATTTGAGAACATTTATTTTTATATATATATATATATACATATTCACACACCCTGCTCTTTTGATCACAAACAAACGTACAGTAGATAACAAATCAGATTTGACAGGAATCGGAGCAATAAACCATAGTAAGATGCTAAAGTCAAGCTTCAAACTTGAAGGTGAACCGATTTTGAGTAAGTAGATTGTGTGCTTGTCACTGAATCCATCTTGGAAACCTCATTGATTTAGCTCTGAAAAGTGGGTGAAGCGTCGAGAGCAATCCTAGCTTGAGAGAAAGCATAATCAATGCTTTATTTCGTGAACTAGCCCAAACAAATGCAAGTGCAAATATCACATAACCGTAATAATATACATTCGACCTTGTAAAAAAACGAGCTAAAATTCATACAAAGCACACGACCAATAATATATTTCATTACATCAGATAAGATACCAATTAGGATTGATAACTAAACAATTACAAATAAGAATGCCTGTTGGCTGGTTTATGCTGGGTCATTCATTTGGTATTTTAGACCTCAATCGCCAGGTCAGACACAAAGAAACTCGACACTGAAAAAACAACTTCTTCATAACACGTTGCTTTACAAATAACTAATGCATCACTAGAGGATCGGGCTTGATATTTAAAAACCAGAAATATCCACCTTTTCCATCACTGTAGGTATTTTGAACAGTCCAGGCGAAAGTGGACTATTCTTTTCTGTCACGGTTGGATAGAAAGGGCATTTAGTTTCAGGCATTTGAGGACCACCTGTAAGAGTACTCTGAAAATAACTTGGGCACTGAAGTAGAAACGTTTCTTTTTGGGCAGAATTTGGTAGCTAGCTATCCTGCTGAGCTGAGGTATGGAGGATTCATAAAAACACTTCTAGCGTTGGAATCGGTGAATGAGTGTTCTGGAAACGGCTCCTTCGCCACTCAGAGTTCCCGAATGCCGCTCTGTAAGCTGATGGTTGTCACTCTTTTCATCAGTCTATACCAGGGGTCTCCTACCTTTTACGTTAGCTAGAGCTACTTGTAGTGGAGGTCAACAGTGGAGAGCGGGCGATATCGGGGTGGGGATATTTATAAACATCTGAATTTTTACCAATATTTTTTTGGCCCAATTATTTCCTCTCTATAAACAGATGGAATAACATGCCTTCACGATTATATTACGAACTTCAAAAAACTTTTTGTTGCATTATTATTTATTAGTAGCTGTCTCAAAAAGACAGATATTTGTTGGACTACCACACAAATATCCTATAATTTTTGTGCCATTCCTTTGTGCTTTATGCAGGCTTTCTACATGCTAGGCGCACTTTTGTTTTCCAATTGTGCATTTCACACTTCCATAAATAAAAAATAAAAAGTTTATTTCCAAATTGAAAAATGCTTCTTGCGCTCACTAGTTTTCATTGAAATGTTTTTTTTGTCAGACGCCACACATACTGTTATTTGTGTGCCCCTCTGTGTTTTAGCACAGGTTATATTCATAAAGATATGCTTGTCAAACTGGTTAATCACAAATGCTTCTGTTGTGCTGACACCAGTTTTTTTAGGAAATTAAACTGTGGGTTCATGGGTGCCAACTTTTGATTTTCACTACAGGGGCATAAATATCCCCTCCTCCATCCTGAATATAAGCAAGCAACCAGCCCAACCCATACCCTGGCCAAACACATTTTATAGCACTTTTCTATGCTTTCAGTGCTATGCGGATGACACTCAGCTCATTTTCAGGCTACCCTCAGCCACCTCTTCTCCCTCCCTCATCTCTGACTGCCTGTCCGCCACCCAGGAGTGGTGTGCCGCCCATGATATCTGCCTTAATGCCAGTAAGACCGAGGTTTTCCTCATTGGAACACCTGCTCCCTCCTTTCCTGTCACTCTCTGGCCGGCCTCCCTTGGCCCTCCTCCTGCTCCCAACTGTGAGGCTAAAAACCTCACGGTCATCTTCGACTCCACACTCTCCTTCTCTCCTCACATCTCTAAGAAGTCACACTACCAGCTGCACCTCCTCAGAGGTATTGTTCCTTTCCTCTCCTTCCCCCAGAAGCTCACTGTCTCCAGAGCTCTGGTTCTCTCAAGGCTGGACTATTGCAACAGCCTTTTTCTAAATCTGCCTGCCTGTACTCTCCGCCCTCTGCAACTTATCCAGAACAGGACTGCAAGACTTGTCCTTGGCCTCAAGCCCTTGGATCGTATATCTCCAGGACTGAAATCTCTGCACTGGCTCCCATCGGCTGTGAGGATTAAGTTCAAAACGCTCTGTATTGTCCACAAGGCCTTTTGGGGCCTGGGGCTTCAATACCTTCAGCTCTCTCTTCCAAAATATCTTCCTTCTAGAGCTCTTCGCTCATCCGCCTCCAACTCTTGGAGTCAAGTCGTTTCTCCAAGCAATGAGTTGGTGGTAAATCTCTTTCCTCGGCTGGGGCCTCCCTCAAGAACAGCCTCCCTGAAACTTGAGGCGAATCATCTCCAGTTCCGGAAGCACCTCAAAACCTTTCTCTTTGCTTCTGCCTTTTCTCCTCCTCTCCCCTGCTGACTTCCTGGCCGATACTGAAACTGCACTGGTCACCTGAAAACCCCGCCTGTTCTCAAGCCCAGGCCCCCCACCCAAGTCGCACACATGCACTGCCTTCCTGGCAACCCCCGCCCTTAGGGACTGTTCTTTACCCCTACAGTTCCACCACTAGCACTTGACACCTGATGTCTGCACTACCCTTGCAACCAGCTGGCCGGACGCTACTTATTATTTATTTATTATCCCATGTACTGCACTGTCCCCTTCCCCTCGCCCCCGCACTTTCCTCCTTCCCCCTTCCCATGCACTTGCGTGATCTGAATGACACCTGGCCTAGTAGGATCATTGTCTGTCTTCTCTCTGTTCCCCTTCCCCTGCCTCATTGCGCCTTGAAACACTTATGATATGATACAGCATTTAGTTTTGAATATATAACATCTCCGCATTGGTCTGTCAACCTGCTGAGCTACCCTGGTAGGCTTCTACTGAACAGCGTGTTTATGGATCACTAATTTACTAAAAGTGGGTTTTGGAAAGAAGCCACATGAAAGAAATTGCACATTTCCAGGCGAGCGGCAGTGCTACTGTGATATTTTCATTGCATGGTCACAATGATCCTGACCCAGCCCCTCTGACATCTCTGGCAAACAAGAGCAGCTTGCTTAAGCAAGACAGTGTGGGGGGGGGGGGGGAGAAGAGGGTGCGCACAAGGCCACCTCTGGTACTACAGGCGGCTTGCAGGAGCAGAAAGTGATATTGACATCTGCCATGGAATTTACAAGCAGTTCCATGCGGCACAGCAGCCAAGCTCCCTGCCTGCAATTGGGACGACCAGGGTTCGGATCCCGACCAAGGAAAGTAGCCGCAAAACAAAGCATTGAATAAATTAACTTAGTCTTTATTTTTCAGTATTTCCAGCACGGGCGACTGAAGAGGCTCAGACGAGCTACTAGTCGCCCGCGATCGACTGTTTGGCGACCTCTGGTCTAGAGTGATCAACTACTCAACCAGATATGCAGTTCAAAGAGCAACATCGCTAAACGATGATTTGGTGGCCATTGCTTGGCAGGAGTATTTATCTCAATACGTTATTTCGTTCTATAGGAAACTGTTCATCTTCTCTGGGCATGGTGGGCATAGCAGATATAGTCTTTGATTTGTGGACTCTTACAGATCATAATTAGCCAAACTTAAAACGATTTGATTTGAGCAGTCCGAATTGTAACATGAGGGAGACCTCACACATCTAGCACTTTTAGGCTGAGCTGGCGTTTTGGAGGGCAGTTCTAGGCAACAATTAAAGGATCTGCCTAATCCTCAGCAGAAACAACCTTTCTGCCCTAGCCAGGGCAGATAACGTTACACTGGCAAGCAATATGAAAAGGTGGAATTGTACGACACGTTCACTTCTGTCAAGCAGAGGATAAGACTCCATTTTTATTATTCATCTGCCCAGGATACTAACTTCTAAGAATTATTCCCACGCCCTGCAGGGAAGGTCTTTAAGACCATATCAATGCAACAGTGTTTTATCTCCTGTGTGAAATCAGTAACTCTTTTTTGATTTTGAATGCTTAATTAGGATCCTTCTGGTCACTCGTTTGATTCCGAGAGGGGTTGCATGGAAGTTGTATACTTTGTCCACCTCTCCCCTGGGTTATTACAATGTGATGTGTGTTGTTTTTCTGGTTGTATATTTGTAAATAGCCAGTTGTTATGCTGGTTTTTGATTTTTATAATTTTCGTCATTTTATGGAGGTGTTGCTTTAATCTACTGTTTTTATTTGGTGTTTGGTTCTCTGTCCTGATAGACACTCTGGCTACAAAAGTGTAACAGTAAACTAAATCGGCATCCCTTTTATGCAAGGGGCATTGGAGTCGTGGAGGTATTTAAAGGGATGTTAATTTAGAGGATCTGGTGGAAGACAGTTCACCCTCGTGTACATTCTTTGGGGAGAAACAGTAGGTCTATGAGCAATGTGTCTGGTAAGTAATCGAGCATTACTTTTAGGAAGTCTGCAGATTAGGATTGTATGGTGTATGTTGCCTGCTCTTCATTGCGTGTCAGCAAGGAAATGTGGTGCTACTACTAGCCTCTGCGGCTCGCTCTTCCTTTTAGTTTTCATGTGCAGTGTTTGACAGCTGTGTGTGAATCACACTTGCATTCACGATTTCTCAACATTCTTGTTTTTCCTTTCATTCGGTGAACACAGTGCTTGCACTGATTTAGTATTGGAGTAAAGTCACACATGATATGTTCTTTATGTAGTGGGGCATTGTTTTTGCTATGCAGTTATTGCCACGGAATGGGTAGCTCTCTTCTATCCCCTCACAAGACTTGCATCTGAGTATCGTGGGTTTTGCACGTTAAGGTGAATTTATTGAGTTAGTTGATGCCTCTGTGGGCAGAGTTGTGTCAACTGCTAAGGCAGGAATAATCTACAGAAATTGTAAGGTCTGTAGTGCATTCTTTAACTTCTTCCAACCAAGTGCCAGGGTGAGAGAGCAGGCACCTTTGGGTGACGGGACCTGTCCATGCGAACATCTGAAAGGAAACCCCTCAAACAACATTGATGGGTGTAGTGTGTTTCGTGGCCAGTTATGGAACTCTGTGGCACAAATGGTTCTGGCACTGTCTGGCGTGGTATTCAAACACTATTCAGGCTTTGACTAGAGGGGGCGAGTCAAGATAATGAAAATAGATTTAGCTCTTCCTGTTACCCGAGCATCCTTTATTTGGCCCTTCTGCTTTGTTACCAAGGGATGTCATATTGATATGGATGAAGCTCCTTTTCTAGATAAAGCTCAGGATTTAATGGGGAACCATGGGAAAGGACTTTAATGGGTTAAGGGTCATCATGTTCAACCCATCCTCTTTCTGTTTCGCCCCTTCCTCTGGGGCCTGGAGCGCAGTTCCTATCTGTATACTGAGACCTTCTTTTGGAGCAAATTGAACTCTACTGCAACAAACAAAAGGATGTAGTGCCATGAGCGTCCCTACCTGACAAAACAACAATGACCCCAACTATTGATTCCAAAATTGCACCTTTCTTTTTGATGTTACCAAGGGTTTGACTGAACCTTTTTTCTGAAAAGATAATGTGAAATGTTGATGGTCCTTTTAATCAAGGTTTTAGATTTGGCACAGAAAGAGAGCATTGGAAGAGTGCCTAGATCCAGAGAAAGTAATCATAGGGACTATGTTTTATGCGATTTTAATGCATCCATATCTAATGACAGACAGCAGGGGATGCCATTAAAGATAACCTTTAGGTTCTCTTTGTCACTGGGATCTCTTCCAATTCAATTAGTGGATGCACCCTTGGTCTTGCAACACTTCGAGAAATGCCCTTTTCCTTTAGACTTGCAGCAAATAATTTTTAAAGCAGGGCAATTTGGATCATTTGCCCAATGATTGACACTATCACATCTAAAACATCTGCCTGGGCTATTTCTACTGGGGCTATTCATTCTTCATCCACGATTTGACGGTCTACCCCTCCTGTCATCTCTCCAGGACGATCTGCGTGCTCTCTCTGAAGTTCTTCTTTTAACAGATGCACTACTGATTATAGCAACTTTGTCATTTATGTTGGGAGTACTTGATGATTAAATATTTGCCTTAACCTCCTCTGTTCTTATATCCAATGTCTTAACCCTGCTTTCTAACATTTTGACACACTTCTCTGTGTGCTCCACCTCCTTCGCAACACACAGACTGGTGTCTAATGATGGGTCGTCCTCCGACCATAACCTCTCTCTAACTTTAGCACTGTTGCATTCCTACATAAACTGATCCCTCAAACGTTTGTCAAGCTGTTCATTGAAATTTTAGGTCCTTGCTAACTTTCTCAAACATGTGATGTATTGTTCTACGAGTTCTCCCTCTTTTGCGCTCTTACTAACCCTGTAGCGTTCTAAAATGTTACTGAGTTTTTTTTTCATAATGCTTGCCAGTCTTCTTGATTTCATATTCATTGAGATCAACCTCTTCAGTTTCAGTGATATCTGGTAGGTCCTCAAATTTCTCCTGTCCTGCAGGACCTAGGCAATGCAGTAAAAAGGACTTCCTCCTCTCAATGCTACAATTTTGGCCACAAACCACGTTGGCGTAGCGCTCAAAGGAGTTTATCCACCTCTCCCACAGCGTGGTGGGCTCGCCCACATCAGGCAGGAAAAATGCAGGTGGAGATACACTGCTGAATGCCATGTCGCATTTGTCACTGACATTGGTGAAATCCAGGACTCCTAGACCCGACTGGCGTGAATTATAATTATAAATTGAACAATTGACTTCTTAAGTGTCTTTGTGGAAGGTTGGATAGGTATTTTGAGTGATGATGGTTCAACTGACATCGGATTAGAGATGCAAAAATCTGCCTTCTTTGTGTGAAAAAATTTGCCAACATTAATACTCAATTGTAATTTGCAAATTTATATATTTTTTGAAGTGGTGTGACCTCTCCGTTATGGCATGTTTACGGTGAATAGTATAGGATTCTATCAGTATCTAAATTCTTGCTGCTGTTTCTCTATATTATCATTCTACTTCAATTCCCAGAGTTCCTTGTTGTAATTAAGCAGCGTACGTACAGTAAAATTACCTGGCCCGGTAATAGTTGCTATGTGCTGACATGTGTTCCAGGACTTGCCTGACCCGTTTATGGAGGAGCGAGTCTCGTGACGTGTAACTGAATGAAATGCGGGTTTTGACGGTGGCCCCTTAATGGCGTAGCGAAGGTGCAGCAATTTGGGTGCACAGGTCTCGACGCAGCGCCGTGTCGGGGATTTTGACGGTGCCGCAGAGAATGTCACTTTAACTTTTTCACCTTCGTTCAAGCGTTGCTGGGGAACTCATGGATGGCTCGCGTAGCAACAGCAGCAGGTGGGGCTCGTATCGGGTAATCCTCATCGCCACATGTAATGAAGTGGATCTGGACACGTCGGATAGGTAAACCAAAAGAGGGGTTTATTGTTAAGCAACATCAAACTATACATCTATCTAAGTAACGGGGATTACGAGCCCCACCGGACTCCAACTCCTCGTCCTCTTTCCAACCGTCCCTCCATGCTGCACAGCCGGTATCATAGAACCTCCGTGGCACGGGCTGATCCGCGTAGCGGTGGCTGCCCCACAGGGCAAACTAAGTCCACCACTACACCACCCTGCTATCTTTTGGGCCTTGGCTGTCTGTCTCCAATGGTTTGTTTATTAACTTCTAATGTGCACCAAACCCATAGGTAACGGGGCGCAGCAATTAGATAATGCAAAGCTTACAAAGATACTTATTTGTACAGGTTACATCATGGTGCACGTAATCACAAAATAACAGAATAAATAACACGTAACAATACCGATAGTGTGACATTATTCAGCTGGGAGTTAAGGGTGGTGGGAGTGTGCCGTGGCCGGGAGGTGGAATGGGCCAAAAGGGCAGATGCTGCGTAGATGAATGGGTGTCTAGGGGTCATTGGAAATGATGTGTTTGATGGCATTCCTTCTAAAGTGTAGGTAGGGTTGGGCAGCTCTCAGATTTTGAGGTAGTGAATTCCAAAGTTTAGCAGCCTTCACTGGAAAACTGTTGCCACCAGTCGTAGTAAGCTTATATCTTGCTACTACCAAGCAGTTGGCGTTACCAACTCTAGTTGGTCTAGTAGAAGTTCTTTTATGTAGTTTATCCATGAGGTAGCTAGGGGCAGTGTTGTTTAAGGCTTTGTGGGTCAGTGAAATCATTCTTAGCTGTATTTTGTTATCACTGGAGAGCCATTTATGATGGCGTCTGATGGAGGAGATATGTACTCTTTTGTTCATGCCAAGCGCTGCTCTCAAAGCGTTATTTTGTAGTGTTTGTAGTCTCTGGATAGTAATTTTGTTAGCGCCGCTATAGAGGGCTTTGCAGTAGTCAATTCTAGAGAGTATTAACGCTCTGGCCAAGTGTCATTAGAAAGGAATGGCTTGCCAGCTCTTACCAACTTGCAAGTGTAGGCTGTGGTAGAGGCCAGAGATTTTAGTTGTTTGTCAAAGGACAAGGTGGAGTCAAGGTAGAAGCCAAGGGTTTTTACTTCCTTGGAAACCTTGATGATATTTCCATCGATATTGAATGAGGAGAATTCCTGGTCTAGTTTATTAATGGTTGCATGTGTGCCCAAGATTATCAACTCTGTTTTATCATCATTCAAATATAGGTCATGGGTGGCTATCCGTGCCTGGATGATAAGATTGAACCCTATTCACCAACTCAATGTCCTTACTATGATCCCCAGAAAGTGGTAGGAGAATCTGTGTATCATCTGCATAGTTGGTGTAGGTGATACCCAGAAGGTCCAGATCGTCAAACAATGGTTTGGTGAAAATGTTGTATAGAGTTGGCGAGACACAAGAGCCCCGAGGAACACCACACAAGATGGGGGTGGGGTCCGCAGCTGCCGATGGGGAGAATAATCTCATGGTTCTCTCACTCAAGAATTATTCTAACCATCTGATAGCCTCAGGAGAGAAGTGAGCTGCAGAGTCCAGGTGTTTGCAGAGGACCTTGTGATCCACAAGATCAAATGCAGCTGAGAGATCAAGTAGGAGTAGAAGTGCTGTCCTCCCTTTATCTCTCAACTCATCAATTTGGGTTTTTAAATCAATTAAAGCAGTTTCTGTTCCGTGTAGTGGACGGAAGCCAGATTGTCTAGCTCCTAAGAGCTTGTGCAGTTCAAGATATTTTTGGATCTGGATGTAAGCAACTTTAAGTTAAGTATTTTAAGTAGGAAAGGTACCGTGGTAATAGGGCGGTAGTTGGTCGGGATAAGAGGGTCTAATGTCTGCTTCTTAAGGAGTGGGAGCACCCAGGTATGTTCCCAAGAAAGGATCTCCCAGGGGCTTGCCAAAGCAAATGGGGACTTGGGTATTGGGGAATGGAACTGGCTTTGAAGGAAGATGGGTGGGTCAAGGGGATACTGCATTCTCCCAGGTTCAACACTCTTCTCAATGGGTTCCCTCCTCCCCATGAGATCCTCCCGCTGAGCGCCACCCCCAGGGGAAATCTTGGGAAGTGGCCTTACCTCCCTGCCCTCATGGGAAGTGACTCCCCCACCTGAATCAGTGACGAGAACCCAGGATTCGTAACAGGTTGTACAAAGATGTGGCATCTACAAAATATACATTAAAATTACAAACAATAGTTATATGTTTACATTAGAAGGATAACAAACATCTCATACACAATGTGTGTAAACGCAATCCCTAGTATAGTAAATAAACTTAATCCAGACACGTTTCTGTTGGTGTATAATTCATCTTACTAATGTCCCATCAAACACACCAATGAAGAGCATTCTGTACTGTTCATAATATCCTGTGCATTAAACTGTCCTCTTCTTACTATTGTAAGGCAAGCCCTCCAGACAACAAGCCCTACATTTGTTTTCAACAATTGAGTAGTAGAGTTTGCTAATTAAATCGTTCTTGATTAGTAAACCAACCATTTGATTAGCAATATTATAAGGATATTTTTTTGTTTGTCACCAAAAGTTATTTGTACCCATGATATAAAATGAGCAACAATACAGCGTTTTTGTGTATCGCTGAAGTAAAATGGTGAGATGAGTCGGGCCTTGCCAATTCTTAAAAAAAATACGCCAAACCTTCAGGTTTAGCCACTTAGTTTACCTACTTGACCTAAGAGACATACACTCAACCCATGGCAACGGATGTCAAGGTATAAATGCGCTTTCTGTAAAATGGTGCATGTCACCACAAACCCACTTTGTTCGGCACGCTGCTGTTAGCCATGCACAGTTAAACGTTTACTTGATGTTTACTGCAAACGAAGTAAATGGTAAATAAGTTTGACATCCCCTGTAAATGGTACTCTCCCTTCATAAGATCTAGTAGACTATGTAAGTGGGTACTTCCCCTTCATAAAATCTACTAGACTATGCAAGTGAGCGAGTAGACTTTGCAATCCGTGTATGAATGTCTGTAAAATGTAAAAGGTTAGCTGCATGAATGGACACAAATAAATACATATGATGAAAAGGTACTGAAAACAGTTTGGCCAGCTCTCTCTCACAGGTGCTGATCTGATGCAATTGTAATCATAGAGCAAAATGTGCTATGCAGGCTAATGTACATACTGGACTGAACTATTGATCACTACTTTGTTTAAACATCTAGTAAGCTTTGTGTATTCATTATGTAAGAGGAAGAAAATAAGACTAAGCAGAGTTCGTGGTGTAGCAGGCAGACAATTGGGCAAACTAGAAGTAATAGTTTAGTTTGTGGCCATCTCACTTTCAGGGTAGCTTGTACAAAGAAACAGAGCGGTAAGGTAGAATGTCAAGAAGTATGGGAACAGCTTGTGGGTTGAGCACCAGTTGCACAGTTGAATGCAACCAGAAGGTTTCAGAACTAGGTTTGCCATCAAAAGCATTTGGCTGTGTGATCATTTAGATTTTCAAAAGTGTTCCCTCCTCAATATGATGCATCTTCCACAATAAAATCTAAATATCACTGAGATTTCGATAAACCTAAACTTTACTGTAAAGCATGGAGACAATGCAGTGTTTTACAGTACTAATCCTGTAATTATGCATTATGTAAATCATTTTTAGGAATGGAATTGCATAACTGTCTTTTAAAAAATAAATCAAGACATACTTGTCTTTGCCACACAGGGTATAGGTAGCTTAATAAAAGTATCATCCTGATTACTTCTGGTTCGCAATTATTTGAAGAAAAGTCTTGCCTAGCACTCCAACACAGGCCTTTGACATTTAAGAGTGGAGGAGATGATTACGGCTGCAACACTTGCTTATTGTATGCCTTGTTTTATGAGCAGGGTGAGAGGGGTTTAGCAAGGCCAAGAGCGAGGGCATGAAGTCCTCCTGTTTCAAGTTGCAAGTGTTATGGACTTGTATGGGGCTAAGCAACACCTCTGGGAGTTTGCGTGATTTAGTCAAGGGGAGGATTGAATGAATGAATGAATGAATGAATGAATGAATGAATGAATGAACGAACAAACGACTGGTCAGACCAGGGAACTGGGTTGATGTCTGAGATGTTAATGGTGACATTGGTCATGAGGATCCAGTCAAGGATGCAACCTTTAGAGTGTGTGGGGGTGTACGTGTTGGGTGAAGTTCATATCACAGTGGGCAGTGGAAAGTGCTGAAGTAATGGTGCCAGTGGCGGCATCATAGCCCAGGTTGAGATCTCCCAGGATGATGCACGTGATGGAGGGTTTCATGAATGGGGTGATGACCAGGGGTATGTGAAGGTCAGGACGGCTGGTTCCATTAAGGTAGTTTGTAGATGAGGAACAGTTTGAAGGATTTTTGAGTCTGTGGTGAGTTTCAAGAGCAATATTTCATAGCCTCGGGTAGAGGGTAGGGTGCACTGTCTAATCAGAAGGGAGCCTTTAGCTAGGAGCTACTCAAACTCCTATTGTGTTTAAGCGATTGAATCTGAGGATGGTATAGTCGGGTGGGATGGCCAGTGAGAGTAGAGTGACAGAGTCCTCGTGTAGCCATGATTCAGGGCTGGGTAGAATGTCTAGGTGAGACTCTAGGATTAGGTCATGGATTTCAATGGCGTGAGCACCTATGGGTCTGTCATTGATGAGGGCACATTTGAGAAAATCTGTGTGCTTGCTGTTGTAGGGCTGGTGTGGACGGCAGCAGACTGTGGGATTAGGGGTGGGGGTTGTGTGTGTACGGAAGCCTAGCTTGTCTAGTTCCTCCTAGGAGAGAGTAGTAGGAGCTAGTGAGCATCCTGGAGCGCAATCTATGTAGACCGGTTACACCTAGTATATACGGCTTGGGAGTAAATCTGGAGCAAGAGGCATGATGGAGGTGGATGTGCCTAGAGATGGGGTGTTGTCAGATCTTACTGCCATAGTGGGATGGTTGGGCAGTAGGATATGCGTCTCATGCTGTCCATTCATGGTCTGATCGAATAAAGCATGGTGAAGAAGTTTGTGGGGCATCTGGTCGTCCTCCAAGAATTATTCGCAAACCCCCACGTCTTATTTAGCAGATGTAAAATGTGAACTTGCTGAACAGGTGAATAGGGTGAATTCGTATGATAAGCATAGGGGGTGGTGTTGTGGCTGAGTAGAATGTGGAATGTGGCTGAGGGTGAGGGAGAACTCGAGGGAAGAATGGAATGGGGCAGGAGGGAAAGAGCGGGGAAGATAGAACGGTGGGCAGTTGGAGATGAGGAATAAAGGATGACAGACAAATACAGGCTGTTTTATTATTTAATGATATTGATGAATTCCGTGTGCTGTGTGCCTAGCGGCCTGCACTGCCTCTCGTTTCGCTTCTTTCCGTGAAGCTGTGGAGGTGAGTGCATCCACCTCATAGACCCTTATGGGCCTGGCCACAATCCCAATGTGTTGAATAATTTGAGCCCCTAGCCCCCTTTGTCTGGTCACGTCCCACCTCCCGACCCGCCCACCCTGCCCTTATTTGGTGAATTGTTCTGTGTTACACGGGCCATTACCGCCTCTCCCAGGGCAGCCCTCTGCCTGTGCAGCCCCTGCGGCTAAGGACCTGAGGCAAAGGACAGCTCCTACAAAGACGGCTCCGGGTCATATCTGCAGGTATCCGCAGGAGAAGCAAGAAGCCAACAATAAGTAAGTGTGGCAAGGGCGGGGACAGAAGCAATTACTTCACGCCATACTACCATACCACTCAACCCTAGAAGCTAAACTATTGTAAAAATCCTCATACTGTGGTATAATTGCATTTAGAAAGTCCACCTAACAGCTTATCTGTGGTATAATTGCTCTTAGAAAGTCCTCCCAACAGCATATCAGCGGTATAGTTGTATTTAGAATGTCTGCCTAAACAGCTTACCTGTAGTAAGTTACATTTAGAAAGCGTGCCCAATAGCATAGCTATGCCTAACAGCATGTCTGTGGTATAATTGCTTTTAGAATCTCCGCCTAACAGCATATCTGTGGCATAATTGCTTTTAGAATCTCTGCCTAATAGCATATCTGTCGTATATTACATTTAGAATAGTGTGCCTAAACAGCATATCTGTGGTATACCTGCATTTAGAAAGTGTCCTTAAAAGCATATCTGTGGTATAGTAACATTTAGAAAGCGTGCCTAATAGCATATCTGTGGTATAGTTGCATTTAGAAAGTCCGCCTAACAGCATAGCTGTGGTATTGTTGTATTTAGAAAGTGTGCCTAACAGCATATGAAAGTCCACCTAATAGCATTTCTGTCGTATAATACCATTTAGAAAAGTGTGCCCAAACAGCATATCTATGGTATACCTGCATTTAGAAAGTGTCCTTAAAAGCATATCCGTGGTATATTGCACTTAGAAAGTCTACCTAACTGCATATCTGTGGTGCAATTGGTTTTAGAAAGTCCACCTAATAGCTTATCTGTGGTACACCTACATTTAGAAAGTGTCCTCCAAAGCATATCTGTGGATTATTGCACTTAGAAAGTGTGCCTAATAGCTTCATTGTGGTATAATTGCATTTAGAAAGTTTGCACAACCATGAGTCCACCCCACCGACCAAGATTTGCAGAAAATGACCCCCTCGCGCCCGCCTCCCTTCACGCCCACCCTACCGCCCTTCCCCTATATCATCCTGCCCTCAACCACAACCCCTATCCAAACACCAAGCCAGAGGGACACGATGGCGAGCCAACCATCCCAAAAACCCTGCTCATCCAATCCCCTCGACCCTCCTGCCTACTGTCTTCATACCCGCCCCCCGACTAACGGCCCGCCTAGCCCCCGAAGCACACACATCTCCGCTACCACCCAACTCCCAATGCCCTTAACTCCCACCATCGTCCCCCTCCGACCCCATTCCTTCCCCTCCCTAAAAATTGCACGCCTCGCCCTGGCAAGAACAGTAGCCACATCCCTTTCCCCCTCCGCCCCCCCCCTAGCCTCTCTCACACACCGCCTGCAACAAAAATACTGAAGAGGAAGCATACCTGGTCTCCCACAATCTCTCAGTACTCATCGCCATTCCTGTCTCGACCCACCTCCAAATCTCAACCTTCACCCCCCCGCCTCGCCCTACCTTAAACCCCTCTGCCTTGAATTCTCACCGACCACAACTGAAACTCCTACCCCACCTCAACCCACTTTCAAATCCTCTGACCCAAATCCATTCACCACGTCACACCCACCCTTCCTGCCATCCCACCACATGCGACCGCTAGCCTATCAACTTTCAACTCCTTCACTCCAATATCAACTGACCAATTTCTCAAACCTCTCTCTGCCCGCAAACCATCCGGCTCCTCGCTCGGCCCATGCCCAGCCACAACCCTTGAAGAAATGGTTGCTTCTACCTGCGCAGGAGAACACGCAAGAACCATCATAAACGATTCCCTCTTCTCGGGAATCTTTTCCGACGCATTCAAAACAGCGCATGTCACACCTCTCCAAAAAAAAAAAAAACTTCCCTCGAGCCCAAGAACTACCGCCCCATCTCAAACACCAGGTTCCGCGCCAAGCTCATTGCGAACTGCCTACTTCCAACTAAATGCCTTTGTTAAAGCCAACAATCTCCTTGACCCCGCCCAATCAGGTTTCAGAGCCCGACACTGAACCAAAACCACCCTAACCTCAATCTGGGATGACCTTAAAAACACTGGTGATTCTGCGGCATGCGCCGCACTAAACCTTCTTGACCTATCCGCCGCCTTCGATACAATTAACCACTCAATCCTCCTTGATCGCCTCCATTCCCTAGGAATCTGTGGAAACGCTCTCAAATGGATAGCATCCTTCCTCGACAATAGGAACCAAATAACCCTACTCTTGACCTATGCTTCCCTCGCCCGACAGGTCTACACTGGAGTTCCACAAGGAGCATGCCTATCAGCCCTCCTGTTTTAACCTCTATATGTCCACCCTCCCACAAATAATCCGCTCCCACGATATCCTGTGCTACAACTACGCAGATGACACACAACTGATTCTAAAACTCCTGAATTCAAAACCCAGCTGCCAACCTGACCTCGCTTCCTGCCTCCTCAACGTAGGTCACTGGGTGACCAAAAACCACCTCTTGCTAAACCCCCTCCAAAACTGAAAGCATGGTATGTGGCAATACCGAACTTCTTCCGCACCCGCTACCCTGGCCATCTGCCATGGGCAATTCCCCCACACCCTCAAATTCAATAAAAAACCTTGGATGCACCCTAGACTCGGACCTAACCCTCTCACTCCAAGTCAACGGCATCTCCAAGTCCTGCCACTATCATCTTAAAACTCTTAGGCACATTTTTCCATACCTCTCTTTTCCCAACAGACTCTCCGCGGTCCAGTCTATTGTCATGTCAAGACTATGCCAACCCCCTCTACCTCTGAGTCCATGCGTACCAACTAACTAAAAAGGGCACAAAACGCTGCTGCCAAACTGCTACTAGCACTTGGCCCAAGAGATCACATATCCGCAGCCCTCAAAACTCTGCACTGGCTTCCGATTGCCCAAAGGGTGACCTTCAAAACCTTATGCATCTCTCACCGAGCAATGCATAAAACCGGACCACAATATTTCCAAGACAAGCTAAAACCCTACCAACCTCCACACACTCTAAGATCAAGCTCGGCCGGCCTCCTAGTCCTACCAAAAGCCATCCGTCAGGTTAGGTGGATCATCATTCTGCGCCCTGGCCCCGACTCTGTGGAACGCACTTCCACCCCACATCCGACTCACCGAAGACCTTGTGCCTTTCCGCAAACTACTGAAAACATGACTCTTCCCCTGAAATCGGCGCGTAAATCATACTGGATAACAGCAATCGATGACCTTAGCCCAAAGCCGCCTTCTCATAAACGACAATCCAGCATCATGATCCGAGTGAGAAATCTAAAACCAATAACCGCTAAATGTAAACTAAAAAAGATAAACTAAATAGAGTGAATTGGATGAAAGGAATAAACTGAAAGCAATGAAGGGGATGAAATTAACTTAATAGATGAAAGCAATGAATTGGACGAGACGAACGAAGTGGACAAGAGGAATAAGCTGATCGAGAAGATGGAAAGGATTGAGCACGTGATACGGATGAGTGCACGGAACAGGTAGAGTGAAGGGAAGGGAACGGATAGATTGAATGACAAGAGTGCATGGAATGAACTAAACGATTGGAATAGATGAAGCAAGTGCATGACACGGATGGAGCGCGCAGGCGTTCAACCTACCAGCGCCTTGAGATTATACCAATGGTACATAAGGCGCTACATAAATGCAAAATAACATAACATACCAGTTAACAAATAACCGGGTATCTTTAAACTTTGGGGTGTACCATTCCTCAGACTTCTGGTGACTTTGCAGACCATGAGCGCGAAGCACGAGTTCGGATGTGACTCGGGACCCAGCTGTGGAATGTACTCGGCTGGTAATTTTATGTATTTTATTGATAGCTTAATTTATTTAACAAATAAAATTACTGTTTTTCTTTGCGCTGTCTGTACACATGGTCTCTTGTGCAAAATTCCAAAAGCCAACACTGTGTTCAGTCGAAACTATTTGTATCTGGTCAAGTGAAACTTCGAAGAAGGGCATTTATCCCAATAAACATGTGGGATTTAAAGCATTCCTGGAGCAACATGCAAGCTCAAGATTTCGAGTGAGTGATGACTTTTTTTTTCCTTCACCTTTTTGTAATTTTTACAATCTAAATGGCAAAACGTGTTTTGACAATCCAACTGATAAATGCTAAATAATATTGGATACGAAAGAATTCTATTAATGCAGCGCTTAGAAACGGCACACGTTCATAAAGAAACACTAGATATAAAACGTGATAGTCTTAGCTAGGCGTTGAAAGCTAAGGCTTCACTCTTTTCAAAGCCTAGCTAAAACGATCACGTTTTTCCTCTAGTGTTTCTTGCTGAATGTCTGCCGTTTCTAAGCGCTGCATTACTCAATTTACAGCAGATGAATGATGGGAAGGGTCGGTGTGCTAGGCTTTGCACCTGTAAGCTACCAGCTAAACACACATGCTCAAGAAAAGCTTTAAACTTTCTGAACTAATGTCCTTTTTAATTCAGAAACTCGCCCACTTGGCATACCCCTCGCGTCTGTGCAAGGGGCCTCACATTGAAGGCTTTTCTTTATGGTGTGCGATGGGGTAAGTGAACCTGTTGCTGTACAAAGGATATCCCTTCAGGCGTGTGGGTTGGGTTCCTTCGGTCACCTTAACTAATGCTAGTGTATCATATTTTATGATTCCATGGGCTTGTTTATACCTGCCTAAAATGTCTATGCGTCCCTGCAGGGGCCGTGCTGTCGTATATGTGTATTAAGACCGTGGTGCTTAAGCACACTGGATAGTTTCAGAACGAATACCACAGCTCTGCTTTTACGTACTTAAAGTTGCCACACGGCGATGGAAAGTCATTACCAATGCAGCTTCTTAAATGCACAACACCGAGAAAAAAAAGCGACTGCCATTAGCTAGACTTTGTGAAGTGTTTATCCAGGCTGTACATCCCGAAAATCTGTGTATTGGCACCTATTGTTGCTAATGCTAACCTCGAGTTTCTGTATTACACGCACCCTCCAAACACCATCGCGGATCAAAGGGAACTACCCCCCCCCACCCGCAGCATGAAGTAATTGGAAGTGCCGGCCTCCGTCGGTGTGAAAAACATGGCCTTGGGGTGTCCGTCGGGAGTCAGGGCGTAGAGGTTATCACTGCTTCCAAGAAGCAGTCGGACTTGTGCTTAGTGTAACGTGAGAAGGCCAGCCACTGCTAGCGAGAGTGCCGTGGGGGTTAGGGGGGAGGGGTGCTGTGTCTCGGGTCAGGGAGCTCCACATGTAATGGCCCTAAACATTTACTTAATTACGCCCCAGACGCATTTCCAGCCCCTCTGCTCGTTGATCTTAGCGTGCCTTTGTTTATATTTCCTTCCTGTTTCCAGTCACGCATGGCCTACTCCCTTTGCCCCTTTCTAGTTCCTCATTTGAGAAAAATCTTCAGTAGCTAGGACTTTTTTCACAGACGGGTGTTATATTTTGACCTAGGCTATTCACATAGCCCTGTGAGATGTTGCACGCTTTGCATTTATTGTTTCGGCTGAAGTGGCAGTTGGCCATAAATAGCCCTAAATTTCACACGTGGCTCGCATTTTTTGTATTAAATTTCCTTGCAATCGCTTTGACATACCTGGCGGGCTACACTCTTATCTGAAATCTCGAAATCCGACATTAATGCATCCTGGAGCTCCCCAGATAAACACGAGTCAGCCGGCAGTCACGTAACCAGGGGTTGATTGGGAACAAAAAGAAGCCCTGGAAATGTTTTTCAAAGTGGCCCTATATTACACAGTGTGAGTAAGCCCAACCCGGTTTCCCATAAGAACATTTGCAAAAAAAATGGGTAACCACAGGAAGCCCATGATGCAGAGGACTACCTGGAATTCTCCAGAGCTCTGCCGTAGGACAACCCACCCCTGAACTAAGCCGTTTCAGGATCTGTTTTTTTAAATTGTGTTTATTTTAACCATTTCTGTATCATACACTGTCCTGCATGGGGCAATGGACCGCATTGCGTAGATGCAAGCTATAAAGCGGGTAACATACTGGGTAAAATGTAAGTTGCAAGTTACTGGCCAGGCATAAGACGTCACTCTCCCGTCAGTTCCACACATGCACACCATGTCTTACTCCCCAAGAGTCAATGATCACAAGCCAAAGGCTAATGGCAAGTGCATGTTTTATACGAATCGAAAAATGTATCTAGGGACCGCGTTGTTATGTGTAAGGGAGAGAAAGGGTTGAGGAGTGGCTCTCTGTTGAAGGTTCGTATAGAGCAGGGGTGCACAACTGATTTTGCCAGAGGGCCGAATGTACCCTACATGCTGCCTATAGTGGGATGAAAAGTAAATGTGGGAGCGGTAGGAGGGGGAGTGGCAGGAGTATTTTTCAACCCTCAATTTTTATTAAACACATGGAAAAAGAATACATTTTTAGGTGTGCCGGTCTTTGTGTATTTCAAACGTACATTTTATACTACAGATTTTCCATTTTTATAATTAATTTATTTCATAAGGATATATTGGCAACAGCGGACAAAGTAGACAGATCATTCAGGAGAAAAAACACTGGGCTCAAACATTTCACGTATTATGCCGCTTTAGATTTGCAAGGCACACGCTTGTTAGTTTGGACTGCTATACTTTGCTGTTTGAGTTGGCCATACTCTTGGGAGTATGGCCTTCGTTAAGTCAGGTTTCCACAAAAGGCGGTACATCTCTTAACTGTGCCTGATTTAGCTTTATGATTGGGTACACTCTTGAGTGTGACACTGTGCCCCATGTCTCCCGCCCTCCAACCAGACACTATGCTTCATGCCTCCCACCTACCTACCAAACACTATGCCCCATGACCTCCAACCAAACACTATGCCCAAAGGCCCCCACCCTCCTACCAGACACTATGCCCAATGGCCACCAACCTCCCTTTGCCCCACGACCCCCCAACCAAACTCTATGCCCCATTACTCCCACACCCCCAACCAAACACTATGTCCCATGCCTCCTGCATGCCTACCAAACACTATGCCCAATGGCCCCCACCCTCCAACCAGACACTATGCTTCATGCCTCCCACCTACCTACCAAACACTATGCCCCATGCCTCCCACCCCCAGAACCAAACAGTATTCCCAATGGCCCCACCCTCCAACCAGACACTATGCCCCTGGCTCCCACCCTCCAACCAAACACTATGCCCAATGGCCACAAACCCACAACTAAAAACGGTGCCCCATGGCCTGCACCCCCTTACAAAGACAGTGAGCTAAATAGCATTAGCATCAACATATGAAACTGTCTGCATCTCGGTTTCACTACTAACCAAAGTGTGTAATCCTGGGCAAATCATGTAATCGCACTGTGCCTTATCTGCAGTGATTCACTTCATAGCTTATGTTAACATATCATGCTGTTATAAAAAACAAATTCTAATGACTATAGAGTTGCCCCATATATAATAAGAATGCAATTTAAGTATTTTGCACCATAAAGTTATTTGGCACTTGGCTTACTTATGGCGACCTATTCTAAAGTCACTTCCATGGTGCCTCCAAGTATCAAAGACTGATGATGCTCCTTGCAACGTCCTTTTCTGTGAGGTCACTTCTGTTGGTACAATCTGTATGCAAGTGTAGGTGGTAAAATGCCATCTTGCCAGTAATGTTGCCATAAACAAGTTGATGGGAGGGGAAGCTGCTTAAATGAGGCCGTATGTATAGAATTGTGCACACTGCATTTGGGTGGGAGGGGGTAGGACTTTTTTTGCGCCTCGCCCGACCCACTGTTGCAATGCTGGATACTCCATCGCCCACCCCCCAAACTCCTAGCACACACACAAACCAAAAAAGAACATGAGAGCGCCCGATTTATCACTGTGGATGTCGTTGCGCTGCAGCTAGCGTGGCAAGGCTGAAATGCCTTCCAGTAACAGTCCACGTCACGCCAGCCACAGTGCTGACCCTCTGTTGGTGTTGCACATGCACTGACTCCTAAGAGCCACATAGTAAATGCAGTCCACCAATAGAGGGTCAGCATTTCCCGGGTCAGCATTTCCCGTTCCACCAAGTATAAAAAAAAAGCTTTCCTAACAGAGGACGGCCGTAGCTGCTTGCGGGCGCCCTCCATTGGGAAAGTCTTACATACTGGCGGGCCGGGAAAATCAACATGCCGGGCCGCACTTGGCCCGCGGGCTGCATGTTGTGCACCCGTATTATAGAGGGATGTTCGTTACGTAATCGTTGCCCGTAGATGGGAGTATACCTGTTTTATGCCTTTTTTTTTTCTTTGTGGGCTATTGTCTACAGCCGTCTGGCACACATGTAGCTTTCAGTGATGTACATATGTCCAATGGCCGATGTTTCTCTGTGAGGTATTCTGGTTTTTGAAGGTTAAGGCCTTCTATGGCGCCCTAGGGTTTTGATTTTAATGCAAGCTTGTAGGATTTGGCAAAGCAGATTGTGAGTCTTGGGGGAATGTGATCTAATTCTTGCCTACAGGTCATCAGCTATGCGCGACGTGGGGAAAAACTCCTTCAAATGTGAAAGAGTAGCATCTGGGTGGTCAGTCAGTAGGACATTCCCTCCATCAACGTCATAAAGTTTGGCCATTGTACCCTAACTGGACGAATTCCCTCACACAAGGCCTGATTTTAGGTCTGACTGTTAGCTCTTTGCAGGTAGAAAATCATCTTTTGCCAGTTTTAAGAATAGATGCGTGGCTGATCCTTGGCAGTTACGTTTAGAGCGTTCATAAGCCTCCTTGGCTTGGCTGAGCAAATAATTGCAGCACATCTGTCTTTTGTGTCACTGCTGATGTTTTCAAAAGTCAGACTTTGGGTTATTTAGCACGAACATAGCTTCAGAAAGCAACAGAGAGCTGAACATTTATGAGAGGTTAAAGGCATCTTTTCAGTGGTCACATTGGGGGACGTTCCTTGGAACATAGCTTTTATTATTGGCATAACACTTGGAGTAGTAGGGAATAGACAACGTTTACAGTTAGTGGGGGCCATATAAGGGTGTAAGCGAAGTGCAAGCAGAGTGCTGTTGTTGAGGATTGTGGCTTGGTGTTTCTCGGAGCACCTTGTTACTGCAACACAACTGCCGTCAAAGACTGTGGTGGCAGGTAGTGCAAGCAGCGTGCTGTTGGCTGTTGCGGACAAGCTGAGACGGGTGAGTGGAGTTGCTTCGTTGCCAGATATTACATGTATAACTTGCGTAGTATAAACATGAGCCGACCAGTCACTCATGATGCAGCTCTTCTGGAAACTGCCCGGGCCTTGACACTGCCCAATTCTCTGCCCCTACCCTCTACTTCGTATAGTTCTATTCCTGTGGCTCAGTCTAACACGGCAGAAATAAACAGTTAAAATTATTATGTTTTTCTCGACGGTTCCTAAGCCAAATGCTCCCTCCATTCCAGACACCATTACTTGGTTAGGGGAATCGTACTCTAATCAGCAGGTTGATCTCATCTTCGACTCTGATTTTGGAGGCATCCCCAGGGGATAAGGTCCTTTTGATTAATAACTCCTTTTGAATACTCCTCCCATATTTACCGATTTATACATCAGACAACACCTACAGTGACAGTTCCTTCGCACATCCCCCTGGTCCATCCCCTAGATATGGCTTCATCCGCCCTGCTCCATCAAGTCTAATATGGGTGATATGAATCAATTGGCTATAATGGCATCATAGCAAAACAAAAGGGGTGATGCTGGAAGGTTTAGAATTAATCTTAACCATTGGCATTGCTCTGGGCAACCCTCGAGACCATCATTCTTTGCCTGCCAAGCCATTACAAAAGGGCAAAGACCATATGCAATCGGGCTTGCGCTCATGTTAATGTTAAAGGATATTTGTACCACACACTATCACCGCCAGAGTGGTCCCCTAGCGGATCTGAAAAGGAAAGGGGATGGCGGGTGAGTTAGTGGGACGAGCGGGAAAAAGTACAAGAGAGCAGTGATGTGCTGTTGGCAGCTTCAGTTCGGTTAACACCTTTCGCTGAGCTTGGGGGGTGCTTTCCGGTCAGTAGCCGTCGTGTGCTTTTATGCAAAGCTATGTGTGGTTTGCTTTGTTGTTGCGGTGTAGTGAAGTTTGTGCGGCTTGTGCTTTAGGCTTGTGTTTGGTTAGAGTTTGAGAGGTGTATGCAGAGGGATGAAATTGTTACTGGGTTGGTTAATTGCCTCGCTATCTAGAAGTCATGCGTGCTAAATTTCCACGTTCTTTCTAGATGTGGTGGTGCATGAATATTTCCATTTCTATCTAGATCCGGCACTAGCTAATATTCACAATCCTGTCTATATATGACGTACGCTAATATGCACAATTATATCCTAATGTGGCACTGGCCCACTTTCAAAACCTGTTTAGATGCGCGAAGCAAGCTAGCATTCACAATTCTATCCAAAAGTGGCATTGGTAACATTCCCAATGCAGTCTAGATGTGGCAATGGCTAACAAACACAAATTCTATCCAGATGTGGCACTGGCCAACACCCAGAATCCCATCCAGACGTGACTCATACCAATGTTCACAACTCTAACCAAATGTGGCACTTGCTATCACCCACAACTGAGTCTGGGTCTGGAGCGGGTAGTGTCCACAGCTCTATCCGAGTGTGGCACCTGCCATCACCCACAATTCTATCCAAGTGTTGTAGTTGCTAACATTCGCAATCCTATCTGGATGCGATGCAGGCTAATGTTCACAACTCCAACCAAATGTGGCACTTGCTAACGTTCAGAATCCTATCCAGATGCGACGCAGGCCAATGTCCACAACTCTATCCACGTGTGGCACTTGCCAACACTCACAATTCTATCTGGGTGCAACATGGCTGATGTCCACAATCTAAATGTGGCACTTGCTAACCTTCACAGTCCTATCCAGATGCAATGCAGGCCGACGTCCAGAGTCCCATCTAAGTGTAGCACATGCTAACATTCACAGTTCTATGTGTGGCACCTGCCAACCGCCACAGTCCTATCCAGATGACACGTAGGCTGATGCTCGAGACTTAGGCTGATGTTTACAGTCCCATCTAAGTGTGGCACTTACTAACATTCGTAGAGTGGCAGGGTTTTCTGGAGTAGAGTAATTGAGAAAGGCACAGATACTTCAGAATGAGACTGAGAATGTTTAAAAATTGTTCACGGGATTTGAGGATGTAAAGACTTTACCTCTGTTTTGACTAATTTACATTTGTTAAGCAATAATTGGGAAGATCAATTACAGTTGCATAAGGGGCCGAAATCCAAGAAGAATGTGTACATACTGTACTTGGTGGTACTGGCTTCTCATGCCTGAGTGCCGCGGGAGCAGCCTCGGATTTGAAATATCTTTAACTTGTTCCAACATCAAGTCTCGTGGTTGGCCCAACAAACCCTGCCTCTCACCCCCTTTGACAGGTGGGAACGACCAACGAATGGTAGACAATATAGGAGGGAGCACCCGCACCAGGGGGTATAGACCACACAGACTCTTGCTTGAATGCATCTTCCGAGATGGGCGGCATCTGGTTATGAATAGGCCCAACATATTAGCCCTTTATTCTGAGACCCCCCAATTTGAGAGCTATTGTCTCTAAAGATATTGGGTGTGTGGACTTTATTGATGATGCACGGATAGATGAGTCCACCTTGGACATTGTCTCAAATTGTATAGGGTCATCTTAATTGAGGCCACTACGTTGAAACAACTAGGGTTTGACTTGCAGCCGTCAACCGTGAGGGAGACTCAGAAATCTACCCACTGCGACTTGAGAAACGGGGATACAACCCTCTTTATTCTAGAACATCAGTTAATTTCTTAACAGAACTTAGGTTACATCTCCATTGACTTGTTCTCAGTGCGAAGTCTCCTCGATATGTAATGATTGGTTTTGGGTTGCAGAGGCGATTAGTCTACCTCCAATTTCTCTAGGCACCTGCAAAAGAAACTTTAGCCCAGAACAAACTTTGGGGGTGACATCTTTAAATGCAAGAGGGCATAATGCTGTATTCACTAACCCAGACTTGTTTAAAAATGTATACGGTTTTGATATACTCTTATTGCACGAAACATGGTTAATGTAACAACCTATACTGGATGGTCATAAGGTTGATTCTCCGAGTGCGTTGAAAAACCCTATTGGTAGACCTTTTGGTGGATTGTTTATGGCTACAAAATCTAGCAGCTATTGAGCCTCATTCCGGGTTTGGAGCTAACCATGGAGTAATTAGCTCCATGTTTGCCTCTGAAACCGTCCCAAATCCGGCATGGTGAATGGAGTAATTACCGGTCCATTCCAGGGTTGGAGGGACCGGTAATTCCCCATTCACCTTCTGCCCTTCCCCATTCCCATATCTGCCCTATAGGGCTCAATGGGAATGGGGAAGGAGGTAATTACGGCACCGTAAATTACGGTACCGTAATTACCTCCGAAGTACCTTTGCGGGTCCCGTACTTTACTCCTGCTAAAAGCAGGAGGTAAGGAAGGACCCGCAAAGGGACCTCGGAATACGGAGGTAAGGTATTACCGGCATCGGCACCCTTACCGGTGCCGGTAATTCCTTACCTCCAACCTCGGAATGACCCCCAATGTGTGTAACAAAGCTTATAGTGTTCAGACTGGGGCAATTGCAACATCGTTAAATCTCCTGGTTAATGCTCAATGCACTCATCTTTTAGTAGTAAATATTTACTGGCACAGAGGTGGCTTAATTGAGTTATTTTGTAGAGGTTTTTACCAATTTTATACTAGATTGTTGGGGAACAAATTGTAAGTGATATGTGCTTGTAGGGAGTTTTTGGGGAGAATTCTCATTTCTGTGCTAATTCCCTTCAACCTTGGAGACCAACCAGCTCTTTTGCTGGACTTTCACAGTTTAACCCTGGAGTGAGTGAGACCTTTTTCTCACTCTCGTGTTTTGACCTGATTTGGATTATCTGTTTCCTCTGTTTTTGGAGTCTGACAAACTCCATAGGCCTCTACTTTGTGTATGGTGACACACAGCACCTTCCGTGCAGTGTCACAGAGAAATTCTTTTAGATTTCTCATAACGTTTAAATACCTTCTCTTGTGTGAACTACTGTTACCAAGAATAGTAAAGTGAAATTGACTTTACTTCCCTTTTTCTCTTTGTAGGTCCAGCACACCCCATCTTATGTGGACTGCTGCGGGGTTAACTAGTAGCCCCTTATCCTACATTCTCATGTAACATTTCTTATGTTACCCTCACTACTTTAAATGGCTGGTGGCAGTGGTTTAATTTTCCTACCATTGTTCTTTTCTTCTGCAGGCTGAATCATCAGCTGCATATAGCACCCATGGGTGACCATTTTGTCTAAATGGCCCCAGTCTTCTTTTTTCGCCATTTTCCGTTGGTGAGGTCTTTCTTGGGTTTTATCCTGTGTGTCAAGGCCAAGTTGAGCCCTTTCTTCGTTTTGCCTTTGGCGGGCTTCAGCCCTGAAGCCCGCCTCTGGCTCCAGTGTGTCTGGAAAGGCAGGATGTGAGGGAGGTTCCTGAAACTCCCCTGTCCTTTGTCTCTAGAAGTGCTTGAATGCAACCAGTCCTGATTAGCTGGCTGTCCTTTTAGGACAGCCACCCTGCTGTGTGATTGACAGCCTAGGCTGTGCATGAATGGGAGAAATCTGCTTAAAAAGCGGGGGGGGGGGTTGGGACTAGAGGCAACGAAGAAACTATGAACGCAGCTTGCTGCATCCTCCTGGACCTTTGAATTGCCAGGTGAAGCCCTGCTGCTGTGCTGAAACTACTTTTTCTGATCGACAAGAGAAGCTACGAAAGGGACAACTTCATCCCTTGTGTTAGTGGGAATTAACTAACCCAGAGACGAACTCCACTGGACCATCTTCCCTGATTGGCTGTGCTTCCTTGCTGCTGCAAGAACAGAGTGCTGGGGTTGAGAAATCTGTAGTGAGTGCAGCGTCTGCAATCCGGCCAGAAGCTCCAGGGGTCTCCTAAGGACCCTGTAGAAGGAGGACGACCAGAGCTAGAGTCCCCTCACCTGAGTGAGTGCAGGAAGCCCAACTGATATCCGAGATCTGCAGTTGTGCTGTTTACGGAGCGCTGAAACCGCAATGTGCCACTGATCCAAAAAGGGCATGTAGCTGCCGACGACCTCCAAATTGCTGCCGCAGGAGCCCTCCAGACATCCGTCCTCCCTCTTGTCGCCACAACTGAGGCTCAGGTACCCAAGGTCTGCGCCGCTGCAACAGGACTCTTCTTCAAACCAGAAGTACTGTTTAGACTTGGGGTACATACCTCTGTGTCTTTTTGAGCTGTGCTATTCTCAGTTCAGACTTGCAGTGGCTTAACTTTAGAGTTGATTTCAACTCTGCTTTTCACAGGCTTAACAGCTTGTGACCCTACACATTTCTTCCAACTCTCCAACTTTGTGCAAGGCTTTTTTATCTAAGCAGTGCCTCAGCTCCATAGACTGTGCTCCAATTTACTTTGGCTGTCCTGGCTCCGGGCAGACTGTTCTAGTCCGTTGACATTAATATTTCTGCCCCTCATAGGTGGTAACTTGTTTTAGACTGTTGTTGCTGGGAAAGGCTTGTCTAGATTTCAATGGGAGATTTAGTTGTCCTTGCATATATTGAGAATCAATTTACCCTTTGTTTCCTTCCTTTAACCTTTCCTTTCTGCAACTAACTAGTGATATAAAATGCCATTACTGTCCCTGTGACTGAAGTCACCTCCGGGTGTAGGAGTGTGTAAAAAAGCATATCCAAAAAGTATCCACTAACTTGTGCTGATTCTGGAGAAGTATTTTAAAGTACATCTGATTGTTACATATCTTGCCCTTTTTAAAGAACGCATATTTAAAAATTGATGTTTTAAATAATTATTTATAACTGAAACCTCAAGTGTAAGTGTTAATTGGTTACTTGTATTCGCAAATGTTATTGCTACAGCTCTACAGCTCACATTTACCCCTCTTGAGCTAGTCCTGGCTGCTCAGTCACACTACCAACTTGTGTAGTACAGACCTGTACCAAAAGGTGGGTTACCGAATACCAAGCAGTAAGTGTTGTGTAGTCTCACACAGTGTTACTACACCAATTCTTACCTAACGGGGGTGATTTTAATTCCTCTTGTTACGAGGATGATAATGAGGACGACACTAGTCAATTTCCCTCGCTTGGAGCCTTTCGAAAGGTGAGTGATGGGGAAACATGTTATCAACCCTAAGATCTCTTAGCCTTTGTAGGCTCAATGGGAACATATTATGGGATGGAAAAATGCTTCCCACTTGGACTCGTGGTGGTAAAATAGCTGTACTTGATTATTTGCTTGCAGATGTTGTTTTTTTTTCTTTGTGTGTAAACTTAGTTGTTAACGCAGTGGTGAACGATCATAATATCTTGTCTGCTAGTTTTTATATAGGAAGTACAAAGGAGAACGAATCGGGCCCCACTGTCCTGGTCTTGAATTCTAGGGCTAACAGATCAAGTGGAATCATAGGAAAATGGGGCATTTGAAGAGTATTCTGAAAATACAACTGAAGAATGGAAGAGTCGCTCATTTACTGCAGGCGACTTCCACTTCTTTTTTAATAAACGAGTAGATGGTTTACATCATTCCAGGGAAGTGTCAATAAAAAAAGGGGGGAAAACCCCACCCTCATATTTTTGATTCTGCTCTTGCTGAAAGGAAAAAGGTCCTTAAACAATTAATTACATCTCCAAAGTAGTAAATTCGAGAAGCTAAATAGGCTAAGCAGGTTTCCAGGAATTGGGTCAGATATCATCGGGCCCAAAGTCTGCAGAGGGAGGGGAGCTGATTTTGGAGATTTTGAAAAGTAAAGATTCATATATTTTCTAGTCTCTCATTAACTCCGTAGGTAACCCCCCCCAGGTTGTATCTCAGAAGAATCCCATATATGAGTCGGAATGAGCAACATTTTCGATCCATTTATGCCAGAGCGACAGGGATGATGTCTCTAATGAATACTACTGATATTGGTCAAGTTATTGTTTCCACTCCAGCTTTTGTTATAGAAAGTTGAATTGTGAACAGCATCGCCAAGGCTGGTAGATCTAGGGCTGCAGGGCCAAAACGCTGTACACATTTCGTCCTAAAGTCTGATCCTGAGAGCTGGGATTCTACTCTCCTTTTTCTTTTTAACAACATGGTGGAGACTGGTTTATACCCCTGTTTGCGCGGGATCTCTTTTGTGGTCAGTGTTTACAAGAGGGGAATACGAACGGATCCGAAAAATTGCAGCCCCGTAATGGTGATGGATGCAGATAGCAAAATATTTGGATCCATCATCCTCTTACGCTTGAATTCTTGGGTAGAGCAGGCAGGTTAAAGTTTCAAACCGGCTTCCTCAAGCAACTGGGTACTTCACGGAATGGTCTTGTGGTCAAATACATGCACAACCTGACCTGGTCAGGTAAATATATGTCAGTTTATGTGACTTTGATTTAAGTTCATCATTTGATTTGAGTTGTAGTCCATTATGGGCGAAGCTAGTCTTGGGGAATCCCTGATTCACTTTTGTGATAGAGATTGGTTTGCATTCAAACTCTAATACAAGTACGGCTAAATATGGATGGGAGTTTGTCCAGAAAAATTGGAACAACACCACGGCTTCGGCCGGGATGCATTCTTGCTCCCTGCTTATTTAATTTATACGTCTCTGAAGTACAGTAGCTTCTCCAGCATGGGGTCTGGCATGGATTCACATGCTCATGAATATTCCCCGTCGTCGGGCCGGGAGTCCTCGGTAAAGAAAAAATCAGTATCAGTTTCGTTTCTGATCTGTCTTTCTCAGTAGTAACCAATCACTGGTCTCCGGGTCATACTGCCCCCAGCCAATTACTGCCCTCTCCCTAAGACCTGCCTCTGGCAGCCATCCTCAGATTTTTACCCCACGCTCAAGTGTTGGGAGTCCTCGTGTTTAGCTCTCAAGCTTTTGCTGCGTTTTCGCGCTTTTTCCCAAGGAGAATTTCTCATTTTTCGGTCAAATGGAGCCTGAACCTCCACTGTCTCTACATCCGATTAACGGGTATCCCTGTCGGATTTTTCTACGCCCCTCAAGGGTGAAGATTTCGTTGAGTTACGCTTCTTGGAGGAGTCCAGGAGTTTCTGCGGCCTACCCGAACATGGCCCAGGAGGAAGGAAGCTCGACGCCCGGAAAGCTGTTCAGGGTTTGCCCTGGATGCCAGCTGCAGAATGTGTTTGAGGACGAGCACCCGAAATGTCTCTACTGCCTTCATGAGGACAAAACGCACGTGGAGAAGGACTGTGCGTTTTGCGGGAACATGTCGGAACGGGCCAACAGGGACCTTCGTCTCTCCAACTGGCTGCAAGGAAAGAGTCCATCAGGTGAGAAGAAGACCGAGCAGTCTTCTAAGTCTTGTGAGGGCGCCCCGGTGACGGGGGCCCAACAGAAGGCAAAGCACCGCGAGTCTGCGGGCACCGGGAGCGCCGAACGGTCAGGCTCCTCGGCTGCCAGGCAGGGCACCTCCTCCCCAGCGCCATCAACCACGAGCCAACGCTCTGGCTCAGGGTAGAGGAAGGCCGAGAACCCGGCGAAGCTTCTGGAGAGGCCCCGGTTGAGCTCGAAGGATCCGGCCGAGGGGGAGCGAGGCGGTGACTCCCCCCACCCCCCAAGGTGAAGGCCACAGGCCCGCATAAGGTGGCAAAGGCCTTGATTTACCCGAACAAGAGAAGACTGATCCATCCGGCCCCCCCTTTTCAGCCCTCACGGCCTACTCAACCTTTGCCCACGTCCCCCGTCCCTGGGGATGACATGGGAACGGACACGGCCACGACGGGTACCTACGACGGCGGTGACGACGCGACGGAGCTCCCATTGCCCCCAGCCCGGGCCTCTCCGCCCGACGAGATCGGATCTTTCCATGCAATGATCGCCAGGGCATCCGAGCTTTTTCAGCTCTGCCCCGAAGAGAAGAAGGAAGGTTTCCTCTACCAACGGCGCGAGGCCAAGAGGAAAACAGTCCTCGCCGTGCCTCTGCTGGATAACATCTCGGACGAGGGCCTCACCCTTCTTAAGAACCAGTCTACGACACCTGCCAAGAGGGATCGGTACGAGAAGAAGTACCGGGTCCCCGATGCGGCCCCTTTGTGCCTTTAGGGCACAACCGACCCCTTACTCGGTCGTCTCGGTGGCGGCCAAGAAGAAAGCGGGGGGTGGGGGCATCGGCCTCAACATCAACTTCTCCGCCGGACGGCGAAGGAAAGAAGCCGGACCCAATGGGACGACGAGTTATCTCGTCGGCAGCAACAACGATTAAGGCGGCCAACGCCCTCGTGATCGTGGCCCGCTACGACAGGGAGTTATGGTACAAGATCACCCCCCCCCCCTCCCTGTTGGACTTCCTGTCAGACGACAAGAGGGCCGAGGCTCTGGAGGTCTTGCAAGAAGGCGAAGTGGCGTTGGACCACGCCATTACGGTGGCAACGGACATTGCCGACACCGGTTTCCGCCAGCTAGACAAAGGCGTTTGCCTTAGACGACGAAGGTGGCTCAAGGCGACGGATTTCCGCCAGGACGTACAAGCCAAGGTTTTGGACATGCCGTTCGACAGGAACAATCTGTTTGGGGAAAACAGTGGATGAGTCCCTCCAAGCCATCAAGGCGGACATGGAGACCGCTAAGGCCCTAGGCGTTCTCCGGCAACGAAAGCCGTCCTTTCGGAGCACCGGAGGCAAGCAGGGTGCCTCCAAGGGATTCGGTGGTGGCTCCTCTACGTACCGCCAAGCGGCCCGCTCCTCGTCGCAGTAAGCCTATAGAGGACGAGGCAAGTCGGGTGGACTCCGCCGTCGTCGCCAGGGAGGCCAAGGCGGCAAGGTGTCCTCCAAGCAAGATTGAACCGACCGTGGTGTCGGGCCCCCACCGAAGCACCCCGGTGGGAGGCCAGCTGGCGAAGTAAGTCAGCGCGTGGGAGTCCATCTCCACCGACCGGTGGGTGCTGGATGCCCTGGCCCAGGAGCACGCCCTCGAATTTCTAAAAAAGTGCCCCCGCATTCCACCCGTGGCCAGGAAGGAAAATCGCGTTCCTCAACTGCTATTGGAGGTAAGGGCGATGCTCGAAAAAGGTGCCATTGAGCTTGTCCCGAAGAGGATATGGGGCTCTGAGTATACTCGAGATACTTCCTCGTGAAAAAGAAGACAGGAGGATGGCGCCCCATCCTGGACCTGCGACGACTGAACAAATACATCAAGGCACAGAAGTTCCGGGTGGTCACCCTCCAGCACGTGCTGGGACAGCTGGAAGAGGGTGATTTCCTGTTGTCGTTGGATTTGGAGGATGCATACTTCCACATCCCCATTCTAAAAGGACACCGAAAGTTCCTCAAGTTCGTGGTCCAAGGACGGCACTACCAGTTCAAGGCCCTCCCGTTCGGATTGAAGTCGGCACCCACGGTGTTCACCAAGTGCCTCGCACCGGTGGCGACGCGGCTGCGCCTGCAGGGGATCCACGTCTACCCCTACCTGGACGACTGGCTCATCCGAGCAAGGACAAGGGATTTCGCCGTAGAACACACAGCGAAGACCGTCCAGCTGCTCACGGACCTGGGATTCTCCATCAACTTTCCCAAATCCCATCTGGTCCCGTAGCATGTCGCACTGTTTCTGGGAGCCAAGCTCGACACAGTGGCGCGTCTGGCATCGCCGTCGGAGGAAAGGACAAAGGCCATTCTGGGCAAGGTTCAGCGTCTGCTGGCCACGGACGTGGCCAGGGTGAGGTCCATCAAGTCCTTCCTCGGGATGATGTCCTCCTGCATATATCTAGTGCGCCTGTGTAGGCTTCGGATGCGCCCTCTGCAAGTGTTCCTCGACGCCCGCTGGATCCAAGCGACGGGCAGCTTCGAGGACAGGATCCCTTTCAACTAGACCTTCCGACGAGCGATCTGGTGGATGGCAACCTGCGCTCATCTGACGGCGGGCACAGACTTTCAGACCCCATCTCACCAGATAAAGGTGACGACGCATGCCTCCCTGGAAGGGTGGGGAGCGCACACCGGAGAACTTCACGCGAGAGGCCTTTGGCTCCCGGAGGAGAAGCTGCTCCACATCAACATCCTGGAGCTCTGTGCAGTGTTCTGGGCCCTCAGTTCCTTTCTCCCGTCCCTCAAGGGCAAGGTGGTGAGAATCTTCACCGACAACACCACCACGATGTTCTCCATCCGGAGGCAGGGAGGAACCAGATCCCCAGCCCTCTCCAAGGAAGGCCAGGATCTGTGGCATTGGGCCGTCGCCCAAGGGATGTTTCTGGTGCCCTTTCATCTGGCCGGGATAAAAAACACCATCGCCGACTCGCTCAGCAGGGAGCTGCGTTCGTGCCATGAGTGGGAACTACGTCAGGATCAAGTGGATCGACTCTTCCGACGATTGGGAAAACTGCAGATCGACCTGTTCGCGACGGCGACAAACTCAAGTGCCAGAGGTTTGCCAGCAGGTTTCCCCAGCCGAGGAGCATGGGCGATGCTTTCTCGTTCCCCTGGGACGGCCTGTTCCTATATGCGTTCCCTCAATTGCCGTTGCTGCTCCGACTCGTCAGCCAGCTCAAGAGGTCCTGGTGCAGGATGATCCTCGTCGCACCGGCGTGGCCGAGGCAGATCTGGTTCCCGGATGTTCTGGACTTGTCAGCGTCCCCACCAGTCAATCTGCCGACGGACGCGGATCTTCTCTCCAGAGAAGGAGGCGCCATACTTCATCACGACCCGGAGTCGCTGAACTTGCAGGCCTGGCTCCTGCAGCACTAGAGTTTGGAGGGTACGATATCCCGTCTGACTGCAGAGAGGTTCTTGCAAAGGCCAGGGCGTCCTCAACTCTCAAGTGCTACGGACATAAGTGGAAGAGGTTCTCTGTCTGGTGCTGTGCACAGAAGATTAACCCTCTACGGATTACGGCCCCTCAAGTGCTGCCATACCTACTGTCGCTGGCCAAGGCTGGACTGGCTCTCGCCTCCATCAATATACATCTGGCTGCGATCTCCCGATACACCAGAACCACAGGACGGGTGTCCTTGTGGTCCCATCGCCTGGTGAAGGAATTTATGAAGGGACTGTTCCGATCATTCTCGCCGGTGAAGGCACCTGCCCCGGCATGGGAGCTCAACGTGGTGCTGACCAGGCTCATTGGGGGGCGCCATTCGAGCCTTTGTATTCAGCTCCGTTGAAGTTCCTGTCGTGGAAGACTGCGTTTCTTGTGGCCATCACCTTGGCACGACGAGTGGGAGAGATCCAGGCCCTATCCTGCAAGCCTCCATACTTGACTTTTCACGACACGAGGGTGGTGCTGAGGACGCACCCCTCCTTTATGCCCAAGGTGCCGTCGGACTTCATCTCAACGAGGCCTTGCTGCTACCTGTTTTCTTTCCGTCGCCTTCGTCACCGGCCGAGAGGACTTTGCACTTGCTGGATGTGGCTAGAGCGCTGAAGTTCTACGTGGACCGCACGACGAGTTTTCGGACGACATCACAGCTATTTGTGAACTTTGGACCTGTGAACCAAGGGAAGGCTCTCTCGAAGGCTTCCATTTCCAGATGGCTCTCCGGCTGTATCATGCACTGTCATCGGTTGGCAAACCGACCGTTGCCCGGCCGTCTGAGAGCCTATTCGACCAGAGCGATCGCTGCTACCACGGCGTTCTTGTCTGGTGTGCCTCTGCTGGACATCTGCAGGGCTGCTACATGGAGGTTGACGCACACCTTCACAAGATTCTACTGTGTCGACCGGGATTCCAGGGAGGAGTCCAGGGTCGGCCAAGCAGTGCTGCGCCACCTGTTCGCCTAAGGTGAGCCTGGTGAGGAGGTAAGAATTGCTTAATGTTGAGTTTTGATGTAATGCTTAATGTTGAGCCTTTGGCACCTCGCGTGGTTGTGCATGTGTGTACTGCTATGTATTCTTATATTCATGAGCATGTGAATCCATGCCAGACCCCATGCTGGAGAAGGAACAAGTTACTTACCTGTAACTGTTCTCCAGCAGGGGTCTGGCATGGATTCACATGCAACCCCTCCCTCCTACCCCTCTGCGGCTCTTCACTTGGTCATACTGCCACTTTGCGTACTACCAAATCTGAGGATGGCTGTAGGGAGAGGGCAGTCATTGGCTGGGGGCAGTATGACCCAGAGACCAGTGATTGGTTACTACTGAGAAAGACAGATCAGAAACGAAACTGATTTTTTTTTTTTCTTTACCGAGGATTCCCGGCCTGACGACGGGGAATATTCATGAGCATGTGAATCCATGCCAGACCCATGCTGGAGAACAGTTACAGGTAATTAACTTGTTCCTTCTAAGTAAGGAGGCATTTATATCACCTACATTAGGTGATCTGAAATATACGTGCATTGCCTATGCTGCTGATTTTATTGTACATGATCTCACAAAGGCTAATCGACTAATTAGCTAAATATGCACTTGAAGATCATTTAGTGATTAATTCAGCTAAAACTATGGTGATGCAGCTCCTTCTGCAATGCATCTAAATTCACCTAGTTTTTAGATAAATCAAAGCAAGAAACATGCAGTAATATGATTTACCTGGGATTTCTGGTCCTGAATAAACTTGACAAAAAAGTTTGAGTTAACGACTAAGGCCGCTAGACTCAGTTCAAATGATAAAAATGTATTACGAATTTGTAAAGTACTCATTGAAACCTCGTCTTAATTTTTATGAGGGGAAGGTCGTCCCTAAATTGTTGCATGGCTTGGAAGTGATGCATGTATGGATTGTTGACACCCTCTCACAACTTGACTGGTGTAGACTGGTGCTACGGCTACCAAATTGCATTCCTGGGGTTGCTATAAGATTAGAGTTTGGGTTAAAATCACTCCAGGTGCATGCCGGAAATATTATATCCCTTTATCTGAAAATACTTGATTTCCCCCTAAAGAATCAATGTACTGTGATTTTCATCAACTCAAGAAAAGCAAGAGAGAAAGGTGTGTCAATAACCTGACAGAATATTGCTCTGGGGTTTTATCAAGACTTGATGCCAGGGAGGGCAATCTTTTGGTTAATCCTTGTAACCACAAAGGTTGGACCAAAATGACTGGGTATCAACCATAAATACTCCTTTCTAGAACATTTAAAATATGAAAAAAAGCTGGGTACTGTTTCCCCTTACCTAAACCTATATCCCAGTTTCTTGAGATTTAGAATGCATTTGCATCCTACTAGACAGATTTCTGTGCATAGAGGGCAAATACCCATATAAAGCATTAATTACAGATTGTGTGGGAATAACAATGAAAAGGTGACCTTGAAGCATTTGTTTGTACATTGCAATGCCTTCATAGCACCTCCCATTGCATATATCTCACCGGTTGGATCATGTGGATCCTGAGATACTTTGGCAGCGACTTATTTTTATTTTTTATTTTATTTTAATACATCTTTTTATTATTTTAAAGAAACATACATAAACCATTCTCACATACATGCACTTCCTGTTTGTTGATAATTTGCCCAGAAGTCCGGGCCACTAATACAGAAAAATAGCTAAATGCTGTTGACTTGGTCCAGGCAGTAGGGCATTAGCCCCAATGTATCGACCCAGTTAGTCCTTTTCCTCCCATTTGCCCCATATTCTTGTAGCTTTTGCTGGGCATCCACGTGCCGTCTATATGCGATGTTCCACTGTGGCACCTATGTCCATATCTGCAATCCATTGGGCCAGCACCAGATTTTTGGGTGAACCCCACAGCTGGCCGATGCTTCGCTTGATCAGTCCAGTTGCCGTGGAAATAAACTGTTTTTCACATTTATTATTAGTGTGTTTATCGGGTATATCCAACAACAGTAGCTTTGGGTTTAGTGGCACCTCTCTCCCCATTACTTGGATTTGAGGACATCCCCATAGAATATGTATAAAGGTTCCCTCCCCCTCCCGGCACCTCAGGCAGTTCGGGCAGGAGGCCCGCTCCCAGCTGTACAGCGCCACCCTAGGATAATATACTCTATGCAATATTTTAAGCTGTATTAGGTGGGTTCTAGAATTGATCGCAATTTCCCTGGGATGCATCAGTGCCAAAATACAATCCTCCGGTTCAGTGGTGCCCACATCAACTTCCCATTTCTGTTTTAAGGTGACCAGTTCAGGAGTGGCAAAAGCCGATATGGCATTGTACAGTGTGGACGTGATCTTGGCGGGTACACTTTCCAACAAGAGATTACCTTCTATGGGAGTGCATTGTGGTATATTCGCAAATGAGGGTATATTCTTGCGCATGTTCTGTCTCTGGGAGGCCGTGTCTTTGCCGGAGTGACGCAATTGAGATACGATCGTCCTCTGCAAGAACATCGCCGACTACCAATATCTGAGCCTCAGCCCATTGTGGCCATATCAGCAGTTTGTTCAACTCGGTTAGATTACTGTTATTCCATGGGGGCTGCACCTGGGTCACCTTGTGACCCCAGCCGATGTGTTTGTGCTCTCACCCAAACCATAGTAATGTGTGCAGCTGTCGTTTGCTGGGGTGGTTTAGTGAGGGGTTGATGGAACAGTGCTGTAGGCGAGGTATTCGGTCGCCCCATGCATCGGCTCTAATATGTGGTAGTTCTGGGTTACTATGTAGTATGTTGTTGATGTGAGCCATTCGGCTTGCCCAGTAATGTTTGTAGGTGTGGTAGGCCTATGCCTCCCTCCCAGTCCGATCGTTGGAGTGTGAGAAGGGCGATACGTGGGGGCCCTCCACCCCATATGAGTTCCCTGAGAAGGCAGTCTATCCGTATGTGTCCCGTAACCTACACCCAGTAAGAGACTGGTTCGCTGGCAGCGACTTATGACCGGAACTCCTGCATCTGTAGTTTTTGCTGTAGTAGGATTTTAAAAATCTATGAAATTGGAATGTGATTTTAAAGTTTTATATAGGTAGTCACTGTTGTTGGATTATTTAAAAAGAAAAATTAAATGTGTACTGTATTGTGATATTGATCATGATTTTAGGAACATTTACTTAAATATTCTGATATGCTTAATGTGTTTCTTAGATTTTAGAGACATTAATGTGTGTTTGAATGTTTTGCAAAAGGTTGAATAATGGTTGAATAATTGTCTTTTCAAACAATGCAAAAAAAGAACAAATAAGGGTGTAGGTATGGATCCTGTGATGAGGAGGGGGTTGTAAGGCTGATCATCAAGGTGAATGTTGGCCTGTGGGGGCTTCGGGGTTGTATCTTAGTGTGTGAAGAAGCTGCTCATTGAAGAGGGTCTTGATTTCTTTTATGAATTGCATGAAGCTGAGAATGTTGATTTGTATGATCTTCTATGGTTTTGGGGCATAGGTTAAGAATTCTTTTTCCTGGTTTTCTTTTTTGCATTTCTGCTGCTCTAGCCTGTTCTGGTCCTGACGTCTTGTGGTGCACTGACCGCTAGAGATGTTGGAGTTTAGTAGGAGGGAGCGTGCATGGTGACAGCTTTGTATTTGAGGAAACTGGCTTCTATGTTTCTATGGGGTAGTCCTTCATGTTGGTTGAGCTGTGCCTTTGTGATCACATTTTGAGAGCCCTTTGAGACGGGCAGCAGATAGAGGATGCTTTTCACAGGTGCTGGAGTAATTGTCAATAGTCTGAGCAGGAGGGTGTTTTCTCTGTCTTTGGATCCACTCTTCACTGGCAGCATCACCTGCAAGTCTAGAGCAGCCTAGCAGCCCATCATCGGAGAGTTGTCCATGAACTGAAGTTGCATAAAGACAACCTGAACAACATGCAGACCATTTATTTCAGCAGATAGCGTCCATCTTATGGTATGCTAATAGGCGTTTATGCTTCCTCGGAATGGCTAGATGTTAGGCGGAAACCTGTGCAGTTCCCTCTGGGATCACTGCAAAAGATTTAGGACTACAGGTGTTGGGCGGTGAACCCACTTGGTAGCAGTCTGTACCACACAGATTCACTTGGTAGCTGTGGCTGAGCAGTCAGACTTCCCTCAAGAAGAGTTGAGCAGTATGTGGAGTATACAAGATAGGGCAATTCTTCACAGCAAGACAAGCAAACACGCAACGAGGCTTAGTGTAAAGATATTAAGGTATTTATTTATAGCAAAACATCTATGAAAAACACTATGGCAAATCACGGCAAACAAATCAAACACAATTACTCTACGAAGAAGAAACGATCAATCCCCCTAGCAATATTTCGACAAGTCTAGGTTCTACCGGTACCACTTATTTTCAGACCGAGGTGTATACCTCAACCTAGATGACACTCTAATATTTGTTAAGACGGGAGAGAAAAAGATAGGCAGGTTATGAAATCAACACAGTTCAATCCTACGCGGATAAAATGCAAGGCAGGAAGGCAAGAATCACAATAGAACATAAAGTTCAGAGGCCAGGCCCACTCGGAGAGAGGCAAGGCGCGATGTCCCAAAAAGTCTCTAGTGGAGATGCATTCAAGTCTTTGTAGCAAATTGTTATCGGCAGATTGAACCAGTTCAGAACAACAAATGAGAAAAGCTTGGAGGCGACCCAACGGAACGGAGAGGATTAAGACACCTCACTCGAACCGATCGAAAGGGAAGCCAGGCGGACACGGTACCTTGTTGTGGAGGGCAGCTCCGGTGGGGGCAGTTGTTCCTGGTGGTGGATGCACGTCAGGTCTTTGCCAAGAGTAGAGAGGTTCTCGTCGTCGAAGAAAGTGAAGTCCGGTGCACCACCAGGGAAGAGACCAGCCGCGGAGTGCTCCGTCACAAGGCACCACCTTTTGGTCGCGGTTCAGGGGTAGTGGCTATCCGGTTGCCGAGGTGCTCTGCACGGGCAATTCGACCACTGCGTCCTGAGGCGAATAAAAAGCAAAGGGGACTGGTTGTTCCCACCAGTCAGGGGAAGAGACTCTCCGGCAGGGAGATCTCCTCTGTCGTCGGGAAGTGGTGAGTCGGATCCGCAGGGCTCCACCGGAGGTGTCGTCGTGCAGGTCGGCTCAGCGTTACCCTCGTCGGATTCTTAGGTCCTGTGGCGACTTCTGAAGATCCAGTCCCAAAAGCCCTGCTTTTATGCAGAAAACCCCCATTCATTCAGCCTAGCTGTCAATCAACACATGCTAAGTGGTGAGCGGGAAGGCTCACCACTTGGGCCAATCACTCCAGAGTGCGACCGGAGGTGGCAAGGCAACTCGGTCCAGGGTGCCTAAACCCCCTCCCACACCCCTGTGGTAACCCAGACAGAATGGCACCACTTTGGAGGGTCTCTGTCCAGAGGCCCGCCAAAAGTGGAACAAAGGGCTCAACCTTTGGTTTAGGAGTCACAGAGACGAACACAGAAGCCATTTTAAAAACCGAGTTCTGGCAGAAAATACCATCCGGTAAACTTATTTAAGATAAGTAGACCGGTGGTACGTTGGAGATTAACGAGGAAAAGTATCAATCTCCAACTATGGGACGAATCCCATAGGGTTATGTCCGGGGTCGAACATAAGTAGTTTCCACTGCCACCAGCCAAAACACGACGAGGGGGGACGGGACAGTGCCCCCTCGAGTAACAGATCTAGGAGTAATCGAATTACCCCTTCTAGTACATCCACAATAAGATGGTTTGTACTAGTTCTGTTAGTAAATTTAGGTCTAGTAAAGCCAATGGTGACTTTACATGCTCGGGGAGACGGTAGTCAGTCCCCGGGTATGGAGTCTATGGTGGGGGATCCGCTAGGACGCCCCTGTGTTTACGGCACGTAGGGTGCGGTGTAACACACATAGAAAAACATATGAGACCTTATGGAGTAAAAGACCCCATAGCCCATAGAACACATTGACATTTGAAGGAATTGCACACATACATGTCCAAGAGTGGGAGAAAAGAGTCTCGCTCTTGGCAGGATGGAAAAAACAAACTCCAGAAATCCAGCAAAGCTGCTGGGGGACTCACTAGGTTAGGAAATTCAGCCTAAACAGAGAATTCTCCCTAACACTAGAGTTGCCTATGTGCAACCCTTCACCCAATTTGGGTTCAGTCCGATGGGGGTTACATGCTCCCCTAGGCTAGACTCTCTGAAGAAACGTGCAGACACAAGTGGTTGTTTATTTAATGCGTGTATGTTTTTGTTAAACTGTAGTTGCCTGCTCTGTCACTAGAGAGCACCATCAAGCCATTCTCGGGAGCCATCTGGAATGTTGGGGAAGCCGCAGAGAATTGAACGTCTCTCCTGGTCCGTCTGTGTATGTCTACATAATGGTGCAGATTTGCACATACCTGTCGTATAATATTTGTTTATTTAACGTTACAATGGCGGTTGGATTATAGAGAGATGAAGTGCTAGAGGGCCCAAGTCATGGACCATAAATGTGAGAGGAGTTGTTAGCCTGGTATTAGGAGGTGGAGATTGGCAAGATGGACTGCTAAAAGTGCGCTGGATTGTAGGGTTTTAACGAAAGGAGTGACTCCTAGCCCCACATGCCGAGCAGGTTGTGCAGTGCTTGGAGAGGCGGGGAGAGCAGTGATCTCGAAGGCCGGTATGGAAGTCGTATCCCTTGTGTACAGCTCTCCATCCACTGTTCGTACTCTGTCACTCTACATACCTGGCCTTGTCCCCCGCTGTATGGGACCACACACAGCCATCCCTGAAAGCTGCATCGATGAGTTGCAGCTTAATTCAATAGACAGTAAGATAGCAAGTTCAGAGCTCACTGAGACACCTCTGCCCAGCCTGCAGCGCACTAGTTTGATTCAAGTTCATCAATTCATCCTTTCATCCTTCCGAGGTTGATTAAAATTAGTACCACCAACTTGGATATTAACATTTTGTTATTGTAGAGCTTGGAAGCGCGGTGCAAAGCTTGCAACATCCATTGACTAGTGAAATCGGACTCTTTGCAAGTAAGGAATTAAGTCTGTGAGTGCAATTGAGGTGGCGAATGAATTTTTTTTTTTTTATTATTTTTTTTAGGTCTGGCTAGTACCTTCCAACTGGACATTTGTACCCTTGATAGAAGCATGAAGAATCACTCATTTCATGTTCGATAAAACATGGTTTATTATTACTCCTAAGCACGTCAAACAAGTGACCCACACTTGGTCATATCCAGACGAAAAATATCTGGGCATGTTTGATTGCCGAACCCACCCTAAATAATCATGTGTTCTTTTTAAGGACAGGGCAAACCCTGATGTGTGGTTGGTCACATTCTGTAATTGTCCAGACAGGCCTAAAGATTATGAACTGCAAGAGGAATCCAAAGTGGCTATGATTAAGCTTCCCGTCCTTTTTGCTGTATGTAGCACAAGTCCCAACCTGTATAAAAACAACTACAGTCACTTCAAAGCATTTTCTGTGGCATTCTACGTGAAGCTGTTGTTCACATCTTCCAATACTAGCAAGGTAGCTTAATTCGCCTGCAACAGGGATCTCCATTTAATTTTAAATCACAGGTCGCCAGAGTTTAGCCTCTTAGCTAAACGCACAATTTGGCACGTATCACTGCCTCCCAATTTCCTCACTTGACCAAATAGTGTGAGAAAGGGTAAATCACTATCTCTCAGAGCCCTTACCTGCCAAAATTGGAAGAGCCTTTAGAAATCAGCCTTATTGGACTAATGTCTATACAAAAACGGACCCCTCCATCCACTGACATGCAGGGCACTATCTTTGGCTGGAAGACGAAGGGCCCCCTGTACACCCGACCTGTGGCTTAGTGGGTAGTGTGAGGAGCCAGGAACGTAGAGTCAGAGGACTCATGGGATTGGTTAAAGACTTTTATTAAACGATGAAGGCGTTGAAAAACGCCTCACTGTCCCTAATCTAGGAGGTATTTCCCATACCTCAACCAAAATTAAGGGTCTGTCCTGTGTCAAGATGCTGAAATCATACATGTCCTATGTCTGAAATCCAATCATAGTCCTCATGGTGTGAAACAAACTGCAAGGTGTGAAGGGTGTTGTCTCTGGTTTCAAGAGTTCACAAATGTTCAAGTTCAACAAAAAGATATAATCCAAAACAAGTTACAAATGGATACTATTCACACTTCCTGGGAAAGGCTCCCTTCCCCGTGTTTCTCTCCAGCAAAAGGCCCAATAGGATATCTCTCTACTCTTGATGTTACAATCCACTCCAGGGTCAATAACTCCATTCCCAAGTCTTCAACAAATACTGTAATTCATAACCACAAGGGCATGACTCTTCTTTGGGATTCTCTTTTCAAAGTATTGATATTGATATTTTATTTCTATTGCGCTCGTACACAAGTGTTTCAGAGCGCGACCAGACAAGAGAGGGGAACAGGGGAGAACAAAACGGCGATCTTACTAGGCCCAGTGACATTGAGAACGCGCAAGTGCATGGGAGAGGGGGAGGGGAAAAGTGCATGGAAGGGGGAGAAGTGGAAAGTCCGAAGCAGAGGAGAAACAGATAAATAACAATGAATAATTAAAGGCAACAAACAGTTTTAGTGCAGCCAGCAATTTGCAAGTGCTAGGTTTAAGGCAGCAGACCGGGTTGTCTGATAAGTGCAGGAAGAAAAGGGGGGGGTGGTATGGGTACAGATACAGACCCCAGTGCAAGGGGTGGCCCGGGGGCAGTGCGGGAGGGTGGCAGGGTGAGCAGGTACCTGGACCCGGAGGACAGAGGGTGGCCAGGTGCACGGTGCTAAGAGAGAACAGATCAGCAGGGGAGAGGGGGAGCGAAGGCAGAAGAAAAGAGGAAGGACTCGGGGTGCTTCCGGAACCGGAGATGGTTCTCCAAGTATTAGAGTGGCAGGGAGGCTGTTCCAGAGGGAGGCACCAGCCGAAGATGGAGATCTACCCCAGTTTGTTTCTTTGAAAAACGACTGACCCTGAGGGAGTTGGAGGTAGAGGAGCGAAGAGCTCGAGAGGGGAGGTATTTGCGAAGAGATAGCTGAAGGTATTTTGGACCCAGGCCCCAGAAAGTAACACAATTTAGGTGCTGGTCCCAGACACGCATCACACCTGGTATACTCTCCTGCCAGGCTCTCATGTAGCTCTTTTATGCAATTTGGGTGTGAATCCCAGACTCGCCAAGCACCTGGTATACTCTCCTCCCAGGTTATTTCTCTATTCTTGTAATTCTTGTGTTTACACAGTTCCAATATTCTGTATTGTTTTCACCAAAACACTGGTTCTCAAACCTACTTTTATTTACTTCCTTTGTTAAATGATGTGCCAGTGATCCAACCTTCAACACTAGTCACCAGACTAGTGTAACTGGCACTTGTCGGTACTTGGCAGAGCTGCCAAAGCACTCCAGTGACCCAGCTCCCCTTCTCAGGGCTCAATGGCTTTCTCTGGCATTCTTTGGACCTATTGCGGCAAACACACAGAAGTGTTCCCGCGTCCCGCCTCCACTTAACAGGCTTAGCAGCTTCATCTGGCGGCTTCCATGTCCTTGCCGGCTCCTGGATGCTTCCATGTGTTTTACCGAAAAGAATTTTGACGAATAAAATGTTACTGAAAAAAATATATTTCTTTTTAATAAATTGAAGGCAGGGTCCCAAAACCATTTCCCCATGCTTGTGACCCCACCCTGAACCACCCACACACCTTTTTAACCATTTACCCCCAACCCCTATCTATTTTTCATTATTTTTTCTGTAACATTTCATTCGTTCTTTTCATTTCGGTAACCTCACTGGATACCCTCCTGCATCACTCCAGAGCCCTTCTGTATTCGTGCAGCATAGGTACTGCTCCTCGGTTCCCACGGTCACTAGGAAGGATCCTTTTCTCTTTCTGCTGTGATCCCAGCATGGTGAACCAGCCCCTGCAGTCCTTCTTCCCTCGCCGTCTCCCCACTCGCCTGTGTGCTTCTCAGGTTGGCTTCCTCAGCAGTACCTAGCCGGTTGCATCTCTGTTGCCTTCAGTTGTTCTAACTTTGAACTCCTGCTTCCAGGGAGTGGACTTAGCAGGGAGGCAGTGCCTTGTTTGACTGGAGAAACCACACAACACTTTTCATTTTGGAAAGTAAAACGGACACGTTTAATCCATTTAACATTACTATGCATAATCAGTACAGTATAAACACTACCCCATTAATACACCTACTATAAGATAACCATAATAGGGTAATTTCAATAATTAATAACACATTTATAGTGGTTCCTCCTTGTGACACAGTCCCAGGTGGAACTGACAACTCTGCCTCCTTTTGCCATTGTATAGCCGTAAGGTCCCCCCTGCATTGTCGCGCACCTTCCCCACCATGCCCTATGTTGGGGGGTGATCCCAGGAGGCATCCTTAACTTTTCTGTACCCACCCACCCTTATCCGTCACCCATCCCATCGGGCCCCCTTTACCGTGCCGAAGCCATTGTAGTGGGAAGCAGACTGTGCCCTTGCCACTGTACCTAACAGGCCTCAGGGCCCCCACGACCCCTGGTAGGGGCGAAGCACTGAACACCTGTTCCAGCCCCGCCTGCCGCAGGACATTCGACCAACCGGTCTGGGGCACTACCCCCTGTCCTCCCCTTTGCGCTGTGTGTATCACAGCCAAATAATTCTTGAAAAGCAAGTTAGTTCCTTGGTCCAACAAATGGACCCTGTTGTGATGGAAGTTTTCAACTCCTCTCGCTAAACCGTTGGCCACTATCCATAACCATCCCCCTGCCAGACAAACTAGTTCATTGTTTAGTTTCCTTGTAGAAATGTTAAGTGGCCTGGCTGACCCTGGCACCCCCCATTTTACCCTGGGGATGATTTGGGACCAGACTTCCCCTGAGCAAAAGTTGCCCAACCAACCGAACAGGGAGACCAATGCCAGTCGTAGTTCTTTCCTCCCTATCAGCACTAGGTAATTTCCCAGTGTGCAGTACAACCAAATCCGGCTCGGGTAGTTGATGCTTCGCCTTGTGTTCTGCCATGATGCTCCGCACCTGACATGCGCATGTCCACCTTTCCGATCCAGTGTATCGCCACCTCTGCGTGTCCGAGTCCCCCACTCAGATTCCTTACTCTCCTCCCCATCCGTCTATTTATAGTGGCCGGTTACCCATACCACCTGTGCACGCGGCATCCTCTATGGATAACTGAAGAGATGGGCATGTTATGCATGCAGCAATTGACATCCTACAGTATTGTTTACCTTGCCAGCACCCTACCCCCCCCTATTCCAATTTCCCCTTTCTGCACCTAACGGGCCAGGTGATGCCTTATGTAACCCTTGTATACCGCCGACTTCCATCTACCTAGTTTCATATCTCCCTCCTGCATCCCGAGCCCAGCTGCTGTAGTTGCGGCTCCTATTCGGAAGGAATGCGGTACAAAAGACAACCCCTCCCCCCGTCCCCCTCCGCATAACGGCTGCCATGATACTCTACTGAAAGAAATTCTGAATTGGAATTTTGAGGTGTTGGTATCATCCTGGTACCTGAATAAAGGCCTTATTGAAACCCCCTTCACCCCCGAAAGCTCCTGAGTTTGCTTAAAATTCCCTAGTGCCACCACCAGAAAAATTGTGATGTTCCTGTTGCTGGCTAGGCCCACTACGGACCCTTTGACTCCTGGTCGGTTTTTATTTCCTCACCCTTTGACTCCTGGTCTGTTTTTGATTTCCTCACAAGTACCAGTACTCTGCCCGCCCCCTTGAACTGAATATCAGAAATGGCTAGTCTTCCCGAGGTGTCTGTCTTAGAAGCCCCCACCAGTTTCCCCAGTCTGAATGCCCCAAAGAATGCTGTGACGGAACACCGCTCTAAATAGCGCCTCTTCATACCCGTGCACGCATATCCCTCCCAGTGCTGACACCATTTGCTCGAGCTTCTGCCGCTCCAGTGAACGCCTGGTGTTTCCACCTGCCTTACCTCCATCATGCGCCACCCCACTAATGCCTTTCAATTGTGAAGTCATAGGTGGGGCTTGCCACCCTGTGTAAACCTGCCACAAACCTGATGGCTGCCATCTTCCCTTTTACCATGCCAGCCGTGTCGGCGGACACCCCTGTGTTGTACAACTCTTTCCAGATATCACTGTGTCCCTGTGAAAAATCACCCCCTCACCAAATGGCCAATATTCCTGAAATACTTTCTCATATGCTGGCTTGGTTTTCTGTGTCACGGATTCAGCGATCAGGGGTGTTAGATGAGGGCACCAATACACCAGAGTATGTTGGTGAAGGGAGTAATTGTTACCTCTGCCTATGGCTTAAAACGAGACAATGCATCAGCAGCTTTATTTAGTTCTGCTGGGACATGTTTAGATTGAAAATGTACCTCTTTCTCTAAACACATCAATGCCATATGCTTTAACAGTTTCAGTATCATGGGGCAAGATGCCCTCTGATTATTGATTGCCATCACCACTGACATGCTGTTGGACCAAAATAGCATGCGTTTTCCCCGTAGGCCCTTGCCCCAAATTGTCAGAGCTACTATGATCGAAAAGAAAAAATAAAATGTAATGTTCCTGATCAACCTCCTGCTGGCCCCTTCCTCTGTCCATCTCCCTCTCCGCACAACTTGTTTCCCCAAATGGCCCGGCCCCATGCTTCCTGCTGCATCTGTGTATAACCTGATCTCTTGGTTGGGTTGCGCTCTAGCCATACTTGGTGCCTGTTGAAACTTGCTAGGAAATTGTCACATATCCTGAGCTACCCCTTTTACTGAAGCAGACCGTCTAGTATGGTGATGTTTCTCACACACGAATTGGTGCCCCATTGGAAAGATTCTCACCGCAAAGTTGAGCTGTCCCACTAGGTGCTGCAACTGAGCCAACGTGGCCTTTTTTGTAGGCTCATGTAGACTGATTGCCTGAATTCTGTCACCATTCCAGGCAGAAGACGGCATGTCCCTTTTTGTCGAACCATTTCAATCCCTAGAAATGTGATGACGGTTACTGGGCCTTCTGTCTTGTCTGTTGCTAATAGCACCCCAAGCTCCTTTTTGTTAACTTTCGAAAAGTTCCCAATGCGTCCCCACATAAACTAGATTGTGGGGGGCCATTGGAACAGGAAGTCACCCAGGTAGTGCAACACTCTTGCCCCGTCAACTGTCGTTTTGCGACCCATTCCAACAACGTGCAGAATGTCTCAAAGTAACTGCATGAAATGGAGCAACCCATTGTCATGCATTTGTCGAAGTAAAACTTCCCCCACCTGAAAACCCGGATTTGGGTTGTTTGACCATAGTAGAATTGTTTGCGGCGGAATTGACCGTAGTAGTTTTCACTGCGAATACATTTTTACCACGGTTAAACAAACCAAACCCATGTCCCTCCAAATCACCAGTACATCCACCAACCCCCTACTGTTTCACAGTCCGCCGTATCTCCTGTACCCTGCAGCGTCTGTTTTGGTCCTTTCACGTGGGTCCAATATTGAGAAAAGTGGGGGACACCCCCAAACTCCTAAAATCCCCAAATACTGCCCTCCGTGTTTGGTATTTTGAAAATGGTACTGACTGAAATGGGTCAAATGTACCATTCAATCATTTTATAAAAATGTGTTTTTTTTTTTGTTTTTTTTTTTTTTACACTATCAATTTGGCTATTTCTGAAAACCCAGCAACAGGTCTGGGTGTACCGGCAACAGTCTAAATGCTGACTCGTTATTTGCCTTGGCTAGTAAAGCCTGCCCCTGTTACTAGGTCCCTCTTCTGACCCAGCGCATCATCAAAGGATGAGTATCTTACAGAACAAATGCTTTCCTCAATCGCATCATTCACTGAGGCCCCCTTTGGCAAGGGCGAATTGTGACTAATTTTTTTTTTTTTTTGGGCACAATTCCTACTGGGGAGCATATGAAATGAGGGGGCTTAAATGGCCCACTTTTTCTCCCCAACCCCTTTGCCATTTTTCCCCCGTAACACTGCATTGTTGCTAGCTGCTGATGACTGGTACCTAGGTATCTCTGGCGGTACCATCCCACTGGAATACGAAAACCCTCTGAAAAGTATAATAACTGTGCCTCTTCATTCCTGGGATAGCTGTTTGCCCATATTCATATGTACTTTTTTTTCATTTTTTTTCTCATCTCTGCTCCGGGTGCCCAGGTAATCCGCAGCTTGAGCATGCATGTTTAAACTTGCACGCTGCCATTGTGTTGAAAGCCCAGCATGTCCCTTTTCTATCATCCCCTTGTGGGGGATGAATCCGAAAGGACTGCCCTTGCCTGGGTCCCGATGCCCTTGTGTCCAGCCCCCCTGGACCTTCCCTCCTTGCTGTCCGGCCATGATGCAGCTGGCCCATGAATCTATCGCTCTGGTTCCCCAGTCCGGTTGCACGCTCCCTGCTTTGGATGCCCTGAATCTTTCGTCAAAATTGAGCCATGCGCCGAAGGTGCATTCCTGATACATGGACATTATTAAGTGCAAGTAGGAGAATCTTTTCTGGGTTAGATTTGGGTACTTTTCCAGCATTACTGCCGCGAATATCGCAAACCCTGATGTCCATTTCACAAAAAGGTCTGTGGGAAGTCTTTTCACCTCCATAAAAGTACAACTCCTAAACTGAGTCACATCCTAGGGGAGGCAGCCAACATTGATTGCCCAATCCAGTTGGTACAGGCGTGTTTAGCAGACCCTGCCCAGCCATATACTTTGATGTTACTATGCATTATAAATAAGAGTCCCTGACAAGACTCTAGACACACGCTCCTCCTGAAGGTCCTGCGCTGCGTTCCTGTTCCATTCATCATCCCGATACCAGACCCCCCCCCCCCGCACACCCTACAAAGCCAAAGCATTGCTGACCCTACTCCGGGGCCCACTGCAAAACCCAAGCAGTGCTGATCCTATTCCAAGCAAGACCTCAATTCTGAAAAAGGGGAGAGCTGTGGTACCTTTTGCATCCTGAACCAGCATGGCTTGCTGCCCACTAACTGCATGCCTGCTGCAATCCTGCCATCCAGCTGACCTTTAATATCCAGTGATCAGAATTGCCAGTCCAGAAGTGCCATGCGGTGACCAGAACTGCCAAGCTGTTTGCCAGGTGTGCTGCTGTGTAGTGACCAGACCCTATTGACGGTCCAAAAATCCCCAAACTAAAAGTGGACTGGGAGTATAAATCGCCACCCCATAGAAATCCTTAGTATGTCTTGGCTTGCCTTTGTCCTTATCCCACTCTCTAAGCCATCCTATCCTTATCCTAATAACTCGTAAAACTGTCAGAATTATCCATGCAACCATGCCCTTGATCTCTAGTGCTAGCACCCTCTATTTTCAATTTTGTCTTGTGTAATCCTAAACCATTAGTCATATTTTGAGTGATCGGACTGGTTTCCACCAGGGTTGAGCGCTGGGGTGACAGGGTTGAAGTCGCAAATCAACCCTGGATCTTACTGTGTCCATCTTTGGTGGCCTAGCCTGAATACTCCAGTGTAAAATAAAACCGCTCTTGTCACAACTGTTTTCCTTTCTGATTTCACGGCTTCATTTTGCACAAAGCGCACCTTTTTATACCTTTTTTATATCTTGTATAACTCCTCCAATTTACCGGCTGGAGACTTACTTTCACTTCCAGAGTATCCCTGTGATATACACCTATCCCCCAGCTCAAAAACCGCAAATCGGAGGGTTTCACCTGTTTTTATTAAAAACTGTTTGGGTAATTTAAGGCAGGAAAATGCAACATTTACATGTCATTTTGCTGCAATCTGTTTTAAACTTTCCACTCATTTTTTCGAACTGTATGCTTTTGGTAATACATTTTGTGATTACTAGTGTCTTTGTATTGTTGCTTTAGTGAGGAATTGTATTTGTTTCAAGGTTTTTAACACACATTCATTATTTATTTGTCCATTTCCGAGTGTCATTTCATAACATTGCAGGGGGAAATCCTAACTTGGGTGCTATCTTTTGTAATTATCACCCCATTGGTGATTGCTTGCTTAAAAAGTGTATGATTTCTTTTGAATTTTAAAATAAATATTGCATTTTACCAACCAGCCTGGTCCATGGTCCATTGTGACCCGGGATATTTGAAAAAGGGGGTGTGATGAGTGGTGTACCATCCCAAAATTGAATCTGCATAAAATAAGGAGAGAAACATCTCAATTGTGCGCTACATTCTAGGCCGAGACCAAGGTATGTGTGTCGCTTGATTTGAAATCCTTAACAAACTTGGGGGCTCGTTAGCCGGGATTTGGGTTTTGGTTGCCACCCATGACAGTCTAACACAGCAAACTAACCTGCAAGGTAGTGATACTTTGTGTGGTGGGAATACTGGGTTACACTGTACAAGCGCCTCCCCAAAACAAATACTCGAAGTACCAGGCCTGTGTCTAAAAGTAAAACTAAAATCAACCCCAAAATAGACAGAAAAGCAATGCAATACAGGTTACCCATATATAAATAAATTAATAAAGAACATGTCCAAAATGACCGTAATAGAAATCAATATGGCTAGCGAGCACCTTCTGCATAAGCCATTTGTCAGTGAGTGGCCAGAACAGGATGGAAAAAGTCTGGCTACAAGAAATAACACAACAGGTCACCGCCATGAATCTGGATACATGGCAGGACGGGGGCCTATTACACCAAGCGTTGTGCGATTTATGTATGACCCCAAAAATTAAAGGGGAGCAAATCAAAATTGTCAGGATCGTGGCTTACATGTATCTCCACATGGGAGTGTTGCGGGAAAAGCAAGAGGAAAATGAAACTCTAGCGCAGAATCAATCTGAACTATTAAATCAAATCCAGGCTGAACTAAAATTAGCGGAACAAAAATTATACAAGAGTTGGAGGTAGAATCTGGCAATTACATAAACAGAATAATGTAGACCAAGACGCCAAATTATAGAGTGTCAGGAAAAGGTTGAGAATCAACAGAAGCTGACTCAACAATTAACCTATAACATGGTCTGTGCAGAGCAGATAGTTACCCTACAAGACCAGATGGAGAAATTGAAAGAGGAAAATAATAAGTTAATTCTGATAGACCGCCACTCTGAAACAGAATTTGTTGAAGAGCACCAGAAATTCAATACCATCAGGAAACAAAGGGATGACCTGGCTGAACAGAGAGGCACCCTAAGTCTGGAGAGAGACGCCCTTGGCCAGGAAGGTAGCAAATTAAAAATAGTTACAGCGAAGTGAGTTAGCCCTCCAGAAACTCAATGAACTGAAATCAGACTATTGGAATCTACTGGAGCATGCCAGCCAGCCAGGTAGAAGGTGCTTTGGAAGAGAACACCCAGACCAAAGATGCAAACCCTCAGAAGGTGAGCGTCCTGCAACAGAAATTCTCATTATTCCCAAACCATACAGGAAGCGCAGAGAGACAATGGGGCCCTCTGTGAAAAGAATGGTGGGCTCCACAAACAAGTGGAAGCGCAAGAGCGGTTCATAGAGGCCAGTAAAGCCTTGATAGCTGAACATAAGGCTCAGATCTTTGCTGATTATCAAGAAGCTGGGGCTGAGAAGGAGAAACTAGCGAGGTTAGAGAAAGAGGGTGCTAGATTTAATCCTAACTGGAGGGACCCCGAACAGGTAGAGAGGGACAGGGTAACCCCTGATCATAGTATAAGGACCTCTGTACTAGGGCTCAAACCCATTTAATGTTGTGAACACTGCCAACCTCCTGTCTACTGGTTCACATGAGCCGGAAACCATGAGGCCGGCAGAATTCAATGGGTTTAGAATGATGGAACTGACAGATCAGCGCCCCCCAGAAATTGACGGACGGGCGTCCCTGTATAGATATTCAAACATGAAGGCTGATGTCTCTGACAAGGAAGACTCCTATGAGGGGAGAGCCAGGGAATTGGACCCACAGAAATACTACCTTCCAAGTGTTCCCTGTCTTAAAATCGCGGCAAAAATGGCTGTTAATACAAAATGCCGTGGTCTTTTACACCACAATCATGTAAAGGATGCGCGGGACACCCCCGCAACCACCAGACCCATTATACCATTTAAGGGGAGCGAGGGACACCCCTTCTCCCCTTAACTGGTATAACATCTTTGCCGCAATTTTATTACCTGATACCCTTCCAAGGGACCAGTTGGTTCAATTTGATAAAATACCGGATGAAATGGGGCCCAAAAAGAGCATCCTGAAGACCTCTACCCAATCAGTGCAGTGGGAGGGATAGTCTGCCAACCCTGAGAGCAGGGAAGAGTCACAAGACTGCTCTCCTGAGCACCACGGGAGGGGAGAGACTAGGCCCCACCGTTCTGCGAGCCCCTCTCAAGCTCGCAGAATCCGGGAGTGCCTAGATGATCATGAGGGGACCTCAAGTAGTAGCACCTTTGAGTCTGAGGGCGAGTGGACTCGGGTGACTAAGCCAGAGAAGGCAAATAAACTCAAGAGAGTTATGACAAAAGACCCCATTAGGCAGAATGAAGCCATTAGGAGTTTCATAACCTCATACCATAAAAACCCCAAATATTCCTCTTTGGGAACACTTGGAACTCTGAGCAGATGATGGACACCCAAACTGCATAGAGTATGTAAAATGGACATTCTCCCCAAGTACTCCAGCTTCTTTGCTGGACCGTAGGACCAGAACCATTCAAGATGGTCCGCCTACAGGGTGGCCATCTTGAAACACTTTTCCGCCCACCGAAACCCCCAAGAGGCTCGCTAAGCAGCCTACAATCTGCGGTGGAGGGAAGATCAGGCCCCACGAGAATTTGTGCAGGAGCTCAAAATGCGCATTTGCATAAACCACTAGGCGGGTACGCACAGATAGCAGGGAGTTTCTAACCACCTACTTTCATGCACTCCCCAAGTATATCATGACCCAGCTGGTGTGAGGGATTTCAATGACAAAAAATCAACTGGGCTGGGTCATGGAGTAGGCAACGCGCATTTATGAGGTCCAAAAACCTGCAGAAAATAAAAATTTGGCCAAGAACCCCAAACCAGCCAACACCCCTGCTGCTGCATAGGTGGTGGAGGGGAAGGTTGCCCCCATTTTAGGCCTAGAGATGGGGGAGCCTAAAAATGTACCTTCACAAAATCAGCAAAATCAGAGACCCAGAAGGCCTTAAGGCCAGTCACAAACAGGTGGCAGTCAGGGAGGTAATCCCCCTAATGGGACCCCTAACTCCCCTGAGTCCCCGATATAAGGGCATCCAACTAATCTTGGGGTATTTATGGACTCTCCCAGCTCTGGGGAGAGGATCCAATCCGGTAAGTACCGCCCCAGGAAACTTCCCTCCTAACTTCCCCCAGGAGGGCAGTAATCCCCCAAATGCTAGGTTTCTTTCCCCGATACTCGCAAAACCAGCACCTGCAGGATAATCCTCCTTTCATTCCCTGATTTCAGGAACCCAGACAACCCAATCTGGGAGAGGGGAGGCCAAGGGTGGAGGGTTACCAAAATTCACAATATCCAGGGTACTACGGGGGAAGGGATAGTTACCCTTCCCGTGACCCACCTAGAGTTGACCAGAGGCCCCCGTACCAGCCGGAATGGGTGTCCCAACTGGAGCACCAGGTCCAAAACCTTACCCAGGATCTGGGTCGCATGTTGAGGGCTCAACAGAACCCTCAGATAAACAATGACGGGGCGAGAACCCTGACAACTCACCCATTCCAGAGGAGGAGGCACGGGGCGAAGGGAGGTGTAAAGCCTTGGAGGAAGCTTCCTTCCTTACTCGTGAAAAGCCCCTGGACACCCAGGAACCGGAACAAAAAAACTCCTGCCCCTGAAAATCTGCAACCCAAGGAACAGAGGGTGGGTAGGAGAAATAAAGAACTCAAAAAGGCCCATTTTTGGGAGGAAGTTAGTGTCCTCCAATTTGAAGGGGAAGAATCCTTGGAGCATTCTGGGAAAAAGATCTTCTCCTTCAGGGACGGGGGGGAACTCCTTGCAAAGAAAAATGGGTCCCGAGAGATTTAAATGAAGTGGGTGGATGTGGGGACTGAGTCAGAATCGCCCATCCTTGAACCCCAGAATGAGCATCCAGGAAACCCAATAGTTACAGAGGGATCCCAAACCTCATAAACCAATTCGGTTGACTGCCTCCAAAAAGGGGCGGGGGGTTCGGGGAGCCCAGAATCAGAAAAAGGGGAGCCCGAAACTCCCCAGATATTCGAATGCAAAATTGCAGACTGCAGAGTTTGGAAATAAAAATTGAGCGGCACAAAGTGAAACACCCGGTCATAGTCATGACTCCAGAGGGCACACCCTGTCTACTAGGGAATGACATCCTGCACAGGTTTCCCCCCCCCCCACCTCCCCTCCCTCCAATAGACTGTGCAAACAAGGTCCTCTGGACTCAGACTAGCAGGCCAGTAAAATTGAAACAGAGTGTCAACCATGTTAGTTTAAATGGCACATGCCACATGGTTGAACAAAAACCTGATCATATTGAATTTCATTTCCAGAACAATCAAATACCTGACGTAACAGTAATTGCTGTAGGACAACAAACTGGTGATGGGAACTCCTCTCCATTCCTGAAAATCAACCTTCCTTCCAGCCGGTGGCATTCCACACCAGAAGGAAATACTTTTAAATGTTATACCAATTCACAATCTGAAAATTCCAATTCTATAGCCAAAAATAAGGAGCAACCAGCTCAAAGTTTAGCTGATATTCAGAAAATTGGAACAGTTATTCATCCCTATTCAGTTAAATGAGTGGAAGGAATCTGTTTCCGCCCGAGTGTGCGTGAACAGCGGTAAGAGCTTGATCGGCAAAGCGATGTTCCGAAAGCTCCCAAAAGATCCAGCCATTCCCACATTTAAATTGATCGATAAGTGGGAAATGGGTCTGAAAACTCCCAATTCCAAACATCCCCTGCCTAGCAGGTGTATGCTCAAAATTTCTATAGGAAACAAAAGCATAGTACATAACTGTTGGGTCGTGCAAGATGTCTCTGCTGCATTCTATTTCGGCAGTGACATTCTCAATCGTTTTACCATTAATTTGGATCTGATAAATTACAAGACCTGGTCCCGACTAGGGGGTAATCCCATGAACTTTGATTCAGAAAAAGCATTTGTCAGCCCAATTGCTGCCGCATGTAGTTGAAGTTCAAATTGGAGAGGAGGCCACCATCCCAGGACGGAAACGACTATTCCCACTTGAATTAAAAATTAAGAGGACAGAAAATGCAAAATCCTGACCCATATGTACACCTCAATTCCCATCTCCAACAGCAGGGGTTTGGGTTAAACCCAACACCATTAGTCGATGTAGAACACAACACCATTCCAATATTGATGGATAACAGCGACCTGAGGAGTATCACTCGGGGCGCAGGCACCATTATTGCAATGGCGGTTGATGACCGCCATTTTTCCATGGATCTAGGTAATGAACTGATAGATCCCCAATGACTGTTTTGACAGTGACAATGACTTGCCAGCAGACAGGATCTTCACCCGGCAAAAGGGGAATTTCCTGGTGTACTCTTCCCGCCCTTACGGTGAGGAAGAGGTGACATGTGACATCAGGCAGAATGAGGTGATCTTCCAGGTCCACAATGACAGCCTCTCCTACCTGAAACCCTCTGTCCAGGTCAATACTCTAACCAGGGACCTCTCCACCCAGCTGGAGGAGGCCGCAGAGATGGCAAAACCAGATGTCTTTCCAGGCTTCAGGCAGATGGTTGAAGAGCAGGTCAACCTAGCTGATGCCTGTGAGACTCCGCAGCAAAAATTGAAGCAGGTGGTGTTAGATTTTCAAGATCTGTTTGCGCTGGACTCTTATGACTGTGGTCGCACCGAAATCCATACAACAATTCCCACGGACCCTGGAATGACTCCAGTGTTTTTGAAGCAATTCCACTTGCCTCTCGCATCCATAGAGTCCCTGACGGAAATTATCAAAAACCTTGAGTCCTGTGGAATAATTGGTCTAGTCCTCAGCACCTTTAATAATCCGGTGCTGTGGATTTTTAAAACCAAACGGCCAGTAGAGGCGATGTGCTGACCTTAGTGAGCTAAATAAACGGGTCCACATGTCCCGATGGCCTCTCCCCTACATTGACCAGGGGCTGGCCCAGATCCAGGGGTCAAAGGTATACACTGCCATTGACCTGACCAATGGGTACTGGACCGTGCCTGTCAGTAGGGAGGACAAATACAAGCTGGCCGTTACCTTCGCGGGGGCAGCAGTACACGTGGACTCGGACTCCCTTCGGATACATCAACTCCAGGCAACGAATGGGAGTAGGAGTATTCTGGGAAGGAAACATTATTTTAATGTTTGTTTTTAATATGTGAATTCCCAATAAAAAAAAGCAATATTGTGACCAAATCTCCAACGACCAAAAAGATGCAGAGTAATCAAGCCAAACCGGTTTTACACTTAAAATATTTGTATTTAATCTTAACTCTGCATCTAAATCGAACAGTAGAAAACGTAAGCGAACACATTAAATGAAATATCCATCACCATTAGAGAGTCTGCAAAATCTTAATATCAAAAATAAAATTAAATATATCATTTTATTTCTTTTCAAATGAAATATTATTTTTGACATTTTTCATATGACCCAGCAGGGTTACGTGCAAAAAAAACAAAAAAAAAACTACAAATCAAGTACAAGTGCTAAATGTGTACATAATACATACAATATAACTAATGTGCGGATGGTCCTCTGATCACCTTACCCAAAAGTGGGCCACCACTTAAGAAGTGAGTGCACATTTGTCCATTAAACAAGTTTATTGTACAAACAGCAGGGAGGCGCTAGATGACACTGTAGAGTCAAACTAGCCCAAGTCTCCTCTAACCACACAAGTTGGCACATTGTATAGATTTTGTAACAGTTAACACTCCCACACACATTATTACAAATTAGTATGATTGGACAAACCTATAACAAAGAAATGCAATCTGCTATAATTTCCCACTCTCTCATTAATCACTTTTATTTAACTATCATCATCAGCTCATAATCCTAGCACATCCCTTTTCTGGGACCCTTCCATGGTAGGTAATGATTTTGTCACATGGTTTGCAAAGACACTTCAAATGACATGAGGAGGAGTTCCCTTTCAACTAGCGATACATATCTTACACGCCCGACTTGCTGGCGCCCTTGTTTTCGCTCTAATCTAAACTACCAAATCAACACGCAGGGCCTCTGGCACATCCTGAGAAACTGACTGAAACCCATAAAGCATTTGTCAATCTGCTCTTGAGCGGACCTTACACCCAGTTTATTACTTGGACACAAAGAAATGTCCGGACTTCCCTGGACAATGAATAACCGGCTCCCATGTACTTAAAAATATTGCATCTCCTTCCCTCAATAGTACTAAGTCGTGAAAACTAGAGCCTGGCTATAAGGGACAACCTGCTATTGTCCCAGCTACTTACTGCCCTTCTTCAACCTTGCTAAACCAACTTTCCTAGTCACCCAACGGTCATCCTGCCAACAGAGGCTCCAGGACATGCATAATTCCTAACTTATGAGAGGACTTGGCAGCATACAAATCTGTTCGCCAACTGTACCAGAACACATTTCCCTAAAGACACCTATGTATGAATGTCTGTGCATGTTTGTTCAAGATTACCGCCTCCGCTCACAGTGATTCCCTCATTGCAAATCTTCTTTATCTTCTTTCTTGCATGTGCATATGAAGCTCCTCGTCGGCCAACTTCTAGGCGCTGCCTGATACACCACACCTACATTGCATGTATATTTCATCAGTGGTTTAGACCTGTATCTTGCTGCATGCGTGCAAATCTAAAATGTGGCAACTTAAACATAAAGTAACACTAAAAGTATACAATCATCGCATTGACTATACACCAGGTACATCTGAAATTGCAACATCGCATCAACTTCGCCGTCCTTCCCCTGCCCCCCTGCTCCTCCCCCACCCCCCCTCCCCCCCGTCACCGATATGGCACGTGCAACAAGAACCCCTCTTGGGGACCTTACTCGACCACCCCAAAACTGACAACAAACTGAATCTTCTGTATTAGCCTCTAGACAGATCAACATGAATTACTTTTTTTGTTTGATGTTCTTTTGGTTTTAGTCCTGAGTAAAATTACTACGTTTTCCAAGAAGCTGTATGTTACTGCCATCCTAAACCGATTTTGATGCATTAGTCTTAGTCATTACTTCTGTTTTGTGCTTTTATAATAGCCCCCCATCATATTTTTGGCTCCATTAGGGGGGGCTCCTAACAGCTCGAAGACCAATGTGCTAGACCTATGATTTGATCTTTTTAACCAAGGGAACTAACCACAAACCGTCTGTCCAGAAGCCCACTAGGTTTGCTGGATTGGCATCCTCCTTCGTGTCCCCTCCTTCATTTGTCCCCTATCTCTATTGAAATGAAGTTTGTATTTGTATTTATTGATTTATAAAGCGCGTTACACCAAGGTGCTGTACAGTGGAACAACTTAGTACATAAAACAAACAATTTTTAATTTTTTTAAAAAAAAGTTTGCGCTGTGGGTGATAGTTGCAGATGTCCACCATTGCTCATGTAAAAGATGCTGGCTGCATGTTCCTAGAGTTCAATCTTCATGTTTCCATTTCTATGAACGTGCCATCCATGATGAAATTCTGGAGCCCTCTGTCTAATATGTGACATGTTTCCCTAGGGGCACAATGATCGAAGAAGAGCAGTTTGTTAACATTGATTTGAACGATGAGAATGTCTGCAGCATTTGTAAACTGGGAACCGACGTAGAAACGCTGTCCTTCTGCCACATCTGCTTTGAGCTGAATCTTGAAGGTAAGGCTAGCCGCCTGTTTTGCTATCTTTTTTCATGAAGCATACCAAGAACCGTTTTAGTTTTCCTTTTATAATCTTCCATTGATTTGGTTTTGCTTTCTATGTTTACCCATTCGTTATTCTGTTGGTCACTTCTGTTTTGTTCACGTGATTTATAGTTTGTATCATTGTAGGACATTTCATAAATCGTTGCATGGCATTATTGCGACACATTCATTTATTGCGTTGATCATGGAATTGTTGCAATGAGAATTCAGTTTACAGTGGAGTCCTTTCCTGTTGGCTGTTCGTTCTCGGTTGTGTGGTACCTTGCTATAGTGTAGTGTGAAATACCTTTGTGTACAAAAGTGCCAGTTTAAAGTTAAGTGGTGGGGGGATAGCCTGTGCGCTTTATATAATAATCCTAGATATTCTTAGATACACATCACCTTACATACACCTACCTACATATATTCCTACAGATTGACTTTTTTTTATCCTCTACAGACAGCAAGTGAACACTTTAGAAACTGATTTAAAACGTTCTGCAGTGAGAACATGTTTTATGTATGTACCAGTATATTGCTGTATGTTCTAGTATGTGAAGGCATTTTAAATGCCAAAGTAAATTGCAATCGCTAATTATTTTTAAAATCTTATTAATGAAAATAAAAACGTTGAGTGGTCAGTGTATACATATACAATGCCAGGGGAAATAGTGTATTTGTTTATATTTTGATTTTGTTACTCCAGTTAATTTTTCAGTGTAAAAATGGCCCTACAGTACTGCCTGCTGACATACGCGACATGTTTATAATCATTCAATATCTGCAATAGTTTCTTCCTGCAGCTCACTTTTAATCGGCCTTTCAACTTTCCTATGTACCCGCATATTTGGAATAACCCATAGCATACAAATGTGTCTAATATTTATCCTTTTCTGAGTGGGACATTACATGTGCCATGATTCCAATTAGTATTTCCTTCTTGCCTGTTTAAAGAGTTCTGGCAAATATGAAAAATACACACTGTCCTGGTCCAACTTTTGAAACATTACTGTAGGTTTAAATGCCTTTGTGCTTGCAGTTTCTCACTTGGATGCACTCCATTTGCTGCACTAGTCTGCTACATCTGCCTTACCTGCTGCAGGCCCTATTAGGCCACACCCTCGGTAATGTGCAGCCCTTTCCTCTATTGCGGAGCCCTAAATAGAAGTGAGCACGCTCCATAGGCTTTCTGAATGGGAGTAGAAATGTGAAGAAAAAGAATGCATTGCGTCCCTTCATTGCCAATCATGTGCAATACACACCCTGCACCCACTTGTGTGGAGGGCCTCTGTTCAAGTGGGTGTAAGGTGCCAATGCCTATCTTGGTATCGGTTGCATGTTTGTGTTGAATCCCACAGCCTTTCACTAAATAATTGAATTGGGGAATAAGGCAGCAATGGTAGAGGCATGGTTTATTTCCAAACAGCTGTGCAGGGATGGGTCAGGGAATCGCATAGTATTGCAGATCATAGCAACCTTGTTACTTTTTTTTTTTTAATAGGGTTATACACGACAAGCCTTATACTGAAAGTTAACACAATACAGTTGAATTACCAGTGGACCTCCTTAATGGTACATCCTCCCACCTAGTGGGGGCATGGTTTTACAACGGCTTTCGGGGCCTGTACAATTCTCTCTGCCTACCCGCACAGACCACCGCCTCTAGCAGATCTTGTCACAACAGATAACGGTACCTGACTCTGCATATGTGTTTCTCTAGAACGGTATATCCTGCCTTCGGTGATGAGATTCAGCCAGTTTCTGCATTTACCTGGAACCGAGACAGAGCCTGATTAACCACTTCCTTACGGGCATTTGCATGTGCGCCAACCAATTGGCTTTCTTTTTTACCCATCTCCTTAATCATGGCTGCAATTAGCCGTGTCATTTCTAAATATGGCTGTGGATCAACTCGGTCCATGGATCATGTACGTCCAGGACCCTACACCGAAATAAAATTCTGCTTGCTTTGACAGTTCAATTCTTCTGTGCTATTTAGCACAACCCCACTAGTATTTTATGGAACTATGTGATCACTGCGACCCTCACAATTGCGACGTCTGAAAATACCGACTTAAAAAAAAAAATGTAAAAAAATGTTAAATCACCTTTACACCACATATATATATGCAGGGGGAGACCCCTGCCCCCCCATAATATTATATCCTATACCCCACATATATATGTGGTGTAAGGGGGTCTAAAAAAACTGCATTTTCGACCGTCGTAATTGTGACGGTGACGTTTTTGGCCATTACCGTATTTTATTTCTTAAACTAGATACGTCCTCCCAGGTCTCATTGTACCCTTATTGATATATATCTAACTTTATTAGTGCATTACATTATTTTTTAGGCGCCTCCAAGGGCCCATAGGCATACGGGCGCCGAAGACGGTCAGTAGCTGAGAATTAGATTTAAGAGGTCTATATTATTTGAATTAATGCACTTTTAAGTTTCTTAAATACCTCAAGTTGGGCAGCTTCTCAGATATGAAGGCAAGGCATTCTATTTTGCCGGCGGAATCGCCCAAAAGGTGTGCCATCTAGCCAGTTCCAGTGATGGTCTCGTAATGTACAGGTTTTGTTAACCATTTGAGCGCAGAGAGCGCACCACCGGTTTTATTTTTTAGTCTCTTGGCAATATAAGTGGGAAAAGATCTGTTAATAGACTTATAGGTTATGGTGAGCAGTCTAAACTCTATCCTCTCTGCAATAGGTATCAAATGCAGTTTTCTTCTCACCTCTGACACATGAGCGAACTTACGTAGACCCATGATCGTTCTAATGGTGCTTTTCTGCACCACCGGGAGTCTGGCGAGTTCAGTTTTACCTATTCCTATGATGGAACTACAATAATCAATTTTTGCGGCAATGATGGCTCGAGCAATCGTTTCACAGCCTTTCTGGGCTAGAAATGGACGGATGTGAGCAAGCAGCCTAATATAATAGGCTGATGCTGACACCAGGCTGCCGACCTGGGGAGACATGCATCACTTAAGAGTGTGAAACAAGCAGGACATCAAGAAACCGAGAATTAATAAAACATTAAATGGGCTCGATTTTCTTTAGGTGTTGAATCTTCTTTCATATGGCATCCTTGTCTTGACCTTCATTCTGGGGATCCACATACAAGCTGTATAACTGACATTAGTGTATACAGAGAGGAGTGAGATCAAAACACTACTCCTAAAGGGTGAAAAATGGCCCCGCGACTAAGTCTGGTAATAAGCTTGAAAATAAACGGAGATATGAAGTACATCCCACAACATCCAGTGATATATCCTGCCCATTGCCTATGGTCAATCGAGCGGAACATGGGTTGTTGTTTCAACTGGTTAACCTTCTAGAGAGAAATAGCTGGATTGAGGGAATCTAAAAATGCTGTGATATATAGAGAATTAAATTGTTCAATTGGAACACCTAAGTTTTCAACAGCTTTATGAAATACGAGGATGAAACCATATATTCGGAATCCAAGATGTTATATTCTTCTAGGAAACCTGCCCTACCCAGGACATCTATTTAGATGTTTTTTCCATTATACAGCAATTGGCATCTAAATCCAACGGGGAGAGGCCTTCTGGCGGCCTATTCGTTGGCGTAAGAAACTCAAGGTATATTCTTTGTAACAGCATTTTATGTCAATATTCCATTTTACTATCTCATGCGCTGCCATTTCGGAGACCGTTCCATATGCACCTTGATAAAAGTGAAGCATCAAACCCCAGGTAACCTCGTATCCATTAATTGGAATACAGATGCCTGCCGCTACAGTTGGCACTAATCTTTCGATAAGATCATACTATATATAATACAGCTTACCTTCAAAACGTTTGTTGAACTGCACTGACACTTTGTGGATCTTTCTTTTTCCATCGTCATCCATTGTAAAGCTCAGCAGTGCAATTGTGCTCCTAGGTTTTACTTAAACTTGTGGAGCATTCTGTTTAACCATTATAATTCAGATGTTGTCTTGTTCACAGTCCTTTGGAACCCATTCTTGGAATGCTTTACATGCCGAAGGTAACTGCCCATACGCACATTCTTGAGAGCCAGGGATGAATCCCAAACGAGTACTCCACCTCACACTCCAATGAGGCATTCGTGCAGGTGCCATCCTGTAAAACTAAAATTGACATTCTCAGGACCTCTTAACGGATTTGGGGGCTGCCAGAAGGACCCCTTTGCCCCCACCACCCCAAAACAAACATTTGCAATCACAACCCATAGTTTATTATGCTGCCTCCATCATTGATAAAATGAGCATGGAGACTCCCTTGACCCCATCCTTTCTGGAATCAGAAAAATAACCAGTTGTATTTGTAGCGCAAGAGTAGCAGTCCACATTGAGAGTGCTTGTATTCTAGCTTAGGTACAGGACACTTTTTAACTATCTCAACCATGAGGAAGGTACATGGCTGCAGTATAGAGGCAGGACGCAGATCGGTAGCAATATTTAAAAAAAAAAGGCACACACAGATGCAGTAGATTACCAACCTAACAGAATATAAAAGTGGCCTTGGGTATAAGAGGCAGATTGGAAGGTACAAATAACTTAGCATATCATAGTCTTATGTCAAACAACTATCATTACACGAGGCAACACTACAGCCAGAACATGAAGGAAGCAGCTTTGCAGCTGCAGGGCTGTTTAGCCGCTACTGGAGAGTGGGGGACTGATAACTGCCTGCAATTAATGGGGATAAAACTGAAGTTTTAGTGGTTGGCTCATCATCTCGCTCTCGCTGGTCTACAGACTTATGGCCACCCCTTCTTTGGGCTCGCTTTCTACTCTGGTTGATTCTGTGAAGAATCTGGGAATCAAAATATCAGCTTCTCTCTCTCTCCAGACATTCAAATTGGTGCGTGATGTAGCTTTTTGAAAGTAAAAATCTTTTTAAAAAAAGTGATTTCTTTCGTACATCCTGTTATGGCAGGGCCTTTGTTTGCTTCCTCGGTTATGGGGATTCTTGACTATTGCATCGCGACCCTGCTGGCTCGACCTAAATTCCATCTAAGGAGCCTACAAACATTGCAAAATTCAGCGGCTCGGTTAGTTGCAGGCTTCCTGAACTACACGCATATCTCTGGGACTGCACCAACTTCACTGGCTTCTAGTTGACTGTATGGGTTAAGTTTAAGGCCCTCTGGTACAAAGGGCTCTACATTGGCACGGCACCTGCAACCTTCACAAGAAAATAATTCCATATAAACCTGCTAGAGAGCTTCACTCGTCCAACCACTGCCTCCTTTTTGTCTCATGATTTAAGAAGGCATCCAGGAAGGATCCCGATGTAAGCAAGTGGTTACGGATTGAGTGTGTGATACTGCCTGCACAGGTTGAGGCTAGGATGTTTTTGAGGAGGGTGGGTGGGCAGTGGTCCTCAGGGCAGCCTGATGTGCAGCCTTGTGCTAGGAGCCAGAGGAACTCCTGGTGTGAGATGGGAGAGAAAGCAGAGAGATGATGGCAGAATGTTTGTCCATAGCGACATTGTGGAATTTTAATAAGGTGTAACATAGTGTTTGGGAGCAGGGCTGGAGCAGGCCGGGGAGTTGAATTCAGAAATGATTCCATGCAGTTACCTTCTTGGGTTGCGAGCGTGTAAGATTCTGTTCCCCATACCATGCTTTCTTGGTTTTTCCTATTTCAAGTCTGTATGCTCTGGTTATTGTTGCAAGGGTGGTTTTGTTCCAGGCCATAGGGATGGTTCTCCAGGTCTTTTCCAGTCGGTGCTTAAGGGATTTTAGTGATTTGAGGTTGGCGGTGAACCACCTGGGTGTGGATCCTGATAGTCTCGTTTTGTTGGAGTGAGGGGTATAAGGGTGTTTAAAAGTCAGAGGTCGAAGATTTTGATTGGGGGGGGGTTCCTTCCTGTTGAGAAAGTGTAGGGACAGAGGTGAGGATGGAGTTTGCTAGATCTGGGGTGATAACGACTTTTTTTCCATAGCAGAGGGAGGGGACCGGGCGTTGTTGTGGTCGTGTGTTTCCTTGGGCATGGGCCGCTGTGGTCAGTGTTACAGAGAAGATGATTGCGGAGTGATCAGTCCATGATAGGGGCTGAGGGGGCAGTGTGCATATGCTTGTAGTGCTGAAGATTGTATCGAGGGTGTGACCTCCCGTGTGGGTGGGTGTGGAGATGTGTTGTCAGGTTGAGTGATTCTAGATTGTCTGTGAGAGATTGGGTCCTAAGGTTTAAGGATGAGTGAAACCAGTTGTTGAAATACCCTAGGATGGTAAGTGTTGGATGGACATTGAGGTTGTTGGCCAGAGTTTTTGTTGTAGCCAGGGGGTCTGCAGATGAGTAGGAAGCTGTGAGAGGTGGAGGGTGAGAGTTGCAGTTTTACCATGAGGGATTCGTAATCTGTGGTGTTGGTTGAGGTGTCCTTATTTATTAGTGGGAATTGGTGTTTGAGTAGTATTGCAAGTCCTCCACCCCTTTGCGCACCCCTTTGCGATCTGTTCCGGGCAGTAAGGTTGTAACTGGGTGGGAAGACCTTGTGCGCAATGGGCTTGTAATAGTCAGCAAACCAGGTCTCTGTGATGAAAAGGACATCTGGATGTTCTTCTGTGCTGAGGTCAAAGATGTGGAATGTATTTTTGGAGACTGACCTGGCGTTCATGAGTTTGCAAGTTGGTGGATGGGTAGGGTTGCTGTTAGGGAGAAGTCTCAGAAATGTGCCAATTCCCTCTAGCTTAGAGACCCAGCAACGATTTTTAACCTGGAAAGGGGAGGGAGGGCGGGGAGCAGAGAGGGGGGGGGCGGTGGGAGGAGGGAGAGGGGGGGGGAGAGGCAGAGACACCCTTTTCTCTCGTATTTTAATGTGATTTTGTATTCTGCGTTTCTTTTTGGTTGTGGAGTCTGCCAAACTCCAGAGGCATCATCTTGTACATTGTGTCACACTGCACCTTCAGTGCAGTGACACAGGGGAGTCTTTCCGATTTTCCCAAAGGTTTAAATACCTTCTCTGGGATAAACTACTGTTTCCCAGAGCAGTAACATGAAGTTGACTTTACTTACATTTGTAACTTTCTAGAGCCAGCACACGCTATCTTACAATAGGGTGCTGGAGGAGTTACTTAGTATCCCCTTTGTCTAGCTTCTCTTGTAACATTTTTATGTTAACCTTTCCTCACTGAATGGCTTGTGGCAGTGATTTACTTTTTACTAGAATTATGGGATTCTACCGCAGGCTGCGTTCGTAGCCACGCTAAAGCACCCATGGGTGCCATTTTTATCAAAATGGCCCGGTCTTCTTTTTTCGCCATTTCTTTGTGGAAAGGTCCTTCTTGAGATTTACTCTGTGTGCCAAACCAGGTTTGGTCCCTTCGTTAGTTTTCTTTGGTGGGCTTCATGGGTGAAACCCGCCTCTGGCTCCAGGGTGTCTGGCGGAGGCAGGAAGCAAGGGAGGTGCTCGAAACTCCCTGTGCTTAGTCTCCTAGGAGACAGAATGCACTCTTAGGTGATTGGCCGGCTGGCTGTCCGGCAAGGACCTCCACCCTGATGGGTTACTGACAGCTAGGCTGGAATTAATGGGAGCTAGCTGCATAAAAGGCGAATCTTTTTGGCTTGGAAGGCAGAGTCGACCACTGGACGAAGGAATCCGAAGAGAACTTGAAGAAGACGCCTGCTGCAATTCCTGGACCATTGGTTCGCCCGGTGAAGTCCTGCTGCTGTGCTGAAACTCCAATTTCGTATTGACAGAGAAGCTCCTACAATGACAACATCTCCCTTTGAGTTGGTGGGACCAATCCACTCCAAAGTAAGCCACCTGGACATCCTCTCAAAGCTGGTTGAGTATCCACTGCATGCTGGAACCAGATAGCCAGGGAGAAGAACACCAGTTCATGTGCGTTGCTTTTGAGCTGGCCAAGAGCTCCAGGATGATCTTCAGAATTCCAGGAAGCGGGACTGACCGAGCCTGAGCCCCCTCAACAGAGTGCAGGACCTCAGAAGCAAAGAAAGCCCATCTCGACAGCCAGGACCCGCAGTGTTGCTATTTGTGGTAGACGCGAGGAACTGAAACACAGAACAGCACTTGTTTGAAGTTTGCCCGTTGTGTGCGGTGACCGTCCCATTGAGGTGCAGGAGTCCCCAAACGTCCTCCCTCTTGTCCCCATGACTGAAGCCCAGGAACAGCAAGATCTGCAGAGCTGCACAGTAACAGACGTCATCTGCTGCACTTTCTCTTCAACCTAAAAGTACTGTAAGTGTAAGAGAACTTACCTCTTGTTGTGTAGCCACTTGCCCTCGTTGGAGACTTGCTTGGTTGCATGTGTAGAGAGTTACTAGCAGCTTCTCTACTTCACAAGCCTAATCAGCTTGTGGCCCTACTTTGATTGCTTCTATTCTACCAAAACCTTTTAAACATTGGAAAACACTTTCTACATACTAGCAAGAAGTGCTTCAGTTCACCTTGACTTTTTCTATCTTAACATTGGCTGGCCTAGGCTCCCCGAATGACTCTTCTCTCTTCTGCTTATGTGTTTTTCCTTCCTTCCAGGAAAGGGTTAACCGCGTTTGCATTTGGGGGTTGTAGTGTAAGTACTTACCTACTTAAGAATAACTGTATCAATACTTGTTTTATTCTGAACTCTTCTCTTTACCACTACTAATAAGAATATTCTAAATGCAACAGTGATATATTAATGCCAACAGCACCCTAGCTATTGAATTTACCTGAGGGTGTAGGTAGTGCCCGTGGGACATCCCAAATGGGTATTTTCTGATTTAGATAACTAAGAGTGTGTATTTGTGAAGTATATTTGTGTGGTGTTTTATATTGCTCCCTTCTGAAGAAGGCTTATTATAACTGACTGATTAATAAATTAATAATTGTTTTCTCAAGAAGCCTTGTGTGTAAAGAGTTTATATTAATACGTGTCACTGTGAATCTGTGTGTAACTCCCCTACAGCTCACATCGAACCCTCTTGAGATAAGCCTGGCTGCTCCACACGCTACCAGCCTGTGTAGTTCAGACTTCTACCAAAGGTTGGGTGTCTATTGCCAGGAGGTCAGTGTTGTTTTAGTGCACCCAAATGGGTACTGCATACAATCTTGCCTAACAGTTGCGAATGGTAGGAGAAGCTGGAGTTAAGGGTGGGGGCGAGGTGGCCAGAGATTGGGGAAAGGTGTGGCAAGGGGAGGGTTTTGGGGGGGGGGAGGGGGGATTAGTTACGGTGGGTAGGGGCAAAAAGGTGGGTGGTGCAGGGTGAGGGGGGTGTCGCGGCGAGGTGGACGTGGAACATTAGGATGGGAGATGAAGGGAATAGGGTAGGACCGGGTTGGTGAGGTGATTTGGCTCCTATAGTGTAGTTAGACACAGTGAGCAAAATAAGTCCTTTTTTCCTTTTTTTGTACAGGGGGCTATTTGGATGAGGACAAAGGCAGTGAGACCAATATATATATATATAATCTGAGGCTTGTGGAATCTGCTTAGATCACATGCTGTGCATAGGCCGACATCTAGTGGAAGCTGCAGAGTATTAGTTTGTTTTTCGAAACTCGAAAATGGGCGTCGACACAGGGCTTGCCAGTAATACTATCCCTAGTGTGACGTCCACTGTACCCAAGATCCCTCACGTGTCTAGGATCCTCAGATTGTTTTTTTCCGCCATACTGGTCGGAAGCATTTTGCGGAGTCCCCTGGCCTTAGCCATACTTTTGCTAAAATTTAAAATAATAATCTATTGACATCCTTCCCCACCCCAACGTCGAACTTCGACACTCAACGCCGGCTGGAGAAGAAATCGACCGTCGGCTGCTGCACGACGGATTTGGGCCTCGGAAGGCCGCTGGCCTCGGCCCGGGCCAGGTAGGCCGCTGGCCTTGGCCCTGCAAGTAGGGAGAGTGGGGGGTGGTACATACTCTACACTCTTGGTATATAGGTACACCTTATACATTTCCTACACATAACAGCACGCTGGCTCAAGGTGCGTATGGAGGGTACCCCTTTTCAATTCTGCCCCAAGTGCAATCGCAAATACCCTTGGGTCGACAGGCACGCCACGTGCAATCTCTGCTTGCCGCGGGACCTCCCCGAAGCAAACTGCAGAGCGTGTAGTAGGTTTAAACCTAAGACACTTAAGGACCGTTCGACGAAGCGTTGGGCCCACCACGCCAGACAGGCAGCCATGGCAGCGGAGGGCGCCTTCAGCGATGGCAGCGACGCCGTACTTTCGGACGGCGAGGGCATTACGGCGTCGAAAGACAGCCGAACGCAGGTCCCCGACCTCGGAAGGTCGTCCGGCATGGCGGCTATGGGGAAGACCCCCGGCGACACAAGCGCTTCACATACTACACACACTAAACACACTAAGTCCAACCGAGACTCGACGACGTCGAGTTCTCGGAAAGAGGCACAGACAGAACGGTCCGATTCAGTGTCCTCTGGGCGCTCTCCATCTAGATCGCCGCATGACTCCAGGCAATCATCCACTCTTGCCAAGAGTGCCTCGCTCCCTAGGCTAACAGAAGTTCGGTCGTCGGAAGACGAAGACGACTTCCACCCCCAGGCCGCGCTCCAGGAGTCGGAGCCCGCAATTACAACCAGCGAGGCCCCACGCTCGAAGGACAGGGACACCTCTCCCGATCCTCGACGCCAGGCGTCGAAAAACTCCAGAGCCACTAAGGGACAGGGAAAACATTTTTCTACGCACGAGGAGGGGGAAAAACAGCAGAAGAAACTACCTGTACATTCTTCCACACCTGTGAAACACTCCAACCCCCCTAAACAGACAGACAAGCCCAGGTCTGCTGATAGGTCCACAACCAGCAAAGCTACTCAAGATAAATCCCATAGACTTGCTGAGAGACTCATTCCCAGTTCCAAAAAATGGTCCAGTGAGGACATAGATAGGGTCATGTCAAGAATGTCTTCTTTGGCTGATTTTTATGATAAAAATCCAGAACACCTCCTCTCATATGATCCACAAGGGGCCACACCCTCAGGCTCTACTGATCCTATCCCCCCCGAGTAAGAAGGCCCGGTTTGAAACTCTGATGAGGTCTGAACCCTTCGAGGTACAACCTTACGCAGGACCATACTCACGGTATCAAGGGGAGGCTTCCTTTTGTGAAGACCAAGAATTTGGTATGATAGAAGAGCAAACCGGGACGGGGTACTATGGGGATGATGAGGACCAGGAAGAAGAGGATGACCCGGAAACATAGAGAGTAGATTCCCCGGTAGAGAACGAAGCCCCGGTTACCGACTCCCCGGTCGATAACCAACCCCTCCTAAATGAGGTTCTCGCTCGCGCAGCAGAACATTTCCACATTGACACCCACGGTGTACAGGAGGAGAGGGACGTCGCAGAAGAGTTAGTGGGAGAAAGGAGGCCTGTTGCCCAGACCATCCCTATCCTTAAATCCATTCAGCGGAGAATAGATCCGTCCCTGGTGAACCCAAACCTCACCAGAGCAGTCAATCCCAGGGTTGAAAAACTTTTCAGGGCGGCACAGTCTGACCCTCTCTATATAAGAGGACATCTGAAGCCAGACTCCCTAGTTGTCACCAACACTCGTAAGAGGGCTGGGACACCCTTGTCTTCGTCAGAAGCTCCTCCCGACAAGGAGAGCAAAAAACTATACGGGTTCGGCAGGAAGGTAGCCTCAACGTCCGCCTATCAGGCAAGGATTGCTAACTCCACCACCCTGTTGCCCAGCTACAACTGCCATCAGTGGGAAGAAGTCGCGGCTCTGATAGCCTCTGCTCCTGAACCGTTAAAGGGCCAATTAGCTCGGATTTCCGCAGAGGGTAGAGCCGTGTCTGGTTGCATTTTGAAAGCAACCTTCGACGCCGCGGACAACGCAGGCAGATTGATAGCAGAAGGTACAGTTATCAAGAGACATGCGTGGTTACGGCAGTCTGGTTTTAAGGCAGAAACACAGGCATCATTGTTGGACAAACCGGTGGAAGCCGTTCTGTTGTTTGGTAAGGCGGTCGAAGACGCACTGAAAAATGCCAAGGACGAATACGAGACACTCAAATCCCTTGGCCAGCTAACCAATAAACCCCCTAACCAGAGAGGGAATAGTAATTTTCGTCGCCCACGCGGCCAAAATTCCCAGAGAGGATCTAACTATTCCCAGGGGCAGGGTACACAGTGGAACAACAACCAACAGTCTACCCAGGGTTACGGCAGAGGTAATAGGAGAGGTTGTGGTAAAGGCAGAGGCAGCCCCAGCAAGGGAGGTGGCACGCCTCCACCAAAGCAGTGACGCTCAGTTCAGGGTCCCTTCTCATGCAACCCCAGTAGGGGGACGCATTTCAAACTTCACCCAGGCTTGGGAAGGGATCACATCAGACAGATGGGTGCTGTCAACAGTATCCACAGGATATTGTATAGAGCTACTGCAGCGTCCCCGGAATCATCCTCCTCGACAAAGAGTACACTCCTTAGAACATCAGAAGATTCTCCTCGAGGAGATCGCCATTCTTCTACAAAAGGATGCGATAGAACTCGTCCCGGGACACCAGGTAAACAAGGGTATTTATTCAACTTACTTCCTTGTGCCAAAGAAAGACTTGACAATGCGCCCAGTATTGGACTTACGGCCTGCCAACAAGTATGTCAAGCCCCAAAAATTTCGTATGACCACGCTGCAAGAGGTAATCCCCCTCCTAAAAAAGGGGGATTACATGGCAACCTTGGATATGAAAGATGCTTATTTTCATATTTCCATGGTCCCAGCGCACAGAAAGTACTTGCGCTTCAAGGTGGAGAGTCGTCACTACCAATTCAAGGTACTGCCCTTCGGGATAGCTTCAGCACCAAGGGTATTCACCAAGGTACTGGCGGTGGCGGCTGCACACCTACGCAGGGAGGCAATCCCAGTGTACCCTTATCTGGACGACTGGCTCATAACGGGGGAAACCCCAGGAATTTGCAGGACAAACATTCAAAGGACTATCGACCTCCTCCACGAGCTAGGCTTCTCAATCAACGAGAAGAAGTCAAGCCTGGTGCCAAGCACCTCCAAAACAATTCCTAGGAGCAATCCTGGATACCCAGGAGGGGTTGACCTTTCCTTCAGAAGAAAGAATTCGGAATATACTACTGCAAATTCCGCATTATCAGTCCGGTCAACAAATAACGGTACGCAAAGCAATGCGTTTACTGGGCATGATGGCGTCATGCATTTACCTGGTCCCCCACGCGCGCCTGCGCCCCGTGCAGGAATGGTTGGCGAAACAGTGGTCTCGGGCAAGTGGTCAGTGGGACGATCTAGTGGTCGTTTCGCCAACACTGGTACAAAGCCTTCACTGGTGGACAAGAGAAAATCTCGCACAGGGGAAACCCTTTTACGATCCCGAAGTACAGGCAGTAGTCACTACAGATGCATGTCTGACGGGGTGGGGAGCTCACCATCTCCACCACACAGCTCAGGGTCTCTGGTCTCACTCAGTGGCCAAGAACCACATCAACCTGCTAGAGCTTCTGGCAGTATTCAGAGCGCTTCAGGTGTTCGAGCCCCACCTACTGAACCTGTCAGTGCAAATCCGGACGGACAGCACTACAGCCATGTTCTACTTGAACAAGCAAGGAGGGACTCGCTCGCCAAATCTGTCCAAGCTTGCCCAGAAAATCTGGATATGGGCACTCAGACGGAACATCTTCCTGTCATCACAACATGTTCCAGGGGAGCTCAATTCCCTAGCGGATGCTCTAAGCAGAGACTCCCTCGCAGAGGAACACAAATGGGTTCTTCACAGAGAGGTCGTAGAAGATCTCTTCTCTCAGTGGGGTTTCCCCACCATAGACTTATTCGCCACAAGCGAAAACAGACAATGCCCAGGATTTGCATCCAGGTTCCCCCAACCAGACTCCCAGGGGAACGCCCTGTGGATGAACTGGTCAGGGATGTTTGCGTACGCTTTTCCACCAACTCCTCATCAGGAAAGTGGTGGTGAACAAGATGAACAGGGAGTCGATGACGCTCGTCCTAGATGCTCCCATGTGGGCAAGACAACCGTGGTTCCCACACCTACGCAGGATGGCGATGTGCGAGCCCATCAAACTTCCAGCCTGGTACAACCTACTGTCCCAGCACCAAGGTCAAACAGTGCACCAGCAAAACAACACAATGAACCTGGCAGCATGGCTCCTGAGGTCAGAGTTTGGACACCTCGATTTACCACAGAGGTGTATGGACATCCTAAAGGAATCTAGGAAACCAAACACAAGGCACTGTTACTTTGACAAGTGGAAGAGGTTCATTATCTGGTGCCAGAGTAAGCAAATCAACTCAGTTGATTGCACTCCTTCCACTATTGTTACATACATGCTCCACCTGCTAGATGCAGGATTGGTTTTTAACTCACTGAAAGTACACCTGTCAGCCCTCTCGGCTTACACCACTTCCCATAGCAAGGTTTCGTGGTGGAAAGTACCAGTAGCTAAAGCCTTCATGGAAGGAGTAAAGAGACTTCACCCTCCTATTTCTAACCCACCACCAGGGTGGGACCTTAATGTGGTGCTAGCCAAGCTCATGGGCCCCCCTTTCGAACCCATGCATAAAAGCAGTCTCAAACACCTGACTTATAAAACGGCCTTCTTAGTAGCTATTACTTCTATAAGAAGGGTCAGTGAAATTCAGGCTCTGTCAGTGCAGGATCCCTTCTTTACTGTCCATAAAGACAAACTGGTTTTACGCACACACCCTAGGTTTTCGCCTAAATTTATATCAAAATTCCATGTAAACCAGTCCATCGAGCTTCCGGCTTTCTTCCAGAACCCGCAAAGCTCGGCTGACCCTAGATGTGCGTAGGGCGGTCCTCTACTATGTAAATAAAACCAGACCGCTAAGGAAAACAGATCAACTGTTTGTCTCCGTAGCTACAGGCAGAGAGGGGGATCGCGTCTCTAAAGGCGCCATCTCGAAGTGGATTATTAACTGTATCCAGCTGTGTTACTCACTCTTTGAAAAGACTCTGCCTTTTACGCCAAGGGCCCACTCTACTAGAGGCATTGGGGCCACTCTGGTTTTCATTGCAAATGTACCCCTTGACACCATTTGCAAAGCAGCTACTTGGAGCTCTATTCACACTTTTACTCAGCATTACTGCATTGACACCCATTCCAAGGCAGATACACAAGTGGGACAAGCGGTTCTAAGACACCTATTTGCTCATGACCCTTCTCACATCCCACCTCCTTCTTCTGGTACTGCTCGCTAATCTATGCACAGCATGTGATCTAAGCAGTTTCCACAAGCCTCAGAAGGGATACATTACTCACCGTAATCGTATTTCTGATGCTTGTATCTGCTTAGATTCACATGCGACCCACCCTTCCTCCCCTCCGAGAGAAGGCGCATGATTGCTTGTAGTCTTACCTTTCTGTCTATCTGCTTGGATTATCTGTACTCGCGCTCCTCCTCATGCTGCCTCATGTCAGAAAAAATACAATCTGAGGATCCTAGACGCGTGAGGGATCTTGGGTACAGTGGACGTCACACTAGGGATAGTATTACTGGCACGCCCTGTGTCGACGCCCATTTTCGAGTTTCGAAAAACAAACTGTAATACTCCGCAGCTTCCACTAGATGTCGGCCTATGCACAGCATGTGAATCTAAGCAGATACAAGCATCAGAAATACGATTACGGTGAGTAATGTATCCCATATATATCTACCCACCTTTTGCACAGATAGGTTGTGGGAGATGCCCTTGTTTGCACTATGTGCATCTGTACTACTTACATTATACACATCTATCAAGTTTATTATTGTACCATTATAAAACATAAATAAAAAAGGGAAACAAATACACTAATACAAAAGGTAAAAAAATACACATGAGAATCATTATATCCAATCAAATCATGTTCCATTCATATTTAAAACATGAACCCTTATTGTCATATAATAACTGTTTGATATGATCTTTATAGCGCGCTTAATACCCAGAGGTTTCTAAGCGCGGACCCGGGGATCGAACCTGTGTTGCTCCGTGGTGTCTTGCTTCCAAGGCGAGCATGTTGCCCCTGAGCTATCCTCCCGATTCTGTTTCTCTTTAAGACATTTTTATGTGGGGTTAGTAACAAAGGCGAGTGGCAAGTACCACATTAATATATGGGCATTCGCCTTCACTGCTTTGTGTCTACACCTATTAGTGTTTCTGGTTTCGAAAAGAGCACCAACACAACCCAATCTTTTTCCTGGGCTTCTTCGAAGCTGTCTTCAGGGCACTTGGGATGGATAGAACATGCAGCCGTAGCACGTTTTTTTTCTCATTCATATGTGATCATGTGTATTGGATCTTCTTTAAAAAAAAAAAAAAAAGTCCTATATTAAGAACTGACTAACATATTGATAAATAATACGTTTCTTTTGTTGACGTGGGCGTTTCTCCCTTTCAACTGACCTTAAATTTCTTGAAATTGTGTAATGTATTCTTGGATATCCCAGTGATCGTGACTTCCAAATTATTCACATAATGTTCAACTGTAAAGGGGGAACACACAAATAATGATTGAAAGTTTGTTCTCTCAATTCACAGCTATTTAGTGGTTTATTAATTTACCCAAGCAAATCTATTCCTTCTTATGTGGTTTTCCACTCTTTTTTGAAGGGCACACATCATTTCTTCGATTTGTTACTATATTGACTATTTGTAAGCATGCTCAATCTCTAGTCAATGATGGTTTTTATTGGTATTTCCTCATATCTATGTAACATCTCTCTTACTTATTTACAATATAATACCAACTACAATTACCTGTACACACGTTCACGTTTTTTCCTCGGGTGTAAGCAGAATGCAAAAGGAGTCTTTCATAGCATGTGAATGGTCTGGTTTTGATGTATCTTTTCATCCGTTCACTATAACAACGCAATTCATACGAGATTTTATTAAATTGCCCTCTGTATCTACTTAAATCCTTTCGCTTCATCTGTCATTGCTCTTGTTAATTAAGCTTCAATGTGTTTATTCGCCACAGTTACGTTATTGTAAAGCATACAAATATATATATTTACCTTCTGAATCGGAGGAATAGACAGCCGAATCGTGTACCGTCTGTGTGGTCTTTTCAGCAGCGCTGCAGTCTTTCGATTTAGTGGCACTGCGTGTTTGTTTTCCAAAACCGTGAACACTATACGTATTCAACCTACGGCATAAAATAATGTGCATATGTTTTGTCGTATCAGTGCTAAATCTATCTGTTGCCGCGTTTCATTTTAGCCTTTCGTTCGTTATATACACGCACAGGACTTACATGTTCTTCAATAAATGACAGGCCTCGATTGAATATCCTTCTTGCAGCGTTACCTAGCCTTCGTACACATTTTCAAATAGACGTCCCGTGATCTTGGGTAGGGCAGTCTAGACCTTGTCTACGCTCTGTGTAGAACAGAGCATTTCGGTGCCATTTTGAGCATAGTATTTTGTGAAAGCCATCATTGCACCACAGGCTATTCCTGACTTATTGTATTTTTTTGCATAGCAAGGATTGCATGGGAGTATTTCAGAGCAATTTAGCTACTATAATTTATGGGGGATGATGTTAGTATGACAACTTCAGCGCCATCGGCTATACCTAGCCTGTCATGGTCTCTCATGAGAAGTATAGATCTTTTTATGTATTCTTCACGTGTATTTGTTTAAGAATGCCAATTCTTCATTTCTCATAGAATTGGTCAGTAGGATTAAACATATATCTCTGATCTTTTTTTTGTGGCGGTTTTGTTTTTAAGTCGTTATGATGCTTTAGGAATGTGCTTGTGCCATGTATTTGTACATATCGTATCATGTCAACATATCACATCATGGCATTTTTTTGAGATATTCTTTCAAACCATCCAACAGAGGCCAACCAACAGCAACATCCAACCAAACAAACCTATCTCAGAACCGCAGCACAAACTCAATAACTTTCCTGAAATATCAGCAGAGGCATTCGCAATTCTGGTAAAACACAGCAAGAAAGCGGGTTCACCGATGGATCCCTGTACCCCGGACATCTACAAATCGATCCTTGCACAAGGAACGCCAGCAGAATACTACAGAAACCTTCTAAATCTATCACTAGCAACAGGAACCGTACCAAGGATCTTGAAAATCAGCTTACATCAAACCACTTCTGAAAAACACAAGCAGTGACGTAGATGACCTCTCCAACTACAGACCAATCTCTAACATCCTCTACCCGGCAAAACTCCTCGAAACCTATGTATACAAACTAACCCAAGAACACGTTGACAAACACCACCTGCCAGACCAAGCTAAATCGGCTTCGTACCCACAAGAGGTACAGAAACAGCACTACTATCCATCTGGGACGACCTAAAAACAAACGCAGACTCCAACACAACATCAGCCCTTATTCTGCTCGACCTCTCCTCAGCCTTTGACACAGTTAGTCATGACACTCTAACCAAAAGACTAGAAGACATAGGCATAACAGACAGCACTACGCTGGACTAAATTATTTCTAGCAGACAGAACAGAAACCGTTTGGATTAAACCCTTCAAATGCACCCCACGAGTTAACGACTGTGGAGTGCAACAAGGATCTTCACTATCACCACTGTACTTCAACATCTACCAAACCCCAGTTATCAGAAACACAACATCACATGCTACAACTACGCAGACGATACTCAAATCATATACAAAATCAAAGACACCCAAGCTGATCATTCAAACGTAACCGACTGTCTAAAAGAAGTCTTCAACTGGATGAATGCCAACAACCTGAAAATCAACCCAGGAAAAACAGAAATCCTGATCATAATCAAAGACCAAGAGAAGGAAACCGCCATCCCGTGGCCAACGGAAATGGGAACCGCACCATCACCGTCTACGGTAGTAAAAAATCTGGGAGTCCTGATGGACAACACCCTAACCTTAGAACCGCAAATAAACGCAACAGTCAAATGCTTCGTCGTCCTCCACACAGCAAGAAAAATACTACCTTTCCTTCACACACAAAACACTCACTATCGTCGCCCTCATCATGTCAAGAATCGACTATGCAAACAGCCTCTACCTCGGAATACCAGAATACCTACTGAAGAAGCTACAACGGATCCAAAACACAGCAGCCAGACTACTCCTCAAACTATCCAGAAGAGACTACATCACCACTGCCCTAAAACACTACACTGGCTCCCAGTAAAACATTATCACCTTCAAAACAATGTGCATAATGCACAGGGCAATCTGCGGACAAGGAGCAGAATTCCTACAAAAGAAAATAACAATCTACAAGCCAACGAGACCCTCGGGTCAACCAACGAAATCCGCCTGGAACTAAAACCATACATAAAGAAAAAACCGGAGGAACCGCCTTCTACCACCTAGCCGCAAAAATCTGGAACAACATCCCAAAAGAAATAAAACACCAAAGATCACCTAAAATTCAGAAAATTACTAAAAACCTGGCTCTTCAATACCAGAGACTAAAACCGAAACAGTAAGATAAAATAACTAAACAGGAAAGGGCATTGACAAGCTCCCAGAACCGATTGAGAAGCACCCACGGCAACTGGACGGGTGACGCCGGACAGAATGGTTCACATGAGAGACCCATGGAGACGGAGACAACAACCCCAGCCAATCCTAACCAACATCCCCAACCGCCCGTTTAGCTGCTACTAGGTACCACTGGGTTGTGGAACTGTCGAGATACTACCAATCACCACACTAACTGAGGTGTGGACACTGGCAGGTGCACTAGCCATATAAGTGTGAGTGAGGAACATGCAGGGTTGTTGGTGCAGCGGGCAGAGGAGGCAGCGAGATGTTAAAGGGGCCTCGAATGAGGAACGGGCACGGACCTTCCAGAGGCACTGGGTGCCCAAGCACCCCATCGGATGAGATTACGCAAGCCCAACTCCTCAATTCAGGATAGAGATGCCAACTAACCGATACCACTAACAATTTCCTCCTCTGCATACACCTCTCAAACTCCAAACCAAACACAACCACAAACCTCCAGCACAACAAACCGCACAAACTTCACTACACTGCAACAACAAAACAAAAAAAAAAACACATACTCGCACAACAGTACACGATTACCGGCCGCAAACGCCCCAGGCCCAGCCGACGGACCCACCGGGCTGAGGCTGCCAACAGCACATCACTGCACTCTTGCACTTTTCCAGCTTCCTCCCACTAACTCGGCCTCCCTCCCTCTTTCAGAGCCGCCAGAGCGCCAGGGGACCACTTTGGTAGTGATAGTGCGCGGTACAAATGTCCTTTAACATTAACAGAAAAGTGTTGTTTTAAGGGCAACGCATTACAGATCTGTGGTACAGAGATACTAAAGATTTTGATATAATGTATGAACAAATTCCAGTCTGTGGATATATTCAGGCCATTTCTCACTGAATCAAGGGTGAATATCAATTTTTGTTCAAGTTTTCGCAATGCCAAATCTGAGTCCACCACGTAGGTGCGGTTCTATTGTTTGTACAATTAACCAGTAGATGTCCTCGTAACTGTGTTTTGCCTTTTTTAAATGTTCTAATAAAGGCTTCTCTGGGACCCAATTTTTGACACACAATCAGTGTTCACTCTTTGACGTATCAGCCTTTTAGTCTTTCCAATATATACCAAACCACATGGGCATTTAATCCCATCTATGGCCCATGTGGTGCCAAGTCCGACCATTTAGGTCGATTTCTTTGATGTTTTTTGTCAAATGGCAGACCGAGCAGTTGCCACATTTAAAATGGCCTTTTACCGGTGGCAACTGCCAGGGAGTGGTTTGTACGGGAGATTTTTTCTTTGTGAAGTGCATAGGTGTGCACTAATTTGTCCCTTAAATTGGAAGCTCTTTTGAAGGCTAAACGAGGTTGGTTAATCCGGAAATCGTCAGATTGTATCATCCTCCAGTGTTTTTAGAATACTTCTCCGTAAATCATTACTGATCGGGGAGAAGGAGCTAACGCGTTTTTTTTTTTTGTTTTTTTTTTTTGTTCGTTGTCTTGTTCTGTTTCGTCAGACACATTTGTCTGTCAGTATTACGGGCCTGTTTGTAGGACCTTCTAATAACATAGGAAGGATAACCTCAGTCTTTTCATTTCACCTTAAGTTCTTTGCTGTTAGTTTCAAAGTCTTTCTTATTACTACAGTTTCGACGAATCTGAAGAAACTGTCCATAGGGAAGATTTTCCCGCACACTTTGAGGGTGGAAGCTATTAAATGACAAAAGTGTATTTTTGTCCGTTGGCTTTGGTGCCAAGTGTATTTTCTGCAGACCTGAAAATTGCTAAATCCAGGAACGCGATTTTTATCTTTATTGGCTGTCATTGTGAATTTCATCGATGGCTCTCGTGTATTCAACCATGTCATAAATGTTTCTCCTTTTGCATCATTCTGCTTACACCCGATGAAAAAACGTGTCTACGAGTAATTGTAGTTAGTATTATATTGTAAATAAGTAATAGAGATGTTACATAGAAAATAATAAATACCAATAAAAACATAATTGACTAGAGATTGAGTATGCTTAAAAAATTGTCAATAGTCATAGTAACATATCAAAGAAATTATGAGATACCGACGTCTGGATGGCTCTAGGAATCTTTGGGTGACTAAACCCAAGTCCCCTAAAAAATAAAAAAATAGTCCATTGGTGCCCCTCTGCGAGAACGAACACAGCCCTGTTCTTTGGGAAGGTACCCACTCGAGAGTCTGCAGAGTCCCAACAAGGCTGAAACACATGTATGGGGTTGCTGTTGGTACTCTTGTTCCGAAGGGAATTGCCATAGCATTTCGGTGCTGGATGGCCCATATGGGCCAGACAAAGACTGATTTGCAAATGGATATTTCCCATCTGTTAAGGGTACAGTGAGCTTAAGTGTGGCTGCTGACTCTCGAGTGAACAGGTCAATGGGCCGTGTTCGTTCTTGCAGAGGTTCTCGCATAGGGGCGCCTTTGGACTATTTTTTAATCGTTGAATACAGGAACACCTGGATTTGGGACACCAGGATAGTTGGAGCGAACACCTAAAGTGGGAGTACAGTGGTGAACGCCAGTAAAATAAAGTGGCACCTAGGTTTGGGACACCTTGAAAGGCTGTGAAACGTCTAAATGGGGGTTTCAACAATAGACAGTTAAATACAGTAGCACCCTGATTTGTGCACCTGGATATTGGGAGAAATGCCTACATGGGGATTTCAACAGTAGACCGTTAAATAGTATCCCCTTGATTTGGGGCACCTAGAAAGACAATGAAACGTCTAGATGGGGTATAGCCGTACTGGCAGTAGCTGCATACCAGAGCAGGGGGAGTGGTTTCCGGTTTGATCCTAAATGCAAGACGTTTTTACCTGACCTACTCAGTCCGAATGCGAGTTATGTCTAGCTTAACACAATCTACATAGATGCAAGATATGGCTATGGACAGTCTATCTAGAGAAAGTCCTTCCCAACAATGTAACAATAGGATAATTAGATGGGTTGGACAGTCTAATGGAGAGGAGTGATTGCTGGTCCACCCTGTCCAGACCCAACCTACCTTGTCAGTCGCTGCTGGTTGACTGCTGCCTGCACCACAGGCTAACATGGGCCATACCGGTCTGGTGTGGTTTCTGCTGGAGCTGTCCTGTGCCTTGGGGTCCTTCGTCGCAGGTGCTGCACGGGCAAGGGGCTGCCATGGATGGTTGCTCTAAGTGGATTTCTGTTGTCTAATCAGGGGAGGTGAGAGGGAGGGGAGGCGGAAAAGCTCTGTGAAGGAGAGTGGAGCCGAGTCACTGAGTGCTCATTCAAATAAGGTCCCCAAATAAATCAGACAAGGCCGGGGGGGCACTAGAGTCTAAGGTGGCACAGAGCACCCACCTGCAGCGCCTGAAAATTCCTGAAGTTCGCTTTCAAATTCAGACCAGCGTTTTAGTGGTCAAACATATTTGGTCTCATCTAGTTTTGGAATTCAAATGAACTATGCATTAATATAAAAAACATACTTTTTGTGTTATAATCCTGTGATGGAGAAATTGAATTCCAAGTGGAATTGGTTGATTCACTGTTAACATCAAGCCTCGGCTTCATGTTAATTATGACTGCTCTTTTCATTTAGCTGATCAACTCACTTCGATAATAAAATGATGTGAGAGTGGCCGCACCTTTTTTATTTATTTTGTAAAAAATAATTTTAGTGATACTTTTGCAGTGTTTGACTGTTAAGATGGATTTCTGAACTCTGTCCTAGTGGGCAGAGGTTCAGAAGGCCAGCCTAGTTTCTTGGAACAGGGTAACCTTCTGGACAAGCCAGACCAATCAAGGTAGCATTTGGTGGCAGTGAAGACTAGCTCTCAGAAGGGGTGAGGATGACTGAACGACCTCAATCACTCAAATCACTCCCAGTCAGGTGTGTGTATATATGTGTATGTATGTATATATTGTATATGTATTGTTGTATATGTATTACATGGCCACGCTAGTGGCCGTCTAGTTATGGTTAAGTTTCTGTTTCCATAGGAAGAGTACATTTTGGGCGGCTTATAACTTCGTTCCCCCTGGATGAATCCTCACCAAACTTTGCATAAAAAGTATATGGCCCATTCTGAATTTTTTTCGCAAAGTTTGGTCCAGGGGGGGGCAAAGTTGTAGGGGGGGGGTCCCAAAACGTTTTTTTCCCCATAGACTGAATGGGGGAAAACTTTGCGCACGGCTACAGGCGAAACCGCTGGACGGATTTGCACCAAATTTGAGGCAGTGGCAGGGGCTTGGGCGTGAAAGCGTGCTTTTGCAAATTTTGTGCCAATCCATCCAGTAATTCCCTTAAAAACGATCAAAAAGTATGTCTCTAAAAATTAGTGATAGCTATGTCCGCTCCGCGGTCACACTTCCCTATTCGCTCTGTGGAGAACATTGTAATTGGCTATTCCGTGGCGTGCTGCCCGCGACCATGTTGCGCTTTCACCGATTGGTTGTGGCACAGCGTTAAGTGCATCGTAATCTTTCGATACGTCCACCATGTTTACTTCGTTTTCTGTTGAACGCGAACATCGGTGCTAACATACGTAAACGAAGAAGGCACCAATGCATTTATAACACTTATGGAACACTGTTTCGAAAGGTGACCGTTAATGAGACGTGGTAGTAGAAAGTCAAACATTGAAGTATTCTTGTTAGCACTGGCATACAGTGCAGTGGGACTTGTTACTCATTGTATGACATGAACTTACTACTTCCATTTTACAATCCATAAATATTACTGCGGTCAGAGTGGCAGGAATCTGAGGCAGCCACCTGCTCTATTTTGTACACACAGCCCTTCTGCACATGTACGCCAGTAGCGGTTCTCATAAATAGACGCTGATATGTTGTTGCAAAATGAGAATGCATTTGCATTCGGAGTGAAGGCCACTGCATTTTCTCTTTTCAACACAAGCTCAGTACGGCCGCATATTTGTCGACACCCATAAGGGTCCCTTGTTTTTTAACCTTGAAATACAGGGAAAGAGTGGAAAGAATGTAGGGAGTAACAGTTTGAAAAACATATCGTTTCATAAGGTTATGCTTCAAAAACATTTGCACCCACCATGAGAAATTAGTTCCCGAACAGGCAGTCTTCCAGATACACTAGTGTCTGACTACAGCTAACGCAATGGAGGTGCTCCACATCATGTAAGTGTATTTTTGCTGCCTAAATTCCGAATTGACGTTCTGTTTTAGTTTGTAAAAAAAAAATATATATATATTTTCCCTAATGTTTTACAAGTGATATGTGCCGTTGCAATTTTTTCCCTATTATGGACATTGCACATTGTCGCCGTTTGTAGGGTGCCACTACATTTCCCCAAATTAATATCATATTTAATCAGAAAGGTATGTTACAATTTATTTGTGCAGAGGTTATGCAGTGATGCACGTTTTATTTCCCCTTCCACCGCGCAGCTACTCCCAAAGAAAAATTCTATATTAATAACGACGTTCCAGCTTTCTGTGCTGTTCGATTTATTTGTCCAATTATGGACATTGCACATTGTTGCCGTCCCTAGGGTCCCACTACATTTCCTCCTATTGAATACATTTTTTACTGAAAACGTTATGTAGTACAACTGTGGTTTATCCAAAGGTTGTGTGTTCATACATCTTTTAATTCCCATTTCCTCCTCAGATACTTTCTTCCCTATTGTGATTGTCACGGATTACGGTTGCCAAGTAACGGGTTTTTTAACCGTCAAATGCAACTGTTTATAACCGGCTGTCTCAGCATTATAATTCACTGGGATGATCGTGTGGGCCCTTTGTGTCCTTACGCTGCTGTCGATATAAGAAGTAACATTCCATCCTTTCTGGTGCTGTAGATCACAGCGGTTGACGTCGTCTTGCACATCAATGTGGGACGAAAACAACTATTGTGGCGGCAACGCTTACTTTCCTTGTGTGGAAAAAACAACGTGACCTTTAACATTGTCACTGTCGACCAAAGAGACAAACTTAATACTTCTATGGAAAAGCGAATAGTGCTATCTTTTCGCACCGTTGATTGTGAAACAAAACTACTTTACTACTTGCATAAGGCGATGATTTTGCTCACTTTATTGTGAAATAAAACTACTGGGCACATTTTTAAATGTTAGTCTTTTCTTTACAAATTTACTCTGTTTGCACAATGTGGCATGCTACGTTGCAGGTCGTAATGTGTTCTTTTGTAGGTGCTACATCATATGGACGCATTTGTTTAAGTTGCCAAGGAACGTTATGGAGAAAGGTACTCCATACCACTTGGATTGGCCACGGGAGGGTCTGGCCCATCTCATATGCATTGGTGCCGTCAGGCCAATTTCTGTCACTGTCAGCCCAATTTGTCACCCAGATGCCCTAGGCACAGAAATGTTTGTACAATAATATATGGTTACACCCTCCCAATACACATCTTCACACCTTTCCACCTGTGTCGCTTACTAAATTTTGTGTCGAAAGGTGAGTGGTAATGGTGTTGCATCCAGTATTTCTGATGTCATTGCCCTTCGCATCACAGATTTGGTTTGGTATTTTATGTCAACGTAAGTACAGTACTCCTTTGCTGTTTTTATGCACATTTTTACAGAAAAAAATTAGTACATGTACAACGCATGTATGTAAAGGTCAATGACGACTGAAAAGCTTTGTGTTGTGCATGTGATAGTCCTTTCATATTTAACGGTACAACTTCCGTCTCTGATAGGTAGCCTCTATGTATGGGTAGTGCCCACAACGTCGGGGATGTGACTACTGGCCTTTACCGCAAGGAAGAGAACATTGCATTGAGGTCACCATGTCCACCAGGCACTGCCTTTCTGGTAAAAGTCTTGCTCATAACCACATATTTATCAAGGAACACAAATGTGGTGCTGCCATAACGGTAAGACGGTTTCTTTTTTGCTTTCTGCAGCCTGCAATGGAAAGCGAAGAAGGCTTTCTATCCAATGCCCGTCTTCCCTTTGCGTGGTGGCCATCTTGAAAAATGATTTGTTTTCTTCAGCCGGGAACGCCGGAGGCGTTCCGGTTGAAGACAAAAAATCCTCTTTCTTGGTATAACGAAGTACTGTTGTAAAATCTCGATTGCCAAAGGCATTCATCCCCCACTCTTTGGGGAGGAATGTGGGTGAATGATCCAGAAACGTCGGTATGCACTCTTGCTTATATTGTGTTGCACACTTGCATTGTGGAGTTCTGTGGTGGACTTTTTGCAGTTAGAAGTTCTTACAACAATACCCAATGTATTTTCACACTATCAACCAGTTACACATGTCATTGTGAAGTGTGTATGACTGTTCGAACACGCCCTCATGCTATACGTCCGCATATGACAATGTGGAATTCTTCGAAAGGTGGGCAGTTATTTCAAATGTTCCTTTACAGTCGTATGCTTACGTGTTACTATTGGAACCCTGATAAATGTAGTCGAAAAACTTTCTTACAGTAATGTTATGATGCATTTATACTACTAAAAACCTATGGCTTTGAGTTAAAAAAAAAAGTTTTTTACAGGTTACGTTGCCCTCCCAAAAACCTGTAAAAATCACTACAAAAAAAACTTTGTTGAGAGGACGTTATGGTTAAGTTGCCCTATGAAAAACCTGTGCACTTCAGTAAAGAACATTTTTTGCCCTCCCCATTGTGGCATTGTGGTTAAAATTAAAAACGAAAAACCCATGAAATTCGCCAGTTATGGGAGACTTAGCCCCCTTACTTGCCATCGCCACTGTGCACTGCTAACACTAACACCCAGAAAATGAAAGCTGTCCTCTGAAATGTCACTGATGACATCACTGACGACATCACATGTTGAGCCTATTTGTTTTCGTTGCCTGCCATGTGTATGTGTATGTGTGTGTGTGTGTGTGTGTGTATATATATTATATAAAATATAGTAAAAAATCTTTGTTAAAGGGATGTTATACTTCACAGTGAAACCAAAAAACACTGCACATTCCCCCATTATGGTAAGCTAAGCAACCATAACTGCCCGCACCACTGTGCACTGCTAACACTAACACCCAGGACAAGAAAGATGACATTACTAATATTAGTGTCTGACATTTTCTCTTCCTACTAAAATTGTTTAGGTGAAGATTGTTTCACCACTATATAGAACGAATGGAGCTGTTTATGGAGATAGTTTGCCTGGTTTGCAGGTAGCACAGGACTGGCCACTTGGCCCTAACAGGCAACTTGACAAAGGATTTGTCCTTTGCAGCCGGGAATACAAAAGCTAAACAACCTGCACACAACTGGTGTCACTTGAATGAGTCCCGTAATCTCTCATCTAGTCTGGTGTACTGACAGAAGTTCCAGACTCTGTTTTCCACTCCTGTCACTTCCTTTAAGAATTTCGCTCTTTGTACTTATCATGTTTGTTCCTCCTCATGCCCCCTCTTCTAGTTTTCTCCATATCCCTTTTAGGTTTTTCTATGTAGATCTTGCTTCAGTGACTGCTAGTGTAACCAAAATCTACTTGTATAAATATGTAGATAAGGCAATTTCATTTATGGATCGATATATACCTGTGCTTTGGACATCTACCCACCCTTTTCACAACCATGCAATGGTCATTTTGGTGGCCCACATCACAACAGAACCTGGGCAACAATCACAACGGGCCCTTGCATGCTTTTGAAGGAAGCTGCGTGACTAGGAATTTAACTTGCCTTTTCTGACTTGCTTGTTTGATTAATTTGTTTTGTGCCCCACTGATTGTGTACAGAAGTGTGGCTAATGTACTTTACTTTTTTAGGTGATGATGCAATTCAGCTTCCTTATCTGCTTACCTTTTAGTGAAAATCTAACCTGCATTTGGGGATAGCACGCATGTTGGCCCCCTGCAAGGTTTGAAGTCTTGTTCACGGTTCTTGCCAAATGAACCATGTACAAGACAGTGGTGTGGAATTAAACTGATGCAACTTTAGTGATTGTGAAACAGACCTTCCTTGTACCATATTCTCAGTTTTTGATCAGTCACATTGTAGTGAAACGTGACAAAGGAAACATGAAAATGTGACATCTTTCATGAATAGGTGTTCATTCCAGGTCAAGACCAGAGATCTGAGAGGAACATTATGCTCATTTACAGCCTACCACAAACGAGGCAACCACTGCCCTGGCTCAGTGTATTCTCTGGACAAGTCTGTTGCCTTCATGATGTCTTTCAGTCTAGTGCCCACGGAAAAGACTTTGGATGCCATGGCTCACCGGGCTGATGGTGTCCCAAAAACGGGACCTCGTTCCACCTTGCTTCTCACCTCCCACTGCAACCCATGGGCAAGAGTGTGGTTGAAGGCCCAGAAGGGACACCTTATTGCAGTTCACTTTTCTGATGCTCCAGAGGGATTGCAGCTTATTTATATCCCCTCAGACAATTACCTACATACAAAAGAATTATTGGGAAAATCTGGGTAAGAGGCTAATTTCGAGCCATATTTTGTCTGTCACGAGATGGTAAAAGTCTTCCCTTCTAGTAAAAAAAATATCTTGTGCCAGCACCTTCTCCCCTGTCCAAAGATTAAGCATGAAGATGATCCCCTCTAGCATTCTAGACCTGGTCCTGCCATGTTGGATGACGTACAATAGAGCAGTAGTGTGTTCCGTCCTATTTAGCACAAACTCTGAGGAGCAAAGTGGGGCTCTTCGGGCGGCTTCCAGTTCCCTCCATTTGGATTGGATCACATTCACATGGGGGGGGGGGGGGGGGACCACAGCCCTTTAATGGTTGACTTCTCTAGGCATTTCGCTATGGCCCAGACACTGGTGTTGGTTGTCAGAAACCTGGTGGGAGGCGGCTTGAGGGAGAATTCCCTTGGGCCATGGCCTGATGATAACCACCACTGGCGTCTGTAAGTGGTAAAAAGAGCTCCACCATTCTATATTAGCACAGCGTCTCTTACAAGGGTGGATATTTTTTGTATTGGTGGGATAGGTTTGCGTCAGATAACTGTTGGAAAATGTAAAAACCTAAATCCTACATCTGGCTGGATTGATGACCCACGCAAATGGTGGGATACTGAGGTTTTATGCCACCTTTTAGCAATAATTCTACCAGCTGTTAAGGTTTTTGCAGCAAAGTCCATTGGCCTATCCCAGTATACAGCAGTTGTGTGAGCTCAGATATCCCTGGTTAATATTGACAATGTGCAACTGAAATTCTTAAAATCAGTTATGGTTGTTTACGGCTTAACAACAAATTGTTTTTTTATGAAACCCCAATTTAACTATTATTCCCCATAGCTAAAACTACCCCATCCCTCAGGTTGCAAAAACTGCTCTTACCAGACTGATTCTTGAAGAGGTTCTTTCTCTAGACCAGTTGTCTGCAACCTTCGGCTCCCTGATGTTTTGGACTGTAACTCCCATCCATTCTACACAAGATAATCCATGGCACGTGGTCTTGGGAGTAGTAGTACAATACGTGCTACAGCACTGAACTCTACCCTATGGATAACAGTTTCTCTGCAAAGCCCATAGAAAACAGGTTGGCACTCAACACCTATCAACAACACAGGTTTCGCATCTGCCTTTCCCACTAAGGAAAAACACAACCCTTTTTTCTTACAGAGCCAAGCGCAGCGAGGCCACCAATAGTTGCCAACTGGCTGTATACAAAATCACTTGCATTACATCTGAGAGCCAAAGTTTGCAGACCCCTGCTCTGGACAACCTTTATCTGGGTCAGAGGGTAGATAATGTTAAGACTGGTTTATAAATATATAATTTGGCTTGGAAAACCTACATCAGAATCCCCATCTGTTGAATAAACATTCAAAAGAGTACTAAATTATTTTACAAAGAGGTGAACACGCTTTTTCATAATACATGAAGAAAATCTACTGTAATGGCCTTTTCTACCTTTTATGCGCCTCGCCTGTAGTGATAATTATTTGTGTTGTTTCGGCCTGCTATGCTAGCTAATTAATAACTCAACTGCACTTTACCAGCTTCAATTAGCCTTGAATTGTGCTGATTGCACTCTTGAAAATGAGGCATTCTTTTAAGTGTGACACCATAACTGGCAGTGGAATGTTCTATTTCATTGCTTGGAAATATATTACTCTGTTACTTAGGCTACTGGGTTTTAGACACTGTTGTGTTGCCTGCTGTCATATAATGCAAGCAGATGATAGAAGGGGTTGTTTGTCTTTGGAAAATGTTCTTCTATCAGCAATGAGAATCGGAGGGGACAAAATCAGTAGATTTTACATATTTTTATAATTGTGCCATTTAATACTTCGATGTTTGTATTATGTAGCTTATATTTATTCTAATTGATTAAATGTTATATTGACTTTTATGATGATGATTGCCACCACTGGAACTCTGAGTCTGAGATGGGGACTGATGTCTGAGACAATTGTTGGTGTAGGAGTGCAAGCAGTGGTCTGAGATGAAACAGAGTCCGAAGATTTACGAAGTCACAAGCAGCCATTGATTGGCTGGAGCGTCTGTGCAGTCTCAGACCCACAATACTTTCCTCATGTGGAGAAGGGGGTTGGGGGCCTGGGTCGGTGTGCGCCCATGTACCTGCTCTTTGAGGTCTGGCCCTGGTGTGAAACACATGCTCAATGCGATCCCCACTCTTTATCAGCAAATAGCTGCAAAGATGTGTCCCCTTGTGTGCCTACTTTTAGCAGAGCCATCTGCTCCTGAGTGAGTGCCCAGCAGGCATTTTTCGAGCGCCTGTTAGACACCCTCTGATGCTCCTTGATCATGCGTAACTGGAGCCTTCCTGGATGCAACTTGGCAAGGCCTGCACAAGCGTCTGTTTTTTGCACTTGCCTGCAGCCAAAGGATTTTCTAATTAAGTGATGAAAAATGGGTCCAACAGGATGGGAACAAGAACAGGTCGATTTGTCACCATCACCAACTACATCCACAGTGAGCCTGCCGGCGAGGGTCGCACACTGAAAGTGAAATTCCTTGACCCCTTCGAAACTCTGCTTGCCATCAGCAGACAAGGCGACAAAGGAGGAATCCAAGGTGGGCCCTGCTCTTCCTCCATTGACGTCTCAACCAGCCAAGACAACACCATCAACTGTATCATCAGCAGCCACATGGACGACTGCTGTTGCCACCCTGTCGACTACCCCATCGACTACATCTACTTTAAAAAGGAGGGCAGATGACGAAGGTGGTGCCCACAGTCACAACAACGGCTACTCCGCGAGTGTCCTTACTGGCACAGCATGAGGTAACTGCCGTGGCTTCGGTTCAGACCCCTGGAAAGGGGACAGCAGCCTTTTCCTCTCAGGAGAGGGGAGGGTGTAGGCCTCTGACCCCTAGGAAGGGTACAGAACAAGAAGCTGAACCAAGTGTGCCAAGGCACATTTATACTAGCTCTGATGAGGGTGACGACCTGCCCGAGGGCTACTATTCAGACCACAAAGGGGGTCAGGGACCCTAGGTGGAAGGTGGGTCGCCGTGGGGTGAAACCTACCATCTACCTCTCCAGAAGAGGCGCACCAGTCCAGTGCCTCCCCCTCTCATTCCTTCTACACCTAAACCCAGGGACGTTTCTTTGGACATTCTGACCAAGCTGAACATGCTGGTATCAGAAATTCAGCAAAGACTGCTGCCCACACCGGGCCCTGCTTCGCCTGAAATTCCTCCAAGAACGCTTTCTGGAAGTCCTTCTAGGTGGAGGTCCATGGCACTCGCCGCCTCCTCCACTTCGGGATTTGACCCCAACAGGGGATCCTGCCATGCACATGGGCACGGATTCTGCGGCTACAGGCACCGATGAAGCCGATGACTTTTTGCCAGCAGACAGAGATCCAGCAGGCACGGATGACCCGCACAGGGCCTCTCCACCGGATGAGGTCGGCTCCTTCCATTCAATAATGTCCAGGGCCTCTGAACCTTTTCAACTGGTGCCTAAGGAGACGAAAAAGGAAGGGTTCCTTTATCAACATTGTGAGCGCAGGCAGAGGACCATCCGGTCTGTTCCTTTAATGGACAATATCTGGAATGAAGACCTAGCACTATTGAAGAATCCATGCTCAAAAAGAAATGCAGAGTCTCGGACTCTGTGCACAAGTGCCTGAGGTCCCAGCCTTCACCTGACTGTGGTCTCAGCCGTGGCCAAGAAACACACTGCAAATCCGTCATCCTCATCCATGGTATCCCCGGACCAGGAGGGGAAGAAGCTGGACGCTATGGGGAAGAGGATTATCTATACGGCTGCCAGCACTATTAAGGCCGCTAATGCACTGGCCATTTTGTCGCGCTATGACCGGGAGCTCTGGTATAAGCTGGGCCCTGCTCTTGACTTCCTACTTGACGACAAGAAGGCAGAAGCTCTTGAACTATTCCAGTGGGTGTGGGGGGGTTGCCTTGGACCATGCCATTACATTGGCGGTGAACATCGCAGACACATTTTCTGTTAGATTGAAAACAGAGAGTCTCTTCGTCGGCGGGGATGGCTGAAAGCCACCAACTTCAGGCCGGAAATTCAGTCTAAGGTGTTGGAAATTCCATTCGAGAGAGAACCTGTTGGGCAAGGCGGTCGACGAGTCTCTTCAAATCACCAAGACTGGCACAGAGACGGCATGTTCGCTGGGAACCATGCAGCAAAGTCAGTCATATTCCTTTTGTTCCTCAAGGGGAAAACCTGGTGGGTCCTCCAAGGGCTACACTACACCTTATCAGCAGCCTTGCTGCTCCACGATGTAGGGGACCTACATCAAGGCTGCTTGTAGACATACGGCAGCAGAGGACCGCGCCGGCCGCAGGGCAAGACAGAGCCCCAGCACCAAACGGGCCTGAACCGGCTGTGGATTCGGGTCCCCAATTGTGCACCCCGGTGGGAGGCTGGCTGGCTACGTTAGTCAGCGTGTGAACGACCATCACCCCAACAATGGCTGCTGGATGGACGGGGCACACCTTGGAGTGCCAACGTAGGTATCCTCGTGTCAACCCCCACCCCCCACCACCCCCCCTCCTGCACCTCCCCATAGCAAGGATTGTGTGTCTACTGACAGATCTGGGATGCTCCATAAATTATCCTACTTGAAGTCAATGCAGAACGCTCTGTTTCTGGGGGCACGACTCAGCACACTGGCTTGCCTGGCGGCTTCCTCAGAAGTTGGGGTTGGTGGCCATCTAGGGGAAGGTGTAGCGCCGGTCATGTGTACAGTTGGCTACTGCGCGAGCCGTCAAAGCGCTGTTGGACATGATGTCCTCCTGCATCAACCTCGTCCTCGGATGAGGCCTCTCCAAGAGGTTCTGGATGCGAGATGGCTGAAAGTCTCAAGATCCTGCATGGATGAGATCACCCTCAACAAGGAGGTCCGACGAGCAATACAGTGGTGGGGTGTGTGCTCTCATCTCACGCAAGGGGCCGCATTCCAAGTCTCCCCTTACCAGGAAACTGTCACCACGGATGCTTTTCTGGAAGGTTGGGGGAGCTCATACCGGGAAGTTGCATTCCAGAGGCCTGTGGCTGCTATGAGAAAAGACCTTTCATATCAACGTCCTGGAGCTTCGGGCCACTTTCTGTGCCCTAAACTCTTTCCTGCCATTGATGAGGGGTACAATGGTGAGGATCTTCACGGACAACCCAACCACTATGTTCTACATCTGGAAGCGGAGCGGGATGCACTCTCTCCAGGGAGGCCAAGGTTCTGTGGCACTGGCATTCGTCAGGACATGTTTCTTGTCCCCTTTTACCTACCAGGCACTAAGAACACGATTGCAGACTCGCTCAGCCGGAAACTATGTTCTTGCCATGAGTGGAAGCTTTGCCAGGACCAGGTGGATCTATTCCACGAATTGGATACTCCCCAGATCGACCTTTTCGCGACGGCGAGGAATTCCAAGTGTCAGAGATTCGCCAGCAGGTTCCCACAACTAAGGAGCATGGGCGGATGCATTTTTGGTGCTGTGGGAGGTATTTTACCTCCTTTCCCCCTCCTGTTATGAGTGATCAGCACCCTCCGTGTCACTGCAGGATGATGCCAGTCACTCCGGCGTGGCCGTGACAACTCTGTTATCCAGACCTGCTACGTCTGTCCTCTGTTCCGTCCATCAAGCTGCCACTACTTGCGGACCTTCTGTCCAGAGAGGGAGGAGCAATTCTGCACCACAATCCAGCGTCGCTGAACCTCGGGGCCTGGCTCCCGCAGCCCTAGAGTTTGTACATTATGCTTTACCTGCAGAGTTTAAGGAAATCCTGGCCAAGGCCAGGGCCTCTTCCACTTATGACTGTAGCACGTCAACGTCGAAGTGTTTCTCTGCATGGTGCCAGGCTCAGCAGATTACCCCTCTGCGTGTCACAGCCCTGCAACTATTCCCATCCATGCTTTCCTTAGCAAAGGCTGGACTGGCTCATGCCTCTATCAAGGTGCACCTGGCCACCATATCCTGTTACACCAGGGTGCCGGGTAGGCCTCGTCTATGGTCGATCAGGCTTGTCAAGGAGTTACTCCAAGGACTCTCCAGGACCTTTTTGCTGGTGTAGGCTCCTGCCCGGCTTGGGAGCTCAATGTGGTTTTGACTAAGCTTATGGGGGCTCCCTTTGAGCCGATGCATCAGGGCCCGCTCAAGTTTCTATCGTGGAAGATGGCTTTTCTCTTAGCGATCACCTTGAAGTTTTATGTGGCACTCATGAAGAGCTTTCGGTAGACTTCTCAGCTGTTTGTCAATTTTGAACCTGTGAATCATGGAAAAGCCTTGTCAAAAGCTTCTATCTCCAGGTGGCTATCCGGCTGCATCATGCACTATCATCGACTGGCTAGCAGACCGCTGCCAGGCTGTCTGAAAGCCCACTCCACCAGAGCCATCGCAGCAATGACAGCATTTCTCTCTGGTGTGCCCCTGCTCGACTTCTCCAGGGCTGCTACATGGAGGTCTACGCACACCTTCACAATGTTCTATTGCATCGACTGGGATTCCAGGGAGGAGTCCCGAGTCGGGTAAGCGGTGCTACGCCACCTGTCCACTTGAAGTGAATCTGCTCCAGGGTTAAGTGTTTATTGCTTCTGTTGAGCCATGCCACGTCCTGTGGTTGTGTATATGTACTGCTGTGTAATCGTTATTCATGAGCATGTGAATCGATGCCAGACCCCATGCTGGCGAAGGTTCAAGTTACTTACCTGTAACTATTGTTCTCCAGCATGGGTCTGGCATGGATTAACATGTGAAACCCCTCTCCTCATCCCCACTCCCCTCACCCCCGCCCCCCCCCCCGTGGCTCTTCCTGGTTCATACTTCCACTTTACGTGCTTTCCGAATCTGAAGATGGCCACCAGGGGTGGAGCTTAGGGAGAGGACTGTCATTGGATGGGGGCAGTAAGACCCAGAGGACACTGATTGGTTTAGAGGAGAAATATAGTTTTAAAGCAGAAGTTGAACTGTTTTTTTCTTTTACCAAGGATTCCCAGCCTGATGACGGGGACTATTCCTGAGCATGTGAATCCATGCCAGTCCCATGCTGGAGAACAATAGTTACAGGTAAGTAACTTAAAACGTATTAAAGGCAACTCCGAATGATGAATGGGCAGTCAGTTATATCAAAAGGTCATAGGTTGAGTTATAATACAATATTGTCATTTAGTTTTGGTGTATCCGTCGTGCCTAAGTAGAATATGAATTTACCTTCCTCTCCGCTATACCCAGTGGAAATGCCAGAGTGATGTGTGATGGAGTCCTGGATCTGGCTACCAGTCTGGTTGCCTGTCCATGCCTTAGTGCATAATTGCCAAATCGTGCCATTGAAGTTCTTCATTTAGGCCGTTCCTGCAGGTGTCCAGGCGGAATATCCATTGTTCTTTTTTTTTTAAGCAGCATGTCTTCGAAATTGCCCCCACAGCGTGGTGGGTGTATTTTTTTCGAGGATAGTCCATTTAAAATCTTGTGCAGGGTGGCCCATCTCGTCAAAAGGAGATACCATTGGTGCTGCCAACCTATTTGTTCTTATGCATCTTATGCATGACAAGCCTCCTTTTTTTTTTTCTTCATGGGACGCAGAGTTATGCCTACATAGCGTAGTGCACATGTGTCAAGACTTGATTGTCGTGAAGATTAGAGGGGCCTCCACCCCCCCCCCCCAAGTACCACACAGGGAGAGCTAAAATGACTCTTTGCGATCCTTGAGGCCACAGGTGGGAGATGCTGGAACGCCGGAACCACGTAACAATGGAAACCCCAAGGCCGCTGTAAGGTAATTATTAGTACAAACGATCACAGGTAAAGTATACAGAACGGGAAAAAGCTTACCTAAGTGTAGTCGTAAATCGCTGCTAACCACACAGGGGCCTGAGATGTAGCTACGTGGGGGCGCGTGGGCAGCACCCTCAGTTGGTGGTAATGGTGATTTAGGAATGGTAATCTGAATGGTCACCAGTTAATGGGCACACCAGCAGTTGACGTGATTCTTGATGAAAAATAACAACCAAAGACGTGGATTTAGGTAAATTCGTGAGAATTGCAGATCAATCCAAGGAAGAGCCAAAATAAGTCTGGTAGGAAGTCCTGAGGTCCAAAACAGCCAAATCCAAAGGCAAAGTCAAAAGAAGTCTGTAGTTCGAGGTCCAAGTTTGAGTTATCCAGAAATCGAGGTTGAATTGCAAACACCCAACAGAGTCGTGAAGAACAGCTGTGAAGCAATGTGTGATCGCGGGAACTCTGCTTTTAGCTTGTTTGTTTCCTTGTCACGTGACACAAGACAGGATCGCGTGATCTGGATCTCCTTGTCACGTGATCCAGAAAAGGGAGTGTTCGCCTGACTCTGCCTGACCCAATGAGCCACGGCAGTTGCCAATGCAGGAACGGATACAAACGGGACCGAATGTGACACCCACTGTGATGTAAGGTACCATACCATAATCGAGGATTACGGACCCCCAAGCTGCTCCCGCGGACCCCGTCCTTCATGTGTACCGGATGTCGGGAATGGGTGTGCTGCAGGGAATTTAGCGGGAGTGGGGGCATGATGCATGACAACATTGGCACGTGAGGAGATATACCACCGCTGTGCTGTTACATTTGGTAAAACTCTTGGCAATGACAGCAGTGTGCCCTTCTATCTACAAATCAGTCACTTTTTGGAATTGTGTATGAAATTTAGGCATGCTGATTTTATATTTAACGACAGATTACTCCTAGGGCGTTAACTCAGGCTAATTTGTGTTTGTGTGCAATTGGGAAACTGCCCAGGCAGGTTCTTCAATTTCCTTAGACAAAGTACTCTTTGTAAATTTGTTATTGAGCATATGATGTGTATGGCATTGGCTCCCTAGCTTTGCCGGAAATACATATCTTAATAATATGTTTGTGCTACCACCCTCTGCACCCAATCTACCAGTGTTCTTGGAAACTGGGATGCAGAGCATCGAACACATTTCCCGAGTGCGGCTTGTCTACTATTGGGCTCGGCTATGGTCAAACTGCTCCCCGCTAAAGTATAAAGATGCACTGCTGGATGTTATAAGTCAAGCTGGGAGCCTCTCCTTACTGTGGGGCATGCACGTTAAGATCCTGATAAACATGGGACCGGCATCATCAGTAAGTGTGCATTGTTGCAAAGAAGTTGTAACCAAGTGGTTATAATGAAATCACTTCCATTGATTAGTCTTCACAGCTCTGGATTCATCACTGTAACCTCCCTGCACACCTATTATCCGCCAAGTCATTGAAAGTTAAAGGAAGGACTATTTATCCCCTGTCTGCGCAGGCTGGTAACCCATTGTAAGTACAGCCAGAAGGTTGTAATGCCCCCCGTTTTGCCACCGTACATTTAAAGTGTTTAGTTCTTTCTTTGAGATTGCAAAATGCCTTTGCTCCCATCTTGTATATGAGAAACAATACAGCCACATGCGAGATACAAGTTGTGTATGGTGGTAGATAAAAGAATTACAACTCGGGAGGTGTGTAATTTCCGCCACAAACCACACCAAGGAGCTGCTCTGTGGTTTAAGAGGTATGTTTATTGGCGGACCCCATGCAGGTTGGTCTCTTAAGTTTCCTCTGAATAACTGTCGTTCCTGCCCCTCCCCCTCCTTACTCCCTTAAACGCCCCCGAAAGTAGAAAAACATTTTCAACTGGTTCTGTTCTGGGATCCATCCATGATTGGTCATGGATTCCAAAACCGACCTAAGTTTCACAATACATCTCCCCATATAGGCATGTGGCAAGTAAAGAGGTGGAAAGTGGGTAAAGTTTAGTAGGGGCTGGGAAAAATAAATGTAATAGTATACAAATGAATTTATAAAATGTAGTATTCAATTTCTTTTCGACTGCCACCTCGCAGGAAGCACTCTATCATCACTCTGCAATTCATCTCTCCTCTCATATGTACTTGTGGTGTACGTTTGATTCGATCCTGACTCTGCATCATGCTGTGAACCATTCTGAGACTCTTTGAATTTCCCCGACTTTACCTACGTTATCCAAGGACCACCTTTCTCCATTCTCCAGTGTCACTTTTTTTTCCTACTCTTCTGACTGAGGATCCACCTTATTTGATAATCCCTTTGATACTCTGAGGGGATTCTTCACTCTGACTCAATCTCCTCCTGTTAATGTTATCATTGTCATAGCATTCATGTGTCTCTCTCCATCGTAACTAATTATCTATTGCCAGTTGTGTTGTGCCTTTTTAATAAAACAATTCCACTAATCCATTAGATGTTGGGGTGATACAATGAAGTACGCGTGTGTGTGATGCCTTGGTCCTTCGAAAATGCCTGCATTTCTAAAAAATGAATTTGCACACCATTATCGGTATTTCTTAACGATTGCCTTCTGTGTTGACGGTTTCAAGAAATTTGATAACCTTCTTTCTTGTTATGGTATCGTGCACCACTCCCCATTTAAAGGGGTAATCCATCAAAACAATAATTTGTCTTATGTGGTTCTAATGTCTCAAGCTGGCCCACTATATCCATGAAAAATTTCCTCCACACAGATTCCTATATTTGTATCGGCTGAAGAGGAGTTGTGTATTTTTGTTTTGTCGCTATGTGAACATGGTCAGTGTTAGGCAAGATTGTGTGCAGTACCCTTTAGGAGACAACAGCAACCTTGTCCTCCTGGCAATAGGGAACCCGGCCTTTGGCATAAGTCAAAGGTTAGTACTACACAGATTGGTAGTGTGGCTGAGCAGCCAGTCTTATCTCAAGAGGAGTCAATGTGAGCTGTAAGGTTGTAACTCAGAGTTTCACAGTGACAGTTATTCAAATAAACACTTATACTCAAGGTTTCTTGATTAAACGATTATTAATGTATTTAACAGTCAGTTATATAAGACTTCTTCAGAAGGAAGCAGCACATGTAACACTTATAGTACACTTCAAAACACACCCCGTTTCTCTAAATCAGATGATACCCATTGGGGATGGCAGACTGACAATAGCTAGGACACTGTGGACATTGATCACTGCTGCATTTAGAGCAGTACTGAGTTTGGGTGGTAAAGGATTAGATGTAGGAATAAAACAAAGGTCAACAATTCATAAACTGTTAAGTACTTTTTAAACCCTCCAATGTAAAGTACATTAACCCTTTCCTAGAGGAAAGGCAAAAGCACAAAGTCAGAAGTAGAAGAGTCTCTCAGGGAGCCAGGACAGTCAATGTTAGTTGAACAAAGTCTAGGGTAGCTGAAGGACTTCTTGCAGATAAGCAAAAGTCTTGCACAATGTTTTTAGTAAGGTTTGTAGAAATAAGATTCACTTGAAGGACCACAAGCTTGGGAGGCTTTTAAGGGGCAAAGCTGCAAGCAACACTGCAATGGCAACCAAGACAAGTCTCAACTGAGAATAAGTAAGGCTACACAAAAAGAGGTAAGTCCTCTTAGGTTTACAGTACCCTAGGTTAGAATAAAGGGTCCCAGCTGGCTTCTGTTCCTATGTGGCTCTGGAGAGCCTGTTGTTCCTGGGCCTCAGTCGTGGGGTCAAGAGGAAGGACTTCTGGGGACTCCTGCAACACAATGGGAAGGTCGGCGGCAGCAACGGTCAAACTTAAATTCAGCAGCACTTCGCGGTTACAGTTCCTCGCGTCTCAGCAAATAGCACCAGTGCAGTCTCTCGGATACCACTCTAGACTGTCCTCGCATCTGGGGTCCTGAACTCTGTTGAGGTGGCTCAGGCTTGGTCAGTCCTGCTTCCTGGGAGTCTGAAGGATCTTCCTAGCGATTGAGTCCGACTTAAAAGTGATGCACTCGATCTGGTGTTCCTCTCCCTGGCACTTTGGTTCCAGCAGCAGTGGAAGTACAGCCAGCTCCGAGAGGATGTCCAGACAAGTTCACTTTGGGGTTGATTGGTCCCACGAACCCAAGGGGAGAAGTCGTTCTTGCAGGGTTTCTCTAGTCGAGGCGAATTCGTAGCGTCTGCACAGCAGCAGGGCTTCACCTGGCAAACCAACGGTCCAGTAGTTGGAGCAGGCGTCTCTTCCAAGTTATTCTACAAATTCCTTCAGCCAGTGGTCGACTCTGCCTTCCAAGCCAAAAAGCCTTGCCTTTTTATGGAGGTTTCTCAAATTCATTCCAGCCTAGCTGTCAATCACAAAGCAGGGTGGCTGTCCTGAAAGGACAGCCTTCCAGCCAATCACCCTTGGGTGCATTCCTGTAACCAAGGAGACTAAGCACAGGGAGTTTCGGGCACCTCCATTACCTCCTGCCCCTGCCAGACAGGCTGAGCTTGTGAATCCCGGCCAAGACAAGACAAGACAAAACAAAGTGACCAAACCTAGTTTGGCGTGCCGAATAAATCTCAAGAAGGACCTTTACAGCAAGAAATGGTGGAAAAAACAAGACTAGGGCCATTTTGACAAAATGGGCACCCATGGGTGCCTTACTGCAGCTGCGAGTGCAGCCCGCGGTAAAAACACACAATGGTAGTAAAAAGTAAACCACTGCCACCAGCCATTAATTGTAGAAAGGGTAACATAAAAATGCTACATGAGAAACTAGACAAAAAGGATACTAAGTAACCCCTCCAGTACCCGATTGTAAGACAGTGTGTGCTGGGTCTAGAAAGTTACAAAATGTAAGTAAAGTAAATTTCACTTCACTGCTCTTGGAAAACAGTTCCACCAAGAGAAGGTATTTAAACATTTGGGATATCAAAGAGACTCCCCTGTGTCACTACATTGAAGGTGCTTTGTGTCACAATGTAACGATGATGCCCATGGAGTTTGTCAGACTCCAAAGTCAAAAGAAACAGAGTGGACTTAAGTGGCTGTTCGGCTGCATTCGCATTGTGTGCTCCGTGCTTCTGAGGCTTGCTATCTGCAAGAGGAAGTGTGTACTGTTGGAAAGATGGCGTCTGATGTGGACTTTGGAATTCTAGTAAATATATACTGCTTTCTTCAGTTACTGTTCTGAGGACAGGACTTTGTCAGTTACCTCTTAGTTTCTTCTCTGCTTGCAGCGTCTCTGCCTCTTTGTTGGCTCCACCCCACCCCAGCCTGCTGCAGCCCATAATAGCCAACGTCTGTGCACACCCCAACTATACGTAAGTGACTGGCTGTTCGGGTGGGCGATGTGAGGCGTGGGAGTCTAGCTGCACATTGATTGCTTACTTTGGGCGAACTACAATTTTGAACTTTGAATTGAAGGTGTATATTGCGATACTGAACGCGGCTTTGTGATCTGCCTGCATCAAAGTGTATGTAACATTGAATTTGCGTAACTGTTTAACATTGTCCCGTAACCTACTCCTTCAATCCATTATAAAATGGATAGGAGTTTACAGAGCGGGACACGCACTCAAGCCTTGGCACAAAAACAACTTTCTGTGCCTGTTTTCCCGCCCTTTCTGTCTAAAGAAGGGGAAAAAAATTCCGTTGGAAGCTAATGTTGAGGAAGCCTCAAATTCTGGCACTATTCACCCCCTAAACAGGGAAAACTGTGGCGAGGCTGCCCCGGGTATACCCTGTTTGCAGGCAGGAAAAGACTTTTCCACGGGAGAAGAAAATGATAAAGAAAAAAAATGGAATAAAAATCTCCCATAATTCTGTGGAACACATAGGATCACCCTCACTCCCGAGAAAGATACTTCCTAATGTTCCTATAAGTGGCAACTCCTTACTGGGAGCCTCAAGTGAAGATCATGGATCAGTAATGGACACATCCTTAGTTGCTCCGGGTGTGATGGCAGAATTGCATAAGAGGGTGCGCCTATCAAATGGTCCCTTTTCTCCCGGTATAACCTCACATAAATTTCGTGAACAGGTACACTTTCACATGACACCACCACCTCCCTGTTCTCTTCCAAAAACATCAAGTGATTAAGGTTTGATTCCCAATATAGGGCCGTCACACCTTAATGCAAGTTCTCCCACTCCTGACTTAGTCCCTGCTACTGCTCAAATTGCGTATTTGCATCCTCCAGTGTTATCTAATTGCGAGAAACATTTAAATCCTTACACTTAGAAGGCACACGCCCATCTTATTAATCTTTTCCACTATATCCGTTGGAGGAATTCTTGATGGATCTTAATGAATAGGAACTCCAAAGTTTTCCTGTACTTATTCGGGTTCTCAACCTCTTAGAGGTCATATACACACTCGTACTACTATTAATGCCCTTACAATATCCACCTCAGATATGCTCATGAAAATAAGCAAAATAGAAGGTTTTATGCTAACCCAAGAGTATTGTCACTCACTTTGGGCAAGGCAACTTTATAAAGGACCTGAGAATGATGCTCAACCTCTAACCAAAATAACTCCATCTCAATTCACCCAAACCGACCTATGCAGAGATTCGATGGAAGTGCCTGTGAAATCTTTTGCCCATACAGTGCAGCAGGAAATACCTGCGAAATCTTGAACAGGTGCTGCTTTTCAACCTGATTATATGGCCATTGCTAAATTACAGCATGAAAGAATTTTGACTATAGAAAACTTTCTTCTAAGTGCAAATATGGTACCCTTGGACCTCTGTATTGGTGTTAACGGAGGCAAAAGTAACTAAGATGCCTGGTGATTCAGTAATAAACACGCCAGATAGTCTGACAGTTCTTACTGACATATTAGATGCAGAAGCTGAAGAGGTTGTTTTGGTGGGAAAGGCTAGTGAGGAAATTGTTCCTCATGATGAAGGTCACTTGGCAACACAATTTATGTTGAGAAAAGCCAAAGAAAACTTCATATCCGAGCCCACAAAAGGTGAATTTTGGCCAAATCAGAGTACGAAAACAGGTCAAATGGTTTCTCAGTCTTAAGTCTAAGAACATGCCTGTCACGAAAATCAAAGGACATAATTCTGCCATTAAAAAAATTGGCCTATGTCGCACAATGATGCCTTAATTGACCTCAACCAACTTAACGAGGAAAGCCAGGTGGCCGTGAACCTGAGGAATATTGAATTAAAAACATCTCTTAGCGAAGGTGCATCCACCATGCACGGCGGTATTGCCCACGCTCAAGAGCTAGCTAGTTGCAACAATTTGGATATTAACGGGGCACAGGCTCCGGTACATCAAAGCACAAAGTGTTATCCTCCCTTGACCCAGACCCATATGTCAAATTCTTTTCAGTTCTGCAGCAAATATAAAGTCTTCTGTACCATCTCTAACAAATAAAGATGCCCATGACATTCGTAGCTTATCAGTTGATTCCATTAAAATTAACAAAGAGGTGCCAATTAATCCTTTATTGTTGAACGTCATTCCGACAGGTCTGAGATTGGTGAATTCACTGATCGGATCAAGCCCCAAAATAGAACCTGAGGGGATCCATCCGGTTGGGCAGGACCAACTACATTCTCAATTGCATTCTCAATTGCAAAAGGCAACTTTGGAAGTTGGTCATTGGATCAATCAATGCCTATAGCAAATTGGACACCTACCCAACTTGTCTTAAGGAAGTGCCAGCAGAAATGCAACTATTGCTGGGATGGGGAGCAATTTTCATCCAGTAAAGGGTATGCAAGTTTAAATCGCTTGGCATTGGTAAAAAAAAATATCTACACCAAATCCCTGCACTGCGGAATTTGATTTCAGATGATGTAGATTGGATAAAACAGCCAACTACCCCAAATAACTGCATGCTCTGCCAAGTACAATCTCCTATAATTTCAACACTCTTATGGGATTACCAATTAGATTTGAATTCTATAGGCCTTCATCTTCATGTCTTTAAGTCTATGGATGATGCTACCAAGTTTATCAAATCCACCCCTCCCCCCCACGGCCAACACGTCTAATGTGGTCGTCCAAAACGGACAACAAATAGATGCTATGAGCATTAAAAGGAAGGAGCAATTGGACTCCTTCTCCCAAATATTGAACGGTCTGGCCTGGTTGGAACCACTTATTAAATCTCTTGTAAAACCTATTGCTCAAGTTGAACATTCATAAAATTCTACTCTCTCAATAATCTCTTGGAATTGTTGTTGATATAAAAATCTGTTCACATGCTTTAAATCTTTAGCAGATGGAGGAAATCCTTCTTTTTTACTCCTGCAAGAAACAATGTCAATAGCTGACATTCAATTGGATGGTTATACACCGTCTTCGCAACAAGCTAAAAGAGGACTGGCTGGGTGACCTGCAGGAGGCCTCGCAAAACAATCGTAAATTCTCTGTGCAGCAAATTCAGTCTTCTCCCGAGTTACTGGTCATTCAGCTTTCTATTGACGCCTATGCGATTAGTTCTCTTCTACTTATATCCTTATACTGGCATCCATACACAATCTCTCTGGAACTGATGCTTGATACTTTAAATATAGTATTGACAGAAGCCTTTATCAGGAATCCAACTTCGGTGATCATAATTGGTGGGGATTGTAATTCCACATTAAGCCCAGAAGTCAATACAATGTTGGATAGTTCTTCTAAGTGCCATACAAATGCCTCCATTGAAAGAGGGATGTTATGGGAACAGTTTCTTGCAGAGCGGAACCTACATATTGTGTCTATGAAATCTGATGTGCCCCATGTTACCTGGCATCGTGGCAATGCGAGTTCTTGCATCAATTACATCACCATGTCACGTGATTTAGTCGGGAGGGCGTCCTCTTGTGTATTGTATGATTCGAAGACAAGTGATCATCTTATGCTAAAATGTTTTATTGATATTTCTGTTCCTTCCTATGTGGCTATGCCTGTTTTGTGCTTACCAGAGATAGACAAGACATATGCGGTCTTTCCGATGGAAGCCCTCCCTATGCAGACAGTTGTCATACCTTGTAAATCGAGACGTCTGGAGTGTTGAGGATTCAGGCACAAACAGGAGAGCAGCTGTTAGCTGATGCTTGGAATGAACAGATGATTCATAATCATTTTAGCACTTTAGCTTCCTCTAGAAATATTGGGAGCTTTTCCCAGCATGTAAATTCATTTATTTCTGCAATTAGCCTAAGTGCAATGAAAACGCTGCTCTCAGACGGCTTAAGAGAACAGAAGGGACTTATTATGAATACTTTAGCTTCAAGAGGGCAGTCATCTCGAAGTATAAGACAGAGGTGAAAGAAATCAAAAACTTAGAATATTTGGAAAATAACCAGAACATGATTAAGCATTTATGTAAAAAAGAAGTGAGAGATTTGGGCAGCTTTAAGGAATCCCTCAGGTAGGCCAAATACGATTCATGCTTCAATATCAGGCAATATATGGTTGAATTTCTTTCAAAATAAATATCCATTACCTCAGATTTTATAATCTGAATTCCCTAGACTTGGCGAAACAGTTGTCCTCTAAATGTATGTAGGAAATTGACAATGTCATTTGGGCCATTAAGAAGCTCAACTACTCTAAGGCGGCTGGCCCAGATGGCCTGCCGCCGTGTGTAGTGAAAGACAACCCACATTTTTGGGCCACCATCTTGAAACGTCGCTTTGAAAAAGAGTTCCCCCAATCATGGTTGGCTTCGATTATTATTGCCCTGCACAAAAAAGGTGCTTTAGATAATCCTGAAAATTTCCATCCGATTGCATTGATAAATACATCAGCCAAAATGTTTGCCTCTTTGGTGTTAAAGGAGTTAATCTCTTTTATCTCAACCCAAGTTTTCAAACCGGATTTAGGAAATCAATGGGGACTCAGCTAAATGCGACAATACTGGCACACATTTTTGCATCAATCCAAGAATGGCCCTATATTTATAGCCTTCTTAGATCTATCATCCGCATTTGATAGCGTGAACAGGGATATTCTGTGGGGAAGAATGCTACGGTTTAACATCCCTGCTCATATTATTGCAATGATTGCTCTCCTCTGTAATCGGACTAATTATTGATTTAGGATTGACAAGTCTGGGCTACTATCGGAGATTATTCCAACCCAAATTGGAGTTAACTAGGGCTGCAATCTTGCAGCCATGCTTTTTTTTTTTTTTAAATTTCAGTTTTATTAGTTTTCAAAAGGTAGCAGTTTGATAATCATATACAAGCACTTTCCACCAACAAGACAGCGAAGGATTATTGCAAAAAACAGCAACCATGTATAGAAGGTGTAAAGTCTTTGCGGAACACATACATTTCCAATAACAATATAGAAACCAATTGCTTACACCGCACCCCCCTCCCCCCAATTCTCATGTCGTCGACTGACGGGCTAGAAGACACCAGATGTTACATTAGAACCATTTTCATATACACCGCATGGGACACATGAGCACAAAATGTCCTGTGAAATCTACATAGCAGACAACATGAACCATTGCATAGAGTATCTCTGGGTATAGTAACGCTCTGCACACATTCTATTTATGTGACATACTTAGCACGAAATTCAGACCATGCATTCTAAACTGTGGTGCGATTTCCCCCTGCAGGGCCGCAGTCAGATTGTCCATTCTGTATATGTTCAGTGCGACCCCCAACCACTCTGTTTTGCTAGGGAGCTTGGGTCTCTTCCAAGCCATGGTGAGACAGGCTCTTGCGGCCATTAGAAGGACTTGTATCGTTTTGGGTGCTTTCAAGGTCGTATCGTCCGTTTCAACCAGGCCGAACAGAATCAGGAATGGTTGTTTCTCCCATACATCTTCATCTAATTCCTTGATCCAGCTGAGAACTTCTGACCAATAAGCTTGGACCACCTCACATCCCCAACACACATGCCAATAGTCTGCTCGCTTCCCACAGCCCCTCCAGCATTGTGGGCTTACCCCTTGGTACATTTTGGCCAGCCGTGTCGGATCATACTGCCATCTATACATCAACTTGACGACATGCAATTTGTATTGGCAGGATATAGGTGATTTTGCCATTCGTCTACAAATTTGTAACCATACGTTTTGTGAAATCTGCCTGCCCATATCTGATTCCCATCTGTTCTTGAGTGTGAGGGATGGTGTAATATCGACCTCAATCAGCGCCGAGTACATTGCACTAATTAAACCTCTAGAGGTCGTAAAGGTGTCAAGAATTCTCTCAAACGGGGTGAGGTCCCTTTGTAGCTGATCTTTCCATATCGCCCTTGCCATCACCCCCTTGAGTCTAAGGTAGAGGAAAACTGAAAGCAAGCCTATGCCAAGTGCCTCCTGAAGCTCCTGAATAGTAATGAAGGTGCCATTCCTCCAGAGTTGACCAGCCCTTTCCAGTCCCGCATCATACCAGGTGTCATAGCTCCCTGGGTCCGGGATTGCATCCCGGATCCCTGGCGACCAGAGGTGTCCCAACGGAGAGGGCCATATTGTAACTCCCACCATTTTCTTGCCTGGCTTCCATATTGCCCATATCGTTCCAATAATGGGGTGATTTTTGACACTATTGCGTAGCTGGGAACCCGGAACCCACAGCCATTCACCCACAATGAAAGGGCGGAGATGGTAATTGTCCAAGGCTATCCATTGCGGCTCTGATTGTTGCCCGACATGCGGGACAAGCACACTCAGTTGGGCTGCCCTGTAATATGTTTCTATGTCCGGGAGGCCCACCCCTGCATTGTCTTTTCGAAGCTGGAGCAAAGATCTGGGGACTCTTGGCTTTTGATTTTGCCACAGGAAGGTTAAGAGGGACTTTCTAGTATCCGTAAAGTATTCTTGGGGTATTCTGATGGGGAGCATTTGGAACAGATAAAGTATTTTGGGAAGAATCGCCATTTTAATTGCGTTTAGACGGCCCAGCCAGGAGATGGTAAGTCTGGACCACCTTTGGATGTCGTTTTGAAGGGCAAGTGACAGAGGGGGGAAGTTAGCCTCATATAGGGAATCCAAGTCGCGTGTAACATTGATACCTAGATAACGGAGTGTGGAGAAGCTGACTTTTACACCTAGAGGGGCAAAGCGCTCCGACTCAGTCTCTACTTTTATCAATTGGGAGGAGGATTGACTTTCCAGTATTCATTTTCAGGCCGGCCAGTTCGCCATATTCTTCGATTATATCGAACGCAGCTGGGACAGAATTCAGGGGGTCAGTTAGGTGTAGTAATATGTCGTCAGAGTAGAGGCCTAGTTTATACTCGCGATCACCCACTATGATTCCCTTAACCTTACTATCGTTCCTTAACCTCTGTGCCAGCGACTCAAGGGACAATACAAATAGTATTGCCGACAGTGGGCAGCCTTGCCTTGTTCCCCTTTCCAAGGGAAACCAGCATGAATAGCCCCCGTTCACTGTTACTGACGTTGTGGGGGATGTGTACAGTGCTTTGATGGCGCGGCGAAGATTCGGCCCGAGCCCGTTCCAGACCAAAACCCTTTCTAAGAAGTCCCATGACACCCTATCAAAGGCCTTCTCTGCGTCCAGTGACAGAAGAGACGGATCCCCACCCATTCCCTGTGCTTCATGAATTAGGTGAAGTGTTTTCCTCATGGTATCCACTCCCTGTCTCCCAATAACGAAGCCAACTTGATCTGAGTGTATTAGCCGAGGTAAGTGTGATTCAAGCCGGGCCGCAATGACTCTAGCATTTACCTTAGCATCAATATTGAGAAGAGAGACGGGGCGATAGGAGCTACAATATTTGGGGTCCCTACCCTCCTTTGGAATGACAGCAAGCAGGGCCTGAGAGAAGGACGGGGGGGGGCTTGGCCTGTATCGAAGATGTGATTGAACAAGGATGCAAGAAAGGGGGCAATGAGTGCGGAAAATGTCTTATAAAACCCAGGCGTGAAACCATCATCCCCAGGGGCCTTTCCCGTCTTCAGGCGTTTTATGGCATCCGAGGCTTCCTCTTCTGTGACTGGTGTGTCTAAGGATTCGGCCTCCACGGATGTGAGCGTGGGGATCTGCACTTCTTCGAGGTATGTGTCGATACTCTCGGGAGGAGGGGAAGGTTCACATGTATATAAGTCTTCATAAAAGAAGGCAAATGCTTCTTGTATGCCTTCGGGGGATGTTGCTGTCGTGTCTGTGAGGGTGCCGTCAGTCCTCTCGATGAGATCGACTCACCTCTCTGCCTTCTGTGTACGGAGACGAGCCGCCAGGAGGGCGTCTGCCTTGTCGCCTTTTTCAAAATATTTTTGTTTGAGGTATTGTAGGGTTTGAGCTGTCTTTCCCACGATAAGTATTTTCAGCTCCTCCCTGAGCTTCTTAGCTTCGGCAAGATGCTTGGGTCTCTCACATGGGGAGGACTGTGCTAACTTTTGGGCTGTGGAGAGCTTCTCCCTAATATTCTTTTCTATCGGTGCACGTTCTCTTTTTTTTTTTCGGGCCCCCTCCCTAATGAGCACCCCCCTCCAAGTGGCCTTGGCTGCTTCCCATACGGACGTCTTCCCAACCTCTCCCGTGTCATTTGTGGCAAAGAATTGATCGATCTCAGTTTCAAGAGTTTCTTTGAAAACCGAGTCTGCCCATAAGGAGTCATTACATCTCCATTTAGTATTCCGAGGGGCCAGATCGTTCCTGCATACGTCGACCATAACCATGTCGTGGTCCGACCATGCCGTGGGGGGTATATTCGCGGCGCAAAGTATTAGCAGGAGGCCATCGGAGAGGAAAATGTAATCAATGTGTGTGAGTGTGTCATGAGGGAGGGAGTGAAAGGTGAAGCCCCTATCCGCTGGATGCAAATGGCGCCAGCTGTCAGTGAGGCCATATAGGTCCAGGGTTAATTTGATTTCAGCCTCATATCGGGAGGTGGGTGGATCGTGTGCGTCGGACCTGGTCTGTCTATCCACAGAGCTGTCCATCCATGTATTAAAGTCTCCACCTAGCACTATGTGTCCCCTGGCCATGCTAAAAACCTTTTCAGTGATTTTGTGGAGGAACCTGTTCTGCCCTTGGTTAGGTGCGTAGAGCGTGGCCAGCGTGACAATTGTGCCTCGAATGTTTCCCACAACCACGAGCGCCCTTCCTTGTCTGACCAAGTCTCAAGGGTCGACATCCTAAGGCCCCTGCGAATTAAAATCCCCACTCCCGCTTTTTTTGAAATACCAGAGCTCCAGTAGGAAGGACCCACTTCATGCGATGGAATCCCCTTCTCCTCCCCCCTTTGGTATCGTGTGTCCTGCAGAAAAAGGACATCTACGTTTGACCTCCTGTATTCCCTGGCCACCATGGATCATTTCGTGGGGGGAATTTAATCCCTTCACATTAAGTGTGCATATTCGTAGTGTGTTGTTAGAGAGTGTAGGCGCCATCTTGAGCGTCATGCGAGTGCTTAAGCAACCATGTCGTCTGCATCATGGTCCGTGTTGTGCTCGGTAATGCATTGCATGGCTCATTACTCGTGCGTCTGGTTTCCGCGAGTCCTGAAGAGGCCAAGGAGAGACCCCTCCAATTCGCGCCCTGACCCTTCATGGTCCCACTTTGTGTACTTCCGCCCCCCAGGTCCGTCTTCTCATGGATCATGTGTCTTCTTCCCAGCCCACCCTTTCCTCCCTCCCCTCCCCCCAACATTCAGTGTCCGACCCGTCCAGGTTGACATCACCCGGTCGGCCTCGGACCACCAATGGAAACCGCAAAACAAGCGTTCCTATCCTAACGTAAACATATTTAACAGTGAGCCCCCAACCGTGCAATCTAAACACCGCAAAAGCAACATACAAGTGTCAATTCTGACCCCCTTCTTGGGCATCGTTCCAGTGTCCATTTTACCCCACATTTCCACCCAGGCACCCTAAACATGCAGGCCCCGGTTTGTCAAACGCGTAACAGAAATTAAACAGTTAGATCTAAAGTCTGACCCTGGGGTCGGGTGCACCGCTAGCGCATGCTGCGCGTGAGCTTCCCGCACCAACTTACCAAAAACCCTCCGCTTTCTCGCGGGCAGCGCCCAAACGCTCAGCTTCAACCATACCAATCGCCCCATTGTACCTTTGCCATGCGCTGCTTAACGTGACAGCCTGGAATCCGGGTCAGTGTTCCATGTCTTGTGAATTGTTAATTCTCCGGGATTTTCTGGATCCCTGAATCCTCTTGCAACGCAGGCCCTTAATACGCCACTCACCCTCACCTCCTTTCGATTCAGCAGGGGAGGGCCCTTCTCCCTGGGGATCCAACAGGTCCGCTATACAGTCCGCAATGTCCTTTTCTGAAACTAGTTTCATTGTCGAGGCCTCCCAATCAAAGGTGAGTGAGCACGGATAACCCCACCTGTACCTGATACCTTTGTCCTTCAGCATCCGTGTAATTGGGGAGCATTTCTTCCTCATTGCCAAGGTGAGCGATGATGGATCTTGGTAGATTGAGATTTTCGCTTCGCCCAGTGAAGCTGTGGTGCGCGTCTGGCCTTTTCTAGAATCCTAGCCCTGTCCGCGTAATTGTGAAAACGAGCCAGTATTGATCTCGGGCCTCCTGGTCTGCCTCCAGCCCTATGGATGCGGTCAATTTTCGGTTCATCCACTAATTCATCCCTAAATAGGAGCTTAAGAATGTTGTATAGGGTCTGTTTTAGGTCAAGATCGGTTTCGCCTTCCTTTTCGGACACGCCGAACACACGAATGTTGTTACGGCGCTCCCTATTTTCGAGATCATCAATCTTTAGGCGTATTTGTTCTTCCCTGTGTTCTATATCTGCGATGCGGTGATCCATTTGAGCCTCCAACGTGTTCAGAGAGGTTTGGTTGTGCTCGACTTGTTCCAGCCTGTCGTCCATTTTGTCCATTCTTTGTGTGATTTTATCGATTTTGCTGCCTATATCTGCTCTCATGCTTCTCATCTCGGAAAGCAGGTCAGCAACATCTGCCTTAGTGGCAGCGGCGTCAGATCCTACAGTCGACATCTTGGACTCGGTGGGTGGCCTCAGGGAGTCATGGGTTGGTGTAAACCTATATTTCGCCAATTTGCCCTTATGGTCCATGGGTGGGGGGACCCCAATGGCGAGGTGCGTGGGTCACAGCCATACACAGAGAGCCCCTCCAGAATGGTCTATTGAGAGGTATACGCTTGTGTATGCGGGCTTCGTCCTCCACTGGCTAAGCGTGATGGGGGGGGGGATGATATCAAAAGCTCCGAAGAACAGCTAGCCCCTCTTATGTAACTAATTGCCCTTCAGATCTTCTGGGGAGCTCTCCGTGGTGTAGGACAGAACGAGGCTCCGGGGCAGTACCCAAGAAAGAGATTTCAGTTTGAGGCCTGCGCAGCGCGCCCCCAGCGGGGTGCCGTCTACCGTCCCCGGATCTTGCAGGTTCAGGAGTATGCATGGGTTCCGAGGAGGTCACACGCCCTGACTGTCAGGGGCCCAACCCTCTCTCGTGACCTGTTCAAAATCTTCTAGCGCCCTTGATAGGACCCGAGGCACATCGGCTTGCTTATTTTCTCCGTGGTCCAGGTGCCCTGCGCAGCCCCCGAGCCAAGTTGCTACTCGGGGGAAGGCCCGCCACCTTCCCTGCTCGTAGTGCAGGAGGAGAGTCCACTCATGAAGGGCCGGGACAGCTTCGAGCGGATGGAGCCGGTCGTCTCCTTCTAGTGTGACCTGGGCGCACGCTCTTACATGAAGCGACAGCGGTGACCGTGCAAACTGGGCCTGCTCCTCAGCAGTCCTCCCACGGGCGCACCCGGCACACAGGGGTGAGGGGGGCTTACCCGTGCGTCTGTACTTGTCGGTGGGCCCAGGGAGCGGTGTGCGTCGCTGAATTCTCCCTGGTTACGCGCGTATCACGGCTCTGCGGATGCTGGAGGGCGCAGCGGTATCTTGCAGGCCTGCCCTTCCTTCGCGCGCCCAATCTTGCAAAGGGGGTTTCTCCACGAAAAAAACTCAGTTTTAGTCTGGGTTTTCTCCCAGTATGTCCTGAACACTTCCAACACCTATTTCTGTCGAAGTTGTGGCCGGGGGGGTCTCGTGGTGGGGGCTCAATCCACTTTTCAGGACCCTTGCGCGGAGCCTACACGGAAAGTATTCCCATCCGTGCGCCCCCTGGTGGCTGATCGTCGCAGCCATGCTTTTTAATCTTTACCTAGCCGATATTGATGTCTTGTGGACTAATTTGGACACCTTTCCAGTTAAGCTTGGAGCTTTGAGAATTAACTGGCTAGCATTTGCAGATGATGTGATATTATTTGATTGCACACCATTTGGTCTACACAAAAAACTGCATTATTTTTCATTATTTTGCATTCAACATAATCTGGCCATTAATTCTTCCAAGTCAAACTTTTTGATATTCTCTAATAACAAAAAAGGGACCCGTTATCAATGGACCCTTAAAGGGAACACGATTTATCGTGCATTGGGAACACACTAGTTGGGCTGCAATTTGACCAATTCAAATTCGATATCAAAATGGACTCACTCATTATTGATTAAAGCTATTCCTTTAATCGCACAGATGAGGATTATCCTATCCAAATTTGGCAAATTCTCCCTTCTTCCTTTGATTGAATTTTATTCACTCCAGTACAAGCCATAATATTATATGGCCTCAATTTATGTCTCCTGTCTATTGGGGATGTTCTTAATAAAATCCAAAGCAACATTTGGAAAACTGTGTTGGGTTGCCTCAAAGTATTCCCAATGTTGTAATCATCCATGAACTGGGATTGCCTTTGCTTGCCTAGAAGTTACTTTGGAGAAGGATTTCTAACTTCTCAAAAATGCTTGCTCCCACTTCAAATTCCCTTTATGAAGATCTTGCATGGATGTAAACAAGTGAGACACCAGCATCTTTAAAACTCAAATGATGGCTGTCTTGGACAATATTGCTATGACCTCACAGGATCTCACATTGCGTCCATGCTCCGTAAAGCGCAGGTTGGTGAAAGCTGATTGGGCAAATACATGGGCAAATACATCGGACAGGATTGGCAGCTACAAATCATGCATGGAGTATGCAAAATTTAGGCATCCCCAAAAGGTGCGCTTATTATATCTGAAGATATTCCGTTGCAATCAAGCGAGGAGGATGTATATGCGGTTCAGATTTAACCTGTTACTTACTAAAGAACGTACGCAACATTCGAAAAACAACTTGAATACGAGTAGGGATGTTCTTTGGCGATTTTGTGGTACCGATTTTGAACCTGAAACTTTAAAGCATTTAGTTTTGTATTGTAGTTTCTTCGAGAGATGTAGAGAATTCACCTCAGTCGTGTGAATTATTTTGGGTTACCTGTATGTGGGGTAAGAGCACTGCCTTAATCGTAGCTCTAGTAGGTTTCTTAAAGATCTTAGAAACTAATATTTGTAGTAGGTCAGATTAATTCTCTTGAAAAATGGTTGGGCAGCTAATGACTAAATCTCATGGTTGTATTTTCTTTAGTAATTTTGTTTTGACCATGGAACCCAGTACCTGTTCTGTATACTTTGCTTCTCTATTGATTTGCCAATGTGAGGGGCATAATAACTCATTGATTTAAAATCTGAGTTGGGGGGTCACACAGCATTATGTGACATTGTAGTATGTATATTTTAGCCCTAAGTAGATGCTTTAGTCACTTATTTTGGATTATGGAATGTTTTAATTCTTATTGTTTATGTAAATAAGTATTTGTAAATGAATGATCTTAAGATGATGTGTTAAAAGAACAATTTATTTTTTTAAAGGTGTTTTCTTACCAAATACAAATTTTAAAAAAAGAAACCGTCCAAATCACAGAAAATTACATGAGAGAGTGGGATAAAGGTCTCACTCTCTCCAGGTTAGAAATTAAAAGTCCTAAAGTCCAGCAAAAACAGCTGGGGGTCTCTAAGGTAGAAGGGAATCGCCACATTTCTGTGAATTCTCCCTAATAGTCGACCTGTCTCTCACCTGTTCTTCTACATCACTTAACATCTCCGCTACCAATATCTTTCCCTGATATCACTATTGTCGAGCGCCTCCCCTGGTGTCCTTCATGCGCTAATTGAAGGATATTGTTTCTCAATTAATATGGGGAATCAAGCAATCTCCTCAAAGAATGCATCCAGAATAGTCTGACCTCTCGAAACACTTGAGTACTCTGTACTATCATTTTCCATCCTGTAGAGCTTTTTGTCATATTTGTTTCTTCATCCTCCTTGGTGGCTTGTGTCCATTCTTCCTTTGAAATTCCTGGTTGAATACTAGCAATTGTGGATTCTTCATTTCCTTCTGTTTGGGAACTCGTGTCATCCTCTTTCTCCTGTAATCGGGATTAGCAATTGGCTACTGAATTCCTCTTTCAGGCGTGTAAATTATTTTAGCATTGTACTGCATGATATCCACCATCCAACGCCAAATTGTTGGGGTTGCTGACATCAGTCCTTTGGTACTCATTACGTGGATTAAAGGTTTGTGATCAGTTCTAATTTCTGTCAGTAGACCCCATACTAGCATTTTAAAATGCTTTAATGTACAGTATATTCCTCCTAACGCTTTCTTCTCTATTGTAGAGAATATTTTTTCTGAACCTCACAACATCCTTGATGCGAATGCTACCACTTCCTTTTGCTTCTTGGATTTGGTTTAGCACTTCAATTCCCACATTGCTGGCATCTACTGTGATAACATTTTTTGCAGTTGATTTACACAATTTGAGTATTGGGGTTTGGTTGATGTCTGAATTTATCCTGTCTAAATCTCTCTGGTAGACATGACCATTCAAATCTAATGTTGTTCATCAGATCGCTTAATATTTTAGTTTTGTCTGCAAAATTCAATATGATCGTAGAATAGTATTATGCCATAACCGGGAAAGATTGCAGTTGATCTTTGTTGTTTGTAGTTGCTTTTTTCGTTCTTGTTTCAATTAAGTTCTTTTTTGGTTCGGTTTCTTTGCTGCTAATAGTATGACCCAAAGATTCCACTCCTGTGACTCTGACTTTGCATTTCTCCAGCTTAAACTTGAAACCCCTCTTTCATTATATGCAGAACACCCAGCAGCCTAGCAACATGATCTTTTAAGTTCATTTCTGTGACTTCTTCAAAAAGGTAAACCCCTTCAAAACTGTTGCCGATTGAGTCTCTGAAACACTGCCACAGCTGATGCTGAGCCGAACGGCTTGCGCCTGAGCCTAAACAACCCAAACAATGCCACAAAAGAGGTTTGTGATTTTGAATAGTCATCCAGTTCTAATGATATGCTGATGACAGATCGAATGTCGCGAAGTATTTAGCTGGGTTTATTATTTTCTAAATTTGACTTGCGTTGGGTAAATGGTCTCTATCCACCTATGTTTGTATTTAAATCCATATCTTCCACACACATTCTAATGGAATTATTGGGTTTCTGCACTATTACTGTAGGTGCTAGCCGCTCAGATGACTCTATTGGTTCTATGTTTTCTTTGCGTAGCTTATCCAGATCTTTATTCAATTCTCTTGTTCCTATAGGTATTCTTAGCACCTTATGCACTGCCGATTCAGCTCCTCCCTTTAAAACAATGTTTCTCTAATCCCTTTCTACCTTAATATCAGGGAGTGAAGGATCTTCATGTATCCAGTTATTAACTGCCACCAACTGGGCAGGCCAGTAATACCTCCTTAAATTGGGTAACCGAAGACCCCCATCCCATTCAGAACGTTGTAGTGTGACCAAGGCAATGCAGGGCTGCCTGCTGCCCCACAGGAGGTCTCGAAGGGTGGCATCAACTGTATCAAATTCCGCTTTAGGGATGTGGAGTGGGGTGTTTTGGAGTATATATAGGTATCTGGGCAAAGTTAACATCTTAAATGGGGCTGATTTCCCTATTATCATTAGCGGGAAGGTTTTCCAATGTATTACATCTTGTATACACCTATCGCTAGTGGGGTGGAGGTTTGCAGGTATAAAATCTTTAAGGTCCGGCCCTACTCGTATGCCTAGGTACTTAAAACCCACAGTAATAACCGGGCATTCTTAATCGCCATTATAGTGTTTGAATCTTCTACATCAATAACATTTGGATTTTTGTCTCAGACTTGAGTTAGTCAATTTTCTGACCTGACTTCCCTTTGTCTTTCATTCTATATGCTCTTGTATTTTTGTCCTTGATTATAACCTTTTCTCATCTGAGCTACTTCTGAGTTGGTTTTTACATCGTCCTCTTGTATTATTTGTATTTCCTTGGCACCTGCATCTTGGTGCTGTACAGCCTTTATGCATTTAGGTCCTAATTCCATAGTTCTTGCTATGTCAACAGCTTGTTTTAAGGTAGCATCTTTGACATGCCATATTTTTTGTTGTATGTGCGGGTCAGCAGTGTGTAACATTAACTGGTCTCTGATATGTTAATCTGGTAATATAGTGCAATTACAGGTTACAACCAGCCCCCAAGAGCTGCTATATGGTTGTCCACTGATTCTCATTTGTTTTGTTTTCTTGTGAAAAAATTGTATCTTTCTGATACAGTATGTGTTATATTCTCAAAGTGTTTGTCTAGTTTTACCATCACTATATCGTATTTCCTGGTTGAACCTCCAGAAGTTGTATCTTCTGATCCTTCCTGAGTTTATCTCTGCTAATGTGCAAAATGAATCCTGGTCCTTCTACTCCTAAACTATTTAATAGAGTTGCCTCCTTGAAATCATCGTTAAACTTTGCACCAGCAATCGCCCTTAAGTAAACTTCTAATGTGCCGTCCACTATTCCCATGGTATGGGAGGTTCCCCTGGCGTTGATGGAAATGGGGCTGGTATTTTCTGCATATTTATACTTTTTGTGCTTGATTAAACTTTGTCCTGTTTTTGTCCTGTTTTTCTATATTCTGTCTTTTAATTGTAGAGCTTTATTTAAGTCAATGTGTCTTTATTGATGTCCAAAGTAAACTTTCACACCACCTGAACACTGAGTTTGCGTGGTCTTTTGGGGCGTTCAAACACAAATCGTGACATTAACAATCCCGGCTTTGTAAAGTAGCATGCGTCTTTAATTGAGAAACGTGTTCCTCACTCTTTTAAGGTGCTTTCGCATTGCATATCTCTGGGGCTAAGATTCTTTTATCTTAGGTAAGGCTCCAGTTCATGCAGTGCACGCTTACCTTTGCTCTCATGCTCCACTAACAGCCTTATGATTCTCTCTCGCTTAATGCGTCCTTTGGGACCTCATGCTGCCCTCTCCGATATGGCATTGGCACCAAATACCATACTTTTCTCTCAGGCAGGCGCTCCAGAGATGAAGTCCCACTTCCTCCCCTCTCTGATATGATTAAGGAGAGTACGATATTCTGTCTGTTTAACCAACGCTCATCTTGGTGTGGTCCTCCTTGGGCTCACTCGCCTCTCGTCACCACAAAGATGTTATAATTCCGCCACAAGCCACACAATGAAGCCACTCTGTGGTTTAACAGGTATGTTTATTGGAGGACCCCACACATTAGAGGTTTGTCTCTCTAAGTTTACTTTCAATAACTGTCCCCTCAAATTGAACAACATTCTCAACCGGTTCTGTTCTGGAATCTATCCACGTTTGGTCATGGATTCCAGAACAGATCGAAGTTTCCCAATGCAACGTGTGATGGTCCTCATTTTCAGTATGTAACCAAAAATAGACGGTTTTGCCCATGCATTCTTCATGATGGGGATGGGTGTACGTATTGGAAGTAACTGTATGACAAACTGCTTTGTGATTAAAACTCTTTATAAACATATTATTGTCTGTCTGCGCTTATGGCTTGAACTGCTCGGTTTCAAATTTTATGGAAAATGCAAATACGATGTATAGGTTTCAGATATTTTATATTTGCCAGTTACGGTATCTTTACAGATCTGTGGAATAGATATTTTATCTTGGAATGCTATGTCTACTTTCCTATACAATGAGTGTTATCCCATCAAATGGATTGGTTAGATTTTACTACTCCCCAAGTCTGTCCAGATTGTTGTGAGTGGGTTCTTCCAGGTTGCTTTAGAGGTCATTTCTGTCAGTGATTTTGTTTTTACTTGGAACTTTTGGAGAATTGGTGGCTGGGTGTGTCATCTCAATCTATCAGTATGCCAGATCACAAAAATGTATCTTGGTGTGTCATTGTCTGAGCATTTCCTGAGTGCGGAGCGGTGACTTGGGCTGATAGATGCTTATATGGCAATTGCTAGTTTACAGTGTAATTCTTCAGACACAGAGTTCTTCTTTTCTTCAGGAGGGTTTAGAAAGATATTTCTCTTTAGTAGCTGTGCTTTCATATAGCCTAATTACAGAATGCTGGTGGTACCCAAGATACAGGGAACAAGCTTCTGGCAAGGCTTGATATTCTGAGATTTAGGCGAACATTTTGGGCAATGACAGGTTGTGGAATTCTCTTCTATTCCTTTTATGACTGGCATCTTCTTTGATGGCTTTTTGTAAAGGATTTGAAACCTGTCTATCTAAAATAAACTACCAAACCAGTGTGTTGTTTTTGGATGATTTCTAAGAGTGCACCGTTCAAAGAATTGGCTATTGACTGTCATGATGGAGATGCGGGTGACTTTTCTTTTGTGGCACTACTTTTATTAAATGATGTTCCCTGTATTTGTACTGTATTTAGTGTCCTTTTTTACTCTCTCCATTTTTGTGTGTATGCTGTATAGTTTCCAATATGCCTTCTGACCAGGTCAATGCTTCATGAGATGCATACGATGAAGCAGGATAAAATCCACTTAATATTCCAATCTGCTTGCATTGTTTTTAAGAAATACTATTGCAGTGAGCTTATTTGATGGACACATTTTAAAATCTTCGATGGGCAAGGGTGTTTTTAAACAGTTTGGTAAAGGAGAGTAACAAATTTGGCTTAACCTGTGTGTCCAGTTTTTTTAACATGTATTGTTTTGTTAATGCAGTGCGTCTTGATTTGTTTTTCTCAGTAAAATGAAACTAATTTGGAGAAGTGCATTTTTAATGTTTTGTAATTTTGTGTTTCCAGGAGTATCACGATCCAGCCTCTTACATACCAGATCGTTACGAGGGCACAAAGATTGTTTTGAGAAATATCATCTAATAGCTAATCAGGATTGTCCAAGATCTAAGCTCTCCAAAAGCACCTACGAAGGGGTGAAAACTATTTTAAGCAAAAAGATTAATTGGATTGTTCAATATGCACAGAATAAGGATTTATATGCAGATGCAGAATGTCCGAAAACATCACAAAATCAGCTTTACAGTTATAGACATCAAGGCGATAGGACTTTACTGCCACAGTTTGATTCAGAAGTACCAAGGTATTCTTCAAAGTGGATTGATGGAAGTGCTGGAACATTCTCACAGTGTTCGCAAGGTATTTTGGAACAGAGAAACTCCACTGGATTTGGACTTGATATGCTACAAAATGCAGGTGCCACTTTCTGCCACAGTAGTGTTGTATGGTCTAGTCCGACCCAGGCAGAGGAGAATGAAAAATCTACACAGGAATCAAAGACCAGCATTCATAGAACCCATCCCCATTTCAGCCAAGAGGAACGTAAGTCTTGTGGCTAGAGGTGCATCTATTTCTGATTGTATTGGTAAATTTGATAATTGTTTACACCTGCTATACATAGTAAAACCGCAACCCATACCAACATTTCTGCTACAATTGCACGCTAAGAGGTGTCTCAATTTCATTGTGGACCAGGAGTGTTTCAGTTTAGATATGGAGATTTGTAAGTCGTATCTTATGAATAGAACCGATGCAGTCAAACAGGCTACTCTCCAATCCCTTTTATAACATTCACTGTGTTGATATACCTCCAATATTTGCATTAAATTTAGACACTTCATTGGACAATAGCAAAATGACCCGCTCATAGGGAAGGGGTGGGAGAAGAGCCACAATTGTGTTGCATCCTGTTGGGTAGAATTTCCATCTTGTGTGTCATTTTCCCCATTTGTTGTGTCCCTCAGCACTTTTTGCTGCACCATTGGACTTTTCCTGAGTGAGTGGGAACCTTTTTCTTCACCCACTCCTTTTGAATGTAACTCTGTGAACCTGTTTTGGTTGCTTTTGATGGAGCATGTTTTCCTCCATCTTTCTAGTGGCATCTGTATTTTACTATTGTAGCACACAGCACCGTCTGTGTAGTGCTGGTAGAAGCTCCTTGAGCTTCCCTCTTTTGGTCTTCTTTTTTTCCCCCCTGTGCTAACATTGTTACCAGGATAGGGGGGAATTCCTACCAACACTTTGTGAGATCAGCACACACGACCTTATGTGAAGTGCTGAAGGGACACACAGTTTCCCTTTGTTCAATTATGCTGTAACTTTCTAGTTATAGTGACAAATCTGAATGGCTTGCGGCAGTGGATGTTCTCTACCGGTTTTTGTGAAACTACATTGCAGGCTGTATTCACCATTGACCTAAAATGGTGCCCGTCTTCTTTTTTTGACAACTCATAATGACTTGTCCTTTCTTGAACCTTCTTCTGCCGACTTGGGTGTGGGAGCTCCTGATATGTCTTTTGTCTTCACTGGGTTTCCATGGGAAAGCCCGCCCAGAGGCACCAGTGTATCTTGGAGGATATGAAGCTGGGAGGACACAAACGCCTTGGGTCTTTGTCCTCCAGTATGTCTGATTGGAACCAGTTCTGACTGGATGCCTGGCCACCATCACAAGTTTGAATGTAGCATGCATTCTGATTGGCTGGGTTCCTGTATACAAGGCGAGGGTCTTGATCCAGAAGCCACTCGAAGATCCATTACGAAGAAGGAAAAAAGGGTGCCTGCAGCGACTGCCAGAGCTCACTGAGTGACCACTGCAGCTCCAGCCCTTCGCTCAGTGCGACTGGGAAGATCCAGATGGACGACTTCCTCCCTTGAACAAGTGGGCCTAACCAGTCCCGAGACCAGCTACAGTTAGAGCCATCGCATGGTGGGCTGCGACCGTCCGGGCCTGCAATCTCTGAATACCCTGGGACCTCTAGCACTGCTGCAGTGCATCACCTCGCCAAGTGCAGTTCCGGCTGCTAACTCATGGGGTATCTGTCTGGGCATACAGAGACTTCATCCTGATGGTAGAAATCCCCTCAGCTGAGTCGTGGACCAAGAAAAAGAAGGAAGTCTGGCGGGATGACAACCGTTGCTGCTGCAAAGCCTGTGTCGAGCCTCCACAACCAATTGTTACAAAGATCGTCTGCTTGGGCATCCCTGTGTCTGAGTCTGAACGTCTGCTCCCGCCAAGAGGTCTTCCTGTGGCCACCAAGGCCAGAGATCCGAACCAGAGCTGCTGTCCTTCTTTGGGCACTCGCCAGTGACATTGTTGTTCTTCACTGAATAAGGTACTGTCATACTCCTGGGTACTTACCTCGGCAGTTGTGTTGCTGTTCACTCCACTTGTAGTCACGTTGGGGAGAACGACCCAACTGTGGTCTCCCAGGTCTTATGACATCTGTCCTAGGGGTGGAAATCTGTCAGGTGGCCTACCTAGCCCCCCCTGAACCCTTAGAAGTAGTCTTCGATTACTTACTTGCTAAGAAAGACATCTACAATGGATTGCTGTTCTCCCGCAGATTCCTCATCAGATAACCCTTCCAGGATCTGCTGCTTTAGAAAATTATTCGACATTGGGCGTAGTGCACCTTAACTCAGCCGTCAATCCGTCTTTCCTTGGTCGTCGTCTCTGGACGTGACGTTGGTCAACGTACATAAACTGCGTCACTACGCCCCTGTACTTCTGTTCCTTTTTTCAGCATTCTGCTTGAGGAATACTGCTATTCTCCAGCATGGGGTCTGGCATGGATTCACATGCTCATGAATATTCCCCGTCAGGCTGGGAATCCTCGGTAAAGAAAAAAATCAGTATCCGTTTCGTTTCTGATCTGTCTTTCTTAGTAGTAACCAATCACTGATCTCTGGGTCATACTGCCCCCAGCCAATGACTGCCCTCTACCTAACCCCTCCCCTGGCAGCCATCTTCAGATTTTTACCGCACGTTCAAGTGTTGGGAGTCCTCGTGTTTTAGCTCTCGAGCTTTTACTGCATTTTTCAGGAGATTTTTCTCATTTTTTCAGTTAATCGAGCCTCAAGCGCCACAGTTTCTACTTCCGATAACGGGGACCCGTTACGGAATTCTTCTACGCCCCTCAAGGGTGAAGTTTTCATCGAGTTACGCTTCTTGGAGGATTCCAGAAGATCTGTGGCCTACCTCAACGGACATGGCCCAGGACAAGGGAAACTCTACGCCTGGATCCAAGCTGTTCAGGAGCTGCCCAGGATGCGGATTACAAAATGTTTTCAAGGAGGACGAGCATTCGAGATGTCTCTACTGCCTTCATGAGGACAAGACGCACGTGGAGAACGACTGTGCGTTCTGCAAGAACCTGACGGAACGGACCAAGCAAGATCGTCGTTCCCGCCTCGCTGCCTGGCTGGAGAAGGGCACAGCAGGTGAGAAGGCGAAGAAAAAGTCCGAGCGGTCTTCTAAGTCCTGTGAGGGCGCCCTGGCGAAACAGAAGGCCAAGCACCGCGAGTCCGCGGGCACCAGGAGCACCGAAAGGTCGGGCTCCTCGGCGGCCAGGCAGGGCGTGACTTCCCGGGCACGATCAACCACGAGCCAGCGCTCTGGTTCGGGGAAGAGGAAGTCCGAGAACCCGGTTAAGCTTCTGGAGAGGCCCCGGTTGATCTCGAAGGGAGCCGAGGGGGAGCGAGCCGATGACCCTCCCCCCAAAGCGAAGGCCCAGGACGCACCTAAGGTGGTGAGGGCCTTGATCCACCCGGTAAAGGCCTCTATCGAGGTTGTCGCAGCGGCCCTGGCGAAGCTGGCAGAGGCTACGCCGGTCGAGGCGGCCTCGGGGCCCAGAGTTTCCCTGCCACCGCGGAAGGAATCCTCTTTCCAGACCATCGTTCAGACCCCCGTGAAGACCCGGCGGAAAAAGAGGGGGGGGGGCGGTGGCCATTACGGACTCGGATTCAGCCTCCGAGGAGGATCCGGTGGAAACCGTGAAGGGCCTCAACGAGAGGTTCATAGGCCTCAACGAGAGGTTCGAGAAGGTTCGATCCCAGGGGAAGGTTCCCACTGATGTGATCGAAGATGGAGACGACGAGGGCCCAGTGGAGCAGCCATCCCGTCTGTCGCAGCCATTACCCGAGCCCCAGGATAGCTCAGCGGCCATTTTGTTGGCGATCCAATCCTTATGTACTGAGATAAGGACGAGGTTACCATGGACCCCGACGGAGGATCTAGAACCAGGCCCGTCGGGAAACCCTCCGAACAAGCGGAAGAGAGTCCACCCGTCTCCGCCCTTCGCACCCGCGAGGCCTGTGGACCCCTCGCCGGACCCTCGGGAGGATACGGCGACGGATACAGCGACGGGGACGGACGACGACGGCGATGACCCAACGGACATCCCGTCATCCCCTCCCGCCCCGTCCCCTCGGGCCTCTCCGCCCGACGAAATTGCCTCTTTTCACACCATGATAGCCAGGGCATCCGAGCTCTTCCAGCTCTGCCCTGAGGAACAGAAAAAGGAAGGGTTTCTTAACCAACGACGAGAGGCCAAGAGAAAGACGGTCCTCGCGGTGCCGTTGCTCGACGACATCTGGGACGAGGGGCTGGCTATCCTCAAGAACCCTTCCACGACATCCGCCAAGAGGGACAGATACGAGAAGAAGTACCGGGTCCCCGATGCCGCCCCCTTGTGCCTCAGGGCCCAGCCCACGCCCGACTGTCGTCTCCGCAGCGGCCAAGAAGAAAGCAGCGGGAGCGGCAGCTTCAACTTCCACTTCCCCGCCGGACGGCGAGGGCAAGAAGTTGGACTCCATGGGACGACGAGTCATCTCGGCGGCGGCGACGACGATTAAGGCGGCCAATGCCTTAGCGATTGTAGCCCGTTACGACAGGGAGCTTTTGGTTCAAGATAGCTCCTCTGCTAGACTTCCTACCGGACGACAAGAGGGCGGAGGCCCTACAGATTCTTCAGGAAGGAGAGGTGGCGTCGGATCACGCCATAACGGTGGCAACGGACATTGCCGATACCGGATTTCGCCAACTGGGCAACAGGGTTTGCCTCCGACGACGAGGATGGCTCAAGGCGACGGACTTTCGCCAGGACGTCCAGATCAGAGTGTTGGACAATGCGTTCGGCAACAACCTGTTTGGAAAGACGGTGGATGAGTCCCTCCAGGCCATCAAGACAGACACGGAAACAGCCCAAGCCCTAGGAGTCTTTCAGCAAGGGCGGCCCTTTCAGAGCTCTGGAGGCAGACAGGGAGCCTCCAAGGGATCCAGCGACGGCGGCTCTTCTTACCGCCAGGTAGCCTGCTCCTCGTCCCAGGAGGCCTATAGAGGCCGCGGCAAGCAAGGAGGGTCTCGCCACCGTCGGCAAGGAGGCCAAGGCGGCAAGGCCTCTTCCAAGCAGGACTGAACCGGCCGTAGCGTCGGGGGGACCCCACCGAAGCACCCCACTGGGAGGCCGGCTGATGAAGTTCGTCAGCGTGTGGGAGCCCCCTCTCCACCGACCGTTGGGTGCTGGACACCCTGGCCCGCGGACACTTGCTGGAATTTCAAAAGAAGTGTCCTCGTATTCCTCCCGTGGCCAGGAAGGAGAATTGCGTCCCTCAACTGCTGTTGGAGGTAAGGGCGATGCTCAAGAAGGGTGCCATCGAGCTCGTCCCCAAGAGGCTCTGGGACTCCGGAGTATACTCAAGATACTTCCTCGTCAGAAAGAAGACAGGCGGTTGGCGCCCCATCCTGGACCTGCGTCGGTTGAACAAGTTCATCGGGGCACAGAAATTCAGGATGGTCACCCTCCAGCACGTGCTGGGACAGCTGGAGGAGGGCGACTTCCTATCGTCACTGGACCTGGAGGATGCTTACTTCCACATCCCCATTCTAAAAGGACACAAAGTTCCTCAGATTCGTAGTCCAGGGGCGCCGCTACCAATTCGGAGCCCTGCCGTTCGGATTAAAGTCGGCACCCAGGGTGTTCACCAAGTGCCTCGCACCTGTGGCGGCGAGGCTCCGCCTGCAAGGGATCCACGTCTACCCCTACCTGGACGACTGGCTAATCCGTGCAAGGTCAAGAGAACTCGCCGTCTAACACACAGCGAGGACCGTCCGCCTGCTCACGGAGCTGGGATTCGCCATCAACTACCCCAAATCCCAACTGGTCCCGTCGCAGGTGGCACTGTTTCTGGGAGCGAAGCTCGATACAGTGAAGCGATTGGCATCTCCGTCGGAAGAAAGGACGAAGGCCATTTTGGGCAAGGTGCAGCACCTGTTGGCCACGGATGCGGCCAGAGTGAGGTCATCAAGTCCCTCCTCTGGATGATGTCCTCATGCACCTACCTTGTGCCCCTTTGCAGACTTCGGATGCGTCCGCTACAAAAGTTCCTCGACGTCCAATGGATTGAAGCGGCGGGCAGCTTCGAAGACAGGATCCCGCTCGACGAGGAGTTCCGTCGGGTGATTCTATGGTGGGGTGCCCGGGCGCACCTCACGGCTCAGGCCCAGCTTATCAGGAGACGGTAATGACGGACTCCTCCCTGGAGGGATTTGGGGCCCACACCAGAGATCTCCACGCAAGAGGCCTCTGGCTCCCGGAGGAGAGGTCTCTTCACATCAACATCAAGGAGCTACGAGCCGTGTTCTGGGCGCCCAAATCGTTCCTTCCGTCCCTCAAGGACAAAGTGGTGAGGATCTTCACCGACAACACCACCACGATGTTCTACATCCGGAAGCAGGGAGGCACCAGATCCCCAGCCCTATCCAAGGAGGCCCAGGATCTGTGGCACTTGGCCGTCGCCCAGGGGATGTTTCTGGTTCCCTTCCACTTGGCAGGAATAAAAAACACCATCGCCGACTCACTCAGCAGGAAGCTGCGCTCGTGCCACGAGTGGGAACTACGCCAGGACCAGGTGGATCGGCTCTTTCAACGGTGGGGCAAACCTCAGATAGACCTGTTCGCGACGGCGACGAACTCCAAGTGCCAGAGGTTCGCCAGCAGGTTCGCCCAGCTGAGGAGCATGGGCGATGCTTTCTCGTTCCCTTGGGACGGCCTGTTCCTGTACGCGTTCCCTCCGTTGCCGTTGCTGCTCCGTCTCATCAACCAGCTCAAGAGGTCCAGGTGCAGGATGATCCTTGTCGCACCGGCGTGGCCGAGACAGATCTGGTTCCCGGACCTTCTGGACCTGTCCACGTCCCCACCTATCAAGCTGGCGACGGACGCGGATCTTCTCTCCAGAGAAGGAGGAGCCATTCTCCATCACGAGCCGGAGTCGCTGAACTTGCAGGCTTGGCTCCTGCAGCACTAGAGTTTGGAGGGTACGATATCCCGGCTGACTGCAGAGAGGTTCTTGCAAAAGCCAGGGCGTCCTCAACTCTCAAATGCTATGGACATAAGTGGAAAGGTTCTCTGTCTGGTGCCGTGCACAGAAGATTAACCCTCTGCGGATTACGGCCCCTCAAGTATTGCCGTACTTACTGTCGCTGGCCAAAGCTGGACTAGCCCCGTCTCACTCAATCACGGTCTATAGAGGAAGTGATTTTTCAAAACACATTTTAATATGTATAAACATTTCATCAGGCTATTATAGCAGTAAAAAAGTTGTTCAGTATGTCCATGGTTCTTTCCAAAATCAGAGAAAAGTTCCACTTATTCACTTCCAACAATTTAAAAATCAGTACCAGGTGTGTGAGTAAGAGCTGAAAAAACACATAAGGCATTTTACATTAGATAATGCCAATGTACTTGGAGTTTTCTAGTGCTATATCTGCAAACCAGTGTATGAATATTTAATGGCCACTAGGGTGCCAGCAACTAGAAAAATCCAACCACTTGTACCGATAACACACGATGCTTGGATTGTACAGACACCTTAATGGAAGGGTCCTTTTTTAACATCTAAAAACTTGTATAGACATAAGACACAATATAATGTCAAAATGTGTAACACCGTCTATGTAGGCAATTCTATACACAGATCTAAAAAAACACATGAGACCAGCTCATGCTGTATCAAGGTCGACCGGTTTCCAAAGCTGGACTAGCTCACGCCTCCAAGATACATCTGGCTGCCATTTCCCGATACACCAGAACTACAGGACGGGCGTCCTTGTGGTCTCATCACCTGTTGAAGGAATTTATGAAGGGACTATTCCGATCGTTCCCGCCGGTGAAGGCTCCTGCCCCGGCGTGGGAGCTCAACGTGGTGCTGACCAGGCTCATGGGGGGGCCCCATTCGAGCCTATGCATTCGAGTTCCTGTCGTGGAAGACAACATTTCTTGTGGCCATCACCTCCGCAAGACGAGTGGGAGAGATCCAGGCCCTATCTTGCAAGCCTCCATAGTTGACTTTTCACGACACGAGGGTGGTGCTGAGGATGCACCCCTCCTTTAGGCCCAAGGTGCCGTCGGACTTCCACCTCAACGAGCCCTTGGTGTTGCCAGTTTTCTTCCCGTCGCCTTCGTCTCTGGCCGAGAGGACTTTGCACTCGCTGGATGTGGCTAGAGCGCTGAAGTTCTACTTGGACCGCACGAAGAGTTTTCGGAAGACATCACAGCTGTTTGTGAACTTTGGACCTGTGAATCAAGTGAAGGCTCTCTCGAAGACTTCCATTTCCAGATGGACCTCCGGCTGCATCATGCACTGTCACCGGTTGGCAAACCGACCGCTGCCCGGCCGTCTGAGAGCCCAGTCGACCAGAGCGATCGCTGCTACCACGGCGTTCCTGTCTGGTGTGCCCCTGGTGGACATCTGCAGGGCTGCTACGTGGAGGTCGACGAACACCCTCATGAGATTCTACTGCGTCGATCGGGACTCCAGGGAAGAGTCCAGGGTCGGCCAAGCAGTGCTGCGCAACCTGTTCGCTTAAGGTGAGCCTAGTGAGGAGGTAAGAGATGCTTAATGTTGAGTTGTTGTATTGCTTAATGTTGAGCCTGTTGCCACCTCCCGTGGTTGTGCATGTGTATACTGCTATGTATTCTTATATTCATGAGCATGTGAATCCATGCCAGACCCCATGCTGGAGAAGGAACAAGTTACTTACCTGTAACTGTTCTCCAGCATGGGTCTGGCATGGATTCACATGCGAACCCTCCCTCCTTCCCCTCTGTGGCTCTTCACTTGGTCATACTGCCACTTTACGTGCTACCAAATCTGAGGATGGCTGCCAGGGGAGGGGCTTAGGTAGAGGGCAGTCATTGGCTGGGGGCAGTATGACCCAGAGATCAGTGATTGGTTACTACTAAGAAAGACTGATCAGAAACGAAACTGATACTGATTTTTTTTTTCTTTACCGAGGATTCCCGGCCTGACGACGGGGAATATTCATGAGGATGTGAATCCATGCCAGACCCATGCTGGAGAACAACAGTTACAGGTAAGTAACTTATTCATACTTTGATTTCACTTCGATTTTTCATTCAAAGTTTTGTCATTCTTGTTTGATGCAAGTGTAGCCATGTCCTTGCCCAGAGTCTCCATATTCAAACGCTGCCGGGGCTGTAGGGCCTGCAGCTCCAAAATGTCTGTTACGGACCCTCACGACACCTGTGTGTGGTGCCTTGGTACCGGTCATAACACAGAGTGCTGTAGTTTGTGCGGCAAGATGAATTTGAAATCCCTCACGGAACGGGCAGCGAAGCTTGCGGCAGGCCAACCTCCCTCAAAATCCTTGCCGCGCTCGATCATGTGGTTGTCTAAAGCCGAAACAGAAGGGCCTACTTCAGAAAAGGAAAACCCAAAAAGGTCTCATTCTCATAGCCACTCATCTGCTTCCTCCGCCCACAAGTAGAAACAATGCCACCAGCCACAGTCTGATTCTTCAAGTGACCGCGGTATGTCATCGGAAGGGCTGAGTGGAAGGAATTTAAAACTAAGATACAAGGCCGCTGCGGGTATGGGCGAGCCCTCAATGCAGCAGGCCCTGGTGACCCTGGCCCTAGAGTGAACACAATCACGGTGGATCGCCTGGCTCGGCGCCAATACTGGCTGGTGCACCTCGGGCACCGGTTCCTTCCGACGCACCCTCGGCACCGAAAGTCTTGTTGCCGCCGATTGCAAAGCCGTATACGTCTCTGGCTGCTATCCAGCGGTCTTTCACGCCTAAGTCTAGGACCACATTTTTGGCTTCATGGATGATATTTTCGGTGTCAATGATGATGGCGATCAGGTTTGGCTCAACCCTATGTTCTCAGCGGCTGTAAGGTCCGACTTCTTTATTGACCACTGGCACCTGATGGAACTGGCTGAAGGTCTTTACAACGCCAGTGGGCTCGACATGTCCCCAGACCTGGAAACGCAGCAGGCCCACTCGTATGGCCACATTAATGCCAAATGTAGGGCTCTGATGGAGAGGGTGGTGGATACCCTGGGGTGGAATGCTCCAGCCAAGCCACTTTCTGGCTATGATTTAACTAACATACTTGATGAGGAAATTGCTACTGAGGGAGCCATGCCCTTCAATGCAGCCATCACCAATCCTATTGCCACCTTGTGGCAGAGACCTTAAACCAGGTGGTCATGGATGTGTCCTTGAAAGGTTGGGCGCTCATTGCTAGACCTTGCAGGTGAGCAGCCTTTGGTCGGCAATGGAAGCCTGGCAGACTGGAGTTGCGGGTCATTAATTTGGCCCTGAAGACGTTTGCACCCTTTCTGAAGGGAAAGCATGTCCTGGTTTTGGAGGACAATCCGGTGGCCATGCACTACCTGAACAAACAGGGTGGCATGTGCTTCCATCCCCTTTGCAGAGAGTCAATGCATCTCTGGTCGAGGTCTTCTCTCTCTGGGGTACTCCAGTGGATCTGTTTGCCACATAGTCCACCAGGAAGTGCAGACAGTTTTGCTCGAGGGAATTCCCAGGGAATGGTGCTCTAGTGGATGTTTTTGTAGTGGACTGGACCTTCACCTTCCACTATGCTTTCCATCTAATTCCCGTCATTCTGTGGATTCTCAGGAGGGTGAGGAGGTTTCGAGCAACCCTGATCTTGATCGCCCCGGAATGGGCGATGAGGACCTGGTCAAGTCCAGAAGGCCCGAGTACTATCTGCCCACCTCTTTGGCTGCCTCGTCGGCCGGATCTCCTATCCTATTTGAAAGATCGGGTGCTCCCCTCCCAAAACCAGTATCCCTCAACCTACATGCGTGGCTCTTGAGAGGATGAGATTTGATGGCTGGGACCTCTCCAAGGAGGTATTTGAGGTACTGCTGGCTGCATGCAGGCTGTCAACAAGATCACTGTATACGTGCAGGTGGAGAAGATTTGAGGCGTGGTGTAGGGAACGTGAGATTGACGCGATCTCTTGCCCCACCACTACAGTGATGAAGTTCCTTCTGTCGCTGGCCTCTTCAGGCCTTCAGATCACCACAGTCAAACAATACTTGGCAGCTTTATGTCTAAAAGGTCTCTGGATCAAGGGTCCTTCACGATCCTGGTTATGGCCCAATTCCTGAAGGGCTTTGTGAATGTTTCCACCGATTACTTTTTGTCGTTCTAGACTAGAACCTTAATTTGCCCCCCACCCCCTTTCTAATGGCAGGTCTTTTTGAGCCTTTACATTCTTGTTCTTTACAGTTTCTCCTAGTGGCCATCACATCGGCCAGGCAAGTCAGCGAGTTGCAAGCCTCCTTTTCTTCGTTTCTTTCAAGAGAAGGTTTCTCTGAAGGTGCAGTCTGGATTTCTGCTTGTGTTGGAATTTCACTTGACCCAGGCCATTGACCTTCCTGTTTTTTACCCACCTCCGCACCCCTCTAAAGAGGAGGAACGGTTTCACAGTTTATACCCGGAGAGGGCATTCAGTTTTTATGTGGTCAGAACGGTGAAATTCAGGAAGGTAGACTAGTTTGTGGTCTTCTCTGGCGCTAGGGTAGGCCTTGCTGTTTCAAAACGGAGCATCTCACGATGTGCATCTGAGTGTTATCACAACAAACGCAGGGAAAGATGCCTCCTGGCATCAGTGCCCATTCCGCCAGAGGGGTGTCTACCTCAACAGTGCTGCAAAGAGGAGTACCAGTGAGGGACATTTGCCGGGAGGCAACCTGGTCCTCACTACATACCTTCCCTAAGCACTACAGCCTGGACGTTGCCTGTGGTGCCAACGCTCGATTTGGAAGGGCGATTTTTGCTGTAAATTCCTTCATCATGCCTCCAACATGAGTGCTGCTTTGGAAGTCTATCTGATGAAGAATTTGCGGGAGTTTCTTCATCACCCCTCCCATCCATCCCGCTATGACTATGGTTAGTGGCCGTCTTTCTCTAGGAAGGTAAGAGGTGAGCTTTGGTTTCAGGGGCTGTTGTCCTCTTTTGGTTCATTGCCGCACTCCTTCTGCAGTCTTTGTTTCCCACAAAAAAATCCCATGTTGGGAGTTTTTCATTTTCCATTCACTTTTTGGCTGTTTGGCCGTACCATTAGTTTTCCTCTGCAGTGGCTGAGCTCGGGTGGGGAGGGTTTGGGGTTTTGGGGGGGGGGGGCTGAGATACAGGGGCGTAGTGACGCAGTATATGTATGACACTGATGTAACATCCAGGCCGACTAACGAGGCAAGACGGATCAACGGCTGAGTCTAGGTGCACTACACCCCCTGTCTAAGTTTTTCCAAGCTGCTGATGCTGGAAGGGATATCTATCTGATGACAAATCTGCGGGAGAAGAATCCATAGAGAGAACATTACGGTAAGTAATTTCTCCTTCTGAGATCTTATAACTTTGCCAGATAGGGATAGCCTTCTAAAGTTAAGGCCTAGGCAACATTACTTACTTACCAGTCTTGCTCTTTCCAGTAAGAGTTGGTCATGATATGATTTGACAAGTGGAAGCTACTCTTAGTACTTACCTGTTATTCTTCTAAAAACTCCACTAATGATTTGAGTATTGCTGCAGCAAATTTCTATTTGTGTGAACTGTTTTTACTTGCCTGAATTACATATTGATTTTAACATTGCCTTAGTGTATATAATACCCATATTTTTATAGGACTACAGTGTGCAAGTGTTTCCTTAACTATAAGTGTGCTCAAAGGTCTTTGTACTCGCCTACAGCCCTTCTACCGCCTAGACTAAGCCTGGCGGCTCGACCATAGCTACCAAACCTTTTGGGTAATTCAGGCCAAACTTAAGCGTTGGAGCCCTGTACGAATAGAGTGTCTACCACAGACAGACTTTAGTAAAACTCCATAACACCTCCTTCGAATTGATTGTGTCCTTCAACGTATTCCTCATCTTTGATAATCACGTCCAGCTTCGGGGATGTTCACGTCCAGCTTCGGCTGCTTCGGAAAAATAATTGTCGGCAGAGGGCGTTGTGGGTCGATGGTGTTGAGTTGATGTCCCTCGAAGGCCTCCGTCAAGGGTGAAGTCCTCAAGTAGCACGCGCGGCGCCCGTTGACCTCAGTTCCGTTTTTCTGCAAACGTGTTTGCTTCGGAGACTAAGCGCGCCTCACTAGTATTTATTTACTACACAGTTCTTCAAAAAATATACTTCATGTCCTCATCATCCACCCCGACTACACCTCGCTCGGGTTTCAAGAAATGTAAAGAATGCAATTTCGAAAATGTCTATCGCGTATGCGCATCGCTTCTGCCGGTGGTGTCTGTGGGAAGGCAATGACACAGATTCCTGCGCAAAATGTCAGCTAATGACAGGAAAAACCCCTGCGAGAAAGGAAAGTTGCAGGTAGGTCGGAAATTTAAAATTGATCATTCCTCGACCTTCGATTCGGGTGATCGTTCCGCTTCGAAGCGAGAGCGACAAAGATTTCAAGATCCCGTAGTGGTTGCCACCACTCGTTGTCCTCGACGAATTGATCGAAGAAACTGCACCATCGGCCGCCATCCTCTTCATCCTCGTCGACGAATACCGCTGAAAATGTAAGTGCCCCACTAAACATTCTTCATCTGCAGAGTCGGAGGCATTTCATGTCAAAATGCTGGAAATAGTTGAAAATGCTAAGCCTCAGTCTGTGACTTCTTCGGAAGCCATCCGAGAACGGTCCTGTTGACACTCGAGCACCCTCGAGCCCGGGTGGTCGAAGAAAAACCCATCGAGAACGTTCGATGCCCCTGATAAAGAAAAGTCACCCGCGTCGTGATGAGCGCTTGAGGTCCTCGGCGCCGTCGAAGACTCCACACACCTCGAAGAAGAAATCTTTGAAGAAGGCCGTCGAATCCTCGACGCCATTGCCATTGATGCCTTTGTCGACACAAACCATCGGCGCCGAAGATTCCTGTGGTTTCAGCACAGCCTTCTGAGCAGGTTAAGACTGACAAAAGTACTAAACTAAAGCCTTCTCTAAGACCTGCGACACCTTTGGTGGTTCCTGAGAAAACGTATACCCCTTTACCTAGAAAGGAGTACTTTAAATCCCTTTCTTTTGATTTTTGAAGAGAAAGAAAGGTCTGAGGAAGAGTTGGTCCCCTTTGGTCTTGAGTTTGGAACTCCAAATGTGCCAGAATGTTTAATCTCAGAGGAAAGTAAGGCGAGGGACCTTATTGACACACTGCACAAAGCCAGTGTTGTTGATACATCACCTGAAACTGAGCTCGGCAGGCCAGAGTCAGTAGAGCACGCTGACTCTTCGTATCAGCATCTGATGTCAAAGGTGGTAGAGTATCTAGGCTGGGCTAGACCACCGGTACAATTTATCCAAGATGACCTTACAGATCTTCTGGACCAAGGTCCACCTACAGACCCCATCTTACCCTTTCAAGTGGCCTTACAAAATAGGGTGGCCAAAAATTGGGAGTCCCTGGATTCTATCCCTGCGGTGGATAAATACCTCCCTTTCAGTACCGACCCTGGCTATCTGTCCAAGCACCCCACACCAAGAATCTGGTGGTGCAGGCAGCCACAGCTACATCAAATAAGGCAGTGTACCACAGATGGGGACGACAAGCGTGTGGATGGATGGGTGCGCAAGGTATTTTCAGCTGGGGGTATGGCCTTGAATGCGGCCAACTCCACATGTGCCTTAGCCATGTTTTCGTACACTCAGTGGGAGTGCATATCCATGGCAGCAGAGCACATTCCAGAAGGGGAGGAAAGGGAGGGTTTCCTAGCTATCGTTAAGGATGGCAAAGAATCCATGTGTGAATCCCTTCAATCTGGATTGGACACTGCAGACAGCATCAGCAGGGTCCATGGCTACAAGCACGGTTATGCACAGATTTGCGTGGTTGCAGAAGTCTGATTTAGGACCAGATGTGCAGGCCCGTCATTCTAAACATGCCCTTTGACGGGTCTCACCTTTTTGGCAACATGGCTGACGAGAGCCTTGAGAGGTTGCAGACCTCAACGGCGGCTGCCAAATCTTTAGGGGCCGGTGTTGGGCAACCTCAGCCTTTTTGATCTTCAGGGCAGCCATGGAGGCGGCAATCCTATCGTTACTAGTCCTCATTTGGAAAGGCGAGAGGAATGGCCAGTCCAAGAGGCCAAAGAAGAAACCCTTGTGGTGGACGAGGAAAGTGCAAAGCCAGCTCCAGCTTCCTTGCCATCGGAAGCTGCAGCAACCGCTCCAAAACCACTGAGAACTTGCTTCACAAATCACTGGTCGGGGGCAGATGGTCTCAGCATCTCGAAGAATTGCGAGCCATTACTTGGGCTCTGGAGACAATAGCCCACGGTTACTGCCTTCCATTTAGAACGCAGCCTCGCACTGATCCGCCGGGGAAACGCTCTTTGAGGATTCCAGATCCGCTCCTTGTGCAGGAGATATTAACCCTGCTAGAGAAAGGTGCTATAGAACCAGTGCCTGTGGCGGAGAGGAACAAGGGTTGGTATTTCCCATATGTTTTGATTCCCAAAAAGGACAGGGGACTGCGACCCATCTTGGACTTGGGATACTTGAACAAGTTCCTCAGGAAGGACAAGTTCAAGATGGTCACACTTCTCAGATCCTTCAGGCCCTCCAGTTACAGGATTGGTTGGGGTCATTGGACCTTCAGGATGCTTATTTTCATGTGCCAATCCATCTCAAACACAGAAAATACCAGAGGGTCGTCGTTGGCGGCGCGCACTATCAGTTTTGAGTCCTGCCGTTCGGGTTGACCTCCGCCCGAGGGTCTTCACCAAACTGATGGTGGTGGTGGTAGCGCATCTCAGGAGAGGGGGGAATTCATGTTTACCCCTACCTGGATGATTGGCTGATCAGAGCACATTCTCCCGAACAAGCCCTGGATCATCTCAGTCACCTGCCACTCCCTTCACAGACTGGGCTTCTCCCTCAATTTCAAGAAGTCACAGATGACACCTTCCCAGCAACTCCAATATATTGTAGCTGTACTAGACACAACCGTGGGAAAGAGCTTGCCACCCAGGACGAGGGCTTAAGACATTCTTCATACCAAATTTCAAACTACCCAGAATCTTCCGGCCTCGATTTCTTGAAGTTACTTGTCCTCATGGCATCCTGCATTTGTTTGGTGTCAGACGCCCTCCTGAGAATGAGATCTCTTCAAAGGTGTTGGAGAACACAATGGTCCCAGTTCTCAGGAAAGATGACAGACTTACTTCAGGCTCCAAGCAGGGTAGCGCAGGATATTCTGTGGTGGGCCTGCGAGGACAACATTCTGAAGGGAGAACTTTTTTTGGCAACCATGGCCAGAGATTACAGTAGTGATGGACGCCTCACTCACGGGGTGGGGAGCCCATTCCAGCAATCGAACAGTCAGCGGTCGTTGGTCTCCATTGGAGTCCAAACTACACATCAATCTTTTGGAGCTGAGGGCAATCAGGCTAGCGCTGAAGGCCTTCCTACCCCCTGTACGGGGAAAGAATGTCCTGATAATGACGTACAACACAGTGGCCATGCATTACCTCAACAAAAGAGGGGGGCGTAGGGTCCCTACCACTGTGCAGAGGCAATGCAGCTCTGGTACTGGGCAATTCGAGAAGGAATCTCCCTATCGGCAGTTCACCTAGCCGGAGAGGTGAATGCAATGGCGGATGCTCTAAGCAGGCAGAGCGCAGTGTCCCACGAATGGTAACTACTTAAGGAAGAGATCTTCGCCCTTTGGGGAACCCCTCAAGTAAACCGGTTTGCAGCCGAAGTAAACCGTAAGTGCAAGAGGTATTGCTCAAGGGAATTTCCTCCGAGAGGAGCTCTAGGAGACGCGTTCATGGTGGATTGGGAGTTCCCACTGCTATATGCGTTTCCACTGATCCCCGTCATTCCTCAGGTAATCAGGAGATTGAGACGGTTTGGAAACTGTATGATCCTAATTGCCCCGGATTGGGCCAGGAGAACGTGGTATCCGGACCTTCTAGAAATGTCCATCTGTCCTCTGATACTTCTTCCACAAAGAGAGAATCTTCTCTCGCAAAGGGAGGGTAAGGTTCACCATCCAGAGGTCAACACTCTCAACCTTCACGCATGGTGTCTGAAAGGCTGAGATTCAAGGATTGGGACCTCCAGGATGCCGTCACGGAGGTGTTGCTTTCAGCAAGAAGGCCAGCAACAAAATCTCTGTACCGTTGCCGTAGGAACAGGTTCTGCGACTGGTGCAGGGAAAAGAATGTTGATCCTTTTCTATGTTCAACTCCAGAGGGGTTATCTTTTCTCCCAACATTGGCACACAAGGGTCTTAATGTTGGGACCATTAAAGGTTACCTGGCGGCGCTTTCTATTTCCAAGCGCTCTTCGGAAGAATGCTCCTACTTTAAAATTCCATTGGTGATTCAGTTTCTGAAAGGGCTCACAAATGTTTCTAAAGTTTTTGATGTGTGCCCCTTTTTAACCCTTGCACACGTGTCCTTTGAGGTTATTGACCTTCAAAACGATATTGTTGGCTGCATTGACATCTGCACGTAGATTGAGCGAGTTGCAGGCACTTTCTTCCAGGCCACCCTATACTGTATTCCACAAGGACAGAGTTGTGTTGTGGGTAAAACCCTCCTTCCTTCCTAAGTTGGTATCTGATTTTCATCTAAATCAAAACATTGTTCTGCCAGCGTTCTACCCCCGCCGCATCCCACTAAAGAGGAAGAAAGGCTCCATAGGTTGGACCCTAGAAAAGCTTTAAGCTTCTATATTTCTAGGTTCTCCAAACTTGGAGTGGATGACCAACTTTTTATTGGTTACACCGGAAGAAAATTGGCTCAAGCTGTTTTGGATTAAAAAGCTATATAAATTCAATACAATAAAATACAAATCCAAAACACTTTATCAAGGTGGATTATACTTGGCATCTCAGAATGTTACAAATTGGCAGGCAAAGACCCGCCAGAGGGTTTGAGAGCTCATTCCACCAGAGTTATAGCCTCTTCTGCAGCCCTTCAAAGCGGCGTACCTATTAAATCCATCTGTGATGCTGCAACATGGTCATCACTGCATACATTCACAAAGCATTACTGAGTATTATATTCGGCCTTATAAAATGCCGAAAATTTTCAATTCTCCTTCCTCCTCCTATTCTGCATACTGCTTTGGGAGTCTATCAAAGATGATGAATACGTTGGAGGACACAATCCATTCGAAGAACAAGTTACTTACCAACTGGTAAAGTTCTTTCGACTTGATGTTCCTCCAACGTATTCCTCATCGCCCTCCCAGCCTACTCCGCTGTAGAATGTCCTATGCTATTGCAGCTTCCGTTCTCACAGGGCTAACTACTGCTTGCCTAGGCTGACTGCACCACACGAACAGGAGGGAAAAACAGAACGGAGGCCAACGGGCGCTGGCGTGTGCTACTTATACACCCGATAACTTCACCCTCAACGGAGGCATTCGAAGGAAAATCGGCTCGACGCACGACACCCTCTGCCGAGAACATTTTTGCTGAAGCTGGATGTGATTATCAAAGATGAGGAATACATTTGAGGAACATCCAGTCGAAAGAACGTTACCAGTTGGTAAGTAGCTTGTTCTTTGTAATCACAACACATACGCTAATGTGCCACACTATAATGGAGATCTTAGTGGCAGGGGTTGGCTTTCAGCGAGAGGCGCAAAATATTACTTTTACTATCTGCTATCATATACCATGAAGGATTAAAGTTTTGAATTAATTCTGACTAACATTGTCCATATTGTATATGGACTTTTACTGCATTGAAGTTGTAAAAATCAATTTTTAGGCAGACTGGAAAAATGACAGCTTAGAAAGTTGTCTTTCACATCATGTTTTGTGATTACCCCCTCTAACTCATACTCTGGCTTTGATATTCTGTTGGGGACAATGACCACGGGTTAATAGACCTCTTGCCTCAGATGTGGTCACTACATCACTTAATCCTCTTCCATGGTAACCTCCCTGCACTTCTGAACTAAATTAAGAAAATATTCATTCTAAAACTGCACACTTTTTTTCCGCTAGAATCTTTGAGTCAGTTACAAAGAGTGAAACCTTTTTGAGCTTTCAACCACAACCTGTCAGAAAGCTTTGGACATAGTCTGTGTATAGCTCAAAATTTACCAGGATGACTTAACCAGTTGCCATGTCTAAATTAATATCCTACATTTGCTGGTTGTTGGCTAAAATTAAAAATCTTCAAAAGATCTAATTAGAGCAACATTGAAAAGAAATCTCTTAGAAGAAGATACAATTTATCTCTAACAACACTTCAAAAAATATCATAAGGCGATAGTGCAAACATTAATTTTGGTTAGGCAAACTGAGTACAGCGAAATCCTCACACAAGACTAGAGTTAGCCAGAGCCAGTGAGCAATCACTAAATAGATATTCTCTGCCTATTGAGCCCTCTTAAGTACTTTGGCAGGAACTATTCCCTAAATCCTAGATTTAAAATAATGCCTACAGTTGAAGGTGTAGTGCAAATGTATCTGAGCCACGTTTGTTGCCCTTGATTTTACTTCCAATTAAACACATTCCAAATACTGTACGTACCCTTTGAGTTTCAAGACCTAGAACAATCTGACTTACCCCCCCAGAGGTCAAAGTGAGCGGAAGCGATCAGGCGCAGAGTAGCAAGCACTCCTTTTATTTGTTTTACTGCTAATAGTAACAATACTTTTAACACCCTTTTCACCATTCCAGAATTGTTCTTTATTTTTTTTAAGTAAGAGAACACCTTTTATTATTCCAACCTTTAGTAGTTACAGCTAACTTACTTCACCGGTCATTCACAAAGCCTGAATGACATCTCAGCCTGGATGCTGCTCTATCTGGCTTAATCTTAAATATCAGTAGATGGAGGAGGTCCTGCTAACACTGCGAAATTATCTCTCATGACACCCCTTCATTCCATGATTTTTGGAAAACCTCTCAAGTGTATCTCCTGTTTCAATCATTACATGTTACAGTTGATAAAGATTCAAATTATTTCCACAGAATTGTATTTCAACATTAGTTGGCTCCCTGAGATTTGCAAAAAACAACGGGGTTGGGGGCGTCCTGGGAGTCTCTCTGCCAGACATCCCTGGTTGCGAGAGCCTTAACCAGATTCAGAGGAGACCTATCCCAATCATAGAAGTCTTTTTTTCCTGCCCCGGGGCAGTCCAGCACCGAAATGCTAGGCAATTCTCCTCTGAACAAGAGTACCAACAGCAACCCCAGTCACATGTTTCGGTCTGGTTGGACCTCATCAGTAGGGTGGAGCTGTGCCTCTCTAAGAATAGTGAGCAAGGGGTCCATATCTGGATTCCCCTAGTAACTTATGGTGAGACCCAAAGTTACTTAAATATGCAAAAAACAAGGGGGTCCTGGGAGTCTGCCTGCCAGACATTAGTCCTGAGATTTGCCCTATAATGCCACTCAAGATCGACATAAGAACAGCAACTCATGGAAACAGTTCAAAAATTAGAGCGGAGTAAGTGAGATCAATATATAAGCAAAAACAAAAGATGCAGGTCTAAGGAAATACTTAAACTCAATGCACTAGAATAAAACAAGAATTTTAGAAAAGAAATATTTTGAAATATATAAATTTAGAAACAAATGTGCACAATATACATATATTGCACAATAAATGACAGCAATACATAAAAAAAAAAAAAAACGCAACCAAGCTGAATCTGGTGTCTGTCATGGAAACCAAATTGTACTGGAAGAGAAGTTCAGAGAAAGGACCCTGCAAAAGAAACCATACCCAACCCATGGTCCAACAAAAGCTACAGATGGGCGACCACAACCACACAAAGACAGTGTGCAACAAAGATTGTAAAAGCCAAAATATATAATGAAACCTATATGCAGGGCTTTAACACCTTAAGCCACACATGTGTGTTGGGTCAGCCATAACTGTGCTTCGCCTCAATCAAGAATAACTGATACATGGGGTAAAAATAAGCCATGCAGACTTTCTACCCCGTCGTAACCCAAAGGTTGCCGGAGTAGGTTGTACATCAACAAAAATGCCAACTCGAGTTTCGGCAGGTCTGGGTTATTTTGAGGGTTAATCCTTTGTCAGCGAAAGCATAGGTAAAGTCAGAAGGCAGACAGGCATCTAAAAGCATCTGTTAAATAAACCCAGATGAATCAGATAAGACTTTTGCATAGCCAACACAGGTAAAACATGCATTAACATTTTAAAGCTTGAATTGAAGGATTTATACCAGTTTAGACTGTGCATTCAAGCATACATAAGCAGACCATTCCAACCAGAAGAGTCCTCCCGGGAACCGGTGCCCCATACCACAAACTGACGAGTCTGCAAACAATTGGCAGACAAAAATCAGGCCAACACTTTATTGTGAACAAAATTAGAGAGTACCAATACAGCTGTAAGTTGTAATTACTGAAGTGAGTTGACTGCGATCAAAACAGCAGCATTAACATCATAAACTCCAAGGACTAATGCCCTGCAGTTATCGGGCAATATCAAGGTCATGAAGTACGTTAGTAGTTTAGAAGTAAAATTGTAGGGTACATATGTTGAAGGGGAAAATACCTTGACCTTGGACCAGTGGTGTACCGCAAGGAAAGGCTCCATCCCCCGAACAGGCGTCAGTACTCGTCTGCAGCTAAAACATAAGACGGACAAAAAGTAATTCCAAGGGGGGCAGAAGAGCCACCAATGTGTAACAGTGTACAGTCCGGATGGCAGTTGGAAGCCACCTACCCATGCCTTAAAATGTGTGCATTTCGGCTCCACACATCCACAAAATTACATGCATGTTGAACACTGACTCAGGCCTGTGAACTAAACGCAAACGGGTATGTCACGTGACTGTATATAAATGACGTGTACAGGTTTATGGCCAAAGGCTCAGTGAGAAGAAGGCAGAGTCGGCCATATTGGAAAGGAGTCGGCATGAATCAAAAATCTCAGATATAAACTGACTGCAAACATGAAAATGCAGAGAATTGTATGATGTATACATAATGAAAGATGGCGTATTGTTATGAGGTAATACACAGGCGCAGAGAGAGTGTGCTCAAGATATATTAATAAACTACACATATACCGTCCATCTAAATAACAAAAATTCATTATGGACCAGGAGCAAGGAAGTCTTTGTTATGTAAGGGCGGACCACTGAATTTCATCATTGAGGCTGTCTTGATGTGTTTTCAAACAAAAGAAATACTGTTCGAATCGATACAATTTAGTGATACTACTGAATTGTCTGAGATCAGGAATGATGGTCAATGATCACCCACTGCACATCACAATCGGTGTGACCCAACTCAAGGTAGTGTTGTACCAAAGTGTCTGAAGCCCCAGTACGGATGCGTGACAGATGTTCCCCAATTCTAGTCAAGACCTTTCTTGTAGTCAGGCCTACATACACTTTATTGCAGTGACACTTAATAATGTAGATGGCATTGAAGGTACTGCATTTAGTGCATGATCAAAAGTCCAGTTAACTTCATTGTGGACAAACGCTGAACTAGCCATGCATGTATCACAAGCGGCACACACCGCATGGCAAATTACCCAGAACAGGTAGATTTGGAAAGAGTCCAACAATCCATAAGAGTGGTGGGCCTAGGAGTTTGAGTGCGAACCATAAGGGAACCACATAGTCACGAATGTTACGTACTCTGAAAGTTTTTTCAGTGATTATTTATATATATATATAAATATATATGGCGTCCTGCTGTTCTGTCTTCTATGTGCTGCTTTGTGTCGTGCATTTGTTTTTTGCACAATGCATTTGTTTTTTTACTCTGTATTAACATTAAAAGACATCAGTAATTGTTTCACTGTGTCTGCGGTGTTTTTTCCGACCCTCTACTGAACCTGGCATTTGTTTTGTTGTGCCTGCGGGAGTGCGATTCGCTTTTTCCTCCTTTTTTGATATATATATATATATATTCACTGTAAATTACCTTGTGATCTCAAAACAGCAAACCTCTCTTATGTGCCCAATCTACACTTTGTGGTTCCCACATTTGAGACTGAGAAGGCCGTCTGTATGCACTCGAAGCACACATTTAATGAATCACCTAATTTCGGTTTGTACTCCATCCTCGAAGAGAAATTCTCAAGTTGTATGCCATGTGACTTCCTCTCCAGTACAACGAGCCCATGAAGCACATGAGGAAGATGCAGAGTTTGGTTTTTAGAGTTGGTGAAAATGATGAATGGAAGACTGTGGAGACAAATGGAAAGGTCAAAGGTTAATCATTAAAGGTGGTGTTCAAGACTTGAGATGTAGCAGACTGGCAACAAATCCTCAAACCGAGCAATCTGTGGAATTCAGGGAAGAGGCCACTCATGGTCACTAGATTTTACCTGTACACAATTCCTGCAGCCAACCCCTTCTTCCCTTGTATTTGGGGTCCAGTGACCCTTGGCAGATGGTTATCTGATATGATGTATCATGCTATCCATATCAACACACTGCCATATTAGTTACTGACTAGTGAACTAGTAATTGGGCTCCAGTCTTCACAGCTCCTGATTCACACACATTTTCCTCAGCCTATTCTGTCCAGGCCCTCTTCTCCCATGTTAACAGCCCTCCTAAATATGCACTTGACAACCTATGTTCTTGACTTGGAATAAGGGGCAGGCAGGCCTATTAAAAAAATTCTGAGCAGATTCCCTGGCGGATTGGTGTCTGAAAGGCCAGTAGGGGTGAGGCAGAGTCTCAAAGTCTGGTGTACGGCGACATGTGACTGCATCTGCTACCTCATCCTTTCTAAGTAGCCAATCTCTCTGGGATTCCCTATACTCTAATTCTCTTTTATAAGTCAAAGGAGTCCTCTATTTTTCCCTACGTAGTTCAGGTTAAACCATTTTAAATGACAATACAATACAATTTCAAATGGAAAGGGGGTTGGGTGGTGGTAGCACGCTCACACAAATACATTTTTGTATTTGTCGTTAGGGGGAGCTTCTTATAGAAGGGCACCTCCATCCTGCTTCAATTAACTGATCATGAAAAGCCAGCATCTGGAAGAGAAATTCCCAGATCGCCATCCAATATAGCTGCTAAGTTAACTGTACGATATATGTAATATGTAATAAGCCTGATATAATGAATTCTGATATCGCTTATTTTTTAATTTGGGTGTTTTAGTTGCACTGTTTGGTTATTTCATGTGTATGATCGAAGTATGGCCAACTCTTGTTTCATGGCAAACAAGCACTTTCTCAAGACCTAGTCTTGACCTAGCGCAAGTTTCTATGAGCAATCAGCAGCAAAATCAGCACGTTTTCTTGTGTGAACCAATGGAAATTCAAGTGCGATAGCGCTGTCACACTTAAATGTACATTAGTTCCAGGGCTTTAAGTGGGGTAAGAAATCGAGAGGGGGCCCTCATTTGGGGGCGTGGCTTCTGGGAGGGGCGTGGCCTAAAAAGCACGCAAATCGTAAGGTCTGCACACAGATATATATACATGTTATATATCTGTGTGCGTACCTTACTATGGCTTGTGTACTTTGTAGGCCATCTTTTCTAAACATAGAAATATGTTACATATGTTACATATTTCTATGTTTAGAAAAGATGGCCTGCAAAGTACACAAACCATAGTAAGGTACGCACACAGATATATAACATGTATATATATTTGTGTGCGTACCTTTCGGTTTGCCTAGTTTTCAGGCCATGTTTTCGGGTTTATAAAAGATGGCTTGAAAGTACACAATTCAAGCCATCTTTTATAAAGCTTTGACTACGGACAAAATTGCCCGTCGGCAAAGCTTTATAAAAGATGGCTTGAACATAAACCTCGAAATATGTCGAGGAATCCCCAGGTTCGCCGAGGGTTAAAGACGCCTCGGCGACCTGGGGAAACAAAGGAACAGTAACTGCCTCTGATGACCCCTCGCGCGAGGGGTCACCAGAGGAAGTTACTATGACTCACAGAAGTGGCAGCCAGGCACAGCATCGCTGTGGTTGGCTGCCACTTCTGTCAGCTAGCCTGACTTCATGGCAGGCGCATCTCCCGTCGCGGCTGCGGCCGCGACGGGATAATGCATCCCGCCAATGTTGCGTGCGGTGGGACTGGGGGCCCCGGCTCAGCCCCACTTTTTGGAGACTGCCGGGGCCCGGCCCCGGCAGGCCCCGGCCCACTTAAAGCACTGATTAGTTCACACCAGAAAAGGAGGTGTTATGCATGTTACTTCACACCAGAAAAGGAGGTGTTCTGCATGTCGTCGCCCCCCCCCCCCAAACAAAGGGGGATCTGGTTTTGTTCAAAACATTACAATGTATTTGAACCGGCTCAGTTGTAAACCACGTTCCTCTCCACAAGAGTATTGTTCACATGGAAAGTTGAGTTCATAATCATATTCTCAAAGTTCTATCTTGATAAAGCCATGTACATCCGTGCAAATGTAATGTACATTTGAAGCAGGACGAGGTGCAGTGAAGTTTAAACAATTAGTGCCTTTTCAGTACATCTACATTTTTAAAACCGTTAATTTCTAAGTTGATGTTGCTCATTTTTCCCCTTGCCGTTTGTGCGAATAGTAATGTGTGTTTATTTCGGTTTCAGTGGGTTCGATGAGTAGTAAAGAATTGGAGCAGCTGAATGCAAAACTCCTCGGGCAAATACAGGGTAAGCATCCTATTTTGTTGTGCGTTTTCTAAAGCAGGAATTCTAATTTCGTTTGAAAGATCGCCATGGGGAAGCTACATTACCGTTTAGATTTGGACATTTTAGATTGGCTGCATTTCAGAGAATGAATATAAAATAGATGTAAAGTAAGATTAAATAGCCTGTGAAATACAGTGTTGTACCTATTGGGAAGGAATATTAACTCCCCCTAACCCCTGTTAATTTGTGGAACTGGGCAAGTGAATGCGATAGTGAAACCAAAATGTTCTTAGAATAAGGACTGGCATAAGAGTTTATCAATTTTCTCAATTTTTCTGTACCCTGCCTTAGATAAATTGTCTTACATTTTAAATGTTTGTAGGTATATGGAATTACACTTTCAAGAGCAGTCATGAATGGGTCTTTCATTTTCCAAGTGCATGTTTTCTGTTCGTAATGCATTGTTCTATCGCACGTAACAGAACGCAGAGCATCCATATAATTGAAAAACCCACACGTAACATAGTACAACTTTTTCTAGGAAATATTGTCTTTGCTGCTTTCCCTGCCTAGGGACCTCAAACTCTTTGCTGTTTTGCACCTAACCTGACTTTTACTTACCTTGCTAGTTTCATCTGTTTCGGGGGCCCTGATCAGTCCTTACTGCTCTAAGTGCAGGGGGGGAACACTGTCCTCCATTACAACATTCCCTGTTTATTTTACACTGAATACATTAAATTACAGTGAAGTGCAGTGGGGCGACCTATCACTTTCTTTGTTTTTAGTAACTTTATGGACACTTACAAGATTTGTCCAGGACAGGTTGGAGGCAGCAGATATTTTTTCTACCATGTTTTCTAAATTCTTGCATGCACTTTTGCATTTTACTGCATAGAGTATACATGAAAATAGACCGACCACGAGATTATGCCACATGTTTTGGCCATCTTGTTTTTTTTGGCCTTCCTCCTGGCCTCTCTTGTAGACTTCTTCATGACAAAGCCTCTGCTTTCCCATGCAAAACCGCAGTGTGTGTCTGTGGCCGGATGTGGAGGCTGAGGCTGCCTTTTTCCAGTCCACATCCTGTCTACTGCTTGAGATATGGTGGTCAGAGACTGTCCAGAATTTGAGAGCCTCTTCTGTGAGTTTGAATGTTGCAGATTCTTACTATTGGTAGGCTTAGGGGTGACTCCGGCTCGAATTTAAGATAAAAGGAGGACTCCTATAGCCATTATTTAGGTCATCATTGGAACCAAGATTGCTTCCAAGAGGAGCATCCTGTTAAAGATGCAGAACTCGTAATTGCAGCCAACCAGCATTGTCATTTTCAACCTTGCCAGCAAAGCCCTGCTCCTTTGCCGATCTCTGGAAGGCTTTCACCGGTGCTTGGATCCGTGGACCGATGGCGAAAACCAAGTCTCGTCCCCTGCTTGAGGATCCTACCCTTGGAAGCCTTCAGAACCATTCTGGAACTATCCTGTGGGTTGACCAGCTTCCTAATAAGCTACTTCGCTGCATTGTTCGATGTTCCAAATTCGGACTTGCGACTCCACATACCCTCAACTTGTGAAACCAGAGGACTCCTGCTGTTGCAACTCTCCAGCACAAAGAGGGGCCTTACACGACCAGATTATGTGTTTCCACCACGAGGATCAACTTCCACGGTTTGATTGCAGTGGCCATTGCTTTTCTCCACCTGCATCGTGTCCTGGGGGTCCTCGGAGGTTGTGAACAATGTGATGGTTCTTTCTTCATCGTGCCAAGAGACATCCAACACTTCAGTGCATGCACTGTCTCGCCATAGTTCAGAACCACCAACTAGTAGGCCCTAATTCCCGAAGCTGAGTGACCTCTGCACCAGAAACCCTTGGGCCTCGCCAGTGGAACCAAAGCACAATGCAAGTGGGCCCAGCAAATGTAGGCGCCCCAAATGGTCCCTGGAAAAAAAATCAAGAGTACAGGGGGTGAGTTAATGCACCTGTTGTACCCGCTCACCTGCATAGGGTTTAATGTGCATAAGTTCCTTACCGGCCGTGTTCAGGCAGGGGATTGAAGTTCTGGTCACGGATCACTGCCCCTAAACACACCCTCCCCCATGCTTCCCGTAAGGTTTTGGAATTGAGCGGGAGAGGAACTCCTAAGAACTTTTTTTGTACTGTTCCTAACTTCTAAAACACAAACTGCTTGCTGCCTTTGCCTCACTTGTTCAGCCTACCTTAATCACTCGTAGCCTTCTGGTCTAGGTCTTAATTGGGTCTTGTGTGATTTTTAAAGGCGCTCCATCTCTTCTAGCATTGGCACGACTTTTAAAGTGTAGGGCCTTGTATTTACATGGAAATGTATTGTGTTTAACTTGTTTATTTTGATCTAGACGTTCCCAAATTAGTTTAATACTTAACATGTCTTTTTCTTCACTTACTATGCTACATGACAGTGTTCTATTGCTGATCATACTATGTTTAAATGTAGTGTTCATGATCTGTAGCCAAAGCACCCCAAAATGTATGTGTATATATTAGTGCTGTATGTTTAGTGATTTACATTCCTGTGATGAATTTCTTTTTTTTTTTTGTGTACAAGTTTTCCAAAGCGCAAATAAATATAACTGGATTTGTATACATTCTGCAAAACTTGTGTTGAGTGCTCTGTGTGGATTTAACTGAACTCTTAACCACTCTGACACTCGCCTAAGTCTTACTGCTCAATCACACCACCTTGATAGTTGCCTAGCCCTTAGTATTTTTTCCCTGTTCACCAGAATAGGATGGCCTCTCAGGATCTGCCCACAGGGCTGATTTTGAAAATCCATCTCAACAGTCGGTGTTCAACAATGGGATAAGATTGGTTCTCTGTGAAGGCTCACTGGAGTGATTTAATAGGGCTTGTTATGCAGTACCGTTGGCTCTAAACATCTTTGGCCTGTAAAGTGCTACTACTAATGTGGAAACCTACTCTAGTCAAACCTTTTCGGATGGATTGTGTCCTCCAATGTATTCCACATCTCTGACATGTAATGTCCACAGCTGTGCTGCTTTGGACATTTTTCGGCACAGAGCGTCCTGCGTCGATGGTGTTGGGTCGATGTCCCTCGAAGGCCTCCGTCGAGGGCGACGTCACCGGATGTTATAGATAGTACGCACGGCGCCCGTAGCCTCAGTTCCATTTTTTCCACAAACGTCTTTGCTTCGAGAACTCTGCGCCCCTTGTGTGGTGTTCTTCGTGAAAATGTCTTCATCTACCCCTCCAATTCCGCGGTCTGGCTTTAAGACTTGCAGGGACTGTAAGTCCAGGATGTCGATTAAGGATCCGCACTGCATTTGTTTGTGCTGTCTGAGTGAGAGTCATGATACCGACGACTGCTCGAAGTGCCAGTCGTTGACTGCTAAGGCCTTGCGGGAGCGTAAGGGGAAGTTACAGGTATGTTGGGTTTCTAAAAAAACCTAGTAAGTCCCGAAAAGGTGCAGGTGTTTCCACCGACGATTCGAGGGATGACTCTCCTCGTCAGGAGTCCCCGGGATCTCGGTCCTGGAGTGGGTCCCGCCACTAGTCCTCGTCTTGGCACTCCTGGAAGCGGAGTCACCGGTCGCCTTCCCCGTCCTCGTCGGATGATGGCAGCGCAAGGAAAGTGGCTTGTCCCACTAAATCCTTGACTCCTGAGGAATGGGAGGCCCTCGGGGAGCACATGCTGGCGATTTGCCAATCCCAGGGCACAGTTCCGTCCGCGCCTTCAGAAGATGCCGGCAGGTAACGGTATTGGTCCAATGCTCGCGCGCCATCGGGCCCGGGTCCTCAGCGCAATTAACATCGGGAACCATCTAGGTCCCGTTCGGACAAGGCTCTGGTTGATCGCCAGAGACGTGCTAGCTCCAGGTCTCGGTCTTCGTCCCCGGCGAAACAGCAGAAGTCTGGTAAGGCTCGAGGTCGGCGTTGACTCTGTCTGCGCCGTGTCCGTCGATTACGACTGTCAGTGCTTTGCCTTCACTCCAGCCCTTGGAGCCGTCAGCACCATTGTCGACACCTTTGGGGCCATTTAGCCGGAATTTGCCGGTAGAGATCCCTGGTACTGTGGATCCTCCAAGAAAGGCTAAATCCAAGACGGGGCAGCCTCTTGTCTACTCCAGGCCCACTCCTGTTCCTAGGCAGGAGTTCCTTCAGTCTCTGGATTAGATCTATGAGGATGAGGAGAGGTCGGATTTGGAGTTTGAACCTGTTGAGCCCGATGAAGCTCCTGACAGTCAAATGGAGGAGTTACGTGAGTCATTGCATGATGCCAGTGGCCTAGACACATCTCCTGAGGTGGAGTTTGGCAGGCCTGATCCTGGGGCTCATGCGGAATCCTCCTAAAGGAGATTGATGGCTAGAGTTACTGAGTTTTCTTGGTTGATCCATTCATCCAGTGGCATTTGGTCAGGGTGACCTTAATGATATTTTGGATCAAGGTCTGTCCACTGAACCCAGTGTTGCCGTTTCATTTGACTTTTCAAAAAAGGGTGGCTGCTACTTGGCAAACCCCAGAGTCTCTTCCGGCGGTTAACAAGTTAACTAAAAAAATAAAACCCTTCCAGTAGCCACCCCAGCTACCTATCCTCACACCCCACTCCTGAGAGTTTGGTGGTTCAGGCGGCTACGGCCACCTCGAGGTAGGCGGCGTACCCTACCATCCCTCCCGATAGGGACGACAAACGCTTCGATGGTTGGGCACGCAAGGTGTTTTCTGCGGGGAGTATGGCACTGAAGTCGGCCAACTCCACTTGTGCCTTGGCAAGATTTTCACACACTCTGTGGAATTGTCTCTCTAGCGGCTGAGCATATTCCCGAGGGGGAAGAAAGGGATGGGTTCCTTGCTCTCTTGCAAGATGGCAAGGATGCCATGTGACTCCCTTCAGTCTGGGTTGGACATGGCTGACAGTGTTAGCCGGTCCATGGCTGTGAGTACCGTTATACGCAGATTGCTCCGGATGTACAGGCCAGTCTTCTGAACATGCCCTTTGATGGCTCTCATTTGTTTGGCAGCAAGGTTGACGAGAGCCTTGAGAGGTTGCAGACCTCAAAAGCTGCTGCTAAATCTTTGAGCGCAGCTGTGCGTCAACCTCTGTCTTTTCGTCCTAGGGGGACAGCAGTGGAGGGGAGGTTCCTTTTGTTCCTACTCCTTTTTTGGTAGGACGAGAGGAGCCGTCAATCAAAGGGGTCAACGTAAAAGTACCCGTGGTGGTCAGGGAAATAGGGGTGCCAAAGCCACTCAGGCAGCTGCCTGTTTGCCTTCAGGCGCTGTCGCAGCCGCTCCAAAATGGTTGAGGCCATGTTCCATTGTTTGCCGGTTGGGGGCAGACTGTCTCAGCATCTCGAAGAATGGCGAGCTATTACTTCGGTTGCGCGGGTTCTGGATACAATAGCCCACGGCTGCTGCCTTCCCTTCCTAAAGCGGCCTCACGACAATCCACCGAGGTCTGTCTTTGAAGCTTCTGAATCTGCTCCTGGTGCAGGAAAACTTGACCCTGCTGGAGAAAGGTGCTATAAAACTGGTGCCTGTAGCGGAGAGGAACAAGGGATGGTATTCCCCATATTGCTTTGATTCCAAAGAAAGACTGGGTATTGAGACACATCTTGGATTTGCGTTGGCTGAACAAACTCCTCAGGAAGGACAAGTTCAAGATGATCACTCTTTCTCGAGTCCTCCAGGCCCTCGACTTCAGAAGCGGTTGGTGTCTTTGGACCTACAAGATGCTTACTTTCATGTGCCGATTCATCTAAAGTACAGAAAGTACCTGACGTTTGCGGCTGGCAGCTCACACTTTCAGTTTCGGGTCCTGCCATTCGGATTGACCTCCGCCCGAGGATCTTCACCAAGCTAATGGTGGTGGTGGCAGCATATCTCAGGCGAGGGGGAGGGGGGATTCACGTCTACCCGTACCTGGACAACTGGCTGATCTGTGTGAGGTCTCCCGAGCAAGCGTTGGATCATCTCAGCCTCACTTGCCGCTCCCTCCACAAGCTGGGCTTCTCCCTCAATTTCAAGAAGTCTCATCTGACGCTTTCCCAACAGCTCCAGTACATCGGGGCTGTGTTGGGCACGTCATTGGGAAAGTGCTTGCCTCCCAAGGTGAGGGCTCATATTGTACATATGGTGGACAAATTTTAACATGCCCAGCGGCTTCAGGCTTTAAATTCTTAAGGTTGCTCAGCTTCATGGCATCCTGCATTTTCCTTGTGCCAGAGGTCAGACTGAGGATGAGATCCCTGCAATGGGTTCGAAAAATGCAGTGGTCACAATTCTCAGTCAAGATGTCGGATCCCGTTCAGATTCCACTCTGTCTCGCAGGATCTTCTGTGGTGGGCCAACAAGGGGAATCTGATGAAGGGAGAGGCGTTTTGACAACTGTGGCCAGAGGTGACAATAGTGACGGACGCTTCCCTCGCAGAACGGGGAGTCCATGCCGACGATCTGACCGCCAGCGGTCATTGGTCTCTGTCGGAGTCCAAACTCCACATCAACCTGTTAGAGCTGAGGGCCATCAGGCTTGCCCTGAAGGCTTTTCTGCCATCTGTGCTATGCATTACCTCAACAAAGAAGGGCGCGGGTCACTCCCGTTGTGCAGAGAGGCAATGCAGCTCTGGTTCTGGGCAATCCAGCAAGGAATATCACTCTTGGCAGTACATCTGGCCGGAGAGGAGAATGCGGCGGCGGCAGACGCTCTGAGCAGGCCGAGCATGGTCTCTCATGAGTGGGAGTTGGCTCAGGAAGTCCTTCTGGAGATCTTCGCCTTTTGGGGAACCCCGCAAGTGGATCTGTTCGCAACCAGTGCCAACCGGAAGTGCGAGAGATTCTGCCAACAGAATTTCCTCCCAGAGGATCCTTAGGAGACACATTTGTTGTGGATTGGTCATTCCCACTTCTGTATGCGTTTCTTCCGGTCCCCATCATTCCTCGGGTTCTAAGGAGGTTGCAGAGGTTCGGATCCCACATGATCCTCATTGCTCCGGATTGGGACAGGAGAGCGTGGTAACCCCACCTTCTAGAATTGTCCATATGCCCTCCATGCAATCTAACCCACCGAGAGGATTCTCTTTCTCTCCCTCTTTCTCTGCCCCCTCTTTCTCTGCCCCCTCTTTCTCTGCCCCCTCTTTCTCTGCCCCCTCTTTCTCTGCCCCCTCTTTCTCTGCCCCCTCTTTCTCTGCCCCCTCTTTCTCTTCCCCCCTCTTTCTCTTTCCCCCTCTTTCTCTTTCCCCCTCTTTCTCCTTCCCCCTCTTTCTCCTTCCCCCTCTTTCTCCTTCCCCCTCTTTCTCCTTCCCCCTCTTTCTCCTTCCCCCTCTTTCTCCTTCCCCCTCTTTCTCCTTCCCCCTCTTTCTCCTTCCCCCTCTTTCTCCTTCCCCCTCTTTCTCCTTCCCCCTCTTTCTCCTTCCCCCTCTTTCTCCTTCCCCCCTCTTTCTCCTTCCCCCCTCTTTCTCCTTCCCCCCTCTTTCTCCTTCCCCCCTCTTTCTCCTTCCTCTCTTTCTCCTTCCTCTCTTGTCAAGGGGGGGGGGGTCGGGTTCTCCATCCAGAGGTCCAGACTCTCAACCTTCACGCTTGGTTTCTATAAGGATTGGGACCTCCAGGATGACGTGATGGAGGTGCTGCTTTCGGCTAGGCGGCCAGCAACCAAATCCCTGTACCACTGCTGTTGGCGTAGTTTTGCAACTGGTGCAGAGGACACAATGTCGATCCTTTTCAGTGTTCCATTCCAATGGTTCTGTTTTTCTTGCTTTCTTTGGCCCACAGGGGTCTACAAGTGGGTACCATTTAAGGTTACCTGGCGGTGCTGTCTATTTTCAAGCGCTCGTCTGAAGAGTGTTCTTATTCAAGATTCCTTTTGACTTTCCAATTTCTAAAAGGGCTCACAAATGTTTTCCCGCCGTCCCTGTTTCAGGTGCCGGTTTGGGATCTGAATTTGGTCTTGAAATTCCTGATGGTTGCTCAGTTTGAACCTCTGCACTCTTGTCCTTTGAGACTGTTCTTTTTCAGACGGTTTTCTTGGTTGCAGTTAAATTTGCTCGCAGAGTGAGTGAATTACAGGCACTTACATCTAAGCCACCCTTTATTGTGTTCCACAAGGATGGGGTTGTACTGAGGGTACGGTCATCCTTTCTACCTAAGGTAGTGTCTGAGTTTCATCTGAGCCAGAAAGTGGTGCTTCCTGTTTTCTATCCTCCCTCCCGGCCCCCCATCCTGGTAAGGAAGAGGAGAGACTTCATAGGTTGGACCCTAGGAGAGCTTTGAGCTTTTATATCTCTAGGATGTCCAGGGTCAGAGTGGACGACCAACTCTTTGTGGGGTACGCTGGACACCGATTGGGCCACGCTGTTACCAAACAGACCTTGTCCAGCTGGATTATCCTCACCATTACTGAATGTTACAGATTGGCAGGCAAGGACCCTCCTGAGGGGTTGCACGCTCACTCCACTAGAGGCGTGGCTACTTCCACGGCCCTGCAGCAGGAGATTGCTATTAGGAATATTTGTGATGCAGCAACGTGGGCGTCTAACCACACCTTTGTCAAACGTTACTCCCTGGATACGCTCCATGGTAAGGATATGGCCTTTGGTAAAGCGGTACTTTATTCTGCCATCTGATTGGGGATTATACATTCTTCTCCCTCCTCCATTCTCTGGTACTACTTTGGGAGTCTGTCAAAGATGTGGAATACGTTGGAGGACACAATCCATTCGAAGAACAAGTTACTTACCAACTGGTAACGTTCTTTCTGATGTTTGTTAATCTGCTTAGAATCACATGCTGTGCATAGGTCCGACATCCAGTGGTCACTGCGGAGTATTGCATTTTGTTTTTCGTAGTCGAAAAGGGACGTCGACAAGGCGTGTCTGAAATACTATCCCTATAGTGACGTGCGTTGTACCCACAATCCCTCACGCGTCGAGGTCCCTCAGATTGTTTTTTTCCGCCCAGCTACTGGTCGCCTTTACGCGGAGCTCCTCGAGAGACATTGCAGTTTCCATCTCCTCGACCTTTGGTCGTTTTTCATATTTAATATATAACATATCGATCCCTCCCTCGACGCAGTTGTGAAGAGGACACCCTTTAGGTTTTGCCCTCTTTGCAAGGGCAAGTTTACTTGGAAGAATAAGCATTCACGGTGTAACCGCTGCTTGCCCCTCGATCACAAAGAGGAGGGTTGCACGGCTTGTCGGCTTCTTAAGCCAAAGACTCTAAAAGACCATAGGGTCAAGAGGTGGGCTGCCTACGCTATGTCGAAGGCCGATTCTTCACCCGCCGCTGCTACCACCGACAGTGACGAGGAACGTGATAACACGACCTCCGCTACGGAAGTCGTAGACCCCTCTAAAGAGTGCTCGCGCTCTTCGTCGTCTGTCCCCGGCCCCGACGGGCTCGGCTCACGCCCTGCTTATGGGGATGAACACCCCGGCGACACTGACGCACACGATACCACACATAAGCACACAACCCATGGCTCTTCTTCATCGAAGACGAAGAAAGCATCAGCGCCCAAGGAGACGCAGGTTCCACCGGCGGCCTCCTCGGACCGTTCAGGTTCGAAGCCCCTCTCGCAGCCGCGACCAGCGACTGGGCTTTCGGCAAATAAGGGCGCCGCGCCCAAACCATCGGCCGGCGCGCACCCGCAGAGAGCGCACGCCGCCGTAGAACGATCGACACCCGTAACGTCGAAACCACAGCCCTCCGCTGACAAACGAGTCGCAGAGAGCTTGTCGAGGATCGTTGTAGCCGACGCCCAGAAGCGTACGCCGAAAGACACGTCGAGCGCTACGCAGAGGTCGAAAGACACGCCGAAAAAGCCCGAAGAAAGACAGGGACTACCCCCTTCAGTCGGAGGGACCCCCAGCACACCGGAAGGCTTTTCGGAAGGCGACGGGACACTTTCCTCGACGTTATGGGAGAGGTCGAGCCGTTTTTCAGCTAGATGACACTAATTTTCCCCCGCTAGACCGCTCAGGGGTACCCCATGAAACCATGGAAAGGCTCCATCTCTGCATGGAGAGAATGGAGAGGTTTATGAAGACCCAGAACCCTCCCACTCCCAAGAGAACAAGAGAAGGGCCTCAGGAGCACCCCAGGGCCAAATATCCGAGACTAGTCAATCCCCAGCAGGACACAGCCTCAGACTTCCATAATGTGTATGACCTCACTGGTGAGGAACAATACTTGGAGGAGGAGGATGATTTTGTGGACGATGAAGAGGGACAGAACCAGGAGGAAGGTCTGGAAGGCAGCCCAGACATGGTAGGAGAAGGCTTCGGAGAAAATCCAGAAGAAGGACCTTCTCATCCCTGGCAATCCCCATCAGTATATTCGGACACTGATGTCCTGAACCTAAATCCTCCTGACAATTCACCTGTTAGAAACACGTCTCCCATTGACGATCAGCCCACATTCAATGCCCTGTTGCGCAGAGCAGCAGCACATTTCGAACTGGACACTGGGGAGATCTCTCCTGAAATAGACTTTGTGGAAAGAGTAATTAAGGAGAAACCCCCAGTAAGCCAGACCATTCCCCTCCTCGCTTCAGTGAAGAGAAGAATCATCCCTTCGCTGTCCACACCCGCACTAATCAGGAGTTAATCCAAGAATTGAAAAACTTTTCACTCCTTCACCCTCAGACCCGCTGTACATCAGGGGACATTCCATTCCGGATTCCCTTGTAGTAACTAATACAAGGAAGAGGGCAGGGGTGCCGCTGTCCACCAGCGAGGCACCACCTGACAAGGAGGGCAAGAGGTTATATGCCCTTGCAAAGAGAGTCACATCCTCGGCTGCCTTTTCGGCAAGAATTGCGAAGAACAATTCTTTGCTAGCTAGCTACGCGGACGCGCAGTGGGCCAAACTGCGCAAAGACGCCGAAGAAGCGCCGGAACCACTACGTACACGCCTGCTATCAACTATTGGCGAAGGAACCCAGGTCAACCAGAGTATTGTAAAGAACTCTCTGGATGCTGTAGAGACAGCGGGACGTTCCCTGGTTCAGGGAATACTCCTAAAACGCCATGTATGGCTGCGCAACTCGGGATTCAAACCGGAGACACATGCGTCTTTAATAAATAAACCTGTTGAAGACTCAAACCTCTTCGGGAAAGCGGTGGATGAGGCTCTGGAGATGGCTAAAAAAGAGTTTGATACTATCAAAACTCTTGACCAGATCTCTAAGCCCACCACCAGACGCGGCTATGGCAACAAACTCTTTTTTCGTGGCCAAAGCCAACAGCAGAATCAGCAACAGTACCCTGCCACCAATTACCAGACCAATAGTGGGCAGTACAGCCAAAGAGGCCAGCGCCGGGGCAAAGGGAGAGGTCGGGGGTCCACCCCCAGAGGCTCCCAAGCCCCCAACAACACCAAGTGACGCGAAGATTCGCGTCCCCTCCCATGCAACACCGGTCGGGGGCCGGATAACATCCTTTCTTCCAGCATGGGAGGGAATAACGTCAGACCGCTGGGTACTTTCCACCGTAGCCCACGGATACTGCATCGAATTCAACAGTTCCCCAACATACAGACCCCGAGGGGACAACGCATGACACCGGAACACCTTGCCATCCTTCTCCAAGAAGTACAACAACTGCTGGAAAAAGGAGCCATAGAGGTCGTGCCTCTATCTCAGGTAACGGAAGGTATTTATTCAGTGTACTTCCTTGTACCCAAAAAGGATCTAACCATGCGCCCTGTATTAGATCTGCGCCCAGCGAACAAGTTTATCAAACCCCAGAAGTTTCGTATGGTGACCTTACAGGAAGTGATCCCACTGCTATCACAGGGAGATTACATGACAACATTGGACATGAAAGATGCATACTTTCATATTTTAATGTTGCCAGCGCACCGAAGATACCTCAGGTTCATGATAGAGGGCAAACACTACCAGTTCAGAGTGCTACCCTTCGGCATAGCATCAGCACCAAGGGTATTCACGAAGGTACTGGCAGTGGCAGCGGCCCACCTGCGCAGGTTGTCCATCCCAGTTTACCCTTACCTCGACGACTGGCTCATAACAGGGGATTCTTACGAAACATGCTTCTCCAATACCCAAAAGACTGTAGACCTTTTGTTCCAGTTGGGCTTCTCCATCAACGAAAAGAAGTCCAGCCTAGACCCCAGCCAAATCAAACAATTCCTAGGGGCTCTAATTCAAACAAAGGACGGCCTTGTCTTCCCCTCCAACGAGAGGGTCCAAAACATGCTGTTTCAGATCCCTCAATATGTGACCGGTCGAGAGGTGACGGTACGCAAAGCAATGCGCTTGCTAGGCATGATGGCGTCATGTATTTATTTGGTACCTCACGCGCGCCTGCGCATGCGCCCTATGCAAGAGTGGCTCAACAGCCAGTGGTGTCAGGCCAGCGGACTATGGGACTATCTAGTGGTGGTCTCGCAGGCCTTGGTTCTCTCGCTACGGTGGTGGACAAAGGAAAACCTGGAAAGAGGGGAAACCCTTTGCCACACCCGCGGCGGAAGCCACTCTAACCACAGACGCATCCCTCACAGGATGGGGGGCTCACCTATCCCATCAGACTGCTCACGGAGTGTGGACTCCGAACGTAGCATCCAAACACATAAATCTACTGGAGCTACTAGCTGTGTTCAAGGCGCTAAAAGCCTTCCAGGAACACCTACAAGGCAAGACTGTGTTGGTCCTTACAGACAGCACCACAGCCATGTACTACATCAACAAGCAGGGAGGCACCCACTCTCCAGGACTGTCCAAACTGGCCCAAAATATATGGAAGTGGGCTCTCAAACAAAACATGTTCCTACTGTCACAACATGTACCAGGGGAACTCAATCTGCTGGCAGACAAACTCAGCAGAGATTTCCCCCTGCCCGAAGAGTACGAATGGCGACTGCACGAAGACATCGTCTTCACACAATGGGGATTCCCAGAAATAGACCTATTCGCAACCCTGGAGAACTCACAATGCCTAAGTTACGCCTCGAGGTACCCCCAGAACCAATACAAGGGGAACGGTCTGTTGATGCAATGGTCAGGGAAATTTGTTTACGCTTTTCCCCCCCCGACTCCCCTTCTCAACAAGGTGGTGCACAAGATGCACCAGGAACAAGTGACCATGATACTGGTGGCCCCAATGTGGGCCCGACAGCCATGGTTCGCTCACTTAATGGAGATGTCTCTATCTCCCCCAGTGAAACTCCCCTGCCCGTACAACATGCTGTCACAAGACAAGGGCAGGACTCTGCATCCATGCCCCCAGAACATGAACTTAGCAGCTTGGCTCCTGAGATCATAGAATTCGGACATCTACAGCTCCCGCAGAGATGCATCGACATCCTCAGGGAAGCCAGAAAACCTAACGCTCGCCACTGCTATTCTAGCAAGTGGAAGAGATTTGTCATCTGGTGCAGAGGGAAAAGCATCAACCCAATTGACTGCTCTCCCACACATATTGTTCTATACCTGACCCACTTATTGGATTCAGGTCTAGTGTTCAATTCCATTAAAGTCCACCTAGCGGCACTTTCTGCATACACCACTTCCCAACTCAAGGTGTTGTGGTGAAAGATCCCTGTTATAAAAGCCTTCATGGAGGGAGTAAAGAGAATACACCCCCCAATAGCTGACCCAGCTCCCGGATGGGACCTTAACGTGGTACTTACCAGACTCATGGGCTCACCATTCGAACCCATGCACAAAGCATCTCTTAAAGACCTCACTCTTAAGACTGTTGTTTTTTTAATAGCTATCACCTCCATCAGGAGAGTAAGTGAACTACAGGCTCTTTCTGTTCTAGACCCCTTCGTTACAGTTCACAGAGATAAGGTGGTTCTACGCACGCACCCAAGGTTTGCTCCGAAATTCATCTCGAAATTCCACGTAAACCAGTCTATAGAACTGCCAACGTTCTTTCAAAATCCTTCCAACTTGGGAGAAAAAACTCTGCACACACTAGATGTGCGCAGAGCGGTCATGTTCTACATGGAAAGAACCAGACCACTGAGGAAGACTAATCAGTTCTTCGTCTCGGTGGCAGCAGGAAGAGAAGGGGATGCAGTTTCAAAGTCCACTATTTCTAGATGGATTGTTCAATGCATCACTCTCTGCTATACTCTTGCTAAGAGAGAACTGCCCTTTAGGCCAAGAGCACACTCTACTCGAGGCACGGGGGCGTCCATAGCATTCATTGCAAATGTTCCCCTTGAGTCCATCTGCAAAGCGGCTACCTGGAGTTCTGTGCACACCTTTACAAAACACTACTGTCTAGATGCACACTCGAGATCTGACTCCCAGGTGGGACAGGCAGTATTAAGACATCTTTTCTCTACTGTTCATTCTCATAACCCACCGCCAACTCCGGGTACTGCTCGCTAGTCTATGCACAGCATGTGATTCTAAGCAGATTAACAAACATCAGAAGACAATGCATTACTTACCGTAAAAGCATTTCTGATGGTTGTATCTGCTTAGATTCACATGCGCCCACCCTTCCTCCCCGCTCGGATGGAAGGAACATAGACTTCCTTTTATATCTCTTTTCTGTACTCACTCACGTCTAGAAGGCTCCCTCAGGGCAGAAAAATACAAACAGAGGGACCTCGACGCGTGAGGGATTGTGGGTACAACGCACGTCACTATAGGGATAGTATTTCAGACACGCCTTGTCGACGTCCCTTTTCGACTACGAAAAACAAAATGCAATACTCCGCAGTGACCACTGGATGTCGGACCTATGCACAGCATGTGAATCTAAGCAGATACAACCATCAGAAATGCTTTTACGGTAAGTAATGCATTGTCTTCGACTGGATGTTCCTCCAACGTATTTCACATCGCCTTCACTGCCTGCCCCTCTGGAGAATTTCCTCTGCTATTGCAGCTTGCGTTCCCTCAAGGCTATTTGCAGTCAAGCAGGCATTGTGTACGAGCATGTCACAAGTTATGGAGAAAAAAACATAAACTGAGGCTACGGGTGCCGTGCGTCCCATTTATAACATCCGGTGATGTGGCCCTCGACGGAGGCCTTTGAGGGACATCGACCTGCCGCCATCGACGCAGGCCGCCCTCTGCCGAAAAATGTCACAAGCAGCACAGCTGTGGACATTACATGTCAAAGATGTGGAATACGTTGGAGGAACATCCATTCGAAAGAACGTTACCAGTTGGTAAGTAACTTGTTCACCTTGCACCAAGTAGATTATCTAAATAAATTATGTTCCGAAAAAAGTTTACTTAACTTTGGTGCAAAAGCATAGGTGGTGTAGAGAATCATGGTTTACCAAGTGTCTGGGAAAGTTGCTTTGCCCATCTTTAGTGAAACTAATGCTGGTGCACTCCCTAGTTGTAGTGGGCTTGCAAATGTTTCTCGTGCTGGTAATGGTATTCGTGATACTTCTGATGACTCTTCTAATGTCACTCTTACTACCGTCACTACAACTGATGCTATGTTTGTTCTTGACAAAGAGTAGCTTAGGTTGTAGGACATTAATTTAAAGAACAGGTTGGCTAAGAGGATGTCAGACAAAATGGAAAAGGAGTAGGACAGGGCTTTCCTGCTACAGCATGCAAGACTAACTGGGGGTCAAAACTCGTCCAGAGGGTCTGGGAATGGTTCTGGGTCCTCCTCAATTTTTTTTAGCATGTTCACCAAGCAGATCCTTAACACATGTAGGAAATCATCATAGAATGGTTTACTGCATTTGAATTTGCTTGTGAGATGCAAGAGGTTGAGAGTGAGATTGCTTGGCTTCTCAGCAGACCTCTTTAGAGTGGGTACAGTGCCATTATGGAGTTACCTAAAGTGGTGGATACAAAGAATTGCACCAAACATAAACAGTCTATGGTGTTAAAGTTTGAGATGTTTAGAGATAAAGGAGAAGAACAATGTCATTTGTCGCCCTTAAAAACGTATATCTGGCTCAGTTGAAGGTCATAAAGTAACCACTTTTGCTGGAATGATTAATATTGTCATGCTTGCATATTTTTGCTTTGTTAGCCAGAGCTTGGCTGCATTTAGCTAATTCAAATTACTTTAATCCCATGAAACCAGTTATCGCTGCTGACCTGTGTTTCCCATAGGGAGACCTATGAGACCAAAGCAGCTACTCATAAGTCTGAGGAGGTGAAAAAACAGAAAGAAGTAGGGTGGTTCGGATGAAACTGGAGCCCATAAGGCCCATGAAAAGCTTAAGTGGGGTAAGCCACATTGGAATCTTATAACGAGTAGTTGGACTCCTCATTCCAAACAAGAGACTACTCACCATAAGTCTTCCTACTTTCACAAATCAACAGGATCTTGCCACTTGTGGAGCAAGTGATTATGTAAGGGGGAAACCAGATGTAAGGGTATGACTTGGTGTCCACTCTGTGAATCTGGCTTTCCCTTATGATAAGGGAAGCATTCTCAAAAGGTCATTCTCCTCAGACTTATTACCCAGAGGTGTAAGAACTGAGGTTAAGTTTCTGTCCCTTGGGTCCTGCGAGCAACAATTTGCTGAAGAATATGCTGCAATTCCTGATAAGATTGAGTTACTTCAAAGAGAGCTGCAGAATCTTGTCCATTTACCAATACACGATCGGTGACACTGGGGCCATGCGACTGTGGGAGATTACACACTGATAAACCCAGAAGAGCTTTCCAGGAGTGCTCGAATCCCACCAAGTTGCTTGACTGTACCCTTCAAATGTTTCCAATTTTTGCATGTCACTTTAACTGTAAATGGAAAAGCGGCTTGAATTTCTGTGCGTGTTCAGAGGCAAGACCCAGGTAGGGTTCTGCTTAGAAATTGCCTTACAGAGTTAGGTCTTGTAGGTGATATAGCAGAAAGACCCAGGACTAAGTCGAAGACAAAGAAGGCTGCCTTTGCCAAGCCTAACCCAAAGGGGAAACCCAAGCCGAATGAGTCCAAGATTCCAAAGAATGGTAAAAGATCTTCCTCCTAGACCGCCTGCAACTTTTGTTTAGGTACCTGGCCCATCATCTGAACCTGACCTAGGAAGAGGTGCTTCCCGAACTCAGAATTCCAGTGATCACCCTGAATTGAACAGTTTACTTTCAGAAGGGAGTCCATGCACGTAAAAACTGGGCAACAAAGGCCTAAGACACAGACCTGCTCACAGTTTGAGGGTAAGCCCCCTATGAAGCATATTTTTTGTTAGGAAGATTGGTCACTCGTAATTCAAAAGAGTTTAAAAATTAAGTCTTAAGAACAATTATTTGATTGGATTGTGTCCTCCAACGTATTCCTCATCTTAGATGTATTCGGCCAGCTTTAGCTGTGCGATGATGTCGTCGAGTCGAAGTCCCTCGAAGGCCTCCGTCGAGGGTGACTTCATCGGGTATACAACTAGTACGCGCGGTGCCCATTGGCCTCAGTTCAGTTTTTCCGCAGTATGTGTTGCTTCGGAGACTCGACGCGCCTCGATAGTTCTGTGACGCAGTTATTGTGAAAGACGATATTCGAGATGTCCTAATCATCAACCCTGACTAACCCACGTTTGGGGTTCAAAAAATGTAAAACCTGCGGTTCCAAAATGTCGATCATGGATCCGCACTGAGAATGTCTGTGGTGAATTGGTGAAAACCACGACATGGAGGCCTGTACTAAGTGTCAGGCAATGACGGGCAAGGCCTTGCGTGAGAGGAAGGGAAAACTACGGTTAGGTCGAACACACGACCGAAAAGCCTCGAGCCGAGATCCCATGAGGAGAAATCTCCTTGACGCGAAAGGCGAAAACGCAGTTCTAGGTTCCGAAGTGGTTCACACCACTCTTCTTCGTCTTTGACGAAAAAGTCCAAAAAGAGATGCCACCGGTCCCCTTACACCTAGTCTTCAAACGAATCCCCCAAGAAAATGAAATGCCCCACAAAACATTCTTCCTCCGAAGAATGGGAAGCATTTAGAGTCAAAATGGAGGTTTTTGAAAAGGCTAAGCCTTGGTCCGCGGCTTCCTCGGAAGCCGGCAGAGAGCGTTACCGTTCTGACACTCGCGCGCCCTTGTGATCGAAGGAGGCAGGATCAGGAACCTTCCAGAACGCCGAGTGATAAAGATTGCTCGAATCAAGTCGACCGCTCAAGGTCATCGACGCCGTCCGGAACCCGACGCACCTCGAACGACGAGCCTTCGAAGAGCGTCTAGATGCCCTCGAAGCCAGCTCCGTCGACGACTGCTATCTCGTTGGCGCCATCGATGCCTACGTCGACCCCGAAGCCTTTGGTGCCAAATTTTCAAAAGCTCCAGTTCAGCCAGAAACTGACAAAATAGCAAAAGAAAAAGCTGTAAAGACTATAAAACTTCAACCTCCATTGTAGCAGCTCCTCCAGAACATTTTTTATAAACTTCTACCAAGGAAGGAATGTTTTAAATCCTTGACTTCAATTTTTGAAGAACAAGAAAGGTCGGAGGAGGAGAATGTTCCTTTTGGCCTAGAGAATGGCACCCCTAATGTCCCAGAATGTCTGATTTCTGAGGAAAGCAGATGAGGGATTTGGTGGAAACCTTGCATAACGCAAGTGAAATTGACACATCACCTGAAACAGATTTTGGCAGGCCAGAACCAGGGGAACATGCCAGTCCCTCATACAGAAAACTGATGACAGAGGTGGTGGATTATTTTGGATGGGCTAGACCACCAACTCAGTTCATCCTGGATGACCTGAATGATATATTGGATCATGGGCCCACCAAAGATCCGATTTTACCCTTCCATGTAGCCTTACAAAATAGGGTGGCCAAAAATCGGGAGACCCGGACTCCTTTTCTTCCTGTGAATAAGTCCCTCACTTCAAAATGCTGTCCTTCCAGTAGCAACCGCGGCTATCTGTCCAAACACCCTTCTCCTGAGAGTATGGTGGTCCAGGCAGCCACAGCTTCTAATAAGGTGGCATACCCTTACATCCCTCTGGATAGAGACAACAAGCGTGTGGATGGTTGGGCATGCAAGGTATTTTCAGCCGGGAGTATGGCATTAAAATTGGCCAACTCAACATGTGCCTTGGCAACATTTTCATACACTCTGTGGGAGTGCATTGCAATGGCGGCAGAGCACATACCAGAAGGGGAAGAAAGGGAAGGATTCCTAGCCATCGTTGGAGATGGAAAGGAAGGTATGCAAGAATCCCTTCAGTCTGGATTGGACACTGCAGATAGCGTGAGCAGGTCCATGGCCACTAGCACAGTGATGCGCAGATTTGCGTGGTTGCGAAAGTCTGGTTTCACACCAGACGAGCAAAACAGTCTTTTGATCATGCCTTTTGACGGGTCTCACCTTTTCGGCAACAAGACTGACTAGAGCCTTGAGAGGTTGCAGAACTCAAAAGCAGCAGCCAAATCTTTAGGAGCTGCTATAAGGCAACCTCAGCCTTTTCGTACATCAGGACAAACTTGGAGGGGGACAGTCCTATCGTTATTACTCCTCATATGGAAAGGCAATCGGAATAGCCAGCGAAAAACCACTCGTGGTGGATGAGGTAAACGTGCTAAGCCAGCCCCAGCTGCAGCCTCTTTGCCATCAGCAGCTGCAGCAACCGCCACAAAACCACTTTGAGGACTTGCATCACAAGACACCTGTAGGAGGCAGGCTGTCAAAGCATCTGCAAGAATGGCGAGAGATTACTTCAGATGTTTAGGCTCTAGAAATAATAGCCCGTGGTTACTGCCTTCCTTTTCTAACGCAACCTCAAAGCAATCCACCGGGGAGACTCTCTTGAAACATCCAGACCCGCTCCTACAGCAGGAAGTTTTAACTCTGCTAGAGAAAGGTGCTATAGAACGAGTACCTGTAGCGGAAAAGAACAAGGGATGGTACTCCCCATATTTTTTTTATCCCCAGAAAGGACGGGGGTACAGAGATCCATCTTGGACTTAAGAGGCTTGAACAAGCTCCTCAGGAAGGACAAGTTCAAGATGGTTACTCTTTCTCAGATCCTTCAGGCCCTTCAGCTTCAGGATTGGTTGGTGTCATTGGACCTTCAGGATGCTTATTTTCATGTGCCAATCCATCTCCAGCACAGAAAATACCTGAGGTTCGTGGTTGGTGACTCGCATTATCAGTTTCGAGTCCTACCATTCAGGTTGACCTCCACCACAAGGATCTTCACCAAATTAATGGCAGTGGTGGCAGTGCACCTCAGGAGAAGGGGGGGATTCATGTCTACCCCTACCTAGATGATTGGTTGATCAGGGCGCATTCTGCCGAGCAAGCCCTGAATCATCTGAAAGTCACCTGCCACTTCCTCCACAATTTCAGGAAGTCACAAATGACACCTTCCCAACAGCTCCAGTACATAGGGGCTGTACTAGACTAGACATCCTTGGGAAAGAGCTTGCCTCCCAAGTCGAGGGCTCAAGACATTCTTCAGATGGTTTCCAAATTCCAAAATGCCCACAATCTCCAGGCCTTCGACTTCTTGAGGTTGGCCTCATGGCATCCTGCATTTTCCTAGTGCTAGAAGCATGCCTGAGGATGAGATCCCTTCAATGGGCTCTAAAGACTCAATGGTCCCTGTTCTCAGGACGAATGAAGGATCTCCTTCAGATTCCAAACAAGGTTCAACAGGATCTTCTGTGGTGGACTTACACAGAGAACATCCGAAAAGGAGAACATTTTTGGAAACCATGGCCAGAGATTACAGTAGTGACGGACACCTCACTCATGGGGTGGGGAGCTCATGCCAACGATCTGACAATAAATGGTCATTGGTCTCCATCTGAGTCCAAACTACACATCAACCTTTTAGAGCTGGGAGCAATCAGACTAGGCTGAAGGCTTTTCTGCCATCCGTCGGAGGAAAAAATGTCCTGATAATGACGGACAACACAGTGGCCATGCATTACCTAAACAAAAGAGGGTCACTCCCTCTATGCAGAGAAGCAATGCTGCTCTGGAATTGGGCAATTCAAGAAGGAATCTCCTTATCGGTAGTTCATCTAGCCGGGAAGAAGAATATGACGGTGGAACGCTCTGAGCAGACAGAGTACTGTGTCCCACGAGTGGAAACTGGCTCAGGAAGTCCTTCAGGAGATCTTCACCCTTTGGGGAACCCCTCAAGTAGACCCGTTTGCGACCGGAAACAACGGGAAGTGCAAAAGGTTTTGCTCCGGGGAATTTCCCCCGAGAGTAGCCCTAGGGGACGCGTTCATGGTGGAGTGGAACTTCCCACTGCTATATGCGTTCCCTCCGATCCCCGTCATTCCTCAAGTCATCAGGCGGTTAAGACGGTTCAAAAACCACATGATCCTAGTTGCCCCGGATTGGGCCAGGAGGACGTGGTACCCGGACTTTCTAGATATGTCCATCTGCCCTCTGTTACGTCTTCCTCAGAGAGGTGACCTTCTCTCACAAAATGAGGGCCAGGATCTCCATCCAGAGGTCAGGACTCTCAACCTGGTATCTGAAAGACTGAGATACAAGGATTGGGACCTTCCGGATGACATCAGGGAGGAGTTGCTTTCGGCGAGAAGGCCAGCAACAAAATCTTTGTACCGTTGCCGCTGGAAGAAGTTTTGCAACTGGTGCAGGGAAAAGCATGTTGATCCTTTTCTGTGTCCTATTCCAGAAGTATTATCTTTCCTCTTATCATTGGCACATGGAGGGCTCAATGTTGGGACCATTAAAGGTTATCTTGCAGCGCTTTCCATCTTCAAGCGCTCTTCGGAAGAAAGTTCCTATTTTAAAATTCTTTTAATAGTGCAATTCTTAAAGGGACTTCCTAATGGGTTTCCTCCCTCTTCTTTTCAAGTCCCAGTTTGGGATCTTAATCTGGTTCTAAGGTTTTTAATGTGTGCCCCTTTTAAACCTTTGCACACATGCCATTTAAGACTACTAACGTTGAAAACCGTTTTCTTGGTTGATTTAACATCGGCACAAAAAGTGAGCGATGTTGCAGGCACTGTCTTCTGGGCTACCCTATATTGTGTTCCACAAGGACAGAGTTGTATTGAGGGTTAAACCCTCATTCTTACCTAAAGTTGTCCGATTTCCATTTAAATCAGAAGATCATAGGGACCATATAGAGAGCATGTAGAGAGCATCACCACAGTTTCTAATGTATTCTAGGATCTGGAATACTCCGACAATATATATACCATACTGTAGTCGTTCCCACATTTTGTTAGGGGTCTATGTATGATGTTAGATAATATAAAAATAATAAAAATATACAAAGTAATGCAAATCGATAAAGGTAAGAATATTGTTATGCATAAATCCCCAACTTTTGATAGGGACAGAGATGAGCACTAAACTGAGGTATGGGTCAAATCGCTCTAAACGCTCTAGATGGTATAGTTGTAACAATCCATGGTTGTAACCCACCCGCTTTGTATCTCCTGCAGGCAGGTCCTCATAAACGAACAGCCCAATCAAGCTGCAATCAAATAATACTAATAGCATATTACTTAATATCAGCTGTTCCAGCCCTGATGAAAGTGGTCTCAATATCACTGAAACAGGACGGCTCATCTTTACAGTGTATCTTTGCAAAAATTGGACTAAAACTAAAAAAATACATGCCAGATCACAGTTTGATCTCTCCACAGAACGTAGGAAAGACCAAGATTCATGAAGATTGTTTGCGTTTGAAGTTCAGGAGAAGAAAATGACACCACACGCTTGAGGATAGAAGAGAATCTTTATTAGAACTCTGGTCCAGCTATCGAATTTTACCTATACCCACCTACATGCACCATGGTCGCAAGGTACGACTGTCACGATACCAACCAGGGACCCGTGGGATTTTAAAGTAAATCTGCCCTCCATAGAAACCGAATAAAGTAAAAAATTGTTTCACTTGGAAGACAGTAGTTGTATGTCAAAAAGGCAACAAAACATTACCAAATAATGGTTTCTTGGCAAATTACTTGAGCAAAATCATCTGAATCATAATGTGGGACAAACATAAAAATATTACATGACAAAGTAGAGGGGATAATAAGTAACTCCTCCAGCTCTCTATGGAAGATGGTGTGTTATGTGTCTACAAAGTTACAAAAGGTAAGTGAAATCAATTTCACTTTACTGCTCTTGGAAACAGTAGTTTAACCAAGAAAAGGTATTTAAACCTTTGGAAAATCTTAGACTTTCCTGTGCCACTGCACCGTGAAGGTGCTGTGTCAGAATGTAAAAAGATGATGCCTATGGAGTTTGTCAGACTCCAAAACCCAAATAAACCGTGTTCAAATCAAAGAAAAATACATGAGAGAGTGGAAAAAAGGTCTCCCTCTCTCCAGGATAAAAATTAAATGTCTAGCAAAGGAGCTGGGGGTCCCTAAGGTAGAAGGGAATTAGCACATTTCTGAGAATTCACCCTAACACTGTTTTTTACTGTGTGTACAAGTGAAGTGCTAGTGCTCTGTGGCAAGAGCACCCAGACCCTCAAAGTGAAGGTGTGTATATATAAGTAGTGTATGTTAAGCAATTTTAATTTCTTGTGAATTAAGAGTTTTCCAAGGCCTAAATAAATATAACTATTTTTATACATTCTGCCTGTGCTTTACTGAACCCTTCACCGCTCTTACACTCCAGTCTAAACCTTACTACTCAGTCATACTACCTTCAAATAGTTTGGCTAGACATTGGTGTCTTTCCCTGTTCACCAGAGTAAGGAGGCCTATCAGAATCTGTCCACAGGGCCAATTCTGAAATTCCACCTGATAATTATAATTGCGTATTTATACCCAGAGGTTTACCTTAACAACTCCACACTAAATGGTGGATGTGCACAAATTCGTAACATTGAAACTAAGCCCCTATGTTATGGTTGCTTTTGTTTACCTTATAAAAAAAATGATGTTTTCTCCAGCATGTAATGCAGATTCCCCATTTTAGGTAGTGCAAGGGAGTACTGATGCTGCTAGACACGCAGGCAATTAAAATGGTTTTTACGTGTTATCTTTGAAAAGCAGAATTAACTTTACAACCAACATTTACTAGCAAACCCTTGGCGAAAGTGTGCTTGGTTTTTCTGTGAGCACATGGTCTAAAACTGTCTAATCCTCATACATCTGGTCCAGGAGCACTCTTCCCATCTTCTGCAGCTCCTCTTTCTTTACTACTAAATACCATCCAACACATTTATGTGAAATGCACACACAACCGCCAATGACAAAACGCTTGTGACAATCCAGAAACCCAGGAGAACAACCCTCCAGTCATCTGGCTATTGCCTTCTCAAGAACTGCTAACAATTTAAAATTTAAACCTAAACTCATAATCAATTATCAATATTTCGGTGGGCAATAAGTTCTATAAAACTTTTATATCAACTGCGGAATAACAGCAGAACAACAGCATTCATCTGCTCAAAGGGATAACCCATCTCGTTGTGTATCTTATAGATTCACTACTCTGTCCTACTCCTTAGTATCTAGCTTCCACGATAGCATTGCAGCTGAACAGGTACCAAAATGTACACCAATACCGGCTATTTCCATAACCTTTCGCATCCATCTGACCCAACATAGAATGGCCTTAAATGAACACAACAAAGTATCATGTCTAGACAGCTCTGTAGCCACATTGTGCACGTTTAAACAGCAAACCACACACAATTTCGAGCAAGCAGCAACAGCCAGATAGCATACTGACCTAGAAAAATGTTAACTAGCTCATTACAGCATATGTGAAATATCCCAAGCCCTGAGATACAAGACTATTATACAAGATGGCAAAAACTACAATATAATCAATTCCCCCAACAGCTTCTTAAAGCCAAGCTCAGAATTCTCCAGCCAATGCACAAAACATTGGAGGCCCAACATCTATGCAGCCAAGATCCACTAAAATAGCAGAACGGTAAACGTTGATCATCCTGAAAGCTTTTCAATCTCCTGAAAAAGGATGCTAAAATATTTAATGAGATCACCACTGGTGTTGACTCTAGTTCCAAACCCCACTCCATACACCAGTAACACCATTTGGCCCGGGCAAATTCGTAATTCCTTTTGCAGATGCCCATGAAATCCTGAATCTGAAAGACCCAGGATTCTTCACTGAGCCCCAAAATCCTCAATGCCACCAACCTCATTGATGGTCTCAACAATGTTATGGTGAAAGCCCTTGTATAAGTCCGAACTGCCGAACTCCATGGAACAGGGACTGAAAATCTGTAGAATGTTCCAATAACACGGGAAACCATGCTTGTGCTATCTTGAAATGCTCCTCGATCACCATGGATGCTTCTTTGCTTCCAAGTCTCGCCTACACTCAAGCAATTAATGGAAACCGAGATCATGCATACTTTTTCTCTGGAAGATGCATGTATTTTGCCAAAGCAAACTGACCTGACCTCCAGCTGAGCAAATGTGGTAAGTGAGTTGTGAAGTGTGATGCAAAAAAGAACCATCCCAAAGGCCCCCAAAACTCAGAACAGACTCTGAAACACACATGGATTAAGATGCCAATCGCAGAGATCTCACCAGTATATCAAGTTTCTCCTTCCTTGGGACCTCCTTGCAGAGGTCAGAAGGGTGCTTTTCCCTAGGGCTCTGATGATGGGTTTTTGTGAAGCCATCCTAAATTTGCAACCAGTTTCTCACAAAAGGCATTGACCAATGGTATAGTGGTTGAGCATTTAGACTTAGACTCAGGAAGAGGTAGGATTGGTGTGAGGTTCAATTAATTAGCAGGAGTAACATTAATGATTTGTTTTTTAAATAGTGCTTTAATCAAAAGTGCATTATTTGGGACATATTGAAACGCATGACTATTCTTACCCAATCGAAAATTATACTCGTTTATCAACTTTGGAAGGATGAAAGGCTGAGTTGGCCTTGCCGGGATATTAACTTGCACATCCAACACGGATCACAGCAACAAGTGTTTAACCCGCTGAGCCATTTTAGCAGCTTAGTCGGTAAAGGAACAGGAGTACACATGGGTAAGTACAAAAATATACTATTAGAAACAAGCAATGAATAAAAAGAACCCATTAATGGTAAGAAAAGTTGATATATCACATATAAAAGCCACAGTTTGTGAACATTAAAATGGGTTACCTGCCTGCCACTTAACACAGTTGATCAAAGTAATGTCCACTATAAATTGATGAGGATGGGGGTAAGGACAGTTTTTCAAGCTTAGGCCGGCTAGAATTACTTCAAACAACAAGAACACCACTATCCTTTCTATAGTTTTCTGTTGTAAGCGGGTGTTATCATCGCACAAGTTCTTGTCAAAAGTCAGTGTAGCAAAGTCCCAGTTAGTCCTCCAGCAATTATGGGATGAACTACTCATTTCTTGGGCCTAGATGACCGAAAAGAGGGCTCCTGAGCCAGGCTCCATTACCTTTGTCATGGTAAGGTACCCACTTTGAATGGAAGGGATTTACGCCCAATGCAAGTCAATGGGAATAGGAATGCTTTAAGACATCTAAGGGATCTCATAATTCTGACTCTACTTGCAATGCTGTGCTACCTCACCTTGATTGTGTTTGTCAAACCTCTGAATCTTTCCTGTTCACCATAATAGGGTGGCCTCCCAAAATCCTCCCCAATGACTGATTTTGGAAATCCATCTTAACACAAGGGTCTGCACTTGTGGAAGTGAATGAGTGAAATGCTGCTGGACTTAATTGATCAAACTGTATGTGCCTTGGAACTTTGGGACCTGACAAAAGCTTTTCAATGGCTGAACCGCCATCTTGGATTGTACTGCCTGTGCTTGGGCCTTGGGTCTATTTTTTTGCGTACTTTCCAGCTATGCAGTGCTTGTGCCCCATGAGAGAATCCACAAATTGGCGAGCAGAGGCGCATTTTCAAATATACGCCATTTTCTTGCAGAAGCTCTCTGAGCTCGCTGTGCAGAGAAATTAATAGAGTGGGCCTCATTACTAGTGTGGCAGTCCGGGGTGCCAGTAAGCTCACTGGCACCCTTGTTTCCGGACTGCCACACTACAGGACTGCCTGCAGGTGCCGTTGCGACATGCAGGGTCAGACCAGCCAGGCGCTATAGCCCCTGCAGTCAGACTTTTCACGGAAGCACCAGCACCGTTAGAAACAGTGCCTGTGCTCCCGAGTCCCCATTCCTTTACCGAATCCCCCTACTGACTGCCTGCTCTGTCGGGACTTGTAATGTCCCGGTGGCACTGGGAAGTCAGGCGGCGTATTCAGTGTTTCACGGTCGGTGGCAAACCGCCGGTAGCACCAGAGGGTTACTGATGACATCGTAGTGTGGTCCAGTGTGTATCTGCAGTGGACGTGCTGCACAAATATTTTTGAAGAATTTGAAGAGCATGATGTCTCTAATGTTGGAAAGGACTTGCTGTACAAGTGGCTTGATACAGTCTGATGTGCCTGTGCTGTGCAGCACCAGTATTGTTAGAAAATGTGGTGTACCTCTGATGCTTCAGCAGACTCACTGTGTTGGTGCCAGAGAAACATATAATGTGCCTGTGATGTCTGTGTGGGTGTTTGCTAAATGCATCAGTGGGATTTACACTCTTCGCTGCACCGTTTCTTTTATTGCAAGTGTTCAGTTCTCTTAAATGGACACTGTTTATGAACTCTGCTGCTAAAGAAATATATAAAATGGTCCTCTCTCCAAAAACCTTTTCTTGGTTTTTCATATCTTTGGAGTTGGGAGCCGTCACCCTTAAAGAGACAGTAGCCTTACATGAAGTGTGAGCGTTATGGGGATAACCCCCTTGCCGTCATCCAATAGCTCAGAGTTGCATCCACCCACCTTAGTCACCAGACAAGATGTTCCCAGATTGAAGCAGGGGGCTTGTCACAAAGCTTACTTCATTGGTTCAAAATGGATCCATATTGTCTAGGTACTAAATAATTTGTTTTCCTGCATTGGCATTTTGATCCTCTGAAAACAGTCACCACGGTGCTGAAATATCATCCAGTATGACACTATAGTCGAGTGTCATCAGTGTATTGCAGGACGCAGGTTCTCATCCCTGTGACTGGATCTCCCAGCAACTTAATGCATACATTGAACATTGTAGCTGACAAGCTAGAACCCTGAATGCACATGGTATTGTACCCATTAATTTCCCCCACTGCTGTTTTTTTAACACAACAATCACCCGGCCACATATCTGTCTGGTTCTGTAGTAGGTTCAGCAGTAACCCATAGTTGGTCGTTTTGCCACTAGGAGATGAAGCAAAACCAAGATACAAGGATAATTTATCATGACTACCCCTCCCATCCTGCATAGTAAACATCCTATTTAGCAACAACACAAAATGCCTACCGGACTTAACAAATGTGTTAGGGCAGTTTTTCTGAAGTCCAACTAAGGACTTAGTAAAACCATTCAATTGAGGGAGTACAAGACTCCAATCTTGGTATAAGACTGTACCAACTCAGTTCAGGGTAGCGTAGACCTATCAGCCAGGCTTATCTGAGGATTGAGAGAGGGCAGTAGAATCTGGGCAAAAAAATTGTAATACAAATGGTCCAAAGAAACACTCATACACTATGTATTGTAAAATTAAATGGTGTATTTAAATACAAGTAGGCATAGATAAATCTTGGGGGAAAATAAGTACTATCACAGATCATATAAACACATAAGTACGCAGGCCAAAGCATATAACCTAATTTGGAACCCCTAAAAGTAGTTCTGGGGAAGTCAAAACCAATAGTTACTTTTAGATTACTTTCAGTAATACCAGGGTAGTAGACACCACCAGTTGTACTGTGACGCACAGCAAGAAATCGCATAGCAAGTCAACTGGACAATATACTTTTCAGAATAGTGGAACACTTATACTAGGAACAGTAAAAACCAATAACTCTGTTTCAGGATAAGTTATTCTAGGGGAGTTGGACCTTGGGGTGTAACATACTATTACAGTTGCTTTTCATTTCATAGACTAAGGGAAGCATAACTTGACTTATTTTTGGATTGCACACAGCTATGCAAGGTAGGTAAAACCTATATACTTTTGTAACTTGCTACCAGCAACCTAAAAGCTAAGTATGACGTAGGCAGACTTTTTATTCTGGACAGGCTAACAGCAAGTCAGGGGAAGCAAGACCCGATTGGGGACACTCATGAAATTATCCTAACAGGAATAACAAAGTGAAACCAACAGCATTACTTTTGGGATGAGTGGAACCCAATTCACAGGTGAGTAAGTTAACCTTGTATATGCTTTCTGTTAGAATGGCGAGACAGTTTCTAAGGAAAGTAAGACTTTGAGAATACTTATTTAAGAAGGCACACAGCTTATTCAAACTTTCGACCTAGGCAAAAACTTCATGGTTCAGAAACGGATAAAAACTCTAGGTGTACAGATTGAATACTCCCTTAGTGCAGACGCCCATGTCAGCCAGTTGGCTCGCACCTGTAACTATCACCTGCGTCTACTTAGGACCCTGCGCTCTTTTATCTCTGAGAAGAATTGCACCACAGTTGCCCGAGCTACTGTATTGTCCAATTTGGACTATTGTAATTCCCTGTTGATTGACGCCTCTTCGAGCAATCTGAGAAAATGTAAAACATTACAGAACGATGCTGTTCACATCACAAAAAAGGATCTCAAGAAGATGCAGCATTATGGAACATAGAAGGGCTCTTCACTGGCTTCCAGTGAATGTGCGCATCATCTTTAAGAGCCTGTACATCCCAAGCAGGACCTTATGTTCCACATCCCACTCTGCTTGATTGTCCAACTTTCAAACGTTCAAGGGGCAGAGGTAGATCGTTCCTGGTTAGAGCGGCAAGATCCTGGAACTCCTGTTTCTTGCACTTCGACTTGAAGCAAACCTAGGTCTGTTCAGGAAATCCCTGAAATCCTTCCTGTTCAATTAGTTCCTACCCGCCCCCTATCCTCTGAAGAGTTGTTTTTTTGCTTGTCCTGTATTTGATGGTCGTTCCCTGTGTGTAGTGTGTGCCCCGATGCCTGCCGGCTACCGGCGCAGTATAAATGAACAAATAAAACAAGCCTCCCTTTGGTTATCTAAGTAGTTGCAACCCAACGTCTTGCCAAAATCGACCAACTTGACCTCCTCTGTGATAAACAGTCTGGCTTCTGCGCCCAAATGGATCACTGACATGAAATACCCAAGTGGTATGGGATGCAAATCGGACACGGGGAGCTTGTGCCTCCTAATCCTCTTAGACCACTCTGTTGCCGTTGAGTCTACCATCTAACTTTCCATCTTGACCAACAGAATGGGCTTCTCCTGAATGGTCCTGAAATGGTTCACGCCCTACCTGTCCGGTAGCAGACACCATGCTTTACACATTGCATTGATGGGCCTCTCTCCCACTATACAGGGCTCTCAAATTTAGCAGGGGTTCTGTTCTCAAATTGCATTGTATGATATTTAGATTGCATTGATGGGCCTCTCTCCCACTAGGCAGGTCTCTCAAATTTAGCAGGGGTTCTGTTTTCAAATAGCATTGTAAGGATTACTGTGGAGTGACACTACGATTTAGGGGCTCACGCCTCATAAGATAACACAGCGAGTCCTAGCTGCGCCCCTCAGTTACTCTTTTAGCTAGTAGATATCCTTAAACCCACATAGCTAGCTCACCGCAGTGAACCGCGTCCAGGAAGACGAGCAGTAAGGACAGTCACCGGTAACGCCCAACTATATAACCCCTAACCACCTCCACTACCCCTCTCAAGACAGCGACTGAACGAGTCTGCAACACCGGACGAAAAGACCAACTACAGATAGAGCCCAAACTGGTAGTGGACAACCCCCCACATCCCAGAACTAAACCACAAGACAACCAGACCAAAGCTAAACCAACTCGGCATCAGCAAACAAATAAACACTAAAACAACTCTCAATCTTAAAATGCTGTGTAAATGACCCATACCGAGGGAAAGAAAAAGAGAAGAAAGCACAAACACTCCGGAACAGCAACAAAGAACCACAACTACAGAATGAACCCCCACAGACGGGAACACAGATCGAGCCAACACTGAGATCGGACAAATACCTCTACTTAACTCCATATCTCGCTGACAACTGGTCGCCAGAACAAACCAAACCAATGCTAGAAGCAGTAACATCAAACAACCAAACACAACCACACACTACACTCAAAACAACAAAAACACAATCGGTGCAATAACACCCTACATCACCAAAACAAGAGGAACTTCCAATCGACACCCACAACTCTGGGAAGACTAACTCCATGAAAACAAAAATCCAAGACAGAACCTACAAGAACTCTTCGACAACACTGACACTCCGGCACCAAGACCTCAACAAGAGATCAAGCAGAAAGGAAACCTCAAAACCGACCAGAAGACGACCCCAACAAGAAAGTCCAGACCAAACTACACCTCCAAACTCCACTGCAATCTGATAAATGCAAGATCCATGTCAAAACACTCAACAGAGCTGTTTGACCTACTCGATGACAACAGCATTGACATCCTATTCACAGAAAAATGGTTGGACGACAACTACAAAATCACACTCCAAAGCTGCCTTCCAACTAACTTCAAATGCCTACAAATAAACAGAAAAAACAAAAAAGGAGGAGCCATCGCAATAGCATTCAAAGAACACCTAAAAATAAAAACGGACGAACCGCTCAACATCAAATGTGAAACCATGGTTATACACCTAACGGGCCCAAAAACCAACATCACATTCATCCTGGTGTACAGACCACCGACATACGATGCAACCTTTGTCGTCAACTTCATAGAAGCCATCACCAACATAGCCATCAAGCACGAACATCTAACCATCCTGGGGGACTTCAACATCTGGTTTGAAGACAGTCACGCCAACTCCCTAAACTCACTGATTGGACAACTCGCCACCATGAAATTACGACAGCTAGTCAAAGGGGCAACACACTCGTCAGGACACACCCTCGACACAATTTTCGGCAAGGAAAAACTCATCACCACGGCACCACCTATACAAATACTGTGGAGCGACCATCTCATCATCCCATTCGTGAGCACCCTGCCAACTCAAGTCTACATCCAACCTGCTAAACTCACAACCATCACAAAAAGAAACTGGAAACGCGTCAAAGAAAGCAACCTATTCGAACAACTGGAGATGACCAAATCCTCAACTACAGAACTGACCTAGTCGGGGAAAGCAGAGCTACTGCACAAATGGATTGCAGATACAATTGACAAGATCGCCCCGGAAAAACCATTCACCCCATCAAAAAAAAGAGCAATGGAAAAATGGTTCACCCCACTACTAAGCTCCATGAAAAAAGAAAACAAAAAAATGGAACTGGAATGGAGGAAAGAATAAAACCCAGACAAAAAGACTCTTACAGAAACAAATCTGCGCATACAAGAAGCAAATTCAAAAGGCGAAGAGAGGCCATTATGATGACAGAATCACCAATGCTACCAACACGCACAAAGAAATGTTCAACATCATTAAAGAGATGAGAAACCCACCAGGCTGTGACAACACCCCAAACCCCTCAGAGAAACTATGCAACGACCTGGCAGACCACTTGAAGAAAAAAATCAATGACATCTGACAAACGATACAAAACAGACCAAAGGACCCAACACAGAATCACAGCACAAACTCCACAACTTTCCTGAAATATCAGCAGAGGCATTCGCCATGTTGGTAAAACGCAGCAAGAAAGCAGGATCACCCATGAATCCCTATCCCCGGACATCTACAAATCCATCCTCGCACAAGGAACGCCAGCAGAATATTACAGAAACCTTCTAAATGTATCACTAGCAACAACCTTCAAATCAGCATATATCAAACCACTTTTAAAAAACACAAGTGGTGATGTAGAAGACCTCTCCAACTACAGGCCGATTTCAAACTTTCCCTACCCAGCAAAGCTCCTTGAAACCTACATAAACAAACTAACCCAAGAACACGTAGAAAAACACGACCTGCTAGGCCAAGCTCAAGTCGATTTCAGACCCATAAGAGGAACAGAAACAGCACTACTATCCATCTGGGACAACCTAAAAACTAAAACAGACTCCAACACAACCTCAGCCCTTATTCTGCTCGACCTCTCCGCAGCCTTCGACACAGTTAGCCATGGCACCCTAACCAAAAGACTAGAAGACATAGGCATAACAGACACAGCACTACTCTGGACTAAATTATTCCTAGCAGACAGAACAGAAACCATATGGATTAAACCCTTCAGATCCACCCCACGAGTCAACGACTGTGGAGTGCCACAGGGATCCTCACTATCACCACTGTACTTCAACATCTACCAGACTCCAGTTATCAGAATCTTCAAAAAATACATTACATGCTACAACTACGCAGATGATACTCAAATCATCTACAATATCGAAGACACCCAAGACAATCACTCAACTCTAATTGAGTGTCTAAAAGAAGTCTTTAACTGGATGAATGCCAACAATCTGAAAATCAACCCAGGAAAGGCAGAAATCAAGATCATATCAAAAGAACGAAACCGCCATCCCGTGGCCAACGAAAATGGGAACTGCACCATCACCATCACCGGTAGTAAAAAATCTGGGAGTCCTGATGGACAACACCCTAACCTTAGAACCACAAATAAATGCAACAGTCAAGTAATGCTTCTTCCTCCTCCACACGGGAAGAAGAAGCCTACCTTTCCTCTCCTTCACGCATAAAACACTCACAATCATTGCCCTCATGTCAAGAATTGACTATGCAAACAGCCTCTACCTCGGAATACCAGAATTCCTCCTGAAGAAACTACAACAGATCCAAAATGCAGCAGCCAGACTACTCCTCAAACTATCCAGAAGAGACCACATCACTCCTGCCCTAAGAACACTGCCCTTGCTCCCAGTAAAACATTGAATCACCTTCAAAACAATGTGCATAACGCACAGGACAGTCAGTAGACAAGGAGCAGAATTCCTACAAAAGAAAATAACAATCTACAAGCCAACGAGACTTCGCAGGTCAAGCAACGAAATCCGCCTGGAATAAAAACCTTACCTTAAGAAAAAACTTGGAGGCACCTCCTTCTACCACTTAGCCACAAAAACCTGAAACAACATCCCAAAAGAAATAAAACACTGAAGATCACCTAAAATTCAGGAAATTACTAAAAAACCTGCCTCTTCAACACCACAAACTCAAAGTGAAAACCGAAACAGAAAGGAAAAAGGATGACTAAACTAGGACACTGACAACACCCAGAACCTACTAAAACTCCCACCACAACTAGACAGGTAACGCCAAGTCAAATGCAACACAAGTAACACCCATTAAGACAGAATCAACAACCCCAGCCAATCCCAGCCAACATCCTCACTCGCCCCATAATTGCTACCAGGTACCACACTGTTGTACAGTTATCTAAATGTTAGCAATCGCCACACTCAAACTGAGTTGTGGACATTAGCAGGTACACTGGCTGTATGAATGGAAAAGGAAGGCGGGTAAGGTTATGAAGGAAGTAGATGGAAGTGGAGGCCAGATGTGAAGGGGATTGTGAGTACCAGACAAGCCCAGATCGGGAAAGAGGTGCAGAAATGCTCCCACATCCCATCTGGGGAGATTACGCAAACCCAACGCCTCACTTCGAGACAGAAATGCCAATTAACCAATCCACTAAAAATGTCCCCTCTGCATACAACTCTCAAACACCAAACCAGACACAACCACAAACCTACAGCACAACAAACCGCACCAACTTCACTACATTGCAACAACAAAACATAAAACACACATGGACTCACACAACAGTACACGACGACTACCGGCCTCAAACACCCCAGGCCAAGCCAACGGACCCAGCGGGCTGAGGCCGCCAACAGCACATCACTGCTCTCTTGCACTTTTCCAGCTTCCTCCCACTAACTCACCCTCCCTTTTTCCCCCTCTTTCAGAGCCTCCAGAGTGCCAGGGGACCACTCCGGTGGTGATAGTGCGCGTACAAATGTCCTTTAACATTCAAGGTAAGTGAATCCTATATATACACTTTTCAGAATATCAGAACATATCTAACGTAAGTAATAACTTGTAACTATTCACTGCTTAAAGTTACCACCAAACTCATTTACAAGTAAGTAAACTTTTCAACACTTATTTTACTTTTCAAGGCAAACCCCTTTAAGTATCCAGCTCTTCCCAATTCTAGTACATGAGTTCTCTCCGATGCAGAAGAGGGACGCTAGTGGTCATTGCAGCAATGATCACAGGGAAGGCTCTAGGCAAGGTTTTCCTAGCAGCTGGCTGCGGCTCTGTGGATTTGGTGCCTTTTTCAGGAGCACAGAAGAAGACAGAATATTGCTGGTTGGATTCTCCGAGTTTGCAAGGTCCAGCACTCTAATGAGGGGACTTTTCGGACTGGAATCGTGCCGCTGGAGATCCAGTAGGATGCCGACGAAGTTTCAGCGAGATTTTGAATTCGGAAGACCATGCACCACACAATGGCTTGTGGTCCTAGGGTATTGCAGCCCCGCAAGGTCGCAGCACGACGTGGGATGGCTCAAAATGCAGGTCTTCATGAGCCTAGTTGGACTCATCGGGCTAAGGTTCGGGTCATTGTTTCCGGAGTCCTGAGGTCGATTGGAATTAAGGGCTCTCCGGTCACTGGAAATCATCTCAGCCACGTTTCCTTCATCATCCTCTTCCGGTTTTGTTCCAGTGGGCGACTACCTCTTCAGCTTCCATGATCTGGCTTTTATGCATTAACCCAGCCAATTAAACAGCCTTGCAACCTTCAACATGGGGGTTTGGCAATCCTTTCAGAACAGCCAGCCTCCCAGTTTGAAATGGATTTCCACACTCGGGCTGGAAGCCAAAGGACTGCAGAGATTTGGATTCCTCACTTGCTTCCTTCCTTCACAGACACTCTGGAGGCTGGGAGGGGAGTCCACAGGACTCCCATTGAAGTTAAAAATCAGACCAAGGAATTTCCTCCACTGGAGGGCAGGGGAAGGAACAAGGAAGGATAAGGAACACTAAAATGGTGAAAAAAGACAGGGGCCATTTTGTTAAAATGAGCCCCCCCATGGGTGTCTTTAGCGGGGCTGTTCAAACAGCAAGCGGTAAGGTGCACCAAATTAATAAAAAGGTTCACTGCCACCAGCCATTAAAGGTAAGTTTGCCCTTGTAACATAAATGTTACATTTAAAATGAGAAGGGGGGGGATCCGCAGTATCTTCACAGCACTCCACATAAGGTGGGGGGTGCTGGTCTCTCCTAATACAATGCAAAAGGGATCCAAAGATCCTTTCTACTCTTCAGAACTGTAGTTCCCACAAGGTTAGCCAGATAGTTAAAAGGGGAGCCCCTAAGGCAACCCAGCAACAATAGGTACTTATTGCCAAAAAGTTGTCAAAGAGTATATCTTTTAAAATACACTATGGAGCGTCTTAAAAATGACACTCATAAACGGCGTAAACAATTAGTGTGGAAAAGGGTTCCCACTCAGAGAGGTATAAGGAAAAATAATCCACCAGTTAAAGCAAAAGGTTCTGGGGTTGACACAGGTCAGGAAGATGTATCATTGCTATGAAAATCATACCTAACAAAATGGCACTCCAAATACTGTTTCTATTGGTATTTAAAAAGCTGTTGATCATACTGCGGAGTAGCAAACACGTGAGGGTCAGTGCTCAAAAGCGGATGAGAAGTGATAATGTCGGAGGTGGCTTGTCAAATGGAGAGCACTAGTTCATTTTAGAGTGAAAGGCACGTTACTGGCCTCCAGTACAAGTTTTGAGAAAGTAATGGACAGTAATAACTGAAGGGGGCTGGGTGACTGGAGGCCTCTGCTGGAACAGCTGGAAGAAGACTGGAGATGACGACTCGGTTTGTTGGTGGAGGTAAACCATCCATAGCCTTAAACTAAATTATTTGTTTGACAGGGAACCACAGAGGTTTGGGCAAGTAAAGAGTCTGGTCCAGCAGAGAACAGACTAGGTGGGCAACCAGATTTTGAAGAACTTGAGTTTTTTTACTGAGGTAGACCGGAAGTCCTAGAAATAATTAATGGCACTGTTTGATGTTGATTGTAGGAGGTCAGAGGTTGCCCAGGTGCATGCAGAAATGATCGGAAGAAGGGAGACTTGGCAGAGAAAAAAAAGATAAGTGACAAGAGGAGGAAAGTGATTTAATCTGAAGAACTAGAGAGCAATTGTTGTCGAATTTGACGGGTGTTCTTTCTACAGTGAACATGTATGTACTATATTCAGTTCCTAAGATGAAGGCATGCTTATTTATCGTTTAGCAGAGCCTACTACTATTAGCGTTTTGATCTCTACAAATCTTGCAAACAGCACAACTTAATGCTACAATAAACAAATACCACTGAAACAGCCCTCGCAACCACCCAACATGGATTCCTTTTGAGGGGTGATTGCTAAATATTTTGTTGGTCCCAGACAAAGCAGTCTCTGATTACAACAAACTCACAGAAGCCCGAGATTCCCCCTCGGATAGAAAGGTGGAGGGAAGGCTAGGCCTTTCAAGCATGTTGAGGTGAACCGAAGTACCTGGACCTAAGGCTTTATAGGACATTACATTTCATGAAGTAAATATACTTTCAGCTTGGTTTGTTAAGCGTTATATTGTCAGGTTTAATGTATTTAGGGGAGTATTTAAATCGTGCCATGCTTGTCATTGTGGTGCATTTAAATTCCAGTGCGCCTAGATCTCTACATTCTGTCAATGTCTCCAGCAAGACTTTGGAACATTCTTACATCAGCGCTCTCAAGATCATCAGGCAAATGGACTTACTGCCACTCTACACACCTGGGTCCTCTCTGACTTCAGCTTCCTGACCTCAGACTGTTAGTAGTGCAGGCTCTGCACAGCTTTCAAACCTGACGCAGCAATGTATGTGCCCATGCCTTGTCCAAGGCTACTTTCGTGATATCCCCACAAGGTGGCATAAAACCGAAGCATTTGTGATAACACTGCCAGTTTAGTAGTTGTTCAGACTACAGTGCGGCCGTAAGTCACTAATGAGGAAAAATAAATTCTATGCAATCATAGCCACCTATGCCCTTCCCATGACAAATTGTTGAAATAAATCACAGCTGCCCCCCCAATCCGTGTGGACCCTCTTTTCACCTTCATTGGCCAGAGAAGCTCTGACTTGGTGTTTTCTCTTCCCATGCTTCTCAACCAAATTACTGTCCTTGTTAAATAGACCGAGTAAAGAAATGTGTGATAGACATAGGCTCAAAATGTGTTACCGTAAAGAGCATTTAATGAGGGATTTGGCAAGCAAGAATTGGCAGAAACGTTTGTTCCTAAGAAACAAAATCCTGTCAATTGCTTGAAATAATTGCATACCTTTTTAATGCTTTGTCAGACAAGAGTGCCTTTTTGATGGGCATCCCTGTCCAATCAAGATCAGCCAAGGAAATTGTGTGTATGTTTGATCTAGCGTCTGCCTCTCCACGGGGACTTTCCCTTCTAGAGATCAAAAATAACGTTACCATCTTTATCTGTAGGAAACCTATTACAGGTAGAGTAACTTGTACACAGTTAAAGAAAATGAGGTGTTCGTGAAGGAAATCTTGCTTACATCTCTTCCTGAACACATGCTTATTCCAGCCACAGAACACAACCGGGATTAGTGTTCTTGTAAATTTCTTGTTCTGCCTTTGACATTCTAAATGTTTAATTTAAAAATATTTTAGTCTGGGAGTCGGACATTTTTATGTTGGTATTTTGTTTATTATGATGCCTGTATTTTAATAACTGGAGGTTTTTTTAAATATCTGAAAAAGTCTTGTATGGGTTTATGTTACAAAATATACCTGTGTGTTGGAGAACGTTGAAACATATTTTCTTCAGTCTAATGAAGAATGGTTTTATTAAAAAAATGTTCTTGAAAACAGATAAACCTGGATCTAATGAACAATGTATCCGTCTCTTCAACCTTTTAGATGTATTCGAGGAGCTTACGCATGAAGTCCAGGAAAAAGATTCTTTGACCTCCGAGCTCCATGTCCGTCACATTGCAATTGAGCAGCTATTGAAGAACAGTTCCAAGCTTCCATGTCTACAAATGGGACGGGCTGGAATGAAAGCAAACACTCCTTTCAATAACTGAACAGTCCTTTTTTTACATACCTGCCCTTATATTTTGTAGAAAATAATGTGCCCTTTTTATACTGCAAATGGAGACAGTGTTCTTTAAAGAGTTTTATTCTTTCGGGAATTTGCCTTTTGCTGATAGTGTTAATTAGGTCCTTATTGTCCTGTTTAGATAACTTGAGCTCTAATGGCTCTCTAGTCCCATTTCTACATGTAAAAGCAACAGTTTCACTGGACAGTCAAAGCCTAGGAGAGTGGTTGGCTTACATCCGTTTGATCCTGGCACGATTATCTTCTACAAATGGTTGTCCTCCTTCACTCCAAGTCTACAAATGTTTGTGGGATTCCAATTACAAAATATTGTACATGGAATGTTCCCTGTGACAGTCATGTCATCCTAACCCCCTGAAAACGGCGTAGAGTACATTATATTCATGTTTGGGGAGAAAAATGCTGTTGCTGTTAAACGAAAGCAGCTATAAACCTCAGTCCTGGTTTAGCTACATAGAAAATGGCGTCAATCCTTCAACTTGGAAAATCATTCTGAGAAACATTTACAAAGAGAAAACAGTATTTAAAGTCGTAAAACGTATTTATTAAAAGCAATATTTTCTATGGATCTTTTTTATAGTCGAGGGAAAAATATGCTGACTATTTTAGTACTTTTGGACTGCTCATAAAGCTAATGTGTGTGAATGTCTGTGAAACATGTTTAATTTTTTTTAAGCCTTTGAGGTTGTGAACGATTTATCTTGTTTCCTTCAAGGCAAGGTACGCTATTGTTAATGTTAAAAAATATTTGTTCCGCGCACTATCCCCACCAGAGTGGTCCCCTGGCGCTCTGGTGGCTCTGAAAAGGGAAGGGGGGAGTTATTGGGAATAAGTTGGAAAAGTGCAAGAGAGCAGTGATGTGCTATTGGCAGCCTCAGCCAGGTGGGTCCGTTGGCTGGGCTTGTCTTGAAAATGTTTTGTAAATTGTAGCATATGTTCATAGACTTTTTATTAATACTGCTGGTTTGAGAAAAATGACTGTTCTGGTTTAAAGCTTCAGAAGATAACTTTCACGAAGATACCATAAAATGATGGAATGGAACCATGAGGAATTCCCATTGGTTGAAAAGCAGTGGCTGCGGCGTTTCAATCCATGTTTTGGTTTTCGCAGGACTATGACACAAGTAAAGGTCATTTAACAGAAACACGCACAGCAGTTAGATCTTTCAACTTTTCCAACATGGACACCAGGGGGTCTGTTTTTTTCTTTTCTAAAATGGGTCGAATACATTAAGTAAGAGTTCAGAAACCTATTTATTACCTGTTTGTAATATTGTTTTCGTTCTGTTTGGAAGAGTGAATAGCGCAATCTGTCAAAATGTGGCCTGTTAGACGCGTTTACATTACACAATTCTGCAGTTTAGTAATGTAAAAGAGATGACTTAAACAAAGTTTATTTATGAAATGGGTGTTTAAAGAATGCAATTTAAGATGTGAGACTCAGAAAATTTAAACCAAATATTGTTGTGCACATAACATATGCCTATTTTAAGATGCAAGTATCCAATACCACCGAATTATAGAACTACTGAGGAGTTTGCAATTCAGGGGGCGGCAAAAAGTGTTTTCTCCTGCAGTACGTGCTGCACCACAACAGTCACAGACCATTGTTCTGTGAGTGATAACCAGTGTTACGAACTTCCAAAGTCTTACATGATGTTTAGCCATGTAGTTTATCATTTGTTTATTTTCAAGACTGACCTAGTATTCGTTTTTGTAATTAAAAAAAACGAGCCCATTACAGCATATGTGAAATATCCTGAGCTGTGAGATGCAAGACTATATACAAGATGGCAAAAACTACAACATAATCAACTTCTCCCAACAGCTTCTTAATACCAAGCCTAGAATTCTCCAGCCAATGCTCAAAACATAGGAGCATGTAGTTCACAACCCAGAAGGACGAGGATTGTGACCCCTCGGCAGAGGCATAACAATTGCATGCCCTTTAGCAAAATACATACCAACAAATATTCGCTTGCAGGCCCAACATCTATGCAGACCTGATCCGCTAAAATAGCAGAACAGTAAACATTGATCATCCTGAAAGCTTTTCGTCCTGCTGAAAAGGATGCTAAAACATTTAAATTGATCAGCACTGGTGTTCTATCCAAACACTGGGATTATTCGTTGTATGGACGGAATATTATGGGCACAAATGTAGCCTAGTATTCACAACAGTATCTTTTTATACCCCTGGGACAGTGAGGCAGGAAGAGCAGAATTCCTGCATTTGTCTAAACACAAGGGTATAAACGCAATCAAGTGTGAGCCAAATTTGCTCAAACTTTCTGCCGTGCATTGTTTCTTTGAGTGAAATAAATCACTTTAAAAAAGGTCTAGAAAAAATACATTGGGCCTCATCGCGAGTCTGGCGGTATCCCGGCAGTAATGCCGCTGGGATACCGCCAGTGCAAATAGCATTACCGCTACTCTGTCTGGTGCTATTTGCGCCGGATCACGAATAGCGGTTGGGCAGTTATTGCCCATTCCCCATGGGGGGGTGGGGGGTGCTTTTGCTGCCAGTGGTAATTGCTCCAGGGTAATAGCACCAAAAACAGCCGAAAATGGGCAGTGAGTGGACAGTTTCACTGCTATCTTTTTTTCTTTAGTTAAACTCCAACTTACTGCCCAACCCATGATAGGGCCAGCCCTTAAATGCAGCTGTAATAGTGGTACCGCCGCATTTAAGGCTACCGCCCAACTCGTGATGAGGCCCCTCTTGTGTCCATTTCAGGCCTGATTTTTGGTATGTCAAATCCCATCTATCACACTTTAAAAAAAAATTGTGACAATGAGCCTTGTGACAAAAGCATTCATCAGCAATTGAGAGCAAACATTTTTGTTTTTGAAAATGCATGCTTTTATATACTGAATGTAAATTAAGTACTGAACAGTAATCATTTGTTGAACTCCAAACAATATAGCATATTTTACCAACCTCCTCGCCTGGAGTGCTGCAATGGTACATGTTCTGTGTAACAGCTTTATATCTTTGGTAGTCTTTGGTCTGCTTTTCAAGTTAACCGCTTGTTGATTCTGCAGTCGCAGATGAAATGTTTTTCTTCATATTATGCCAATGCACCAGGTTTTCTTTAGATATTCTCATTTAAAATACCTACATCCTCCAAGCCTGAATGACTCATCTACAACTAGACTATGTAGCATTCCCTCTTGCTCGAATTGCTTTCCATCAATGACATTCTACCCTAGTGACTTCAATCTTTCATGACTATCAAGAGTTCTTGCTTCTATTGTTTGATTGTTGCTACATGTAGTTCCCTTCTCCCGTGTCCATGGCAGCCATCTTGTTTCTCAAGACGCTGTTTCTCAACTTCCAAAAATTAAATTATCCCAGAAAAACATGTAATCACAATAAACCCAGATGGGTGAAGGAGTTACCAGGCCTGGTAATGCTCTGGGGCTGACATTAAGTTCCTTGCTTCACTCTGGCCTGTACCTCTGGCCTCTTGCCATTACCTGACCCGGTAATGCCTCTGCCCAGCATGGGTTTATTGCTTAACTAGTTTACTTTTGTGGGTGTCAGCAATGCAAGTCCTGGAGTTGTGCCCTTTGGGGAAGGAGGATGTAAATCCTGGAGGCTTGCAACAAAGGCCAGAGAAAAGTCCTCTCCACTGCAGGTGTGGGTGTATGATGTATCAGGAATTGAATCAATGTTGAAATGTAGCTAAAAATGATGGCTACAGCAAGTTGTTCATACATTGCATTTCACAACTAGTAGATTTAAAAAGGCATAGCTAAAATCAGCGACTCGTATTGCAGTGGCATTATCATGTCAAACTAGCTTTCTAAAGAAACGACAGCAGCTGGCACCAAAAGGTTGAGTGCATCATTTCAGGAAACAAAGTGCAATGAAACAATTTGTTTTTCAAAGCTTTAAATGCATTTATATTATGAACCTTTTCATTTCTTGGTTGAAGTAAAACTTGATGTATTGACGTTTGTTTTAGCAGAGGTTCTTTTTTCGTATGTAATGTACATATTGAGCATTCGTTTTTTTAAGTTGTTGTTAGATATGTTTTGTTTTATGAAACATTGCCCAAAAAAGTTTCGGTCTGTATGGGATACTTTAGAAGAAATAAATTGCTACAAAACAGGTCTTTGTTTCACGTTGGGAGATGTGAAATTGACAAGTTGATCACGGACGCATGGAAGGAAGAGAGCGATAGAAGTTTGGAATTACAAATGACATAAAGGTTACTTCAATTAAGCTCGACAAACTTCGTGTGGATCAATTTTAATTGGCAATCCTTACTTGCACTGAGTAATATTGCTAGAAATACAAGAAATTGGGATAAACTAATAGGCCAATAATATAAGAACAATGTATTGCAGGTGCATAATTCATTCTTTTTTGGGGTAACAATATTAGGTCCTATTTGAGCAGGTTAGGATTGAATATGTTTTTTTTGTTTGACTGCCGGGCAAATTGGCCCTTTCTGTTTTTAAAAGAACCACACTCTTGCTATGACTCCCACAGCAGTACATAATAAAAAAAGAAGACTCGTTAAAGGGCATTTCCCCACTTACGTTACTATTAAGCTTTTTAAATGAAAATTATGCCCTCTCGTATTGGATACCAGAAATGAACTCGGTGGTTAAAAAACACAACCTGAAAAAATCCTCTGCTCAAATCCACTCCTATACCCATTTCCGATGTTACTGTGTGACGTGATTCTTTTCAAGGCATGCCAATAAAACCAACCACTGATTGGGCTACCATCTAAAACATCTGGCTTCTGTTGTTCACCAGAGTATCTGTTCCCTTGTAGTTGTGCAGGGAAATGTTTTGGAGTGCATCGCAATTAAGACTAAGTTTCTGGAGTTATTGACAAAGGGTCCATTGACGGACATTCTACTTCTTATTGGCTTATGTTATATACATGCAGTCCTTCTGCCTTGTTGCAGTGGTTAGATGCACTGAACCGTTTCGTTTTTTGTTTGTAAACATTTTATTTTTGCTGCTTGAAGTCTTTTTCTGTGCTAATCTGGTAAACATTTTTGAGAGATGTTGCATATGAATTGAGTTATACATTTAAAGGAAATCATTTTTGGAGCTTAAATTGTAACTAATTTACTTGTAGCCATGTAATGCAGGTCATTCGGGGTTACTTTGCTGAGAAAGGTTCTTGCTTGCTACTTGGTTGACATTTCTTATGCAGGTGAATGGCATATGTTACTGAAACAATATGCTAAGAGTTTTAAAAACAAACTATTGGTACACTTATCAGGGAATTCCAGACCGAGACAGGAATGCTAACAAGCATTGCAAAGGCAATGGTGGGGCAGGTTTTACTAATGACACGAAAATAGTAACATGTTGCCTAAATTGCAAGTGTAAGCTGAAAGCCCTCAGACCTTTCCTTATGTCTGTAGTTGGAAACATTGTTGGAAGCTGATGCCCTTTAAACACTATTCTTTCTCCCTGCCCCTCAAGTATGTGGTTGTTGGGCATAATGTTTATTTCCCTGCTAATTATCTGACTATTGTTCTTATCTGGTTTCATTCTGTTATATGTGTATATACATGTATAATTTTGAACTTATATTTACATTTGTTTACTATGTATTCCTCAAAGTTGCATACAGTTTGGCAGCATAATTACATACTTAATTGGATGTTATCCATTTTAATGTTGAATATGTCCAACTAGGAAAGATCATTTTCATAATATGAATTGAAAAATGTGGTTAGTACAATTTGAAAGAGCACGTTGTTTCCAGTGAGCTAGACTTTCATGGAATGAATAACTAAACATTTTGATTTTCTGTCATCCACTTTCTTTTGACCATCTTACAAGAGACCTTTCAGCCAGTTTAAATTCCGAAGTTTCCTCAAGGAGTAAAGAAATCCATCCCTTAGCTGCTTTGATGCAGCGAAATCCTGCGAACTGCATTAAAAAAAAGAACAGTACATAGACACATTTATTCTTGGAGTAGGTCTGTACAGCCCTGCTTATAGACAGTGGGTTGAAAGCAGGGGCTCTGATGCCTGTCTTTTAAATGTGTAGCTTTTCAATTCACAATCCTACAGCAGTGAAAGAGGTTTTGTTTTTATTTCTTAAATGGGCCAACAGCTCTTCACTGCATTTCTTGCTGCTCTGTCCGCTTCTAGTTTATATCAATGGGCAAATACTGTCATTTACAAGCTTGTTTCCATAATGTGCAAGACTACTAAGCAATGTTTGACAAACCTGAACTTATTTTTTTTCAAGTTTTGAATTTTAGTTGAGTGATGTATAGATTGAAATGGTGGTTGTAAACTATATATTCCTATGTTCAATATTTACCTTTTGTGAATTCTGTGTTTTTTAAATCATGGTTTTATTAAAACAAAATGGTTACATTTTTATCCATGACAGAGCGACCTAATGTATTTTCTCGAAAGTTCGACAATGATCATGGTCTTTACAAGTTGCAATAATTTGTATTATTCCAGTATGCTTCTGAGCTGCGTGACGGTGTATGATGCTTTTTTACATTTTTTACATTTTGCAATAAAGCACATATTTTATTAATGTTTGTCTCTGTCTAATGTTTCAAATGAACCATGCTCATATTTACAAGTGGAACAAGTATAATACCATAAAATGTGTTTTGAAAAGTCATAACCTTTTATATAGCGGTTCCGAAAGCTTTGTTAAACAGGAACTACGCACAAATACTACTATGGGTAAGCACTTAATCGACATATAAAATTTCACTACTCTATATGAATTCCTGAATGTTAAAGGGATGACTGAATTTGTCATTTCTAATCCCAATATAGCTGTGAAATGTTTGCACATGGTTTTCTTATAATGCACTAATGAATGCCATGCGTGCTTCCATCTTATTTGCATTACTGTTTGTCATCTTTTAGATGGTAATCAGTCTTCAATACCTGTCCCTTTTGTTCCACATTGTGCGTTCACCTCAAAAGTAAGTGCATTTTGAGGGGATTGTGTCCTCTGACGTATTCCACATTTTTGACAGTAATTACCACAGCTGTGCTGCTTCGGAAAACTTTTTCGGCGTAGGCGTCCTGTGTCAATGACGTCGATACGCTCCCTCGAGGACCTCCTTCGACCGTCTACGTCACCGGATGTTATTGTTATATCTAGGACGCACAACGCCCGTAGCCTCAGTTCTGTTTTTTCCGCATACGTGGCTCGCTTCGGAATCCCGGCGCACCTCGGTTCTTGTACTTCATTTGCTAAAGTTGAGAAAATGTCTGTCGTCTTCTACCCCGAAGTCGGGCTTCAAAAAGTGTCGGGACTGCGGTTCCAAAATGTCCATTAAGGACCCGCACGACGCTTGTCTGTGGTGCCTTGGTGAAAGCCACGCAACCGATGAATGCCAGTCCCTAACTTCGAAGGCCTTGCGGAAGAAGTTGTCAGTAGGTACGGCAAGGATGATCGCCACCGTGCCCAGTCCAGGTCCCGGTCCTCGACGCCCTTGAGACCGTTGGAGCCTGTGAGGCCTTCGGCACCATGTCCGTCGAGGGACTCTCTTGAGGCTCCGACTCCGAGGAAGTCGTCAATGCCATTGGCGCCGAGGCCGCCGAAAGACACGCTCGGGACTCCGGCCTCGAAGTTGTAGTCGTCGGCACCTCGGTCAACGCCTCTTCCATAGGCGCCCTCGGTTACCAGACATTTGGTCGAAAAAAATTGGTCGACCAGACAAATGGTCGAACCAATTTGGTCGAAAACCAAATGGTCGAATTTGTTTTTTTTTTTTATTTTCACCCCTTTTTTTTATTTTTTTGGGGGGGTCCCCCCAACCCCCTTTTTTTCTCTAAAAACCCCTTTTTTTAAAAAACGAAAACCCGAAAAATAAATATATAAATAAAAAAAAAATCGACCATTTGGTTTTCGACCAAATTGCGTCGACCAAATGTCATTCGACCAGTTTTCAGTCGACCAAATGACTGGACACCGCGCCCTCAACGCCTTTTGTGGAGAATTTACCAGAGGTGCCCCGGAGAGCTGGGGAAGCTCCAAGAAAGGCTCTCAGCAAGTCTGTGAGGCCTATGTTTGACCCATACTCTGTTCCTCCTCACAGGGTGGAATTGTTCCAACCCTTACATTTCAGAGGTGGAGGAAGGGTCTGATGAGGAGGGGGGGTTGTGCCTCCTGAGGTTCCTGATGACCTGTTGTCTGGTCATAGCCAACTGGAAGACCTTTGTCAATCTTTACATGACACCAGTGTTCTTGATGCCTCTCTGGAGGTTGTTTGGCAGGCCTGAGCCTGGTACACATGCCGAGTCCTTGTACGGTCGTCTCATGCCGAGTGTGACTGAGTACTTGGGGTGGTGTGTGCCACCTGTGGATTTTCTGCAGGATGACCAGACATATATATTGGATCAAGGTCCACCAACTTGACCCAGTGTTGCCATGTCATATGGCCTTACAAAGAAGGGTGGCGGCGGCTTGCACTGCTCCGGAGAGTCTCCCGGCTGTGAATAAGTCGCTTAAAAAAAATACCGCCCAGCCTGTGGTGAACCCTGCTACTTGTCTACGCACCCCACTCCTGAGAGTTTGGTGGTGCAGGCGGCTACGGCCCCAGCGAAGCAGGCTGTGTACCCTACCATCCCTCCTGATAGGGACAACAAGCGCTTTGATGGTTGGGCGAAGGGGTATGGCTTTAAAGGCAGACAACTCAGTTTGTGCCTTGGCAAGATTCACTCACACTCTGTGGAATTGTGTATCTTGGGGGGCTGAGCATATTCCGAAAGTCAGGGTTTGCTCCCCTCGATCTACCAAAGGAAGAGTAGTATCGAAAGAAACCTCCCCTCCATTGCTGTCCCCTAGAACGAAAAGGAGTAAGTTGATGTACTGCAGCGCTCAAGGACTTCGGGGCAGCTTTTGAGGTCTGCAACCTCTTAAGGCTCTTGTCAGCCTTGCTGCGAAAAATATGGATACCATCAAAGGGATGAGAAGGATGCTTACTTTCATGTGCCGATTCATCCCAAGCACAGGAAGTACCTGAGGTTCGCGGTTGGCGACTCGCATTTTCAGTTTCCGGTCCTGCCGTTCGGATTGACCTCCGCCCGAGGGTCTTCACCAAGCTGATGGTGGTGGTGGCAGCCCATCTCGGGAAAGGGGGAGCGCATCTAAGGAAAGGGGGGGATTCACATCTACCCGGACGATTGGTTGATCAGGGCGCGCAAGTCCTGGATCATCTGTACGTCACCTGCCACTCCCTTCACAAGCTGGGCTTCTCCCTCAACTTAAAGAAGTCTCATGTGACACCTACCCAGTGGCTCCAGTACATCGGAGCAGTGCTCGACACATCCCTGGGGCAGTGTTCACCTCCCCAGGTGAGGGCTCATCACATTCTGCAGATGGTGGACAAGTTTCAACGTGCCCAGAGTCTCCCGGCATTTGAGTTCTTGAGGTTGCTCGGCCTCATGGCATCCTGCATTTTACTGGTGCCGGAGGCCAGGCTGCGGATGATATCTCTGCAGTGGGCGCTCAAGATGCAGTGGTCACAGTTCTCCGGCAGGATGTCGGATCCCGTTCAGATTCCGCCCTTGGTCGCCCAGGAGCTTCTGTGGTGGGCCATCTAAGGAAATCTGTTGAAATGGGCTCCATTTTGGCAACTGTGGCTGGAGGTGACGATCGTGACAGACGCATTCCTCACGGGTTGGGGCGCTCATGCCAACGAGCTGACAGCCAGCCGTGTTGGTCTCCACTGGAATCCAGACTCCACATCAATCTGTTAGAGCTGCGGCTGTCAGGCTAGCCCTGAAGGCTTTTCTGCCGTCTGTGCGGGGGAAGAATGTCCTGATTATGACAGACAATACAGTGGCCATGCACTACCTCAACAAAAAGGGAGTGGGGGGGGTCAGGGTCACTCCCACTGTGCAGGGAGGCGATGCAGCTCTGGTTCTGGGACATCCAGCAGGAAATTTCGATCTTAGCAGTTCATCTGGCTGGCGAAGCAAACACGGAGGCGGACTCTCTGAGCAGGCAGGCAGAGCACGGTCTCTCACGAGTGGGAGCTGGCTCAGGAAGTTCTTTTGGAGATCTTCGCCCTTTGGGGAACCCCACAAGTGGATCTCTTCACCATCACTGTCAACCAGAAGTGCGAGAGATTCTGCTCGTGGGAATTTCCTCCAAGCGGAACCTTGGGGGACCCGTTCGTAGTGGAGTGGTCCGTCCCACTGCTGTACGAGTTCCCTCCAGTCCCCGTCATTCCACAGGTGTTGCGGAGGTTCGGTTCCCGGATGATCATCATTGCTCCGGCATGGGCCAGGAGAGAGTGGTACCCAAACCCTCTAGACCTGTCCATCTGCCCTCCGTCGTCTTCCCTACCGAGACTGCTCTCACGGGAGGGGGGGGGGTTGAGTTCTCCATCCAGAGCTCAAGTCTCTGTCTTCATGCTTGGTATCTGAAAGGCTGAGATATAAGGATTGGGACCTTCCCGAAGACGTGATGGAGGTGTTGCTTTCGGCCAGAAGGCCCGCAACGAAATCCCTGTACCATTGCCGTTGGAGGAAGTTCTATGACTGGTGCAGGGTACAGAATGTGGATCCTTTCCAATGTTCCATTCCTTTGGTTTTGTCTTTTTTTGCTTTCTTTAGCCCACAAGGGCCTGCATGTGGGTACCATTAAGGGTTACCTGGCGGCGCTGTCCATATTTAAGCGCTCGTCTGAGGAATGTTCTTATTTTAAGATCCCTTTGATTTCACAGTTTCTAAAAGAGCTAATGTGTTTCCACTGTCACGTTTCCAGGTGCCGGGATGGGATGTGAATTTGGTTTTAAAGTTCCTAATGGGAGCATCATTTGAGCCCTTACATTCTTGTCCATTGCGACTATTGTCCTTTAAAACTGTATTTTTAGTTGCGGTTACTTCCGCACGCAGAGTGAGTGAGTTGCAGGCACTTTCCGCCAAACCACCCTTTATTGTGTTCCATAAGGACAGGGTTGTCCTTAGGGTGCGGGCTTCCTTTCTTCTGAAGGTTGTGTCGGAATTCCATCTGAGCCAGAAGGTAACTCTTCGGCGTTCTATCCTCCTCCACATCCTGGTAAGGAATGTCCCGAATCAGAGTGGACGATCAACTCTTTATTGGTTACGCTGGAAGGTGTTTAGGTCAGGCTGTTTCCAATCAGACCTTACCTAGATGGATCATTCTGACGATCTGAGTGTTATCGTTTGGCGGGAAAGGACTCTCCAGTAGTCTTACAGGCTCCTTCTACTAGGGGTATGGCTGCCTCCACTGCCCTACTGAGGGGTGTTCCGATTCACAATATTTGCGAAGCAGCCACATGGGCCTCTGTCCATACTTTTGTGAAACATTATTCCTTGGACTCCATGGGCAGGATTTGGCCTTTGGTAAGACAGTCCTCTATTCTGCAATTTGATTGGGCATTCTAAAATTCTAAATTCTTTTTCCACTTCCGTACATTGGTACTGCTTTGGGAGTCTGTCAAAGATGTGGAATACTTCGGAGGACACAATCCCCTCGAAGGACAAGTTACATTCTTACCTGGTAACGTTCTTTTCGAAGAAAGGGTAAGTTACTTTCTTACCTGGTAACGTTCTTTCGATGGGATGTTCCTCCAACGTATTCCACATCGTACTCTCACTACCTGCCCCTCCACAGAATTTATTATGCGATTGCAGCTTACGTTTCCGCAAGGCTTACTGTAGTCATACTGGCAGGAGATTGGTGCCACACGTTCTGGGGAAGAAACTACAACTGGGGCTACGGGTGTCCTAGATATAACATCCGGTGACGTCGACCATCAAAGGAGGTCCTCGAGGGAGGCTACTGAAGCAGGACGTCTACGCCGAAAACGTTTTCCGAAGCAGCACAGCTGTAGTAATTGCTGTCAAAGATGTGGAATACGTTGGAGGAACATCCCATTGAAAGAACGTTACCAGGTAAAGAAAGTAACTTGTTCTTCTTCATTCTGCCACTTTCTCCATATGGTGTGGCCATAGATGCACTAGAAACAAAGTGTGCGGACCAAGAACAAGGGTTAGCCATCCAAAAATATTCTGTAATTTGTGTCCGATTTTTATTTTTTATTTTATTTTATAGATGCTCTCTCTCTCCATGCACTGCCTCTGGATGTGAGCGAACAGGCCAAGTTGGTATAATGCACTAGTGCAACAGAGTTTCTGCCCAAAGCACGTCACAAACGGCAGTTCTGGGTAGTGAAAATAAACCCTATCCCATGGTCTAATTGTGTTTTTTCTGTAATTGCCCATTGGGCAAGCAGTGTCCTAGTCCTTTTCAGGTTGCACCAGTTCACCACTAAAATGGGTTAAAATGCACCTAAATTAAGCGCAAAGTGTTTTTTAGTTTTTTATAGCTTAAACAAAAATGGGTGCAAGTAGATTGAAAGCTCCAATGATTAAACAAGTCATTCGTTATTTAAACATTAAAAAAAAAAAAAGCCAAGACATTTCACTTGACTGTTGGGTTCATCATTTACGTTTCTGTCAGGGTACAGCAAGCTCTGCTAGAGAAGATGGACAGAAAGAAAATAATGAATCCAATGAGAGGAATGATGAAGGAATTGGACATGGTTAGAGAAGAGGATGTAAAGGACAGTGTTGAGGGAAAGGAAGTAATCAGCATGGGTAAGAAAAGAAAGCTGAGTGAGGAAGTAGATAAGACTAGAGGACAATGAAGAAAGGGATAAGATGACAGGAAGAAAGGCAGTTTGAAATAAATAAAAAGTCCAAGGAGAGCACTATAGAAGTGAAATGAAGAATTATAAGGGTTTCATATATCTCTATTAATCCTACTCTCCTAGCCTTGCTGCCTATTGATTCTTCTATTCCATCCTTACACTTTCTACAATATATTCTGTCAATACATTTATTTTCATGTATCCATCTAGTCACCCATGTTTTCAGTCTATTCCATGTGTGTATTTTCCCTCTCCCTCTATATAATTTCTGGAGCTTGTGGATCTGCTTAGATCACTTGCTCTGCATAGTCTGACATCTAGTGGTAGTCAGAGTATTACAAGATTTGTTCTTGAAACTCAAACGGATGTCGACAGGGCATCTTAGTAATACTTTCCTAGTGTGACGTGTACTGTACCCCATGGTCCTTCAGTTATCGAGGTCCCTCAGATTGCAACTTGCGACCCACTACGATGGCGTAAAGAAACAGTTCTTTTCAAGGCTGATGCCTTTAATTAGTTGAACGTTTAATAGTATGCTCTTCTTTCTTTCCTTATTGTTCACTTTTGCCACACTGCCAACAGACTGCTTGACGGATTTCGATGAACGACCTCATCCTCAACTACTTGACTGATCAACCAGACGTGGCCTACACGGGCCTCTTCGGGCTTCGGCTCTTACAGCTGGGAGAGCGGTGGGTGGTGCTTCATACCAACCTCTTTAGAGAATGCATATTCTGCCACCCCCTTTGCCTTTTTCTCGCCGATCTGCCCTTGTAATACATAATGGATAAAACTCCCTTTAAATGTTGCCCTACCTGCCACTGAAAATTACTGTGGAAGGATACGCACCGATTGTGCAATTACTGTCTCCCGAGGGATCACCCCGGAAAAGTTTGCAAATCTTGCTAACTTTTTCGACCTAAAACTCTGATGTATGGGCGTACCAAACGCTTGGGTTGCTCACACAGTGCCGGCCAATGCCTCCATAGACGTGACGGTAGACTCCATCAAGGGCAGTATCAGAGGCCCTGAGTGACGATAAAGGGGAGTGGGGTTCGTTGAACCCCATGTGCGGGCCCCCGACTCCAATAAGCAGGCTGGGCGGCTCTGTGATGAAGACACCAAGCGGCCGGAGCACACATAAGCCCAAGACCACTAAACTCATACCGCATGGTTGACTTTTGACAGTACAGTCTAGCGTCGAGGGCCATGCAGTGTCCACAGAAACAACCTCAGGCTCTTCCCTGTCCTCTGGGCCATCAAGTATGCTTTGGCCTCATGACAGGCTTCTGAAACCGGACCCCATGGTCTGCTCGGACACCGCACACAAAAAAGCCCTCCTTTTCGAGCAGCGAAAAACAGGCTGCGAAAGGTGTTTCAGCATCCCCCAAGCAAACGCCAAAAATGCAGGAGTTAATCGAGAAACAGGTCAGTGCTACCCTGCTTAAAGCAAGGTCACCAAAAAGTCACACATTTCGACGGCTTTGTCTTCAAAAGGAACAGGCTGTAAATTCCCCCCCGCCCCCGACCACACTTCCTATAGACTCTCGGGGCTATGCACCATAAAAACCAGACTCCCTCCCATGCCACCCACCTTCATATGATTATACTCCTGAACAGTTTAATAAGATTTTAAAGAGGATGTCAAGTTTCGTGGACAGGCATCCAGATCAACTAACATCCCTTAGAGATGCCTCACAGCCCGGAGCCTCAACACACCAGGCCCCTGCCAAAAACCTTGTCTTGAGCCACAGCCTAGCACCTCTGTTCTAGGCACCTCGACCTACTGTAAGAGGATTCAATTCAACACTACAGCTAAGTCATTGCCTAGTCTGGGATACTGAATGGAAACCCTTATTGATATATCTTTACGTCCAGTTCATGCGTTCTGGATGACTACCCCTATATAACACCCCTCTCTTGGAATCCCCCTGACCCCACTGAGCCACGAAGTAGTTCTGTTTTGCAAGTTTAAAAGATTTATTTGAGAAATTAACAATTTATAGATATATCACACTTTGATAATACATTAATAATTGATAGCACACTTAGGCATATGAGCAGTAATCAGCAATAAGCAATCCTACAATAGCACAGTTCTGGTGACTTATGACTAGGAACAGGGGAATAAAGTATCAGAGAATGCTTTATGGTTTCAATGAATTGCACAGATGAAAAAGAATGCAGCACAGAAATCGACTTGATAGGACTTCACTAAAAGACAATGTAATCACTTTTCTTTGAAAATTCACTCCCCCCTTATGCAATATAAGGAGATGGAAAGGAGAGCACACAGTTCTCAGGAATGCAATCAATACAATATGAAATTCAGTTCCCCCCCAGCAAGCTTAGAGGAAAACAGGTCGGAGTTTTAAACACAGGCCCAAAATGCTTTAAATGTGGTTTGCAAGGAAGTGAAAAATATGCTAAAATGCTTTTAATTCCCTCTAGAGGTTCAGGGTGAGTGATAGATACTTTGAATGAGTTCAGGATCACTTTAGCAATGCTCTATGAATGGTTGTCAGGTTGCAAACGAATTTTTGCAACGGAAGGCAAGCAGCTGCAGATTTTTACAAGTGAGCTAACCTTTCAATTTGCGGCAAAATGTCAAATCGCTGCAGATTTTTCAGAGTGCGCTGGGCGCGATTACAGAGGAACTACAAGGAGTAGCACTATCGTTTTGGGGTCCTAGGACAGCCTACGATCTCAGCTTCCAGATGAAAGTTAAATTTCGTTCCTAACCCAAACGGTTCCGGAGTTATGAACGATTTAGTAAAGGTAGATTTTCGGATTTAAAACAACTCAAAAATGACAAGTGACAGCGTGCAACTTTGGAATTACATATGACCGCTTGCAGCTTAAGAATGACAGGTGACAGGATCTCTAGGAGACAGTTCTACTCAAGTTAAAATAGCTTGCATTAGATTATTTTAACTAAGAGATTGGGTTCTGCACAGTTTTGGTGGATACTCACTCCTAATTTTTAGAAGGACTGGGCCTCGTCACGATCTGGTCAACGGGTTTTCTTCACTCGCCACGGACGGTTTCTGCGCACAGCGTCTGGGTCAGCTCTACTCTGCTGGTCTGGTCTGGGTCTCTGGTTCTGATCAGGTCTGTGGGTCCGGATACAGCGGCCTCCGGTTCAGCTGGTCTCTCTCTGGATACAACACTGCTCTCTGGCAAATGGCAAGAGTTCTTGCAAAGAATTCAAACAGCTCGCCTGGCTGTGAATAGTGGCAATGATTTGAGGCCTGCTAAAGAGGGATTTAGCTTGTTGTTGACCTCTCTGCTACCAATTCTGAAGTAAAGTCTTGGTCTCTGAAGGTGGATAGATTGGAGTCTCTGTGTTGGCTCTCTGGAGGTTGATGGAGGTAAAGTATGGATTTTCCCGGCAGAGCGTCCAGCAGCAGATGGAATAGAATGTCCCTATCTGTCCTGACTGTCTGCTTTTATGTGTTTTGAAAGTGGGTGGAGAGGCTAGCTTTCTAGGCCCTACCCCTCTCCACTTGTCATTGGCCACTTCCTCCTCTTCCCCTCGATTGGGGGAATGAAATGAAGTGTCATCATGATGAGGTCTGTTTATGATACAGAGAACCCACCCCTGTCAACTTTACACACTCTATATTTGACCTAAAGACATATTTCATAGATACACAGTGGTTTGAAATTACATGCACCCATCACATATCACATGAGGTATCCCCTGTTCAATCTCTGCTCTTCCTGGGGGCTTGGGTTCAAAAATGGCAACATATTTCACTTTTTGGTCGGGTTACCAATATTGGATTTGTCCCCGCATTTACACAAATGTTCGCAAAGCATGTGGGCATTAGGTGGTGGAGTGTCAGATTTTTAACATACATACATTTAGAGTAATAACCTCTTTTCCGCTAAAAACCCCCCTGAACATACCACCGGGTCCTAACACGTCTTCAAATGTGCACAGAAAAATCACAAGAATAATGATATCACAAAATTTTCACAAGTCCGCTCTATGAATGATCCATCTTTTTAGATTTATGTTCTGGCCCCAAAGGGGTGTGCTTTCCCAGGTCACATGGTGTAGAAACCAGTTTATCCAGTTTCTGCCAAGCTCAGAGACCCTGCCCCTCCCAGCTTCTGCCAAGAGGAAGCTATTTTACGGTCCCCTTAATAAACCATCTGCCTGGGCCCTGGAAGGCCCATTGTTCAAAAGGAAGCCATTTACGACTACCCTAATAAACCATCTGCCTGGGCCCAGGACAGGCCTTTGTTCAACTCCCTGTAGCTGCTCCACCCCTAATCTAATCAGAGAGGTGACAACTCCTTTTGGCAAGGGGAAGAGTGGCTGAGCAGGTTTTAACTCCTGTGGGGGTAGATGTCAGGCAGAATTCAGTTCCTTAAGCCAGGCCCCAGCTAATGTCACTTCTAGTTACCCAGTTTTCTGCATTCAAATAAACTAACAATTTTTACACATGCAGCTAGAATGCTGATTCTAAGTTTAAAACTATGACATTTAAACAATTGAAACCTATGTGACACTCAAAAGTAGGTCACTCATTTCTTTTAAACATTTAGATTTTTAGTGTCTTTCAGTCCAAATTTACTTAAACTGCTGAAATCCACAGCTCAGCCAGTTTTGCTATGAACATTATTTTAGGCTCATCCTCTTTCCAGATTTTGTATGCCCACAAGACTTTATTCTGTCAAATGTCTGCTGGTGTTCAGTGAGATTGTTGGATATTCTGCAATGTTTGAAATGGGCATTCTGAGCTTGCCTTCAGAGAAACAAAGGGTGATTTTTAAAGTGCTTTCTAGCGAACAGGCACTGCTGTTTTTCTCTTTGGCACCCCATTTCACTCATGGCTCTTCTGACCCAGCACACCCGCACCGGGGGGTGGCAAGTCAGGCGACCATTTTGGTGTGCGCACAAACTGCGCGGTTTTCATAGATTCTGGCGCACATGTGGACTTTTTTGGCCATCTTGGATTTCCTAAGCCTACAGCACCATAGTCCAAACGTGGGTCAGAATACCCAACACTACCAATACCCCTCTCAGGACTTGTATTTTGACGATCCCTCAGGGTCACAAGACCAAGGGTGTCAAGAGGACCTGTAAGTCGAGACCAATTCTATGATCACAACATTTACGTAATCCAGTCGCCAGACCACCAGTACCAGCCAGTAGCAGATTCTCCTATTGATGACCAATTACAATACAATGAACTTCTTTGGAAGGCTGCTCAACACTTTAACATCGACTCTCAAAAGGCACAGATCAACAAAGACTTTGTGGAAGACATTCTAGGAGACCAGGTCTGCAGCCAGGTTTATTTAGCTCCTGCAGTCGGTAAAAAGATGCATCCGTCCATCCCTCCCTCCCTAGTGGTACCTAGTCTCACAAGGGCAGTTAACCCCAGGATAGAGAAGCTATTCAGGCCAGTGCCCACTGACCCTCTGTATATTAGGGGTCTGCTTAAACCGGATTCATTAGTGGTTACCACTAACCCAAAGAAGGCAGGCACTTGGGTCGGCCGAGGCCCTGCCAGACCAGGAAAGCAAGAAAATCTATACTTTCGGGAGAAAGTTGCCTCCTCGGCGGCATTCCAAACCAGAATCGCCAACAACACTATGCTTCTAGCTAGTTGCAGCTGCAACAAATGGATGACCTGGAACGCCAAGTCGAAGCCGTCTCGGAACCCCTAAAGTCTCAATTGTTGACTACTATTGCAGAGGGCAAGCAGGTATCAAACTGCATCCTCAAGAATAATAATGATGCAGCAGATAATGCAGGACACATCGTTGCAGAGGGCACGCTCATCAGGCGCCAGGCTCAGACAATCTGGGTTTAAATTTGAAACTCGGGCCACCCCCCTAAGCATGCCGGTGGAGCCTAATGTATTTTTCGGGAAGGACGTCGAAGATGCCCTTAAGAGTGCTAAGGAGGAATACGACACTCTCAAATCCCTGGGCCAGTAAGCAAACAAGCCCTATGTGCAATGGGGCTCCTCAAACTCTAGAAGGTTTTGGGGTCAGGGTGCTCAACATTCCTCAGGCTATACTCTGGCTGCACAGTCCTCATCTTGGGGCCAATCGCAAAGACAAACTTCCTCTACCAGTTTTTAAAGAGGAAATAAAAGGGGCAGAGGAAGAGGCAGAATCTCACCTGGAAGAGGCTCCACCCCTCCCAAACATTGACGCATCGCTACAAGTCCCCTCCCATGCCACTCCAGTAGGAGGCTGAATTTCACACTTCACCCACGCATGGGAGGGGATAACATTGGACAAATGTGTTGTCCACCGTGGCAGGCAGGTGTTGTATCGAGCTGTTACAAAAACCACCCTACCGCCTGCCAAGTTTCAACAGAGGAAAAACGCATATTGTTGGAAGAAGTAAAGGCACTGCTGGAAAAGGACACCAAATAGATAGTCCCAGCAAATGAGGTAATCCAGGGTATTTATTCAACGTACTGTGTGCCAAAGAAAGGCCTGTCCATGCGTCCAGTACTAGTTTTGTGCCCTGCAAACAAATATGTCAAACCCCCAAACTTCTCGCATGACCATGCTCCAAGAAGTAATCCCACTCCTAAAAAGGGGGACTACATGGTCACATTGGATATGAAAGATTCATACTTTCATATTTCATTGCTCCGTGCATACAGAAAATATCTGTTCTCCAGCATGGGGTCTGGCATGGATTCACATGCTCATGAATATTCCCCGTCGTCAGGCCGGGAATCCTCGGTATAGAAAAAATCAGTATCAGTTTCGTTTCTGATCTGTCTTTCTCAGTAGTAACCAATCACTGGTCTCTGGGTCATACTGCCCCCAGCCAATGACTGCCCTCTCCCTAAGCCCCTCCCCTGGCACCTATAGAGATGTGTGGGTGGAATTTGGAGTACATGCAGTGCATGATGTGTAGCACATGCTTCAGACACAAGCACATGACTGGCATAGCTTGTGGGCTACATTGACCCACTCAACAGAATTCTTCTCCATAACCAAGCTGCACTTTGACAGTCAACAGCAAAATGGCTGCGCTGGTTCCTTGGGGCACCATTGTGTCAAAACTGCACCTGCAGTGACAAAAGGATGTGCCACTGCTGTCACCCTTTCCGGAAGGCAGTCAGTGGGAAAATGTAGCAACCAGTTCTTTATCTTATAGATTCCTACTGATTGCACTCTTCAAAGACCACAGAGGACCTCCCCGGGGACCTGGTAAAAAGAAATCGAAGAAAATCTGGGGGTGTCGCTCGACACCATAAAAGAAGACCTCAGGGAAAGCTGTGGGTGTCGTTCCACGCTCCAACGAGAGACAGCGAGAGGATCGTGGCGTACCGCTCCCTAATGGAAGAAGGACTCCTACCTGATCAACCTCATTTTGCCCTACCAATGAACCCCACTTTACCCTGCTCTCCTTCGACAAAGTCTCAGAAAAGTCAGGGGGAATGAGTGGGCTACATTGACCCACTCAACAGAATTCTTCTCCATAACCAAGCTGCACTTTGGCAGTCAACAGCAAAATGGCTGCGCTGGCTCGTTGGGGCACCATTGGGTCAAAACTGCGCCTTGCAGTGACAAAAGGATGGCTGCACCATCTTGCCAAACACAAAATGGGCGAGTTGGAACAGGAAGCACACAGAGAAAGGTGCCAGTGTGTTCTGGGGTGCACCCAAGAGAAGCGAATCAAAGCAGCGCTGCTCTGCTGCTTGCAAACCCACAGTTCCCAGTGAAAAAGGGAAATATTTACATTAAAAATTATGCCACTCTGATGCTTTTTCCTCTGATTCCTCATTGCACTATTTTATTAAGGAGTCTCTGCCATGCTCATTCACATTCACATTGTGCTTCAGCAGACAAGAGCAGTATCTTTGAATGACAGGCTGTTGTTCAGTTCTGAAGGAATCAAAAGAAGCTTTACTTCAGCCACATGGGAAACTCTTTACTTTTGGGATACAAAATATCAAAGATCAATGCGTCAAAGAGGCCCTGGCTCCGGGCCCATGTCAATTTCAGTGCATCTGTGTTTCAAACAAATTGCTGCCTACCAGAAGCTAACTATGGCTACAAAACAACGTGGAAGTGCAGAGGGAAGAGACAAACCAGATTTGCAAGGAAAATGCCAGCTGCCTTCACACATGTAAAAAATGGGCTTTTACAAACCAGAAAAAAATGCCTGTTTTAAAAGTACCATGTTGAACAAAAACTTGCCTATGCCTAGCGATGTAAAGGGGTTTGTTGCTGTGATACATAGGGGATGTTTTATCGAACAGGTTTATTTTGATCCAGGACAAAAGGGAAAAAAAGGAAATAAACTGCATTGGCTGGATTTTGCAAGCTCCAGAACAGTTTGTTCACTGCTGGCTAAGCTAAGGCTTCCCCCAAAAGGAAGCGCCATAAACCTTCAAGGACACAAAAGTGATTATTTCTATCTTGAAAAACTTTGAATGGACCAAGACAAAGAAAGTTCACACGTCCGTCAGACATTCGTCTGTGCTCCAGGCTGGGACAATAGAAGTTCTGGGACACTAACCTGTGAAGTGGAGGGGGCCATAAAACCTTCAATAAAAGTGGGAAACCCCACCCCACACAGGGCTGAAGTGACAGTTGGTGGTGGCTGAAGAGAAAAAAAAATGGTCCAGTGAAGGACAAAAGCCAGCCCATTTGTTTCAAGAAACTTTGAAGACAGTTAGTTATTTTTGCAGCAGAAATTCGCAAAAATGTAAAAAGTTAATAGTTTTAATGTCATTTTGTGGGGTGTAATTTAAAATGTTGTAGCCTTCACTGCCACCTTGGGAACATAAATGGCAGGGAATTGGGTATTCTAATTGGGTATTCTAAGGAAAGTACACCTGCGGATTTCAATGCTGACATGCCTAATGATAATCCACACACATGTATAAAGTTATAGAATTTTAGTTTGGACTGGCATGTTCTGTATAAAATATGTAATCTGTTATGTAATTTGTTAAAATGCTACCACTGTACAAATGTGCCGTTTATGGCAAAACTGGATTTTAGCTAAAGTAACTGTGGGAGGGTCTGGACATTGTAAAACTCAGATCATAAATCTGACAGCATGCCCTTGAAATCCAACCAGCTGAGAGCAAGGCGTCAACCATTACCCCTGAAAATCCAGTTGTTTAGAGGCGTGCTCCGCTAAGCCTGCCCCACCTTATAGTTCTATGATGTTACCATGCTTTCTATAAGGGGTGGCTGACAGTACTCTACACACCCTCTTTCCTGAATTTCCAGATTCCACTGAAAAGCCAAAGCATAGCTGATTCCAGATTCCACTGCAAGGCCAAAGCATTGCTGACCATCCCAGCAAGGCCTCAATCCAGAGACCCCAGATCGAAAAATCCCAATAACCAAAGGGAAAGCTGTGGTGTTCTTTTGGGAAGCCTCCTGAAACCAGACCAGCTTTTTGCCCACTAACTGTGTGTCCTGCTTACCCTCTCCATCCTGCTGAGGCGTTGCTGTGCTGTGACCATACCTTTGCCCAGCTGTGTTTTGCCAGGAGAGTACGCCATCCATTGACCCGAGCCCTGGAGTTCAGAACTCGGTTGACTGTGCCTAATCCCAAATTTAAGAGTGAACTGTGAGTATCCTCATCCCATCACACATAGTCTACCCCATCTTGATTTTTCTTTGTTCCACTCTCTAAGCAACCCTATCCCTATCCTGATAACTTGTCCAACTGCCAGAATTCTCTTTGCATCTTGTCCTTGATCTCCAAGCGTTGGTGCCACTTTTCTCTTCATTTCTGTCTTGCATAGATCATAAGTCATTAGCAATATTTTAATTATATAAATTAATTTTCCCTAAAGAAAAGGGGTCACTGCATAAAGGTTACAAATGCAGTGTAACTTTTATATTCACGGGTGGCGTTCCTCTTTTCTTAGCCATTAAATCTAGTTCAAGTAAGGTTTGCTTTTCATTTTTAAAACCGATTTTCTCTTTTCACTGCTCTATTTTCCTAAAAACGAACCTCTCTACCTTCCAAATCTCTCTCAATTCACTACCTATAGCTCTCCTTTCACCTTTATATTGTCCTGTTCACCTATTACCCTGCCCAAAACCTGCATTCCAATTCAGTGTTTTTCACCCGTTTTTTGCAATAACCGTTTTTACATTTAAAACTGCAAACTAGAAAAAATGCAACTTTTCCATTTCAATCTGCTTTTTGAATTGTATGCTTTTGTGATACTTTGCCTTGTGATTGCTAGTGTTTATACATTCATACTAGTGTGAGAAATCATATTTGCCTCATAGATTTAACCACACATTAATTATTTATTTGTCAATTTCCGAGTCATTTTATGCCATTGCAATTTTGTGAGGGAAGATCCGATTTTGATTCTGTTTTCTGCCTCTTATCCCTGGCTACCTCCTGCTTCTTTCTATCCACTCAGAATTCGATTATTTGTGGGTTGAGGGAACATTGCAGGGGCAAACCTTAATTTGGGTGCTATCTATCCTAATTCAAAAAGTGCTCCTTTTCAATTGTGCTTTGGATATGTTCATGTAGAAGTTTAACCACGTGTAGTTCAGTCGTTTTTATTGTAATTATCACCCCATTGGTGATTAGTGCCCAATATAAAAAAATTGGTGATTTTTGTGAATTATAAAAATAAATAAATATTGCATTTTCACCCACCGGCCTGGTTCATGGTCCATTGTGACCCGGGGTATTTGTAAAAGGGGGTGTGGGAGTGGTCGGATATCGGCTCAATTTGAATTAATTGAAATTAAAGAAAAAGCATTCCTATTGAGCGCCAAATCACAGGATAAGACCAAGTGTCCCGGTCCGGTGTGTGACGCCCGATTGGTATCCTTAACAAATTGGGGGCTCGATTCAGGGATTGAGTTTGTTTAGTCACCCGTGACAGCCTAACACAGCAGACTAACCTGCAAGGTAGTGATACTTTGTGTAGTTGGAATACTGGATTACACTGTAGAAGCGCCTCCCCAAAACAAAAATCCTAAGTACCAGGCCTGTGTATAAAATTAAATCTAAATTATCCCCAAAAATAAACAAAAAGCAATAGAATACAGATTACTCTTCCATAAATAAATTAATAGAGAAAGAACACTTTCCAAAATGAAAAACAAAATTGAGGTGTGCCAGTGTGGTGAGACGCTGGGTTAGAACTAAATTTGAAAAGACAAACTAAAGTCAATGTGACCCTTACAAACCAAATAAGATTGGGTTGCTGCACGAAAGAGGGACCAGCAGTCACCTCAAAAACTGCTAATAGATACAAACACTTGAAAAATGTCACCTCTAAATGATTGCGCAGCCCTAAGCGAATGGTAAATATCCTATTCAAATTGAATGTGTAACTGGACAACAAATACAGTGAAACAAAGAGTCCAAAGCAATAGATTCTTCAGTAAAAAAAAAAAAACGCTGTTGAAACAGATATTATGAGTTGATGCAAAAACAAGACTGCCGACACGTGTTTCGACCCAAAACAATGGGTCCTTTTCAAGGCAAGACGTATGTTATTCAAACTAAGTTGTAAAATCCAACGTGAAATGCAAGAAATCTTTGATCATGTAAACATGTTGACTGTGTGATGCTGAGTGGTTGCGAAAAGTGTAATCAATGGTTTGAAGAGCTAATCGATGTTGTATCGATGTGTACAATGCTTTAACATCAAACGTGGCTAGAAGATAATTGGGGCACCATTTCAACTGATGTAAAATCTCCAATGTTTGAGTGGAGTCTCGCAGGTAGGCTGGTAATGCTGGTACAATATCCTTGATTGCAGAATCAATGTACTGGGAAAGTCCCTCAGTGGCCCATCCTAAGCCACTCATAATAGGTCGTACCTGGGGTAATGTTGTGTATGCCTTGTGAATTCTGGGCAGAAAATACATTGTAGGAATGACCGGATTAGGTCTTTAAAGGAAAGCCTTTTCCTCATCTGTCAGTGTCCCACGTGAGTGCCAGTCATATAACAAAACTTTCAATTCAGATACCGTCTCTTTGGTAGGGTTGCCAGGTAACAATAGATAACATCCAGGAGTGCTCAGATGTTCATTGGCCATAGTAATATAATCTGCAGTATTTAAAATGACAATATTACCACCTTTATCGGCTTCTTTAATGACAATACTCGTATCCTCAGCAAGATTTTTAAGAGCTGTTTTTTTCGGAAAAAGTAAGATTGCTCTTGGTTGACTGAAACTGGGAACGATCTATTTGTTTGTGAATATCTTGAGTGACTGCCTGATAAAAGGTGTCTATAACAGTAGCATCAGTAATAGCTGGTACAAATTTGGATCTGGGTTTGTGCTCCATCATTTCAAAATTATGTTAGTGAATGCCTAATTCCTGTTGTAAGACATTGGAGGTGCTTGCAGTATCAACATTAAGTGACATGAGAAGTTGTGTGTTTTCTATGTCAGAAATGGTTAAGCTACTAAGTGATGGAGAGGCAATATGTGGCCTGTGGATTGCAACTTGTTGATGGAAATACTTTTTAAGTCTAAGCTTACGGATACATTTGAATAAATCAATTTGGAAATCAATAAGATCAGAATGACAACTCGGTACAAAAGAAAGACCTTTATTCAGAAGGGACTGTTCAGTGCAGGACAAAACCTTACTTGATAAGTTACAGACTAAGTGCGGGGTATCGATTTTGTTTTTTTTTACTGAAGAATCTATTGCTTTGGACTCTTTGTTTCACTGTATTTGTTGTCCAGTTACACATTCAATTTGAATAGGATATTTACCATTCGCTTAGGGCTGCGCAATCATTTAGAGGTGACACTTTCCAAAATGGCCACAGTAGAAATCAACATAGCTACGGAGCACCTTCTGCACAAACTATTTGTCTGGGGGGAATGGCCAGAACGAGATGAAAAAGTCTGGCTAGAAGAAATAATGCGACAGGTCACAGCCATAGACATGATACATGGCAGGATGGTGGCCTATTACACCAAACTTTGAGCAAGTTATACATGACTCCGAAAATTAAAGAGGAGCAGACTAAAATTGTCAGAATTGCGGCCTATATGTATCTTCATATGGGAGTGATGCAGGAAAAGCATGAGGAAAACACAACTCTTGCGCAAAATCAATCTGAACTTTTAGATCAAATCCAGACTGAACTAAAATTAGCGGAACAAAAATTACAAAAGAGCCAAGATTTGGAGGTAGAATCTGGAAATTGTATTCAAAAGCTAAAAGAGGACTTGGTTCTCCAAAAGCAGAATAACGTAGACCAAGAGGCCCAATGAAATGCTTTAAGAATGGAGTGCCAAGAAAAGGTTGACTCCTTGGAAGAGGGTCAACTGAAATTAGAACAAGTGAGATACAATAATGCCAGCATAGAGCAAATGGGCACTTTGTGGAATCAGATAAATAAATTGGAAGAGGAAAATAATCAATTATGCGAGACCTCCACTCTCAATCAGAATTTGATGAAGAGTGCCAGACATTAGGCGCCATAACACAACAAAGGGATGACCTGGCTGAACAAAGGGCCGCCCTGTGTCAGGAGAAAGAGGCCCTCCACCAGGAAATGTTTAATTTAAAAACCAATCTGGAGAGCAGGGAGTCAGATCTTCAGGGACAGACTGGCCTAAAAGAAGAATATGACACATAATAGGACATAGAAGACAGATGGAACTCGAGTTAGAGCGGGCCATAGAGGCTCTAAATGTGCAGAAAAGGGAGACACACCTCCTACAACAAAAATTGACTCAGGTTGCCCAAACTATACAGGCAGCACAAAGAGATAATGAGGCCCTCTGTGAGGAGAATGATGGACTCCACAAACAAGTGGCAGCTCAAGAGCTGGTCATAGACGCCAGTAAAGCCCTGGTAGCTGAGCAAAAGGCTAAAATCTTTGTCTATTATCAAGAGATAGGGGTTGAGAAGACAAAACTAGCAAGGTTGGAGAAAGAGTATCATAGATCTAATACAAGCTGGAGAGACCCCGAACAGGTAGAGAGGGACAGGGCAACCCCTGATCATGGTATGATGACCTCTGTACTAAGAGACTCAAACCCATTTAATACATTAAATACGGCTGACTTCCTGTCTACTGGTCCATATGGACCAGAAACCATGAGGCCGGCAGAATTAAATAGGTTTAGTAAGATGGATCTGACAGGTCAGCGTCCCCAAGAAACTGATGGACGGGCGTCCCTGTATAGATACGAAAACATCAAGGCTGATGTCTCTGACAAGGAAGTCTCTGGTGAGGGGAAAGTCAGGGAATTAGATCTACAAAAATATTACCTGCCAAGGGACCAGTTGGTTCAATTTGATGAAAAACCGAATGAAATGAGGCCCAAAAAGAGCATTTTAAAGACCTCAACCCAATCGGGGCAGTGGGGGGGGATCCTCCGCCAACTCTGGAAGCAGAGAGGAGTCGGAAGACTACTCTCCTGTGTGCCACAGGGGAGTAGAAACTAGGCCCCACCATTCTACGAGCCTCTTCCAAGCTCAGATAATCAGGGAGTGCCTAGAAGATCAGTAGGGTCTTCCAACAGTAGCGCCTCTGAGTCTGAGGGCGAGTGGACTCAGGTGACAAAGCCAAAGAAGGCAAATAAACTAAAGGGAGTTATGATAAAAAAAAGACCCCATTAGGCAGATTATGACCATTAGGAGTTACATAACTCCATACCACAAAAACTCAAAATGTTCTGTCTGGGAACATTTGGAACTCTACGAGCAAATGATGGACACTTTTCACCTTAAAACAACCAGAACTGCATAGAGTATGCTAAGTGGAAGTTCTCTCCAGAGTACTCCAGCTTCTTTGCTGGACTGGAGGACCAGAACCATTCAAGATGGTCCACCTATAGGGCAGCCATCTTGAAACACTTTTCCGCCCCCAGAAACCCCCAAGAGGCTCGTAAAGTGGCCTACAATTTGCTGTGTGTGGAAGATCGGGCCCCACGAGAATTTGTGCAGGACCTAAAATGCACCTTCGCACAAACCACTAGGTGAGGCGCACGGATAACAGGGAGTTTATAACTAACTTCTTTCATGTGCTCCCAAAATATATCCTGACCCAGCTGGTGAGGGATTTCCATGACAAAAGATCTCTGGACTGGGTAATAGAGCAGACGACCTGCATTTATGAAGTCCAAAAACCTGCAGAAAATAGAAATCTGGGTAGAAACTCCAAGCCAACCAACACTCCTGCTGCTGCTAAGGTGGCGGAGGTGAAGGTTGCCCCCATTTTAGACCTAAAAATGGGGAAGCCTAAAAATGCACCTATCCCAAACCAGCAAAACCAGAGGCCAAGAAGGTCTTCAGGCCAATCACGAACAGGTGGCAGTCAGGGAGGTAATCCCACCAATGGGACCCCTAAGTCTCCTTATATAAGCCCCAGATACAAGGGCAACCAACCTATCTGGGGGTATGTATGGACTCCACCAGCCCAAGGGGGGGGCCTAAATGGTAAGTACTCCCCCAAGAAATTTCCCTCCTAACGCCTCAGGAGGGCAGTAATCCCCCAAATCCCAGGTTGTTTCTTTCCCCAGTACCCTCAAAACCCCAACCTGCAGGGCAACCCTCCCTTCTTTCCCTGGGTTCAGGAGCCCAGACAACCCAATCCAGAAGAGGGGAGGCCAAGGGGGAGGGCTACCAAAATCCACCATATCCAGGTTACTAAGCGAGAAGGGATAGTTACCCTTCCCGTGAACAACCGAGGTATGAGCAAAGACCCCCGTACCAGCCGGAACAGGTGTCTCAACTGGAGCGCCAGGTCCAGAACCTTACCCGGATCTGGGTCGCATGTTGAGGGCTCAACAAAACCCTCAGATGAACATGGCGGCTCAGAACCCCACAAACCAAGGGTCTGGCATCCCAGAACAATGATGGGGAGAGAACCCTGACAAGTCACCGCTTCCAGAGGAGGAGGCACGGGGGAAGTGGTGTGTAAAGCTCTAGAGGAAACTTCCTTCCTCACTGTGAAAAGCCACTTGACACCCAGGAACCAGAACAAAAATCTCCTGCCCCTGAAAATCTTCCACACAGGGAACAGAGTTTGGGTAGGAGAAAGAGACCTCAAAAAGGCCCATTTTTGGGAGAAAGGTAGTGTCCTCCAATTTGAAGGGGAAGAATCCTTATAGGATTCTGGGAAAACAGTCTTCTTCAGGGATGGGGGAATTCCTCCCAAAGAAAAATGGGTCCCAAGAGATCTAAAGGAAGACTGGGTGGGTGTGGGGACTGATTCAGAGTCACCCATCCCTGAACCCCAGAATTGTCATCCTGAGAGGAAAATAGTAATGGAGGGATCCTCCACACAAATTGGTTGTAGTGACTGCCACCCGGTAAGTGGGGGCAGCGCAAAGTAAGGGAAACAGGAGATTCCAAAATCTCTACTATTTCAGGATGTAACATTTTTATTACAGATCCCCAAACTCTGACACAGAAAATTGTCCAAAATGCCACAGTGGCAGAGTCCAAAATAAAGACAATGACCACCCAGCTTGCCCAAAATGCACATTACCTTTGCCCACTTGAGGAGAAGGAGGGTAGATTTTTTGCCCGGTCCAAGTGCAAGGGCAATATACATTTTTAGCACTGGTGGACACTGGATCCCAAGCCATTCTTCTGTCAAAAGGGGCCTTTGTGCAGCTAAATTCAGGAAGGTGGGAGAGATACCAGATCCCTCTCACCCCTCTTCCTGGACAACTCCAGAACTTCGGGAATGAAATTCCTGTCGAGGGGAGAGTGGAGTTGGAAATAAAAATGGGGCGACACAAGGTGAAACACCCAGTCATAGTTGTTACTCCAGGGGGAACACCCTGTCTACTACGTAATGACTTCCTGCGCAGGTTGTCCCCCCTAATAGACTGTGTGATCAAGGTCCTCTGGACTCAGACTAACAAGTCAATAAAATTAAAACAGAGTGTCAACCATGTTAGTTTAAATGGCACATGCCACATGCTTGAACAAAAATCTGATCATATTGAGTTTCATCTCCAGAATAATCAAACACCTGACGTGACAGTAATTGCTGTGGGACAACAAACTGGTGATGGGAACTCCACTCCATTCCTGAAAATTACCATTCCATCCAGTTTTAAGTGGCATTACACACTGGAAGTAAATACTTTGAAATGTTATACTGATTCACAATCTGAACATCCCAATCCTATAGTCAAAAGTGATGAGAAACCAGCTCAATATTTAGCTGATATTCAGAAAATCAGAGAACAGTTGATCCTCCCTATTCATTTAAAGGAGGGGAAGGAGTCTGTTCTCGCCCGAGTGTGCGTGAACAACGGTAAGAGCTTCATCAGCAAAGCCACGTTCAGACATCTCCCAAAAGATCCAGCAATTCCCACATTTAAATTCATCAATAAGTGGGAAATGGGCCTGGAAACTCCCAATGCCAAACATCTCCTGCCTATCAGGTGTATGCTCAAAATTTCTATAGGTAAAAAAAACATAGAACATAATTGTTGGGTCGTGTGAGATGTCCCTGCTGCATTCTATTTAGGCAGCAACATCCTCCATCAGTTTGCCATTAATTTGGACCTGATAAATTACAAAGCCTGGTTCCGACTAGGGGGAAATCCCATGGACTTTGATGATTCAGGAAAATCATTTTGGTCAGTCCAATTGCTGCCGTATGCAGTTGAAGTTCAAATTGGAGAGGAGGTCACCATCGCAGGATGGACCTGACTATTCCCACTTGAATTAAAAATTAAAAGAGGACAGAAACTTCAAACTTTTGATGCATATATACACCTCAATGCCCATCTCCAACAGCAGGGGTTGAGGTTGAACCCAACACCATTAGTCAATTTAGAACACAACACCATTCCAATATTGAAGGATAACAGCGACCTTAAGAGTATCATTCTGGGCGCAGGCACCATTATTGGAATGGCGGTTGATGACTGACATTTTTCCATGGATCTAGGAAATGAACTGATAGGACCAATCCCCAATGACTGTTTTGACAATGAGCATGACAATGACTTACCACCAGACAGGCTCTTCACCCGGCAAGGTGGGAATTTCCTGGTGTACTCTTCCTGCCCTAACGGTGAGGAAGAGGTGTCCTGTGACATCAGGCAGGATGAGGTGATATTTCAGGTCCACAATGACTGCATCTCCTACCTGAAACCCTCTGTCCAGGTCAATACTCTAACCAGAGACCTCTCCAGACAGCTGGAGGAGGCTGCTGAGATAGCAAAACCGGAAGTCTTTCCAGGCTTCAGGTAAATGGTTGAAGAGTGGGTCAACCTAGCTGATGCCTGTGAGACTACAAAGCAAAAGTTGAACAGGTTTTCTTAGATTTTCAAGATCTCTTTGCAGTGGACTGATACGACTGGTCGCACCAAAATCTATACAACAACAATTCCCACGGACCCTGGAATGACTTCAGTTTTTGTGAAGCAATATCGCTTGCCTCTTGCATCGATGGAGTCCCTGACGAAAATAATCAAAAATGTTGAGTCCTGTGGAATTATTCGTCCAATCCACAGCACCTTTAATAATCCGGTGCTGGGGATTTTAAAACCAAACGGCCAGTGGAGACGCTGTGCTGACCTTAGGGAGCTAAATAAATGGGTCCACATGTCCCGATGGCCTCTTTCCTACATTGACCAGGGGCTGGCCAAGATCCAGGGGTCAAAGGTATACACTGCCATTGACCTGACCAATGGGTACTGGACCGTGCCCATCAGTAGGGAGGACCAATACAAGCTGGCCTTTACCTTCAGGAGGCTGCAGTACACATGGACCCAGACTCCCTTTGGATACATCAACTCCGGCAATGAATTCAACATCTTCCTACATGAGGCCATGCCCGACTTGGGTGAAAGGGGTAACCTGGCCTATGTGGATGATGTCCTGATAAAAAGCTCAACTGTGGAGGAAGACATAGCGGAAATCCGTTATGTTCTGACCCAGTTGAGGGTTGCCGGAGCAAAACTGTCCTTCCAAATGGCACAGTGGTGCAGGACCCATGTCAACTTCTTGGGGCATGAGATAACTCCTGAGTGTCTCTATCCCCAGGAGAAGAAAGTGGAAGCACTCCTAAAACTAAAAGACCCCACAACTCTGTGTGAGCTAAGAAGCCTCCTTGGACAGAATAATTACAGTAGGAAGTTCATTGAGGATTACGCAGAGATCACAAGACCCCTGATCCATCTGTTGACGGGGGGGTCAAGTGGAAGTGGGGTCCAGAACAAGCCAAGGCAGTAAAGCAACTCAAAAGAAGCCTCTCACAAGCGCTTTGTCTAGCTTACCCTGTCAAAAACAAGGAGTTCTTCTTGGAGACAGGGTTCTCGGGTACATGCTTGACAGCAGTATTCTATCAAAAGCATGACAAGGTCAATAAGGTCATCTCCTATGCAAGCAAGACTTTATCCTCTGTGGAGGAAAAATTCAATGACTGGGAGAAGGCACTCCTGGCAACAGTGTGGGCATTGAATAATTACCGCCCGTTCATCCACGGGGAACACATCATAGTGGAGACTCCACACCAGCTTTTGCAATACCTCCAAAGTGACAGAATCCTGCAAGGAAATTTGAGTAATTCCAGAATTACTTCCTGGAGTCTGTCAATGCAAGGCTTTCCTGTGGAAGTCCGATATGGCCAAAACAAGAAGAGTCCCTTTGCGCATGGTCTGGCTGACTTGCATGATTGTGCCAGAGAAAACTGTCTCGAGGACGAAGGTCTTAAAATACAGGACAACATGGAGGCGTACCTGAGTTCCCCACACAAAGTCTATGAAGAAGACAAGTGCGAGGGAATGCCCACAGTTTATGTGGATGGGTGCTCCTACCATGTTGACAACAATGGGGAAAAGGAACTGGTGGCCGGTGTTGGGAATGCCTGGGTGAATGATGCCCCGGAACCCTCCGCTGGGTACAAAATTGGTCCCCGTAGTAGTCAAGTGGCAGGGTTGATGGCAGTTCATCAGGCCATCCTCTCTGCCATCCAACACCAACTGCACGTACTGGTCTTAATCACCGACTCAGATTATGTCCGGAACGGGTTCGTGGAGCACCTGGTTAATTGGAAAACAGAGGCATGCTATGTGCTAATAACAAACCTCTCAAACATGGCAAGCTAATCCAAAATATTGATGATCTGCTCACCTCTAGTGGGATGACCATCTATTAGAAGAAGATCAAAAGTCATTCCAGAAAAGAGGGGCCAGACAAAACTGGAAACGACCAAGCTGATCTGCTGGCCAAAACCGGAGCCATACAGGGGGATCTCCTTGAGACCGAGTCCCTGTTGGGGGAAATCCAGGTCACTGCTATCACTAGGTCCCAGACAAATGCTCACAATGAACTCTCAACTGCTCAGTGGAGTAAGGAGAACCCAGATGCTGATTTAATCACGGCACATAAAGGGGATCCAATTATTGGGATATTTTATCAACACATTGAGGATCCTGAGAACTGTCCTCTGATGGATACTGATTACATTGGGAAAGAGTACCTCACGGTGTTGATGAAGTGTCCCAATAAGTTCTGAATCCAAGATTTTTTTTGGTAAGGAGATACTTATCTGGCGGTGACCAGTGGGTGGTACCTACCTCATTCTGAAGCCTGATATGAAGTCAGGCCCATGACGCAGCCACAGCTGCTCATCGTTGGTTTCACACTATGTTAAAAATCTTGTGGGAGGTTGCATACTGGCCACACTTGGGGCAGGACCTCCACCAATACTTGAAGGGGTGTCTTGTGTGTACAATTCCAGCCAACATCACTCACACACCGAGCTCCCCTCCAGAAGAGGGGGATGAAACTGCCTTGGTCAGATTTACAAGTAGATTTCATCGTGCCCGTGATACACTCCTCTAGGGGGAACAAGTACATGTTAACAGTAACATGCTTGTTTACCAAATGGGTGGAATGTCTCCCAGCCCCAATTTGCAAGGCAGAAACCGCAGCTGCCCTGATGATCAACCACATCTTCTTGCGTTTTGGCCTACCCCAAAGGATTGAGTCAGACCAAGGTAGTCAATTCACCAGCGAAGTGATGACAAAGATGTACCTCAGTGTCTGCTCCATAGAACACAAGAGCAGACACTGATAAACCCCTCCACAACTCATGAGTATGTTCAGAATCTAAGAAAACACCTTCAAAATGCTTTTGAGTATGCTCAGCGGAATCTGTAAAAATCTGCATAGGGTATGAAGACTCAATATGATTTAAAAACAACCAAAAAGGAATACCAAGTAGGAGACAGGGTCTACTTGTGCAATTTCCAAAGGAACCAGACCAAAGAGCGTACATTTTTGCCACGCTGGCAGGGTCCTTTTGAAATTGTTATTTTTCTTCATTATCAGGACAAAAGGGATTCCCAAAACTTCTAAAAAGAAAATTAAAAAAAAAAAACAAGTTATCTGTGTCTTGTGAGTGAGCTTTTATCTGGTTATCTGAATATTGTCATTATTGCAATGTATATGTGTCCCACTGCTGTCACCCTTTCTGGAAGGCAGTCAGTGGGAAAATGTAGCAACCAGTTCTTTATCTTATAGATTCCTACTGATTGCCCTCTTCAAAGACCACAGAGGACCTCCCCGGGGACCTGGTAAAAATAAATCGAAGAAAATCTGGGGGTGTCGCTCAACACCATAAAGGAAGACCTCAGGGAAAGCTGTGGGTGTTGTTCCACGCTCCAACGAGAGACAGCGGGAGGATTGTGGTGTACCGCTCCCTGATGGAAGAAGGACACCTACCTGATGAACCTCATTTTGCCCTACCAATGAACCCCACTTTACCCTGCTCTCCTTCGACAAAGTCTCAGAGAAGTCAGGGGGAATGTGTGGGCTACATTGACCCACTCAACAGAATTCTTCTCCATAACCAAGCTGCGCTTTGGCAGTCAACAGCAAAATGGCTGCGCTGGGTCGTTGGGGGCACCATTGGGTCAAAACTGCGCCTTGCAGTGACAAAAGGATGGCTGCACCATCTTGCCAAACACAAAATGGGCGAGTTGGAACATGGAGCACAGAGAGAAAGGTGCCAGTGTGTTCTGGGGTCAACCCAAGAGAAGCAAATCAAAGCAACGCTGTTCTGCTGCTTGCAAACCCACAGTTCCCAGTGAAAAAGGGAAATATTTCCATTAAAAATGATGCCGCTCTGATGCTTTTTTCTCCGATTCCTCATCACACTATTTTATTAAGGAGACTCTGCATTGGCCATTCACATTCACATTGTGATCCAGCAGACAAGAGCAGTATCTTTGAATGACAGGCTGTTGTTCAGTTCAGAAGGAATCAAAAGAAGCTTTATTTCAGCCACACGGGAAATGCTTTACTTTTGGGATACAAAATATCAAAGATCAATGCGTCAAAGAGGCCCTGGCTCTGGGCCCATGTCAATTTCAGTGCATCTGTGGTTCAAACAAATTGCCTTCCAGAAGCTACCTATGGGTACAAAACAATGTGGAAGTGCAGAGGGAAGAGACAAACCGAATTTACAAGGAAAATGCCAGCTGGCTTCACACATGTAAAAATGGGCTTTTGCAAACCAGAAAAAAAATGCATTTTTTAAAAGTACCATGTTGAACAAAAACTTGTCTGTGCCTAGCTATGTAAAGGGGTTTGTTGCTGTGAAACATAGGGGATGTTTTATCCAACAAGTTTGTTTTGATCCAGGACAAAAAAATAAAAAATAAAAGGAATTAAACTGCATTGGCTGGATTTTGCTGCTTTTTCCCTGCTGGCTAACCTAAGGCTTCCCCCAAAAGGAACCACCATAAACTTCCAGGACACGAAAGTGATAATTGCTAGCTTGAAAAACTTTGAATGGACCAAGACAAAGAAAGTTCACACGCTCGTCAGACATTCGTCTGTGCTCCTGGCTGGGACAATAGAAGTTCTGGGACACTAACCTGTGAAGTGGAGGGGGCCATAAAACCTTTAATCAAACTGGGAACCCCCATCCCACACAGGGCGGAAGTGAGAGTTGGTGGTAGCTGAAGAGAAAAAGAAATGGTCCAGTGAAGGACAAAAGCCAGCCCATTTGTTTCAAAAGACTATTTTATTAAGAACTTTGAAGACGATTATTTTTGCAGCAGAAATTCGCAAAAATGTAAAAAGTTATCAGTTCTAATGTAATTTTGTGGGGTGTAATTTAAAATGTTGTAGCCTTCACTGCCACCTTGGGAACATAAATGGCAGAGAATTGGGTATTCTAAGGAAAGTACACAATATACAAATGTATAAAGGTATAGAATTTTAGGCCGAATATTTCACTCTAAAAATGACTAAAAATGATTAGAAGGGCGAAACAATGTAGAGACTGCAGAGTTGGACTGGCATGTTCTGCATAAAATATGTAACCTGTTTATGTAATTTGATAAAATGCTACCACTGTACAAATGTTCCATTTATGGCAAAACTGGATTTTAGCTAAAGTAACTGGGAGGGTCTGGACATTGTAAAACTCACATCATAAATCTGCCAGCATGCCCTTGAAATCCAACCAGCTGAGAGCAAGGTGTCATTACCCCTGACCAATCCAGTTGTTTAGAGGCTTGCTCAGCTAAGCCTGCCCCACCATATAGATCTGATGTCACCACGCTTTATATAAGGAGTGGCCGACAGGCCTCTACACACCCTCTTTACGAAATTTACTGTGCCTGCGTTCCTGATTTTCCACATTCATCTTGACAGATTCCACTGAAAAGCCAAAGTTGACTGTGCCTAATCCCAAATTTAAGAGCAGACTGTGAGTATCCACATCCCATCACACAGTCTACCCCATCTTGATTTTTGTCTTGGTTCCACTCTCTAAGCAACCCTATCCCTATCCTGATAAGGTGCCCAACTGTCAGAATTTTCTGTGCATCTTGTCCTTGATCTCCAAGCGTTAGCGCCACTTTTCTCTTCATTTCTGTCTTGCATAGATCATAAGTCATTAGCAATATTTTAATTTAATAAATACATTTTCCCTAAAGAAAAGGGGTACTCTGCGTGAAGGGGTACAACTGCAGCGTAACTTTTATATTCGCAGGTGGCGTTTCTCTTTTCTTAGCCATTAAATCTAGTTTAAGTAAAGTTTGCCTTTCATTTTTAAAACCAATTTTCTCTTTTTCACTTCTCTATTTTTGTAAAAACGAACCTCACTCTACCTTCCAAATCTCTCTCAATTCACCACCTATAGCTCTTCTTTGATCTCTATATTGTCCCTGGGCTGTGCATCTACTACCCTCCCCAAACACTGCATTCCAATTCAGTGTTTTTCAACCATTTTTGCAAAAACCTTTTTTACATTTAAAACTGCAAACTAGAAAAACTGCAACTTTTCCATGTCTGAATTGGCTGCACTGGGTTTTCCGTTTCAATCTGCTTTGTGAATTGTGTGCTTTTGTGATACTTTGCCTTGTGATTGTTAGTGTTTATACATTCATACTAGTGTGAGAAATCATATTTGCCTCATAGATTTAACCACACATTAATTATTTATTTGTCATTTTCCGAGTGTCATTTTATGCCATTGCAAAGGGTTTATCCCTGACTACCTGCTGCTTCTTTCTATCCACTCAGAATTCGATTATTTGTGGGTTGAGGGAACATTGCAGGGGATAACATTAACTTGGGTGCTATCTATCCTAATTCAAAAAGTGCTCCTATTGAATTGTGCTTTGGATATGTTCATGTAGCAGGTTAACCAAGTATAGTTCAGTAGTTTTTATTGTAATTGGCAATTGCTGCCCAATATTACAATTTAGGTGATTTTTGTGAATTCTAAAAATAAATAAATATTGTATTTTTACCCACCGGCCTGGTTCATGGTCCATTGTGACCCGGGATATTTGTAAAAGGGGGTGTGAGACGGTTCGGGTATCGGCTCAATTTGAATTCATTGAAATTAAAGAAAAATCATTCACCACATCACAGGATAAGACCAAGTGTCCTGGTCCGGTGTGTGACGCCCGATTGGTATCTTTAACAAGCTGAGTCACTGACCTCACTGATGTACATAGCCAGATGCCACGTTGTGTTGGTATGCCGGGAATGTCTTTCAATATCTGATGGTTGTGGATGACTACTGTCCCAAAGCCATGTACAACCGATGTGCAGCACATGGGTTGTATGCACTCTGCAGTACACTAAGCACGGGTCAGTACACCCTGACATGGTTCACCCATCTCAGTCACACAAATGCAGGCAGAAGTGCTACACAATCATACACATTTCTTTAATCTTCATACACATAATCAGGATGCACACGCTTCATCACTCACCAGGCGTTTCCTCGTAATCTTTCCAGGCCTCCCACGCCTTGCAACTGATCCAAATGAATAAACTTGCTCATGGCCTCTCCATGTGGCGTGAGAGCCTACTCCTGTGTTGAGCCACCTCCAGTCACCAGAGCAGAAGCGAGGTCGGCACCCAGCTTCCCTTTGGTTCGGCAGTGGAGGTCATTCCACCGCTTCATGACCTCAGCGATGCACCTCTCATTCCCCAAGGCGTTGATGTGATCCATGACTCGCTGCCAGTGGAACATACACTGAGCAGGCATATGTGTGCTCCCTGACTATGTGCCCATGTCACAGTAGTGTGTGCGCACGTAGTCCACAAGGATGTTGAGTTCTTCTTTTTTTAAGCTCCTCTTCCTCGATGTGGCGGTCTCCTTTGTCATGCTTTGGGGTTGAGCCTTTCCCTGTTCTGCACGCTTTTGCCTCTTGGAAGGTGGTGCAGACCCTGTGCGGCTGTGACCACTCAGGGCAGTAGGGGCTGGACCAGTAGTGGCCTGGGACATACCATCACCCACTGATGTTGGGTCAGTATCTGGCCCTGCAGGTGCCTCAACCTGGGAGCAGGAGCCAGGTGCTTTGACTGTACGTCTCTTCCCCTTGGATGCACGGACAGCATCTGCCCCTGCATGTCCGTGTGCCTGGGAGGGCAACAGAAACTGCTGTAGCTCCCTGACCCTGGCAGCTATGGACAGCAGCTGCCTCTGCAGGTGCCTCAACCTGGGTGCTTGGGAGGGAAGATGACCCTGCAGATCCCTGACCCAGGGAGCTGCTGCCAGGTGTTTGGGATGGATGTCCCTTCACCTTGGTAACACGGCCACCAGCTGCCCCTGTGCCTCTGTTTGCCTGGGCGGTGAGCACTTCAGACGTCGCTGCAGATCCCTTAGCCTGGGTGTTGGAGACAGGGTTTTTGCCTGAACGTCCCTTCACCTTGGAGGCAGAGACTGCATCTGCCCCAGCGTCTCTGTGTACCTGGGTGGGGGGGGGGACCACAACAGATACTGTGGTAGTGCCCTGACCCTGGTTGCTGGGGACCTCAGCATCACCTTCAGCCCCCTGACCCTGGTTGGTGGGGAAATCAGCATCACCTGCAGCCCCCTGATCCAGTTGGGGGTGGTGCACAGCTCTCGCTGCACATCCCTGACCCTGGCAACCTTGGCCACCTCAGGCACCTTTCCCTCTTGGCGCCTTACCAACCATTGTACAGATGAATTAGTACAATCCGAGGTACACCAAGCAATTGTCCTGGGAAATTGGAGTGAGGGGGCAGGGTACGGGATGTAAAACGTACTAGTATGGTCCAGCAAGGCTCATTATTACCCCTGGTGAAAAAAAAAACAGGGACCCCAAATATCAACAAAGCATGTACGCGATCCCTCAATAGCTCACGTGAAAAGAAAAAGCGTTACGCAGTACGCTGTGGCACCCAGCAACAACAAAAAAAGCATACCGAATCCCACGAAAGCCACTGTGATGTTAACAATGGGGGTACGCGATAAACAGGGGCACCCAGAGTTTGAATAATGCGTACGCGACTCACCGTTGGCCTCAAAAAAAGAAAATACATGTGCGGAGGCAAATCCCCCACCAAAATAAGTTTGCACTGTCACAGTAGTGAACAAAATGCGTGGCACCCCAAAAATCTCTGAAGTCCACACGTCCGTCCGCTCCAACTCGCCCAAGCGGTGTGATGTTCTCCTACGCACTCCTTTATCCCGAATCTGAACGCCAACGGCCAGCACATGTCACGTAACTTACGCAATTAGGTTCTTTCCTCTGATTTTGTGAAGAATTCTAACCAGGCGTCACACACTGGATCAGGACTCTTGCCCTTAGCCTAGGATGTAGCGCTCAATTAGAATACTTTTTCTTTATTTTCAACGAATTCAAATTGAGCCGATACCCAACCAGTCTCACACCCCCTTTTACAAATACCCAGGGTCACAATGGACCATGAACCAGGCCGGTTGGTAGAAATACAATATTTATTTATTTTAATCTCAAAGGAAATCACACAATCTTTTTATGGAGCAGCAATTACCAATGGGGTGATAATTACAATGAAAACCAGTGAAATACACTTGGGTAACCTTCTACAAGAACATATCCAAAGCACAAATGAATAGGAGCATTTTTCCAATTAGGATAGATCGCACCCAAGTTAAGGTTTCCCCCTGCAATGTTCCCTCAACCCACAATTACTCGAATGGATAGAAAGTAGCAGCAGGTAGTCAGGGATATGAGACAGCAAATAGAATCAAAATCCGACCTTCCCCCACAAAATGGGATTTGCAATGGCCTAAATTGACCTTTGGATTTTAACAAATAATTAATTGTGTGGTTAAATAATGAGGTGCATATGTTTTATCACAGGGATATCAGACAGCAAATAGAATCAAAATCCAACCTTCCCCCCACAAAATGGGATTTGCAATGGCCTAAATTGACCTCTGGATTTTAACAAATAATTAATTGTGTGGTTTAATAATGAGGTGCATATGTTTTATCACAGTATCAAAGATAGTCATATCAATGGCAACTATAAGGCAAGGTATCACAAAAGGCATACAGTTCAAAAGCAATTTGAAAGTGAGAAACCCAGTGCAGTCAGAATCAAACGTGTAAAAGTTGCATTTTCACCTTTTTATGTCAAAAACGTTTTTTAAGAAAAACGGGCGAAATACACATAATCGATATGCGGTTTTTAGGTTGGGTGATAGATGCACATCACAGGGATAGTATAGAAGTGAAAGAGTGACTCTAGCTGAAGAATTGGATGAGGTTTTTTTTTAAAACATATTTTTATTGATGGTCTTGACAGTTACATTGGCACGCAGTGAACACGGCTTACAATTGCATATACAGTTATACCTTCGTTAAATAATTAACAGTTGTCATTCAAGTGGGTGTATCAGTGTCTGAAAGCATATCACAAATGTATACCCTGAATGGGCCCCAAATGTCCTTTGGCCTACTCTTGCTCGGTTGGGTCATTACATACTGCTCCTCACATTCATTTATGTAGGTTAACTCACGCAGGAAAGTGTCCATGGTGGGGGCAGTCGGGCTCTTCCATGCTTTCAATATACATCTCTTAGCAATAACACATGACACATTGAACAACCTGAGTTTTTCAGAGCATTTGCCAATATCACCAAACAGATATTTTTGTGGGGTCAAATGTGGGGGGATCTGTGTGATTTCCGTCAGCATACCTGCAACCCCCTCCCAGAACCGTGTAACGGCCGGGCACTCCCAGTACATATGATAGGGCCCTGCTGCCGGGGTCCCGCATTTGGGGCACTTGCCTGGGTCATTAGGCAGAAATGTAGCTATCCTGGCAGGGGTGTAGTGCAGTCTATTCAGGATTTTGAACTATATTTGATGCAGCCCCGCATTAAGGGACACCCTTTTCGTGAGCGCACAGTATCTTGCCCACTTGTCTTCTGGTATTGACATTTTCATGTCTGCTTCCCATTTCTCCTTCACCTGGCTTACCCTATCGGAGTGTGTCTGTATTATCTTGTAAAGTCTGGAGATTCCCAGCCCACCCTGTGTTGTGACCAGCTGTACGCATGGGTGTGTAGGGGGTTCTTCGGGAAATGAAGGCCAGCGTGTTTGGTATGCGGACCTCATTCGGTAATATTGCAGTGTCTTGAGCTGCCCACCTCCCATACCCCTCGTAAACACCTCAAGGGTCACAAACTTCCCCTCTATGTACATGTCTCCTACTTTCATCTCTGTGTCGGGTTCCCAATTTTCTTGTATGCCAGTATCAAATGAGGGGGGGAGGTCGGGGTATCTCCAGAGGGGGATATCGGGGTTGTATGGGATCTCTATTTTCAGTTTTCTATATATAGCTCCCCAGGCTTTTACCGTGCAGCTCACAGGGTCGAATTCGCAAGAGTCCTTATGTTTAGTGTTGAAAATCACAGACCTGATGTTGGTGGGCACAGTGGTGTATTCTTCTATTCGCTTATGCGGGGAGTTGTCAAATTCATCGTACCAGTACTTTGCGAATTGTGCCTGTGCCACCGTATAATAGAGCTCAAAGTCTGGTGCAGCTATCCCCCACTTTTCTTATGGTTCTGTCATTCTCTCCCAGCTGATTCTTGCCGTCTTCCCGTTCCAAAGAAAATACACCACCATGGATCGTATCCTAGAGAAGAACTCCCTCCCCGGCCATATGGGGATATTTACAAATAGGTATAGCAGCTTGGGAAGTACTATCATTTTAAGTATGGCGATTCTGCCGTGCAATGAGATCGGGAGTCGCCTCCAAATCTGTAGTTTAGTATTAAGCGTTTGTAGAGCCTGGTTGTGATTCTCAGTGTATAAGGTTTGTTTGGTACTAGAGACTAGAACCCCAAGGTATCTGATGTGGTGTGCGGACCATTTGAGGCCACACATTTGAGCTGAGCATTTTGTGGAGGGGGTGAGCGGGAACACTTCTGATTTGGCGCTGTTTACCGTATACCCCGAGTATTCTGCAAATTTGTTGATATCTGTCATAATGGGAACAATGTTTATATCGGGTTCGCGGACATATAGTAGCGTGTCATCCGCGTACAATGATATTATTTGGGTGGCTCCTTTCAGGGTTATGCCCCTGTTGCCGTGTCTCAGCCGTATCGCCGCCGCCATGGGTTCAATTGTCAGGGCAAAAAGGATAGGGGAGAAGGGGCATCCCTGACTGGTGCCCCTGCCCAGTTTAAACAATTTAGACATAGTTCTATTCGTGTGTACTTTCGCGCATGGAGCTGTATAAAGCAGTTTGACATATTGAAAGAAATATGGGCCCACCCCGAATGCCTCCAATACCAGAACAAGATACTCCCAGGAGACCGAGTCAAACGCTTTCTCGGCGTCCAGGGATATCGCCACTGCTTGTTTGTTCGGGTTGATCTGTGACATTATGCCGGATAGCCTGTGCAAGTTTAAGGCAGTAGACCTTTGGGGAATAAACCCGCTTCGATCCGTATGTACTAATGTTGGCGTTACGGGTAGCATACGGTTCGCCAACACTTTCGCAAAAATCTTTGCATCCACATTTATCAGGGACAAGGGTCTATAGGAGGACATATCTTGGGGCGGGCGTCGGGGTTTAGGCAGCACCGTGATTATGGCCTCGCGCATAGACTGTGGCAGTGTTTGTTCACCTAAAGCCTCCCCCCACACCTCCAACAATACGGGAACCAGTTCTTCCCGGAATTCCTTATAAAATTCCACTCGCAGGCCGTCTGAACCCGGCACCTTGCCTGACGCGAGCCCCTTAATCGCCTCAGTGAGGTCATCTGCCGTGACAGGTTGCTCCAACATTAGCCTATTTTCTTCTGTGAGTATAGGGAGGTCCAGTGTATCAAGATATGTTTTGATCTCGTCAGGGGATTTCCTATCTTTATTCACGTGCAGTGTTTTGTAAAACTCTGTGAATTCATCGTTTATTCCCTGTTCGCTCGTTATTGTCACGTTTTGTGCCGTGTGGATTGATGCAATCGGGGCCACATGTTTTTCCTGCCTAACCAGGTTGGCAAGCATTTTCCCTGCTTTATTTCCCTCCCCGTATCTGCGAACCCTGGAAGGGGCTGCCATATAATGTACTTCCCGCACCGCCAATCTGTCAAATTCCCTGAGGGATTTATGTATTTCAGCCAGGGTGTCTCCACCGTGTGTCCGGCCGTATACCTCCTCTAGTACGTTCAGTTCCCTCTCCACCCTCTCCAGGTCCCGGCGTACTTCCCTTAAAAGCCCCGTGGTCTTAGATATCAGGGCCCCCCTCGCCCACACCTTGAACGTTTCCCATACTGACGACATGCGGTCAACAGACCCGATGTTGTCTGCAAAGAAATTGGAAATTTCCGTATGCAAGCTTTCCGCCACGTTTGGGTCTTTTAGTATACCACTGGGCATCCCCCATCTCCTAGCCGCCCTTGGGGCGTCACTAAGAGTAATTTCCAATACCACCGAGGAATGATCAGACATTGTGCGGGGGAGTATTTCACAACTCTGTAGGGCGTGTGTTGTACTAGCGGGGACGAACCAGTAGTCTATTCGTGACTCGCTATCATGTACAGAGGAATAGAACGTGTAACGCCTGGTAGTTGGGTGAAGCACCCTCCAGGCATCCAACATGGACAGCTGCTGGATGATCCGCTTCAACGCCAGCACCGTCCTGGACGGCGACCTGAGTGCCGTGGCGGACCTGTCCAGAGTCTGGTCAAGCACCGCATTGAAGTCTCCTCCCCATAGTATGGTTGCTGCTTCATGTTTAAGAAAGATCTCAAGCATATGTAGATAGAAGTCTGGGTCTTCTATGTTGGGGCCATAGGTGTTTACCAGGGTCATGTGTTTCCCCGCAATTTACCCCCAAACCAGCACATATCTGCCCATTGGGTCCACAAGATGACCTTTGTCAATGAATCCTAAAGATTTGTGTATAAGGATGCTTACCCCTCTGGACTGCGAGGAGTAATTCGTGTAGTAATGCTGCCTACCCCACCTCCCCAGTATCTTCTCATTCACCAATCCCTGCGCATGCGTTTCCTGCAGCATCAAAATGTGGGGCCTGTGTCTGGTGACATAATTACCAACCTTCCTGGCCTTCATTGGATTGTTTAGGCCTCGAACATTCCATGTCATTAGCTTAACCTTCAGCCCATCACCCATTTCCTACGTGTATACATTGCATTGCATTGAGACAACCATAGCTGCGTGTGTAGCCAGAACTGAGTCGGTACCAGCATCTGTGAGACCTTTTTCCAAAAAACCAACAACCTTCAACTGTACAAACTTTCCTCCCAGACTTAAACTCGTCCGGGTAGTGATCCCAACAAGGAAACTTCACCATTCTCCCTTTCCCACACCCCTCCCACATCATCTGCCCCAACTTGACGATGGACCCAAATAACTAATTGGAACGTTCCTGAGGGTGCTTCGTCGCAAGCCTATGACCAGCCGCCTGGCCGCCCATGCGGGAGACTCTACGGCCCGTTGGCATCGGATCCTGGTCCAGGCTAGTTGCACCGACTGTAAAGAAAAAGAGCATGTCCCCGCGGTAGGGGAGGTACGATTCAGCCTTCTACCGGATCTCCTCTGCCTTCACCCGGGCCGGGTCTTGCATTTGGGTCTCTTATGCGATCTCTGGGGGCAGCGGTATAGAGGCCTCGACGTATGCCATTGCCGCTGCTGGGTTCTCAAAAAAATGGGCCCTGCCCCTGTGTTGGATTCTCATTTTCGCAGGGAATATTAGTGCATATGGTGTGTTACGGAGTTGTAACTGCTTCTTGACCATCTCGTAGGATCTACGTTGTGCTTGTATGTTCGCAGAAAAATCCGGGTATATATGTATCCTGCTATCTTCATAGCGCAGTGTCCCCTTTTCTCTTGCCAGCCGGAGGATCGTATCTCTATCCCTATAATTCAGGAGTCGTGCAATGATGGTTCGGGGTGGAGCGCCCGGCTTGGGAGTTGGTGCAAGGGTGCGGTGGGCTCTTTCAACGAGGAAGTGGTTTGACATGGAGTCTTCCCCCAATACTGATTTCAGTAGTTCTTCCACCCTCCTCTCCATGGAGCCTTTGCCAGACGACTCTGCCACCCCAACAATACGGATATTATTCCTGCGGGATCTGGATTCGAGATCCTCGCAATTGTTCTGAGTCTTACGGAGCTCCGTCTGAAGCTGGGCTATATCGCGTCCATGTTGTGCAAGCACATCTTCATTTACCCCTATCCTATTTTCTGCTTCCGAGATACGCGCGCTTTCCTTTTCCACTCGCGCTTTCAAAGAGCCAATCGTTGCCACAATATCATCTAGTTTCACGTTGACAGCCAGGAACCCATTTTGCACGATTGTTGCCAGGCGATCCAGGGGATCTGTGTCTCGGTTTTCAAGTGTTTGTGTTGCCCCTTCAGATGTCACCTGTGGCTGGGAGTTGGTATAAGAATCCATTGGACCAGTCTTTCTTCCCCCTGCCGCTTTCTTCTCTGTGCGGCCCATTAGGCGGCGGCGGCGGCGGCGGCGGCGTCGTTTTTGGGATGGACTGTGCTCTCCCACGTATGTATGCTTATTGGTGTCCAATGTCGGATAGCAGCCGTTGCACTGTATGTTGGCAGCACAGTCCACGTCCCGCAACCAGGCCCGGGGTGCACTGCAGTGTAGGCGCGGGGGTAGTTACTGTTCACTCCAGGTGCACACTCTCACCCCAAAGGGTGTTTCGTTGTACCACTGCGGTCCTCGCGCGACCTCGGGCGCAGTCTGGGGGTATGCTGACAGTGTAAACCACCTACAATCCCCCTCGGTGCCAAGAGGTCGCAGCGTCCGGTCAGGTGCCTCGTCTTCTCCCCCTCTTTCCAGGGGGTCCAGGAGTGCTGCTATTCGACAGCCACCAGCCCGTCCGCCGTATCCCTCAACCGGATTCTGGCACAGAGTCACCCACACCCACATGCCCGTCCTGCACAGCAGGGGTCAGCGGGTATGAGGGAAGGTGTTTCGGCAGCTTTTCCAGGCCTTGCTGTCCGAGGCGTAGCACAACGAGCACAGGGGCCCTCCACACCTACGCGGGCTCATTCTTCCGCTTTACGGCACATCATGTATCCCACTGAGGCCCCGGTGGCAAGCAATATTTGTACCTGAGAGACACCGGGGGGCCAGGACGCCGCCCAGAAGCTCTCCCTCTCGCAGCACCCCCCACTCCTTCGCCGGCCCCTCCGTATCTGGGCTTCACTCACAGTTCTGCAGCGTTCGCCCCCACACGCCCGTCACAGGTGCATCACGTATAGCAGCACCGGCCCCCGGCATCCCCCCCCCCTCGAGTGGCTCACTTACTTCACCAGCCACATACCAGCTGGACTCAGCCGCGGGGGGGGACCAGGATCCAAAGGAGCGCAAGTTGTCGTTGCAGCATGTCCTTAAAGGATTTTCTTCCGGCCCGGTGCCTGGTGTGGGAAGGTCTGGACGCCTGTCTTCGCACAGGCGGGGGGAAGAATAAACGGAGCGTTGCTGATGTGTTAGCGGGCTGCCCCTCCCCCACCTGGCCGACCCGCCGCTGCACGCCACGGATTCAAGTGGAAATCGCCCGCAGGCGGCCGCACCGCAGCTCTTCAGACGCTGCAGCTGTAGCTTTAGATATCTCCACCGTCCCAGGGTCCGTGCGCTCCGCCTTCACAGGATGCCTTCCGCGAACCTTCCCACGGAGAATTCTGCAATTTTACACCAGTCAACCCAACTCTGGAAGGATTTATATTTAAAAGGATTTCAGTCGAGCCGGAGCTCTTCACCTAGGCAGCCATTTTAGCTGTGCGCAACAGCGCCCCCGGGGATGAGGTTTTCAAGGTGAAAGAAATTCGGTGCTTGGTAAAATGAAGCAGTTAAAAGAAAAATCGGTTTAGGAAAGAAAAAGGACAGGTTTTACTTACATGAGATTTACTGGCTAGCAAAGAGGAACGCCACCCGTGAATATAAAAGTTAAAGTTACGCTGCAGTTGTAACTCTTATTACGCTCACCTGATATCCCCGGGGGCGTCTGGAAGGCTCTGAGATCTGGAACCCTGGATGCGTAGTTGTCCAGTGCTGAATAATGAATCTGCAATTACAGAAGGGAGGATTTGTGATAAGTGTCTCTAATGGGTGAATCACCCACCCCCCCCTCTGACCGATTCCCTTCCCACTGGGTTCTTTTCTCACCTTATTTGTAGGGTGAACTATACGTCCTGTGTTTCTCGTGCAGGGGCGCTTGACGTTTGTTGGCGAGCTGCCCAAGTTGCTTCACTGGTGCAGTACGCCTTCCTTGGGCCAGGCCTGCTGTGACCCCGAATCTGCTGGTAGGCAGGTAGGTTTGTTAATTGTAAGTCTTTGTTCAGTTTATGGTGGGAATTTGTTAATGTCTTTATCTCCTTCTTTTCAGGTGCGAAGGTCTTGATGCTGGCGTGCCGGATGGAGAGGCACGTTTTCTAAGTAAGGGAAAGTGCAGCGCCTTTATTGTCTTTTAAAGCTAACCTGTGTTTTCTTCTTCTTCTCCTCACAGGCCGCTGTGGTGCTGCGAGTGGATGAGAGCGCGATGAAAAACAGGTCCCCGGAATCCGTTAAGGTAAGTACAGCACTGTGCGGTTGTTTAATATTGAAAGCAAACCTGAATATGTCTCTTTTCCTTTGCAGATGTTGCTGTAGTGCTCCGGATGGAAGCGTGGCATAGCGCGATGGAATTCAGGTAAAACTGATGGAATTTGATTTTTTGGAAGAACGCATTCTAATATTGTTTTCCCTTTCTCGTTCTTGCAGGTCGCAATGTTTGAACAGCAGCTGTGGTTGTGGTTCGCCGGAAGTCCTTAAGCTAGTACTCGCAGGTGAGTAATGTTTCTTCTTCTCTCGATTTCCACAGATTGCAGCCCAGTTGAGATTCTGAGTGCTGGATGGTGTTTTCTCAGGTAAAACAGAATAATCTTGTTCTTGCAGGATTACAGGAAGATGCTGAAGACCAGGAGCTGGACACGGTGAGCGTCACGCTGCGGGTTGCAGAATAACACAAAGCGTGTTCTGCAGTCAGGGTGTGGTTTATATAGCCCAGGTAAAGTAGTACCAGGGAAAGTAGTTCCAGGCCTGCCACACCCAAAACATTAGACCGCATGGCTTGGTTCTTGGAACTAGACTGTGTGGGTGCTTCCATGTTGGATTTAAAGGCCCATGTACATAAATGGGACCTAGTTTGAACAGCCCTGCCCTCCTACATATGAGCCTGGTGCCAAAGGCGCCAGCACTGGCTCCAGGAGCCCTTTTGGAGTGGTTTTAAGGCCTCCAGGGTTCTGGTGGGAGCCTGCTTGTTGCACAACTTGTGCCCCCTCACAGTGGTCATGACACTCTTCACGCAGTGTACTCCTTTTCTTTAGGGAAAATTAATTAATTTTATCAAAATATTGCTAAGGTTGTATGAGCTATGCAAGACAGAAATGAAGAGAACAGTGGCGCTAATGCTTGGAGGTCAAGGACAAGATGCACAGAGAATTCTAACAGTTTTGACAAGGTATCAGGGTATGGATAGGACTACTTAAAAAGTAGGACAAAGGCAAAGTATCAAGATGGGTAGACTATGTGTGGCTATGGGATGAGGAAGTACTCACAATCCACACTTGAGTTTGTATTTGGACAGTCAACCGGTTCTGGACTCAAAAGCTCTGGTCACAGGATAGCGGGCAAACACTCCTAACAGTAAGCAGCTGGACAATTCTGGTCACTGGATAATGGCAAGGCTACAATGGGCATGCAGGTAGTGGGCAAAAAGCTGGTCTGGTCCCAGTATGCTTCCCAAAAGTCCCACAGCTTTTCCCCTTGTTATTGGGATTTTAGTGGAATTTCTGGATCAATGGCCTTGCTGGGATAAGGTTAGCAATGCTGCGGCCTTGCTAGGATAGGATCAGCTATGCTTTGGTTTGGCAGTAGAGTCTGGAATCTTGCAAAGGTGGATATGAAATGTCAGGATACGCAGGTGCTGGAAATTCAAGATAGAGTGTCCTGTCCCTGTGAGCTCCCACCACTTATATAAAGCAGGTGACATCATCGGGTTTATGGTTGGGCAGAACTAAACTAGACCTACCCCCAAGAACCGGATAGGTCAGCCAATGTTGGTTGCCTCCTCTAGGAGGGGACTCAGTTTAGGGGTTGTGTTTTTATGAGGTGCAAAGCCTTCCCACAGTCCTTTTTGCCAAAAATAATTCTTACCATAAATTACACATTTGTACAGTTGTGGGACTTTAACAAATTACATAAGCAGATTACATATTTTATGCAGAGCATGTTGTTCCCACTCCCAGGTCTCCCAGGTCTGTATGCCATTGTTTCACCCTTCTAATAGTTTTTTGTGATTTAAGTAAGAACTGCTTTACACAAAATCCCACAATTTGAGTTCAGTGTGCATATTATCATAGGGCATATTTCTATTAATATTTGCATTTTTGATTTACATTCTCCTGGCGCTTGTGTCCCATACATGCTATGGACGGACGCAATATCTTGTTTAGAAGCCATAAAAATCACATTTAAACTGTACAACTTTTACATTTCTGCGCTGTCCAGTTACAGAGTTAACAGTCTTAAAAGTTTATTCATCAAATTGTATTTTGTTACCGATGGTCAGCCTTTGTCCTTCAACTGGGATTTTCTTCAGCTAGCACCAACTGTCAGTTTCAGCCCAGGGTGGCCATGGGGGTTTCCCAGTTTGATTGAATGTTTATTGCCACTTCCCCCACTTCACACATAAGTGTCCCAGATCTATTGTCTCAAGCTGAAGCCCAGACAAATGTCTGACGAGTGTGTGACATTTCTTTGTCGTGGTCCATACAAAGTTTTCAAAGGTAGCAATTAACATGCGTGTGTTCCAGAACTCCCTTGTGGCTCCTTTTGGGGGAAGGCCACAGTTTAGCAAGCAGAAAAACTTGTTCTGGAGCTTCCTCAGTCAAACCAATGCATTTAATTCTTTATTTTATTTTATTTTGTTCTGAATCAGAAGCAAGGCTATTGAAATAAAACATCCCCTATATGTTTTCCAGCAAAAGCCCCTTTACATTGCTAGGCCAGGACAGGGCCTTAGCCAACATACACTTTTAAAACAGCTTTTTATCTTATTTTGCAAAATGACATTTAAACATGTGGTGAAGTCTGCTGATATGTCCCTTTCAAAAGGTTTTCTCTTCCATCTGAATTTCCCACATGGTTTTGAAGCCCTAGTCAGTTTCTCTCATACAGCGATCTGTTTAAGACACAGATTGTTACGTTCACCTGGTATCGACGGGGGTGCCACACGATACTGGATGGAGGTCTAAGTGCTATCCTGGACCCCTCTCTGCTTAGTTATGTGCCAGACGTTGGGTAGTGCCTTTAACAGGAGAATGGAGGGTTAAGATACTGGTTCTGTGATGGGTGGACTCCCATCTCCCTCTGGTCCAAATCCCCTCCTTTGAGGTTATTGCTCACCTTAGGTTTTTGTGCGTTGAACTCTCCATTCTGCGTCTCTGTGCAGGCATGTGTGGTTAGTGCGGGTGTTCCGTGGACCTAGTTGCTTCACTGGTCCGTGTGCCCTTATGTTGGGTCCAGACCGGCTGTGACTCCGACTCTGCTTGCTGTCTTCCAGGTGAGTTATAATGTCTTTTCCGTCTTTATTCTGTCTCTTTCTTTCCCTCCGTTTTCTCTGTCTTCTCGGCGTCATGCTCCACATGCTTCACAGGGATGGTTGTGATCTCTGAGTTGCTGCGCGGATGAGGAAGACCACTGTGAGTTATTGATGCACGGAGCGCTGTGATGTTTATTGGTGTTAATTGCTAACCTGTGTCCTCTTCTTTGTACAGGTTGCGATGATGTTCCGGAGTGATGCGCGATCGAAGCGCTGCTTGCCCAGGTAAGTGCTTTGTTAATGCTGACCTTGCTCCTTCTCCCTTGCAGGTTGTGGTGAAACCCGGAGATGGCCGAGGTAAGAGACGCACAGGGTGCTACCAGGAATCGCTGTTTGCCCAGGTAAGAACTGTTATTAATGCTGTCCTTGTTTCTTTACCTTTGCAGATTGCGGCAAACTCCGGAGATGGGCGAGGTAAGCGAAGCGCAGGATGGATTCAAGGCCGGTTACTTCACAGGTAAGTGTTCTTGCTTGCTAATGCTGTTCTTGTTCTTCCAGGTTATTAATGGAATCCGGATCTAGGGCTTCAGGATCAGGCAGCCGGAGAAGCAGATGAGCAGGAGCTGGACACAGTGAGCGTTACACTGCAGGAGTGCAGAATAACTAGACCGAATGGCTTGGTTCTAAAGAACTGAGCTGTGTAATAGGCCTCCATGTTGAATTAAGGTCCAAAACTGGTATTGCTTTATTCCTGATAATGAGCCTGGCGCCAAAGGCACCAGGACTGACTCCGTGTATGTTTCTGATGGAGTTTTAAGGCCCTTGGGGCCAGTGTGAAGGGCTTTAGCCCCATTTCTGCCAGGGGGCTGGTATGCCAGAGGGGGTCAGGGTCATGGATCGTGACAGCATTCCCCTCTAAGGCCCCTCTCAAGGTATTTCCTCCGTCTGGCCCTGGTTTGGTCGGATGGTTTCGATGAAATCATCTTACCAGGCGTGGTGCATGGACGTGCTCGCTAGGCTCCCATGTCCTGTCCTGGGGGCCATATCCCTTCCAGTCCACTAAGTAATATAACTTGGACCTGGTGAGTTTAGAATCTAGGATGTCCTTGACTTCAAATTCGGGTTCTCCGTTAACCAGTACCGGATTTGGTGGTGTTTTGACCCGAGTTCCAGGCTGAACAGGTTTTAAGAGTGACACTCGGAATACGGGATGGATCTGCATATTTGGTGGTAAAGCTAGTTTTACTGCCACAGGATTTATAATAGCCTTGATAGTATAGAGCCCTAGATATCTGGGACGAAATGTTTGAGTTCTTCTTATGGGCCCGTGCTGAGATGCCAACCAGACTTGATCTCCGACTTGGTAGTCTGGGGCTTTTCTTCGGTGTTGATCAGAGAATCTTTTCTGTCTTTCTTTGGCTTGGACCAAGTGTTCTGCTGCCTTTTTGAAGGCTTGAGTGATGGTTGTATGTAAAGTCTTCAGCGCGGGCATTTCCAAGGCCATGGGGGTATCTAATTCTGAAGTACGTGGGTGCCTTCCATATATGGTATAGAATGGACTCTGTCCGGTACTGGTTTTGTAGCGAGTTGTTATAGGCATATTCGGCGATCCACAGCACATCCTTCCAGCTTTCTTCCACTTGATGTAACATGCACCGTAGGTATTGCTCTAGTGTCAGATTGGTCCGCTCCGTTTGGCCATCAGTTTGGGGATGGTGACTAGTGGACAGACGAATATTGATTTGGGCAATTGCACAACTCTTCCTCCAGAAGTTAGACACAAACTGACTCCCTCGGTCAGATATCAGGATGGCGGGGAAACCATGTAATCGTACAATTTGCTCTAAAACACCTTTGCCAGACTGGATGCGTTTGGTAGACCCTTAAGCGGAATGAAATGGACCATTTTAGAGAATAGATCAACAACCACTAGGATAGTGTTGAACCCTTGACAGGGAGGCAGATCTGTGATGAAATCGAGGGAGAGTGTGTGCCAAGGTGCAGGTGGAATTTCCAGGGTTTGAAGAAGGCCCGCAGGTCTTTGTTTCTGGGATTTATTCTGTGCACAAATGACACATGACAGAATAAACTGCGTAATGTCCTTTCGCCAGGTCGGCCACCAATAATTTCTTTTCACCTTGGCTAGGGTCTTGGCAATTCCTGGATGTCCTTCTATCAGGGGGTCGTGATAACCAGACATTACTTGTTCTTGTAGTGCCTTATTTGGTAGATATAAACGCCCTCTGAAATAGGGGAGTTGGTTCTTTGTTGTGTAATGTTCACCTTGAGTGGTCCAGTCTTGTAGAGCCTCAGTGTTCATTATGAGCTGAATTTCCTTTTGGAGTTCGTCCAGTGATAACGGTGCTGTAAGTCCTAGTAGTTTGTCACCTGGAATAATGGCCACCGGGTCTGGGGTTGAATATGCATTCTCATCAATACCCATGCGGGTTAGGGCGTCGGCTTTTCCATTCTGGACTCCAGGTCGGTACATGATTATGTAATCATATTCTGCGAAGAATAAAGCCCATTGGAGTTGAGGGGATGATTGAGCCTTTGCCGTCTTGAGGTATTGTAGGTTACGATGGTCTGTGATTACTGTGATGGTATGTCTGGTGCCCAGGAGGTAATGCCGCCAAGCTGATCGCTAGGAGTTCCTTGTCTGTTATTGCATAGTTAAGTTCAGGTGTAGTAAATTTTCACGACCAAAAGGCCACGGGATGTAACTGGCCTGTTTCGGGATCCCTTTAGGAAAGAAATACCCCCATTGCCATGCTGGAGGCATTTGTTTCCACTACATATGGGAGAACTGGGCGGGGGTGTCATAGCGCCGGGGCTGAGGTAAATCTTTTTTTGAGTTCCTGGAAGGCCTTCTCCCCCTCTTCTGTCCATTGGAACAGTTTGTGTTTTTTCGTAATAAAGAAGTGATCTGGTGCACAATCTGGGAGAAACCGGGGATGAATCGGCGATAAAAGTTTGCAAAGCTGAGCATACTTTGGACACTTGTGACTGAAGACGGTGATGTCCAGCTAAGGAGGCCGTCTACTTTGTGCATATCCATCCGGACGCCTCTGGGAGTGAGGACAAAACCAAGGAACTCGACTTTGGTGACATTGAAGGAGCATTTTTCAAATTTGGCGTATAGCTGGTGCTGTCAGAGTTTTGCAAGGACGGAGCGAACGTGCTTGACATGGTCCTGTTTAGAAGAGGAGTACACCAAGATGTCGTTGATGTAAACCAGGGCACATACATCGATCAATTCCCATAGAATGTCGTTCATGAAATACTGGAATGCGGGGGGAGCGTTGCAAAGCCCAAATGGCATCACCTGATATTCGTACAGCCCATACTTAGTATGAAAGGCTGTCTTCCATTCGTCTCCTTTCTTTACACGCACACAATGGTATGCCCCCCAGAGGTCCAATTTGGTGTAAATTTGGGCATCCTTGACTTGGTCCAGCAGTTCTGGGAAAAGGGGTAGGGGATAACGGTTTTTAACTGTTACCTGGTTTAATGTGGTTTACCGTTTAATGTGCGGTAGTCGATGCATGTTCTCAAGTCCCCCTCCTTCTTGTGTACGAAGAATAGGGGTGAGGCTGCCGGGGATTTGGAGGGGTGGATAAAACCGTTTGACAGATATTGGTCCAGATATGATTTCAAGTGGAGATATTCAGGTTCGGTAAGTGCATAAATTAGACTACACGGGATTTGTGCACCAGGTACGAGGTCGATCTGACAGTCATATGGCCTATGAGGGGGTAAGGTATTAGCCTGTTCTTTTTGGAAAACGTCTTGGAAATCGTGGTATTCACTTGGAAGTGTACTAGTACCAACGTCTCTTTATCTTGGACAGGTGTCTCTGGGTCAGACGATGGCATTTTAACTTGGTAGCATGCATTAGCACACCCATTGGAGAAGGCACATTTTTTGGCTCGCCAGTCGATGTTAGGATTGTGAGCCACTGTCACGCTCACCAGATCTCCACAGGGGCGTGCTAGGGTGCGTATGGTGCTGTCTGTCCAGGTGCTGCTCTGCTGGGCTGGTGATGCTAGCTTGCGTCTCCCCTTAGTCCTTGCCTCAGGAGATGTTAGCCTGCAAGTTCAAACAAGATATTAGCTACCGAAGGGAGCCGGTCAGTGGTTTCACCTCCTTCCGGTCTATCCTTCACTTCTTCTGGCTCACCTCCGTTTTTTTAATGGGCAAGCTCTCTGTCCTGCACACTCTGGCAGGGGCGCGGTTCACAGTCTTTCCTGGATCGAGTTACGTCACTGATCCGAAGGAAGTTGCTGAAGTAGAAGGCCCGGGAGTAAGCAGGTAAGTCTCTATTCCAATAACTGCTTGGAATGACTGCCTTTAAGTCTTTCTGTTCAAGATAACTAATGTCCGTTATTGTCTTACAGGTGTGGCGTTAAGCGACCTTCGGATGATGGATGACCCTCCTGACAATGATGCTCAGGATTCCTGCCGGTAAATCTAGCGCTGTGCTGGGCGCGTGAATGTTCACCTCTGTAGCTTTCCTTTGCTACGTGCGACTAACCTGTTTGTCCTTTTCTGTTCAACAGGTACGGCGCGAGTCCAGGAAGAAGAATAGAAGATGTGTGACGGTGTCGAGCTGCGGCTCGCTGCTGAGTGAAGAACTGTCCGATGAAGTTCCTGGAGCGGCCCGATCAGGTGAGTAGCTACCCGAGAGGGTGCTTTTCGTTCTGTTCTGCAGATGCGGCGGTCCATGGGAAAGCAGGAGATGAGATCTGGATGTACTGCAGGTAAGGCCTTCGATGCTTAAATAACTCATGTTATTTTCTGTTCGCAGGTGACGATGGATGGAAGACTCTGGACGGGCATGGCAGAAGGAAGCAAGAACTGATCTGACACGGTGAGCGTTACGCTGCAGGAGTGCAGAATAACGCAAAGCGTGCTCAGATTGTTGGGTGCGGTTTAAATAGCCTTGGTTCCAAGAAAATAGTCCTCTTCTCCATATCCTTTCTCTCAGGTAAAGTAGTTGCAGGCCACACCCTGAACTGAATGGCTCAGCCTCTCAGAGCCAAGTTAATGGACCATGTAACTAACACCTCCATGAGCCTGGCGCCAGCGGCGCCAGGACTGAGTCCAGGTGAGCTTGGCTAGGGCCTGATAAGCCCGCAAGGGGGCCAAAGTCTGGGATGGCCCCACCAGTTTCAGGGTTTTGGGTGCCTGCACCATGACAGCCACCAACCACGGCATCCCTAGAATCACCTTGATATGGTCGAAGGCAATGGCTTCCCAATATCCGTCTTGGCACAGAAGGGTCAATTCTGCTGTGCATTGAGTTACAGGACCAGAATCTATCTCTGTGCCGTCGATAGTGGTGACTTTCTCAGTTGTCGTTTTCTGACAGAGGGGAAGCCCCATACTTGTTGCCAGGCTTATGTAGTTACCAACGTCTCCGCTGCCTCCACAGGATGCATCCGGGACGGTTGTTGGTGACTGATCAAAATCACAGGCAGGGCAAGGTATGAGGTCTGTTGCTCTTTTTCTTCGCTCGACAAACGGACCTCTACGCTTGCCGGGCCTGGACGTTTTCTGACTCTTGTTCTCCTCCTTCTTTCTCTGTAGCTCCAACTGTTCTCCTAGGGGTTTTTACGGGACATTCTCGGAGGAAGTGACCTGATTTCCCGCAGTACAAGCATAATTGCTGTTGTCTCCTTTTGTCTCTTTCGGCCTTGGTTAATGGGCTCCGTACCTCCCCCAATTTACATGGGTTCCAAAGTGTTTTCTGATGAACACGGACTGTTCTCCTTTGAGCATACATACACAGTACGATTCTCCGTTCTGGCTCGATCTGTCCTTCGATCTTGCAGCCTGTGGTCTAGCTGCACCACTAAGTTGATGAACTCTGCACAGTCTTTTGGCAGGTTTACCACCTGAGCTAGGACATCTTTCAATTCCCCCCATAATCCTCGATGGAATAACGTTGTTCGTTTCTCCTCAGGCCACCCAGTTTCAACCACAGGTATGTTAAAAGTGGCGATATATGTTAACAAATCTTGGCTGCCTTGGCGGAGGGACAGAAATTTGTTATCCAGAGCTTGGCCCTGGGTATGTCGGGAGAACAGTTTCTCCATCTCCTGTTGAAACCCCCTGAAATCCCACAGGAGTGGGTCATCCTGGCTTACTAACGGTATGGACCAATCCACGGCACTGCCACTCAGATACGACAGAATGAAGGCAATCCGTTCCGGGTCTATAAAGAAAATGGAGGCGCCACTGGTTCATGAATACAGTATATTTTCTTGGGTTCCCCGTAAAAAGTTCAGGTGGGGCCAAAGAAACTGCCCCAGGGAGGACCACCTGCACTGGATTTACGGATGTGGCTGGAACCGACGGAATACTTCCTGGAAACTGAGCCTGCCCAGCCTGTGGTTGGAGCAATTGTCTGGCTAATTCATCGGTGCGGTCCTTGGTGACAATCAACTCCTTCCTAAGGGTGTTGGTTTCTTGCCGGGCGGAGTGCACCTCGGCCCGTAATACTCCCAGTAACTGGACTAGTTGGTCAGACTCTGATGTTTCCATGATGCCCAGGTGGATGTTTTAATTAAGGCTTCAAGTTCTGTTACGCTCACCTGGTATCCACGCGGGTGCCACATGATACTGGATGGAGGTCTAAGCGCTATCCCGGACCCCTCTCTGCTTGGTTATGTGCCAGACTTCGGGTAGCGCCTTTATTCATTTATTTATTTATTTACTTACTTACTTACTTTAATTCTTGATAACGTGCCAAATCGCCCGAGGGCCTCATGGCGCACATAGAACAAACAAGACAAAAACTGAACAAGAAAATTGAGAGGCAGAAATCTCAGGAGGGACAATATGGCAAGAGCTAAGGAGCATTAAAAAGATGGGTCTTGAGGTTTTTCTTGAACTGGATCAGTGAGGAGGAGCTCTTGAGGTGAAGAGGAAGAGTGTTCCAAAGAGCAGGGGCTGTGACACTGAAGATGGTTTTGCCAAACTTGACTGAGTGGAACCGTGGCTGAGTAAGCGGAACCAGTCAAACTTTTGAAGGTGAGAGTGAGTATCTTAAAGGATACCCTATGCTTGATGGGCAGCCAGTGCAGTTTTTTCTTGGCTTCAGTGATAGAAGAGTGCCTGGCTAAACCAAGCACTGCTCGGACTGCGCCGTTTTGGTTTGTCTGGAGAGCAGTGATATTAGCAGTAGACGTACATGCTAGGAGACTATTGCAGTAGTCTAACCTGGAATTAACAAGGGCAGATGCAAGAAGGGACATATTGCTGACAGAGAGAAAAGGACGCATTGCACAAAGTTGCTTGTTAATCCAGCTACAAGATGCCCTGGCTTTAGCGACATGTTGGTGCATTGAGAGCTCTGCATCAATGGTGACGCCGAGAGTCTTAACACTTCGTGCCACTGGAATAGATACATTAGCAATAGTAAATGAGTCATATTCCTTTGGAAGATTTTTTAACATGTGGCTTGACCCTGCAATGCGGAGCTCAGTTTTATCTGCGTTCAGAGCCATGAAGTTCTTACTCATCCATGAATGGATGACAGAGTAGATGGCAGAGATAGCCTTGGAGTCTGTAGGGTAGGAGCCAGACAATTCAAGGACGACCTGGGTGTCGTCAGCGTAGTTGGTATAAAGAACACCCAGGTCGTCGAGCATGCGAAGCAGGGGGAGAATATAGATGTTAAAGAAGGTGGGAGATAGGGAGGAACCCTGGGGGACACCACGTGTAAGTAGAGAGGGTATAGAGGTGGCATTTTGGATGATGACGCGAGCATTGAGAGGACCAAGAAAAGAGACTAACCATTGTGTAGTGAGATTTGAGCAGCCAAAAAGGGATTGTAACCTGGTTGCCAGGAGCGCGTAGTCGACCAAGTCAAATGCAGCTGAGAGATCTAACAACATCAGAAGTGCAGGATGGCCCTGATCGATGATGGATCCAAGATTCGATTTTAAATCCAGCATGGCCGTTTCAGTGCCGTGACAGGCACGACAACCAGACTGACGAGGCTACAGGATGGTATTATCATCAATACATTTCTGTAACTGAAGATAGGCAACTCGGTCCATGACCTTCAAAAGGAAGGGCACATTGGTGATGGGACAATAGTGTTTAGCAAGGAGGGGATCAAGATTAGCTTTCTTGAGCAGGGGCGTGATCCAAGCCTCTTTGAGATTAGTTGGTACTTGGCCCTCTATAAAGGACTGATTAATCAACTTAGTGATCCAAGGACTAATAATATCAAGGCATTGTACCAGCAGCCTAGAAGGACACGCAACGCCTTTACATGAGGTGGGCTTCATTTTAAGGGTGATGGCAGTTACTTCAAATGCGGTGCAAGGGGTAAAAGAAAAATAGGGTATCGTAGTAGCAGAATTATTATGTGTCCCTAGGGACGAATGAGGGGAAGAATCAATAGGTGAACTACTGGTAAGTGGTCGTGGGTAGTTTTAGAGTGGAAAGATTGTTTAGGTAAGTGAACAAGTGTAGGATCAAGAGGAGCAGAAGGAGAAATAACAGAGGCATTGGTCGAGGTGGAGGTACTAGCTTCGAGATGTAAGGCAATTTTAGCCGTGAAGGCGTCATGGATGGTTTGACACCAGGCATCATCCTGAGGAGCCTGCCCTGCTGTGTGAGGGTTTGAGTTAAATTCTTGAAGGAGGAAAAAAGTTCCTTGGATCTGGATTTGGCTTCTTGAATGCGCTTACTGTAATAGGCTTTAGCCTTGATCAGAGCAGATTTGAATGTTTTTACAGAGCTTTATAAATGGCGAGCGAGTCAGGAGAGGGAAGTTTTCTCCATGCACGTTCAGCTGAACATCGTAGATGTCTAAGTGCAGGAATTTCTTCATTGAACCAGTGTTTGGTAAGGGTTTCTGGTTTGACAAGTCTTGTACTAAGGGGAGCGAGTTCCTCCACAATAGAGTCTAGAGTATGTTTCAGGTGTTCGGACAGATTGGTTGAGTCATTAAAATTGCACAGATTACCCAGTCTGTTGGTAAATTCATGGGATAATCTTTCAGGGGTTAGCTTTTTGAATGATCTGGTGACATTGCTGAGTCTAGGTATGGCGTCAACTCTAGAAGATACGGTAGGGAGAGTGATCACAAATTTAAGTAGCGAATGATCGGACTAAGGGCATGGTGAAATCGTCGGCCTGGAGGCTTGAATTTCATGGAACAAAACCCAATCGAGGATATGACCACCAACATGTGTGGGTTCAGTGACCAGCTGACTAAAACCAATAAAGGATAGAGCAGCAAGCAGTGACTGAGCGGTTTTATCAGAGGTATCATTGGCCCATAAATTAAAATCACCTAGGAGAATGACCGGCCCTTTATTAATAGTAAAACTGATGCCCAGGTAAGTGCTTTGTTAATGCTGACCTTGTTCCTTCTCCCTTGCAGGTTGTGGTGAAACCCGGAGATGGGCGAGGTAAGAGAAGCGCAGGGTGCTGCCAGGACTCGCTGTTTGCCCAGGTAAGAATTGTTATTAATGCTGTCCTTGTTTCTTTACCTTTGCAGGTTGCGGTGAACTCCGGAGATGGGCGAGGTAAGCGAAGCGCAGGATGGATTCAAGGCCGGTTACTTCACAGGTAAGTGTTCTTGCTTGCTTATGCTGTTCTTGTTCTCCAGGTTATTAATGGAATCCGGATCTAGGGCTTCAGGATCGGGCCGCCGGAGTAGCAGATGAGCAGGAGCTGGACACGGTGAGCGTTACGCTGCAGGAGTGCAGAATAACTCGAAGCGTGTTCTGCTGTTTGGGTGTGGTTTAAATAGCCCAGGTAAAGTAGTTCCAGGCCAAGCAGTTCCAGGCCCAGCCACATCCAAAACACTAGACCGCATGGCTTGGTTTTAAAGAACGGAGCTGTTTAATAGGTCTCCATGTTGGATTAAGGTCCAAAACTGGTATTGCTTTATTCCTCATAATGTGCCTGGCGCCAGGACTGACTCCATGTATGTTTCTGATGGAGTTTTAAGGCCTTTGGGGCCAGTGTGAAGGGCTTTAGCCCCATTGCTGCCAGGGGGCTGTTATACCTGAGGGGGTCAGGGACATGGATCGTGACACAGATCCACTGAAATTGACATAGCCCCTTAGAGCTAGGGTTAGAAGCAGTGTTTTTTCCATGTACCTGAAAGTAAAGCTTCTGTTGATTTCCCAGACTTGGTCTAACACAGCCTGCCATTCAGGAATAATGCTCTCTCCTGCTGGGGCATAATCTGAATATGGATGGACATGGCATGGCCTTACTGATAAAAGCAGAGTAATGTAGAACAGATGAAAAGAGCATCAGAGCAGCATCATTTTAAATGTAAAATATTTCCCTTTTTCCATGGGAAACTTTGGGCTAGCAGCAAAGCAGCACAGATTTTCACTTCGCTTCTTTAGTACACACAAGAACACACCCTGGCAGCCTTTCTCGGGGTGCGCCCTGTTCCAACTTGCCCAATGGTGTTTGGCAAAACAGTGCAGCCATCCTTTTATAGCTGCAAAACGCAGTTTTGATGCAAGGCCCTGGTGCTCAAAGGAGCCAGCACAGCCATTTTGCTGGTTCTGCTGAAGTGCAGCTTGGTGATGTGGGGAAGTACTGCTGAGTGGGTAAATATATCCCACAATTTCATGTGTATGTGTTAATTTTGCACACACAAAGTAACCGTCACTCTGTTTCCGGCTTCCCACGCGAGTAACACAGAAGACCAAGCGCTCCTGCCTATGAGCCATTTTACCTTCTGCCTACTGCCCTGAGCTACATGCTACGAGACATCTGCTGCTGCCTGCCCACTGTGTGTGTCTACTGACCACCTGCCCTGCAATTTGAGTGCCTGCTGTACAGCTGTTGCCAATGCACCTGTCCTCAGCCCTGTGACCACCTCAGCTGATTCAGAAGACTCCCAAAGTTCCAGAACATCACCACTGCTCCACAGACAAGCCCCAGGACCACCTTGCCCACCCACACCTGCCTCAAGGGTTGCCATTTCTGAGCAAACATCTCCAGAGGCAAGTGGCAACCCCACAGCAGCAAGGCAGAGGGCTGTCCAGTTCACAGCCAGGGAAGTTGTCATCCTGGTGGAGCATGTCCTGGTGCATTATGATGCCCTCTTCAATGCCCCAACACAAGTCGGCAAGGAAGGGACAGAAGCTGATCTGGGACGAGGAGGGGGTGGCACCCCGTGACTACCACCATGTGCGCAAGCATTGGAAGTACCTGAAATCCAGGACCCACAACAAGGCCCGGTGCTTCCTCCAGACTAGTGCCAACCAATCCCATGTGGAGGGGGCTGCCTGCAGGGTGGTGTCACGGGTGATGGGGGTGTCCCTTGTTTAGGGGACTGCCTGCAGGGTGGCATCACGGGTACTAGGGTCTGGGGTGTCCCATGTGGAGGGGGCTGCCTGCAGGGAGGTGTGATGGGGGCTGGGGTGTCCCATGTGGAGGGGACTGCCTGCAGGGTGGCATCACAGGTGATGGGGGCTGGGGTGTCCCATGTGGAGGGGACTGCCTGCAGGATGGCATCATGGGTGATGGGGGCTGGGGTGTCCAATGTGGAGGGGGATGCCTGCAGGGTGGTGTCAAGGGTGATGGGGTTTGGGGGTGTCCCATGTGGAGGGGGCTGCCCACAGGGTGTGGTGACAGGTGATGGGGGCTGTGGTGTCCCATGTGGAGGGGGCTGCCTGCAGGGTGGAGTGATGGGGGGCTGGGGTGTCCCATGTGGAGGGGGATGCCTGCAGGGTGACGTCATGGGTGATGGGGGCTGGGGTGTCCCATGTGGAGGGGGTTGCCTGCAGGGTGGTGTCACGGGTGATGGGGCCTGGGGTTGTTCCATGTGGAAGGGGCTGCCTGCAGGATAGGGTGACAGGTGATGGGGGCTGGAGGTGTGTCCCATGTGGAGGGGGCTGCCCGCAAGGTGGCATCATGGGTGATGGGTGATGGGGCTGGGGGTCTCCCATGTGGAGGGGGCTGCCTGCATGGTGGGGTGACAGGTGACGGGTGATGGGGGCTGGGGTGTCCCATATGGAGGGGGCTGCCTGCAGGGTGGCATCATGGGTGTTGGGGGCTGGGGTGTCCCATGGTGAAGGGGGCTGCCTGCGTGGTGTGGTGACAGGTGACGGGTGATGCAGGCTGGGGTGTCCCATGTGGAGGGGCTGCCTGCAGGGTGGGGTGATGGGGGGGCTAGGGTGTCCTATGTGGAGGGGGCTGCCTGTAGGGTGGCATCACGGGTGATGGGGGCTGGGTGTGTCCCATGTGGAGGGGGGTGCCTGCAGGGTGGGGGGACGTGTGACGGGTGACGGGTGATGGGGGCTGGGGTGTCCCATGTGGAGGGGGCTGCCTGCAGGTTGGGGTGATGGGGCTAGGGTATTCTATGTGGAGGCGGCTGTGTGCAGGGTGGGGTCACGGGTGATGGGGGGTTGGTGGTGTCCCATGTGGAGGGGGCTGGGGGTGTCCTATGTGGTGGGGCTGCCTGCAGGGTGGGGTGATGGGGCTGGGTTGTCCCTTGAGGAGGGGGCTGTCTGCAGGGTGTGGTGATGGCTGATGGCTGAGGGGGGCTGGGGTGTCCCATGTGGAGGGGGCTGCTGCAGGGTGGCATTACGGGTGATGGGGGCTGTGGTGTCCCATGTGGATTGGGCTGCCTGCCGAGTGCTGTCACGGGTGATGGGGCCTGGGGTGTCCCATGTGCAGGGGGCTGCCTGCTCTGTGGTGTGTCCCATGTGGAGGGGGCTGCCTGCACAGTGGCCTCATGGGTGATGGGGGTTGGGTGTCACGTCAGGAGGGTTCTGCATGCTGCGGATTGCGAGGTGCAGACGAACAATTTGGCTGGGGTGTGGGCGGCGATTGCGAGGTGTTTTCGCGCTATTACTCTGGGGTACGGCCGGGGATCTCGCTTCCTTTTCACACGATTTGGCTGGGGTGTGGCCGGGGATCACGGAGAGTGCTCACGTGAATGCTCACACGATTTGGCTGGGGTGCGGCAGTGGATTGTGAGGTGTTTTCTTGCGATTATGCTGGGATGCGGCCGGGGATCGTGCAGAGTTTTAACGCGATTTGGCTGGAGTGAGGCCGGGCATCACGCAGTGATTTCACACAATTTCGCTAGACGGGCTGAATGCTGGCCCAGGGATGGCGCAGAAGCTTGCACCGTGTTAGGCATTTTACTTGCTTTTTACTGCGCGAGGGGGCGTTACTGGCACAGCTTACTGTTCCTTGCGCCACAGCTACTGATGCCTCTGGAAATCCATGAATATGCGTGCCACTCAATAATTTCTCTGTACCGCAGCTGGCGCACGCTCCTTCTCGCTGTGCGCGTGCTTGTGCCTTTTCTGCTCCAGATTCTATGAATCGGGCCTTAAATCTATACTAAAAACACAGCAATTTACTGTGTCCAGGGCAATAGGGAGAAATAGGGATGCAGTCACCAAAGCAACTATTGCTGGGTGTATTGTTAGATGAATACAAATGTGGTACTCCATAGCTAATAAAACATTGCCGTTTACACTGAGGGCCCATTGAACCAGAAATATGGGAGCAACCCTTGCCTTTCTTGCAAACATCCCCCTAGAAGGCACCTACTTTGAGTTCAGTACACACCTTCATGCATCATTATTGTGTGGGCACACAATCAAAATCTGACCCACAGGTGGGTCAAGCAATCTTAAGTTACATATTCACTTCTACTCCTTCCGTTCACCGTCCTCCTTCAGGATACTGCAGAAATTTGAGGAAAAAGGGCCTATCAACCACAATGGAAAGAAGACTCCTACTTCAAGACCTGTTGTCTTTTACCCTGGCAACATGGAATGATTATAGACAGTTAATGTGGCTCCAGCAAGAAAAGTGTAAGTACAGATGGTTATACCCATTTGCCCTTGTATTTGAACTAGGTGAGGACAGATATCACCTCAGCGACCCTGTGGAAGTTGCCCACTTCTGGAAAAAAGGGGGTGATGGACAAAGAGGTGGAATAAGCGTCGCAAAAATCAGGAATAATTGGAGACCAAATATATCAAGCTGACATATAGAAGACTCCAGCAACAAGAAAATCCATGAATCTGGCCTATCGAAGAGTTGGAAAATGCTGTGAATTGTGTGGGAAACTGAATCCAAATTTTCTTTTGGTTAATGAGTTTTCATGGCTGTTGGACTAGGAGTTTTGAAGGGGATGTGAATGAAATAGAAGAGAGGGTTAAAGAGGTAGTCCTGTCTAATACCTTGCCTGCAAAGGGTAGAAGGTGGACTTTTCAGAAAGAAAAGAGGAACAGGAAGGTGGATTTTAACTACATTCCGGGCAACAGGGTCACAATGGGCAATGCAAGTGTAGGACAAGACGTCACACGATAAAGGGTTTATCGAAAGGATGGCGGGACATGACATCATCCCACGTGGTTTGAGGTTAGCTACATGAAACGTGAAAGCACTTAACACCCTACATAAGAGAATTTAAGAGGAGTGCCACAGTGATATTTACTGCTCCAAGAAACCCACTTCAAGGGGGGACAGGAGAGATCCTTTAAGGGTAGAGTTATCGTGCATTCATTATGGGCATTGCAGTCAACTAAGAAGGGGGAGTGGACACTCTTCTGGCAAGAGACTTAGCAGTGACAGACTTGGTGGTACTTGAAGCTGTTGTACGTGGTTAATAGGGACACAGCCCCTTTAAGGAAAACACACGGCAGAGCGGGAAGAGGGCGGAAGGGGAGGGACAAGGGAGGGGAAAGTTAGGTATGATGGAGATGTGAATAAAGGAGGTTAACAGGAATGGTGGCTCCGTCTGTCTATTGTGTGTGACTGCAGATGAGTCTAACGAGCCCCCAACAACTGGCGACGAGGCCGACACGAGCTTGTGTATGATGACAGCAGTGGAGGGCCCGTGAGCCCAGCAGCGGTGGACCCGAGTGTCCAGCAGTTCCGGAGGGCCCATGTGCCCAGCAGTGCGAGCGACCTCGCAGACCCGGCAAGGGGGGGAGGGCCTGCGTGCCCAACGTATTTCAAGGGGCCCGTGTGCTCAGCTGACAAGGTGGGCCTGTGTGCCCTGCAGACAGAAAAGGGGCCCGTGTGCCCAGCTGACCAGGTGGGCCCATGTGCCTTACAGTTATTAAGGACCCGCGTGCCCGTGGACCAGAGCGGGCTCGAGCGCCCAGAACCCGGGGAGAGCGACCTCGCGGGACCGTGTGCCCAAAACCGCCTGGGAGGCCCGTGCACCTCCCCGCTGAGAAAGAGCAGCAGCTGCAGAGCCGCCAGACCGGAGCACAGGAGACCGCGGCCGCGGCACTCTGACGCTGCGCAACAGGCCCAGCCGCGGCTGCTACATCCCTCCCACCCGCGGGAAGGAGAGACCGCTGCGGACACATTCGCCTTCAAGTAAGGAGTTTCGACAGAGGCCGGGAAGGGAAATAAGCCACATATCGTGAAAACCCTGCATCTCCTACAAAGTGACATTAAAAAAAAAAAAAACTGTGTGAATAAAAGCCAGAACTGGTGGCGCCAACAAGTACGGAGCCCAGTAGCATTAAACCTGCATCTCCTACAAAGTGACATTAAAAAAAATAATAATAAACAAAGGGCTCAAAAGCCAAAAGCAACCCGTGGCTCACCATCACCCCCCCACTAAGTGATATCCAAAAGAATCAAACAAAAGGAATAAAGGTCCAGAAACAACATGCAGTTGGCCCCACTCTAACCAACCGGCAAGTGGAAATCACTTGTAAGGAAAGGACACACACACTGGTGCACAAAATAAGTGGCTACGCTTTGGCGACATGCGCACAAGGAAGAAACGGTGCCCCCTGCCACAGAGAACGAGACCCACCATCTCACCCCATCTGGCCACTGTGACTCAGGAAACAGCTAAGACTAGTACCCACGAGACTCCTAAGTCACCACATTACAAGCAGCGGCGCCATCATGTCAGCTCCAGATGCGGCAGATGCCAATGCCCAGCCACCAATACCAGGAGCACTCTCCTCTCATGCCAGCCTAATGAGAAGACCCGCGCCATTCACACTGAACCCACATCACGACCAGGGTCAGTGATGGGAAGAGTGGGTAGAAGAATTCAAGGACTTCTTAGGTGCCGTTGGCACACAGGAACCACCCAATATACTCAGCATTTTTACCAACATTGCAGGGAGAGAAATTAAAAACATCATACGCACGATTCCCCCGCAGGATCGCACCACGTATCCGAAACTCTTAGAAGCCATCAATGAGAAACTTGTCATATCACCCAATCGTGACTATGAGCGGTACACCTTCAATCAATGCGGTCAACTCCCTCATGAATCCATTGGAGAATTTGTCATCCGCCTGCAAAGAAAGATAACTAAGTGCGACTTCGCCAACTTTAATGATGACGAAGCGATAAGGCTACGCATAATAGAAGGGTGCATATCTTCCATGTTTAGGAAACACCTCCTAAAAAAAAAACCCTCTCCCTAAAAGAGGCACTGGACTTAGCCAGAGTATGCGAAAGAGTGGCTGTCCAAGCCACAGCCATTGAAAATCCAAAAAAAGGCAACATCATTGCAGCCGTAAGCCCCTACACCGATACCTGACCTCGCAAAACAGAACGACTCCCAGATACTCTGCTCAACGGACTCAGGGTGACCGTCAATGCTACCGCTGCGGGTTCGGGTACCCACACAGAGGACCATGCCCTGCCATCGGCCAGCGCTGCCTAAGATGTGGAATGGAAAACCACTTTCAGGTGATGTGCAAGGAACATCTCCCCGAGGGGAGCTCAACTCGCCCATGAACTGCCAGCCACCCAGCAGAGATACATACGGAACAACAACGCCCCGTCGAAAGAAATGCCACATACCCCATGAACTTCTATCAACGCCCGAACACTGTGAGGGCACTAGAAGGACTCCAGATTGAACTGGACAGGAAAGATCATGAACTGTACGACATCCGCCAACGAGACCCAATGCAAACACCGGAACAGGGAATGACATACATAAGGGACCCCCTACCACCTCAGGAACAGGGCACAGACCGATACACCAACTCCCCACCAAGACATCAGCTAGGGGAATGCGAACAAACCCAATACCTGCAAGATGGATATGATAGGGAATACGTCCGACTCCTCAGCGTCGACATCGAAGACACTTCAGCTTCCAGGGTGACGATACAAATGGGGAACACCAGGAACAAATTTGTGGTCGACACGGGAGCAACGGTAAACGTCATGAATGAAGATCTGTACCGTGACATCGCCCCTCTGTACCCTCTTCGAGAATCCAGAACACACATCTTCCAATGGGGAGCGGCTCTGTGCATGACATCAAGGGGACAATTTCAATGTGACCTGACACATCGCAACCTCACAGTCACATCCACGATCCATGTCCATCCATAGGTCGCTGTCTCCTCAGCTACCGAACGGCCAGTGCTCGGGCACTGATTGACCTACAATATGACCAATCGGAAGTAATAAAGGGACACTCCTCAACACGAGAAACCATCATTGCAATAACGTGCCGACCCCTCGCAAAAGGAGACCTCAAGGATCAGTTCCCCAAACTATTCGAAGGAGTGGGAATGCTCAAAAACTCGGCCATCAAACTACACATCAACCCCGACATCACACCGGTGCCACAGCAACCCCATAAAGTGGGTTTCCACCTTCAGGAATGAGTGTCAAAGGAGATCCAGCTCCTCCTCCTCAATGACATCATAGAGAAGGCAGAAGGACCAACGCCATGGGTATCTCCAATAGTGATAGTGCCCAAAGACAACGGACGCCTACGCATATGTGTCGATATGCACATCCCAAACACTGCCATCCAGAGGGAGAGACAGCCAGGCCCAAGCCTAGAAGACATGCTTATCAGGTTAAATCAGGTGAGGCATTTCTCAAAACTAGATCTCAATCAGGGCTACCACCAGCTCGTCCTGGACCCAGGCTCAAGATCCATCACCACCTTTGCAATGCATGACAGGCTGTTTCTATACAAGCGGCTACATTTTGGTATATCATCTGCCGCAGAGATTTTTCAAGAGACAATCGGACACCTGATATCATCTGAAATGAATGCCCTAAACTACAGTGATGATATTCTGATCTTCGGAAAGGACCAAGAACAGCACGATAAAGCCCTAATAACCGTTTGCAAGACCCTCCAAGAAGCGGGACTGACACTAAATGAACTTAAATGTGACATCAACAAGACTAGCCTCAAATTCTTCGGGCACATATTTTCAAACAAAGGAATAACAGCCGACCTGACAAGATAAAGGCCATTGTCGACCTCCAAGCCCCACTACAGCGGCGGAACTGCACTCCTTCTTAGGTATGGTGGGATACTGTGCACGCTACCTCCGAAACTATACCAAAATCACCGACCTGCTCCGTACCCTCCGGAAAAAGGACCAACCTTTTGCTTGGGACACACCCTGCCAAGCCGCATTCATGACCATAAAGGAGAGTCTCACCAATAACCGCCAACTGGCATACTTTCATCCAGAGTAGCACACCATCATTACGGTAGATGCTAGTCCAGTAGGACTCGGAGCAATCCTTATCCACATATATTATCAAAAGAAAGCATGAAGCGCAGGCTAAATGAGAGTAGGTCACCAGTGTGACCCAGTGTTAGGGGAGTTTTCCTAAAGTCCACTTGAGGTAAAACTTCATAAAACAATCCGTTGGCATACAGGTCCCCAACTCTTAGTATAAGTCTGTACTACTCAAAGAACCTTGGCAGTGTCAGAGCAGTCAGGCTTATAGCAGGAAGATGTGAGCTGTAGGTAAGTACACTAAACCCAGTTAGTACAATAGTCCAAAGATACAGATAATGTAACATATATCATTTATAATTTTACACAGGTAGGTCAAATATACGTAGTTCAATTAACCAACGCACTTAGAAATGCTTATACTTTTCAAAGGCCACTGCTTTGGTGGTAGTTGCTCGCGGTACAATTGTTAGAGTTTGACGCTAGTGACAATTTTACCGTATTATTGGTACGACCGTGCACTCGCGTTAAGACAAAGATATGCAGTAATTGTATTTAGTTAGCAAAACACACATAAGATAAAATCCTTTAGGGAGGGAAAATGTTGGTTAGTCCTACAGTAGCAGAGCTTAATGTTCTAGAGACATTTTCTTGGCAGAATAAAGCTTTTAAAGTCTAATCCCTATATGCAAAAGTCAGTTCAGATAGGATTCAAAGGGCCTCATTACGACCCAGGCGCTAAGTGTTTAACGGCACTGTAAAAGGCTGCAGCGCCGTTAAACACTTAGCGCCTAATTACGAGGTCCCTTTGCGGGACCAGACCTTAACGGCTGGTTTTACCAGCCGTTAAAGTAGGGTGCCGCAAAGGGACCTCGGTGCTAAGTACGGTGCCGCAATTTGCAGCACCGTACTTAGCGCCTTCCCCATTCCCATTGAGCCCTATGGGGCAAAAATGGGAATGGGGAAGGGCCCATGGTGAATGGGGAATCACCGCCCCGCCAACCTTGGAATGGGGCGGTAATTCCGCCATTCACCATGGCGGACCCCGGCATGGACCATGGTGCTAATAGCACCATGGTTTAGCGCCGGGGTCGTAATGAGGCCCAAAGTCTTAGGAAGCAGCAGAACAGCAAAAGTTATGTAGGAAACTTTTAGTCTCTAGGAAAATATACTTGACGAGTTAACACAACGATGCAGACCCTACAAAAGGACTTACTAAATGGTCACAAGCTGGCAGCATGGGTCTGAGGTTAGAGTGGACAACCTGGACACCTCTTCACGCACCAACGGTTCCATGTGTTAATATCCCCGTAAAAATATCACCATACAAAAATATCACCATATTTTTGCGGCAATTTTAAGCCATGGAACTTGCGGGGGACACCCCGGCAGCCCCCATAATTCTTTAATGGAGCGGGTGAAACCCCACAACCCATGGCCCTAATAACCCCATAAATTATCCCCATTAATAATATCGCCTATGGCCTTCCCCCAAGACAATATATATGACAATATTATTGGTGGGGATTACTACCTGATACCACTCCAACACTGTGGAGCGACTTCTTGGTTCAAGGTAAGCAATACCTTTCATCCCACAGTACCATAGGTTAGAAGAAATGCTCATAGCTGGATTCTCCTCTGTGCAGCAGCGACACATCCGGTCTCATGATTCCTCGGCCTGGTGAGGAAAGGAAACACCCTGAAAGTGATGTCTCGGCAGCAGTCTCGAGAGAGGACCCTTGATATGGATTTCTTCAGTCTTCCTGGTCAGTCTGCGGCTTTGTTGCCTTTTTCTCTGCACCAACAAAGTACGGTATTCACCCGGTCAATCTTCTTCAATTCTGGAAGTCTTCACTCTGGTGAGGGGACTCGGATGAGTTGGTTCGTGTCCCCAGAGGTTCAGCTGGAGCTTAGCAAGGACCTGAATAGATTTGGCCTCTCAGAAATGTTGCACTGCAAATGGGTCAGAGGTCTCCTGGTGTTTGTGGTCTGCAACTCTGGAAAGGCACAGCACCTTGGAAGATGACTCAAATTGAAGTTTGTCTCAGGGCTGGTTGGTCTCACCAGCCAAAGGGAAGGAGTTGTCCTTTTCGGAGCTCCACTGACGAGTAGAAATCGGGGCCAGGACAGCAGTGGTCGCTTCACAGTGATGCAAATGGTCTGCAGGCATCTCTGGTCGTCGTCGTCTTCAGTTTACAGCGGCCGACTTGCCTTTCACCTCAGGAACCTCACATTCTATTTAGTTTCAGTACACACTCAGCAATTATGGGGTTTCTCCTTTCATCTGCATCAACCACCCTAAGGGTTGGTGGTCAGTTTGAATCCTGAAAGTAGTTCCATAGAAGTATGGCATGAACTTTTTCAAGGCCCATACAATAGAAAAACATTCACGTTCAATTGTGGCCCACTGTCACGACCCTCAGCCCTGATCTCCACTGGCAAGCCCATTGGCCAGGTGGAATCAGGACTCGGATCTCAAATAAGGCCTGGCATCCACGTCTCAGGCCCTCTTGGGGCCAGTCCTGGCACATTTGGCACCAGGCTTATACACAGTGAAAGACATCTGCTCAGCGAACTACTTTATTTAGGCTTTCATCCAACATGGAGGCATCCACATAGCTTGAGATCCTAAGAACCAAGCTATGAGGTATAGTGTTTTGGGTGTGGTGGCCTAGGGACTACTTTACCTGGACTACTTTGCAGAGGCTTTTTAAACCACTCCCGAACAAGACAACACGCTTCGCATTACTTTGCAGCTAGCAACGTGACGCTCACCGTGTCCAGCTTACTCACGAGCCTGGGTAATCAGAACCTGCAGAAAGACAAAAGAACATCGTTAGCAGCAGCATCTTACCTGCGATCTCCATCCTTCACTGCTCGCAGCTCCAGGGTAGCTCCGTTGGATCTGCGCTCCGCCCGGACCAAAGGACCTGAAAAAGGAAGAAAAGACATCATTAAAGGAGGTATTAGAGACATTTCAACCACAAATTGCTTAAAAGACTTACCTGGCTGATCGCCTTTCGGCCGGCATCGCTCCGGGAATCCACACGCGCTGGGAGCACACCGTGACCTACGAAAAAGGGAGAAAACACAGGTCAGCAAAGACAAGCCATTGCAGCGCTACTCAAAGCACTTACTTACCGCATCATAGCGCTTATTGTGCGCCATCATTTACCAGCAAGGCCCATCTTAGTCAGTTCGCCACGCGGATGCTCTGCACATCTAAGGGAGATAAAAAGAGACATTATCAAACAGAAAAAGGCATGCAAGAATAACAACTCAATAAACAGCAATAAGACCTACCTGAAAGACATTACTTGGGCCACAGTCAGTGGAGTAACTGGACCGCACACGCCCACGAAAGACAACATGCCCCTACCCAGAAAGCAGACAGAGAGCACGCCAACTTCTACAACAAGGTGAAAAGAGGGCCCAGAGGGGCTGAAGTCATACGGGAGGTGGGGGGAAAACCTACCTTGGTCGGCGAGTCCTAAACACAGTCCTCCTGTATTTCCAGGTGAAACTTCCACCGAGAACCATACCAGGGAATCACTGAGAAGGATACCAGCGACCAACTGGCTAGGTGGCGTCCCCGTGGATACCAGGTGAGCGTAACAGAATGCAAAGACTACCATAACTAATCCACCTGGGCGCCATGGAGACATCGGAAATTGACCAATTGGCCCAATTGTTGGGGGACCTTCGTGCCGAGGTTCATTCTGCCCGACAAGAGACTAATGCACTCCGAAGAGACCTAATAGTGACCAAAGATTGCACCGAGGAGATCGCTAGACAGTTCTTGCAATCACAGGCAAGACACTGCCTGGGGGAAATCCATAGATGCAAAATCCCACTTCCTCATCTTTTACCCCTACTCCAGTACAGATCATGTTACCTGGAACAATTCCCCTGGCACCACCAGAAAGGTTTTCAGGCGACCCACGGAAGTATGCAGCATTCATAAATCAGTGTCGCCTTAATTTCCTTTGTCGGCCTGGAGCATTTCCAAACGACCAAGCTCGGGTAGCTTTTGTCTTATCATACTTGAGTGGAAGCGCAGCAGATTGGTCGGTGCCATTGGTGACCCATGATGATCCCCTGTTACAGGACTATGGGGGGTTCCAGAGAGAAATGGAAAAACGTTTTGCTCGCAATACCCAGGAACAAGCAGTTGACAACAAACTCTTATCCCTCCGGCAGGGGAATCGGGACTTGTTGACGTACATTGCTACTTTTAATAGACTGGTTGCCGAAGCCAGGTAGCCAGAAAACAAAAGAACCACGTTATTCCATTGAGGCTTGCGAGGCGAATTAAAGGACGTCTTAGCCCAGGTAGTTGATCCCCCCCAGAGACTGTACCAAATTCATAAATCTGGTTGTGCAGCTAGATCACCGGTTGCAGGACTGAAAAGCAGACCGGTCCAAAACAGACTCTTGCGTGGTTTATGTTTGATCAAGGGACAACACACCACGGGTGCCAGAAAACGCTGTAGAACCCATGCAGATCGGAGGGATACGACCTCCATTAACAAAACAAGAGTGGGATAAAAGAAGACAACAACAACTTTGTTTGTATTGTGGAGAACCAGAACATTTCCTGAAGGACTGCCCAGTAGAACCCCCAAGGAGAACAGTCAGGCCATAGAAAAGGATGAAGTTATGGAATCGGAAAACTACCAAGCTCGGCAACCGTAGACGTCAGTTTGTCGAGTGAGAAGAAAGAGCCACTGACCTCGCACTTTGCAATACCAGTGATCTTAATAAACCACCAATGGTCGTCAAAGATGCATGCCGTTGAAGCGTACATCAACAGAGAAGCAGTAGGCAATTATTTTAATAAAGAACTGGCAGCAGAGATGAGTCTTCCTTTATATTCCAAATCAACCAGGGACAAGGTAACTACCGTGGATGGGACAGAAATCGCCTCTGGACCAGTAACCCAGTGCACAGCTGGAGTAACCTTGCTGTGCCAGGATGGACATCGGGAGTGTATTTCGTTCGATCTTATTAAGGCACCTCAGTTCTGGTTAATACTAGGGATGCCATGGTTAGTTGCTCACAACCCTTTAATAGACTGGCGGGCACGGAAATTAACCTTCCCCGGGGACTGCTCTCGCCTGCTATTATCAAGAGCCGGAACCCGATTTCTGTATCTCCAAGACTCCCAGAACAGCAGAATCTACCCTAGGAGTAACTAATACCTTGCCACATGAATACCACGATTTTCAGGACGTATTCCAAAAGGACCAGGCTTACACATTGCCACCGCACAGGCCATATGACTGTCAGATTGACCTTGTTCCTGGTGCACAAATCCCTTCGATAGGATCTATGCTCTCACCAAACCAGTAAACCTTCATTTAAAATCCTATTTAGACCAGTACCTTGCAAACGGATTTATCCAGCCATCAAAGTCCCCGGCAGCCAGTCCTTTGTTCTTCGTACCGAAGAAAGAAGGGGACTTGAGAACCTGTATTGATTACCACGCAATAAACCAGATCACTGTGAAGAACCGCTACCCCTTGCCACTTATCCCTGAAATGCTGGACCAAGTCAAAGATGCCCAGATTTATACCAAATTGGACCTTCGAGGAGCGTACCACCTGGTCTGAGCTAGAAGCGGAGATGAGTGGAAAACCGCTTTCCGTACCAAATATGGCTTGTATGAATATCAAGTCATGCCTTTCGGGTTGTGCATTGCTCCTGCAGTGTTTCAATATTTAATGAATGACGTCTTGAGAGAATTGATTGACGTTTGCGCCTTAGTGTACATAGACGACATCTTAGTGTACTCAGCCTCGAAACAAGATCATATCACGCAAGTTTGTTCAGTCCCCACCAAGCTCCGTCAACATCGTTTCTATGCAAAGCTTGAGAAATTATTTTTTCACGTCACCTAAGTAGAGTTTCTTGGTTTCATCCTTACACCAGGAGGCATCAGAATGGACGTACACAAAGTATACGCCATTCTAAAATGGCCATCACCAAAGTCTCTGAAAGGGATACAGAGCATGCTGGGCTTTGCGAACTTCTACCGCCGGTTTATCCCAGACTTCTCTCAGGTTGTGCACCCGATCACTGTACTGCTACGAAAAAACAATATAAGTTTCGCTTGGACCAAAGAAGCGGAAACAGCTTTCCAGGAACTGAAACGAAGATTTATCTCCACCCCAATCCTGCGACATCCTCGTCTAGACCTCCCTTATGTCGTGGAAACTGATGCTTCCAGTATGGCAATGGGAGCTGTCCTTTCACAGAGGGACCCAGAACTGGCCTGCAGCATCCTGTGGCCTTCTGTTCAAAAAAAGTTCTCACCTCTGGAGATTAATTACACCATCACGGACAAAGAACTCCTGGCCATCAAATCCACTTTCAAAGCGTGGCAACACTATCGTCTGGGGGCTAGATACGCAATTACAGTCATCACAGACCACCAAAGCCTGCAATATCTCAAAACAGCCAAGGCCCAGTCCTCGCGCCAGTTGCGGTGGGCCCTTTTCTTCACCGAATATGACTATGTAATCACGTTTCGACCCGGGGTCAAGAGTGGAAAGGCTGATGCCTTATCTCGTATGGGCATCAATGAAAGGTTATATACAACCCCAGACGCGGTACCCATCATACCTGAAGGCAAACTCTTGGGTATCACGACAGCCTTAACACAAGCAGAATTACGAAACAAAATTCAACGGGTGATGGACCCTGATGCCTTCCTCGCATGGCAAACTGAAGGAGAACAATATTGCATCAAGGATCAATTGCCCTTCTTTAGAGACCGGCTATATGTACCCAAGAAGGAATTACAACAGCATATTATTTCAGATTATCATGACTCTCTGATCGAAGAACACCATGGAATCGCCAAAACCTTAGCTAAAGTGAAACAGAACTTTTGGTGGCCTACCTGGTGTAAGGACGTTGTTCAATATATTCAGTCTTGCGGTGTCTGCGCACAAAATAAATCCCAAAAACAAAAACCATCGGGTCTCCTACAACCATTGGACATTCCTCCCGCTCCATGGCACACTCTTTCCCTTGACTTCATCACTGATCTGCCTCCCAGTCAAGGGTTTAACACCATTCTTGTAGTCGTGGACTTATTCTCTAAGATGCACACTTTATTCCTTTCAAAGTCCTCCCAGACGCATCCACCTTAGCAAAAGTGTTTCTGGAGGACATTGTTAAACTACATGGCTTCCCATCAGTTCTGGTCTCTGATCGAGGAAGCCAGTTTGTATCCAACTTTTGGAGAAAATGTTGTGCAATGGTGCAGATTGACGTCCGGTTATCTACCAGTCACCATCCCCAAATGGACGGCCAAACCGAGAGGACCAATCAGACCCTCGAGCAGTATTTACGGTGCATGCTGCACCATGAATTAAGAGATTGGAAAGACGTACTTTGGATAGCCGAGTATGCATACAACTATTCTGTACATTCCAGCACAGGACAAACACCTTGTTACACCCTGTATGGCAGGCATCCACGTACCTTGGAACTCGATCTTCCAGCCAGCTTGGAAATGCCTACAGTAAAGACTCTCCACACAACCATCACTCAGGCTTTCAGAAAGGCAAAGGAACATCTCATTCATGCTAAGGAAAAGCAAAAGCACTTCGCTGACCAACGTCGGAAAAAGGCCCCAGACTATCAAGTGGGAGACAAGGTTTGGTTAGCTGCCAAATTTGTACCCATCAAAGGGACCCGGACCTTGCATCCACGATACTTAGGACCCTATACCATCAAGGCAATTATCAACCCGGCAGCCGTCAAATTGGACTTCCCACCTAATCTACAAATCCATCTAGTATTTCATGTGTCCCTCTTAAAACCAATGCAACCCGGTACACGAATTGAGACACCACCAAAACCCATACTGATTGATGGAGAACCTGAATTCAAAGTCAAAGGCATCCTGGACTCTAAATACTCTAGAGCCAAGTTATATTATCTCGTCGACTGGAAGGGATTTGGACCCCAAGATAGATCCTGGGAGCCCAGTGAGAACATCCACGCACCACGTCTGATCAGGAAGTTTCATCGGAACTTCCCAACTAAACCTGGACCAGACAGGAGAAACACTGTGGGAGGGGCCTTAGGGGGGGGTGCTGTCATGACCCTCAGCCCTGATCCCCACTGGCAAGCCCATTGGCCAGGTGGAATCAGGACTCGGATCTCAAATAAGGCCTGGCATCCACGTGTCAGGCCCTCTTTGGCGCCAGGCTCATACACAGTGAAAAGCATCTGCTCAGGGAACTACTTTATTTAGGCTTTCATCCAACATGGAGGCATCCACATAGCTTGATTCCTAAGAACCAAGCTATGCGGTATAGTGTTTTGGGTGTGGTGGCCTAGGGACTACTTTACCTGGACTATTGTGCAGAGGCTATTTAAACCACACACGAACAAGACAATACGCTTCACGTTACTTTGTAGCTAGCAACGTGACGTTCAGACGCTCACCGTGTCCAGCTTACTCACAAGCCTGGGAAATCAGAACCTGCAAAAAGACAAAAGAACATCGTTAGCAGCAGCATCTTACCTGCGATCTCCATCCTTCACTGCTCGCAGCTCCTGGGTAGCCCCATTGGAGCTGCGCTCTGCCCAGACCAAAGGACCTGAAAATGGAAGGAAAGACATAATTAAAGGAGGTATTAGAGACATTTCAACCACAAATTGCTTAAAAGACTTACCTGGCTGATCGCCTTTCGGCCGGCATCGCTCTGGGAATCCACACGCACTGGGAGCACACCGCGACCTACGAAAAGGCGGAGAAAACACAGGTCAGTGAAGACAAGACATCGCAGCGCTGCGCAAAGGTCTTACTTACCTCATCATAGCACTTATTGTGCGCCATCATTTACCGGCGAGGCCCAGCTTAGCCAGTTCCCCACGCGGATGCTCCGCACATCTAAGGGAGATAAAAAGCGACATTATCAAACAGAAAAAGGCATGCAAGAATAACAACTCAATAAACAGCAATGAAACCTACCTGAAAGACATTACTTGGGCCGCAGTCAGTGAAGTAACTGGACCGCACACGCCCACGAAAGACAATGCGCCCCTGCCCAGAAAGCAGGACGGAGAGCATGCCATCTTCTACAACAAGGTGAGAAGAGGGCCCAGAGGGGCTGAAGTCATACGGGAGGTGGGGGAAAACTCACCTTGGTCGGCCAGTCCTAAACACAGTCCTCCTGTATTTCCAGGCGGAACTTCCACTGAGAACCATACCAGGGAATCACTGAGAAGGATACAAGCGACCAACTGGCTGGGTGGGGTCCCCGTGGATACCAGGTGAGCGTAACACCCATCTGGTTTCCCTATCTTTTAGTTTTTGACTAATAAAGCAGATGGGGTGCTCCCTGCCTTTTCTATCAAATTGATTCAAGACTGCTCCTATCCCTGTGTTGAAAGGATCAGTCTGAACTCAGAAGGCCTGAGTATAATCTCAAGCTCTCAGCACTGGATCCTTACAGGGGGCATCTTCCAGCCCCTGAAATGCTTTTTCAGAGTCCTCATTTCACTTTACGTGTTTAGGGTACTTAGATGAAGACAAAGGCCCTCATTACAAGTCAGACAGTGCACCATGGTGCTATTAGCACCATGGTCCATGCCGGATTCCGCCATGGTGGATGGCGGAATTACTGCCTGTGATGCTGGAAATGCATCAGAGGGACAGGGCCTCTGAATCCTTGTCCTTTTCTGCCTTTTATCGTGTGTTCTGTTATGTTTTCTACCCAGGAGTCCATTTGGGACTCCTGGCAGTGCAGCTCTCTCTTTTGGTTTGGTGAACAGACCCATGGGATACCCTTATGGCACCCATGGGTAGGGGTACAACCCTGTGCCCCTAGTGTATGTTTTTGGGCACCTGTGGGTGGCCCACAGAGCAGGGTATGGGCTGGTGGCAGCTCCATGCTGAATTAGACAGGTGCTCTGGGCGTCCTCCATTTTGGGATACCCAGGCCCTGCCATTGGGATCAGTTGATTCCTGATAGAAAACAAGATGGCCCCTGTGGCCTCTTGCTTTCTATTGCCTGTTGTCTTGTTTTTCCCAAAGTCCTGGGAAGCCCTGACTCTGTCCCTTCCCCCTGACTGGCTGTTGGGTGGAAGTTCCATATATGGTGTTGTTGTGAAGGCCCAGCTAGACTGACTGGAGCCTTCCCTTTGACTGTATGTTGTGGGTACCTCCTGTGGGTGGGACCTGGGTGAATGGAGTGTGTGACCAATATACACTTCTTGTTGTGGTTGTCTGGTTTCTGGCATGTGAGACAAAGACTGAGACAGCCCTGCCCGAAACTGGCCTGAATGCAGTGTGTAGTGTTGAATGGCTGGGTACTTGTCCCAATCCACATTCCTTGTTGTGAGTGTCTGAAAGGGAGGAGTGTGGCCTGAATGCACTGTGTGCCTGATTGGCTGACTGACTGCATGAATGCCCTTCTGTGTGATTGGCTGCTGTGTGTGTGCCAGCAGTGTGGATGAGAGACAGGATAGTATATCTGGGGACCTCTCACCACTGGAAATTGTTCAGAAGCATTCAGAAGCTGAGTCTCCACTCAAGAGTAACTGGATTTGCTGATCCTCGACGTCCAGCTGGAAGAAGAAGACTTGCTGTGGCATTTGCTTCGACGGAACTGAAGGTTGTCGAAATCGTCGAGGACTGACCCGAGAGAGGACCTGGCTAGGCGCCCTCTTCCCGTGCTCCGAGGGACCATCGAGCACCGCTGAATCTTCGCCGAAGCGCCCTGGAAGTCAGACCCTCGAAAGGCTGCCGACCCGAGACGGGACCGCCGAGGAGATCGAAGTGAAGCACCCGGACATCGACGCTGTCGAAGTCCATTGCCGTCGACCAGGGTTCGCAGGTCTGTGTAACCGCTGGAGGCCCGGCGAAGTTGTGTTGCCCCGCCGTGGGAACCACTTGACGCCGTGCCGCCGACGACCGGAGCCGTCCGCTCCTTGCCTAAGAACATTTGCCTTGAAGGACTCCCTCGTCCGCATCGTCGGCCGCTTTGTCCCGCCGGAGAAAGTCGAGGACGACCAACCCGCCGAGGAGAATCCGCCGGTGGGTTTCCCGCCACCTCACGACCCCAAAGACTCGAGCGACTCGACGCCCTTGCTGGGCCACCGTCACCCACAATCTTTGCGGTCCAGAACTAGTGTCGCCGAGGTGCCCCGCACGCCTCTTCCTCGCAGGACGCCGACGTCTCGACGCCGACGAGCACCGCTCGGATCGAAGCCTGCCGCCTCATCGACGCCGTTCTACCTTGTTTGTTGTCGGACGTTCGACGCCCCGTGTCTCCCGCTTGAAAGGGAAGGCATTCAAGAAGGGCCGTCGATTCCCCGACACCGAACACCGAGTTCCTCGACGCTTCTCGACGCCTCTCGACGATCCGTGACTCCTGCTTTAAAGGGGGTCATTCAAGAAGGATCTGTCGACGCCTCTTCGAAGAACTCGACTCCACCAGGTACATTGGGGGGGTAAAAACATTATAGGAGAGAAATAGACTATTGAACAATATATGGACTGGGCTGGTGTTATATCTCTTTATTTTACAGGTTGCCCAGGTGGGGGGATCTCCACACAGAACTGTGTCCAGTGGTAGGGGCCAGTATTCTGCCTATTGTTTCAACCCTCTGTTATCTCTCCTCTCTCTATTGCTGGTTTCCTTCTTATTGATCTGTGTGCCATTTTAACAGTATTGTGAATGCACTTTAATGAGGTCTAATATTAGTGGTACCACTTTAGAATTGTAGATATTTACCATTGCTGATTTTCCTGAGCACAAAGTGCGTTATTGTGATAAGTGTACATAACCCTTGAATATTAATTATATAAAGACTGTGTTTTCAGTAATACAGTGTGTGGACATTCCTTTGTGGGGGCTTGGGGATACACTGTACTTAAGAACCAGCCTGCATCACCTCCTGAGAAGCTAGGCCTTGATTGCTCGTCCATCGTTACCATATTAGAGAATCTTGGCTGGGGTCCTCTGTGCCTCCCCTCTACCATATAGAGAGCGGAAGTACAGACCCCCCTACCAGTCTTTACAGCTGGTGGCAGCGGTGGGATGCTTATGGTTTTAAGACTCAGTGTATAACCGTGCCACTTACAAAATATCCGCACTTTTGTTAGATTAAGGTTCGGGTGTGTTCCAAATAACTGCATTCCAAGCAATGGAGTCCATTGCAAATGGTAAATTGACTCGGATGAGCCTAGAGGCTCTCCAGAGTGCTTGTGAAGCCAGGGAGTTAGACTTTGTGGATAAGTCTAGGGCTGAGCTGATAGCTGCCCTGGTGGATTACCAGACTGATGGTGAAACTCTTGAGGAAGGGGGGGATGCAACCAGTGAGGACTCTGCCCCTGGGGTTGTCGCTGAATCTGTTTCTGGGAATGCCACCATTCCTGCTGCCTCTGTTCCAAACCCCAGCAATTCCATGGAACTTGAGTTATTAAGGATGAAGTTAGCCTTTGAATATCACAAGTTGGAAATAGAAGCTGAGCTTAAGAAAGAGGAGCTGGCACAGCAAGTGGAACTCAAGAATAGGGATCTTGCGCTCAAAGAAAAGGACACTGAATGTCAGAGAATCCAGTTAGAGAAAGCTCGAGTGGAGACTTCAGCTAGACCAATTGAGAGTGGCAGGTCCCCAGCCACCAAGTTTATGAAAGATTTGGTTGGTGTGTTTGTGGAGGGTTCAGATATCCTCCAATGGATTGAAGCGTTTGAAATGGCTTGTGCAATTCATGATGTAGATAAAAGAGATTGGGCTAAGTGTTTGTTAAGCAGAGTGCCTCAAACTGGATATGACTATTCTGAAGCTGAGTGTGGAAGAAAGGGGTCAGTATGAGTGTATGAAGTCTGCTTTGATTGCCAAGTTTGGCAAGACACCTGCCCAATACCTTAAAAGGTTCAGGGAATTTAAGAAAAGAGAGAATGTGTCTTGGGTTGACTGGGTGAGTACTGCGCACATGAACATGATGGGGTGGATTGATGGATACAAGGTGAAAACTTTTGTTGAGTTGTCCCACCTCTTGTTTTTTGAGCATTTTTCTGAAGCCTGTTCACCAGAGCTGCGTCAGTATGTGGCTGACCAGAACATTTTGGACCCCTTTAAGCTGGCTAGGTTGGCTGACAAGTGGGTCTCCCATCGGGTGTCCCCTAAGGACCCCAGTGGGAAGGACAAGGACAAAGAAAAGGGGGCCTCTCAGAAAGCTGAGGAGTCCCAAAAGCAGTCACAGTCGGGTAAACCAAAACCTTCCTCTCCTAAGACCCAAAAATCTAGTGGGGATAAGTCCTCTGTGGGTGGGAATAAGAGTAGTGGTCCACCTGCTGCAAAGCAGGTTCCCAGTGGTTCCAGTACCGTACCCCGCACTCCTGGCACTTGTTGGGATTGTGGGGCTCTGGATCACAAAAGGGGTGACCCCAAGTGTAAAGGTAAGGCACTTGGAGTACAGGCTGTCAGCCTGACCTACCCTTACCCCGTGTCTGAGGTGGAGGCCACTGTCCTCCCCTCCTCTACCGGAATCACCTTTGGTGCTCCGGTAGAGATTTCCTTAGTGTCCCTTGGGGCCTGGGACCAGTACGCAGAAGTACTGGCGACTATCCCACAGAACACCCGTAGGTTTTTGAGAAGTGTCCTCTTGAATGGCCAGCCTTCTACTGGTTTGAGAGACACTGGGGCAAGCATGACAGTGGTGGACAGGACCCTGCTCAAGCCAGAGGACTATGAAGGTGCTCCTCTGCAAACCACCAGATTAGCTGGTGGGCCTCCCAAATTATCACCTGTAGCCTTAGTCACACTCATGATTGGAGACAAGACAGCAAAGCTTCCTGTCCTGGTTCAGGACAATGTCCCTGCTAACATTCTGTTAGGTAATGATCTAGTGGAGTTGGGGTTGATCTCGGATGGTCTTCCCCTGACTGCTGCTGCGGTCACTAGGTCACAGGTGACACCGGGTCTGGCTGTGAGTCAGGTACCCGAGCCAAAGGCGAGGCCTAAGGCAAGAAGAAGGAAGACCAAGAAGGCCACCTCTGTGGAGGGAACACCTTCTCTTCCTGCTGTTCCGACAGCACCCATTGGGATCCATACTCCGGACGGGCTGGGTCCAGTGGAAAACCCAAACTCAACTCCTGTGGGAGAAGAGACAGAAGACTCTCCTGTGGGAGAGGTTCTCAACCCAGAGGAGCACCCCGACCTTCAATGCTTGTTAGCTGAAGGGGGACCCTCCCGGGCAGACTTCTGTAAAGGACAGAGAGAGTGCCACTCTCTCGAGGGTCTGAGGAAACAGGCCATGTCCCAGGCACAAGGTGAAGTGCCTAGGACATTCAAGGTTTATTGGGAGGGTGAGCTCCTTGTTAGTGAGCCCACTAAGCCTGAACCTGGTGCCCGCAAGAGGTTGGTGGTACCCCAGGTTTACAGGCCCTTCCTACTGCAGTTGGCGCATGAGGTGCCCTTGGCTGGTCATCTTGGGACTAAGAAGACTAAGCAGAGGCTCTCTGCCCATTTCTACTGGCCAAGGATGGGGGTAGAAGTGGAGTCCCACTGCAGGACCTGCCCCACTTGTCAGTTGTCTGGCAAGACTGGAGGCAGGATCATTGCCCCACTGCAGCCATTACCAGTGGTTGGCACACCATTTGAGAGGGTGGGCATCGACATCGTCGGTCCCCTTGACCCTCCCACTTCAGGTGGACATCGGTTCATCCTGGTCTTGGTAGATCATGCCACCAGGTACCCTGAGGCAATACCCCTTCGGACTGTTACTGCCAAGGTGGTTGCCAGGGCTCTCCTGGGCATTTTCACCCGTGTTGGATTCCCCAAGGAGGTTGTCTCTGACAGAGGATCCAACTTCATGTCTAGTTACATGAAAACCATGTGGAAAGAGTGCGGGGTAACCTACAAGTTCTCCACCTCTTACCACCCCCAGACCAATGGTCTGGTTGAGAGATTTAACAAAACTCTCAAGGGCATGCTAGGTGCTTTGGAAGAGCCCCTAAGGAGGAAATGGGATCTCCTCCTGCCATGCCTGCTGTTTGCTTACAGGGAGGTACCTCAAGAGGGTGTTGGTTTCAGCCCCTTTGAGTTACTCTTTGGACATCCCGTGAGGGGGCCCCTCGCCTTGATCCGAGAAGGCTTGGAAGCCACCCCTCCAGGTCCCGCCAAGCAAGTGGGGGACTATGTGTTAGGCCTCAGGCGGAGGATGACACAAATGATGGGTCAGGCAACAGCAAATCTCAAGGCCAGCCAGGAATTGAACAAGTACTGGCATGACCTTAAAGCTTCGCAAGTGGATTGGACTCCGGGACAGGAAATCCTTGTGATGGAGCCTACCAAGCCTAGAGCTTTGGCAGACAAGTGGACTGGACCCTTCAGGATCATCTCCAAGATGGGCGAAGTCAATTATCTGGTTGACATGGGAGCCTCTGGGGTAGCCCCCCAGGTATTCCATGTCAACAGGCTCAAGCCTTTCCACAGACGAGCGGAGGTCTCATGTCTCTTGCTAGCTTCAGGGCAAGAAGAGGATGAGAGTGAGCCCCTTCCTGATTTGCTGCATAGCAACCCTCAGGATGGCTCAGTGGAGGGAGTACAACTCTCTCCCGATTTGACAACGGAGCAGCAGAGGGCCTGCAGGGCTTTGCTCCAGCAGTATGCCTCTCTGTTTTCACTGACACCGGGCCTTACACCGTGGTGTAAGCACGAAATTGACACTGGTGACAGCGTGCCTGTCAAGAGCAGGAGCTATCGTATGTCAGATACCGTCAAAAACCACATCCAGGCTGAGGTCGCCAAGATGTTGGATCTGGGTGTTATTGAACCCTCAACCAGTCCCTGGTCCAGTCCAGTGGTCCTTGTCCCCAAGGCAAGTTCCCAGGCGGGTACCAAGGATTGGAGGTTCTGTGTGGACTACCGAGGAGTCAATGCCGTCACCAAAACTGACGCGCACCCATTGCCCAGGGCTGATGAGCTCGTGGACACCATAGGTGCTGCCAAATTTGTGAGCACCTTTGACCTTACCTCAGGCTATTGGCAAATAGCTCTGACGGACCATGCCAAGGAAAAGACGGCCTTCTCAACACCTGAGGGACTCTACCAGTTTAGGGTCATGCCCTTTGGGTTGAAGAATGCCCCTGCCACCTTCCAGAGATTGGTCAACCATGCGCTCAGTGGGCTGGAAGCCTTTTGTGTGGCTTACTTAGACGACATTGCCGTCTACAGTTCCACCTGGGAAGAGCATTTGACACATCTGGATAGGGTGTTGCAGGCCTTGAAAAGGGCTAACCTCACTATCAAGGCCACCAAGTGCCAGATAGCTCAGGGGAAAGTTACCTATCTTGGTCATGAGGTAGGAGGGGGTCAAATCCAACCTCTCTCCAGTAAAGTACAGGACGTACAGAACTGGGAGACTCCCACTACTCAAACCCAGGTGAGAGCCTTTTTGGGCCTCACTGGGTACTATCGCAATTTCATGGCAGACTATGGAACCATAGCTGCACCCCTGACAGCTCTAACTTCGCCCAAACAACCTAGGAAGGTTAATTGGACTGAAGACTGTCAGAGGGCCTTTGATGGCTTGAAAGAAAGTCTGTGTAGGGCACCTGTGTTGTGTGCGCCTGACTACAGCCGACCCTTTATCGTCCAGACGGATGCCTGCGACACCGGAATTGGAGCTGTCTTGTCCCAGTTAGATGACAAAGGGAGAGAACACCCTATCATATTCATCAGTAGACAACTCAAGGGTAGAGAACTTAGGTGGGCTACTGTTGAAAAGGAGTGTTTTAGCATAGTTTGGAGCCTTAGGCGTTTTAGGCCCTACCTTACGGGGTCTACCTTCAAGGTCCAAACAGATCATAAGCCCCTGAAGTGGCTTATGCAGATGAAGGGTGAGAACCCGAAATTGCTCAGGTGGTCCATTAGCCTGCAAGGGTTAGACTTCACCATAGAGCACAGACCAGGGAAGAGTCACGATAATGCGGATGGCCTTTCCAGAAGGTATGTTGACCGTCTGGATGAGGGTGTCTATCCCGTGGGAGATTAGACACCCTCCACCTCAGTCTGGGGGGGGCGACTGTGATGCTGGAAATGCATCAGAGGGACAGGGCCTCTGAATCCTTGTCCTTTTCTGCCTTTTATCGTGTGTTCTGTTATGTTTTCTGCCCAGGAGTCCATTTGGGACTCCTGGCAGTGCAGCTCTCTCTTTTGGTTTGGTGAACAGACCCATGGGATACCCTTATGGCACCCATGGGTAGGGGTACAACCCTGTGCCCCTAGTGTATGTTTTTGGGCACCTGTGGGTGGCCCACAGAGCAGGGTATGGGCTGGTGGCAGCTCCATGCTGAATTAGACAGGTGCTCTGGGCGTCCTCCATTTTGGGATACCCAAGCCCTGCCATTGGGATCAGTTGATTCCTGATAGAAAACAAGATGGCCCCTGTGGCCTCTTGCTTTCTATTGCCTGTTGTCTTGTTTTTCCCAAAGTCCTGGGAAGCCCTGACTCTGTCCCTTCCCCCTGACTGGCTGTTGGGTGGAAGTTCCATATATGGTGTTGTTGTGAAGGCCCAGCTAGACTGACTGGAGCCTTCCCTTTGACTGTATGTTGTGGGTACCTCCTGTGGGTGGGACCTGGGTGAATGGAGTGTGTGACCAATATACACTTCTTGTTGTGGTTGTCTGGTTTCTGGCATGTGAGACAAAGACTGAGACAGCCCTGCCCGAAACTGGCCTGAATGCAGTGTGTAGTGTTGAATGGCTGGGTACTTGTCCCAATCCACATTCCTTGTTGTGAGTGTCTGAAAGGGAGGAGTGTGGCCTGAATGCACTGTGTGCCTGATTGGCTGACTGACTGCATGAATGCCCTTCTGTGTGATTGGCTGCTGTGTGTGTGCCAGCAGTGTGGATGAGAGACAGGATAGTATATCTGGGGACCTCTCACCACTGGAAATTGTTCAGAAGCATTCAGAAGCTGAGTCTCCACTCAAGAGTAACTGGATTTGCTGATCCTCGACGTCCAGCTGGAAGAAGAAGACTTGCTGTGGCATTTGCTTCGACGGAACTGAAGGTTGTCGAAATCGTCGAGGACTGACCCGAGAGAGGACCTGGCTAGGCGCCCTCTTCCCGTGCTCCGAGGGACCATCGAGCACCGCTGAATCTTCGCCGAAGCGCCCTGGAAGTCAGACCCTCGAAAGGCTGCCGACCCGAGACGGGACCGCCGAGGAGATCGAAGTGAAGCACCCGGACATCGACGCTGTCGAAGTCCATTGCCGTCGACCAGGGTTCGCAGGTCTGTGTAACCGCTGGAGGCCCGGCGAAGTTGTGTTGCCCCGCCGTGGGAACCACTTGACGCCGTGCCGCCGACGACCGGAGCCGTCCGCTCCTTGCCTAAGAACATTTGCCTTGAAGGACTCCCTCGTCCGCATCGTCGGCCGCTTTGTCCCGCCGGAGAAAGTCGAGGACGACCAACGCGCCGAGGAGAATCCGCCGGTGGGTTTCCCGCCACCTCACGACCCCAAAGACTCGAGCGACTCGACGCCCTTGCTGGGCCACCGTCACCCACAATCTTTGCGGTCCAGAACTAGTGTCGCCGAGGTGCCCCGCACGCCTCTTCCTCGCAGGACGCCGACGTCTCGACGCCGACGAGCACCGCTCGGATCGAAGCCTGCCGCCTCATCGACGCCGTTCTACCTTGTTTGTTGTCGGACGTTCGACGCCCCGTGTCTCCCGCTTGAAAGGGAAGGCATTCAAGAAGGGCCGTCGATTCCCCGACACCGAACACCGAGTTCCTCGACGCTTCTCGACGCCTCTCGACGATCCGTGACTCCTGCTTTAAAGGGGGTCATTCAAGAAGGATCTGTCGACGCCTCTTCGAAGAACTCGACTCCACCAGGTACATTGGGGGGGTAAAAACATTATAGGAGAGAAATAGACTATTGAACAATATATGGACTGGGCTGGTGTTATATCTCTTTATTTTACAGGTTGCCCAGGTGGGGGGATCTCCACACAGAACTGTGTCCAGTGGTAGGGGCCAGTATTCTGCCTATTGTTTCAACCCTCTGTTATCTCTCCTCTCTCTATTGCTGGTTTCCTTCTTATTGATCTGTGTGCCATTTTAACAGTATTGTGAATGCACTTTAATGAGGTCTAATATTAGTGGTACCACTTTAGAATTGTAGATATTTACCATTGCTGATTTTCCTGAGCACAAAGTGCGTTATTGTGATAAGTGTACATAACCCTTGAATATTAATTATATAAAGACTGTGTTTTCAGTAATACAGTGTGTGGACATTCCTTTGTGGGGGCTTGGGGATACACTGTACTTAAGAACCAGCCTGCATCACCTCCTGAGAAGCTAGGCCTTGATTGCTCGTCCATCGTTACCATATTAGAGAATCTTGGCTGGGGTCCTCTGTGCCTCCCCTCTACCATATAGAGAGCGGAAGTACAGACCCCCCTACCAGTCTTTACACTGCCCCATTCCAAGGTGAGTGGGGCGGTAATTACCCATTCACCATTTGCCCTTCCCCATTCCCATTTTTGCCCCATAGGGCATAATGGGGATGGGGAAGGCGCTAATTACGGCACCGTAAATTACGGTGCCGTAATTAGCACCAAGGTCGCTTAGCGCCTTGGACTTTAACGCCTGCAAAAAGCAGGCGTTAAAGTGTGAATCAGGCATTAAGGGTTTAACGGCACCGACGCTCTTTATGGCGCCGTTAACCCCTTAACGCCTGACTTGTAATGAGGGCAAAAGTATTCAGAGGAGTATCTATGGTCCCATAGTTCTCAATGAAGTTCCTGTAGTGTCCATTACATCCCAAAAAGGCACTTGAGTTTGAGTACTGGGAGTGGCCCAGTCCTGTATAGCTTGTACTTTGCTGGGTGACGGCTTGATCTCACCTCCTCCTACCTCATGTCCCAGGTAGACCACTTTACTCTGACCAACTTGGCGCTTACTTGCTTTGATGGTCAGATCTGCCTGTTGAAGTGCTTGCAACACTTGTTCCAGTTGGATAATATGTTCTTCACAGGTCGGGCTGAACACTGCAATGTCAACCAAATATGCCATGCATAAGTTCTCTAACCCATTCAGAACATGATTTACCATTTACTGAAAAGTGGTAGGTGCATTCTTTAATCCAAAGGGCATGACCTTAAACTGGCACAAGCCTTCTGTGGTTGAGCATGCTGTTTTCTCTTTGGCATGGTCAGTCATTGCAATCTGCCAATAACCACTTGTTAAGTCAAACGTATTGAGGAATTTTGCTGAGCCCAGATTATCCATTAGTTCATCCGTCCTTGGCAAAGGATGGGCATTCGTTTTGGTAACTCAATTCAAGGCCCTATAGTCCACACAGAACATAAGTTCTTTGGTACCTTCTTTTGGCACTGACACAACTGGGCTAGCCCATTGACTTGTGGAATGTTCAATAACTTAAAGGTCAAGCATCTTGTTGACCTCTTCTTTAATGTGATTCCTCACATTATCTGACATCCTGTAGCCCCTGCTTTTCACAGGTACACTAGCACCAGTGTCAATGTCATGCTGGCCCCAAGGGGCCAAGCCTGGTGTAAGTGAAAACAGAGGGGCAAACTGATTTAACAAAGATTTGCACTGCTCCTGTTGCTGCAGTGTCAAATTAGAAGAGAGTTTAACTGCTTATATTGACCCATATGAAGAGTGATCAAAGAGATCTAGGAGAGGCTCACTTTCCTCTTCTTCCTGATCAGAAGCTAAGAGTTACGCTCCTATCCCTGGTCTAGAGACATAAGCCTTCAGGCGATTGGTATGCAAGACCCTAGGGGCCTCCTTGGGGTTGCCAAAGTCTACCAAATAGTTGACTTCTCCAAGATTGCCTACAACCTTGAATTGTCCTGTTCATTTGTCCTGTAAGACTCCCTGTCTTACTGGAACCATGATAAGAACATGTTGGTCTGGAGTAAACTCCACCATGTAAGACCTCTGGTCATGCCATTGTTTCACCAGAGCCTGACCAGCTTTCAAGTTCTCGGATGCCTCAGGTGCCATCCTCTGTCTGATGCCTAGCACATAGTCAGTAATATGTACTGGCTTAAGGGTTGGAGCACTCTCCAGACCCTCCTTAATCAGCTCCGACGGGCCTATGTCAGGATGACCATAAAGGAGCTTGAAGGGGCTAATGCCCACTCCAGCTTGAGGCATCTCTCTATAGGCAAAAAAGAAGGCATGGCAGTAGAAGGTCCCACTTCTAAGTGGTTCTTCTTAAGCTCCAATCATGCTCTTTATAGTCATGTCAAACCGCTCTCGAAATCCATTTGTTTGAGGATGTTAGGTTGTTGAGGACCTGTAGGTGACCACACCGTTTTTCCAAATGGCCTGCATGTAGTGGGACATAAAATGTGACCCCTGTCGGACACAACCTGCTTAGGAAATCCAACTCTGGTAATAAATACCAAGTAGGGCCTTAGCCACTGCTTGAGCAGTAACAGTTCTCATTGGAATAGCTTCAGGGTATCTAGTGGCATGGTCCACTACAACCAATATAAATCGGTTGCCTGAACAAGTGGAGGGTCTAGGGGACCAAAATGTCAATCCCCACACTCTCAAAAGAAACTCCCACAACTGGAAGAGGCACTAAAGGTGCCACATTCCTAGGACCACTTTCACGAGATAACAGGCTAGTGTGGCAACACATGCAATGTTCCTCAATGTCTGCACCCATCTTGGGCCATTAGAAGTACAATGATATCCTCTCCTTGGTCCTTTTTTAACTCAAATGACCAGCCAGGGGGACTTCATGTGCTAATTGCAGAAATGTTGATCTTAATTCTTGGGGTACCACCAGTCCCCTGAGGTCCCCTGGAATAGATTCCATGGGTTCACTGTAGAGGAGGCTATCCTCCCAGTGAAGCCTATGTGGGGTACATTTATCAGCCCAGCAGAACTCCCCTAAATCACCAAACTGCATTTTCAGCAGTTATCAGCAGAATGGCTGCGCTGTTGTTTTTACCAAGCACATATGGGGCGAGATGGAACATGGAACACCCCGAGAATGGCTGCCAGTGTTTCTTTATGTGCACCAAAGAAAATAATTCAAAGGCAGCTCTGCTATGCTGCCAGCTCAAAACCTCCCACTTAAAAAGAAAATGCTCTGCATGTAAAATGACTGCACACTGATGCCTTTTTCATCTTTTCAACATTACCCAGTTTGGTTCCAGTAAGACATATTCATGTATACCCATATTCCGGGTGTACACCAGCAAATGGGGGCATTCCTCACTGAATGGCATGTTGTGTCAGACAAAATCTGCCAAAGAGCAGAGAACTTCACTCCAAGCCGTACGGAAAACGCTTTACTTTTTGCGACAAAATAACCCGGACAAACCCTTCATAAGAAGCCCTCTCTCTCTTTGCTTATGTCAGTTTCAGCGGACCCTTGCCTTGGAAAGATTCCTGTGTAGTTGAAATTGATTAGGGCTATAAATAATGTTCAGAATCTAGATGCGAGAGAAAGCTGCATTTGTGAAAGTGACATCCCAGAAGAATGAACCCACATGTAAAAGGGTGCTTTTGACAAACAAGAAAATGCCTTTGAAAAAGTGAAATGTTAAACTAAGGCCCTGTGCTTGCATAGAAATGTGATGGGGGCTTGCTTGAAACATATGCATAATATTTCTTTCTAAAAGACTTACTTTCTGATTAAGGAAAGAAGAATAAATAATTAAAATTACTGTGAAGCCAGCAGAACAGGTTTGACAGGCCTTGGCTTCAAAGGGCCCTGGCTTTCCTGGGAACAGGATCATCTTCCCCCAAGTGGACGAGCCCCCTGGAAACTATGAATGGGCCAGGGGGAAGCATCTCACACCCTCGTCTGATGAAGCGGCACTGCTCCAGCATGAAACAATGGACTGCCAGGACACATAGGTGTGAATTCCTGGTGACACCTCCCCTCAACTCAAGCTGAAGGGCTTCAAAGGTGAATCCATGACAACACAGGGCTAAACTGACCAGAGCCTGACATTTGGCTGTGGCCTGGAAAGGAATGCCCATATTTGGAACACAAAGCCAGCCCCGTTGATTTCAGAGGCTATGCAGCTTATGTCATTTATTTCAGTAACCAAAAGACATATTAATGTGAAATTATGACCATTTAAATGTCATGTTTGCACCATTAAAATAAGATGTTGTAGGTATTTCTAGCATGTTTGAGACGCAAACCCCAGGAAAATGTGAATTCTGGGGAAAACATAGAAGGTGCAACTTTGAAAATTAATGAGAACATGACCAGTGATAATATGTATACATATATAAAATTGTAGAATTTTAGGTGAACTATTTTCCATGGAAATGGCGAAAGATTACCAGAATGACTAAACAACATGGTAACATCTTGGGATTTGGATCAGCATGTGTCTTGTAAGATATGTAGTGTGCCTGTATACATTTCCTGATGATGACATTTGTAAATATGAGTGTTTTGTTCCATAACTGATTTTGGCAAAAGTAAATTTGATAGAACAAAGCACATTGTAAAAAAACACCCACCATAAAACTGAGTCACCTCCTACAGTCCAATCTGCTTCCAGGGAGGAGGCGACATACATTGGCTGACCTATCCAATGTTAATAGGTGTGTCTAGCTTGAGTCAGTCCCATATTAAAATCCTCTGATGGTATGTCCTTATATAAAGGGGAGGCATGGGGAGCTCTGGACTCTCTTTTGACTTTTCCAGCTCCAGCGCATCCCGAGATCCAGACATTCCAAATTCACCCTGCAAGATTCCAGATTCCACTGCCAGGCCAGAGCTAGCTGACCCTATTCAGGCAGAACCACTGATCTAGACAAACCCCACAAAAAATCCCAATAATTCAGGGAGAAAGGGGGAAAACTGTGGTACCCTTTTGGGAGTATCCTGTTACCAGATCGGCTTTTGTCCTGCTACCTGCTTGCCCAACTGATCCACCTCGCTGTCCAGTGACCAGATTAGGCACAGTGGTCCCCTTCGAGGAGAGCCCGCCGTGGTGTGCATTGACCAGACCTTGCCTCGCTGTCCAAAACCCCGGTCGCTGTCCAAGCTACCCCATTCAAGTGCTTGCTGTGAGTATTTCCCTTACCCAGCAACCACAAACTGTATCCCTTACTTTGTTACATTGTATTAGGTCCAATTCCATAGATATACCATAACTGCCCTAGCATAAATCCTTAGAACTGTCAGAATCCTCTGTGTACCTTGTTTTAGGAAAATCTGTAGTGATCTCCAAGTGTTAGCGCCATTCTTTCCAACTCATTTCAGTCCTTGTGTAAGTCCTTAGTTCTATTTTGAATACATTAATTAATTCCCCCATAAAGAGGCACACAGCTTGAGGGGGTTGAGACTGCAGCTTAACCTTTTTACGGGCGGCTTCCCTCTTTTCTAGCCACTAAAATCTAGTCTCAGTAAAACTTGTCATTTATTTTCCAAGCCGATTTTCCCTGTGCACTACAAATGGGTCAGAGGTCTCCTGGTATTTGTGGTCTGCAGCTCTGGAAAGGCACAGCACTTTGGGAGATGGTTTAAACTGCAGTTTGCCTCAATGCTAGTTGGCCCCACCAGCCAAAGAGAAGGAGTCTTCCTCTTCGGAGCTTCTCTGTCGAGTAGAATTTGGGCTCAGGATAGCAGTGGTCACTTCATGGTGATGCAAATGGTCTGCAGGCTTCTCTGGTCGTCATCTTCTTCGGTTACTTTAGTTTGCAGTGGTCGACTTGCCTTTCACCTCAGAAATCTCACATTTTATTCAGTTTCAGCACACACTCATTTGCAATCTCTCTTAGCAAGTAACAGAAACGAGCGGGTGGCTGTCCAGTCAGGACAGTCGGCCCTCCCCAGTGGGCACTGGTTCCATTCAGGCAGACAAAGGACAGGAGAGTGAATAACTGCTCCCCCACTTCCTGCCTGCCCAGACACACTGGAGCCTAGGCGGGGGACACCCAAGGGTTCCCGCTAAAGGCAAAGCACACAAACAGATCTCCCCCTCCCAGAATGGTAGAAGGGCTAACAAAGAACAACCACGATAGAAATGGTGAAAAAAGAAAGGAGCCACCATGTTAAAACATAGGAGACACTATTGTGCTGTGAGAAACCTGAAGGTGTCTCACTTACTAGTCCCAGAGGATCTGTCATCCAGGTGACCAGAACTCGGCCATCGCTATTGGATCCAGTTCCTGGAAGTGGAACAGTGCGGGAGGATCACCTGGATGGGGGGGTCAAAGGGAAGTCGAAGTGTGACAGCGACGGGTGAGAGGCAGTATCCCACTTCTTATAACACCTTTTCCCCATCCTACCACGTAGGATACTCAAACACTCTTCCCCCCAACCCCTTTCCGAGACAAACACTTTCGCACACCACGACAGACGATGAGCCATTTACCGGACATATCCCAACACAAGGGTCAGGCAAAGTCAGGCAATTTACCAGAATCACACACATCAATCACACACACCTGACGGCCCTTTCCCTTCGCTGCAGGGATAAAAGGTGGAGCACAAGAGTACACTACGAGCAAGGAAGACCGCACGACGAGAGAGCTATTCATGTATGTCACTTTAAGAGGAGGAGAAAGGCGGCGAGAACCGAAGGGGGGGCAAGGAGAGAAGTGACCTTGTCCTTTCTGCCCCAAACCTTCGAAACCTCTGTGGAAGGAATCGTAAGACCACAAACAATTGCCAGCGTGTGTTGCTGCAGATGTCAATGGTATATGGAGCCCTCCTCTGCTGATAACCAAGCCAGGGAGAGACACTTGCTATCATGGTACCGTCCTTGACTGCAAAGACAAGAAAAGCCAAGTGGTCCATCACAGCCGGTGAGTCGAGGGGAGAACTGATAAGAAACCGAAAAGTGTTGAACGAAAGTTGCAAATGGCTAAATAAGGGAAGTTCAAAGAACTGTTAACATTAATGGAAAACCAGCTGCAGATGGGTCCGGCACCATGTGGGTGCTCATTCAAGAGACTCTGGTTGATCCCACATTTGTTGAAACCACTGATACCAGAAGGCCCTAGGAGAGCCGCAAGAGAAAGTTCAAAGTGGTCATACAGGGGTCTAGCAAAATCCTCTGTACAGTCGAAAGTGTTTGATCGACAAACCATTGAAAACCCAAGGGACCTGAATCCTGCATCATAAGAAGGAACTGGAAAGTTGGCAAGAGTGAACCTAACAGAGGGATGCCGATGGAAAGGGGCGAAGCCTAAAGTCCCAATGAGCAGTGTGTTGACAAAAGTGAAACCGACAGAGGGATGCCCACAGTGAACTGTTTAAAAAAACATTAAGATTTGTGAATACCATAAGTGAAATTGAATTGGAAAGCCATAGTGAACCTGATGTAGGGAGGCTAACATTTGAAAAGGGTCTGAACCCGGAAGTGGGGAAAAGGCTGTAGTGAACCCATTGGGGAGGAGGCAAACATTCGAGAAGGGTCTGAGCCCTAAGAGGGGGATTCAGCGGTGAAAAACCATTGCCCCACCAACATGTGAATGCAACTGAGGAATCTTTTTGAATACAAGCCAGATTGAACTCGACGGAGGGAGGCTGATATTCGAGAGGGGTCGTAGCCCGGAAGATGGGGGTCCAGGGGTGAAGAATCAACACCCAAGTACACTCGGAAGGGAACTTTTGTTTGTCATTTTGAAACTACCAGGCCCTCGGAAGCAAGAGATCTAACCAGCAAAGGTCCTGATATCGCTAGGAGCTTTTGTGGACCTGATCCTGGAAGAGCAGGACCCAGAGGTGAAAAGTCATCACCCAACGTACCTATGGACAGGAACTTTTTGTTTGTTATTTTTGGAACACATCAGGTCCTCGGAGGCAAGAGACTTTTTGTATAAAAGAGACATAACCACTGAAGTGCTCCGGAGCCCCGCCTTCTCCCGTGCTCAAAACGTGGCGAAGGGAGACCCCGACTCCCGCATCCTAACTTATCATTTGTAAAAGCTTCTTACTTTCTTGTGAATCCTATCCCATACTCTTTTTGTATTTAGTCGTAAGGATTGGCAATAGGTTTTTCTTAGTATAGGCCTGTTTATTTGACAAGACTCCACTAGATCTGCCTTATTATTATTTGATGGTTGTAGCTTGCTCCCAGCTTAGATTTAGGTTTAGATTAGGCGTTTTTTCCAACCCGCATATAAAGTTTGATAAACACCCCTGAACTGTGATCACATGTGTCTGTCTGTACTGTTGCCACCATGAGTTCCTTACAGTGCACAACCAAGGCTGTGAATGCAGTCTCCGATAAAAACTAGCACAATAGCTGGTAGAACACGTCCACTGCCACCCACCATAACTATAGGGTTGTCTATGTGACTAAATGTTCACAGGAGCAGAGAGAAGGGGGATACTAAGTATCCCTTTAGAACTCCACGTAAGGTGGTGTGTGCTAATCTCTCCTAGTATAAAGTTTTAAGAGGGATACTGAGTATCCCTCTATCCTTAAGAACTGTAGTTAGTAAGGATAAGAAAATAATCTCAAAGGAGAAACCAAAGGGTTCCCAGCAACACTGCCCATAAGGAGCTGTGTGCTGCAAATGTTAAACACAGGTGCCTTCAAAGAGATACGAAGGAAAGTAAACTCTATAGTAAAGGTACAACACAGAGAACCGAGTTCCAAATGTTAGAGCAAATAAGAATGTATGAGTGGAAAAAGGCTCCACTCATTCAGGATAGATAGAAAAGGGTCCAGAAGTCCAGCAAAAAGTGCTGGGGGTCTCACTATGAGAGGGGGTTAAGCATAAAACTGATATATCTCACTAAGACCCACCATGCACCTGAACTCCATGCAACTAATACCATGCCCTGTGGGGACAATCCCATGTCGGCATGAGAGAATGGTGTGGATGATTTGTAAGCACACAGGGCATGTCTAGTTCAAGCCACAGGCAACTCTGTTAGGAGGTGACTTGTGAAGTAAATTTGACTTTAAGTGACTTTAAGTGCCTGATTGGCTTTCGTGCCTATACAAGCTGGGGATGTCTGTTCGCCACAGGTCCGCATTGGCAATGAAGCAGTCCTTAAAATGGACTGGTAGTTAATCTCTGAGTACTGACAACTCTTATTTTAAGTGGAGAAAAATGCTTTACTTGGCAGGGGAGCTATAATTTCAATTAAAGAAGCAGCACTTTATGTCAAAGATGCAATGATTTTGATTGGGGAGTATCAGCACTTATCATGGGGGGGGGGGTGAACAAATCCTACAGCGCATTCCAAAACATCTAGGCTGAGAACCAGATACTCTGGAATACATATTCCCACATCTATCTTTCAATTTCAAGGACTGTGGAGGCAGTAGCAAGTTATCAATGTATTCAGGACATAGCAGTTAGAGACACAAATTAATCCAGGGGCTTCTATTTATTGCCTTGCTTGACCTAACCAACCATCAGATCATCAGGATGTCTATTGTCATATACAACCTTAGTGCGGGTTCTGCCAGCACTGCGGGTATGCCCTGTATTTGTAGCTGAGCATTGTGCCAGTGAACGGAGGAACTGGGGATAGAGGAAGGGCAATAGCATATATCTTCAGAGATAGATTATTCTCATTTTGCCCACTCTTCCAACAACACCAAACAACCAGTGGCAAAGACCATTGGTATGCCTTTGGAATTGTAGAGAGCATTTTTCTTTTGTAGCATCAGATGTCCCTGGCAGCACAAAAAACATATTCTCTACATTTGCAAAGCTTGACCTATTGCCGTTGCAGTACGTGTTGGGACTTGCTAGTTCTCAGTGCAATGGGGTTTACTAGTCCATCTTCAGTGATGTTAATATTCACTGCATGTACCATACTAATGTATCGCTCCGAAATGGAAATCCTAAGAACCTAAACCACTTATCTTGGTTGGTAGAACCAAAGTCGGTTGTTAGTACCCTACCTAATTTTCTCAAACGTTGTAAATATTTGCCCAAAGGTGCTACGAAATGTAATCTGATTCTCTAAATGTTACAGCCTCTCATTGGACTTCCTCTCTTGTACCCTCCCTTTTATTGCTATTCTGCTATCTGATGAATGTCCCATAGTCGTCTTTGTTAAGAGTCTGCTGCTCACTGCCACAGTGTTTTGCCTTTTTCCTCATATGGAACTTGCTCCCAAGCCATACTCTTTTTTATGTATTATTGTCTGTTTGTACCTTGTCCGCGCCATCATGCCTACGGTTCTATTGTGCGCATTATAAATGTAATAAATGTAAATGTAAAGATGCTGGAGCACCGTGTGTTCAAAGTGGATGGCTTATCCTAGTTACAAAGGTGGCCACTGAACAGCATTGGCTTGAGTGTTGGGCTTTCATTATACATGACAAGTCCTGGCTTCAGTTTAAGTGGGTTTGATGTTCAGAGTTTCAGCTGCCACACATATGTGACTTGTGTTGGCCATCTTCTGTACCACACTTCCGCTTGTCAGTCTGTAAGATATATACTACTTTGCCCTGTCCCCTTTCCTCCATTTTGTGGGTATTCTGTCCATCGGTACGGGACCACAACTTTTTGTAGAACCTTACAAAATAGTTTTCTGTCTGTTTGTTGTGTCGTGTGCCCCAGCACACATCAGGCTATGGGCTCTGCCTCCCCAAGCACTGCCTCGAGGACTCAACCTTCAGTTGTTGGCTCTGCACAGTCGGGCCGGATGCTTCTGCACATGCACACATGCTCTGCTTAGAGTGGCTAGGCCCAGATCACAGGTGGGACGCATGCTTCGTCTGTGATGCACTTTCGGCTCAGGCCTTCACTCGACGACTTCTGTGCTGGGAAGAAGTCTTTCGTCAAGTAGCGCCAACACACATTCAGGAATTCATCACAATGAAAAAACATTACCCAGAAAGTGACTTCCTTTTCAGGACATCCTGGGCTGTGAGATCTTCCTCGGAGGTTCCCAGTCGTGGACTGGCCGTTCACATACTAGCACTACCGGGCCTCGTCCTGAAGCCCTCGTGGCAAACTTGAATACCACAGCTTGCTCCAAGGTTCCCCGGTCAGGGGCTCAAGCACATGCCGGTGCTGCCGAGGTTCCCCGTTGGGGGCTAAAGTTACCAGGGTCTCCTTCGAGGCTCCCTCTTTGAGGGCTAAAAGTACTAACGGCAGTGGCAAGGTTCCCCGTTGGGCGCTAACTCTACCAGGTGCCCTCCCGAGGGTCCCTCTAAAGGGACTAAGCCTAGTTTCAGCGTCGCCAAGGCTCCACACAGAGCTAAAAACACTGGGTAAATCTCTGAGGATCGCTCTTTGAGGGCTGCATCTGCTACCAGCAGCGCATACATTGTTGGCACCAAAGGAGCGGTCCAAGTCTACTCCTAGGGCCTCATTACGACCCTGGCGTTAAGGGTTTAACGGCGCCGTAAAAGGTGTCGGCGCCGTTAAACCCTTATCGCCTGATTACGAGTTCCCTTTGCGGGACCCGACCTTAACGCCTGCCTTTAGCAGGCGTTAAAGTAGGGTGCCGCAAAGGGACCTTGGTGCTAAGTACGGTGCCGCAATTTGCGGCACCGTACTTAGCGCCTTCCCCATTCCCATTGAGCCCTATGGGGCAAAAATGGGAATGGGGAATTACCGCCCCGCCAACCTTGGAATGGGGCGGTAATTCCGTCATTCACCATGGCGGACACCGGCATGGACCTTGGTGCTAATAGCACCATGGTTTAGCGCCGGGGTCGTAATGAGGTTACTAGTGTGTCGTTGGGGCAGGACCCTCTGGAATCTTTTCAGAGAGAGTGCATTTGGAAGGTGATCCATTTTGCCCCAAGAGTGGAGTGGTCAGCACCTATGTGGGTGTCTTTACCACCTACTTTGTCTTTGCCCAGACCTTCATCCCCGCTTTATTACACAGATCCGTGGATGTTTAGGACAGCTTAGCAACCAATTTCTACTGAGTCTTGGTCTAGACCTACTTCGCCTCAGAGGCCTAGCTTTCTTACAGAGGTTCTAAATGCTCATGCAATCGAAGCCAAAGAGGGAGTACTTCAAGTACTGCGTACCTTGAAACACCGTTTGCTGTATAGGTGCATTATAAATAACCAATACATTAAATAAATAAGGGAATTTTTTTTTTTTAGGGAAATAACTACCTCCCCTGCACTGCCTAATCCACTGCCTCCTCTGCCACCTCTAGTCAAGCCACAGCCTTCTCTGCCTCCTCAAGTCGAGCCTCAGCCTCCTTCACTGCTCCCGCCATTGCCTGAACCACCTGCAGCCCCTCAGAGCCAGGATCCGGTCAACCAATGGAACCAGACCCACAGACACCAGCAGATCTTAACACAACTGGTGAGGGAGAACAGGTTCCATGATCAGCTACAGCCTTTCATGACAGGATGATGGACCTAATGGGATTCCTGGAGATTGCGGTTTCTGACTCCCCTCCTGCGGTGGAAGGAGTTCTAGCGAGGGCACAGGCCATGAAGAAGTCTGACATGACGGGCATTGTCCTTCAGAAGGATGTTTTATTGGACGCAAAGAGAATTTAGGCCAAGGTGCATTCGGTAACTCCAACCAAAAAGAGAATTAATCTTCATTTTAGGTTGGTTCCATCGGAGGATTATGCACTTTCTTCTTGCCTGTAACTGTCCTTGTTGGTGGTAGCAGCGGCCACCTTTTATGCAAAGCCAGCAGCTGTGTCATCTTCTTCTGCCTCTCGGATGTTGGGCAAGGAGAATTGCACCCTAGAAGCTCGGGAGGGGAACTGGGGGGGGTCTTTGTCAACCCAGCATTCCAGCTCAGGCAGCCTACCACCACAGCACTGCTTGCAGCCACAAATCGGAGGCCATGGAAAGATCTAGATCTAGTCGAGTTCGAGATGTGCATCCCAGTGGATTGCCTAGATGTGTTTAAGGGAGGCTTGTCAGATGCTAAAATAGTCACTCTAGATCTTCTTGAGGTAGCGGCACACCATGTAGATATGTCAGCAAGAGGTTTTATTATTGGCAAAGACGGGTGGTAGCAGGCATGGCTGCACGCAACAAAGTTTATAAAGGAGGTGCAGGACAAGGTGCAGGACAAGGTCTTAGACCTCCAGTTCAACAGCTTGATCTATTTCACAGCTTGATGGATGATGAACTTGCCAAGAAAAAGTCCAGTATGTTAACGGCTGTATGTCTTGGCAAAACCAGCCCCATCGAAGCAGGCATCTTCCTTCAAGGCGTATGCTTGTTCCAGATCCTTCTATGGATTCAGGGGGTTTCAAGAGTGCAAGACAAGATTGCAGGACAGGTTGCCCAGCACCTAAAGGAAAAAGCAGCCTGAAGACCACTACTAGAGGGTTTTTCTCTCACCAAGCTGCTTCAACCGCCTCCTCAGCCGCTTCTGCTGACAAGGCTGCCAAATTATGTGTTGGCTCGGTCCCATGGAACCCCAGTGATGGAGGGGTAGTTTCCTTCAATGGGGAGCATATAGTACCATTTCTTCAAACTAATGGGTGCTCGCAGTTACCAGCAGGGGGTTCAGAGTCACCCCCTCCTTCCCACCCTCTTTTGAACCAGGTTTGGTTTCCCTCGCTCACGGCAGAAATCGCCAAACTTCTTGAGTTGAGGGCTATAGAGCCATATTGACTCTGGAAATTGGAGAGGGGTTCTATTCCTCACTGTTCATGATGTTGAAGTCAACCAGGCAGGCCTGCGCACCATTCGTGACCTGGCAGACTTCGATCTTCTCCTCCCCTTCCAGAAATTCAAGATTATCACTGCCGCAAAATCCATTCAGCCCTTCAGCAGGGGGATTGGATTTGTGTTGTGGATCTAAAGGATGCGTATTTGCATATCCCCATATGGGCCACACACGTTTTTGAGATTTCTGGTGGGAGTGTCCCATTTCTAGTTTTGAGTCCTCCCATTTGGTCTCAATGCAGCACCCAGGATGTTCATGAAAATGATGGGTGCAGAGGCTTCTTTTCTCCGTCTCCAGGGTTTACATGTTTACCCTCACCTGGATGACTGGGTGGTAAGAGGTCACTCCCCGGAGAAAGTGAGGGCTCATTTAACCTAACTTCTTCACCTGCTTTACGATTTGGGGTTGTCGGTCAATTGGAGGAAGTCCAACCTGACCCCATGCCACCACCTGGCATTCATAGGCTTCCTTTGGGACATACAAGCCAAAGTCTTCCCAACAACAAGAGGAATTTAGACATTCAAGAAACATGTTCTCTCTTTCTTTCATCCAACAGTACCACAACTTGGTGGTTCCAGAGACTGCTAGGGTTGATGATGACCGGTGTCCAGGCAGTCCCGCTAGTCAGTTTGAAGCTGTGGAGAGCCCAGCAAGCGCTGAGACATTACTGATCGTAGGGCTTAGATCCCCAACCACAACTCATTCAGATTCCTCACAAATTGACTCAGGATTTGCTATGGTGGGTGGATCCCCAGAATCTTTTGCAAGGGTTGCCATTCCACAACCAGACACCTCAGGTTGTCATTACAATCAATAAACTCTCCTGTATTGCGGATGACATTCAACAATCTGCAGGTATTTGACCTATGGGTGGGGGAGGACCACCACTTTTCTTCAGTACCGCTGATTTATCGAGCCCTGCAAAAACTCATGAGACAATGGAGTGTTCTCATAATTGTTAGTCTTTGGTGGCCATCCAGGTTCTGGTTCTCGGATCTAGTAAAGCCAATCAGACACCATTAACAATTCCACTTCACCAGGACTTGTCGTTGGAGGATGGGAGGATTGTTCATCCCTCCCCACAATCGCTGAACTTGGACAGCATGGTACCTGATTTCAAATCCCTAAGCCATCTGGACTTGTATGATGAAAACATGTAAATCCTACAAGCTGCTTGGAAGGATTCCACCAGGGCACAGTATAAAGCAAATCACTTTGCCACTGGTCTCTCGAAAAGCAGAAGAATGCATCGCTGGATGATGTCCTCTCGTTTATCATCCATTTGGCTGAGTCAGGCAAACCCAAAATGCCAGGAACTTATCTGTCAGCGTTGGGTGCCTACCTCAGCTCGGAAGACCAATGCTTTTCCATTGGGAACCCGGTGATAAAGTTCCACTTTGAGGATCTGTGTTCTCTGTTTCCCGTAATCAAGTCTCCTCATTGGGATTTGAATGTTGTCCTCATGGTATTGCCACAATCTGTTTGAGCCAATGACATCAAGCTGGTGTCCTGGAAGACAGATTTCTTGATAGCTCTAACAGCCAGGAGAATCAGTGAAATACAGGCCTTAGCTGCTGACAAACCATTTACTACATTCCATTGAGACATGGTGGTACTAAACAAGCACCTGCCTAAGATGTTTCAGAATTCCACATTAATCAGGAAATGTGCCTTCCGGTATTATTTACAAACCCATCATCTAAATTCAGAGAAGATTGGATGTCAGGAGGGCTCTAAAGTTTTACCTGTATAGGAGCAGGGAATTCCAGAAATCCTCTCAGCTCTTTGTAACGTTTGGCGGAGTGAATAAGGGCTCCTGCCCGTCTAAAGCAACCATTGCCAGATGGATTGTGGCAGCGATTCTGGAAAGTTATTACGTACAAAAGAAGCCACACCCAAAGCGCTTTCTTGCTCATCTACTCAGGCAAAAGCAGCCTTGGTAGCAGCATAGTGGGTATCAGCATATGCCTTTTGCAAGCACTATTGCCTGGACATGAGCTTAAGAGCAGATGCTCACTTTGTGCAGGCAGTGTTGAAGTATTTCTTCAGTTAGGGTTACAAATCGAACCCTCCACCACTTGGGAGATGTGCTATAGAATCTCCCGTAAGTATGGAGGAAAGGCAACAGGACGTATAAGTAAGGAAAGGTTATGCACCATTGTGACTACTGTACTCTTAGTCCCTAGTCCCCTTTCCTCCACATGCCCTCTGTAAGTGTGCAGAAGTAAACGCGAGACACATAGGTTGCATGCTTATTGGCATGGACTTTTATTTAACAGAAAATAAGAAAGAACACTACCTGTCCTTACACCTAAGAGGGGTTTCCATGCCTCAAACAAAACTAAGGATGATGTCGGATGTCCGTCAAAAGTAAATAATCCACTGTCCTATGTCCCAAACCTATTTCCGCCCCTTACACTTCAAAAGAAAAAATATTTAACGGGTTTCACCCTAATACCAGAAGGGTGGCTCATCTAACTGGATCGTTTTTAGGCAGTTTGTAAATGATGGGGGAATATCCTCCTCCCCCTGGCCATCACTAGGCCTTTCTATATAGTTCCACACAGATGGGGTGGGGGGAAAGCCCTTCCCAAGCCTCTTCCAGGCTCTCTTTCAACAGTCACAATGATATTTGGATTATTACCAGAGAATACGTTTTTCCTTCTCTCGTCTTCTCTTGAACTTTACCAAAGGATATATATCTCTTCCCCTGGTCTTCTCGTGACTTTGATTAAAGAATGTTTCTCTTTTCTGTTTGTCTTCTTCAGACCTTTGCCAAAGTATCTCTCCCCCCACCCCTTGGTCTTCTCTTCTGGTTATGTGAGTCCCAGACCCCCTCTTCGGGTTTATGTCTCTTACTCAAGTTTGGTTCACTATCATGCCAGGCATTATCTTGCATATACAATTCTTCAAACCTCTTAACCTTCGGGTCCCAGACCCCCTCTTCAGGTTTATAATGTCATACTCCAGCCTGGTTCACTATCCTGCCAGGCGTTATCTTGTCTGTATAACAATTCAAACTTCTCAACATTTTGGTCACAGACCTTTCTCTCTCTTCTGGTCTCTTTAGGGTGCACTCCCACCCAGTATGTTTCCGTTCGATGTTTTGTGCCACCGGGACTAGGAAGATGACTCTGCACTTCCTTCCAACCTGTCCCTAGGGTTTCACAGTGCCTTCTCTCTACTGGTCTCTTTGGGTTGCTTTCTCACCCAGTATGTTTCGTTTCTCTGTTTTGTCCCACTGGGATGAGGAATATGGTTCTGCAATTCCTCCCGACCACAGCCTCTAGGGTTTTCCTGTGCCTTTCCGGTTCCCCTGCGTGTTACATCAGACTTGGTCCATGATGGTCCTGGTCCTCTGCAACACAGGAAAGCTTCTCTGGCTTCCCCTGTGCTCTCACGGTCTGCTCTCAGCAGCTCCGTCACGCTGGTTTCTTGCCATGAGTCAGGTCTCACCTGGACCAATCGGATGGCTTCCTTCCTGCCACCAGAAATCGGGTTTCCCAGCATTCAGGTGACCCCTCGCTCCACTCAACCTTCTCAGACTCTGGCCTCTGTGAGAAACTCATGGTGACACAAGTAAGACAGACACAAATGATCACAGTTCAATGGTGTTTATTGAACAATGAAAAACAGTGTGTGGTTTGGGAAAACACCTAATGTAAACCTATATCTAAAATGGGGACAGGTGTTGACCATCAACTGAAACATAAGGCAGTCCGGGTATCGTTGTGTCAAAATACAAGGGCCTATACTAAGAAACCTATTACCAAACCTTACACCTATTACAGAAAAGGGTGTGGGATATTTCTCAAGAAAAGAAAGAGGTGTTCTCAAATAAGTCAGGATACAGTGGTTTGGTCTCCCTTCCCCACGTCTCAGCACAGGGTTGGCGGGGAGCTGGTGGAGCACAGTACAGTGTCTGGCTTCTGTAGCACGGAAAGACAGTTCCAATGGCAGACAATCTCGGGCTTCTCTAGCATGAGACGACAGTTCCAATGGCAGACAGTCTCAGGCTTCCCCAGCACGAGATGGCAGTTCCCAGGCAGACAGTCTCTGAACCGTCGATGGTGAAGTCTTGTTTACTCGGATAATCTATTGCCTTCGGGGCCTGATAGGCTTAAACAATAAAACAAAAGTTCCTTTAACAAATGAAAGTTAGTTTCCAAAGTTACATGTGGGTGTTGGTTTCATCCCTGGGTCCCCCTTTTTTGGTCTAACGCTTCATGTATCGTTTTTCACACTTCTTATAGGGTGACGACTTCACCCCTAGGTCCCCCTCTTCTGGGCTGATGCTTCACGTATCGTTTTCAACATGAAGTTATGATGAAAGGTTCACCCTTGGATCTCCCACTGCTGGGTTCAGACCTCTCTTGACTGCTAGTCCTCAGGTGACAGCTTCATCTCTGGCATCCCTCCTTCGGATTCACTCTTGCCATCTCTTTTAACTTCTGCTTTGGGGTGATGACTTTTCACCGTTGGATCCCCCTCTGCAGTGCTGCGACCCCTCGCGACTCTTAGCCTTCCTTCACCGGGTTTAATTTGGCTCTCTAGCAGACTGATAGTGGCTCATCCCTGGGTCCCCCTCTTCTTGGGATGACCCCTCTTTACTTTTAATGTTCACTTTTATACAGTTCAAAGGTTTTGGGATTCACTTTCCTTGCTTTCATGCCAATTCACGAATTAAAGTCTTTCAAATGTACGGGGCTTTTGCTCAACCCTCACGTATGACCACTTTGCATTCCTTTTGCGGCTTTCCTATGGCCTTCTGGTTTCTATAGTTTCTCAATATGGGGCTTTACCAGAGTGTCTGAAGTTAGCACCACTGTGGTGCCGCTTTCCCTCTGCAGCTGGTCTTCCCCTTACCCTTTTAACAGTTCCTTTTAAAGTTCATTCACCTTAGTTTAAAAACCTGCCACTTTGTGATTCGTACTCAACACAGCCCGGTGCTTATCAACTCTCCCCTCGACTCGCTGTAATGACGCGCTTGGCAATCGGTTTCTCTGGAGTCAAGGCCGGTACCTTGGGCGCGGGCGTCTCTTCTGCTCTGCCTTATCAACATAGACTTGCCCGGTGTAACGTTGACATCTGCAGCAGGACACTTGCTGTAATGTACGCGGTCTAAGCTTCCTCTGCACAAAAGGTCTGCGGGCCTGGGGTATAAAGGGCAGGGTTGTATCTCTCCTTGCCACACTCTCTCGTCCCACTGCCTTTTTCCTTCTCTTGAACTGTCGCCTTCTGTTAGCCGTCTCCTCGTGCTGCCAGTCGTATCCGTCTTGCTCGTACTGCACTCTCCTGCTCCACCTTTTATCCCTGTGGGGAAAAGGAAGGGCCGTCAGGTGTGTGTGTGATTGGAGTCATTTGCCTGACTTTGTCTGACCCTGGTATTGGGACATGTCAGATACACAGGTTTAACACTGCAAGTCTGTTTTCTACATTGGGGAGAAATGTGGGAGGTGAAGGGGATGGTGGATTCTAGAAAGGGAAGTTGATTAAGTGGAAAGGAGGTCCATTTACTACAGCCTATACAGGCCTCTGGGACCTTGTCGTACTCATCCCTTTCTCCAGTATAGTACCGCATCTCACCTGCAGCATTTCCCAGAGTACAACCCCAGGCTCCCTTACCCAGGTTAACCTCCTCCACTGGTCCACAACCAGGAACTGGATCCAACAGCGATGGCTGTTTCCGGGCCACCAGAATAAGGGATTCCCAAGATCTTACTGGGAGAATACCCTCAGGTTTCTCACACCTCCCTCTCCCAGCATCCGTCCTGCAGCGTGTCCTCCCTGTGTGGCTTTGCTTCCCAGCTCAATGCTCCTCTGGGGCAGGTCTGACTTTGAGGAGAGGCCTTCATCAGCCTTTATGGTAAACCACCATTCGAATTCTGTATAGCTAGTATATTTATCTTGGTTCCACATAGGGTTCTTCATCGCCCTACTCTTCTTTGTGTCAGTATTTCTGGAGACATATACCCTCACTCTTTCCTCACTCTTCAAAATCACACTATTCTCTATCTGATAGACAGGGTTGCTGTGCATGAAGTAACTAACAGAAGAAAGAGGAGACATTGAGGGTGGGGATATTATGATATGATATGGCATTTATAATGCACCTGTACACAAGTGTTTCTAGGCGCGACACGACAAGGAGGGGTAAACAAAAGGAGGACAAAACAACGATCTTAGGCCTTTTTTTGTTCAGATCATGCAAGAGTGGGGAAGGGGGAAGGGTGAAGTGCTGAGGTTAGGGGGGAGGAGGATGGAGAAGTGTCGGACAAAGGAGAAAACAAGGGTGCAGCCAACGGATGGCAAGTATGGTTACTCATAAGTGCAGCCAGCAGGTGGCAAATAAGTGCAAGGGGTGGACTCTAGGGTTACTGATACAGACCACAAGTGCAGGGGAGCCAAGAGGCAGTGCAAGGTTGTAGCTGTACAGACAGGGACCAAGGCCCAAATTCAGAGGGTGACCAGGTGACCAGTGCAAGGAACAGGCAGGTGATCAGCAAGGGAGAGGAAGAGAGAAGGCAGAAGCAAAGAGAAAGGTCTTGAGTTGCTTCCAGAACCGGACATGGTTCTGCTCAAGTTTCAGAGAGTCAGGGAGGCTATTCCAGAGGGAGGCCCCAGCCAAAGAAAAAGATCTGCCCCCAACTGTAACGCTTACCTTGTACCTTGTCTCTGCGGGAGCACCTGGATCCTCGGGGCGACTGGTGCTGTTTGGGCTGCTGGCGTGGGCTGCTAGGATGTCTCCTAAAGGGAAGATATAGGTTTGACTTACTGAGTTTCTGCATGTCCTAGACCCTTCTATGGCCTCCCCAATCCCTTTGGTGTATTCCCTATGGGTGCTGAGCTCACCTGCGTGTAAATGATGCTGGACTCTCCATCCTGCTGTCAGTTGCAGGGATGCTATTCTTCTGTCTGCATGCACACCAGTTGCTTCACTGGTTTCCAGGATCAGACCGGCTGTGGGCTGTCAGTGCTGTGGATGTTTGCTTGTTATTGTCCAGGGACCTTTTTCAGGCTGGTCTGTTGCTGTCTGGTGGTCCTGGGTCCTTAGGGTATCCAGTGGCTTGACTAGAGTCCTTATGGATGGTTTGCATTGATCCCTAACCTCAGGGCACAAATACTGCCTTTCTGCAATCCCACGGAATGCGGGATGACTCTCGTGCTTCTTTAGGATGCCTATCACAGCTGCTTGCTGTGCGTGACGAGCTGCGTGTTTCCTCTGAAGTTATAGCTGCTGCTGTAGCAACGCACGGCATGTTTCTTCCAAAAGTAAGTATAAATAAAGTATATGTCAACAGCTGCTTGCTGTAGTATTGCATTGCGTGCTTGCCTGTATTAGTCATTAATGTTGCCTTCTTTATTGCAGGTGTTGGCTCGTAACGAGCTCCAGAGCGAAGAGAACCGCATGCTGAATGAGGGATGGAGCTGGCGCTGAATGAGGGATGAAGCCGGTGCTGAATGGGGGATGACACTGGCGCTGCAGGAAGATCTGTGAGGAGTCACGTGATGTCAAGGTTAGTGTTCAAATTACAAAAGCCTCTGTTGCCACGATCCAATTCTCAGAACTCTTCTCTCCTTTCCTTCTGGTCGGGAGCTGGAGTTTGCTGGTAAGCATAAAGCTGCAGTTGCAGAATAACGCGAAGCAGAGCCGCACGCTTGGAGTGTGGCTTTATAGGTAACCACTCCCATCAACTAGATGTGCAACTTCCAGGGATGTCCTTGGCCTGATGGTTGGCCATCTTGGTGAAACCAGGAAGTTTACTGCAACCCTTGCCTCTTGCTTGCACTAAATGCTAGGTGCGCCATGAGTATGTCCAACTGGCCCTTACACCAGTCCTCCTGGATCTAAGATTGTCCTTTGTGTGTGAATAAGGGGGTAGCCTGCCCTTTGATGATGGAACGGTGTACAAATGCGCGGTGGTTCTGATGATGGGCATGCCATCAACTCTTTGCTTGGAAAAGCGACTGACCCTCAGAGAGTGGATGTAGAAGAGCAGAGAGCTTGAGAAGGCAGATATTTAGGAAGAGAGAGTCGGAGGTTGTGTGGTCCTTGGGCTTGAGGTCAATGACATGTCTTGCAGTCCTGTTTTGTATGAGTTGTAGAGGATGGAGAGTAGAGGCTGGAAGATTTAGAAAGAGGCTGTTGCAGTAGTCCACCATAAAGAGAACCAGAGCTCTGGAGACAGTGAGCTTCTGGGGGAAAGTGAGCACTGAGGAGGTGCAGCTGGTAGTTTGACTTCTTAGAGACATCAGAGATGTGAGGAGAGAAGGAGAGTATGGAGTCGAAGATGACCCTGAGATTCTGTTATGCTCACCTGGTATCCACGGGGGTGCCACGCGATACTGGATGGAGGTCTAAGTGCTATCCCGGACCCTCTCTGCTTGGTTATGTGCCAGACATTGGGAACCACCTATAACAGGAGAATGAAGGGTTAAGATACTGGTTCTGTGATGGGTGGACTCCCACTTCCCTCTGGTCCAAATCCCATCCCTTGTGGTTATTGCTTACCTTAGGTTTTTGTGCGTTGAACTCTCCTCCTGCGTCTCTGTGCAGGGGCGCGTCGTTGGTGCGGGTGTTCCATGGACCTAGTTGCTTCACTGGTCCGTGTGCCCTTATGTCGGGTCCAGACCGGCTGTGACTCTAACTCTGCTTGCTATCTTCCAGGTGAGTTATAATGTCTTTTCTGTCTTTATTCTGTCTCTTTCTTTCCCTCAGTTTTCTCTATCTTCTCGGCATCTTGCTCCACTACGCTGTTCCCTAACAATGGCCTCATTACGACTTTGGAGGTAGCCATTGTGCTATTCGCACCGTGGCTGCCTCCAAAATCGTGTCCGGGTTCCCTGAATGGGGAAATACAGGGCCATTCCGACATCAGAGGGCCCGGTATTTCCTCCTTCAGGAACCCGGGCCTGGTCCTTCCCCATACCCATTCGAGCCCCCATACGGCTCAATGGGAATAGGGAGGGAGCTAACAACGGGCCCGTTAATTACGGGCCCGTTGTTAGCTCCCTGGTCCCCTCGCGGGACCCACTATGGACGTCTGGAAAAACCATTCCGCACTAATCGTAACAAGGCCCAATGTCTCTTTTTGTTTTCACAGGGATGGTTGCTATCTCGGAGTTGCCGCGCCGGTGGTGAAGACCACAGTGGGTTATTGATGCGTGGAGAGCTGCGTGGTCATTGGTGTTAATTGCTAACCTGTGTTCTCTTCCCTTCTTTGTACAGGTTGCGGTGATGTTCCAGAGTGATGAGCGATCGAAGTGCTGCTTTCCCAGGTTAGTGCTTTGTTAATGCTGACCTTATTCCTTCTCCCTTGCAGGTTGCGGTGAAACCCGGAGATGGGCGAGGTAAGCGAAGCGCAGGATGGATTCAAGACTGGTTACTTCACAATTAAGTGTTCTTGCTGGCTAATGCTGTTCTTGTTCTTCCAGGTTATAAATGGAATCCGGATCTAGGGCTTCAGGATTGGGCCGCCAAAGAAGCAGATGAGCAGGAGCTGGACACGGTGAGCGTTACGCTGCAGGAGTGCAGAATAACGCAAAGCGTGTTCTGCTGTTTGGGTGTGGTTTGAATAGCCCACATAAAGTAGTTCCAGGCCAAGTAGTTCCAGGCTCATCCACACCCAAAACACTAGACCGCATGGCTTTGTTCTAAAGAACTGAGCTTTGTAATAGGCCTCCATGTTGAATTAAGGTCCAAAACTGGTATTGCTTTATTCCTGATAATGAGTCTGGCATCAAAGGCGCCAGGACTGACTCCATGCATGTTTCTGATGGAGTTTTAAGGCCCTTGGGGCCAGTGTGAAGGGCTTTAGCCCCACTGCTGCCAGGGGGCTTTTATACCTGAGGGGGTCAGGGGCATGGATCATGACAGATTCTTAGCCTCACAAGTAGGAGAAGGAAGAGGGCCCAGGATGTGCAGCCAGAGAGTGAGAGGAAAGGACAGAGCTGGTGTTCCGATGAGGAGGATCTCAGTCTTACTGTCACTTACTCCTCTATGATGTTTGGGCCCTCTCCGTTTTGTCGGGTTAGAAATGCATGGTGGCATGATAGTTAACATACTGCAGCCTCCCTTGATAGTCTTCCCTTCTCCTGAGGAGGGAGTCCCCTCCCACGTGATCTACCCACTGAGTACCTCCCCCAGGTGGACAGGTAGCAACCTCATCTCCCTGGCCACATGGGAAGGGTCCCTCTCCCAGGGAGAAGTAACATCAAGGGATTCATCATACCTCCCTCCATCCCCCTAAAAATGTCCTCATCTTTAGTAACTTCCTGACCTGGGCTGGTTGAAAAGGACTGAAGGGAAGAAGGCAAGAGGTGGGGGTTGGCAAGGCAGGGACCATGACACAAAAAATGGACAGAAAATGTGTTTGTGTGGTGCAACAAAAATCTTTGGTACCGGCTTGATGGGCAGAATACCCACAAATATGGAGGAAAGGGAACTAAGGACTAGGAGTACAGCAGGCTCCCTGATTTCATGCCCTCTAATGTATAGCCCCACCACAGAATTCTGAACTAGAAACAGGTGTTTTGCTGAAAACCCACATTTATTTAAATACAGGAATTGAAGGTAGTCCACAAACTTCATGCAGTAGTAGGCCCTGCAATGTTGCACAACAAGACAGCTTGTCTAGTGAAAATTTTGTATTCAGAAATGTACATGCAGTCAGATTGCACTGTTTGTTTCCTGCTCAATGTATTTTGATAACACCTTCCCAAATCACCCCCTTTGTGGGACTTAGTAGGAAAATGATGTAGAGAATATATATATTTTCCTCTATGGAAATCTCCTACTAACTCTTGATTAGATTAGTTTTAGAGGCTTGGAGCCAGGAGAAGCCCTCATATGTTCCCAGGTGAGTCACAGTCCTCATCGGGTTCCCTTTTGTAGGTTACTTTGTGAATAGGAATCATCCCCTGAAACAGGAACCTAACCGCTGTGACATTACGTTGGTCTTACTATTTAATTCATCTAATAGGTAGATGTGTTGTTCTTTCCTGATGCTCTTCTCAGTATCAAAATTCTCTCCTCTGTGCTTGCACTATTTTTAAAGTATTCACAATTCTCACATGCATGTTAGAATGATGTGATCGGTCAAGTTCTTCCATTGGCCTACTTCATACTTAGACACTCTGAATACATACCCCATATCTTCTTTGGATGATCATAATTTCTATATTTGTGACCAGAAAATGGTGGGGGCCAAAACGACTTTTAAATACTTTATATGCTAAATTGTTTTTCTATTATAATTCAAGGTACTAAGATATGAACACAATGAGAACAGGATTATTGGATTTCTTCCTTATTTTAACAGTTTTTGATTCATGTATAAAGGTTGAATGTGGTGTCAAATTAACAAGGAGTTTTTGGTATTCAAAACACATCAAGTTTCATGCTTTTAGGTCTTGTAGTTCCAGAATTATAAATAATATTTGCTTTTTTATTTAGAGTTAATGGTAAATAACATGTGCTGTTTTAAACCAAGGCAAATGTACCTGTTTGGACATGCCCTTCAACTCTGATTCTCATGGTCAGCAGATGAGTTATGCAAACAGTTCTTTATGAGGTCTTGATTAATGTGTTTGAATTGACGAGGGTCTTTTGTTCTGCTCACATTAGATCCATGCACTTTTGGGGTTTATGATAATGGATCCTTCAACATGTCATGTTAAGTGCAATAGAATGTCAGTAATAAAAACACACAGATTTTTAACAGCAGATGTTAATCTCTACATAGACTGCAAACCTTGAGCAATGAAGTTATTTTTCAAGAGTCCCCTTTAAATATTCCCAAAGGCTCCGAGTTGAAACCCAGGTCAAATTGAAGTTGGCACACTATCAGGCTGAATCAAACACCAAAGGTATTCAAACCAACACAAGAGAATCACAGTTTTCTATAAATTATACTGTAGGATATTTTTTATAACCACCATTCAATTATAAGCTTTGTACAATAATCTGACATTTGTTTTATAAAAACATTGCATCAAAAGATTCTGAATGAATGATGGTTGATTTCCTTCATTTGATGTACAGTAGAAAATGCGTGAGCACGACATTCAGAACACTTAATAGCATCCTACCAATGGAGTTTTATCATTTTAAAATTACTGTAAGATAGTCCATGTTCTCTGATTAACAGTGATTAGATGGTAGACTGATTCAAGCCTCTTCACACTTTTAGAAATGAACTTCCATTTTAGACTGGTGCTTTTTGCATCTCCTGTTTTCACTTGACTTTGGTAAAAACCAAGTCTTTGGGTGGAATGTACACAAAGGCCCAATGGTTTCAGTGCAATGCACTCTTTTTCAAAACTCTAAAATAAGGAATAAATTGACAAAATTTAAGGACTGCTACTTATAGATCACATGAAGCTCAACAAATAATGAAGTTGGGGGTGTGTGTGAGACACCATATATGAGTGAACTCCTCTAGGATTCCTGCTCCCAGTAATGGCGCCATGGAGGGTGGCTCCCACCTTTGGGTCCTCCTCCATCTCAGAGTGCACCACAGTGTTGCCCACTTTTCTGCCTGGCTTAACAAATTCATCAGGCTAGTTTCTGAGCTTGTGCTTGTAAAGGATGTACTAACTTTCAATTGTGTGAGATCCTATTTGGGTTGAAATTTAACAGTCAACCCCCAAACAAGAGTCTTGCAAGGAACTATTTTAGCCCCTTTTATAGACATAGGCAACCCCCTGCTTCTGCCGGTCTGCTCTGCGTGCTGTCTTTTCGCCAGTCTCGCATTGAAGGCCAGGCTTTTTCGATGGCCGCAGCTCAACTTTGGAATGCCTTGCCGTTCTTGCAAAAAAGTTTGCCTAATCATTTGTTGTTCAGAAGATCTCTGAAGACTTATCTGTTTTAGATGGGGCTCGCCAATTCTTTCTCCCTCTCAGCACCATGATACCTTCGGGTGACCGCACGCTTTATAAGTTGCCTTAACATAACAATATAACAGTCAAACAGTCTCATGGACCACAATCTCACTGCTTAACGGTGGGGCAAGAAGCAAACTGTGTTATTACAAACAATGCTTTTATTTGACGTATATTGTAATGCCATTTCCACGTGGTTCCCCACTCTTGACGCAAGGAAAATACACATTAAACAGTGTTAACAACTGAGGGCAGAATAAACTGCAAACCAACATAAAACAGCCTGCCTGGTGGTATCTTTCACTCAAACAAAATAAGGTGGAAGATTTAACCCTTCAATCAATGGATCGCTAATATATATTCTGAGTAATACCTTGATTAATTATATAAATAACTGGCAAAAGCACAATATAATTTCATTCTATTTGCGTTTAAAAAAATGATTAGGAAACTAAAAAGGTAAATCACTTTGAAAAGTCACTCAACTACAAGATTATGAAATCAAAATAGTCAAGGCATTCACTTATGACAAAAAACCTTCAATTCACTACTGCCTTAAATGTCAGTGCAGCTGAACAAAGTTATTTAAAAATGATACTTTATTTCTTATATTGCCCTGTCACCATCCAAACAAAATGTTTATTAATGGTTCTATATTTGATTAAGGCTTGTATTTAAAATCCACTTCTCAACTGTGAGGCCAGTTGGCTAGTTGTAAGACACAAATTCATTGCGATCCTTTACTTGCTGCAATTGTCTGAGGAATTCCTTTATTAATATTCAGATTGACAAATATAACTATCCACTGCATTATAGTTTGCTTTCTATATAGATGTTGCTTTTGGATATTATTCAAGGGCCTTCTAATGTTTCTTGAGTTGACAATGGGAAGTAGGACTGTGCGCAGCCAAGTCTCACTACTGGCTCTGTAGCAAATCCCTCTTCACTCAGTACAGATTTATACAGATGCACACCTATCGGTACTATGTGTTTCACTAATTAAGAGATTGTAGTGGGTGCATAGGAGTGTATGCCGACCTAAACACTAGGTCGTAGTTATATGAAACAAAGAAAAACAGTGTCCGCGGTGTGTGGTATGCAGTTTTTGCATATTCATGTTTGACAATAACATGGGAAATTCTGATTAATGGCCTTTTCATTTAGTTTAGCAAATCATCATTGCATGATGTTCCTATTACTATGCAAACAGAACACACAGAGATGAGCGCAACGAATACCTTGTGCCCACGTGAAAGTTTACACAGAGAGATAGTGACACCATCTCATATTTGGCAATTATTGCCCCGCACAGCTTACCGGACACAAGGTAGTATTCTTATTTTATTGTTATCTTTAGAAGCTGTCTTCATTTAATTATATAAACACTGTAATATTTGGGCACTATTGCTCATACGAACCCTAGGACATTTTCAGAGCAAACCTAGCTATAGGGTGAGAATATGCTTCGCCCCCAGAGGAATCTCCAGTACAACGCATTTAGGGACCCAAATAGTACACTCCAGTCGGCATCAGTGTCGGAATGGCCCCTCTGCCTTTTTCCCCTGGCCGGGCCAAAATCGTCCCCCGGTTTCTGGCCGTGCCTGGGCCAGTTTGGAAGAAAAATAAATTAAAAAAAAATATTTTTTCCCCCCAATTTTTTCCCCCCCAAAAAGCCTTTCATCCTTCTTAGGTCGATAAATGAGTACCAACACAAATTGGGTGATATTGTATGCATATTTGTTCTATAAAAAAGAGCTTAAGCGTAAGTGCTATACAATAACATATTATCATTTGGCCTTGGACGTCTGCTTGGATTCACAGTAATTTAGTGTACTTTGAAACGATGCTATTTGATGCCACTTACTGTTTTGTCAAGGGGTGAAATGTTGTGTTCATTGCTTCCTGGATGTCACTTTGGGGTGGGGTCAAATGACATCACTTCCGGTGATGTCATCAGAGGTCAAGGGTCGTGAGGCGAGGGGTGGGACACTTTTGTGAGGCGAGGGGCGGGCCACTTTTTTTGTGGTGTCCGGGCCTATTTCTTGTCCCAGTCCAACACTGGTCGGCACCCACGACAGGTAGGAATCTATTAACCTAGAGAATGTAGAATACGAAGAGAACAGCTCAAAAAGACATTAGCTAATGGACTTTGTTCTTATTGTCTCTTTCCACTATGTAGAGTGTACATATTAAGAAAATGATTATTTGAACATAGACAAAACCTTGCTCCTGAAGAAGGGATAAGACATCCTGAAACGCGTTGAGCCTAGACACTTTTGTGATTATTATTTTTGATGAACTTTGTCTTATGTTAGACAAATCATGAACTTGTTTTAATTACACCGTACAATATGATTGGAATATTGTAATATGATATTAGTGAAATACATTTATAAAAACCTTTTTTCTAAAAAAAATCTCTTCTGAGTAATAATTTTGGAACTACCATTTGTAAGATTGTTTGTTCTTGTATAACATAGGTGGGCATTCCACCTTTGCTAATCTTTTGTATAACTTGGATGAACATCCTTACGAATATTGTTTGTTTTTTACAAAACCTTGAGTGTGCGTGGGAGGCAAGTGTTCCACAGACCGTGGACACCGTTTTTCTTTGTTTCAAATTCCTCTTCACTGTCTGAATCAGCAAGGTCTCCAGCTATGCTCAAGGACTATCTTCACAATTAGTCACTACTGGTGCAGCTCATAAGTACTGGATGCCATCTGCTTCTGTCTCTGTGTGAAATGAGCCTCCACAAATGGCTTTTTGGTCCCTGTTTGATTATGCCCCAATTCTCTCTTCAGTGGAAACAGTGTGCCACTTTATGGTATTCTCAGCATTCTTGCTGAATATTTTCCTTTCCTCTGTATGTTTCCCTACAACCCTCCCCCTAACTACATAGGAGTAGCCTTTATAAAGGGTTTCAGCACCTACCCTGCATAGGTAACATTTGTGATTAAATTGTTTGCTATTGGTTCTCAATTTGGATTTGATGCTCGGATTGGATGACACATCACAAATGAAAATCCCTAACATGTGATGTACTCGGTGCATGAGAAATATTGTAATTGGTATATTTTTTCCTCCGATTTCCACCTCTCTTTCCCAGGGGAAGAGATCCCTTCCTCTCAGTCTTGAGCCAGATCTCCTTAAATTTTGGAAGCTTCTCTAGACTTTCCGTTTCACCTCCTCCTACCCCCTCTTGCTCCCATGCTGAACCCCACAGTCGCTGAGATTGGTGAACAGGGCCCTTATGTGTCCTTCTGGGTCCTGCCCCCCCCCCAATCACCTTGAGCCTCCACCCACTCCCATAACTTGCCTTTTGGCGCTCACTGGCCTATGCTGTCTTACAGGCCTGCACATTATTGACAGTTGACCACTCTTACCAAGCGATCTCTGTCAGGCACTTAACAGTTGCTTGCAACTCACTCCCTTGCACTTCGCTCTGTGGAACTCCCAGCCCTTACACCTCTCCCTCGTCCCATCTCTCTCTCTCTCTCTCTCTCTCTTTGCACTTGCACGCTCTGAATGCTCACAAGTCCTAGTAGGACCGCCTCTTTCTTTCTCTTCATTGTTATTATATTGCCTCCCTGTTGCCTTCTGGGCGCTTTGAAACACAATTTCTTGATGTATAAGCGCCTTACAAATGCACAATAAATAAATAAATTCCTCTCAGTAAAATAATATCACCAGGAGGACCATTATCAAATTAAATATGAGGCTACTAAATATATACTTAAAAAAAAATCCCACTTTGAACAATAACAGCATTGGACTTTCGAAAGTGAAGCCTTTTCTGTCAGGGAACCTGATAAACAAAAATTGCATTATCAAAAGTATTCTCATATAATAAAATATGGATGAATAGATAGAAGACTAATAAATACATTTAGAAGGAAAAGCTTTTGCAGATGACGTCCATGTATTTGATTATTCTCCAGTCCCAATGGTTGAAAAGTTATAAGGGATTCTAAATGTTAATAGTGTTCCTTTTTTTAGTTTGTTTAAAATATTTGTGCAATTTTGGTGAACCACAACTGCGCTAAATTGCACAATCATTAAATTCAGGTCAAGGTTTTTTCAAAGCACTCACTCCCTTGTTTCCTTATTCATTTAAACTGCCCCCTATATCCGAACCGAAGGAGTGAAACCCATCGGGCCAACCATGCTTGAAAGTATGAATTTGAGCTGTTAATATAAGTTAACAGTTGGGAGTTAGCAGAGTTGGCTGCAGAATTGCTGCAGTCTACAGCAGTCGAGGAGCCTTGCTTGATACCCACATGTATACTGACTTGCATGCAGTCTGTTTGCTTTTGCGACTGCTGAAGGAGGAGTTTTTGCTCAGAACCATTTACGTGCCCTGGAGCGGCCACGGAGTTGGCTGCAGAGTTGCTGCAGTCTACAGCAGACTCTAGCAGCAATGGCGACAAGACACAATAAGGAGGATGAGGGTTGCCGTTTGTGCAGTCAACCCTCTAAGGGAGACGATTGCGGTTTGGAACATCGAAGTCCGCTGAAATCCCCTGTGCGGCATGAGCAATTCATTGCATCTAATAGTTCATTCGTTTCATTAATGAACATTTTGGAAACCTTAGAATGCAGCCCATGTACCCCTATCACCCCCCGTAAGACTCCCAACATCAGCGCATTATGAAAAAATGTACCTGACCAAACAACAACAACAACAAAAAACATACTCACCACACTTGATGACAGCGAGATGGTGATTGAGGTCATTGGAGTTGGCGTTCGCATGGAGGGAGGAGGGGAGTAGATGAGGGGGTTCGGCATCACAAGTAGCGCACATAACATGGGAAAAGCCACCGAGGCAGAGGAGAGAAGTGTGGTGGGGGGAGTCTCGGTGAGATTTGAACTTGAGACGGTGAAAGATCTTCTCTCCCCACCCTCTGCCCTGGCTGGCGGGACTCCATTGTGTAATTTGGTGGAGGATGGTCCGAGCTTGATCTGGGGGAGGCTCTGTGCGAGGCATCCCATACTCGATCTGGGATGGCTGAGGGTCGGCTACCGTCGCTACAAGAAGAGCCATTCTGCGGTTCCCCGGATAAAGCTACAGCGGACTTCCTTTATCTGAACGAGGAGCTCAGAGGCATATCCCATGATAAAGAACTTGACCTGCCACAAAAATACGTTAATGGGACTCCAAATAGAGACCAAATCATTGAGGAAAGTGGCCTTAAAGTATTGGCACAAATCGAGATCTGGCCATTTTGAGCCCTGATTACCTCAGAAGTCGCCCTCCTCTGCAGACCGTTGAGACACCATGTAAAAAGACAACAATGGAAAATACGGTCAGTTCTCAGCAAAGGGGGGATCTAGACATAGAGATCCATGATGTAGAGGAGCAAAACTACTGTACAATGGATTCAGACAACCCAATGAACTCCACAGATTTGGAGGGTAAATGTTCTAAACCTGTTAAGAAACAGCAAAGCAATACAACAAGTATACCAACTCAAAAGCTACGAACAATCAAAAACAGCTATTGAAACCAGGAAAAATGCTGGGCCCTCCAGTATTTAAGCAAAGAAACACCCTGCTGAAACATGAACCAAAGGAGGACAAAACCACAAGGACGTTTAGAAAGATAACAGCCCAAAAACCATCATCGCTCACTGCAGGGGCGGGGAAGTGGATGTATGCATTAGAGAAACACACTGCCAGTGTCATGTTGGCCATAGGGCATATGGAAAGCTTATTAATGGCTCTAATGAGGGAATGATCAGACAGGCTTTGGAGGAGAGTGGGGTATCCGGGAGTTCTGTTGGATACAAGTACCCATGATGGAGAAGCTTTTAATAATCACAGGGTGCAGGTATGGGGGGCCCTGCAGATTATGTATCTTGATACACCTGATATAAATTCTATTCTAGCTAAAACATTTAAGTCGGATGATGATCCTGCCACCACATCCAGTTAATTCAGAAGATATGGAGGGCAGAGATGGGAGAAGCAAGGGATAAGAATATGGCTTTTTTTTAGCACATTCTAAAGAAGGGACTTCCTGAGGAAATCCAGCACAATCTAGATAAAGTAGTAGGGATGGAGGTGTTAAGGATACCAATCGGGCGTCACACACAGGTCAAGGACACTTGGGGCCTCATTACACGGTCTAAGCGCCATGGCTACCCCTTCCCGCCTTCTGGGTCCGGGTAGGCGGTATGGGGACTTACCGGGTCATTCCGACCCTGGAGGACCCGGTAAATCCCCATGCCAATTACATTCCCCATTCCCATTCGAGCCCCCATAGGGCTCAATGGGAATGGGGAAAGAGCTAATAACGGTACCGCAATTTGCGGTACCGTTATTAGCTCTGAAGTCCCTCAGCGGGTCCTTTCCTTAATGTGTGGTCTGACCACACGTTAAGGACGGGACCCGCTGAGGGACCTCGTAGTAGGGCGGTAGGGGATTACCGGCACCGGTGCCCTTACTGGTGCCGGTAATCCCTTACCGCCTACCATGTAATGAGGCCCTGGGTCTTATCCTGTGATGTGGCACTCAATAGGAATGCTTTTTCTTTAATTTCAATGAATTCAAATTGAGCTGATACCCGCCCCATCTCACACCCCCTTTTACAAATACCCCGGGTCACGGTGGACCATGAACCAGGCCGGTTGATGAAAATACAATATTTATTTATTTTAAAATTCACAAAACTAACACAAATTTTAATATTGGGCAGCAATCACCAATGGGGTGATAATGGGCCTCATTACGACTCAGGCGGTAAGGGTTTTATGACGGCGTGAACAGCGCCGACCCTTACCGCCTGAGTACGAGGTCCCTTAGCGCCATGGCGGACTTAACACCTGCTTTTAGCAGGTGTTAAAATCCATGGCGCTAAGGGACCATGGAGTTAATTACGCCACCGTAATTTACGGTGGCGTAATTAACGCCTTCCCCACTCCCATTATGCCCTATGGGGCAAAAATGGGAATGGGGAAGGGTAAATGGGGATTGGGGACTTACCGCCCCGCCAAGGTCGGAATGGGGCGGTAAGTCCGCCAACCACCATGGCGTAAACATAGTTTACGCCATGGTGGTAAAGTCACGGCCCAGGCGGTAACTTACCACCTGGGTCGTAATGAGGCCCAATTACAATAAAAACTACTGAACTACACTTGGTTAACCTCCTACATGAACATATCCAAAGCACAATTGAATAGGAGCACTTTTTGAATTATGATAGATAGCAGCCGAGTTAAGGTTTCCCCCTGCAATTTTCCCTCCACCCAGAAATAATCAAATTCTGAGTGGATAGAAAGAAGCAGCAGGTAATCAGGGATAAGAGGCAGCAAACAGAAAGGCCTAAAATGACACTCTGATTTTTGTAAAAAATTAATTATATGTGTGTTTAAATAAGGATATGCATAGGTTTTATCACAGTATCAAGGATGTTATATCACTAGCCATCAGGCAAAGTATCATAAAAGCATACAGTCCACAAAGCAGATTGAAATGAAAAACCCAGTGCAGCCGAATTCACACTTGGAAAAGTTGCATTTTTTCTAGTTTGTAGTTTTAAATGTAAAACCGGGTTTTGCAAAAAAACAGGTGAAAAACACTGAATTGGAATGTGGTTTTTGGGCAGGGTAATAGATGCACAGCACAGAGACAATATAGAGGTGAAAGGAGAGCTATAGGTGGTGAATTGAGAGAGATTTGGAAGGTAGAATGAGGTTTGTTTTTAGGAAAATAGAGCAGTGAAAAAGAAAAAATCGGTTTCAAAATGAAAGGCAAAAGAAAAGAGGAACGCTACCTGTGAATATAAAAGTTACGCTGCAGTTGTAACCCTTCATGCAGTGTACACCTTTTCTTTAGGGAAAATTAATTTATTTAATCAAAATATTGCTAATGACTTATGATCTATACAAGACAGAAATGAAGAGAATAGCGGCGCTAACGCTTGGAGATCAAGGACAAGATGCACAGAGAATTCTGACAGTTGGACAAGTTATCAGGATATGGTTAGGGTTGCTTAGAGAGAGGAACAAAGACAACATCAAGATTGGGTAGACTATGTGTGATGGAATGTGAATACTCACAGTCCGCTCTGAAATTTGGGATTAGGCACAGTCAACCGGGTTCTGGACTCAAGGGCTCCGGTCACCGGACGGCAGACTCTCCTGGCAAAAGACAGATGGGCAAAGGTCTGGTCACAGCACAGTGACGCCTCAGCGGGTTGGAGCGGGTAAGCAGGGCAAGCAGTTAGTGGGCAAAAATCCGGTCTGGTGTCAGGAGGCTTCCAAACTAACACCACAGCTTTCCCTTTGGTTATTGGGATTTTTAGATCTGGGGTCTCTGGATTGAGGCTTTGCTGGGATGGCCAGCAATGCTTTGGCCTTGCAGTGGAATCTGGAATCAGCTATGCTTTGGCTTTTGCAGGGGATCTGGAATCTGGCAAGATGAAAGTGGAAAATCAGGAACGCAGACGCAGGAAATTCAGGAAAGAGTCTGTATAGAGTCCTGTCAGCCACCCTTTATATAAAGCATGGTGACATCATAAAACACATTTTTTGTCATTTCTAGGGTGAAATATTCGGCCTAAAATTCTATGACTTTATATATGCGTGTGGATTATCATTAGGCATGTCAGCATTGAAATGTGCAGTGGCATCAGGTATACTTTCCGTGGAATACCCAATTCTTTGCCATTTCTATTCCCAATATGGCAGTGAAAGCTACAATGTCTTAAATTAAAACCCCTGAAATTACATTAAAGCTGTTAATGTTTTACATTCTTGCAAAGTCTGGTTACAAAGATAAAAGTCTGAAAAGTCTCTTACTAAAATAGCTGTTTAAACCAAATGATCAGAATTGTCCTCCATTCCTTTCCAGGCTATCCCCCTAAGTCCAGGGTTTGTCACTGAGTTTTTCTTTGAAGCTTCTTGTAGAAGTCACAGGGAGCTGTGATTTTCTTTTTCATCCTTGTGACCCAGAGTTTCTATTGTGAGAGGCCTCTGCCCAGCTGAAAGTCTCATGAGTATGTGAACTTTCTTTGTCTTGGTTAGGCAAAGTTTTCCACCCTAGTAGTTATCAGCCAAGTGTCCTGTAAGTTTATGGTGGTTCCTTCTGGGGGAAGCCTTAGCTTAGCCAGCAGAGAAAAACCTGTTCTGGAGCTTGCAAAGTCCAGCCAATGCAGTTTAATTCCTTTTATTTTATTTTATTTTGTCCTGGATCAAAACAAACCTGTTGGATAAAACATTCCCTATGTTTCACAGCAACAAACCCCTTTGCATTGCTAGGCACAGGCAAGTTTTTGTTCAACATGGCACTTTTAAAAGAGGCATTTTTTCTGGTTTGCAAAAGCCAATTTTTACATGTGTGAAGCCAGCTGGCATTTTCCTTACAAATTCGGGTTGTCTCTTCCCTCTGCATTTCCATATTGTTTTGTAGCCATAGTTAGTTCCTTGTATGCAGCAATTTGTTTGAACACAGATGCACTGGAATTGACATGGGCCCAGAGCCAGGGCCTCTTTGACGCATTGATCTTTGATATTTTGTATCCCAAAAGTAAAGCATTTCCTGTGTGGCTGAAGTAAAGCTTCTTTTGATTCCTTCAGAACTGAACAACAGCCTGCCATTCAGGGATACTGCGCATGTCTGCTGGAGCACAATGTGAATGTGCATGGCAGAGTCTCCTTAATAAAAAAGTGTGATGAGAAGTTTAAGGAAAAAACATCAGAGCGGCATCATTTTGTAATGTAAATATTTCCCTTTTTCACTGGGAACTATGGGTTTGCAGCAAAGCAGTGCTGCTTTTTCACTCCCCTTCTTTGGTACATGTAAGAACACACTGGCACCTTTCTCTGTGTGCTCCCAGTTCCAACTCGCCCATTTTGTGTTTGACAAGATGGTGCAGCCATCCTTTTGTTGCTGCCAGGTGCAGTTTTGACGCAATGGAGCCCCAAGGAGCCAGCGCAGCCATTTTGCTGTTGACTGCAAAAGCGCAGCTTGGTTATGGAGAAGAATTCTGTTGAGTGGGTCGATGTAGCCCACAGAGGCCAAGAGGTGACTGGAAATTCAGGCACATATTGTGCATTTTTGTAAAAGGAGGCAAGAGAAGGAAAAGGAAAGCATAGAACAGGCACAAAAGGCAGAGGCCAAGCTTGTTCAGAAAAAGCTAGCGAAAATCAATTTGGAACAAGCAGTGATTACCAGCTCGACAGAGGGACAGCAAAGACAATTGTAACAGGTCATAGTGGAATGGGTATGCCACAAGGTTGGATGGACGGGCATGCTCCCTGTCCAACGAAAATGATAGGGTTTCCGAGGGGTAGCTGAGGATTTTCACTGGGAAGTGGGTCATTGGTGAATTTGGAGGAATGGGGCCCCAGTTTAATGGACAAATGGGGAATAACTAGAGAGGGCTGTATGGAATTATGTTGGTCGCGTGGAAAGATAGACACGTGTTACAAGATTGTTGAGACAGATCACAGTAATTTAATGTGGGAGTTCAGCAAATTCAATACCCAACCATGCCAAATGCCACAGGCTCTGTGAAATCGTGTCAGGCATGGGTTGAAAAGAACCCAGCGACAGGGGATGCACAGACCTATGTGATTTAACTGACTATGCCAGGATAGGTACCGGTACAGACATGGAAGAAAAATGGACCCTGAAAAACAGTCACTCATTGCACTGGAGCAAGTGTTTTTGGAGGGAATACTTTCTCGCTCCCCGGTGCTAATATGTACCAAGAGTAGGACAGCCCACAGGGATCTCTGATGTGCCCAGTCCTGTCCATTACCACTGATACAGAAGAGGAACCACAGATAGATATGCAGGTAGGTGACCAAACGTTTTAATTCATGGTCGATACAGGGGCTACAAAATCTTGCATTAACAAGGTGAGTTCTCCTTGTCAGGTAAAACGATGCACACACAGGGATTCTCTGGGGCGGTCATGTCAGTTCTTTATACTGAAGAACTCTGTATTAAGGTAGGTACACAAAATGTATCTGCTCCTTTGTTGTATTGCACAGATACCCCATCAAATCTCTTGGGCAGGGATCTCCTCAGTTGACTCCACATGTCAATTGAATTCACAGATGAAGGTATAGCATGCTCGACTCCAGGTTTGTATCTGGTAAGAGAAGTGGCATATTTACATGCATACCATAGTGACAGCATGATAAGGGGTTGGGGGGGCCTGTGCATTCAAGTTTGTTTCTTTATGGGGTATTGGTTTTGTTGAGTTGGGTCCCGGGAATCCGAGTTCAGACATGGCAGGTACCGATTGAGTTTTTGTTTTGGCCTGTTGTGCCACAGGAGGTAGCACCATGCACCATTATTTCAATTCTCCTAGAAGCAGTAGTTATCAAGAAGAACAGGGTGGTTCTCTCAGGCACCGATGAGGAAGGCAGAGAGTGGGGCACAGTTTTGTGCATCGATCCAACCTTATTGCTAAGGGACATGTCTGGCAAGCAATTGTTCGAAGACACCAAAGACACAGGAGAGATTGTTTTTGAGATTGGGGTGCCTTGCCAGATAGTGATAGAGCAAATGGAAGTACCACAGACCATGCTCATCATTAGAAATACATCGCCAAATTGGAAGGATTTGGAAAAAGTGCCAGACCATTTATTGACCTGTAATCTTCATGATATAGGGCTGTTAAATAGTGTTGCAGCAGTGTGGATGAAATGGAAACATGGTGCAATATTACCACTGGTTAAGCAGTACCCCATATCTAGAGAAGTGGTAGAGGGAATTTATGAGACCACTATTGCGTTGCTGAAGCAAGGCATAATACAACCTTCTGTGTCCCCATGTAACACTGCCATCTACCCTCTGAAGAAGGTCAAGGTGCCCAGTTGGAGGTTGGTCCAGGATTTGCACCCCCTCAATAATATTGTTGAGGTGGAATTTTCGGTGGTAGAGCGTTTAATGTATTGTGGTCAGAGATTCAAGCACACAAGGTTGCCCCAGTGGTATTGTGAATCTCTGAGTGTTTTCAGCAGAGTAGTTAAAATGGATTTGGGGAATTTACATGTGCCCAGTACAGTAATCCAGTATGTGGACGATTTGCTTGTCTGTAGCACTTCAGAGGAGCAGTGTCGAGGAGATTCAATAACGCTCCTCACCCTGCTTACAGAGAAGGGATACAAAGTGGACAAATACAAATTGCAGTACTGCCAGACAGAGGTAGTATATTTGGGGCAAGTGATATCACCTACAGGAAGGAAAGTAATGCCAGACAGCGCCACCACAGTTCAGAATACGCCTCAACCGGTCACGGTGAAACAAATGCAGCAGTTTTTGGGACTGTGTAACTGTTGTAGATCTTGGATCTGACTACTCTAGTCACGTGAAGCCCTTACTGCAGTGACTTAAGGAAGCACAAACGGTCAAGGGTCCGATAGAATGGTCTGAAGAAATAGTGACTTGCTTCCAGGAATTAAGACTGTGATCAGCAATGCTTCCGTCTTGGTGACCCCGAATTACAATGTTTTATTTCTTTTCTCACTCGAATGGGCAGGTGATGACAGAGGTTTTGGCCCACCAAACATCGCTAGGCTATAAACCTTTATCATACTATAGCAGACTCCTAGACGCAGTGATGCAGGGACAGTTCTCTTGTGAGCAAGCTTTAGCACCAGCGGCTTTTGCAATTCAAGTGTCTTCAACCATCAACATAGGTTGCACAGTGACAATGTACGTGGTGGATGCAGTTTTTGCGATCTTGCAAAAATCTAAGTTGACATTGATGACCCAAAGAGTCTCTGGGTATGAGGTTATTTTATCAAATGCATCGATACATCCCGTATTGTCACCAAGTAAATCCTGCAATATTTGTAGCCGAGCGAGCGAAACCTGATGACACTATCTATGATTGTGCAACATATGAGGGAGAAGAGGAAGTGTTCAGGGGGATGCTTTGGAGGGAGGTGAGGTACTTTTTGTTGATGGGTCCTGTGAGAAACCTGAGGTGTTTCTCCCAGGCTATTCCTGGAAATTCTTTGTTAAGGTGGCCAAGGGAGGGCCATCGCTCTTGGATCCCAACCCTAGGGGTGGATGAGTGAGGGATGATCACTTGGGCTGGGGGTTCTTGGGGACTATGGGAGACACATTCTCAGGTGAGACATGGTATTCTTCCCGTTCTGATACACCCCTACCCGACAAATCCTCAGTTGTCATGGGACATTGTAAACAGAGTACCATCATACCACAGTACCTTTCTGTAAGGTAAGGAAAAGGCAAAACCATCAGGGAAAACAAAGACTATCCCTAAATTCCAACATGAGTTTTACCCCTCTTTCCTCAAAACCCACCTTTCAACAACCCTACATTGAAACCCCTTTTCCTGACAAAAATCCACAACATCTTTATTCTTTTTTATTGGTATATTGGCCATTTCCAGATCCCCAGAAAATGGAAACCATGTCCCATCAGGTACAGTTGCCTGCTCCATACACCACAGTTATGTTGCTTCAAATTATAGAAATGCAAGTAAAAGCACCTAAGGAGGAAGAGGAGCTTGGGGCAAAAAGAGGATGTGCCCTCTCGCTCACTGATTTGCTATGGAGACAAAAGGCAGACAGGGATGGTAGTAAGCCTTTAGAATTGCTTCTTGTGGCTCTAGAGCAAATACATTACCCATTGCACACTTCTCGATGACAAATTGCAGTAGAGCTCCAGAACCTCCAGGAACAAGTAAGTACATTTGTAGGAAACTGCATAGTCTGTAGGGAATTCAATCCTGGAAACACCATGAGGTCAGTAAGGGGAGTTTTGCTTAGGCCCTCTGGGCCATTTTGGAATGTCCATATTGACTTTATTGAAATGTTTGTGAGATGTAACAATTACCAGTACCTTATAGTGGTAGTTTGCCCATTCTTCCGGTGGCTTGCGGTTGGTCCCTGCATACACCCTGATGCTAAGTCTGCAGCAAAATGTCTGGTGAGGGAGGTATTTCCATGGTGGGGAATTTGTGAGGAACTTACTTCTTTAATGCCTTGTTCTGAGAAATCACTTTGCTCTTGGGAATCAAGCACAGGTTGTATTCAGTATACCACCTACAGGCCAACGGAATCATGGAATGGTTAAATGGGGTTCTTAAGGTCTGGTTTGGAATAAATGTGTAGTGATTTAAGTAATCCGTGGTGATACTGGGCCTCATTACGAGTCCTGCGGTAACCGAGTCAGAAAAACTGGCAGGTTACCGCCGGACTCGTATTACCATTTCGCCTCCGTGATTCCCGGAATTACCGGGGCATTACGACCCCAGTGACCAGGGAATTCCAGAGGCGGAATTCGGTAAATCCCCATTCCCATTGATGGGAATGGGAAAGTGGAAACACCGGCACCATCTCGTGATGGTGCCGGTGTTTCCATGTCCGCCTGCAGGCAGGTGGTGTTAAACCCGCCAGGTCAGACCTGGCGGGAATGACACCTCTGCCTGCAGGACAGAAGATCACCCGGTATGGAAACCACGGTGGCGGCGGGTTTACTGCCACCGTTATTTCCATACCGGGTGACTCATAATGAGGCCCACTGTGTTTGGTTATGTTTTATGTGGTTATGTTTTATTTGTGGAATTATCCATTGAAAGAGTACCACCTTAGTCCTCACGAGATCATGACAGGGAGTAGATTACACACACCTCTCTCACCTGCACACACAGCATCAGATGCACATAATTCAGCAGAGGTCCTTGGTGAGGAGTTTAGGGAGCACCTTCCGGCCTTAACCAACAGTGTCATTATTACATCTTCACAGGTTGTGTCTTGCAGCTCATTCCAGTGGAAAAAGGGGGTGCAAATGAAAATCAGGAATTGATATTTTTCAAGGTGAAGAAGAAAACTTTGGATGCATAATGTGTATTAGAAGGATTGTTTATGTGTCTTTTTAGTTTCTTTTGTCATCATGTTCAAAGATGGCTAACAGTATGAATGTGAATGGTTTAAATGTATCTAATATCATAAAGTTTGAATACATATTATTGAGGTCACATAGAAATGTTGCTGCTGACTTCCTGGACAGTAAGGACAATGTACATCTAGACCCAATAGTAGATGCACATGGCTTTGCACCAGATGATTTATTGTATAGCCACATGAGAAGAGTTGGGAGAGAGAGTTCTGTAGGATTTTGCTATATCTTTTCTCTTATCCTCCATGCTTCTGGAGTCCCCAGTGTGTTTATCCCAGATAAAATAGAGTTAGCAGAAACACTGTGCCTAGTGCACCTAGCTTTGTGCAGGGTCTGAGGGCAATTCCAAGGGCAATCAGTCACAGCAACTATTTTACCTGTTCACAGATAATGTTCAGCTACAGATTGTAAGGACAGAAGAATACTCAGTGAAAGCATAGAGTCTGATGGAGTTTAAAAGAGGCTATTATCATCAATAACCAATGAGAGTAAGGGGTGAAAAGTTGCAGAGCTGGAGCGAAGAGGGGATTCTCAGAAGAAGGGGTGGCACGAGTAAACCAAGAATGTAGAAGGAATATTTGAACCATCTGACCTGGCTCAAGGAGCCAGAAAAACCTGTTACGCTACAGACACACATTTTTCTCTGTGTTGTAAGGGCAATGGCACAGTGCCTTTTGGCACAAATGGGAACTGCAGCTGCATGCTTCACATCACCGACTTGGCTGGAGGTACAACTGCACTTTTGAATGTTTTTTGGACTTGCAGAACGTACGCTTACAGGCAGATACCTCCAGCCTGGAGAGGGGTGTGTAGTTTCACCATGTTACATGTGCCTGTCCTTGTTATTCCTGAGGACCATTTAATCATTGCCAGCCCAATGCTCAAGGCCACAGCCATGCCCCCTTTGTTCCCTCTGCTCCTTGTGTCCCCTGTATCATCACACATGAAGTGCAGTTATTGCGTTGTTCCTGTCCCCTCCTCCGGTCCAGATACATCAATGTCCACGTTGCTGAACAATGCCAGAGGCCACACACCCTGCCCCATTTCCATCCTGCGACCCGGCATATGATATCCGGCCTGGGCAAAGCCCAGGCATAGTTGGGCTATGTCGAGCCCCTCCTGTCTGCAGCATCCATGGAAGATGAAGTAAGGAACAAACATCTACAGACTGCGATATCTGGCCGGTTGTGAGGATGCACCAGCATAGTTCATAACATCCACTGCACTTGGAGTGCAGTTCTCTCATTGTTGTTCTCGCCCCCACCTACGGTCTAGATACATCTGTGTCTGCATTGCTGGGCAATGCCAGAGGCCACACCCCTGCCTCATTTCCATCCCACTACCCGGTATATGGCATCTTGCATATGACATCCGGACTGGGCGAAGCACAGGCGAAGTCGGGCTAAGTCGAGCCCCTGCTGTCTGTGGCTGTCCGCGGCGAGGACGTGGTGTCTGAAACCTCTATCGGCAATGCCATCCTGCACTGGCTTCCACCTCCCGGCACAAACAGTTGAGCAGATTCCTGGCTCCAAGACCTATTTTATCAAGGTGCTGGTAACACTGTTTATGTCCATTACTGTTTTTATCATAATGCCTCCAGACCATGATCATTCAGTTCCAAGATTTACTTGCTTACGTAATTATGATAATCTTCTTTACCTTCCGTGCTTCACGAGTACTGTAGCCATCAACCTAGGACTTTTTAATGCTAAGTCGGTTTGTAAGAAATCCTCTCCTGTTCTGGACTTATTCCTTAGACTCAATTTACATTTTCTGTGTATTAGAGAAACATGGATTCCTCCTCACAATATTTCAGTTTCTGCTTCTTTGACCACATTGCAGACTTCATTTGGTTATGTCCCTCCTTCCACAGCTCATGGAGGGGGTACTGGTATTCTTTACCATTCTTCTTTCTCTGCTATTCTTCCTTCTTTTGCTCTTCCTTCCTATTCTTCATTTGAATTTATCTATAAAATCTTCTCAAAGCCTTTTTCTATGACTTTTGTTCTTTTCTGTTGTCCACCTGGTTCTATTGGTTCCTTCTGTGAGGACATTGATCATCTTTTATCGCACATTTTACATACCCCGTGTTAGACAAGGTGTTATGCGGTAACCCTGTGGGAGACTACACCAGTCTTGTCCTCTTGGTATTAGGCAACCCACCTTTTGGTATAGATGTGTACTACACAAGTTGGTAGAGTGACTGAGCAGCTAGACTTATCTCAAGAGGGGTAAATGTGAGCTGTAGAGCTGTAGCATCGAAATTCACACATACAAGTATCCAAATAACACTTACACTCACGGTTTTATAGAAAATAATTTTTTATTTATTTAACAGTCGGTTTTAAATAAGCATTCTTTAAAAAGGGCAATGTGCAACAATAAAAATGTACTTCTTAACATGTTCTCAGAATCAAGATAAGCAAGTAGATACTCCTTAGAGATGCTTCATACACATTTCCTACACCCTGGAGTGACTTCAATTGCTAGGACAGTAATGGCATTTATATATCACTTTTGTACTTGGTAGAATTCTGAGGTTGTGGAAAGGTTAACGGAAGGAAAAAGGTTAACAGGTTCTCAGAGCATGTGAGCACTTTTAAATCTCCCAATGAAGTCTAGATAAAACCTTTCCCAGCAATATTAGTTAAAAACCAATGTATTACATATGAGGGACAGTTAGAATCAAAGTCAATGGGTTAGCAGAGTCTGCAGGGAGCCAGGACAGCCAAAACCAATTTGGAACAAAGTCTATGGAGTTGAGGCCTTTCCTAGATAAAAAAGGTCTTGCACAAAGTTAGAGAGTTTGTTGTAGCAAATCACTGTTGGGCCAAAAGCTGTTAGGCTTGTGAAAGTTGGAGCTCAGATCAATGCTAGAAAAAGCAGCTACTGCAAGTATCAAGTGAGGAAAAAAGCAAGCTACAAGTGAAGAGGTAAGTATCCCTTAGCTAGATCAGTACCTTAGGTTAGAAGAAGAGGATCCAGCTGGCTTCTGTCCTGGTTGCAGAGTTGCAGATCCTGTGTTCCCGGGCCTCAGTCGTGGGGACAAAAGGGAGGATGTCTGGAGGACTCCTGCACTGCAGTTTGACGGTCAGCAGCAGCTATGGGCTCTTTTCAATTCAGTGACACTTCGTGGTTTCAGCACGTGGTAAACAGCATCACCACAGATCTTGGACACCGGTTGGGATTCCTTCACTGCTTGAGTCCAGCACTCTGATGAGGTGACTTGAGCTTGGGTTGTTCTGCTTTGGGAGGGTCCTCAGGACCTTCTTGGAGCTTTGGCTGGCTTACAGACATTGCACTCAACTATGGATTTCTCGACCCCTGGCACTCAGTTCCAGCAGCAGCAAAGAAGTACAGCCAGTTGGGAAGGTCTTCCAGCCAAGTTTATCTCAGGGTTAGTTGTTCCCACAAGGGAAGAAGTCATCCTCTCCAGAGCTTCTTTGATTGATTCGGAAAAGGAGTTTCAGCACAGCAGCAGGGCTTCACCAGGCAGTTCAACGGTCCAGGAGGATGCAGCAAGCTTCTCTTCACGATTCCTTTGTCCGATTTTCTTCCAGTGGTCAACTCTGTCTTCAGTCCATGAAGCCTTGCCTTTTATGCATGTTTCTCCCATTCTATCTACAAAAGGTATTACCTGCCATAACATTTGGCTCTGAAGCAGGGTGGAATCTGGATTACAGAATATGGGCAAAATTGGAAGGATTATTTTGGAAACGAGTGCTGAAATTACCAAAATACATTTCAATCATTGTCATCAGGCATGAACTCGCTCTTGAAGAATTGTATGTAAATGTCATCTGGAAGTCGATGTCGCTCTACAGAAAGATGATAACTCCAAATCCGGAACCTGCATATGCAATATTTGCTGAACATAACATGCGACCATATGAGAACATCTTAATGCAATGGGTACAAAGACTAAAGATGCTTTTACAAGCCGCTGAGATAAACTGCAACATGTTATTGGACCAACCACAAATAGCAAAAAGAAAACTGAAAGAATGGGCATGGATTCAAAATTTGGACAGATTTGAAGGCCTATCAACAGCTCCTAAATTAGAAGCAACTAAAAATAAACTAAACACAATGCCGAATTACCTGCTACAATTTCCTTCACGCCATCATCGTGACAGCTTTTTGCGCCAACGTGTGAACGCAATTAAAACGAAGGAAATGTTGCTGATGAGATACGATCGTGACACCAAAGACAATTTATGCATATATTATCAGGAGGAAACTGAAACAATAAGACACTTAATAGTTGACTGCACTAATCTGAGAGATTTGAGAACCCTGCACCTCAGCAAATTTGTTCCGCTAAACAGAAATCTCGATGACTGGTGGTGGTGCATATTAAGTGGGAGTTCTGTGCACTTAACATGTTCTGTGATCAATTATATAGACAAAATTCTGGGCTAAATGAAAGTGAGACTGGATATGAAAATGCATAGTCATGCGTACGAAAGACTAAGGGCGGAAGTTTAACTGGAACAAATTAAATGAATAGTGAGGATTTGGTTTTTGTAATAAAAGTTTGTAATAAACTATATGTTACAATAAAAAAACTCCTATTCATTCACAGCTTATCTATCACTCACACAGTGGGGTGGCTGTCCTACAAGGACAGCCAGCCAGCCAATCATGACTGGGTGCATTCAGGTTACCAAGGAGACTAAGGACAGGGAGTTTCAGGCACCTCCCTCACTTCCTGCCCTGTCAGACACACTGGAGCTAGATGCAGGTTTCAGTACTGAAGCCCGCCAAAGGAAAAATGAACAAAAGGGTTGAACTTGGTTTGGCATGCAGAGTAATACCCAAGAAACACCTCACAAAACAAGAAATGGCAAGAAAAGAAGACTAGCCCATTTTGACACAATGGTCACCCATGGGTGCTACACCGCAGCTGAGGATTCAGCCTGCGGTAGAAAAGCACAATGGTAGGAAAAGTAAACCACTGCCACCAGCCTTTTAACATGGTGAGGGTTACATTACATTAGTTACATCAGTTAGTAGGAAAAGGGGCTACTAAGTAACCACCCAGCACTCCACATAAAATGGGGACTTCAATCTTCATCTATCATCAACACACTCTGCTAGTCCCTAACTCTCTGTTCTTGACTCCTGTTTTCTTCTGACTCTCTTCCACTTATTCCATCCCATATTTCTAGCTCTTCTCTTGATCTGATCTTTGCCTCATCTTTCTCTGCTTTTTCTGTGTTTTCTCTCCCAGTGTATCTTTCTGATCACTATCTTCTTTCTGTATCATTGCTTCCTACAATCTCTACACGTTCTTCTGCTCCCTCTCCTTCATGAACTTGTTCTCAGGGTGATCTACGCACCTTTAATTCTTCAGTCTTAATTCCACATGTATCTTTGCTCTCTCTCCTCTTTCTTCTTTTTCAGCTCTTACCTCTGACTAGGCTGCATCCTCTATTTTCAATTTTTTTTCCACTTCTCTTGACTTACTCCATCCCCTATCCCCCTTCCATCCTACCCAAAAACCTTGCCAACCTTCCCTTTCCTCTCATCTACACACTACACTCTGTCTTCTTTGTCATTTTGAAAGACATTGGCTTAAGACCAAATCAACATCTGACCACTCATCATATTTTTCTTATCATGCTCTTTATGATGACTGCCTACTTTCTGCCAAGCGTCTTTATTCCTCTGATCTGTTACATACCCAGTCTACACATCCTACGTGTCGTATTTTAAACCTTTGTATGGCCCTTATCCCCTCTTACCCCGGATCATTCTGTTAACTCTACCTTTTCTGCCTCTGATTTTGCTAAATTTTTCTCTTCTAAAGTCACCTCTCTTCGCAATGAGAGGTCTGTCCTATCCTGGTTTCATTCTTATCTATCTCATAGAACATTCTCAGTTTCTTGAGCTGGCAAGTCTTCTAAATCCTTCTCGCTGGGCCACAGTGTGCCCGAAGGGTCTGTTTTGGGCCCTTTTCTGTTCTCTCTATATACCTCTTATCTTGCTGTTATTTCCTCTTTTGGGTTTTCTCACCATTTCTATGCTGATGATACCAAACTGTTTCTTTACTTTTCTTCTTTTTCTCCTGAAATTCACCATACTATCTATGCCTTTTTAACTGTAATCAAGTCTTGGATGTCTTCCCACTATCTCACACTTAATGCTGGAAAGACAGAAGTCCTGTTCTTTACAGCTAACACCCTCCCTCCTCACCCTTCCCCTTCTTTTATTTTATTTTCTCAATCTAGGCTCTCAATTATTCCGGCCTCTATTTTGACAATAATCTTGCCTTCTCTCGCCATATTTCACTAACATCCCGCTCTTGCCATTTCCATCTCCTTAACATTCAGAAAGCTTGTCCCTTTCTCACTTTTCAAGCATCTAAGCTTCTAATTGCCTCTTTAATTTTTTCTACACATTTTTACTGCCCCACTGTTCTTTTTGTGCTCCCCACTTCCCGTCTGCTCCTCTTAAATCAGTATTCAACTTTTCTATTTGTCTCTTGTGTCTCCTCTCTTATCGGGACTCAATTTCTTCTTCACTTGCAACTCTCGCATGGATACCTTTTCATACTCAAATTAAATTTAATTTTCTTTGTCTTGTTTTCAAATCCCTTTATTGTCTTACTCCTAGCTATCTTACTGCTTTGATATCCTTCTATACTCCTTCTAGCTCTTTTCGTTCTTCTTCTCAGTTTTTATTGGGAGCCCCTCGCCCTCCTTGTGCTCAATTTCGTTTTCGTTCTTTTGATTTTCTGTCCCCTCATCACTGGCATTCTCTCCTGCACTCTTTCTGTTCTGTTTCTGTCTACTCATTATTCCGTGGTTCTTTGAAGTCTCATCTACTCCAATAACCTTGATTAATTGTTTTCTGTATCTCATTGTTTACTCATTTTCATTGTGCCGTTTCTTATTCTTTGTACAGTGCTTTGGTTTAAGGAGCGTGGTCAAATACAAGATACACATGAGCACATCAATGACTCTGTCCGATCACACATTGTGCATAGGTGCATTATAAATGCGCAATAAATAAATAAATAAATAACTAGAAAGGAGAAACTATTGCAACGGACCAATCGGTCCAACTACCTTTCAGCTGCATTTTCAAAAGCTTTGATGGACATCCCTGAACACTATAGTTTGTTTAGTCATGCACAGACTTTCTTTTCTTCCTCCGTGGCACCTGGCATCCAAGCTGCTGCCAACGTGAAGTGGTAACCTGATATGAACTCCTCCTATTTTTTGATTCTTCCGAATCAGCTTTCAGTGCCATCAAGGAAGAACTGTGGGCCCTGAGGCTCATAGCCTTGCAGAAAACAGGTATATCCTTAACCTCCTAATGGCCATGGAGGGAGGGGTCTGTCAGAAGATAGGGAGCACGTGCTGCACATTTGTGCCTCCCAATGATTTGGAGAATGATGGAGAACATCATGATCATGGAGAACAAAGCAGGAACCACAAATGACCCTTGGTTGGACTCTCTTTTCTTGGGTACCGTCTTTGATGAGCTGAGCTGTGAAAATTCTAATGCCTGTTTTTTTTTTCCTTATTATCTTTTGTTCCTGTTAAATGCTCTTATGATGTTCTGCCCAGGTACCGAAAGCAGCTGCCATGATGACTGTCACACTGTCCAAAACTAAAACCACTACCATTTCATATCATATGGGTACACAGACTGATGCTGTCTTGTGTTCTCCACCAAGTTGGGATCATTGTGTGGAGCCTCGGGTAGATTGGGGAAATGGTGGGGGAAGAGTTTGGGTTGATCAGCGTAGGAGTATGCCCATATTGGGACCAATGTGAGAGATGATTGTGGGTTTTTTCCCAGAGAAGATGATTTTAAAGAACAGGAAGATGCTTTATTAAAGTATTAACTAAAGGGGGAATGTTGGGGTGGTCAAGAATGGTCCCAATGAGGAAGAGGAGTTCACGTTGTGCGCACTATATTTGTAACTGGGGGTGCGGTGAAGTTGGCGCGAAGTTGCAATTTTATATGTGTCCAGTGTAGTTAATGTAAATGGGATGTGTTACACTAAGTGTTACTTTGTATTTAAGTTGATACATTTTAGATTTGCATGTGCGCAGCAAGATAAATGTCAAAATCGCCAATTAATATAAACACAATCTAGATATGATGTGCTAAGAAGTGCCTAAAAGCTGGGCAACGAGGAGTTTCATAATGTGCATGCGAGGAAGGGGACTTGACATGGAGAACCCACTTTGAAGAAGACACAGTATTTATTAAACATGTTTAATATGATATACACATACAGGTAATTTATAAATCTACATGTAGTGTGCTCTATTTATACATTTGTTAAACTCAGTCACCAAGGGTTCACGAGGTAAATTTTAAGTGACTACGAAAAACTAGTTTTGCACAGTTGGAGGTTAAAGGAGAGGTAATGATTAACAGCGACATTAAGCAGATGGTCAAGTCAACATGCCATGCTGGGGTTTTTATGGCCTGGCAGTATCACAGAAGGCAGATGTAATCTTTTTAAGTGCATGGAAGTTTGTTATTTATTGTTCTGGGGGATACCGCCATTTGTTTTGACCAACAATAAATGTGGAGTGAAGTGATCCTGTAGGCCATAGTGTACAATACTTCACAAGTTTCGATTGTTTTCTCAGGATGTGACCAGAAGCTATGCCTGTTGAATTGGTAGTCGTTTAGAATAGTGTTCCGGAGACGCTAGCAAGTCAGAGTGTGTGAAATGGTTATCGCCTGTTCAAAGGGAACATGTTGGATTTTGCCACTCCTTATGTTTTATTAAGTATTTGTACAAATCATGTGCAATTACGTTTAGGGTTAGAAGGTGTCAGGCCTGCTGGGACTAAATTATGTTTGTATGTGAATGTGTGTCTGTGTGATGTCGTCACAACCTATCAAGGAAAATCCTAAAAGAGGGTGTGTTGTACACATGAGCTGAAGATGGTAGTGAAAGTTATTTGTTTATTTTGATATTTATAAGCGCACCGAACCGAGGGGCATCTATACACTGGTTTACATTCAAATGATTATGATCATAGGTGGTACGTTGGTTTACATGAGGTAGTGGTTACAGGCGGTTAGAGACATAAGTGGTACATACATACATAGTCATGCATAAATCTGCATTTCTGGTCTGTGCGGAGATGACAGATGCCAAGTGCTTGTAGAGATGTCCAGGTTCAATTACTTTTGCAGGTCTTGGGAGAAGAGCCAGGTTTTGCGGCCCTTGTGGAAGAACCAGAATGAGGCATCAGATCTTAGAGCTAGCAGCAAGGTGTTCCAGTGCTTGGCAGCGATCACAGCGAAGCTGCTGCCCTGGCCCTCTGGAGCCTGGATCTGGGATTTGTATTTGTATTTACATTTTTAAAGCGCTCACACAGTCCACAGGCATCAAGGCGCTGTTACAGGAATTGTTTGCTTTGTATTTTGGTAATTGTTTTTTTCTCTTAGTTGCGTTTTTATAACGCGCTTAAACACCCAGAGGTTTCTAAGCGCGGACCCAGGGATCAAACCTGTGTTGCTTCGTGTCCTCTTGTTTCCAAGGCGTGCACGTTGCCGCTGAGCTATCCTCCCGGGACTTTGGCGAGTAGGTGCAAGTAGGCATCCCATGTAGGTCTGCTGGATTGGGCCTTTGATTTTTTTCTGAACAAGTAGGGCGGGGTAAGTGTTTGAGAGACATTTGTGCGCGAGAGAGAGCGTTTTAATCATGATCCGTTCTTGGACTGGGAGCAAGTGGATATTTCGTCTAGCTGTGGAAATTTGGTCTTTTTTACGGATGTTTACCTGTAGTTTTTTTTATATTGTGGAAGTTGGAGACTGCAAAGTGTGCATTGCAGTAGTCAATCCTGGATAGTATAAGAGATCTAACAAGTGTCGTGCAGCGATCAGTGGTCCGGAAACGCCTGCAGGCATTGATCAGTTTTGGGAGGTATGCTGCTGCCGATGCAATGGTGTTCACCTGTCTATTTAGTGATAACAGAGTCTAGGTATACGCCCAAGGTTTTTACCTCTTTAGAGATGGTGATGATATTCCCGTCAATAAAAAAGGATTTGTAGGAGTCGTTGAGTTTTTTAAGCTGAGATTGTGTGCCAATGGGAGTAGTTCAGTTTTCTCATTGTTTAGGCAAAGTCTGAGTTGTGCCATCCAGGTCTGAATGGTTTGGTATATTTTGCTTAGTGCGTAGGAGTCAGCGTCATAGTTGCCAGAGATAGGTAGGAGGATTTTGGTGTAATCTGCATAGTTGGTGTAGGTAACACCCAAGTCATCTAGGAGGTCAAAGAGGGGTTTCCTAAAGATATTGTATAGTGATGTTGAGACACATGAGCCTTGTGACACTCCGCCGGTGACTAGTGCTGGGGGCTGCTGCCCAGGTGCGGTTAGATAAGAAGTATTCTATCCAGACTACGGCGTTAGGTGAGAAATGGGCAGCTGAGGAGAGGTGTTGGCAGAGGATTTTAAGATTGATCTGGTCAAAGGCCGCTGAGAGGTCGAGTAGGAGGAGGATGGCTAGGTTACCCTTGTCTTTGATTTTTTGTCCATCCATTTCGTCCATTTGGATTTTTTGGTCCAGGAGGGCAGATTCCTTTCCATGTCCGGGGCAGAAGCCGGATTGTCATAGGTCAATGATATTGTGAGTTTCCAGGTGGTTTTATATTTGCAGATATGCTGCTCTGTCACGTATCTTAAGGAGGAATGGTACAGTTGTGATAGGGCGGTAGTTATTGGGAACATTGACGTCTAATGTAGGCTTCTTGAGGAGGGGGGAGTACCCAGGCTTCTATCAGATTCTCGTGCCGTACTGAAATGGGCAAGCTCTACGGCACAGTCTTTTATAAAAGAGGCCGGACATATGTCTCCTTGGCATCTGGATGGTTTTAAGCCATTAATAATGTTGGTAGCTTCAGTGGTCATGACCGGGGCGAATTCAAACCAGGGAATGGAGATAGTGAGTGGTGGACGACGGTCTAAAAGCTGATCAGACGACAAATATTTTTTTTTTTTAGCCATGATTTTGGTTTGAAAAAGGGAGAGTTTGTTGATGCATTTTGGATGTTCCTGCACCATGGGAGGTCTTGAATGCAGTTATCTGGAGAGGGAGCTGGTGTTTCAAGTTCACATAAGCTAGCAAAGAGTTCTCTTGTGCCTGAATTTGCTTTTTCAATTCTTTCATTCTAAGTAATGCTTTTAGTATGAAGAATGGCCTGTTTGTATTTTTTGGATAGGGCTGTGAAGTGTTGTATGTTCACGTCGAAGGGTTTTATTTCCAGGCAGTGTCTGCTGCTCATTTAGTGCATTGCAGGGCTTTAAGCTTGGGGGTGTACCAAGAATTCAGCTGGACTCTTGGTTTAGGTGTACGGTTGCTCAAAGGTGCTACCTTGCTAATTGTAAAGCCTGGAGGGGAGATATCTGTACTCCTGCCATCTATATGGCAGAGTAGAAGCATAGAGCACCCCAGCCAAGGTTCTCTATTGTTGGTAGCAATGGACGAGCAACCAAGGCTTAAGCTCTCAGCAGGTGATGCAGGCTGGTTCTCAAGTACAGTGTAGTCCCCATGCCCCCACAAAGGAATGTCCAAATACTATGTTATGTGAAAACACAGTTCTTTATATAAATAAGGTTCAATATATATATATATATATACAATCAATAACACACGTTAAGCTTTGGCAAATCTTGTATGGTAAATATTTACAATATCTATGTGGTACCACAGTTAACTCTTGACTCCTTTAAAATGCCCTAACTGCTGACAGTTTCAACGGCATACAAGTCAACTACCAATGTGAATCAACATCAGAGATAGGAAGGAAGACAAGTTAGGTTACACAATGGCAGAATAGTTTGTCCCACTACCATGAAACAGTTCTATGTTCGGATCCACTTGGGCAACCTGTAAATAAAGTGTACCAACAAGTCCATATATGTTTAAAATAGTCTTGTTTCCTACTTAAATATTCTACTACACCAATGTACCTGAGTTTAGCAGAGTTTCTTCAACTGCTCGTCGACTGCTCCCTTGTGGGTAAACTCACTTTAAACTAGGAGCCAGAGGGCATCAAGATTCCTCGAAGGCGAAATGTGACCAATTTCGTAGAGAGAACAGCTTTGACCTTCACGGTGCTTGTCGATGATCAGTCGTGGATGTCCTGTGAAGATGAGGCATGCGGTTCATCTTGATGACAAGAGCTTGTTGCTGCAAAGCAGATTGATGAAGAACGTAGGCCCGGCAGCGGGCGATGGGTGTCAGCACTGGCGTTGACGGTCGGGACTCGACCACGGCTGGCTTTTGGATCTTCGTTGGTCTGTGTCTTTGTGGACTTCGGGTGGCGGGACACCAACCGGCGGATTCTCCTCGGCTCGTCGATGACCTTGACTTTCTCCGGCAGGACAAAGCGGTCAACAGTCATGGCAAGGGAGTCCTGCGATTTAAGATTTCTTAGGCAAAAGGTGAAGCGGCGTGCCTCTGGTCATCGAGCAGCACAGCATCAAGCTGTCCCCACTTCAGGGCAACACAACTCGACGGGCTTCCAGCCGTTAGAGCAAGTCTCCAAACCCTGGTCGACGACGATGGACTTCGATGTTCGGGTGCTTCACTTCAGGATTCCTTGGCGGTCCCCGTCTCCGGTCGGAAGTCTTTCGGGACTGGCTTCCAGGGTGCCTCAGTGAAGGTTGGCTTTCTGCACGTTGTTCCCTAGTAGCCCGGGAAGAGGTCTCCTAGCCAGGTCCTCTCTTGGATCCTTCCTTGACAGACACAACAGCCTTTGGATTTCATCGACGGAGAGCAGCAGCAAACCTTCTTCTTCCAGCTGAGCTTCAGGGAAAGCAGCTTCAAGTTTCAACTTCAGCTTCTGAACAATTTTGGTAAGTGAAAGGTCGCCAGATATACAGATCTGTCCCTCATTCACACTGCTGAGCCAAGCTCAGTCAGCCAATCAGTCAGAAGGGCATACATGCAGGCAGGCAGCCAATCAGGCTGACAGTGCACTTAGGCCATTCACTTCCACCAAGACTCTCATAACAAGGAATGTGGATTGGGGCAAGCACCCAGCCTTTCAGTACACCACACTGCATTCATGTTAGTTTCAGGCAGGGCTGCTCCATTCTTTGTGTTTGTGTCTCACACACACAGATACCAGACCCCCATAACATGGAATGCATATTGGTCACATACTCCATTCACCAAGGTCCGACCACACGGGTGTACCCACAACATACAGTCCATGGTGAGGCTCTGGCCAGTCTGGCCTGGACTTCCCCCCAATACCATATATGCATATATGGTTCTTCCACTCAACAGCCAGTTAGGGGAAGGGACAGATTCAGGGCTTCCCAGGACTTTGGGGAAACAAGGTAACATATAATAGAAACCAAGAGGCCACAGGGGCCATCTTGTCTCCTATCAGGAATCCACTGATTCCTATGGCACGTCCTGGGTATCCCAAAATGGAGGATACTCAGAGCACCTGTCAACTTCAGCATGGAGCTGCCACGAGCCCATACTCTGCTCTGTGGGCCACACATAGGTGCCCAAAAACATACACCATGGGTACATGGGTGCACCCTCACCCATGGGTGCCATAAGGGTATCCCAAGGGTCTCTGTTCACCACAACCAGAAAGAGGAAGAGCTGAGGAATGGGAAACGTTTGTCAGGAAGAGTGGGTTCTTTTTAAAAACGTCCTCTGAATCCAAATGTTTTAATGACCCAGGGCTAAATCAGTCACATTGTGGAATTAGGTCTGGCTTGCAGGTGAAGGGCACCTTCTAATATAATGGTAGGTGGGTCTCAGGGACAACTGGCTGCAGGACAGGAGGGTTGGTTGGCCTTAGCAGTTATTTGCTGCATTTCATAAATACGACTTATTTCTCTACATGGGGCAGTTATTTATTTATTGTTTTAGACATGTTTTAGTTATTAAAATTGTAACTTTTACCTTTCCATTTAGTCCATTTTCAGTGGGGTTTTGTTCATTCTGATCTGGACAAAAAGAAAAGAAGAACTGATTAATAAAAAATAAAAAATAAAAAGTACAGTCTTGATAACAAAATTACTCATATATATTCAGGATTAGTCAGTTATCAGTTCTTCGTTAGATCTTTTGGATCTTCGGGTTTGTCAGAGATTGCCTTTTGATTTATCTCATTCCACTATTGTACGACTCGATAAGTCAAACTCTTGTTGTTGCCTGCTAGTATTATTTCCCATCTATCTTCTTGAGAATTGCATCAATTTTCCAACTGGAGCATTGCCGAGAATTCTTTCCTTTCTAAAGTCAAAGATTCACACTCCATGAAGATGTGGTAAGATGTTTCATTCTGCTTGTTGTTTTTACAGAATCGACAAAATTTCCAATCAGTTGAGATTTGTTTTGTTTTTGCTAGAATTTCTCTCGTCGGTAACAGGTATCTCGCGTCTTTCGACATGGGAAGAGCTCTAGGTATTTCAGCATTTGATTCATTTTTCGACAATGTAACATGCAATTGAGCAAGAGTTGGTATTCAGTTTTTTGTCTATTTTGTCTATCCAATTTGATCGTTAGATTTTCCTTTTCGCTTCACATGGTCTACATGTCAGTGTTTCTTTGGTGATCCCATGGTTATCATCAGTTGCTTACATGCTTCTTTCCATGCATTTAATATTGAGTTATTGATGGTATTGGGACGAGTCTGTTGTACCCGTACAGCCGGAATGTCCTTGTCGACCACTGTTTTCCTGTATAGGTCCAGTTTTCCATGTTACGATGGATTCTGGGGATTGAAGTGCTAACTCAAATCTGATTCGCTGGACTAGGAACGAGGGTGGTAGGACTAGCACTTTTCTCCAGAATCTTCCTTCTACTGTGTCCCAGGTTTTCCATAGTAGATTTAGGAGGGTTTCACTTCCGTATGTTACTATCGCGGTTACTTTTTGTTGATAAAACATAATCAAGGTTTGTATGAGAATGTACCATATTTCCTGTGAAGAATTGATCCTTGTCGAGCAAGGGAATCAATTGGAATCAAAAGGTGATCTTTCCACAAACTTCCATTGATGCTCTGGTCGATCCATACTGCAAAGTATTTTGTTAACTTCACAGTTTCCAATGTTGTCTGCTGATTATAGACCGTTGGTTCTTTCTTCTTCTTTCCCATGTTTTTTGTTAGGGACATTAGATGTGATTTTGCCATGTTGAAGCTTAGATTATTGATGTCTGCATATTTGTCAGAGCGTTCACTCTTTTTTGCATGCCGATTTGTGTCTTGTCGTATACCACTAAATCGTCCGTGTACAATATCCATTTTATAGGTGTTCCATTCAAAATGGGTGGATTTGGTGTACTTCAAAGTCCGCAAGATAGAAGCTGAAGAGTGTGGCAGCTAGCAGGCATCCCTGCTTTAGGCCATTCCATCTCAGGATAACTTCAGAGACAGCATTTGTTTGTGATAGCCTAACACGGAGGCTAGTAGAAGAATAAAGAGCTATTATTGGTTCTAATAGGTACAAGGGGCATTTCCAAGATCAGAGTTTTTCCCACAATTTTTGTCGATAAATATTGCGAGTGTCTGGGTCTTGGTCCACATAGCTTCGAGTTTCAGTAGGTTTAATATGAAAAGGTTGATGTTTGTTCCTATTCCTCTTGCGGAGCCTGTTTGTCTCTCATCAAATCTATTATTTGTTATCCATTTGGTCAGACGACGTTGTAGTATGGTGGCGAATAGTTTCCCAAGGGGGTCCAACAACGCTATTGGTTGATAGTTGGTAGGCTTTTTCCAATCCCCTTTTTTGTAGATTGGGATTAATGTGACGGTTTTCCATGTGTTTGGAATTTGTGTGTTTTTAATGAGAGGTGAAACAAATACTCACATACTTTTGCCCATGCTTCTGGATTTTTTTCAGGATCTGGTTGCTCAGTCCATCTGAGCCGGTTTCCCTAGAGGAGTTTAGCTGGATGATTGTCCTCAGGATTTCCTCGTAAGACCATTCAGATCTCCATGACCGCTTCTCTACTATGTTTTCTTCTGGTTTCGGTCTTTCATCTCTTTTTTTGCATACATTTTAGTACAGTGTTCGGACCATGTTGCCTCAGTTACGTCTGCTGTTAGCAAGTCTTTATTTTGAGAGCTGTTATTTATTAAGTTCCACATTTCTCTAGTATTACGTTGGTTTAATGTGGCCAGTATAGTTTCAGCGTCTTTTTGGGTGCGCATTGCCCGAGAGCTCCTTTACCAATTTCTGTAGTGCTGTTTGTGCTGTTTGTGTTTTTTTATAGTTGTTTTTCTTTCTTTATGGTTTAGGTTTTGGGCCATTCGAATCATTTGTCTAAGATTCTTTTTTCTGTTGGCTGTTTCCTGATTGTATGCATGTGTGTGTTGTGAAAAGTCTGGTCTTTGTTTTGATCTGGGCCCTTTATGTGGTCGAAGAAGCCATTCATATTCGGTCTTGGTCTTCTCTGCCATTTCTGTGTTTTGGAAGATCGTCGGTAGTTGTTGTATCTGATTGTCAGATATCCGAAAACAGTTTAATCCAAGGTTCAATTCCAACATCAATGATCGCGTAACAAAAATATAGTCTAAATATCCAACTGTGTTTCCTGTACCCCATGTTAGCCTCTCTGGAGAGTCTCTTTGTATATGATATTTACAAGGTCTAGGTCTCTGATTGAGCATTCATTATACCACAGTTGGGATTTTTTCAAGAGTTTGTTTTGCGTGATTTTGTTTCCAGATGTAGCGAAAAGGTGGAGGTTGAAATCGCCACATATAATTGTCTCAATTTTTGGGTAGATGACCATTAATTCATCTAGTTTCATAAAAATTGCATCGATTAATACGTTATTGTTAATGGCACAAGGGTTCCAGTAGATGTTACATATGCATGTTATCCTTCTGTTCATGTCTCCTTTATTGCCTCTTGCATTTCTTGGAAAGTCAGATGTTTTTTCCAGTATAGTGATTTGTGTAAAAGAGTTCAAGTTAATTGATTTAATCACATGAAGCTTCACTCCTGCTCTAATCATTGTGAGTAATCCTGAGGAAGGTTGACCGTGCCATCGAATGATTGTATTCATGTATACAGTGAATCCATCACAAGTTGGTTGATCACTGATCCAGGTTTCTTGTAAACATATTATATCTCCATTTTATAGGATCAGATTTTCGCCTTCAAACAGGTGCCATTTCAATTATGGCGATTGCAGAATTTCTCGCTGGGGCAGTTATGCAAAAAGTCTAATGTGGATAAATCAGCATGAAGTTCCAATAAGAATCATGAAACTTGGTTTTCCTTATGTTTCAGAAGCAATGGCAGCATTTTTGTGGGTGCAAACTTCAACTACAACAGAGCTGTCTACCTCCCTGACATTCGAGGTGGCATTGTAGCACTCATGGACATTTACTTGGTGTTTGGGGATTGGCCTATAAGCAACTGCCACCGCCCTGGGGACACATGCTTGATGGCTACTTTGACAAATCCCAGGATGTCATCACTGCTTCCATAGGAGGAGCCCCTTCTCATGAGGCCAGGGAGGTGAGGTTGCTACCCGATAGTCCACCTGGGGGTGGTACTCGGCGGGTGGATCTCATGGGAGGGGAAACCCCCTATGGGACCAGTGACGAATATTGTGGGAGAATGCAGTAGTCACAAAACACCACCACCTCTCCTCAACCCCCACTCGCTTCACCCCTACCCTTCAATCCAAACATCTCCATGTGTTATTGTCACCATTATTCACCCAGTACTGAGATGAGGAAGACCGTTGGTGAGCCACAACATCATAACCAGATCAGTACTTTGATGTGTGGCGTGGAACAGTACAGAGTAACTCCCAGGACCACTTTGGTCATTCTAGCGGTTCTCAACATTCGATTCGACAAAGCCCATTTAAAAGCAAAGAAGGACTTTAATGTCAAGACCACTGTGGAGGAGCCACCAGGTGGAGTATGCTCTGGGAAGGAGAGAGGCAGATTAGGAAGCCGAGAGAGGAGGTCACTGTCAAGCTGGTTGAGTGTGCAGGGACAGTGCAGCGAGCAGCAAGGAAGATGATCCTGGCCTCCCCAAAGGTCAGCACACATGGAGAAATGGTCCCACGCCGACAAGAGAAAGGCAGGCACAGCAGAACCGCCACAAGAGAAAGCAGGGGAAGCCCGACCACAGATGGCAGGCATACGGGATGACCCGAGAGCATGACAGACCGCAGAATAAGGTTCGCTGATGGACAGGGAGGTCCCGTGGCTCCTATAGAGTGGCATAGACAACTTGAGGGAGCAAGTAAACAAAAGAAGCCACTTGATTGCGTCTGTGACCCTGATGTATGTCAAGAAACATTTAGAAAACTAAAACAAACAAACACTTGGCAGGATAGTGAACCAAGTTTAGCGGGATACTGGCGAGAACCTGCAGCACGTGTCTGGGACCCGCACCCATATAAAACCAAACAACTAGATTGCTTGAAATAGTCACAGTACCTGACCGACTGGGGAAGTGAGGTGACTACAACCTGAGAAAGACCAGAGGGAAAGGCAGAAATTCCCCTTGGTGTTATAATGACACCCAGGAAGCTTGGAAAGAACAGTGTTCTGAAAGCATGATAAAGGCCTGTAGAAGGGAGACATCCACACAGTGTTTGAATTGTTGCTTTACAGTAACACAGAGCTTGGCAGGCAATTAAACCAAGTATGTGTTTGGGACTTAGTGCCTGCTAGGAGGAAACCATGTCTGCCAACCAGGGTCAGGACCCACCACAGCCTGGGGAAGCATCCAAGCCACTCTTCTTTGTCACAGTGCCCGGTAGAAGGAAACCCGGTCTGCCAACCATGGCCAGGGATCCAACACAGCTTGGAAGAGCCCCCAAGCTACTCTTCTTTGTTGCAGTGCCTGTTAAGAGGAAACCAGGTCTATGAACCATGGCCAGGGAGACACCAAAGCTTGGAAGAGCGTCCAAACCACTCTTGTTCATTGCAGTGCCTGGTACGAGAAAACCAGTTCTGCAAACCAGGGTCAGGGACTCACTACAGTGGAGACACATCCAAACTCCTCTTCTGTGTCACAGTGCCTGGTGGGAAAAGAACCAGGTCTGTCAATCATGGTCGGGGACCCCAAAGACAGAGAGGAATCCTGAGAAGAGCCGATTGGGGAAGTTCCCCACCAATTGCTGGTCTTTGTTACTCGCCTAAGGAAGGCTGGGGAAGGGAGACATCCCCCAACAGTTGAGGAGCTGATAAACCCAGAACTGTCTTTTTATCCAGTGGAAGGGAGTCATTCCTCTGGGCTAGGAAGACCTTTTTTATTTAGTGTGAGGGACAGAGGTAGGATTTTTACATGGGACATTGGGACTTATGCTTTTTGACATCCTGACAGTCATGTAAGTACGTTTGGTTGAGGCAGCGAAACACTTTGTAAGAGTTAGGGCAAGATAGGGTTTTCTTTTCTTTTTTCACCTGAATAAACATTTATGCCAACCACCATGACACCTCCATGTCAGAGTCTTACTTCCGCACCAATACACTAGGTTACAAGCTCCCATGTTGATTGTGTCAACCTCTCCACCATCCGCAAGCATTGCATGACAGTCAATGTACCTACTACTGCCAGTGGGTTCGCCGAACTCTTGGCCTGCATAAATGTTGCAGCAATTGTTTGTCTCAAGAATCGAGTGACAAGCTGAATGAGACACTGCAGCAATCCCGGCTATTAAACAAAGCTGAAACGTTTTTTGCCTCCCTTCTCACTCCTGGGGTGCAAGCAGCAGTGAGCGCCAAGTGGCTGCAGATTATCAGTTGGGAATTGATTCAACTGGCCAGTGATCCAGAAAACAGATTAAAAGCAGTAATGGAAGAACTTGGAGCTATAGGTATAACAACGCTGCAGAACCGTTATGTTTTAGACCTCATGACTGCCATGGAAGGTGCAGAATATGTGCAAATAATAGGCACTTCTTGCTGTACCTTCACACCCTCAAATGATGCATAAAATGGAGGTATTACACAAACAATGAAGGCACAGCACACTTTGCGGACCACCATAATGAAGGAAGGTGGGGTGCAGAGTGATGATTGGTTTGCATCAAGCTTTTCATAGGTGCTCTCTTGGATGAGTAACATACTCAAAGTGTTGCTTCCTTTTACAATCCTACTGCTGGTTCTTTGCTGCACTTGCCAATTGGTACTGGGGTGTTGCAACAAGATGTTGAACAAAGTAACAGCCATGATGTCTCTCTCAATCAAATCTGTCAATGTTCTGCCGGCCCAAAATGCCCAGACCCAAACTAATGAATGGATCCCCAAGGATGGGCATGGCATGGTTTGCTTATCAAATCCAATAGGCCCAGAAGGAACACTTTTTTGAAGGCCCCAATGACCCTGAACATTACTTTGAAGAATATGTTGAACCCAAACTGATGGACATTGTTCTTTCTTAACATTTGGCCCAGAAGAATATACAGGAGATTGACAAAATGTTTTTAAAGTGTGGGTGCCCAAATTATGCTTAATAAAATGAAGTTGAAAGGTGGAGTAGTTGAAATAGCAACTAGAGGTGGGATGTAAACATGCAAGTCCAACGTCACAAAGGTAAAAGAGGTAAAAACTATGTGAATAATATTGAATTGGGAATCTCAGCCATTTTGATTGCATTAGGTTTAGGCTTTGCCATTAGTGAACTGCATTTCCGCCATGTTTTATTGCGTTTTCAGGCTTTATGGTCATCAGATAGAATTGAGGCCTAGTGCACACTATTGTTTCGCCATTTACTGAATTTGCTTTTACTCCTGCAGCAATCAAAGAGAACCTTTACTGGTTGCCATGTTTGCGGCTGGATGTGGGCAGAGCAAAGTATGAGCTGTTTTTTTAAAGAATTAGGTCATGGATGTATTTTTCCATGTAAAACCTCTCCACAGCAGACCACTAGGGGGCGTGGGACAAGTTGGCTCCCTTAACCGTGGCTCCTGCTCCCCCAGCATTTCAGAGAAGAGACTGAGCATCCATAAACACAGGATTTCAGAGCAGAAACATCTGCTCTACTTGTGAAGGACTAGGGCATCAGCAGGAGCGAAGGGAGAGCTGTCAGTCCGTGCGAAGTGCTCCTACAAGGAGAGGGCCTCCTCCAGTGGTGAAGGCAGCACTGGTACCACATCAGAGGGGGAGGCGAGCCCGGAGTACTTTGGCTGCCTCAGAGAGAGGCGAAACAGATTGAAGAGAGGACTCCCGGGTGACGTTGGAGTTGTCGCCCGGTTATCTATGCGGCCGGTGTGCACCAGCTGGGAAGCCCCAGCGTGTCTGCCCATCGCCCCGTATGGGGATCCTTGGCGGGATGAGCAAAGTGAGGCCCACGAGGGCACAGCTGTGCGCTGGCCTGCGGTGTCCTGGCCATGAGAAAAGAGAGATCCGAGGGAGGGGAGACATGCAGAGAGGCATCCGCTCCTGATCCACATCGGAGCCAAATGGAGGAGTGAGGACCGGTGGCAACAGTACTGCTCGGGGGAGCTGCGGTCCCTCCCTGGAGGCGAGGAAGAAAGCGACACGAAGGAGGAAGAGCCCTGAGAGGAGGAACGGAGGACACACACAGTGCAGGAAGAGCGCCGGAGGGACAGTGATGAAGGTGGATCGGGGAGACTTGCCTGCGGGCCGGCCTATGCAGTGTGTGAGGAGCCCATAGCAGTCTGCGTGCCTCTACAGGCCCGGCAGTAGGAAGAGCACAAGAGGAGGTGGAGGGACAGGACATTCCCTCTATTGCCCTGAGCCGTGAAAGGAGATAGGATTGAAGAATGCACAAAACGACCCATGGGTCCCAAAGAGCATTGGCAAAGTGTGTAGGGTATTACTCAGTGCAGACTGGGAGCGTACAGTGCTCCAGTCTGGAGACAGAGTGAACCAGGCATATGTAGAGGAGAAAACTTGTGCAGAGAACCGAGGAGGAACCGGATAAAAACACAGACACAGTTACTGGCAAGAAGGTACGTGCCTGAGAACTAGTACTGCGCGCACAGGTAAGTTGGGAGCAGCGGGGGTGGCATATACATTGGGCCTGAGTGTTGCACAGAGCTGTGTGGAGTGGGCAAATCGTGTGGACTGAGAATTGCAACTTGGTGGTGCTAAACTGGGCTGAAGCCATTGGGACATGCTGTATTGGCTGGCGGGCCACTCAGGCGCCATACGCTTGAACCCTTGGAGGGCTGCCACAGATAACACCAAACGGGGCATGGGACTGTGGTACATTGGCCTCCCCGATACTGCCGCCTAGTAGAAGTGCATAGCTCTGGGGATGCAACGCAGCTCAGAATTCCGGGCAAGGGTGAAGTGACACGAGATCAAACACTTGGGCCCTAGGAACAGGAACTAAGTGGAAAGAGGGGTATACGAGCAAAACGACCCAGGACAGCCCATGAACTGAGGTTCCAATAGATGCACCCATAGAGGGGAAGTGACGAGAAGACAAGAGTGTGCACTTGCGGGGGAAGGAGAAGGGACCAGCGGCGAAGCCAGTTCCCACAGCAACAGGTCTAGCGTAGAGGGTCACGGATCAAAATGGCTGCAGGAGTGGACCTCTCCCAATTCTCGACCAAAGAGGATATAGGTCACATCCTAACCGAGATCAAAGCCCTGAGAGGGGACATTCAGGCATCATTGATGGACCTGACTGGCAGATTAACCACAGTTGAAGGCAAAGTAGAGGCATTGGAGCATAATCAACTCAACGCTGATATGGTGGAGACGAGTTGAAGAAAAGGTACAGGCGCTGATTCACCAGCTCTTTGCAGCAGAGGGGGGCATGACGGTGCAGCTGGAAAGGCCCCACAGAGGTGGAAAACCGTATGGGAATGACCCCCGCTCCATCGTGGTCAGGTACCTGGGTTACAGAGACAGACAAGGTCTTAAACAGAGCCAAACAGCAGCAGGAAATAGAATTCGAGGGCTCTAAGGTCTCGATCTATCAGGACTTCTCCAATTTCACGCTTGCAAGGAGAAGAGGCTGTAGGCCACTATCGACCTGGCTACAGGAGAGGGAGATCCGCTATAGATGGGGCTACCCATTTGCACTGGAATTTGAGGCGGAAGGAGTAGAGTACAGGCTGACGTAAATAGAGGAAGCGGAGCAAGCTCTGAAACACCTCACGTCAGATGCAGAACACCAGGTTCGGGGACCGCACGGCCTGCAGGACTGGACCTCGGATGAGGCCCGCACTCAACCAGTGCCGGGGCCACAGAGAAGAAGAAGAGCACAGACGGGATGGAAATTCATGAGGTTAAACGGCCCCTCACAGAGAAAGGATTCGACACCCCATGAGAAGAAAGGGGACTGCGAAAGGAGAAAGGAGAGAGCGAGTGGCTACGCATTTAACAATGAAAAGTGGGTGGATGCTGAGGTAAACATGGACTTACTGCTGTGGGGAGGCTGTTCCATCTTCTCCAAACTGGCCCCTGGTGAGAGAAGGGGCGTCTCACACCTCACTGTTTGTACCTCCATGTTGGAGGGCGTTCTTTTTGTAACAGTTAAATGATTCAACGTTGAGTTTAAGGGGATAACCGGCACCAGAAGGCCCTCCATAGAGAAAAGGTTGAAACCTAGAGGTTGCTCCAAGCCCTTGATGTGAGATGATAGTAGGAGGAGATCGAAGTGGGTATGGAAGATAATGGAGGCAGGAGGGGCCTGATGTTTGGCACTCTAAAGGTAAAAGGTATGAACTTCCCAACCAAGAGGTCTTTAGTAGTCAGAGTTTCGGAGAGCCCACGTGGATATCCTATTCCTGGCAGGAATTAGATTAGTGCAGGGAGAGGAGCGGGCATTGAGAGGAGGGGGAGTGGGAAAGGTGTACTGGGCTTCCGGGCCTGTTAAAAAGGTAGGGGTGGGAATACTCCTTCATAAACATTGTCGGATTCAGGACTGTGGGGTCACCAATCTGCTGGAGGGTAGACTGCTAATAGTAGAGGGAATACTGGATGAGGCAAGAGTGCTACTGGCAGACATATAAGCCCCTAATTAGAGACAGGACAGGTTCACGAGAGAAGCACTGCATGCGATGCATGAGCGGGAGGCAGACCTCTATATTATCAGTGGAGACTTAAACGCCTGGGCGAATGAAACATGGGACAGGAAATCTAAAGATGGGAACGCAGATAGAGGAGAAGATAGATGGGTGTAACGCTCACCTGATTCCCGCAGAGGCGCCGGTCTTGACTGGGCGAATACCGTATCTTCAAAGGTGATGTGTAACACACGGTTGGCTCTTTGGGCTGGACCTCTGTGCACTGTATGTCTGACTCGAAGAGTAAGATGTTGTAACGCTCACCTGATTCTCGCAGAGGCGCCGGTCTTGACTGGGCGACTACCGTATCTTCAAAGGTGATGTGCAGCACCCGGTTGGCTCTTTGGGCTGGACCTCTGTGCCCTGTATGCCTGACGTGCAGAGTAAGATGTCTGCAGATAGAAAATACGGGGTTAATGAACTGGGGTTATTGGGGTGTCCCTATCTCTTTCCTCTTCTCCTCTCCTGTAGACCCCCACAGGTTAACGCTCTCACCTTAGGTAAGTGAATGCCGAGCTCTCCATCTGCCTCGGGGCAGGGTGCTGTAACCAGTTTCTTCACCGGATAGGTAGCGCAGGCCTCTTGACTTCAGAGGACTGCTGTCCGTCGTTTACTGCACGAACGGTAAGTTTCGAGTAACTCAAATGTCTTTAAAGTCTTTAATAATGATGTCTCTTGTTTTGCAGGGTTCCGGCGATGGCGGATGACGGGCTGAAGTGCCTTGAAGATGGAGCCCGTGTGATGAATAGAAGCGCCTGGAAGCACGTAAGTAAGCGCTTGTTGCCAGCTTCACAATGCGCTCTAACTGTCTTTTTATTTTGCAGGTACAAGTTCGGAGCGGCTGCAGGGTGCCGGGATACCCACTGGGTTAGATGTGGAAAGGAGTAATGGCACGTGAGTATTAAAGTTCCCCAATGTCTTTAAACGCACCTTGTTTTGTCTTTCAGATGCGGGATGCAGCGCCGACGGCCTCCGGAGCGTGCGAAGAGTTGGTAAGCTTTTGTCTTTCAAATGCCGGAATGCAGTGTGAAGACCTCCGGAGCGCACGAAGAGTAGGTAAGCCTTTGCCTTTCAGATGCCGGAATGCTAACCTGTTCTTTCTTGTCTTTATAGGTGTTGCTGAAGACTGGATTCAGGATGGTAAGCCTTTTTCCTTAGGCCCAGGATCAGATGCAGAAGACACGATGAGCGTTCTGCTGCAGAGGATGCAGAATAACGCAAAGCAAGATTCATCCACCGGGTGTGGTTTAAATAGCCTCCTGTAGTGCTTAGGTGTCTCCTTCCACAGCCACGCCTAAGTAAGAAAAGAGTTCCTGGTAAGAAAAGAGTTCCTGCCTTCCAGAAGAGTTCCAGTGTTCAGAATCTAGGGAGTGGCTCCAGCCCCACCCAACAGGAAAAGTAGTTCCAAACAGAAGAGGATCAGAGGCTCAACTGGCAGGCAAGTAAGCAGCATGGTCTGCTGAAGGTAAGTCCACCCAAGCATTATGAGCCCGGCGCTTCCAGCGCTGGGACTGGGCATATTTATGAGCCTGGTGCCACTGGCGCCAGGACTGGGTCCAAAAGGTCCCCATTGGGACTGGTTGGCACTCGGAACCTGGGTTATGGATCTGCTTCCAAGGGAGTTGGGAAAACCCTGACCTTTTGGAAGCAGAGATTATGACAGTACCCCCCCTCAAGGCCCCTCCCAAACCGGGCTTCTCCGGGGGTTTTGGCTTGTCAGGAAATGTTCGGTGAAATCTTTTGATTAGGCGAGGAGCGTGGACATATTCAGCAGGTTCCCAGGATCTCTCTTGGGGGCCGTAGCCTTTCCAGTCAATTAGGTAGAATAGTTTAGATTTGGAGATCTTGGAGTCCAGAATGCTTTTGACTTCAAACTTGAGTTCTCCATCAACTAGGATAGGTTTTGGAGATTTGGTTAGTCGGGTTTGAGGTTGCACGGGTTTTAATAGAGAGACGTGGAAGACCGGATGTATCTTCATGTGCGGGGGCAAGTCCAACTTGACCGCTACTGGGTTTACTATGGTAGTGATGGAATAGGTACCAAGGTATCTTGGGTTGAATGTGCGTGGCCCTTTTAGAGATAGATATTTGGTGGATAACCAGACTTGATCCCCTACTTGATAGTGAGGGGCTTCCTTCCGATGTTGATCTGCTCCTTTCTTGTATTGTTCTTTAGCCTTTTGAAGGTGAGAAACAGCTTCCTTAAAGGCTTGGGTGATTGTAGAATGCAGGTAGTCTACTGCTGGTGTTTCAAGATCTTGGAGGGGATCCAACTCCGAGGTTCGAGGGTGACTGCCGTACAAAAGAAAAAACGGGGTTTTCCCAGTTCCCGAATGGACAGAGTTATTGTAGGCATACTCGGCTATCCAAAGGATATCTTTCCAAGTTTTTTCAGTTTGTTGCAGCATGCAGCGTAAATACTGTTCCAGAGTTTGATTGGTTCTCTCGGTTTGTCCGTCGGTCTGAGGGTGGTGACTGGTCGATAGTCTCACATCAATTTGAGCCGACCGACAGCAACTTCGCCAAAAATGAGAAATAAATTGACTACCTCGATCCGAAATTAGAACCGAAGGAAAACCGTGCAGTCGGACGATGTTTTCGAGAAATTCTCGGGCCAGAGTTGCTGCTGTTGGCAAGCCTTTGAGCGGAATGAAATGCGCCATCTTGGAGAATAAGTCCACGATTACTAGAATCGTATTGTATCCGGAGCATGGAGGTAGATCGGTGATGAAGTCCATAGAAAGCGTATGCCAAGGGCGAGGTGGGATGTCAATAGGGCGTAAGAGGCCTGCTGGTCTTTCCTTTTGACTCTTGTTTTGGGCGCATACTCCACAGGACATTATAAAGTCTCTGATATCTTTTTTCCAAGACGGCCACCAGAAGTAGCGCTTGATCTTTTCTGAGGTCTTGGCTATACCGGGATGACCTTCCATTAAAGAGTCGTGATAACAAGAGATGACTTTTTTCTGTAAATCTGTGCTGGGTAGGTATAATCGTTCTTGGAAATACAATAAGTTGTCCTTTACTGCAAAGTCCTTTCCCTGCAGATGCCAATTCTGTATGTCTGCTGGAGTTACAAGTTGCCTGGCTTTATCCTTAACTTCCTCTATGGATTCTGTGGCGATTACACGCAGAATTCTTTGTTCGGGAATGATTGGTACAGGTTTAGGGTTGATCAAGTGTTCTTCCACTCCCATCCGAGAAAGGGCATCGGCTTTACCGTTCTTTGTACCAGGTCGATAGGTAATTATGAAGTCAAACTCGGCAAAGAATAATGCCCAACGGAGTTGTCTAGAGGATTGGGCTTTTGCGGTTTTCAAATATTGCAGGTTTCGGTGATCCGTAATCACAGTAACGGTGTGTCGGGCCCCCAGCAGATAATGCCGCCAAGCCTTAAAGGCAGACTTGATAGCCAGAAGTTCCTTGTCAGTAATCGTGTAATTGACTTCAGGAGGCGAGAATTTGCGGGACCAAAATGCCACGGGATGTAACTGATTGGTTACCGGGTCCTTTTGTGATAGAACTGCCCCCATGGCAAGGCTTGAAGCATCAGTTTCCACGATGTAGGGGAGTTCGGGGCGAGGGTGTTTTAAGATTGGTGCAGAGATAAATTTAGTCTTCAAATCCTGGAAAGCTTGTTCCGCCTCGGTAGACCATTCAAAACGTTTGTTTTTCTTTAACAAGGCAGTGATGGGCTGGACTATTCGAGAGAACTCGGGGATAAACCTGCGGTAAAAGTTAGCGAAGCCTAACATGCTTTGCACACCTTTTACGGAAGATGGTGATGGCCATTTGAGAACTGCATCGACCTTCTTTGAATCCATACGCACTCCGCCAGGCGATAATATGAATCCCAAGAATTCAACTTCAGTCACGTTGAAAACACATTTTTCCAACTTAGCGAAAAGTTTGTGTTGACGCAATCTTTCGAGGACCATTTTCACGTGTTTCCGATGTTCAGATTCCGATGAAGAATAAACGAGAATGTCGTCGATGTAAACAACAACACACACATCTATGAGCTCTCTGAGGACATCGTTCATAAAATATTGAAAGGCGGCCGGGGCATTGCAAAGTCCGAAGGGCATGACCTGATATTCAAATAGCCCAAACTTGGTGCGGAAGGCCGTCTTCCATTCATCGCCCTCTTTTACTCGTACCAAGTGGTAAGCTCCTCTAAGATCCAGCTTTGTATATATGCATGCTTTTCTGACTTGGTCCAGGAGTTCAGGGATCAAAGGTAACGGATATCTATTCTTAACGGTGATCTGGTTCAGGGAGCGATAATCGATACAAGTTCTAAGGTCTCCTTCTTTTTTTGGAACGAAGAACAAAGCTGAAGAGGCAGGGGACTTGGAAGGACGAATAAACCCATTTGCCAGGTATTGATCCAGGTATTGTCGAAGGTGAAGGTTCTCAGGCTCGGTGAGGGCATAAATTCTACTACAAGGAGGAGTAGATCCAGGTATCAGGTCTATCTGGCAGTCATAAGACCTATGAGGAGGTAGAGAGTTAGCCTGCTCCTTCCGGAAAACATCTTGGTATTCTAGGTATTCGGGAGGTAACTGGGGAGTCTCTGAAGAAATTGCTGCCAGTGCAACACCAGGTGGAGGGTGACAAGTAGAGACACATTCTGGAAACTGGACCGTTCTTGCTCGCCAATCGATCAGAGGATTGTGTTTCTCTAACCAAGGTATTCCTAGAATAATCTGGAACTGAGGGGCCTTGATCACATCGAACACGATCTTCTCATGGTGTCCATCTTGACTTACTAGCGTCACCTCTTGAGTGGTATGCGTTACTGGCCCGGAGGCTATCTCCGTACCATCCACCGTAGTAATGACGTCCTTTACAGCCTTGGGACAAAGAGTTAGATTCATCCTCAAAACCATTTCATGATCCACATAATTGCCGATGGCACCGCTGTCGACGTAAGCTTCAATTGCATGTAATCGATCCGGATTATCAGGGCTAATGAGGACCATAGGTATCACGAAATGCGAGGTCACGGAACTGGTTTTCACGCTCGGCAAGAGGACCTCTATTCTTGTCGGGCGAGGTCGTTTCCCTGCTCAGAGTTTGTAACTGTGGTAACTGCAGCTCCTACTGCCTTCTTGGCAGGTTTCACCGGACAGTCTCGAAGAAAGTGCCCTGCGTTTCCGCAATATAGGCATAATTGCAACTGTTTTCTCCTTTCCCGCTCCCTTTGTGTTAGAGGACCTTTCAGACCCCCTATTTGCATGGGTTCCCCGGAGTCTACTCCTTTGGAAGGAGTTGGCGGTTTGGAAAATACTCGAGCATCAAACTTGGAACGATCGGCCTTCCTGTTCTGCAGTCTGTGATCTATTTGAACGACCAAGTCTATATAATCCGAACAGTCTTGTGGGGGATTCACTACTTGGGCTAAAACGTCTTTGAGCTCTCCACGTAGACCTCTATAAAACAGCGTAATCCTTTTGTCCTCAGGCCATTGAGTTTCCACTATTAGTCTATTGAAAGATGCAATATAAGCCAAAAGGTCTTGATTACCCTCTCGCAACGAAAGAAGCTCATTGTCCAAGGCCTGCCCCTGTGCATGTCTTGCGAACAGTTTTTCCATACTAAGCTGAAAGGCTTGAAAATCATGGAGAACCGGATCATCTTGATTAAGTAGAGGGATCGACCAGTCTGCCGCATTGCCACTAAGGTACGAAAGTACAAAAGCTACTTTAGCTTGATCAGTTGGAAAGGCTGCTGGCCGGCATAAGAAGTGCAACCGGCACTGATTGATAAATACCGCAAACCTCTTTGGGTCACCAGAAAATCGTTCGGGCGGAGCCAGAGGTACATTCCCAGGTAGGTTGATCTGCACTGGATTCATAGAGGATGTTGAAGGAAGATTTGCCCGTGATGCGGGTAGCGGGGTCTGTCCGGCTTGTGACTGTAGCAATTGTCTAGCAAGATCATCTGTTCTCTCCTTGGAAATAATTAGTTCCCTTCTTAGAGCGTTCGTTTCCTGACGAGCTGCATGCACTTCTGCCCTTAGTTCCCCAAAGAACCGGGCTAGGTGGTCAGTATCCGAGGTTTCCATAGCGCCTGGGCGAGAGTTTTGCGGTAGGCTTTGCGTTCTGTAACGCTCACCTGATTCTCGCAGAGGCGCCGGTCTTGACTGGGCGACTACCGTATCTTCAAAGGTGATGTGCAGCACCCGGTTGGCTCTTTGGGCTGGACCTCTGTGCCCTGTATGCCTGACGTGCAGAGTAAGATGTCTGCAGATAGAAAATACGGGGTTAATGAACTGGGGTTATTGGGGTGTCCCTATCTCTTTCCTCTTCTCCTCTCCTGTAGACCCCCACAGGTTAACGCTCTCACCTTAGGTAAGTGAATGCCGAGCTCTCCATCTGCCTCGGGGCAGGGTGCTGTAACCAGTTTCTTCACCGGATAGGTAGCGCAGGCCTCTTGACTTCAGAGGACTGCTGTCCGTCGTTTACTGCACGAACGGTAAGTTTCGAGTAACTCAAATGTCTTTAAAGTCTTTAATAATGATGTCTCTTGTTTTGCAGGGTTCCGGCGATGGCGGATGACGGGCTGAAGTGCCTTGAAGATGGAGCCCGTGTGATGAATAGAAGCGCCTGGAAGCACGTAAGTAAGCGCTTGTTGCCAGCTTCACAATGCGCTCTAACTGTCTTTTTATTTTGCAGGTACAAGTTCGGAGCGGCTGCAGGGTGCCGGGATACCCACTGGGTTAGATGTGGAAAGGAGTAATGGCACGTGAGTATTAAAGTTCCCCAATGTCTTTAAACGCACCTTGTTTTGTCTTTCAGATGCGGGATGCAGCGCAGACGGCCTCCGGAGCGTGCGAAGAGTTGGTAAGCTTTTGTCTTTCAAATGCCGGAATGCAGTGTGAAGACCTCCGGAGCGCACGAAGAGTAGGTAAGCCTTTGCCTTTCAGATGCCGGAATGCTAACCTGTTCTTTCTTGTCTTTATAGGTGTTGCTGAAGACTGGATTCAGGATGGTAAGCCTTTTTCCTTAGGCCCAGGATCAGATGCAGAAGACACGATGAGCGTTCTGCTGCAGAGGATGCAGAATAACGCAAAGCAAGATTCATCCACCGGGTGTGGTTTAAATAGCCTCCTGTAGTGCTTAGGTGTCTCCTTCCACAGCCACGCCTAAGTAAGAAAAGAGTTCCTGGTAAGAAAAGAGTTCCTGCCTTCCAGAAGAGTTCCAGTGTTCAGAATCTAGGGAGTGGCTCCAGCCCCACCCAACAGGAAAAGTAGTTCCAAACAGAAGAGGATCAGAGGCTCAACTGGCAGGCAAGTAAGCAGCATGGTCTGCTGCAGGTAAGTCCACCCAAGCATTATGAGCCCGGCGCTTCCAGCGCTGGGACTGGGCATATTTATGAGCCTGGTGCCACTGGCGCCAGGACTGGGTCCAAAAGGTCCCCATTGGGACTGGTTGGCACTCGGAACCTGGGTTATGGATCTGCTTCCAAGGGAGTTGGGAAAACCCTGACCTTTTGGAAGCAGAGATTATGACAGATGTCTGCAGATAGAAAATATGGGATTAATGAACTGGGTTATTGGGTGTCTCTCTCTTCTTCCCTTTCTCTTCTCCTGTAGAACCCCAAAGGTTAACGCTCTCACCTTAGGTAAGTGAACGCCGTGCTCTCCATCTGCCTCGGGGCAGGGTGCCGTAACCAGTTTCTTCACTGGATAAGGGTGCAGGCCTCTTGACTTCAGAGGACTGCTGTCCGTCGTTTACTGCACGAACGGTAAGTTCCGAGCATTTCAAATGTCTTTAAAAGTCTTTTGTAATGATGTCTCTTGTTTTGCAGGGTTCCGGCGATGGCGGATGACGGGCCGAAGTGAGTTGAGGATGGAACCCGTGTGAGGAATAGAAGCGCCTGGAAGCACGTAAGTAAGCGCTTGTTGCCTGCTTCACGATGCGCACTAACTTTCCTTTTATCTTGCAGGTACAAGTTCGGAGCTGCTGAAGGGTGCTGGAAAACCCCCTGGGTTCGGCGTGGGAAGGAGTAATGGCACGTGAGTATTAAAGTTACCCAATGTCTTTAAACGCACCTTCTTTTGTCTTTCAGATGCGGGATGCAGTGCCGAAGGCCTCCGGAGCGTGCGCAGAGTTGGTAAGCTTTTGTCTTTCAGATGCCGGAATGCAGTGCGAAGACCTCCGGAGCACGCGAAGAGTAGGTAAGCCTTTGTCTTTCAGATGCCGGAATGCAGCGCGAGGCGTTGGTGACAGCCAATGGACCAGGTAAGAGATGCGCTGTCACTGAAGACCGTAGTGCTAACCTGTTCTTTCTTGTCTTTATAGGTGTTGCTGAAGACTGGATTCAGGATGGTAAGCCTTTTTCCCTTAGGCCCAGGATCAGATGCAGAAGACACGATGAGCGTTCTGCTGCAGAGGATGCAGAATAACGCAAAGCAAGATTCATCCATCGGGTGTGGTTTAAATAGCCTCCTGTAGTGCTTAGGTGTCTCCTTCCACAGCCTCGCCTAGAAGAAAAAGAGTTCCTGCTTTCCAGAAGAGTTCCAGTGTTCTGAACCTAGGGAGTGGCTCCTGCCCCACCCAACAGGAAAAGTAGTCCCAAACAGAAGAGGATCAGAGTCTCAACTGGCAGGTAAGTAAGCAGCATGGTCTGCTGCAGGTAAGTCCACCCAAGCATTATGAGCCCGGCGCTTCCAGCGCTGGGACTGGGCATATTTATGAGCCTGGTGCCACTGGCGCCAGGACAGGGTCCAAAAGGTCCCAATTGGGACTGATTGGCACTCGGAACCTGGGTTATGGGTCTGCTTCCAAGGGAGTTGGGTAGGTCCTGACCTTTTGGAAGCAGAGATCATGACAATGGGGTCCTCTGGGACGGGCGATGGAGCGGTATGCGCTGGTAGATGTGTGTGGCGGCAAACACATGCGAGGGAAGATGGTTATATGTTCTACTCTCCTCCACACAAAACCTATACGAGAATAGACTACATCCTTCTCAATAAGGAATAGAGCTCGAGAGTGATTGAAAGTAGTATAATACCTGTGGGCTGGTCGGATCACGATATGGTGTGGTGCACCCTGGAAATATCGGGATTTTACAGGCCAAGAGGTATGTGGCGATGGAATGACTCACTCTGGTACCCTAGCCAAAGGAATAGTTGAACACTTTCAACTAAATGATACGGGGGAAGTGAGTGTTGATGTGGTATGGGAGTGTGCAGTAGGGACCCCAGCCGGCCTATAGGACTGGGGGTTTCCCAGCAGCACTTTAAGATGAGTAGCAGCACCTTTGAGATGGATGGGAATGCAGATTAATACTCTTGCATCAAATCAATAATGACAACTCAATAGTTTGGCAAAGGGAGTCCGTTTGATGACAAGTACAAAAAACGGGGAGTTCATGAATATCAGCAATCGCTCGATCTTCCTTCTCGCTTCAACACAAATTAATTTAATAAAAAACATAGTATTTATACTAAAAACTCATCACCACTGACGTGTAACTCTCAAAACTTAGCATGCAACTTGATTGGTTCTAGGAAGTTAACTTTAATATAGGCACTATATCTGTATACGGTAACGGGGAGACGGAATTGGATAAACAATGACAGGTGGGGCAACTAAGTCATTCCTTCAAAATGGCTAATCACTAAAAGTATGACGTCTCATTGGTTCTACTAACTATAGGATGCTAGATTACATGGTCCACTATGATTGGGTTGGCATCAACCCCACTCATACTTTTCGACTTGCTTAGCAGCGTGCAGAATAGCCGGCCAGGTGCAGGGAGTTCGTCTGCACCCCAGCTTACAATCAATCATCACTTCAGTGGTCATGTGTCAATTATTTTTTTTTGTGGTTGGCCTCAAGTCTGCTTCTTGGTCTGGGGAAGTTAAGGCATCTGGGCATGGCAAGGGTCCATGCGTAGGTGTGAAAGTCTCATCCCTTCTGCTTGCTCGGTCACGTGATTCCGACACCGTGAATTTGTCTTATTCTTCATGCAATTTTGTGTATTTGATTTAATTCTGCCAGTCATCTGCCATATGTGGCTTATCTTGACCTTTCTGAACAGGATACTCTGTTCTTCTTCTCATGAATTGTATCCACTGTTGGCCTATTTCAGCCGATACGACCTTGGCTTCTTGGCATGGTTGGCCTCGTCTGAGTTTCTCTCTGTCTTTAATTCTTGATTTGTTTGCTGCAAAACTCTCTTCTTGAGACCTTTAGTAACCTTTGTTTGATTCTGCTCTTGTACGTAGTGGAAGTATACTTATATAAAGTGCTCTCTTGAGGTACATATGTACATGTGGCGCTTGCTGCAATCTATCTTACTACTAAGCATAAGCAAGCCTCACGATTTCTGTGCTTCTTTTGGTTACTTTGCATATGTACACGTTTAAACTAACTGAATATCTTCATCGTGCATATGGCACAAGTTTCTGACATCTTGACATCAATTGTTTCACTTTAGGCTTAGGATGTCACATATCCACGGTGTTCTGTCTCGTTTGTCATCATTCTCAGGTCGTTATATCTTCTATATGTGAGTCAATCCGGGCTCTTATGACGTCATCATTCGTCTTCCTTCAGCAACTTCTTAGCTTCTTCGGGTATTACATTCTGGCTATCGTCATTCTGTCTCACTTGTCGATATGGTTTTCTCAATGGGTACCTTACTGTCCAGGTATTCTTAGGTGTTTGTACTTCAATAAGTGCTGTTATTAGCCCCACTGCGGCTCTCTGCTGGTTTATTTGTTCATCATACGTCACATATTTCGGCGTGAATGTTCCTGGTACTTCAAAATGGGCGGTTGGAGTGCGTATCGAGTTTAGCACCTCCTCTACAGGAGGCAGGCATGGCTACCTGGCGGGGTGTACTAAAGGAGGGGGCAAGGAAGAAAAGGAGAGAGGCCTCATAGAGGAGAAGCTACGTAGGAAAATAACAGAAGGGGAGGAGGAGATGCATGCAGGGACTGGGGATGGGGAGACATGGAGGGAGAAGGTATTTGCCAAGAAGGAGGAGTTGAAGGCACTGGGCATGGGTGCAACACTATGGAAGTTGAGATATCTGAAACAAAAATACTATGAAAAGGGGGACAAGGCCGATGCACTCTTGGTGGCGAGGCTCCACACTCAAAGAGGAGAGAGGTGGATCACAAAATTGGAGGATCTGGTAGAAGGTGAGGAAGACAGACACACACCGGGTGCTATAGCAGAAGGTTAAGCAAGGTACTATGAAAAAGTTATATTCCACCGAGGCGGGGGAGGGAACAGAGGAGGTGGGGAAGTACCTGAGTGAAGTGGACATGAATAGACTCACGCCCCTATAGATAGAACATTTGGATAGTTCCCTCACAGAGGAGGAGGTCCAGAATGCAATAGCCCGACTTCCAAGTGGGAAATCCCGGGAGAGGATGGATATACGATCGGGTTTTATAAGAAATATTCGGGGATGCTGACGCAGCACTTGGTCAATTTATACAATCACATCCTGGAGAAGGGGAAAACGCCGGCTTCATTTATTGAGGCCCTGATCTCTGTTATCCCTAAGGAAGGTCGGGATCCATCCCTTAGTTCCTCATACAGTCCAATCTCCCTCTTGAATGTGGATGAAAAGATTTTCACTCGCGTCTTGGCGACGAGATTCGAGGAGAAACTACCATGTCTAATACATCCTGATCAGATGGGGTTTATAGCGGGCAGGCAGGGGCCGGATGCAATAAGAAAGACCATCAATTTAATTGAGCATGTGGGGGAACACCCAGGAGAACAGACGCTCCTTTGTATAGACATTCGATAGGGTGGAGTGGGCTTTTCTCTTTGGGGTGCTGCGGAAGATTGGGGTGGCAGAGAGGATGTGTAGAGCAATCAGAGCTGTTTATACAGACCCGACAGCCAGGGTGATGGTGAACGGTGTCACACCATGTGAAATATCCCTGACGAGGGGCACTAGGCAGGGTTGCCCCCTCTCGCCCCTCCTCTTCGCCCTGGCGATGGAGCCCTTGGGTGAGAAGATAAGGCGGGATGACGGGATAAGTGGATTCGAAATAGGGCAACAGATCCACAAAATTAGCATGTATGCAGATGCTCGGATACGGGAGGCTCTCTACAGAGAGCGCTTTATGTAATAGGTGACTATGGAAAAGTGTCAGGCTTTAAAATGAATATCGACAAATCGACTCTGCTTCCCTGGGGCAGGGCACACCGGAACAACTGCTTAGATGGTCAGCTCTGGGGATACCGATTGAACGGGATTGCATAAGGTACCTAGGGGTCTATATGCCATGGAAACTGGGAAAAATGTACAAATGTTACTTCCCCCCGCTCTTGAATAGACTAGCAGGTGAAATGGAGAAATGGGAGAAACTTGCAATCTCCTGGTTGGGGGAGACTAAACGCGCTTAAATGGTGATTATTCCTCAAATGTTGTATTTATATCAAGCCGCTTCTGATAGAAATACCGGAGATACATTTTGGGGAACAGAAGAAAAAAATACTTCGATTTCTGTGGCAGGGGGGACAGCAGAGGGTAGCCTATAAATTGCTGATCCAGCCGAAGGACAAGGGGGGAGTGGGATTACCGGAAATGAGAACATACTAAAGAGCAGCCCAGTTCAGGGCCCTGGTCCCCATTTACAGGTGGAAAAGGACAAACAGTGGGTGGGGATAGAAAACTACGGATTCTGCCCAGTCACCCTAGGGGAATGGCTCTGGGCCCCGAAGAAAGCAATGCCGAGGGGAATCTACACGCACAAAACCTTAGGCCCCCTGCTGAGGTTGTGGAGGGATAGAAAAGAGATGAAGGGAGTCACGACCTGGTCTTCCCCTCTGAGCCACATATGGGCGCCACCCATACGGGATGCCATACCAGAACACGGACACTTCCAGGACTGGTTTTAGGCAGGCTTAGATAGAGTGGGACAGGTCTTCAAGAGGGAGGAGTTCATGGAAATAGCAGACCTGGAAGCTCTAGGGTTGAATAACATATCTGTCTTTAAATATCTCCGACTAAAGGGGACGTTAAAGTCTGAAAAGTGTAACGAGGAACTGCAGAAGGGTCTGACGCACACAGAACAAGTACTAGATACGGTGAAGGGCACTAAGGGTCTTATTTTGAGGCTGTACCAGACACTGTTAGACGCTAGGGGGAAGGATGTGTCCATGCTCAGGGGAAGATGGGAAAAGGACATGGGAAGGGAAATAGACCCGGATTTATGGAAGATGTTTTGTCTAAACGCACACCGAACATCGGTCACCTGCCAGAATAAGCTCCATGGGCTTAAGCTGCTGTACAGGTGGCAGTGGGACCCGGTAAGTTTGAGGAAAATGTACCTGGGGGCAGACCCTCGCTGCTCGAGGAAATGCAGTTGAGTAGCAGACTATTGGCATGCGTGGTGGAACTGTGAAAAGGTGCAACAATATTGGAAAGAAGTGTTGGAGTGGATAAGGGATTCGGACGGGGTGGATAGGAGAATGGACCCACTGCTGGTGCTCTTTGGGATTGAAGCAACAGGGGGCAAATGGGGAAAGCTCCTGACCTATATAGGATGGAGGAGCTTACGAGAATGATACATAATCGAACACCTACCAGGGCGATGGAATGGGCTCCATTTCTGGAGAAATTTGACCCAGAACACTCACGGGAGACAGAAGATGGGGGTGGAAGGAGCAGGGGGTGGATTGAAGGTTGCCAGAACAAGGTGTCGGCCCAGTGAGAGGTCAATAGGTAAATGGGCAAATGAGCAGAAAAGATGGAGATCTGGACACGGCTTATGGTCGGAGGAAAGGGGAAAAAAAAGAAATGAAAGAGGGGGTGCCTGCTCGGGCCCTCAAACTATAAGCTACACTAGCAGAGATGGTAACGGGGACCCCAGAGGGTCAGAAAGAGAGACTTCCCTGAACTGTCCGGAATATGGTTGGGGTAAGGGAGGGGTGAGGGACTGTTGCACACAGGTTGGGGGGGAGTTAAATCCTGATTGGTATCTGTCAAAGAGAGATAATTGCACTTTTATCTGCATCTGAGTTGAATTGTGTTGATACTAATAAAAATGAATTTGAACAAAAAATTAAAAACTCTCCACAGATGTTCACAAATACAATGGAATAAGAGTAGTGCACAATGAGCTGATGGGTGTGTGTCCTTAGCATGGGCAGACAAAGATATGATAGCAGTAAGGGCAATCTCCCATGGGACGGAGCACAGCTGCAGAATTTGTGAGCAAAACTAAGATAGCAAGATGTCTGGTCACACGGGATGGAACGTCCACTGCATCTAACTTGTTGCCATGTAGGGGGTAGGTATCGCTCTCTCCATTGTTAGCTTAATCGGACACCTGGTAGATTGCAAATCTGATGTCATAGGTTACAGGACTAATCAATTAGAGTAGGGCAATGTATGCTGATTTAGGATTTGTCATAGGCTGGAGCCAATAGAGATGATGGAATGTTGTGTACGCCTAATGTCTGGAACATATTATAATGTATATAATTCTGTGGTTTTTGTCTTTAAATACTGTAACCTGATCTATTGAGAGCTTCAGTCTTCATGTCTCACGAGACTAACTGACCTCCCAGCCGTTATTATTCCATATTAAACCTGCATTTTCACACAGCTCGTGTATCTCATCATTGTTTCCTGGAAATTTCTTAGGTAGGAGAACAGTAGGCATGGCAGGAAAATATTCAACTTTCTCCTCAGACGCTCTTCCAAGCAACCTATCATGCCCATTAAGGTCTTGTTGAATCACTCAACTAGCCTATTTGCTTTTGGGTGAACAGCTGTGGAGAACTTGTAAGTTACACCACACTCACCCCACATGACCTTCATACTCGCAGACATGATGTTGGATCCCCTGTCAGAAATAACTTCTTTAGGGAGCCCCACACAAGGGGATATCCCCATGAGGGCCTTCACCACTACAAGGGCTTTGATGCTCCTCAAAGGTACAGCCTCTGGGCACAGGGTGGAGTGGTCTACCACTACCAAGATGGACCGGTTCCCTGAGGAGGGCTGAGGATGCAAAGGACTCACAATGTCCAAGCCTATTTTCTTGAGTGTCCTCCCAACCACTGGTAGTGGAATTAAGAGGGGGCTTGTGGCTCTGTCAGCCTTACTGGATGCTTGGCAAGTCCGAACGAAGGTTCTTATTTTTACTGCCCTCTGGGGCCAGTAAAAATGGGCAAAAAGCCAGTCAACTGTCTTGGTCATTCCTAAATTACTTGTTAAAGGAATGTTATGAGCCAAGTCCAGTAAGAACCTCCTGTTGCATTGGTGCACCACTAACCTCTGGTTGACCTGCTCCAGAATTCTTGGGCTCACTGTACAAGAGTCCATCCTCCCAGTACACCCTGAACATTTGAGGGGCTTCCCCAGAGCCCATTTCTCTACCTGCTCATGCAGATCTGCCAGAGTTGGGCAGTCACGCTTTCCTTGGCAAAAGTCAGTCTGCTAAATACAAGTCACCCAGTTCTGGTAGGCTCTTGAGATCTGGAATCACTGTGTCCTCCATCCCAGGTTGTGGGTCTCTGACTGTAGGTAACCATGGGACCACTACATCTGGTGCCAATGCAGTAGTCACCTCTTTGGCAGGAGCAGGTGACCCTGTGGACTCTCTATATGGACTGGGCAATACCGGCTGTGCTGGTCTTTCATTATCTCAAGCAGGAAGAGCCCCTGGACTCATGGCCAGCCAGGGTTACTTCCTGTGCTCTTTCCTTGCCTTCCCTGGACCTAGATCTAGTGATAACAGCAATGATTTAATTGGGCTTGCCATTTTCTAGTAGACAGTCCACTGTAATTGTGCCCTTCACAGCGACGAAGAGCTTAGAGGTTTCACCAAGTGAACTCCATGATCACCAGTGGGCATCGGGTAAGGCCATCAAATACCTTAACTAGCTTGGGATGATCTGGTACTTTCGCACACACCATCGGACTGCTGTCAGAGGGCACCTGTGACCCCTGAACCTGCTCTGTACCACTGGAGAGTAGGCACTGCAGATAAGAATACTGATTCAGCAGTGTACACTATGCTTTTTGGCATAGAGTTGGCTGAAAGGAGGGGCGGGGTCAGGTAAGCAAACAGCTCCATTCTGAGTGAAAATTACCCTCATCATTTTATAATAAAAATCATAAAAAGCCAGGGCATCTGCATCCTTGGCAGATGGCAATCCTCCTCACACCAGGTACCATTCTTCTTATTCTATGAGCACTTAATTTTCAAGCTTCACAAGCTAACGGACACTAACAAGAAAGCATTTAGATGCTCTGTCCTCATTTCTTCGCGTTTGAAAGTGTATTCAATATGACAGTCTAAACCTGGATGTCTTGCTTTTCATGTGGCCTTCCTTTTGTAGTTTAAAAGGCTACTCGAAAGATACTTTAATCTTGAAAAGGCATGTATAAAGCCATCTTGTGCTTTGATAAAGACAGACAAGCGTCATCTGCTGCAGAGGTGTGCAGACCCCTTATTGTGTGTAGATGCAATGATTGACACACCATGTAGCTAATCTAATGTAGTCCGCAACCAGAATAGCAGTAATTGAGCAGGCCTCATCATAATATTGATCAATAGGGGCGTGGTTTGGTGCCATTAAGGGATGCCAGGCTAATTCTGCTCTACCGCTCCAAATGCCTCTTTAAACATATTTTACAATTATTTTCTTGATGTAAAACACATAATTCCACTCGGCTCGAAGGAAGGGCCTCAGACAGCGAGGCCCCGTGACTCCACAAGCCGACGTTCCTGTCAGACGTAAGCTGCTTCGGCCTCAGTACAACGTGTGCTATTGAAAAAGCATTGGTGGCTTGTTTCCTCCTCAACACTGGCTCCCTGTCAGAATGTAAGCCAGATAAAGGAAAAAAGGAAGAGAAAGGTGCTTTATAACAAGAAATTAATATTTACAAGAATTCCTTGAACTTTAGTATTTCACAGGATTTAACTGCACAGTATATATTAATAAAATGCAAATTACCAAGGGAAAAAGCAATGATTTAAATTTTTCAGCCTTTGCATGGAGCATCACAATTTCTAAGGAGTTTTATAAATGTATTGAAATAACAAGGAAACGTTGCAGGAAACAATGGCCTTGGCTTCAGATGACTTTGAACATGCCTCCACTGGAGTAATTGTGCGCATTCGCACTACTATTTACAATTCATAATATTATAAAGGAGCCTCAAAATTCATGTCATAGTGCGCCCTACAGGTGCTACATTAATTGGATTTGCCCTAATTAGTCACAAGGGCACTGCAATGTACTATTGCATTGCATGCTCAGCACATGCTTTTGGCGCCTCAACACTGGGTGGATACAATACCAGCAACCAAATTTTGAGAAGATGATGTGGTGTGTTAAAAATTGTTCCTATATTTCTTCTTAAAAGTGCCAGATGCTGACACAGATGTTAACAGTGCATCAAGGCTGAAACAAGTGACTGGGGTTGCTGTTGGTACTCTTGTTCAGAGATGAATTGCCACAGCATTTCAGTGCTTTACTGCCCTTGTGGGCGGGACAAAGACTGATATGCAAATGGATATTCCTCCTTTGTGAAAAGTACAGTGAGCTAAAAGTGATAGCAGCAGACTCTCAAAGTGGGAAAAAACCACAAAACAGGCTACCATGCCATGTTCTTTCTAGAGAGGGGCACTTGCTACCTTTTTTGTATATTTGTAAGGAACGTGGGGTTGGTCAACTTAAGTTAACTGGGGGAAACCAGACGTGGACCCCGTGCTCACTGTGCTCAGAGAGGCACAGCTCCACCTCACTGATGAGGCCCCACAAGGCTGAAACACATGTCTGGGGTTATGTTTGGTACTCTTATTCAAAGGAGGTTTGCCTGGCATTTCGGTGGTGGACTGCCCTTGTGGGCGGGACAAAGACTGATATGCAAATGGGTGTTCCTCCTTTGTGAAGAAAAGTACAGTGAGCTAAAAGCGATGGCTGCAGACTCTCAAAGTGGGAAAAAAAACACAGAACAGGTTATCATGCCATGTTTTATCTGTCTAGAGAGGGGCACCTGCTACCTTTTTTGTAACAGTGTATCAATTATTAAGGGAAACCTCAGCTGCTTCACCAAGTAGGGGTTGTCACAATATTGTTGCTGACAAACTTCATCTCTAAAGCTAATGATCATACCCTATGCATGCCCCATAACTTTAATTTTTGGCACTGAAGGTTTATGGGGACATTTATGTATTTACTACCAGTATTTAAATTGGTGTAGGCTGAACAGGAGGGCAAGACTGGCGCTTTTAAAAAAAAAGGTCAGACCAAGGAAGCTGCCCCTGCCTCATCCAACACATTCAAACTGCCAAAAAGCAAAGATGAAAATTTGTATCCGGCCATGCATACCATATTAATGGAAATAAGGGCCATGAAGCCCTTTATGGAAGCTACTAATGCCAAATTGAAACAATTAGACGACAAATGTTCTACATTTGAATCAAGAATGGTTGAAGTTGAACAGCAAGTAAGTGATGCAGAGGATGTCACCAACTAAACTCCAGATTGCCCAGAACAATGCCTTAAGGGCTGCAACCGGCATATCACACAGGGAACGCATCTCATTGGTTAGGAGGCTGGTACACTGGCTACCTAGCAAAGAAAGGGTTGTCTTCAAAACACTTGCCTTAACACACAAATGTCTTCACGGACTCACATCCACGTATCTCGAACAAAGGGTCTCCAAACAAACAGCGTCCAGACCCTCCAGGGCTGCCTATGCCAACCACATCTTGGTTCCTCACACGCGTAGAGTGCATGCTGGAGGCTCGAGCTTCCCAACAATGGCTGCTACTCTCTGGAACAACCTCCCGAACGAGATCAGATCAATCGAATCTCATGCTGCCTTCCGTAAGGCCTTAAAAACTAGGGTCTTTGTCTAGAGGGCTTACCCAACTTGCGATTCCTAACATATGCTTCCTCACTGAATGTGTCACACCTTGCAATGTAAAATACTGTTTCTCTGTAACGGTACCAACTAAAGCAAATGTCATATGTTTTTTTTCTTGGGCCGCTTATTGTAATCCTCAAGCTAGCCGTCTTAATTATCCCCGATAGCGCCTCGATGCCCGTGGGCTGCAGTGCACTCTACAAATCCAAAAATAAAATAAACAGAGTGGGGAGGTTGGAAGCAACTGTTAAATCTCTGTAAAAGCAAGCTGAAAACATAGAAAACAGGAACAGAAGGAATAATCTACGCAGTGCAAGTCTTCCAAAGGGTGTCGAAAAATATAATCCCATCTTATTTGTCACTACCATGCTCCCAAATCCTTTGGATATTTCGTCTTCACTACAATTAAATATTCAAATGGCACATTGTGTGTGGCCTACCAGCTCAATGCATACTACGAAAAATTCCTCCAGAACTCTTATCTTTGCTCTTTTGGATTATGTGCATATCCATCTCATAAAAAACCAGGTGAAACAAGTCAAACAACTCATATGGGATGGTAGATGATTTTTACATATCTCAGGATGTTTTCAATGCAACTACCGCTAGGAGGAAGGAACTTCTTACATTCTGACCAGCTCTAAGACAACTTAACAAAAAATGTGGCATTATTCATCCAGGATTCCTGAAAGTAGCCCTGCTTCTTTTGAGAATCTTATCGACCTTATATATTTCATTCAGTCTCAAAAGATGGAAGAAATTGATACTTCAATACCTGCTCACCAACAAGCATCATAGGAATTTAAGGTGCACAATTTCATTAGATATAATCAACTAATTACTTTGGAGTGGAGCAGCGGTTAGCCTCCGCTCACTATGCTCTCCACCCCAGCTATATTTCATGCCAGCATGATCTGGTGTGGCTGTTTCCTTTTAGCCACGATGTTACTTCTGGTTGCAAATTGTTATTCTTTATGGGTTAACTTCATGTTGATGCTGCTTGTCTCTCCCCTATCCTTCTTTGTCTTTCCCTACATGTTATTATTTGCGCAGGACAGACCATTGTTACAATGTTAGGGTATTTACTATGTCAATTTCTACTATTATGATTCTATGTACATTCAATATTAAGGTTCATGGTTTTTATCTGCATCTAGATTGATAATATGCCACTTAATATAACGTCATGGAATGTAAAGGGATTGCATAATCCTGTTAAAATACCGAAAGTTCTTTCCTATCTAAACAGAACCAAACCATCCATTGCATGCATTCAGGAAACTCATCTTTCAGAGGTTGAAGTGACTAAGCTTAAGCGGTTCTGGGTCAGTGAAGTTTTCACTAGTGCGGCACATGGCAAGAAAAATTATGTGATAACTCTTATTAACAAAGCACTCAAATGCAAAGTAATTAAAACCAACTGATGATTTGAGAAGGTGGGTATTAGTTAACATTTTAGTGGAATCAGTTCAATATACTGTACTCAATGTTTATGGTCCTGCCTCCCCCGATCCTTCTTTTTGGTCACCATTAAGAAACTATCTCATTCAATCTAATTCTCATAATCTAATTGTTTGTGGAGACTGTAATTAAGTTATAGATCTCTTTCTTGATAGAAAGTCAAATGTGTGTTTTAAGAGTACTAGATCGCATAAGCAGTTTTTGAATTTCAAATCGGAACTAGGTCTTATTGATGCATGGTGCATAACACATCCTTCTACCTTGACTTCACATTTTACTCCAACCCCCACAATTCGTTTTCCAGATGGATCCATGTCAAACTCCCTTGTAGATGCCATTATTGATTGTAATCATTATCGGATCATGCCCCTGTCCAAATCAAACTTGCTATTCTACAAAATAATGAGAGATCAACCAGATGGAGATTTAATACGGCTCTGCTAAAGGATGAGTCATTTACACCTTTTATAACTGAAATGCATGGTACTTTTTTGGTAAAAACAAAAGCCAAGATACGTCCATTGTCAATAACTGGGATTGATATAAAGCTGTACTCAGAGGCCAAATTATCTAATTCGTTGCTAGAAAAAAGAGAAAATCACAACAGGAATCAGATGTGCTTTGAAACACTTGTGTATGGGCACACTATAAATAAAATACCATATCATATTATGCAATTTTGAAACAATTGAAATCTCTCTTGAAATACAATACATCCATAATACTAATCCTTCTATTTTCAAAAAATCATTTGACTGAGACTTCAATGCAACAAAATTGTTTCAGAATGTTCGAGTGCTAATATTTTAAAATACGAGGCTACAATTTATCAATTCTCCAATAAAACAAGCAAACCACTTACCTTGTATCTTTTTTTATTTTTATTGTTTTTAGCTAAATTATTCAACTTTTACAATATTATTATTTACTTACAAAAAAGAAAAAAAGAAAACTCATTTTTTATTACATATTCAAATGCAAGAGAACACTTCTCAGGTAATCAAATTAAACTTTCCATAAATATTACATCATGTATAATGATCAAAAACCACATAAAGTTACATACACATTTTCAAAATAATGTGATAGGGGACATAAAGTAACATGAAACAGGTCAATCATCTATATAAAATCTCTATCACATATTTTTTTGAGTTCTCGGTGTCTTCATCTCCTATTACACAAACACATGTTTACTTATTCACAGCTTTAAAACATTCAGATAATTAGCAGTAGCTATTCTTATTCCTGTGAGCTGCGCAGACACGATTATTTACCATCGCAAGTCCAGATTTATATCAACAAGAAATTGATACTTGTTAGCAAAAGGAATTTTCCTCAAAGACACCAAATTCGAACATTCAATGATTAAATGGTACAATGTCTCCTTTTTATCTTCAAATTGGCAAAAAAACAGACTTTTTTCGGACTCTTTAATCATTTGTCTGTCTACTAAGACCTCTTTTGTTGGTCATAAATTAAGTCTCAAACGCATTATTGCAGATCGAATGGACAGAGATGGACATTTAATTAAATAAGATGTCATTATTCTGAACCTTCTATTTATCATACAGTTACCATCAAATGTTTGTATTTTAAACAAAAAGGTCTCTAGTCTGAATCCAATTGGTGTAGTAAAGATTTTTAACTTTGCTTTCACGAGATTGCTCACAAGAAGATCAATTGTTACATTTGCAGTTGCTAGTATGTTACAAATACTACTCAGACAACTTCTGGCAAAAGCATGGTTAGATGAAAACAAGTGAATCGAAAATGTCTTCAAAATAGTTGCAGGATCATTTGACATGAGACACTTTCTGAATAAGGCACCTAAGCGCCAATGATACTGAACAGATAGCGAAATCAAACCCAGTTCATATCGAATCCATGCAATGGGTACACACTGAGGGAGAAGTAAGACATGTCTCCAATATGTTGCTTCTAATCTATCAAAGACATGGTCCACAACCAATTCCTTTGCTTCCATTCCATATAACAATACAGGTGTGCATTTTTGAGTATAGCAGGTCCACGCTGGCATTATTGAAAATGTGCCATATTTTCTCATTATGATTTTAGTTGGAGATATTGCTGTTAGCACTTTTTGTTGTAGCCATTGTATATGACTTTTTTTATGTGGATTAGTGTCAATAGTCATGCCCAAATAAATATACTGGCCCACAACATCAATTCTTACATTCTTTATGCCCAATTCATTGTATTGCGAGCTGTCTTTTTTGGTGCATACATAAGAATCTTTGTTTTCCCCAAATGTATGCTCAGTTGATGGTTCTGTATGTACTGGGACAAGGCAGTTAGCTAAGTTTGAAGACCTATTGGGCTTTTAGAAATGAGAACTAGGTCATAGGCATACAACAATTCTGCTATGGACTTACCATTCATTTTTGGCGCGTCTGTTAACAAATTCTCAAAAACCTCTTTGATATCATGAATGAAGAAGCTAAAGAGAGCAGACGCCATTATGCACCCTTGTTTGAGGCCCCTAGCAGTTTTGATTAGCGGAGATAACAATCCTTCTGCATTGAGTCTTATTTGTATAGAGGTATCCGAATGTAATTGAAAAATTAATGTCTTTCAATGTTTCTGGACACTTTGCAGTTGACAATTTGGCAACTAGAAGTGAACGTGAAACTGAATCAAAAGCTGCGTTAAAGTCAACAAATGCTAAATAAATTGGCTGTTTGCTAACTCGTGCTTGAGTCTCGATTGCACTTAGACACATTAGGTTTATGGTGGTACCCATACCGGGCACAAAACCAGTTTGATTGGGATCACGTTTTTGACAAGCTTCTGTCCAAGTATTAAACTCTTTTAGAACTATCCTTGCAATGATCTTGCCCGGTGCATCCAACAATGCAATTGGTCTGTAATTACTGTGTCTCGACCTATCACCCTTTTAAAAGATCAGTACCACTATCGAATTTCGCCAGGAATCTGGTAAACTACGGTTGATGATAATGTCTCTGAAAATGGTATCAAGAATTCTTGACCAGTGTGGCGGATTGGCCTTGAACATCAAGTTGCTTAGGCCATCGGGGCCTGCTGTTCTAGAGCTACTTGTGCGTTTTATCAGATCTTCTATGAGTATTGGTGAAAATTCCAAATCCCATCTGGCGGCCTCGGGATAATTATAAGTTGATCCAACAAATTCTAGGTCACTGTACAGCTCTCAGAAGTGTTGCATCCATTGCCATTCCATAACCCCATTGATCTGGCAATAGTTTTGTCTATCATGTTGAGCATTGTTTAGTAATGACCATTTTTCAGCAGTACTTTTATTTTGCAAGGTGTGTAGCATGCATTCACTGTCTGCTTGATACATTACAGCAACTCTCCTTCAAGTCCAATTTTTGAATTTGGTTTTAGCTCTTCTTATTGCTTGAGCTTGGTCTTGAATTGGGAGTAGTAGAATTGGTCTTTTTTCTCTTCTCAACTCAGTTTTACGTTGTTTCATTACTGGGTCAAATTGATGTTTATGGTTAAAGGCATTCGGACCACTCTTACTGAATATAGTTTTGTATTTATGTAGGATAGTAGAATAGGGTAGATTGTTGATGGCCACTTCGGAGTTTAAATCCTTTTCCAGCATGTGTAGATTTTTGTTCAACCACCTAAATCGTGTTTTTGCATTGTTGACTATGACTTCTTCCCTCATTCTACTAGGTGTGATGGCTGATTGTTGCAATGCTAGTGGCCATGTCATGGTAAGCAAGTGATGATCACTATTTGTTTGTTGCACAATTTTAAAGTTGTTAACTAAATTAAACAATTTTCCATCCATGTATGTATAGTCAATGATGTTGCCTGCCAATCCACGATGCCACGTATTCTGAGGAGGAACATCTCCTGGGAGAGATCCATTTGCCAGTCTAAAGTTTCTTTCTGCTATGAATAAGTTCCACCTATCTACCTGCTTGGATCTTGTAGTTTGATGGTTGGAAATTCAGTTTAGGTTGATATTGCCTGCAAGTATAGTTGCAGAAATGTCTTGAGATCAGGATCAGATCTAAATGTTGTGTAAGTGCACCAAAAAAGCATTGTTTATGATTCCAGCTGGATTTCTATACATATTTATTAATGCAAAGTTTGTGTTTTGTAGTTTGATCTTGACCATCAATAGAACATTGTTAGGTGCAGCCCACAGTTCGATGGTCATCCCACTGCTTTTCTTAACTGCTACCAACATTCCTGATGTAGGTCTGCCTTTTAGTGTCTTAACTGCTGGCAATAGAATAACGTCACGATTATTCCAAATCGGTGTATGTGTCCGCCAGGTCTCTTGGAAAGCTACTATATCATATTCCTCAATACAATTATCTCTCTCCATCCATAGATGGGAGTGTCCCCGGGTGTTCCAAGAGTCTAGGCTAAGGTTCTGTATGGAGGGTACTGATTGTTATGCTCTTGCATTGGGCAAATTCTCTTGTGGATACTTCTGTTGATATATTTGGGTCACATACTTAGTGCTCTGTGCTATTTGTTGTTCTTGTTGTCCTTTAGCATGTGGATCTTGTGCGATAATAAATCTCAATTTGAATATGTCCATCTTGGCCTTCCAAAGTGCATTTAACACCACTCTTGAGGGTATCCATAAGCAAATTATTGATAGATCCTCATCACTGAAGAATTCTATTTGATCAATATACAAAGTAGATAGATCTTCCAGTTCCGGAATATCTCTGAAGATGTTTAATACGCTGGTGCGGCACAAGTCAAATTTCGAATAAGAAGCAGCACAACATTTCATTATTAATGAGTATCTTTTTTCTATTTTCTTGTTTGGAGATGCTTTATCAGAATGTAAACGAGGACCTAGTGACCTCTGACGGGCCCATGGGATCAGGGCTGGCCCTCGAATACCTTAAGACAAAGTAGCTGCACCTCGAGGAGGTTAGGGTGCAGGATTCACTTACTCCAACAGAATTCAATAAGGACCACTCAAATGGATCAGCACAGAGACTGTTAAGTTCATAGGGGTTTATTCACCATAGCTTGACACAGTGCAGCCCTAACAACTGTGCCCAAGTTCCCTGCCTCCACGAGAACTCCCTCCCCAGCATGACACAGACACATTTATAGCAAAATGGGAAAGAGCAAAATGCCCCCACCTCTCCCTGCACATCTTAAGCAACTATAACGTTACATTAGCTCATTGTCCAATTAATATTAATTGGACTAAACCCTTCAACAATGTATTACGGGGGGGCGTGGCCAGCAGCCGAGCGATGAGGACGTGAGCTCGCTTCGCTCCTGGGCCGCCAGCCAAATCCTGAAACAATCCTGTTTTCCTGCAAGACTACAAGCACCCAAAAGTGCCTACTCGATGTGGGAACCTCTACTGGACGCGCCTACCTGTTCCTGGTGAAAATCGGTGCTGCAGAACCCACTTGGCGAGACTTTCAAGAAAGCAAGCGTGCGTGCCACAGAGCACACAAAATGGCCGCTGCGGACCGCGGATGAACGGAGGCCACCGTGTGTCACCATCGAACCCTGCCCGAATACCGGCGGCTGGCGAGTGCGGTGCTGTGCTGGACCGCACGACGGGCAAAGGACCCTAAATTAGAACCAAGCGAACCCTGGTGCCCCTCCCGGACTGCGGGGAACGGGACCCCGCTGGGTGCCTCCCCGCCTCCCGCCAGTGAAACCCGTAGAACCGTGGAAATCACCCTCCAACGGCAAATCGTGAGGCGGAGGGGATACACCCTTGGAAGCGGCGTCAGCGGTTATCGTTCACAGGCAGTCAAATCCGCACCAACGTAGCGACGTACGCGCCCGTACACTGCTTCTGCCTGCTGGCACCATCGGAGCATCCGGAACCGTTGGGGCTCCTCGGGCGTTCCACTTAGCGCTGAGCGCCCACCAGACTCCTGAGGTGGCTCCCGTACTGCCTCTATCCTGTGGTAAGAACGAGCGCACCGTGTGCCCACTGGAAGACCAATACCCGGCACACCTCCACGCACCATAGTTGCAAAACTGCTGAACTATAGAGATAGAGATGGAGATGCGTTACTCCAGACGGCGCGAGCCAAAGGCACACTGACCTTCAATGGATCCAAGGTAACATTCTTCCCTGACTACACAAGGGAGGTCCAGAGAGCCAGGCAATCTTTTGATCAGCTCAAAAGACAACTCCAGTCCCTACACGTAAAATACGGCCTGCTCTTTCCGGCCCAGCTCAAGATCTACCACGGCGGGACAACAGTACACTTCACAGACCCAAAAGAAGCGTGGAACTGGGCAGAGAAACACATTGAAGGCGACTGGAAACTTGCAAACAACAGAACCAGAAACAGAAACCGACGTGAGCCACTAGACAGAAGGCGTCCAGCTCCACAACCTCCGATGCAGGAACCACCACAACAAGAGGAAATGGGCTGAAACAGTGGCACCAACAAGAAATACTACTCCATCGCGGCCCATTTAACGAACTATCATACCACACTGATGTAAATAAGGCACGCGGCCCGCGAGGCACGGGAGCACTCACTGCATCAGCCAAAGCCACGCCCTCAGCTCAAGACTTGAGACTCGGAACACCAGACTTGCCTAAGAACAGTAAGTCGAGAGAAAGGTGTAAACAGTTCACATTAAGTTAATCTGGCGGTATAGTTGTTTGACGCCAGTAGAGTTAGGACGACAGATACTTCATGTTGGGGAGGAGTATAGGGAGGGAGGGCGGGGATTTGTTTCATGTTAGTTATGTTCCAAGACACCACACCATCTATAATGTCAAAAAGCACACCATCCCTAGCACACCAATTGTCACTCCGATCTTGCCAGCAGACCACACAACACAGATGGAAACGCATGCCCTGACAGAAAACCAGCCTGCCCTTAACCTTGGCAGATATTACCATAGCATGAAACACCACAATGCTATCGAGGGCCCGACGCATACTGTTGTCATCCACACACGTGTCAAATGGCAGGAATCACTAACGTGAACAAAAACAGGACAGTCCGAGTGATGACTTGGAATGTAAATGGGCTCGGCAATTGTATCAAAAGACGTCTAGTACTGCAAACACTGAATAGACATTCCCCGGATGTGGTATTCCTGACGGAGACACATCTAGCCGGTACCAACTGCTCATTCTTTAGACGCACCAACTACAGACTAGCATTCCACGCCAGTTTTACCATGGGGTCACGAGGGGTACTGATCCTAATACTAAAAGACTCCCCTTTGTGCCCGCATCCATTACGCAAGACACGGGAGGGAGGTTTGTACTCACGACAGGTACAATTGGAGAACGCTCGGTGACCATGATGGCGGTGTATGCACCTCCTAACCTACTGACCCCCCTGACTAACGATATTACGCCTCTAATTATGAATAATCTTGCAGACCTTACATTGATTGGGGGAGACTTTAATGAGGTAATGGACGTGGACCTTGATAGAACACATAGAAGATCCAGAAATCCGAACACACGTACAAAACTTGCCACATTCACTAGCGCACTGGGACTGCAAGATGTATGGAGAACGCTGCACCCTGCCACAAGGGAATATTCATACCATTCTGGCGCACATGCCTCGCTGTCTAGGCTGGACTATCTCCTACTGCCACTGAATAACATGCACGAAGTACGTGAGGCACAATTTCTCCCCAGAGGTATATCAGATCATTCCCCACTTGTAATAACACTTAATACCAACAGGTCGATCCCACCACCCAGCTGGCGATTGAACAGCTACTACCTAGGCTTCCCAGAGCTAGTTGAACATATACAAAAGACCACTGAAGAATATTTTGAGAGGAATACCAACTCAGTGGATAACCCGGTAACACTATGGGAGGCATTCAAGACAGTACTCAGAGGGGAAATAATAGCCTGGACCACAGCCCATAAAAAGAAACAAGCAGAAGCAATACGCCATGCTGAAGCGAAAGTGCAAAAAGCAGAAACCGATCACCTAACCCATGACAACTCGGAAACGCACCGCGCACTACAACTGGCGCAGGCGCAACTACAACACATAGCCCTAGACAATGCAAAACAGGCGCACACTGCAATGCGCGCAAAGATATACGAAACAGGGGATAAAGCCGGGAAAATGCTGGCATGGCTGGAACGTAGAGACCTGGGCTTCAGCCAGGTCAGGCAACTAACAACAGGAGAATCAGAACCATTAGTGACAGACGTAGACATAGCGGAGGGTTTTGCAAAATACTACACTGAGCTATACAAAGCACCAACCTCACCGCCCGTAATGAACATCCTAGAGGAAATTACCCTCCCCACCCTAAACACAGAGCAGTCTACTCTACTAGAACAGGTAATCACTGAAGAGGAATTAACCCAAGCCATGTCAGAACTTCAATCGGGCAAGAGCCCGGGCCCGAACGGCTTCGCCATTGAAACATGGAAAAAAATAGGAGCAAATGTAATTTCCCCACACTTACTTCGCTTACTACAACACTCACACTCACAGGGTTGTCTCCCCCCTGACTTAAGGAAAGCCACAATTATAGTCCTGCCCAAAGCAGATAAGCCACCCGACAAATGCAGCTCCTACAGGCCCATTTCTCTCATAAACTGCGAGGCCAAAATATTGGCAAAGGTACTAGCCAACCACCTCCAACAAGTCATACACAAACTTTACATCCCGACCAGTGTGGATTCATGCCACAGAGATCCACTAGACAAAACATATATAGGCTGCACACAGCACTGGAGAAGCTATCTGAGATACAGGACCCTCTGGCTTTACTCGCCATAGACTTCGAGAAGGCATTCGACTCAGTCTACTGGGAGGCAATATGGACCATTATGCAACGTATGGGCATAGGACCGCACTTCATGAGCTGGGTCAAACTACTTTACAACCGCCCCGAAGCAGCCACAAAGGTAAATGGACACGTCTCCAATCCCTTCCACCTAGGCAAGGGCACGAGACAGGGTTGTCCCCTGTCCTCCCTAATCTTTGCAATAGCAATTGAGCCCCTAGCAATTCTATTAGGATCTACACAAACATGGAGCGGCTTCAGATGGGCGGATGACTTGGAGGACAGGGTATCCTTATACGCAGACGACTTGTTAGTATATCTGAGAGACCCACGCAAATCCTGCCCCATAGTGACGCGATTATTAATAAAATACGGTGCATTCAGCGGCCTTCTCGTTAACTGGACTAAATCCATACTATTCCCACTGAAACAAATAGACAACGCGGTGCCAGATGAGTGCCCATACTATGTGGAAAAGGAGAAATTCAGATACCTAGGCATCCAAATCGCGAACAACCTGACAGACTATGTGCCCAATAACCTGTACCCAATAATGACGAGATTTAAAGAAGACGTCCGGCACTGGATGTCCCTACCACTAACACTACTAGGCAGAGCCGCACTCTTCAAGATGCTGGCGCTCCCCCGCTTCCTTTATATACTTCAAAACGCGCCACTATCTATAGCGCCCAACGAATTCCGTAAAATAGACCAGACGCTCAGAAAACTGCTATGGAATGGAGGTCACCCTCGCTTAGCATTAACTACACTACAAAGATCTGTATGGGAAGGCGGAATCGGACTGCCCCGATTGCAAACCTATTACTGGGCTAGTCAGATGGCAATAGTGAACAACAGACTCCACGCGGACATGACATTACCACACAACAGAGAACCAGATCCTAACCGAAATGAACGACCCATACTTAGGTACCTCTACCGGAAAAAAGACCGAGCTACTACCCCATCCATGCTGTCACACATATCCCTAACATGGACAAACATCCACAAATACTTAGGCTGGGACAATAAGCTGACCCCAGCTCAACCGTTGTGGGATAACAAACTACTCCCGGAAGTGAATAAACTTCCAAAATGGCACTCTTGGACCCAAGCGGGCATCACTAAAATTGGCGACATAATAAAAGGTAACGAAATAATACCATTTGCGGACCTAATCACCACCTCCGATCTGACGATAAATGAGCAAATTCGCTAAACACAACTCAAACACGCACTACAGACCCATCTCCCTGAGATGATCGACATGCCTGAGTACACCCCTTTAGAACGTAACCTATTCCCGGACATGATTAAAAACAAAGTCACATCTACCATGTATAGTGCCATAACATCCTTTGCCACCGGAGAACTAGCGAGCCTGAAAACCAAATGGGAGGGGGACGTAGGTGACATACTCCCAGAGGAATGGGTAACTGCCCTGATGTTCCCCAGAGAAACAGCGATCTCCTCCAGGCTAAGATTGATCCAACTTAAAGTACTGCATAGAATATATTACCCAAGGGTGGCACTATTCAAATGGGGTAAGATCTCCTCTACAACCTGTTTGAGATGCAAACGAGATGAGGGCACATACTATCACATACTATGCAGGCCTGGACTGGCCCACCGGGACACCGGGAGTTTCCCCGCTAGGCCGTGGGACATAGGGACTCTTTTCTTGGGGGAAGGATACATATATCAAATCCCTGGCACATCACGTGACGCTCTTCACACAGTGCCAATAGACGCCCCCACCCCACCCTCCTCGTCACGTGCTCAAGGGCCGTGTGGCCCCGTTTCCATCTCAAGCTACACCTGCCAGGAGTGCATCCGTTTCAGAAATAAGGAAGCTGGCGTTCTCTGGATGGACGGAATTGAGGGGCTGTCTTTGGCGGAAGTTAATTTTGGAAATAAGCATCTCCCCTTCCCACGTCAGTCTTGATGTATGTTTCTGCATGTATTATACGGAGCAAAACGGTTTCGGCACAAACAAATTAGTTGCGCAATTATTGCGGCTGTTTCCATTCCAGCTTCTATGAAGAACACATGATATTTATGTGAGCAATATTTGTTGCCTCCAATCAAATGAAAAATAAAAGCGGACAAAACGGTGCAAACGTACTTGCTTTTCGTTTGCCCTTCTGCAAATAATGATACGCTGTTTCAATAATTGCACCGTTTGCATTGCATGCAATAATGCGTGCGGGCCGCGCAGCAGTGTCGGGAGGGCGCCAAGTCAGACGGAGTGTGCCTCTACCCGCTGTAATCGGGAGCGAGAACCCCAAACTAGTTCTCTTTCCACGCTTGTCTGCTTTTTTTTGTATCTCTCTCTAAGGACATCAACACCATGGTTTGAAACAGAGAAAGAGACAGCCGGGATTATGGGATGCCTGTAGGCGACTGCATGAGTTACATAGAGTGCCCACCGTTCGCAAAGTGGCTAAGCAGAATCTCCCTAAATGCAAGTTGAACGTGTCAGGAATGCATTGGGCACAAGGGATTCAGATGCTGGGCAGTGAATGAATGCTCGCCACCTGTGCCCGCGAGACAGGACGTAGGCCAGTGTGAACCAGCCTGGTTGTGGTTCGCGGGCATCGATGCATGATCCTGCCTGCCAGTGGATTATTTAGGCGCGCGCCTACCACACGTGCCCCAGTGTGTTTGCATGTGCAGGTGCGGCTTGTGAACGTGCCGACATGCTGTGCAGTGCTCCTATGACAGGAGGCGAGCTGCATCCGCTCGGCAGGCAGGAGGCAGCACATTGAACTGGCGAGCTGCTGCGACTTGAGGCTGGGGCTGAGGGCAGCAGTTCTGAAAGGTAAGGATTATCACCACACTTTTTTTCTTTTTTAAGTTAAAAAAAACATCAAATTCTGACCTCACTCGATACTTGCTGGCTAAGTGCCCCATAGTGATGTTGTAGATTCTGATTTCACAGTAAAATTGGGCAAGTAATGATGATCTTAAATACAATCTAGAGGTCTGCAAGGCGCAAGATGAAGCACAAAGTTTCAGCGCTTCATCAAAATGTTTATTTATGACCTGCTTTCGCTACGGCAAAATATGCGCGAAATGCAATTGCTAAAAGTCACGTATAATCCTTTTGAAGGTATGTCATTTATCAATGTAACTAAGAATGCGTACTGTCAGCCTTGGCAATCAGCAATGCATTGCCTGATATGTTTACTTTTGAGGGCATGGGTCTTTAGAGCATACAATCAATTCTACAGACCATTAAAATCCCATGCAAATTAAGGGGAGCGGAGCCTTCGACTTCAAAGGGCCTCACATCTATTCTTGTTAAAATATGTTATAAAATAAGGGCAACCGAAAAAGCTGATCTTCCCCAATATCGTGGGAAACAAGCATTCCACGAACACAAATGCAGTGACCTTGCCGTGGATGTCCAGAGGATGGCATTTTGGAGGCACTCTGAAAAACGTGTTTTATCACTTTTCAGGGTCAGCTTTGCAGTGCTTAACTGTCAAAGTTTGGTTGGGGGTCACAGTCTCCGCTGCCCCCTCTCAGCCCCAGAAAGACACTGTCTGGCCTGGGGATGCTTGTGGTGAATGTGCAGGGGGCAGCAGAGTAGAAAGGCAATCTGCAGCAACGAGCAGCGAAAGGTCGTGACCATGTGTCCATAAATGTTTGCTGTCTTAGTAGTTTTCTGTTTGGAGGGTTGTACTGGGCAGGAGGTTTGGGGGACAAATATGCGTGCCTGGGAGGATGGTTGCATTTATCCCTGATGTAGGCTGAGGAAGACTAACTGCAGTTAAATTCACATGACTGAGGAGGGAGTTTGGTGGTGTAACTATGCTGCAAGATATTTTTTAAAAGCCATCACATTTGCACGGATTCATGATAAATGAAAACCTTTTGCGTTCATTTCTGCAACGTGTTACCAGAGGGTGTGTACGCTGTTTGGAGGGAGAGGTTTTGGATATAGAAAACGGTAACTTATGTTCCAGCAAATGCTTTATGTGTGACAGGACTACAACAAACCCCAGCATGAATGCCTGCAGCATTGGAGCTTCCCCAGACATTCTTTTTGTATTTTATAGAAAAACAAAGCCCCATAGTTCAATCCTCATCTCATGCTGGGCCCTCCTCACAAACTCTAGGCAAATATGTGGAACTTTTGAACAGGAGACCAATCAGGGTTTTCCATATCACCAAAACTGTGTGATCTTGGGCACATTATGGTATCTTTGTGCTTCAATCCAATTATATGACAATTCATCATTTGTTTGCAGGCTTGCTTATACAAAGCAACATATGGAATCAGAACTTTGGGTGTACTGAATATTAGGGGTGTACTGAATATTAGGGGTGTACTGGCTTACAGAGAACTCTGGAGATTTCCTGATGGGCCTCTTTTGTGCCGTTACCTATTTTATTTGCACATTTTCTCATGGGAAATGGATGGAGCTTGCTCATACTGTGTAATATAGGGCCACTTTAAAAAACATTTCCAGGGCCTCTTTTGGTTCCCAGTCCACCCCTGATACTATGGGACTGCACCATAATCCGACATTACTGGCAGCAGTGCTGCGATGATCTCTCAAGAGTACTGGGTAGAACGATCCATCGAAATGCAAAACTGTTACTACTGGGGATAGATGATGAGGTCGAACTGTCACGCTACGAAAAAGTGCTATTATTCACGACCACTGGGTTAATCAAGAGAAACATAGCGCAACTCTGGCGCTCTGAAACGGCACCAAACTATGAACAATGGACCACGGACGTGAACAATTGTGTCGCAATGGAAAAGAGAGTCTACACGGCCAGGGGATGTCCTGAGAAAGGCCCAAAAATTTGGCAAAAGTGGGAAGACGCACACTGAAAGGTGGCCCCCGTCCGGAAGTGGAATGGCACCCAAGGACATGAACAGAAATTGTAAAATCATACACTACTGGCATAACAAAGACAATTGACAGTGCTAAGAAGCTCTATTGTAATGGGTACGTGGAATGCATTTGTTGGTGGGTGGGGTAGGGACATAACCTTTATCTCGCTGCGCGAGACGTATGTTTTCTTTATGTGAAAAAACATGTTGTATTAAAAAAAAAACAATGAATTACGTTCTAACATGCAGTCCTCACTCTGTCTCGGTGCTCGGTTCAACTTATAATTGTGCAGCTGGACTTTTCAGAAAAGAGTTTCGACCAAGCCTGTCTGGTTTCTGCTTCTAAATCAAGTTCCCGAAGGCTTATGTCCCTGAACGTCTCAACTTTTAGAATGAGCTCATTATTACAGACTTTGAGCACTACTCAGTTCTTCATCTTTTAGATACAATTTAAGTACATGCATTTTTGTTAAAGGCATTTAGCCCAGGCGATTTTCTGTCTGCATATAGAATATCTCATTGGCCATTCTGTGCTTTGCCACCATACTACAACATGGTAATGCCATTTTCGACTTTATAAACACAATGCCTTTGAATGTTAGTATGTTGCAACATTATAAAAACCTATTTTCGCATAATTCAACACCACATAAGTCCCCTTGACTTTCTCAGGTTAGGTTTAAGTGGGGGGGGGGTTCCACTTCATTCAGCTGTTGATTCAATACATATATATATATATACATATATATATAGGTTAGGACCTCCATTACACTCCCCCGTATTTAAAGTTCAGTTGTTTGTAAACCAACAACTTTAAACCATATTCTATTTCCATTCACCTTACCATTTATCTAAACATTTCTTAATACGATCTTATAATTTGGCATATACTAACTCATTGTCATACTAAAACAAACATGTGTGTCTTATTTCCCGTAATTGTGTGCCTTTAATCTAACTGTATGCCTTGGACTATTCACAGCCATTGTGAGACTCAAGAGGTTTGGTCAAGCTTTGAGGTAACCCATTCGCCCATTGTCTCTGTATGTCAGACCTTGTCTGCAACTCCCACCCCAACATAGTACAATCTTTCCTTAAGCATCTTCTCCAGCCCATGAACGTCATTTCATTTCGTCCCTTCCTTTTGTCCACACTCTTTCCCTTTCATTATCTTCCTTTGTAGTTGTCATGAGTTTGGCGTTAGTGGACCGTCTGTGTCCTGTCGCCTTTTCTTTTCCATGTGCTGTTTTCACCGTCGGTGTCCCAGGTTCTTTTGATGCTTAGACCAGAAGTCCATTGTTGTTTCTTTATCACATTAGGTTCAGTGTTTTTTCCAGAGTGTCTTTCTTTCAAAAGAGTTCATTGTTCATTAGATCCATAAGAGGGGACGGTTCAGCATGGGGATGCAGGGTTGGGGGAGTCTCTTTGCAGACATAATTCAGCGTCAGGCTTTCACTAGGTTCCTCTACGACCTTCCTCTCTCCTCTCTCCTCACGCAGTTCAATGTCAATATCCCAAGGCATACAGGTCCCTCGACGTATACCTGTAATATAAAACGGAATGAGTTTCTTTTGTAAGTAACCGGGTCTCTACTTATCTAACACATTTCCTTGAAAACCTCTTTTCGCATTGGCTATTATTACTTATTCCCTAAAATTGAGACATTCCCTCTTATTTGAAACCTCTGCCTCCTCGAAAAGCTACAAAGCATTTCCTTTTAAACATTTCCCTTTGTGGGTCATTTTCACACAATAACTAAAAATACCCCCCATTCCTAGCACTGTGTCAGCTGGCTTAGACAATGGGGACACATTCTCCCTTTCCGGGTGCCACATGCAACCCTAAGGAGACAAAACAATTAAAGAAAGATGTCGTCTTCTTTCCTGGTCTTCCAGGCACGTCTGTAGTAGATGACAGGAACGTCCTGGGGGATCCCCGTCGTCTTTAGAAAGTCAAGAAATAAGGAAAAAGTCTTTCGGGCATTTGCAAGGGGTCAGGTTTTTTTCCGGACATTAAGCCCCCTTTCTCCCTTTGTGTTATCAAAAATACTCTCTGGGTCATTCTCTGTTATTCGTTGGTGCACATAAATGATTAATTCCCAAATCACCCCATGGGGATACTTAGTTTTGCTGGGTTCTTTGCTCAGCTTAGCTGTATTCTTCCAGGTTAGCAGAACATTCTTCCTGGTTAGCAGTAAATTCTTCCTCAGCTCAGCAGCCATTCTTCCTATTCTTTTTTCCCATTCGTTGGACCATGGTCTTTGCTTGTGCTTTGTGTTCATCCTACGGAGATAAAACAGAGGCGTTTCGCTGCACACCATCCCTGTCTAACTTGATCTATCCTACAACTGTCTTCTAAAACTATGGCACCAATTCTTACTACGTGCCTCCACCTTTATTGTTCTCATTTATGTTTGCTTATTCTAATGCTTGCATATCTCTATCATAACACTCCCACTTTTTTTTTTGACATTATGAATATAAAAATAATTACTCACCTTCAATTTTACTTTTGTTTTCTGTGGTTGTCTGGTATGGCCGTGCTGTTTATCTATTTCTCTACTCTTTCCACCTGATTACACTTATCTTGGGAAAAACAGCTAACTTGTGAAGACCTTGCATCTCTTGCTACTTTTTCCTGTTACTCACCTGGATCCTCTTACCTTCCGTGTTGATCAATTGCGTGTTCACACCCTTTTGGAGTGAACTAGTACTTACCTTTTTCTCTTTTTTTCCCTAATTTTAGGCCATGCAGACGATTTCTTGTGTTTCCATGCAAGAGGTCCATAGCTTGTCTGTAAAATAAATCAAAATTGTTACTGACATGCACAAGTTGTTTTGATTCCTTCACCATATTTACTTTAAAATTGTTTGTGCACGTTTTCCTTTGTTTAATTGACCCAATTTTATCGGCCATACTCCTTTTCTTGGTCTTCATGGTCTCCTGATGTTTTTTTATTGCCCAATGCTCCTTTTTTCTGTTAGCCAGGAACCCTCATAAATGCTATTTGTTTTCCACATCCTTCTGAGTGTATCCCTTATCCTTTTATTCATTTTTTTCTCAAGATAACCACTCATTTTCAGTGTTTCCTGATTTATTTATATATTTATTTGTTTATTTATTTTCTGTGACCACTCCTTTTGCGCTTCCTTGCCTTTTCTCTAACCCTATCTTCTTATCTCTATATTCCTTCTTCCTTTGACTTTCTTCATCCCTTCTTTCACGTACCTTTGCTTTTCTTCTAACCTTTGCTGTTTCTGTCTGTCACGTTCATAGGCTGCTCTTTGGTTTGCGATCAAGCTGCTTTCCTTGCTCTTTGCGATAAAGCTGTTCTCGCCCTAGCCTAACTTTCCTTCTTAACCTTCCGTCCCTTACCTCATTTTCTTTCTTCTTCCTCTGTGCCTCATCTAACTTCTCTTTAAGTCTCCCATCATCACTTCCTTTCCCATCGAGTTTCAATGAGATTTGTCCTCCCATCCATTCGTCCTTTGTAAATGCTACCTCATCAGTTCTATCTTCACTTTCTTTCCTCTTCCTCCCCTCTCTCCCTTGTTGAGAGATGCCCTTGTTAGTGCTTGATCCCCTCCTTCATTAACGCATCATCGTGTCTCCCCTTGTCCCTTGGCTAGGGATGTACGATTCTTGTCCTTAACCTTCTCTTGCTTTTTGCTACTACTGTATGAAGGTGTCTCAAAAGCGGGGTTACTATAACCTGTGGTTGCTTTTAGCTCTCTTTAATGGGTGTCTTAACCCCCTCCCCCCCAGTGCATATTTCAACCAAGCTGCTGGAGGCTCTACCTCCTTTCCTTGCTCTTATATTTTCACAATTCGAGAGTAGCATAGCAGTTTTCTAAATTTTTGTTTGTATATGTGGCATGCAAGTAAGTTGCCATGTGTGGTAAAATGGCTTTAGATTAGGGCTCAATTTGTGGCCGCGGCATAACATCTTGTGGGCGGTACCTTTAACCCACTCCTCCAATTGGAGTATGTTTCCCGGGCTTATCTCTGTTTTTGTTGATATCCTTATGTGAGTCCAAACCTCCCATTACTATGGGTGAGCATCAAATGCAGCGAGCTCCAATCCAGCCCCTTCCCGCAAATTATTATTCTTATCATTTTTTTTTTCTTCGCCAATTTACTTGAGATAATCAATCTATGTGCAATTCCTTCTCAACTGTAGAATCGCATTAACGTTTTGCTTGATTTCAACCAACAAGGAGACAAAATTCCTTACAATTGACATACAACAGGATATGTATAACAGACACTTGACAGATTAAACAAACACCAGCTGGACACACATATACCTGCCTTCTAATGAATACCCCGACATGGGGTTTAAACGAACCCCATTTGTGCCGTCTTTAATCGTCACCATAGGCTATCGTCCCCAATTATGTGGGCTCTGGGTTCAGGTTTCTTCTGACCGCTCTTTAAAGCGCAGGAACAAGGCGAATCCTTACTGTTTCCTTCGGGTGCCCCCCCGGTATTCCTTACGTTTTTGTCTCAGGTGCCCCCCTGGTAATCCTTACTTTTTCTCTCGGGTGTCCTCCCGGTATCCTAACTTTTTCGCTCGGGTGTCCTCCCGATATCCTACAGTTTTTCTCTCGGGTGCCCTCCCGGTATGTTACCGTTTTTCTCTCGGGTGCCCTCCTGGTATGTTACCGTTTTTCTCTCGGGTGCCCTCCCAGTATCCTTACGTTAACCACTACTGTCCTTCATGATTCTTATTTCATCCTGCTCGCTCTTTTATTTATTTGCCATAACCCCTATTTTATGGCTGCCTTCATTTTCCTGGAGGCCAACTGTTTCTACCTCATGTTTGTGAATTTTCATAATTCGCAGCCTGCGCCTGAATTTCCAAACTATGTCATTATTTCTTTGCCAGGTCATACCGCTGGCTATGTTCATTTGCAAAAATACTATAATTCTTTTACTTCTCGCTCACCCAATCTCATTGGCCTTCTGCCGCGTTCATGCTTTCACAATTGCTTGTGTTTAACTTAAGGCATGCCCCAACTAATCATGCTTTCCTTGATAACCTCAACACTGTCATCATGCTTTCACGATTTGTCATTCAAGTCTTTCTTCATTCATCTAATTCCTATGGTTCCAGAATCTCAACCGCTTGTCTCAAACCGGAAGTTTTTCCCTATTTAATAAAATGTTCTCCACTCCGGCTGACAAGGCCTCAAAATTGTAAACTACCACCCCTGGTATGACTCCATGCAGACTGTCCTACCAATCACAGTGGTGCTCCTCGAAAGAGTCTTTAGGAGCACCTCGAAAACCCTCTTCACTACATGTGTGCTATCACCAAATTTCCAAAAAGCAGGTCGCAGGTAATCCAGTAACCTCCTTTAATTTCAGGGGCCATTCTAATAAAAAAAATGATAGAACGCATGAATGGCAATAGACCATTCAGCTATAGGGCAGTGCCTGCCCCTGTCTGCACGTTGATTTTAAAGCCCATGTAAAATCACTCGCTCCTCATCTCATGAAGTTTATCACTAACTCTTTTTAATTCTAACACTAATCCGCATCGCAAGGTCTTGACCTCAGAGTTAATGTAAACTGCCATTTTAGGTCTATCCGCCATTTTAGGATCTATCTGTACAGTTCCCTGTGTCTTAAAATGGTGGACAGTGTCATTCCGAATGTAACATGGCCGTCTTGACCTCCGTGTACACTGTAATGTGTAACTTGCCCGCAAGCCACATGTGGGGGTCATGAACTGAGACCTTGTCCTTCGCCGACCTGTGTGTAGAGGATTACCTATGTCAATGAAGCTAATCTGTGAGCATATGTCAAACACAATGTATCCAAATACTGAACTGTGGACACTTGTTTGACTACATTCTATAAAAACTGTCTGAGAAGGCTCTGCGAGAAAATACACTATTGCCATTGAGGCTTGTTGGTGAATGTATTAAAGGCAAACCCTAAATGTACAGACGCATGAACTCGGCGCGTACCCTAGATCTGTAATACATTAACCAATAATAACTCGCAGTAGGGTTAAACATCCTGTTTTCAAAGGTATATAAAGCGAGACTATTTTAATGTACAGTCCCACTCACTGAGCACACTGAACCATGCTGGAGTTCGCGGTGTTGTGCTGAGGGCCTGATAGCTTATCGGTTACATTGTCCTTTGAAACTGTTCAGTGTAATATAAAGATCTTTGTATGTTCCATTGTAACCTGCGTTTGGTGTATTTCCTTTTGGGGTAATCAGTCTCAATATCTTTTCCTTGTTTTCACAACAGCACCCCATTGAGTGACATGTATGTGGCTGGTGGCATTCACAGATATGCACAGACACAGACTCTGCCCTTTACAGAATCTCTGCTAACCCCGAAAGGGGTTGAGAGCGAGGAGACAGCTAAATTAAGCTATGACCTCCATTCTCTGGCTCCGTCAGAGCCACGCCTGCTATAGAAAGAGACATTCATACACTGACTGCCATATTCCATTTGCCTAAATTGCTGGCAGTCCTGTATGTATGTGTCACTGTGACTGCTGGCGCAATGACCCAGCCAATATTTTCTGCGATGCTTGGCCAGGGCCAGATTGCTACCTGCACTAGGCTGCTTGCCACCCCACAATGTGAGGGAATCGAAATGGGGCTAAGACCTGTTTCATTGTCATCATTGGTTTCCCCATTAGGTGCGCAGGATGGTCACGCAGCTTTGAATTTCCCCTTCCTATACAAGGACAAAAATTCTCATTTAACAATTCATTTATGGGCGCTCACTCTGCAACATAAACGTTAAAAATAACCACTACCGCTAGCATTCTATTTCCATACAGCACTTAACTATACATAAACACATACACATGCGTCACTGCAGGGCCTACCTAGGTGAGAAACCTTTTCGACATGTAATGCGAGAAGCAAGCATTTCTTGAATCCTGTGCTGCTCCCCAGTGCTCTTGCTCATGGACTCCTTGTTACCCACTGCTGTCCTCCCCATTCACCGTAATGACTAATGCCACAGGGCTAAGCTCCCCAGTCTCGTCCCCAAATCATGGAATGCTTTTTCTAGTGGATTTGGCTCAGAGCCATTCCTTCTTATTCCTCGCACAATTGTCAACCCCTGCTTTGGTAATCTACCGCCATCTTTTCTCCCAGCAGTTTTCTGCAATCATTCCCCTTTCACTAATTTAACCACTATGCTGTGCCCTTACGCAACATACTCCACCCAGTGCGAGCACAACATGCAGCCCATTCATAATAACCACAACATACATCTATTTGTCCCACAATCACACGCGATGCTTCATCAGGCAGCCCCTAGTTTATGTCCTTTACTGTAATCTGCAAGCCCCTTCTTTTCACTAGCACCACAATGCCTATGGGCTTCTGCATGCTCCGTGCTACTAGGAATCGCTCATTCCTTGCCACACGATAGTAGACCCCAGAGACGTTTTCATTGGAGGGCTCATGGGGTGGCTGTCCCGGGCCCCCACAATGCTGCCTAATCTAAAGCAATATTCCAGTTTACATTGGGCTAAAATAGCTCTTGTCAGGAAAATTTGACTGCATGCTGCTGAGGCCTCAAACCCATTGCCTGGCGGTTTTGACAAGCACATTCTGCCTTGATCAATTAAAAACGTGCACTGCCTTTCGTTTTCATTGTGGAATACATTGGCCCTCATTACAACCCAGGCGTTAAAGGGTTAACGGCGCTGTAAAAGGTGGCAGCGCCGTTAAACCCTTAATGCCTGATTACGAGGTCCCTTTGCGGGTTGGAGACTTTAACGCCTGCTTTTTGCAGGCGTTAAAAACCAACCCGCAAAGGGACCTTGGTGCTAAGTAAGGTACCGCAATTTGCGGCACCGTACTTAGCACCTTCCCCATTTCCATTGAGCCCTATGGGGCAAAAATGGGAATGGGGAAGGGCCATGGCGGCATGGGGAATTACCGCCCCGCCAACCTCGGAATGGGGCAGTAATTCCCCATTCCGCCATGGCGGAGTCGGTAAGTTACCGGCATGGACCATGGTGCTATTAGCACCATGGTCCAACGCCAGGGTCGTAATGAGGGCCATAGTCTGGGTAACACAATCTTTGTAGTGGTTTTTCCCTCTGTGGGAATGTTGCTGATTGTGTGTGCTAGCCAAAGTGGATATCTATATTCATCCATGGGGGTTCAGAAGTTGTCTCAGTGTGTTAAGCGCTTATTGTAGGGATATGTGTTCATGTGAAGGATCAGAAGGGCACATCCCAGTGAGGCCGGCTTAACCGGTTTTAAATCTGAAGTTCACAAATATTGCTGCACAATTACTTAGGTTTGCAACACTGTTCCTGCACCATATAGGGGTTAAAATTAGCTTGCTCAGCTGGGCATTCTTAAAACTTGAGCACTCCCTAAAAAGATGTGCATAGAATATCCATCCCAGCGGCAACCCAGTGTGCAAATTCGAGACTGTGCAGCAAATGTGTTCATGCTTGTATGCTTGTTATGCTAGCAGACGGTACAGTGATCCTGGTCAAAACATATAGGATTGCTTTCATTACTGTGCTGTTTTCTGCGAGGTTTTACCTACTTGCATGCGGGAAATCCCTTTAATAATGGAGAGCTGATGCTAACATCATTCCCACGTTGTGTAACCCCCTTCTGTGATATTTTGGTTTTTATAAGTTGTCAGGTTTGGAAATGCGGGTTGCATACTTTTGCGGATGCTAACGGTATCTTGTTTCTATACTAGAAGTGAAGTAACCTCTTTGCAGATTTATCAATGTTGGCCTTCAAATGTTTCTTGTTTCTCATTCTGAACAGCGCAAGAATGGAGAGGGTAGGGGCCTCAAAATGGCAAAAACATGCTTAACTTGAATGCTGAACAGCAGCATAGTATGTCTCATAGAGAGTACGGTCTCAGGTAATACTGAATATTCCCATATAGATGCCTCTCATGAGAGAAGCGCACAGGTTATTAGTAAGAATGCATTTCTTGTTAACCTCATTGGCAGCGCGCAACAGATGTCTTTTCAACCGTGCTCATTCATCCTTATCGGAATGCTAGCTTTAATCATCCGGCTTTTAAGAGCTGGGATGTCCGCTTACCAGTACTAAAATGAAAGAATCTTGCAATGTTTTCCACAACAGGCCGGATGCATTCATATGTAATCAAGCCCTTTTTCTACAATTGCTGGGCTGCTCTATCATAAAACACATTCATAAAACACATTAATTCTACATGCAATGCACTCTGTCTTTTGAAATTAAATGCAATCTCTAACACACATGCACTCAAACATTTTATAGATCACTGAAATAACCTCACAATTACATCGGCTGCTAGCATGCCCACCACAAGTCAAAATGAAAACATGTGATGACCCAGCCAGATCTGAGCCCTGCTTTACCAGCCATCCCACGGAAATATTTGGCTGTCTGTCTTTTATAAGATTCTGCGTGATTTAGACGGTCTCGCAAGTCGCACATGGAGAGCGTTCTCCGTGCTTATCTGTAAGGGCTGCTAATTAGCACATTCCTTTCTGGCTTGATCAGCACGTTCTCTCTGCTCTGATGTAAAAACACCAAGAAAACAACCCCACTATGTTTAATCCCCACTTGCAACTTCATGCAGACATTCTAACAAAACCAGAGCTCTGTTTTTGCTTTAAGCATTTTTCAATCATTTCTTATATTTGCACACATTTCAGGCTGGCAGTTCCTGGTTCTTAGCCGTACCTCCCCTACACCTCACAGTTAAAACATTGCCACATGTTGCATTCCTTTTCCGTGCAATGCGCTTAATGCACGAGAACAGTATTTCCATAAATCCCCATACCTCAGCTATTTCAATGCGAAAATGTATGGTTCTTAGCACGATCTATCAATTAGTTTGCCTGCTACAAGTAAATACAACTTTAACTCCATAGCTGCTGTTTTGAAACAAAGGGCCTCATTAGGACCCTGGCATTAACGGGTTAACGGCGCCGTAAAAGGCACGAGTGCCGTTAACCCATTAGTGCCTTACTACGAGGTCCCTTTGAGGGACCCGACCTGAACAGCTGGTCTAGACCAGCCGTTAAAGTAGGGACCCGCAAAGGGACCTTGGTGCTAAGTAGGGTACCGCAATTTGCGGTACCATACTTAGCGCCTTCCCCAGTCCCATTGAGCCCTATGGGGCAAAAATGGGAATGGGGAAGGGCCAATGTTCAATGGGGAATTACCGCCCTGCCAACCTTGGAATGGGGTGGTAATTCCCCATTGAACATTGGCGGACTCGTTACGATACCGGCACCAACCATGGTGCTAATAGCGCCATGGTTTAGCGCCAGTATCGTAATGAGGGCCACAATGTGTTCACTAAAAATGTACCAGCATTTTTCACTTTTGACAGGTTGTTTTAACTCTTTTTGGGCTGCAATCACCACAAATTTGTGTGCTTTTAAAATAAAATATCGTGACCAATACTTTTGATGCAATTTTTGCAATTTCAAAACCTTGGCTTGATGCCAATTTTTTTTATTCAGCTTAAAATATAATTTTAATAGTAGTTCCACTGTTTTAACTGCGCACGCAAATAGTTATGCCACGAAGTGAGCCACATGCCTCAACATACAAATTTAGACACATACATAGCGTGACATGTACACAAACCCTGAACACTTGCATGCATGTCCCTCATTAATATTTTACTCTTATTATTAAATTTTTAAATGCAGTTAACATATTTGTTTTGTTCCCATATCTTGGCTACCATTACCTGTCTCTTTTGGCTATGGCAGTTTTTCACTCACTTTCTGTTCTCCCCACTCTCGATCACTGCCTTCTTCAGGTTACAGTCTGGTCTGCTGGTCCGCCGGGATGTGCCGGGTCCCTTCAGGCCCCGCCTGCAGTCATTGTCTATGGGGAGCTTCACAGTCCACTCAGCTCGAAATGGCGAAGGACTTGTGATATTGCCGAAGACCTAAAGTTACTTTGTCAACGGCCATTAGGTGATATTTTTTCAATCAATAATCGATGGTCAGAAACCTTCCTCTTGTTACCAAATGTAAACGAGGACCTAGTGACCTCTGACGGGCCCATGGGATTAGGGCAGGGCTGGCCCTTGAATACCTTAAGACAAAGTAGCTGCACCTCGAGGCGGTTAGGGTGCAGGATTCACATACTCCAACACAATTCAATAAGGACCACTCAAATGGATCAGCACAGAGACTGTTAAGCTCATAAGGGTTTATTCACCATAGCTTGACACAGTGCAGCCCTAACAACTGTGCCCAAGTTCTCTGCCTCCACGAGAACTCCCTCGCCAGCATGACACAGACACATTTATAGCAAAATGGGAGAGAGCAAAATGCCCCCACCTCTCCCTGCACATCTTAAGCAACGATAACATTACATTAGCTAATTGTCCAATTAATTTTAGGTGGACTAAGCCCTTCAACAATGAATTACGTTCTAACATGCATTCCTCACTCTGTCTTGGTGCTCGGTTCAACTTATAATTGTGCAGCTGGACTTTTCAGATAAGAGTTTCGACCAGGCCTGTCTGGTTTCTGCTTCTAAATCAAGGTCCTGAAGGCTTATGTTCCTGAACGTCTCAACTTTTAGAATGAGCTCATTATTACAGACTTTGAGCACTACTCAGTTCTTCATCTTTTAGTTACAATCTAAGTACATGCATTTTTGCTAAAGGCATTTAGCCCAGGCGATTTTCTGTCTGCATATAGAATATCTCATTGTCCATTCTGTGCTTTGCCGCCATACTACAACATGGTAATGCCATTTTCGACTTTATAAACACAATGCCTTTGAATGTTAGTATGTTGCAACATTATAAAAACCTATTTTTGCATAATTCAACACCACATAAGTCCCCTTGACTTTCTCAGGTTAGGTTTAAGTGGGGGGGGCTCCACTTCATTCAGCTGTTGATTCAATACATATATATAGGTTAGGACCTCCATTACAAGAAGATCTGTTAGGCTTGTTCAGTGTTTTTTCCAAGTCAAATTGCGCCCTACGAGTCAGAACCTGCGTGGAACCCCCATTATGCGATGCTAGACTTCTCTGATCTTCATCACCACTTTTCGCTTGTCTTGGCGCATTATCAATTGCATGTGCCATGTGCATTGTTTGGACAACCTTTTCCACTACATGGGTAGGAGCATTTTTTTTAAGTATGCGTCTAAGCAAGACTTTATTGATAGTTCAATGCGTGTGTGTTCCTGACACAAGTCTTTAGTGACTTGTGTTAAGGTGTACTGGTTCGGCCCCTGGGTGGGCAGAAGGACAACCCTGTTCTGCCTCTCTCCAACAGTGATGCAGGTGGGCGGGGAACACTGTTCGTATTGAGGTGAAGCTGATGTATTCACCACCTGATTCTGAGCACCAGCGAAATGTTGCTTATCTTCAATCATGTGCGTTGTAGATGTGATAGCTCCTATGCCTTTATCAAACAGTGAATCCAGTGTGGCAATCTCATGCACTCGATGAGCAACCTGTATGCATCCACTTCTTTTCTGATATCCTGTCTTCGCTGTTGAAGGTGCACATCATTTCCAATTGCTTGTAACTCTTTCGATCTGTTTGGCAGATCTTTGGCTGTTTGCTTTCCCTTTTGAATTTCTGGCTGAATTGACGTCCCTTACACAAAGTTGCAAATGTCCGTAGACAGATGCAAACCCTCCAACCATTTTCAACAAAATTTGCGTATTCGTATGCACTGAATCCCTTCCAAAAAATGACCTACTTTCAAAAAGTGTAAATTCTAGACAAAAGAACCTTGTTTTTGTTAAATTTCTTTTTGTTTTGTTCGTAAACTAATTGTCATGGAAAATAAATCTACAACATATATAATGCAATTTATTATTTGACCATGCTTAAAAACCAAATGTAAATAGCATACATATGTTCACACCAACCAGTGAACGCATATCACGCTTCATTCATCCCAACCACTTTTATCCCCATTCATACCCACAACCATTCGTACTTGTGCAAAAAAAAGCAATATAATCTATTCTAAGAACAGCATATCTCTATTATAGATATTTCACTGCTGGATATTAGTTTATTTTCTAATAAAGTGCATCAACCTCAATCCTGAACGTGGAATATGTTATCAAAACTTGTTTACAACATATAGTGATTGCCACATATTTATCTCTATATAAACCCAAATCAGAGCCAACTTACCAAAAAGCAGTTGGGTCTAGGTTATGTCTACTCGAGTTTCGGGCAGCTAGGTGGTAATACAATTTCCATCTAGTGCTCCTCATCAGGACACATGTTTTTTTGAAAAACAAATACAAAAATTCATTGACAACAATTCAAGTTGGTGAAAACATAAAATTTAATCCAATGTAAAGTGTGTAGATTCTTCCAGCTTGCAATTTTCAAAACTTCTGTCGATCCGTTCTGTTGCCACTTCCTGGCAGATGTATGCACCCTGGATGCGCTAGTGCGTGCGGGCCCATGTGTCAAGGAGAAGATCCATACTGTGTCACTGCAAGAAGACTTGATCATACGTGTTGCATCTGTTCAGTGCTCTATTCCATCTTGCAACAGAGTTGTATTTGTTTCACACGAACCATGTGACTTGCTTCCGCACATAGAAAGCTGATGGTGAGACGCCCAAGTGCAGGACCAGTGCTCCTCCTATGTTTAGGATGTTGCGTGGTGGTATTGCCTCTTTTACTGCATTGATGGATCCACTATGAGTTACTGATAGATCCCACTTCTCTCACGCTCACACCTCTCGGGCTGAAGGGAGCTGGTGAATTTCCTCTCACCCCCCGCCTGCATACGTGTGCGCCAGGTGCGGGTGTTCACTTTTTTAGAGAGCTCCGAATTGATGTACCTGGCAGTCTTGTCCGAGGGAGTTGTTGATTGTCTTTAGTTATGTGCATTATAGATGTAATAGCTCCACTGCCTTTGTCAAACCGTAAGTTCAGTGCAGCAATCTCATCTGCTCGTTGGGCGTTCATGTATGCATTAACTTCTTTTCTGATGTTCTGTCTCCGCTGTTCATGGTACGCATCATTTTCAAGTGCTTTCGACTCTTTTGATCTGTTTGACGGATCTCCTGCAGTTTGCTTTTTGTTTAGATTTTCAAGCTGAGTTGATTTGCCAGACAATCTTGTCCCGTTGGGTTCACTATTTATGTCGTCCAGATGTTCATGTATTGCCTCAAGCAATTCGCTCAGAGGGGCATACCTTAACGGGTGATTTCTCTGGTGCGAATCAATCACGTTGTCGCAATTCTTTCCACTTTGATCTTGTGCTATATCCACTTTTAATATTTTAACACTTTGTGTTTTGCTTTTGAGGGTCATGTGCTTCTTTTTCAACTATGACTTTTTAAAATTTGCATTTACCTTTGGTTTGTTCTGTTTATTCTTTTTACTTTTTAGGAAAATATCGAAGTGGTCTGAGTTGGGTAACGGATTGGAATAGTCCGGTAGGTTCTCTTGAGAGCCTAATTCTATACTGAGCCATGTGTAATGTTTTCCTGACTCAGGTGCCTCACTCAGATCCGTTGTAATCTCTTCTGCTCTAATGGGACAGATCACTTGTTCGATTAAGGGGACGGCTGGTAGCAAGTCTCACAAAGTTTGTTCACGAGTCTCTGCTAAAATGAGAGCAGATGTGTCAGTATGTTGTTCTTCATTTACATGCTCTTGCTGATTTTTCAAAGCTATTTCATTAGCAATCCACTCAGAGATGTGTTGAATTAATTCTAATTGCATTGTTATTTTTGCTTCAAGTGATTCAAATAGCTTGAAGAGACTAGTTATAGTCATGTTGACAGCAGTTAAGGTGATATCAAGCATTGTGGGTTATGAGGGTGGTGTTATAGCTTGTGAGTCACCTCGAGGTGCTGTGTTTTTACGTGGTGTCGGATGAACATAAGATATTGCTGAGGCCACTGAGGCTATAGAGCTATTGACACCTGGAGTTGCGGCTGCCAATGCCTCAGAATTGCTAGAGAGGTCATATACACTAGCATGTATTGAAATGTCCGGTATTACATAGCTAGTGTTTGGACTTTCATCCACAACCCAGTGCGTTGGGATTTCCGTGGGGCAAACGGGGAGGAACCCAGGTTGTACCTAATAATGTGTCATCAGATACTACTAATCCCTTGTTGGTGTTTGTCTCAATGTTGAGCACATTTTGTAACTCGGTGGGAGTGTGTTCTGACCCGATGCTATGTTGGTTCAGATGAAGAGGGCTAATTTTTACGCCTGAGCCTTGGTGTTGTGTGTCAGGTATACATTTCCGAATGTCACGTGTTGGTGTGACAGAACAAGAATGTGCTACAGGAATGAGAGTAATTGCTTTCCGAGAGATTCGGGTAGCGCTGCCTCCATTCAATGCCCCCCCCCCCTGTTCAGCGAGGAATGCAAATGAACCGGCATGTCGAGTACATACGCTGATGCATCCTACTTAACAAATGGAAATAAAATTGAGTTAAGAAATATGAAGGTAACCAGTTTCTTACTGCTGAGATGGCGAGAGGCAAATAGACAAGCGCGGCTATCAAGTGAGCCGGTTCGCCGTGCAACAATCTACAATCAATCTTGAAAATGCTGAGGGAGGACCGCCCCCAGGAGCACACGACGCAGCAGCAAAGTTCCTCAGTGCGCGCGCGCTGGTGCGCCCACGTTCCAAATTTATGGAAAACGCCAAAAAATGGGGCGTGGCTAGTGGTAGTAAAGGAAATACTGCCTAAAACAGATGAATTTAAGTCTGTAAGTGTATGTTTTAAGTTACATATACTTCTTAGGTTAATAACTGTGCATTGGCATCATCGCCTTTCCACTGGGCTTCCAAGAATATGGTCCAAGAAAATCGCAAAGGAGGATCAGGAGGATTCATCTGTGGCAAAGTGGTCCTTTCCGGTCCTTGCCTCGGTCCGCACCTTGTACCTTGCATCTTAAAGTTAAAAAGGAAAAAGCAAGAGTTGCTGTCATTAAAGATGATTTAGGTAATTGAACATTTCTGGATAAAGATATTACTGACATCTTCTATAAATTCTGTAGTAAATTATATTTTTCAGAGTCACAACCTAATAACCCTTAATGTCAAAATGTGCTTGCGAAAGTCTCCCACTCTACTTATCCTAATGTAGATCTTAGGTCATTCGATAACCCCATTTCCTCAGATGAAATTAGTTCTCAAAGCTATTAGAGATCTTAAAAAAGGCAAAGCTCCGAGCCCAGATGGATTTTCTATAGACTTTTATGCGCACTTTAATAATCTATTAATTCCCATACTTGATTAACTCCTTTCCCATTTAAGCACAGGGAACTTTCTCAGAAGCCATGCTCATTGTGTTTCCCAAGCCTAACAAAGATCCCGAACTTCCTCAAAGTTATAGACCAATTTTGCTTATAAATACTGACTGTAAAATCGTTGCTAAGATTCTGGTTAATAGACTTCTTCCTTTCCTACCTAAAGTGATTAAAAGTGACTAGGTGGGATATGTTAAAGGCAGATTGTCCTCTACTAATATTACACTACTCCTAGATATTTTAGATATTGTAGACAAATACAAAGATACATGTGCTGCTGTTTCGCTTGGTGCAGCAAAAGCTTTCGCTAGGGTAGAGTGGGATTATATGTTTAGCGCCCTCAAATGACATGGCATTTGTGATCCTTTTCTTTCCATGATTAAGGTGTTATATATATATATTCCAACCCCAGAACTGCTATTTTTGTTAAAGGAAAAATGTCTTCATACTTTCCCCTATTTAGAGGTGCACACCATGGTTGCCCTCTGTCTCCCCTTCTTTTCATATTAGCAATGAAACCTTTTCTAGAAACTATCAGACTTGACAACTCTATTCAAAAAATGTATGCAGAAGGTGTACAAATAAAAGTAGCAGCATATGCTGATGATGTGCTTCTCCTCCTCAAAGATCCGGATACTAGTATACAGCACCTTTTGGATATCATTTCACAGTTTTCATTAGCCTCTCACTATAAACTTAACATTGATAAGTCTGAGATATTACCTCAATATATATTGTACTAAACACCACATTCAAACCTTTGGTATGAAATGGTGTCCTAAAAGAATGAAATACTTAGGTATTCATATATCTTTGTCTACTAAAAATATTATCAAGCAAAATACAAACATTTTATTATTCTGAATTAAAGAATTGGCTATCTCATAGTCCCCCCCCCATATTTGTCCTGGTGGGGTCGTATTGAGACCATTAAAATGAGGATTTTACCGATTATTCTAAACCTTCTCTATATGTTACCAATGTCCTTTTCCTCTTCTCTATATAAAGCTATTGATTCATGTTTGACCAACTTCTTATGGGGGGAAGAACCGGCACATAATTTCACTAAGTAATCTTAAAAAAACATATTTCTTATGGTGGAGTGGGGATCCCTGATTATAACAAATACCATATGGCATTTGAGTTGAGACAAATGCAGATCTGGTTTGCCTGCATGGATCATAATGATGTGCCTGTATGGATGCTTCTTGAAAAAGCTTTGGTATCCCCTCTGTCACTCGCTGCTAGCTATGCTATTAATGCAGATAATAGTTTCATCAAATGTACAAATGTAAACATGTCAGCTCGTTACCTTAGAAGATATCGGCACCCTTCTATTGTCGATTCATCGCAGTTCATCTCACAATATCTCTGGATAAATAATTTAGTGCGAGTAGATGGCAAAAACGTCTTTTCGAGATCATGGCTTCAGCAGGGGATTAAATATGTGAACCAGTTATTTGTTCAGGGGGCCCCTTTAACATTTAATCAATTTAAACAACAGTTATCTGCTCTGGCATCTACTATTGTCGATGCACTAATGGTAAATATTGAAGAACTATTATCTAATGCATCTTCTCCTCACAAAGATAGATTACAACACATGTAGAATTTTAATTTCAGTACCTCCATGTTCTATAAGATCCTATCTGCTGAAACAATCTTTGACCTCACGTGGGGATTGCAAATTGTGTGGCAGCAAGAATGTAATTTAAGCAATTAAGATAAAGGTTGGCCCCCAGTTTGGAACAAAATCTCCCAGGTAACTACATCAGCCAGTTTGATATAGACTTTATATTTCTTTCATCATAGAGTATTCATTAAGTCTGCAAAATTCTTCAAGTGTAAGGTAGTACAAAATGACAGATGTTGGAGTTGCCTACATGCTGAAGGATCTTTTAAACATGTTTATCAACTGTACATTTGGTAAAGCGTATTTGGAAAATGTTTGGAATACAATTAAACACATTTTTGGGACACTACGATTTTAGTTTACATTTCTTTTATTACTAGAGGTAGGATGGTGATTAATGCCTGTCATCTGTTTAACCTCTTCATTCTAGTTACAATCCAGACTATCTCTGCCAATTGGAAAAATCTGGACCGGATTAATTATAAAATACGGTGGAACTCTGTATGTAATACTCATAGGCTGGAGAGGTGTGCTGCCTCTGCCCCTTGTCTTGCTCACAAACATGAATTGAAATGGAATTTGTTCCTTAGCTTTTGATCTAATTCTGCTCCGAGTTTATAACATATACCTTTTGACTTTAATATCCTGCTGCTATCTTCCCCCATCCTTATGTGTGTGTCTGTCTGTATCAATTTAGACATGTTTACCTAGCTTTCATGTATTACCATTTCTAATATTTGGATCAGTTTGTATCAATTGTTTTGTCATTTACTAGATCCATTGTTAATACATAGTGCACTGTATGGTTTTTCTGAAATAAAATTATTTCAAACAAAATAATATAGATCAATTCAAATAAGAGTTGCAATAATAAAATTGCTTTTTTATATAGACACTCATGTTACTGTCCATCTGCCTTTGAGGGCTGCGATACTATATGCTATTTCTTAATGCATAGGTACTCAATTTATCAACCTTGGAGAGATGACTTACTGAATCGGTAATGCCATGATGCGAACTTGCAAGCTGTTGGCTTGCCATATGTATGAGGCAGGTGCTTAACTCATTGAGCTATCTCCTCAACTGGAATTCTGCACTGAAATCCTAAGAAGCGCAGCACAAACAAATGAGAAGGGCAATATTGCGAAAGTCGAAATCATGGTCCTTATTTTTGGTGGTGGTGTATATTCCTAGCCTCACATGTGACCGACTTCATCCCAGACCCACAATCTTTCAGAAGTGTTGCATATGCCAACGTGGATAAAGGCCAATCCAAAAAGCAGGCCATTCTGCAAAAAGGTCTCTGCAAACAGATTGCGGGTGCTCCTTTTCTGGGGTCTGAGGGTTCCAGCGTGGTCATTCCCAAAAGCGCATGCTAAGGGCAGTCGACACAGGAGTACGGCTGCCCTACCTCTAGAAGGATGGATGAGCGTTGCCTGGGCCTAAAAATAGATGGCACGGCACCTACAATGCAATTGCCCCCTCGCCTGACCCACCCTCACTGAATGAACCGGCAGAGGCACCTCTCATCTGAAAAGTAATATTTTCAGTTTGTAAAAGGCTCACATAATCTGCATATGTCTCCTCCTTGCTCCACTTCCCATTGATTGTCTTATTGTTATGATAATAATTTCAGCAGCCAAAATTCCTGTCTCCCAGCTGCTGCCCAGAATGTGGTCCGTGGCCTGCTCTCAGTTAACGCTGGTGCTGCTCAAGACAATTACAATTGAGGCGTAAACAAAGAAAGTCAGATTCATTGTTGGCGCTATGTTCCCACCTAATCTACCAGAACGGAACTGCATGGATTACCCTTGGGTGGCATGTCTGCTCTATGAACAATATGCCGTTAATTTCTTTATCTAGTTGTTCCTTCATTTTCATTTCCGTTCATGGTGGCATTTGCACAGCACCCAATTTCCAGTGGTGATGGAGCGGTACCCATTTCAAGGGGGGTATAGCGCGGTCAACGTTTGAAAGCATCATTATGCATATTGATTTATTTATTTATAGAGCGCTTTACACCAAGGCGCTGTACAATGGAACAACAAAATACAGAGTAATAACAACAAATAATAATGTGAGCATAGTGGCAACTTGAATCATTCAACAACAAAACAGTGCAAAGAGCAATTTACTGAGAGGGGGGAAAAGTGGAGTGCGAACAGGAGAGTGAAGGGAGGGGCGGGGAAGGATTGAGTGAGAGTAGAAGGAAGGGAGAGAGAGTGTAAAATAGAAAAGGGGAAGGTGGAAAGGGAGGGGAGGGATTAGAAGAGGGGAAAGACAGGGGGAGTAGAGAGGGCAGGAGGGGCTTCAAGGTGGGGAATGGAGGAGGAAGGATTTAAGGGAAGTGCGAAATGAGATGAGGGTAGTGGAAGAGCGGATTGAGAGGGGGAGAGATATATTATTATTTAACAACACAAGCCTGCCTCTTTGCATAGTTTGCTTACTGGAGATGTGTGTTGGCAAGGGAGGTGATCTGGAACAAAGAGGAGCCCCTGGGATTCTGGGGTCCTGGCACCAGTGCTGTATTAGTGGTGGATGGTAGAGTGATTTCATTCATTGATCTATAGGTTTGTGCATTCAATGTCGTATTCATTTATTCACTGTTGGCTCTGTATTGAGTCTGATGCTGCTTTGCCCCCTGATATTGCCCCTCCCCAGCACTATCTGAAGTGATTGCTTCTTATGGGGTGATGAAGTTCTGTGCTGGACTCAGGCCTGACTGGTCTGGAGTTAGACACTGGCACCGCACTGAAGAAATACCAAGGTTCTGCAACTAGATGTTTTGGACTACAATGCCCATCAGCCCTAGCCAGCAAAGTCAATTGTAAAAGGTCATGGGAGTCATAGTACAAAACATCTGGTGTCAGAGGTTGCAGACACCTGCAGGGGTGGCTGCCCCAGCAGCTTGGGGCATTTGTCTTTTGGCGACATTTCCTACAACATAGGTGATGAGCCTCAGTCGAGGATTGGTGGTCTACCACCTCCCTCAGAGGCCCTTGCCTCTTTCCACAGGCTCTAGAGGGACCCAGCTAGGCTAACCAACAATGCCTAGCCCGGCCCAGTGCAAACACAACCATCTGCAGATACCAGGTAGGCTCTCACAACATCAGGGCCCCTGGGAGTCTCAGGCTGGCTGGTCTCTGGAGGAAAGATTCTAATCGTTTTGTTGATCCGTACACGCTCTGACAACCATCTAAAATGAATCATTATCACAGTGACTGTATGACTCAGTGAGGTCGGGCCAACTCGGGAGGTTGGCTATAGCCCCCAGAGCCCCACCATACCCTCTTCCTTTCCAAACGTGATTGTATTTTCTAAATATACGTTTTTTTTAACCCAACTTAATTGTAAGCTAAACTCAGAACTCGCACCTCAGTGTGTAGGCTTTAGATTTCACTCGCTGTACATTATCCTGCCATCTAGTGTTGAGATCTGGTATTTTAAATCTTACAATTGCACCGCTTTTGGATTGTGTTTTTGTTAAATTCAGAATGCCCTATTGTTTTTTGTTAACAGTTAAAGCAGATAAGCGCAAGACGAATCTTACTGGCACAATACATCAAAGCACACATTATAACGTTTTACAACTATTATCAGGTTCTGTAAATGCTTGCTTCCATCTATAAAACACTGAACACGCCACAATGGTTTCTCTTTCTTGAGTGCTCATTCCCGTGTTTTAAGGGGGATATGGTCGGGACTATCTTGGAATGGTGCCAGTTTACCACACAAACCCCTTGCATTCTTTATCCCCCACATTGTTGGATCCCCGCTTCTCAGTGAAGCGGGTCCATGCGGCAGATCCGGCGCACGCCGGAATAACACGCGGAGCCTGGTCCGTGGTCAACCTTCTTTATTCAAACAGTCGGCGGAACTGCCGTAATCATGCCTTTATCTGAGAAGATGTGCCCGAAGAACCGCAGTGACCCTTTGGAGAATTCGCACTTGGCTTTATTTAGGGTGAGCCCTGCGTTGTCTAGCGCCTGGCATACTCTGTGTAGGGCCAGGTCGTGTTCCTCTTGTGATTTTCCGTATACTAAGACATCGTCCGAATAGTTTAAGCAGTTGGGGACGTGCCTGATCACCTTGTGGATCTCCTCCTGAAAGATTTCGGCGGCCGATGATATGCCAAAACTGAGCCGTTTGTATTGAAATAGGCCGAGATGCGTGACAAACGTGGTGATGTAGCGGGATTCTGGTGCTATTTCTATCTGGTGATAGCCTTTTGTGAGGTCTAATTTGGAGAATATCCTCGCCCCATGGAGTAAGTGAATCATGTCTGTGATTCTCGGTGCTTGATGACGCTCCCTTTCAATGGCTGTGTTGGCTCTGCGCATGTCGACGCATAGCCGCATGGATCCTTCCGGCGATTTTTTTGGGACGGGGACGATGGGTGACACCCATGGTGTCAGACCTGAGACGGGTTCTATGACGTTCATTTTGATGAGCTTGTCCAGTTCCTCTTCTACTTGTCTTTGGATGTTGAACGGGATGCCTCGGTAGTGTTGGGCAACCGGTTTGACCTGAGGGTTGATGTGGAGGTGCACTTTACGGTTGCGGAGTTTGCCCAAACCTGTGAAGAGTCTGGGGAATGATTGTTCAATTGAGTCCGGCTTGGCGAAGTACTTGTGGGCCATCAACTGGTATAGGATATGTATCAGTCCCATGTCAACTGCTGTCCGGAAACTCAGTATGCAGCCACTGTTGGCTTCGGTGTCTAGCACATATAGCTGGAGCTTTGCCACGTGTCCTTTGTGTGTGCATGTGGCCGTGATCACGCCTTTGCATGGCAGGGGTGTCGTGGACCCATAGGGGTATATGTCTACTGTGGCTTTTCGGATCTTTGGTGGGGCGGTCAAGGATTGATATGCGCTTTCGCTGATAATGTTAACCGTCGCTCCGGTATCCACGAGGAATTTTAGAGGAGTATGATTCACTTGGAGTGTCAGGATGGGGCTGTGTTGAATGGCCGTCGTGTTGTCCTTTAGGGCCCACACGTATCCTTTTCTTCTTTGGTCTTCCTCTGACGAGAGGGTGTCGGTGCTGGTGGGGGATCGAGTCTCCACGTATCTTACGAAACGCCGCCTGTGCGATCTTCTTGTGTCCTCGGATGATCTTTTGTCTTCGCGTGTATAGCGACTTCTGCGGTCACGGTCGTCTTTTCTGTTTCGCCGCCGTTCCCTGTCCGCTGGTGGCCTGGGCGGACTCTGTGGTGTGGGCCTGCGCCTTTCCTGGTATCGGTGTTTGGGCGTTGATTGGGTAGGGGTGTTCTTGCACATGGCCCTATAGTGGTCCATACCCCCGCACGCGGCACACTTCTGCCCTATGGCCGGGCACGTGCCAGAGTGCGGATATTCGTAGCCGCACTTGAAGCACGTGGCATCAAGGTGTTTGGTGGTCTGACTTGGGTGGGTGTATAACTTGTTGATTGTCTCCGCGGTATCGCTGGGTTGATGGATGGACACCTTGCCGAGGTTGTCTAGTTGCGAGTCTACCGCTGCTTCCATGCGGGCCAGTGCCAAGATTTCCTCTAGTGAGCGTTGTTTTTGTAGAAGTTGCTTGCGGAAAGGCTGAGAGAGGCATCCAGCTATCACTTGGGACCTGAGCGCCTCTTCATTGGAATATCTGTGGAATTCACAATGTTTTAGTTTGATGCGTAGGCGCATCACAAAACTGTCTATGGACTCCCCTTTTTCCTGTCTTGTTGTGTGGAACATGTGGCGCTCGTAATCCACGTTCGTGTGCGGTGCGAAGTATTCAGACAGCTTGGTGTGTAGTTGGCTATACGTGACGGTGTCCACATCAAGCAACTCCCCTGCAATGTCTCTAACCGCCGGTCCCACCGCCATGAACAGGGTGTTCTTCAGCCTTGTGTCGTCTGTCAAACCAATGGCCCCAGTGTAGAATTTGAAGTCCCGTAGCCATATGCTCCATCTGGGCCCTAGGTTAGACGTATCTCTGATCTCAAATGGGTTGGTCATATGCATGACTTGAGCGGCACCTTCTTGATGTACCTGTGGGTTGTTGTCCTGTGCCGTGTCAGCGCTTCCAGACGCTTGTCCTGCTCCTCCTGACGAGGACGCCGGGGTAGTTGCAGTGTCCGACATGACTCTGCTGCCTTAGGGCGTAGAGGTGCTGACTTGTGGTCGGTGTGCGCCGGCGTCAGCGTTTCTACCTGGTGTGGTTTTCGGCCTGTGCTGTTGTGGGGTGCCTCCCCAGGTGCAGGGCACGCGTGTGCTGGGCTGCTGCTGTGGGGTGCCTCCCCTGGTGCAGGGCACCCGTGTGCTGTGGGCTTCACAGCACGGCGTTCGCCGTGTCACGCGGGGCCAGGGGGGGGGGCGCTCTCCCTTTGCGCTCGTGTTATGTGCGCTCAGCTGTTGGGGGCGGGGCCACCCGTGACGAGCGTTGTACGGCGCTCGAGCGCCCGTGCCTGGTCTTAATTATTCAAAAGTCACGCGGGAGCCGGGGCCCGCGATGCGTGCTCGGTGGCTTGTCCGTACCGAATGTCACACGGGAGCCGGGGCCGCGCTCCACTGGTGCCCCCGTAGCAGCGGAGGAAGACAGGCTGGAAGAGGCCTCTGTCATGCGGGAGGCGGGGCCTTGCCTGATGGGTACCCGTGCCCGAGGCGCGCCGACGCGCTAAACTGCTCGGCTGCAGACCTCGGCACGGTGCCTGCGGGGTCCGCGCCCGCTCGTCGCCAGTGTTGGATCCCCGCTTCTCAGTGAAGCGGGTCCACGCGGCGGATCCGGCGCACGCCGGAATAACACGCGGAGCCTGGTCCGTGGTCAACCTTCTTTATTCAAACAGTCGGCGGAACTGCCGTAATTCCCCTTGTCCCTCCCCCTCGCCCTTGACGTCACGTCCGGGACGTCAATGTCCTGAGGAGCCCTCCCACACAACGATGTGGGGCGACCTGACACACATGACGTAATTTTCATCTAATACGTAATTTTTTGTTTTGTTTTAGTGCTGCCATTGAAGTTAATTTTACATTTCTATGTGATTTACATAGAAGCCTTGCAAGTAACGTGTGTCTCATTGCCCCAGCCTTACATTACCAAACTCCATGCTATCGTGTTACCATGGTATTTCTGTTACATGATATTCACAAACCATTCACAGTTCCTCCCAAAATGGCGGATCTTTAAGTTGTAGGTGCGGAGCCCAGGTTAGTTCAGTGTCCCTGCTTCCTTTCTTTGTTACTTTCAGCACAGCCACTAATTCTGTATTGGTTGCATTCATAGCTCTCAACTCACACGCTTTTGGCGGGTGTCACCCGCCTTGTAAAGGGCTAACTCACCCGCCAATCCTCCTGCACGCCCATTCATTTCAATGGGCGTCTCACCCGCCAAAAACAAAATCGGGTGATTTCACCCGCCTTTGCAACAGAAATGGTTGAGAGCTGTGCATTTAGAACCATTCCATGGGCAGCACGGCTGCATGTTACCTTTAGGGGTTCCTTCCAGATCTATCCCATTTACATGTAGTTTATCCTAAAGAGCCTATGTGTATGTTTGTTGCTTGCTGCTACGCACATTTTATCTCTGCTGTTTCTTTGTCCTAATCGAACATACGGCCAACTCCAGATTGAGTGTTGCAATACATGATTTTGTTTGAACAGCTGCTTATGTGCATCCTTTTAAGAGTGTCAAAACCTGTGTCTCTGCCTATTCCCAAAGTTCCACCTGGTGAGATTGTGGCTTAATTTGCCCGTAGTATGCATACAAAACGTGAACAATTGGTAGTGGTGCCTGTGATATATCTGGTGAGGGAAGGCAAGCCTTTTAAAAAATATAAAATAATGCTAGTAATTGTGTTTCTGAAAGTGGGCTCTGCCAATCAGAGCCCATTTTCATAATGACCCATGCAAAAAAGCTTAGCACCCACATGTACCTTGCTGGGACAGTCTACTGACATGCCCCAGTAGCAGCTGGCAACACGCCAGGTTGAAAGGTCAACTGTGCATTCCTGAACACAGCTGCTGAAACCCCAAGTTCCAACAGACACACAACATATCACAATTGTGTACCTCAGCAGCCTATATTGATAATAACTCCCTCTTGGACCTGTGTCTGACAATACAAAGAGGAATGCAACCCTATACCCCACAGACTATTCCAAGTGGCTCACCGACCCGGAAAGATAACAGCAGGAATTCTGTAGCGGGGGAGCATAATGTGGCAGGATACCGCGAACGTCTCTCCATTTCCCCGAATCTTGCAATGGCTTCGATGGAGGATGAACCAGACAATGAGACAATGGGGGATAGGGGATCTATATCCGGCTCTACTCAACTAGCTGAGCTGCAAACGTCCGTGGGTGCCCTCCAATTTGCTCTAAAAATTCTGCTACAGATGACGGGTCGTATCCTGGTAAATTCCAATGCCATCTCACTAGCACTGGAATTGAAGAATTTACCAAAAGAGGATGCGGAAGAAAAGTTAGCAGAGGCCCTTCAAATTGCCAAGGAGATGGAAGATAAGGTAGACGAGAGAGAGGATAGTGTGGTTCAGGAGGAACTGGAGACTAACATCTCGATCGAAGAGGACTCCATCGAGGAAGTAGATCGGGAGCAGAATTATAGTCCTCAGGGCCCCCTCACACGGAAACAACGGAGACTGGCAAAAAAGGCTCTTAAAAATAAACCTCCTACAGCAGGCTCTTTGCCTCCTTCGGGGAGAAGTGGCCCTGCGATGGAAACTCGCTCAAGAAAAGCCCGGAAAAGGATGAGGAGAGCGGCTGTTCGGATGGCAGAGAAAAAAGGTCCTCTGGCAGATTGGTTGAAACCCAAAGAGAAGCAAAATGAGGAGAACCTCGATCTTACTACCGGGGAGATCTCTGAAATAGAGTGTGAAGCAAGCATAATAACCCAGCATGATACCTCATATGAGAGACGGTCATTAAGAGAATCATTGGAGCCTATATTGCCAGAGAAAACGAAGGATGCCCAGGTTAACCACACGAATCGCATCTGCCTTATAAAGAACCTATACTCAAGGGATAACCACTCCTGGCTGGCACGATCGGAGCTATTGACCAGGCTATACCATATCCCTCAACTCTGAGTACTAAAATCAGAGGACTTTCTGTTTATTGAGCCACTATCGGGCCCTAATCCTAATGTCTCTGCTCTACACTGCGTGTTTCTGAATACCGCCCAATTACTCAGAGAACATGAGGAAGAGCTGAAAGCAGTGGACATCGCTATTGATGTGGATCTGCAGGAAAAAGATCTCACAGCAATTCCTGAAGTCCCAGATATAACTCCGAATCTGGAAAACGATTCCTGTCTGGTGGTAGGGGAAAACCCACTTCTGGCTGAAGTACAACAAGCAATTAAGTCTCTATTGGAGACACTTCCACAGCTGGTGTATAAGCATTGAAGCCTATCACTACTATCTTGGAACTGTAGAGGCTTCTCTCATCTACTTAGGGCAGAGGGCTCAGCAGATCTTTTATTCCAGTATAGCTTTATCTGCCTACAAGAGACCTGGGCTCGGGAACCCCTTTTTTTGGATGGCTATGTTATACACCAACCACCGGCACACCGGGGAAGCAAAGGACGTCCGTTTGGCGGTTTACTTACGGGGGTTGTAAACTCCATGCTGTCACGCAAAATTCAATGCCGAGCTGAGGACCAATTGTTGGCCGTAGAGGTAGCATACCCTCAAGATAAGGGAAGTGGTAAGCTTTTGCTTATCAACCTCTACAATCCCCCCGGCGCAGGTGTAAGAGACTCTCTGCAAGAGGCTATACTGGATATACTGTCTTCCTGGTCAATGGGACCAAACAATGCTGCAGTTATGATAGTGGGGGATTTTAATTGTCATATGGAAGATGAAACTTCTATTTTTACTAATCCAGGCCTTAGCGCTAGATGCAGGATGACCCATGGAAAGAGAGAAAAGGAAGGCCTAGGGTGGTTGCAATTATTTGATTCTTGGGACCTGGCTATGATCAACGGCCGCACCTCGGGTGACAGGCCGGGGAAGCACACTTGGTCCAATGGATCATCATGGAGTACATTGGACTACATATTTATGTGCCCCCTGATGCAGACTAGAGTGGCGGATATGTGGGTAAAGCCCAACAGCTGGAGTGACCATGCGGCAATATTATGTTCATTTATGACTCCAATTCCTGACACTCCCAAGCTAAATATTGGAAGTATTGCAACTAACGGTGCAGGAACTAGAATTGTTTGGTCTGAGAAGAATGTCAAAGCGGCAGCAGAAGCGCTAAAGTGGGATACAGAAGAGAGCGGACGAGATTTCCTGGCTATGTCTGCTAATGAAATAGAAGAGTGGATATCAGGTTTCTCAGGCCATCACGCAGCAACCAAAAAGGGATATGTTATGAAAGAAGGAAATGACCCTCTCCCGTATAACGGGAAAATCAGAGATGTCAAGAGAGGACTGAGAAGAACGATACGTAGCCTAAAAGGCCAGAATCTCTCTGAAACCTTATACCAACAGAAACTAAGATCAATTAAAAATCGATGCAGGTCGGAGGTGAAGAGCATCAAGTCAACAGAGAAGAACAACTGCTATCAGCGACTTGTTAAAACTATCTGTTCCAGAAACTCCCGAAGTATTTGGGCACTTTTAAATGAAAATAGAAATAAGGCCAAAGGCTTAGTTGCCAATCCAATAAATAAGAAAGTATAGGAGCAATTTCTCCTAAATCGCAATATGGAAGAAGAGGGGTCGGCAAGCCGGCCTATGGGGAAACCTCCGATCATTCAACCCTTTGATGTTTCACCTGGGGCAATACTTAACAAAATTGTTATCCTTAAGTCTTCTAGAGCCCCCGGACCCAACGGGCTAGCGAATGTGGTGGTAAAAAGTAACTCGTCTTTTTGGGCAGAGTTATTCTCTGTACTCTTTAATAAGGTATTTGCACTGGGGGAAATCCCTCGATCTTGGCAAAAGGCTATTTTGATCCCGGTGTATAAAAAAGGCAACCGCACAGATCCAAGTAATTATAGATTACTATCCATGCTGGATGTGTCTGGGAAACTTTTTGCCTCCCTTCTACTCAGTGAAATGCAAAAATGGGTGGAAGAAAAGCAAATACTCAGTAGATTCCAATGCGGCTTTAGGCGGGAGTTCTCGACCTCACATAACCTTTTTGTAATGGACGTACTGCGTATGAGAGCACTTAGTAAGGACCAGCCCCCAATGTACGCATTGTTCATCGACTTTAAGGCCGCTTTTGATTCAATCCCAAGAGCCAGGCTTTGGAACAAACTGGAAGTACTGGGTTGTCCCACAGGTCTGCTATATTATCTCAGACTGCTCCACCGAGACACCTCGGTGAGCCTCCGACTCAATCAGGAGGGGCAGTCGACCTAAAATGTGATCCAAAATAGAGGGGTGAAGCAGGGTTGTGTCACAGCCCCTCTCATCTATAATCTGTATGTACACGACATCCCGGCGACACTTGTGGAGGTTAATAATTGTCCACCAAAGCTAGGCGAGGTGATGTGTGCGGTCTTGGCGTATGCAGATGATCTGGTAGTCCTTGATAACACCATCGGTGGTCTCAGGCGTTCTGCACATGCCCTCTGGGAATATGCTAAGATCAATGGCCTGACCATCAATTTGCAGAAGACCAACGTGTTAAGATTCACTAAGAAAAGAGTAACTCGTGTGAATCTGATAGTACATAAAAAGACAATTCTGTACGCCCCATCTTACCGCTACCTAGGAGTGGAAATAGAACCCCTAGGAGACTATGCGCTCTGCAAACAGGGCCGTAACATCAGGGCCCTCCAAGTGATCGCACTTATCGCATCCTTCACCAACAAACAAGGGGGCTTCACTTTGTGGGGAACACGGCACCTGTATATGCAAGTTTTTGCACCCATGGTCATCTATGGCCTGGAATCACTGTTGACGGTAAATTCGGCGTGGCTCCAAGTGCTAGAGGGAAAGTTCTGGTGGCGTATGTTGGGGCTTCCCCCGGGGGTGCCAATGGCCTTGATAAGACTGGAGCTAGGCCTGCCGTCACTTAAGGCTATGGTGCTGAAAAAAAGAACTGGGTTCTACCTCAAAATGACAAGTGGTTCCCCTAATCCCCTACTAACGGCCCTACATCAGGAACTAAGCAAAAAACTTACCACCTCATCCTTGTATAAAGATATGGGAAAATTCCTTAATGAAATTGGCTGGACGCATAGAGGGACAAGTGTGACTAAAGAAATGCTAAATGCACTGGGGAAAAAGGTGGACCTTTGGGATTGGCTAGAGAATTTTGCCCATCTGGACTCCCTCAAATCTTACCATTTCGTTAACTATAGAGTATATAAGTTCATGAAACCACAGGACTACCTTTTCCTTTGCCCAACTAGAAGACTCCGCCGTTTCATTATTCTATTTAGATTGGAACAACTGCCTACTCTATCTAAAATAGGAGCAAGGGAAAATATACCTACAGCAGAGCGAACTTGCTGACTGTGTAAATCTACTGTGTGCCTAGAGACCGCTAGACATGTACTAACGCAATGTAGAGCACTCAAGAAGACTATTGTCCATTCTTTGGGTGAATTTGTGCATGATCCGCTTACTATACCCAAATTTAGGTTTTGGCAGTACTGTACCAATACATCGAATATGCATTTATTCATAGCCCTGTATAATGTCTGGAAACAGATAGAACATGAAGTGGAAACTTGAGTAAACCTTAACGTTGATTTTTACGTAGTGACCTGAGGGTGCTTGCAAACTAGGCAAAGCCGTTTAAAATTATGTAATTAATAATCCGAAGGTCTTTAGTGACCATGTCTACCTTTCTTCTAATTTAGACTCTCATCTTCTCTTATCTTATTCGACTTGCATTTTGTATTAGATGTTATTTGTAGTGATTTTTGGTTTGATGATTCTATATGTACGATCTTATATATATGTATGATTTTTATGTGTATTAATATATGTGTAAAGTTTGAATTCATTTTCATACTATATCACATTAAAGAATTTGATTTGATTTGAGTGGCAGTTTGGTAAACAATTAATATAAGACATGTTTGGTTTTGACAAGTTGGTAACTGAGGTTACACTATAATACATCGACAAGCATTTGAAGTCATTTTATTGATGTCAGCTTTAACAGTGACTCATTTGTTATAGGGGCTGGTATGTATTAAGTTGCTGGGATAGCTGTACTCACAACAACCATTTGAGTCCCCACCCAGGAAGCTATACATTTGATCCACTTGAGAAGTCTTGTCACTGGCTCCACGGAACAGAAGCATTCCATGGGGGTTCTGTTGGGAACTGGTACTTCGAAGGCAGCCCTGTAATTACAATGGCCACCTCCCAGAAGGGTGCTGATAACTAAAGTCCCTTTGATATAGGACAAGAGAGGAATGGGATGGATTTAGAGAGAGACTCAGTCCACAGAGGGGTCTTACCATGATGACCCCCTCCCTACACACAGCATTATCTGAGTATGTCCTCGGTAGGCAAAAGATACTTGCTACAGCAACCTGGATTGGACCCTTAACAACAGGTTTCCTATGGACCAATTTTCTGTGGCATTTTGTCTATAAAAGGGAGGGAGAAACTCCCCTAGATTATTCACCACTGGACAATTCTTTAAGAAGAAGTCACATCGAAATCTGTTGGGGGTACAGCCTGCTCCAAAGTCCATTGCAATAGAGGTGAAGAAAAACTATCAATTAAAAAGTGAGCTCTTGTCCACAAACATTCCAAGGGGACTCTGAGATAATGATTCTTTTTGGACCAAGGACTAACCTGCAACTGTGACCACTGGTACCCAGGACTCTGCCACAGAAGGTGGCAGAACCATTCAAGTGTGCTCTATAAACCTTCTTGGTTGAGAAGTGGACTCACCTTGCTCCTGAAATCTTGGACTCGGACTCCCAGCAACTGAAAAGTCCAGCACCCTGCCCAAAGCCTATATACCACCGTAAGACACTTTTTGAGCGGAGTCAACCATGCTTCACTGACACTGAGCTGCTACAGAACCTGCGGTGCTTCCATTGGCACTCCAGGTAGTTGAGCTGTTTACCCACCTTACGAGCCATCTCAATGCAGACTTGTCCAAATGAAGCACATCATCCTGTCATGACATAACCACTGGCTTACCTCTTTGGAAGCAACTGGTGACTTGACTGATGACTTGATCCAAGAGAAGCATTGCCTTGGCACGGCTCAAAATCCGGCTTGACCCTCTGGAAACCATTGGGGGTCATTACAAGGTTGGACGTAAGGGGAAAATGATGCCGGTAATGGATTAGCGGCATCACTTACCACTCCAAACGATTATGACACGCCAACCCGCTATTTGCGGTACCGTAATTAACGGTGCCGCTAATAGAGGCAGGGGCGCGGGCACGCAACCCTTCATGCCGGCAATACCAGCATGGAGTAAACAGGAGAACATCACAAGTCCGGCGGACATGCAAAAGGCGGCCTACTGAAGCCCGAAAAGTACCTTACCGGCATGGAGCAAATACCGGTATCGCGGACCACCCGTAAACGGCCATGTGCAGTGTTCCCAACTGCCACAGGTGCACACAATCAGCACAGGTGGAGGCAATATAGACTGGGCAAGAACAAAAGGAGCACACCCCACCCCTTCCCACACCCAGTCACACACCAAAATGATTCCAATACTACTAGCAATGCTGGGGCTGGAGAACATTGCAGTGGAACTGCTGCAACAACAACAACAACAACAACAACAGGCAGCACAGAGGAGACACAGGAGGAGGAGAAGGAGGGTGAGGCAGGCCCAGCATGCCCCACCAGTGCAGCCAGTGGTACCACGCAGGCAGCCCCCAATCCCTCGCATCAGAGCCAGTCCATTCAACCTAACCCTTGAGCAGATCCACACCCTGTACCGTCTGGACCTGGACACCATTACCACCATTGTGGACATGATACATGACGACATTGTCAGCCTGATTGAAATACGCACCGCCAACCCACCCCTACTGAAGGTAGTGTCTGTGCTCCACTTCCTGGACACAGGCACCTACCAGCACACAGTGGGGCACATGCATGGCATATCACAACCATTATTCTCACGTACGCTGAACCAAGTGCTTGATGCCCTCCTGAGGCACACAGGCGACCACATTTACCTACCACGGACAGCCCAGGAGATCTCCAACACCAAGGTTGGTTTCCATTCACTGGCCGGCATCCCTGGTTACATTGGGCCTTCGACTGCACCCATGTGGAATTGGTGGTCCCACATGCCATGGAGGTAGTGTACCGCAACCGTAAGTTATACCACTCCATCAACGTGCAAATGGTATATGACTCAAACAAGATCATCACACATTGTTGTGCTCGATTCCCCGGATCAACCCATGATTCAATGGTCATGCGTAACTCCATGATACCACGGTACATGGAGCGACATGCAGGGCAGAGATCCTGGCTTCTCGGTGAGTTGCATGTTAGGCTCATGGAAATGTGATGTGGGTAGGTGATTGGGGGGAGAGATGCATACTTCACCTGGCTGAGATGGAGGGGGAGAGATGCATACTTCACCTGGCTGAGATGGGGGGGAGAGATGCATACTTCACCTGGCTGAGATGGGGGGGAGAGATGCATACTACACCTGGCTGAGATGGGGGGGGAGATGCATACTTCACCTGGCTGAGATGGGGGGGAGAGAGATGCATACTTCACCTGGCTGAGATGGGGGGAGAAAAGAATACTTCACCTGGCTGAGATGGGGGGGAGAAGCATACTTCACCTGGCTGAGAGTGCCTGAGAGAATGGACCATGCTCATACCCCAAAGCAGGCCAGACCGGACCTGACACCTGGCCCCAAAATGCAAGACGTAAGCTGCCCTACCATGAAAATGATGCAGTGTTACAACCATCCCATAGCCATCAACATGTGCACTGTACATAACCAGACCGTATCCCCCGCAACACAATGCAGCTACAAGCAATTATTATGGCCAATGCACAGCACCAAATACCATCAACAGAAAGGACAGTCCTCCATTACTGCGCACAAAGGAGTCACATGAAGGCCAAATACATTAAAACACCACTACACTAAAACAGAGGTCCACCAACACTGCATGTAACCATTTGTCGTGCATAGTGAGAGCATCATGAGGCTGCCATCAATGGTGACAGGATGAAAGCATAGAAATTACAGCACATCAGCCAGATCATGGGAACAACCAGCACCAGCGTGGACTAACACAGTGCATGATCACTCACAAGGAATAGGACCCCCTTGCGCCCACTAGACGATGGTACACACACCTGTGCGTAGGAGGAATACACACATAGCAGCCAAACCGTGTTTCTCTATTCATGCATGGATATGTGGTAGCAAACAGGAAATGCATGCTATGGTGTCATTGATACAGGTCCCATATGATGTGATGACTTACACATATACATTGTTGCCCACATGCAGGTGATGCAGGCTATCCCTTGAAGAGGTGGCTCCTTACCCCAGTCTGAAACCCGCAGAACAGGCACGAGGAGGACTACAATCGTGCGCATACACGTAACTGTGTGGTGATTGAGCAGACATTTGGCCTCTTGAAGGCATGGTTTCGCTGCCTCAGCAGGTCTGGTGGGGCACTCCTGTACGGCCATGAGAAGGTGGGCAAGATCGTCATGGCATGTGTCATGTTACACAATATGTGCATCAGACGGAATGTGCCTCTGCCCCCTGACGCTGAACTGCAACCACCTGACGATGAGGATGAGGAAGGTGGAGATGGGGCTGCACTTCAGGGAGGCAGCGATGCACAGGAGGGACGTGACATGCACCTGACTCTGATTAACCAATGTTTCTAGCACACATGGATGGGGGGTGTGACATGGAGGTGGCACTCAGGGCACTGGGTGTGTCACGGATACGGACACTGTAGACTGTTCACCAATAAAGCACACGTACACAATAAGCAATGTCCGCACATGTGGATTATGATTTTCCAACAGGTGTATTAAAGAAACATAACGAAGTGCACAAGCCCTCCACCCCACGCACCCTCTCCCCCCTTCCTCCTCTCCCCTCAACTCCCCCACACATGGTGTGCACTTGCATGCACCGTAAGTCAACATGAGTTCAGGATGCCTGCCAGAGCCTACACCCCTTCCGGCATCAGGTGGACCCTTGGCCGACCTGCGCAGGTTCCGCCCAGACCTACGCAGGGGGCTGTACCTCGTGGAGCTGACATTCGACGATGTGGCAGGTTGTTCGGCCACCATTGCTGCCACCATTTGTGAGAGTACCTGCCTCATTGCTGCCAATTCGCTACAGATTTCCTTGGAGCTTGTCTCAATAGCAGATCTGATGGAAGTGGCACATTCCCTCATCCCATCCCTTGCATGTCCACATTCTGTGATATGCTGGGTTAACAGCCCTGCCAGCTCATCCTGCCGCTGTTGAATAGCCCTCATCCCCTGTTTGATGATTGGGACACTGGTGGAGCTGTGATGTGCCACTGCCATCGTTGGTTGCTCCGGCAGGCTTTGTGGGGGGCTGAAACTGGTGGCCATGACTCCCCAGGAGACAGCTCGTGCTTGCCTGTTGATGTTGTAACTGCTGGTTGGTGAGAGTTGTGGCGAATGCAGTGGTCCTGTAGCGGCAGTTGTGCCTTGTGTGAGACTTTCAGCCTCATCGTCGGACACGGCTGCTGTGGCAGCTGTCTCCCCAACAATACTGCTGGCACCCGAAACAGTGCCTTCAGCCACTGGCTCCTGGGTGTTGGTGGCTGGTGTGGGTGCTGTGGTGTTGGCCGTAATGGAAATTGGTTGTGGAGGTACTGGGGTTGTCTTGCCCTTACGCAATACTGCAGCTTGCCCTCTTCCCCTTGATGTAGAGGGGCAGTTTGGTCCCTCCATGCCCCTGGCCTTCTTGTGGGGGGTTGCGGCATCCTCCCTGGTGTCCTGCTCATCAGTGTCTGATTGCGTGCCCGTGGGGGAGCAAGAGAGGGAGGACATTAGTGATGGGTCAACGTGTATCAGGCATGCCTGTTTCTCCATGGAATGGCAGGAGATTGCCATTGGGGTAGTGACATACGGGTTGCTTGGCTTTTGGGTGGGAAATTAAGGGATGCGTCTGGGAAGAGACATATATGGGGTGCATCATGCATGTGGATGAGTTGGTGCTGTGCACTGCCTGTAGGCAGTCTTGCAAAAATGTGTCTGGTGGACCCTGCCTTCCATCATTGCACTGTCAGTTCAGGGGGACATCATTGTTTAGTACTTTAGAGTGTTTATTTTGTGACACCTACTTGCATCTGCCAAAGACGGGGCTCCTCGCTCCATGTCCCCCACTCCTTCTATGGCCTCCATCCCTATTGTGCTCGCGCAGATCTCCTCCCACGGTTGCAAGTTAATGGGGGAGTCCGCACCACCACCTGTAGCCATCCCCTGTTTCCGGTTGACCGCAAGGATGTTGCGCATGCGTAAGCGCAGGTCGTCCCAGTGCATCCGGACCTCTTTTGCTGTGCGTGGGGTGGTGCCAACGGCACTCACTTTCTGTGCCACCTCCGCCCATATGGGCTTCTTGCGCAGCAATGCAGGTCAGGACATGTTGGTAGAGAAAACCACCTCTGCATGTTCCTGCAGCGTCTCGGCGAGCATATTTAGCTCCTCCTGTGAGAAGCGCTCCTTGCGCAGGCGGTCTGCACTTTTTTTGAGAGATTTTGGCATTCTTATATGCTGCAGGTTATAGTACAAGTGAGGAAGAGGTGTGGTCGGGATTGGGGTCCTGGTTACAGAGGATGGCAATGGATTGTGTTTTTAAAGATGGCCGCTGTGCTCTTTCCCGTTCCTGTGCGATGACGCTAGTTCCAGTTCCGCTTATTAACGGTCACCGCTAATAGCGGTGACCGCTAATACCGATGGCTTGGATGGAGCTATCTACGCTTCGTGCAATGTCGGTCAGGGTGATTTTTCACCCTTTACCTGCATGGCGGTAAGGTCGTTACCGGCATGGCGCAAAGCTTGTGCCCGCCAAGTCGTAATAGGGTGCTTTTAGCGGTCTATTATCAGCACGGACACGGTATTTGCTCCATGCCAGTAATGACTGGTACTTACCTCCAACCTCGTAATGACCCCCATTGACTTGCCCATCTCGAATGCTGACTCGACCCAGTGGAAGCATCGTCTTGGTCTGACCTGACCACTGACATTACCTGTTGGAAGCCATCGACTGGACCCGACCTGCAAGCCTGGGGAGCTCGGGAGACTTAAAGGGAAAGTATCAGCAATTATAAATACTACCCGGCTCGCTGGCGGGCAGCGTAGTCATGAATGCTGGCACTTTCGTTTTACTGGCACTTAAAACAAAAGTTGCAGCAATTATGAATACTTCACCGGCGGGCAGCGTAGTATTCATAATTGCTGCGACTTTCGTTTTAAGTTTTTTGGTTTTAAGTTTGCCGTACCTTTCATTTAACATTTTCTGTGCTCCCCTGGACCTTGGGAGCACAGGAAACAAAAAAGAAAGTTAAGGCAATTCTAAACACTGAGGCAGCCTCCTCTCTTCGTGTTAAGCCCTGCTCTCAGGCAGCAGTGACAAAAGCTCCCAGTACGGGGCTTTTGCTTGATTATTGCCACAAGAGCAGATCTTAACATGAACAGAGGAGGCTGCTTCATTTCACAAAATGGATGCCCCCATTTCAAAACTTTGAGCCTCATTTCCCAACACTTTTACATAGGAACTTTAAAAAAAATATTGTTTGTATATGTTTTTGATAATGGACCATCTTTTTAAACAATAACAATTTTGAGTGAACTACCCCTTTAACACGTGCTTCAATGTGCAACCCTTGTGTGTGCTGTTTCTCCACTGGAATACTAGGGTGTGAAGGTGTGAGGTGTAACCTGTTACAGAGGAACTACAGCTTGGCTATACATTTGTGTGGAAAGAATACAAGCATCCCTTGTGAACAAATGGGCAGGGTATGGGATACAACATTCAATGAGCATCCTGATGTCTTAGAATAATTAGGAGTGCCCTACCTGGGTGGAAAAGAACAATAATGTGTGTGTGAAATGTCAGAAAGTGTGATGTACTTCCATGTGGGTGGTAATTTAGAGTAGACCCCGGGTCTCTTCTGTGAAGTAAACAAGGATATATGCAAAGAAGCAAAACACAGCAAATCATGGACACATATGAAAGGGCAGTTAGAAACATTACACATAGAGAAGGATGGATTGTGAACCCGTTCAGAGGGAATTTTCTGTATTTGTTGTACTTTCTCAAACCCATGGAGAGCAGAAGCTATAAACCTGATCTTTTTCCAGTAATATAACAGTAATATAACAAATATAAATAGTGTAGGTGCTTTTACACCAATTGGAAAGTTACCTAAACATTGCCTTGAAATGCAATAAAAATGATAGCTCTGCCTATATTATATATTGAATGAAATATAGCCATAACCAACGCAGCAATGACACTTGTAGACACCAAATCATTTCTTTTGTTTGTTTTTTATTAATGCCTAATTATTTATAATTACAGGTCTGTGATAGGGTGCAATGTCATCCATTGGAGGGTATGAACGTGTGTAAGGAGGGCAAATAGAAACAGACAACTCTGAACATAAAATAATATGCTGTATGCGTGCAGAAAACCAAATTGATCCCAGCTTGTTTGTTGAACTGTTTTGTAGATGTACAGTATAGACAGAAAACAGTGTGAACATATTGCCTGTATCGACACTTTAAGAACACACTCATGACGGCTTTGCTAAAATATTACTGCGATTAACACCTGTAAGGACACACCTTTGGTGGCTTTGCCCCAAAGTACCGACATTTACCTCTAAAAGGACACACCTGTGGATGCTTTGCTTCAACATGCCAACATTTGCTCATTTAAGGACACAACTGTGGTGGTTTTGCCCACATATTACCAGCATTTCCCCTGTAAGGCTGCAACTGTGAAATGCCAGCACCTCCCTATGAGGAATTTTCCTCTGGCAAGGTTGTGGAAGCCCTTGCTTTTTTTGAGTTGTACTAATTGATAAAATTATGTGGGCAATTCTCTCAGAAATGGTGATCTGCCAACCAGGTCCCCATTTCCCTAAGCTTCATGCTAAAAGCATAGTGTACACCTGTGCCCTGATGTGTTGGTACCCTGATCTGCAGCACCTGCTCTCCAGTGGTACAAAGCAGGTTCAGCTGTCACAGATGCCCTCTTTACAGCTACAGTGACAGGCAAGTCTCTGCAGCAAGACATGCACATCATGTTCCCAAAACCACATACCTTGAAAATTACTATCCCGAGGGATGTTGTGAACTTGAACTATAAGCCATACCTGAGTTTAAGGTATGGTGGCTAGTATATCTCATACTCCTCCAAGTCACATCAATCTGATATCATACATGTGTAAGCACTGTGAGCCCAGTTCGGCTGTGTAAGGGTTATATGTATTTCGGTCAGGCAGCTTAGCCCTGCCAAGTGACAGTGTTCTGATCTTGATGGTCGTGCAGATTATCGTACCTCCGTCCCCAAGTACCGCACAGGCAGGACAAATAAACTGCCTGTGCAATCTTTGAGGCCACAGGTGTTGTGAGCCGTCAATCAGGAACCAGGAACACCGGAAGAACCCCAGACCACTGTAAGGCAATGGGTGATTATTTAAACAGGTGCAGTACTAAGGAAATACAATGTAAAAACCAATTGGAATAGGGCTTACCCCAGTATATGACAGCAGTGCCTTGAATGTAGGGGATAGCAGGAGGGCGAGGGCTGGAAGACCAGGCGTTCCGCACGGCTTGTAGGAGGATAACACCTGGGTCAGATGGCAAAGACCCGAAAGCACAGTTCCAAGATACAGAATTCAAAGATCCAAAGTTCCAGAGAGATAGAATGGAAGCAATCCAGGGGATGGGCAAAAAGTCAGGTCCGTTGAGCAGTCCGAGGTCATAAAGGACAGAAGTTCCGATTTCCGAGGAGTAGACAAAGATCGAGTCCGTAAGGCAATCCGAGGTCGTACAGGATACAGTTCCAAAATCCAAGGAGAAGGCAAAAATCAGGTCCGTTGAACAATCCGAGGTCGAAGTAAACGTGATTTGAAAGGAAAAAACAAGAAACGCCGAATATCCTCACGAGATCAGCTGTGAAGCACTGCTTCTGTGTTTTCGGATGCTTTTGAACTTGTTTGAGGCAGTCACGTGATGTGAATCACGGAAGCGTGCAGCGTGGGGATTGTCACGTGATCTTGATCACGTGATGCAGGATGGTCGAGGTTGCTGTGGGAGTCTCTCTATGTGTCGCGAGGATGATCGTGAAGACCGGAGACGTTTCCAGTTGTGGGAAAGTCTCCATGGCAACTGCCAACGAAATGAAGGACGGAAAACACCCGGACTGCATGCTAGTGTTTTCACTCGTTGGGTAGGTTTCTGCCGCCTTGTTGTGTGTGGTGACTGTCTTTGCAGGTAAGTGTGAGGAGGGAGGAGCAGCTGTACTGGGGGACGTGACAGAGCCCCCCCTAAAGGCCCACAACCCCGTGGGCTGGAAGGATTGTCCCGATGGAACCTGGCAACCAACCGTGGGTCATGGACGTCCCGGGAGGGAACCCAAGAACGCTCCTCAGCACGTAACCTAGCCAATCTACCAGATATTGGAGACGACCCCTACAGAGGCGAGACCCCAAAATGGCACTGACCTCAAAAACATCCAGAGAAGATACAGAGACAGGGGTAGGAGATGGAACCAACCGGGTGGGGGCAAGACAAGGCTTGAGTAGGGAGGTGTGAAAAACTGGGTGTATGCGCCATGAGGATGGAATAGAGAGAAGTAAAGCCACTGGATTCAGGATCCTGGTCACCCTGTAGGGACCGACAAAACGGGGAAGAAATTTGCGGCAGCCAGGTAACCGCAAATGGCGGGTCGATAACCACACTCGGTCACCCACCTGATAATCGGGGGCTGCGACCCGTTTTCTGTCGGCTTGTGCTTTCATAGAGGTTTGGGCTTCACGTTATTGGACCATAGTCTGGGCATGAACCGAGACCAGGTCACGCGCACAGACATTGGCAGCAGGAAACGAAGAAGAGGCAAAATCAGGGAGAGGAAGAGAACGAGGATGTTGTCCATAGAGAGAATAAAAAGGAGAGAAACCCGTGGATGAATGCCAGGAGTTGTTATATGCAAACTCAGCCAAATGGAGTAGGTTTAACCAGGTGTCCTGATATTGGAGAGTCAGGCACCGCAGATATTGCTTAAGGGCCTGGTTAACCCTCTCCATCTGACCATCGCTTTCCGGGTGGTATGCTGAGGAAAAATGGGCATCAATACCAAGGATCTTAGTAAGGGCTTGCCAGAAACGAGATGTGAACTGTGGACCTCGGTCGGATACAATGACCTGTGGTAAACCAAAAAGACAGAAGACAGAGTTGAAAAATAACCGGGCCAGTGTGGGAGCTGAAGGAATGCCTGAACAGGGAATAAAACTGGCCATCTTGGTGTAGGAATCAACGACTACCCAAACGGTGTCATAACCCTGCCTGCGGGGTAGGCCTGTAATTAGGTCCATAGAAACCGTATGCCAAGGCCGGGGAGGAATGGGCAAAGGCTGTAACAGACCCAACGGGCGACCCCTTTGCGTTTTGCACTGCGCACATATGGAACAAGTGTTTACATAGTTCTGCACATCGCGCCTCATCGATGGCCACCAACACCAACGCTTCAGTAATTCCAAGGTGCAATGTTGTCCAGGGTGTCCATTGATGGCTGCATCGAGGGACCAAGCGAGTGCCTGATTGCGAGTGTCACTAGTGGGAAGAAACAGTTTTCCCTGTATGAATGGCAACCCTTCCTGGAGAACCAAATCCCATTCTGTTAGTGTGGGTGGATGAAGTGAAACCCATTGTCGGATGTCATTTAACATGGAGGGTGAGGGGGTACACAAACATATGACATGACCTTTGCCTAACAGTGTATCCGGGTATAAAGACAAGGAATCTCCCCCAGCAGAACGAGAAAGAGCGTCGGCTTTACTGTGAGAAATTCCTGGCCTGTGTTTCACCACAAATCGTATGCAGCAAAAAACAGGTGCCAGCGTACTTGTCTGCTGTTTGAACATTTAAGGGAGGCCAGGTCTTGCAGGTTCTTATGGTCAGTGTACACCACGGTCTGGTGTTTGGCCCCGATAAGGTGATGTTTCCATGTCTGTAATGCATCCTTAATGGCCAACAGCTCTTTTTCGGTTACAGTATAATGACATTCGGATGGTGTGAACATCCTTGAATGAAATGCCACGGGATGTAATTGACCCGTGGTCGGGCAAGGTTGCGAGAGCACTGCGCCTAATGCGAATGATGAGGCATCCGTTTCCAAAACAAACGGGTGTTTGGGGTCAGGATGTTGTAGCACCGGGGCAGTGATAAACCTGGACTTAAGTGTATCGAAGGATTGTTGATGTTCTGTGGTCCAGTAGAATGGGACTCGGGGACTAGTCAGAGCAGTGAGAGGAGAGACAACGGAAGAAAAGCCAGCGATGAATCACCAATAGAAATTTGCAAAACCAAGAAACGACTGTAACTGTTTGAGGTTGGTCGGGGCGGGCCATTCTGTGATAGCATGGACTTTTGACTGGTTCATGGATAGGCCTCCGGGTGTGATATGAAAACCCAGAAATTGCACTTCTTTAGTATGGAACGCACATTTTTCGGGTTTAGCGAACAAGGAATTTTCCTTGAGTCGCTTCAAGACCTCCTTAACATGGACTATATGTTCCTCAAGAGAGGACGAGAGGATCAATATGACATTTAGGTAAACTACGACAAAGACATTAAGAATGTCGTAGAAAACCTCATTGACAAAGCGCTGAAATGTGGCAGGGGCGTTTCAGAGACCGAAAGGCATTACGGTATACTCGAACAGACCTTGGCGAGTATAGAACGCTATCTTCCATTCGTCACCACTACGCATACGGACCAAGTTGTAGGCTCCCCGAAGATCCAGTTTGGTAAATATGGATGCCCATGTCAATCTGTCCAATAGTGTGGAGATGAGGGGTATGGGGTACCGGTTCTTTATGGTAATGGCATTCAATCATCTATAATCAATACAAGGACGTAAGTCCCCCTCTTTCTTGGGCACAAAGAAGATTAGGCTGGCAGCCGGAGAGCAGGAGCGTCGTATGTGGCCTAAACGTAAAGCCTGCTGGATGTACTCTTTGAGTACCTGCTCCTCAGATGGGGATAGTGGGATATATTCTACCCTTTGGTACAGGTGCATCAGGAACTAGACTTCAAGGAATTCATGATAAACGGTGGGAACCCCTGCTATAACGGCCCCCACGGTGTGTGGGATCGTAGCTGATGAGTCTGTATCTTCTATACTGGAGGAGACCATGTCCCCCAGAATAGAGGCTGGAGAGGTAGTGTCTCGGGTTCCGTCAAACAGAAATGTTGACAAATATCGGATTCGAACGTAACCTGTCCGGTTCCCCAATTTATCAACAGATTGTGTTGTCTCAGCCAAGGGATGCCCAGAATAATGCCAAACTGGGGAGTGGTGATAAGATCGAATGATAATGTCTCCTTGTGAGTATCCTGGACCACCACTATTCATAGGGGCAGTTTGAAATTTTATGGGGCCAGAAGCGAGGCTTGAACCATCGACCGCTTGTACCGGTTCTGGATAATCTTTCTTGATTAATGGTAAATTGAGATTTTGTGCCAGCGCAATGTCAATAAAACAGCCAGTGGCCTCAGAATCAATCACGATTTGTACGGGGTGTGCCAGATCTGTGGTTGGTTTTAGCAAGGCCTGGACCACAATCGGTCTGACAGGACCAAAAATTGGTTTGAAGGGGGTCAAAGAAAGGCCCGCCCATGCCCCCGACCTTATGGGCGAGCCTTCTGAAAACCCGATGGTTTTTTGGGGCGACTGGGACATTCTTTCACGTAGTGCCCGTGTATACCACAGTAAAAACAGGCGTTGTCAGTTCTCCGACGTTCTCGCTCTGCCTGAGTGATGGGGCTCCTAATTCCACCGACCTGCATGGGTTCTGGATTGGGGGTAGACGTGGCTAGAGATACCTGATTGGAAAACCCCGACTCTGCCCTCCGCTCGGATTTACGTGCGTCTATTTGTAGGGTCAGGTCCCCTAGATCGGAGAAAACCGAGGGAAGAGCAGGAATCACAGAGAGAGCATCTTTCAGATTGTTACAAAGACTGTGATAGAACACAATGGCTTTCTTTTCTTCAGGCCATGAGGTCTCTGCAGCCAGTTGATTGAAGTGAGTGATATACTCAATAAGTGATTGCTTGCCTAATAACTCCAGGTCTCGAGATTGCGCCTTATACCTGGTGTCAAACACTTTAGACATCTCAGTAACTAACAAGTCAAAGTCATACAGGGTGGGATGATCATTTTCTAATAGTGGGTTTGCCCAAATGCCTGCTACACCAGATAGGTGGGAAAGAAGAAAAGCCGCCTTAGTCACAGAATCTGGAAAAGCCTGGGGTCTGCATAGAAAATGTAGCTTGCACTGGTTCAAAAATGTGCGGTATTTTCTGGGGTCACCCTGATAGCGTTCGGGGGCAGCAAGAGGAAATTAAGTAGGAAGGACCACTGGGGTGGGGACTGTGGGTGGCGTGGACGGAGGTTGGGCTTGAGGGCTAGGGTCGCTGAATTCGGCATCCACGGGTAAAGGATAACGGGCACTTTGTAAAGCATCAAGTCTGTGGTGAATGGCTGTTGTGGCTGCAGCCATGTCGGTCCTAAGGGCCGCAACCTCCTGCATTAAAGCTGTCACGGGGTCCCCGGGGGAGGCACTCATGATCTGGATGACCAGAAAGGCTTCACAGTCTGTTCTGATCTTGATGGTCGTGCAGATTATCGTACCTTCGTCCCCAAGTACCGCACATGCAGGACAAATAAACTGCCTGTGCAATCTTTGAGGCCACAGGTGTTGTGAGCCGTCAATCAGGAACCAGGAACACCGGAAGAACCCCAGACCACTGTAAGGCAATGGGTGATTATTTAAACAGGTGCAGTACTAAGGAAATACAATGTAAAAACCAATTGGAATAGGGCTTACCCCAGTGTATGACAGCAGTGCCTTGAATGTAGTGGATAGCAGGAGGTCGAGGGCTGGAAGACCAGGCATTCCGCACGGCTTGTAGGAGGATAACACCTGGGTCAGATGGCAAAGACCTGAAAGCACAGTTCCAAGATGCAGAATTCAAAGATCCAAAGTTCCAGAGAGATAGAACGGAAGCAATCCGGGGGATGGGCAGAAAATCAGGTCCGTTGAGCAGTCCGAGGTCGTAAAGGACAGAAGTTCCGATTTCCGAGGAGTAGACAAAGATCGAGTCCGTAAGGCAATCCGAGGTCGTACAGGATACAGTTCCAAAATCCAAAGAGAAGGCAAAAATCAGGTCCGTTGAACAATCCGAGGTCGAAGTAAACGTGATTTGAAAGGAAAAAACAAGAAACGCCAAATATACTCACGAGATCAGCTGTGAAGCACTGCTTCCGTGTTTTCGGATGCTTTTGAACTCGTTTGAGGCAGTCACGTGATGTGAATCACGGAAGCGTGCAGCGTGAGGATTGTCACGTGATCTTGATCACGTGATGCAGGATGGTCGAGGTTGCTGTGGGAGTCTCTCTATGTGTCGCCAGGATGATCGTGAAGACCGGGGACGTTTCCAGTTGTGGGAAAGTCTCCATGGCAACTGCCAACAAAATGAAGGACAGAAAACACCCGGATTGCATGCTAGTGTTTTCACTTGTTGGGTAGGATGCTACTGCCTTGATGTGTGTGCCGTGACTGTCTTTGCAGGTAAGTGTGAGGAGGGAGGAGCAGCTGTACTGGGGGACGTGACAGACAGGGCAGGAGGCTGTCTGGCTATGCCTCTCATTTTGATCCTTGGTGAGGTTGTGTAACACATCATCAGTGACCCAGCCTTCCAACAGGAACACACCTGGGAATAGAAATCCAAGGGCACACCAATACCAAAATGACTAGCTTCACACCAGGGTGCTGCATGCCAAAAGTGATTGATATTTTTTTTATGCCTTTTTCTACAAGGGAAGGGGTGGAGTTACTGTAGATTGAAGGGAGTCTAGACCAGTTGGAGGAAGATTCCACCATCTTTGTTTCTCCCTATATCTCCATTGCTTCCTGTCCCCTCTACCTCCTTTAACACAAAGCACTTTTGGTATGATGTCAGAAGGCAAAGTCTACTTGTTCCAAGACCCGGGTTTGGACCACTAAATCAAATTTGCTTTAGTCCAATCACCTGTGGGATTGTCATGGTCATGAAGTCAGAGCCATCAATCAGATCACAGTAAAAAATCGATATCCTTTACCACTTATACCAGAACTCCTGGACCAAGTGAAACAAGCTTAAATCTACACAAAACTGGATTTAAGAGGAGAATATTTTGTAAGAGTAAAAGAGGGAGACAAGTGGAAAACGGCCTTCTGCACGAAGTACGCCCCCGTGGCATTCCAATTCTTTATGAATGATGTACTCCATGAACTAATGGATGTTTGCGCTCTTGTTCACATTGATGACATTCTTATCTACTCAAATTCCATGGAAGAACATGTAGGCCATGTCCGGGCAGTCTTAGAGAAGCTTCGACAACACCAGTTCTATGCCAAGTTGGAAAAGTGTTTTTACCATATAACCGAGGTCGAGTTGCTCAGTTTCATGCTCACACCACAAGGCGTACATATGGATACACGAAAGGTGGATACAATCCTCCAATGGCCCTCACCAACATCCACAAAAGGAGTGCAAAGCGTGCTTGGATTTGCCAACTTTTACCGTCGTTTTATACCTGGGTTTTCACAAATTGTACATCCAATTCCCTCCTTGTTAAAGAAAAAACAAAAGTTCCATTGGTCGACAGAAGCTGAAGAAGCCTTCCAGAAGTTGAAACTAGCATTCATTACAGCACCAGTCCTTCGACACCCACGACCAGACCTACCTTACATAATTGAGACAAATGCTTCAAAAATAGCCATGGGAGCAGTATTGTCACTACGAGACCCTGAAACAGGACAACTACACCCCGTCGCATTCCGGTCCCGCAAATTTTCAGCCCCCGAGTTGAACTACGCAATCACATATAAGGAATTACTGGCAATTAAAGCGGAATTCAAGGCTTGGAGACATTACCTTCTTGGGGCGAGACATATGGTCTCTGTCATCACGGACCACCGTAACTTGCAATACTTGAAAACCGCCAAAGCACAATCCTCATGTCAACTTTGTTATTCTCTCTTTTTCGCGGAATACGATTTTATTATCACTTATAGACCTGGAGTACGCAATGGGAAAGCAGACACTCTATCATGCACGAGTGAAGAAACAGAGGCTTTTACAGCATCCTACCATAATCCAAAAGCAGGCCATAATTCCTGAGGAAAGGATTCGAACCAGAATAGCTGCCACCACCTGTGCGGATGACCAAAGTACCAGTTTGCAATCCCTGATGGATCAATTAACACAACAGGAATTGCTGTTAAAAGGTGACCAGTACACAATTGAAGACAATCTACCTTATTTCAAAGGACGATTATATGTCCAAACCAAGAACTGCAAAAGGAAATCATCGCAAATTACCACGATTCATTAGTGGAAGGACACCCAGGAATAGCCAAAACTCATGCTAAGGTAAAACAAAACTACTGGTGGCCAACCTGGCGAAAAGACATCACCCAATGTATTGAAACCTGTGGTGTCTGTGCACAACACAAGTCTCAGAAACAGAACCCTGCTGGCTTACTACATCCCCTAAAAGTACCGCCAGCACATTAGCATACCCTGCCAATGGACTTCATCACGGATCTTCCACCCTGCAATGGACACAACACCATATTAGTCATTGTGGATTTATTCTTCAAAATGGCCCATTCATCCCTCTGAAGGGACTCCCAACTTTGTCAACTCTCGCTTCTGTGTTCCTAGAGCAAATTGTTCGATTGCATTTGTATTTGTATTTATTTATTTGTATTGCGCACCTTGCCCGGAGGCTTGCGGGCGCATGTTTAGTAGGCCGTTACAAGTTGCAGAGGAGAAGTTACAGGTTCCAGGAGAAGAGGTTAACAGTTACATAGGTAGTGATACAGTATAACATGAACGGTGAAAATGACAATGATACAGTATAACATAACGGGTGAAAATGACATAGATAATAACAACAAAGTAGCAGTACCCAAGGTTACAGTGGAAGGGTACGCGCTGTGAGCAGTTACAAATTTACAGGATGTCTTGTTCCCGTAACCAAAGTTTAGCTTTGGTTTTGAATACGTGGCAAAGCGGAATGTTCCTTAGTGCATTGGGGAGTGAGTTCCAGAGCTTGGCAGCAAGGACCGGAAAACTTGACCCTCCTGCCGAGCGTAATTTGAAGCTGGGGATGTCCAAAGTGTGCGCCTGGGCAGCTCTCAAGGGTCTGGTGGCTGTGTGATGCGAGAAACGTGATATTAAGTAGGCTGGAGCTGCATTGTTCTGTGCCTTGTGTGTGAGCACAAGTGATTTGAGTGATATACGGTGCAAGATAGGTGACCACTGGATGTTGCGTCTGATAGTGGATATATGATTCCGTCTAGGTATGTTGAATGCTGCCCTAATGGCGTTGTTTTGTGTGACCTGTAGTTTGTCCAGATTTCTTTGGCTCGTCCCAAGGTATAGGGCATTGCAATAGTCTATTTTGGATAAGATGAGGGTTCTCGCGAGGGTCAGACAATTGTCTGGAGTCAGGAATGGCCTGCAGGCTGTAATCAATTTGCAGGTGTAGGACGATGCAGAGACAACTGCATTGGTTTGTCGTGTGAGGGACAGGGTAGAATCAAGGTAGATTCCTAGAGTTTTGGTGACATTGGCCACTTTGATGTCAATCCCGTCAATAGTGAAGGAATTGTAGTTGGCGTCAAGTTTCGCGAGTTTAGTTTGGGAGCCCAGGATGATTAACTCTGTTTTTTCGTCGTTAAGGCAGAGCCCATGATTGGCCATCCAGGCCTGGATGACGGAGTAGACCGTATTAAGAGATTTTGAATCGGTTACAAAATCACCAGTGATAGGGATGAGTATCTGGGTGTCATCCGCATAATTAGTGTAGGAGACACCCAGATAATCAAGGATATCAAAGAGTGGTTTAGTAAACACATTGTAAAGGGTGGGAGATACACAGGATCCTTGTGGGACTCCACAGGGGACGTGGGAGGGGTCAGCCGCTGCTAGTGGAGAGAAGACCCTCATGGTTCTGTTGGCAAGGAATGAACTGATCCAAGAAGTGGCTGCTTCCGAGAAGTGGGCGGCGATTTTGAGATGATGACAGAGAATTTGGTGGTCAACCAGGTCGAAGGCAGCTGAGAGATCAAGGAGGAGCAGGAGTGCCAATTTGCCCTCGTCTTTCAGGTCCTCGATTTGGGTTTTCAGGTCCAGTAAAGCTGTCTCAGTGCCATGCCTGGGACGGAAACCAGATTGTCTCAGCCCTAGTAGATTGTTGCGTTCGAGATACTCCTGGATTTGGAGATAGGCTGCGCGGTCAAGGATTTTAAGCAGGAAAGGCACAGTGGTGATGGGCCTGTAGTTTGAAGGGTTGCTGGGGTCAAGATTGGCTTTTTTAATTAATGGTATGACCCAGGCATCCTTAAGGTTGTCAGGTACGGTGCTTGATTCAAAGGAGGCATTTATGAAGGAGGTAATAAATGGGGCGAGCTTGGGTGCGGCTTCCTTAATGATGACAGCGGGGCATGCATCACCTTGGCAATTGGAAGGTTTTAGTTTAGATATAATGATTTCAACTTCCTTGATGGAGAGGGGAGAGAAGCTGAATGGTTTGAAGTTGTGATTGAGTGCTTGTATTTTATAATTCAGGGTGGTGCTCGTTGAACTTGAGAGGTAGTTTTTTTTTGCTTTGATTTTAGTTTGGAGAGTGGTGATTTTGTCTAGTAAAGCATTTTGGATGTTTGTACACCAATCAGTGTCAGGGGTACACTTATTGAGAGGAGCGATAGGGGACTCCAGTTCCTTAAGTATCTTAAACAGTTCCTTAGTGTTAGAGCGGGCTTGGGTGATTCTTTTATTATAAGCTTCCTTTTTGGCAGCAAGGATGGCTTCTTTATAGGCCAGGGTGGCTAGCGTAAGATTATTTTTGTTGGCCAGGGAGGGGATACTTTTCCATGAGGCCTCTGCTTTTCTTTTTTCTTTGCGTAGGTCACGTAGTTGCGGCGTGAACCAAGAGTTCAAGTGGGTCCGTGGTTTTTGTTTACGCAGTTTGATAGGGGCGATAGTATTAAGGGCTTTTAGCATAACACGATTATAAGTGTCTACTAATGCTGTGGGTTCAGTGCAGGACTCTGAAGCTGCGTGCAATAATGGGAGGATGAGTGGTAAGAGTTTCTCAACAGTGATGTCTTTTTTATTCCGTGTGCGCGTGGGCGGTGCGAGGTTTTGTGTGTCCTCGGGAGGGCTAGTGTTAATAGAGAACGAAATAAGATGGTGGTCAGACCAAGCGCAGGGGGAAACAGTAATATCATTAAGGGCACAGTTCATGTCGGCAATCCAGTCAAGAGTACGACCTTTGATGTGGGTGGGCTCTGTGACATGTTGTGTGAAGCCGAAATCAGTCAGGACATTTGCAAGATCTGAGGCTTTGGTGTCATTCTTGTCCAAGTAACCCAGGTTGAAGTCACCCAGGATGATGATTTGGGAACTAGGCTTCGCACTGGATGCTAGAATAGAGGAGATATCTTCAACGAAGGTAGATGTGGGTCCAGGAGGCCTGTAAATTAGGTGAACAGTGGCTGTGTGATTGGGCGAGATAGATAGTTTGAGAGAAAGCGATTCAGCTGAGTGTAACTGAAGGCTGTCCGCAATTCTGATGTTAAGCGTATTCTTGAATATGACGGCTAAGCCGCCGCCCTTAGTTTGGTTGGTATCTCTGTCGCACCTGATTATGGTGTAGTTGTCAGGGATAGCGAGTGTCAGAGAGGGTCCAGAGGCTGCGTGCAGCCAAGTTTCCGTGACTGCAAGTAGGTCCAGGTTGTCTGAGACAATGAGATCAGCAATATCAAGGGCGTGAGCTTGGATAGAACGTGCGTTTATAAGAGCACCTTTGAGCTTAGGGACCGTGGTAACGTTGTCTTGTTGAGTATTCGAGGTAGGAGTAAAAAGGTGTTGTGGTTTGTGAGGGCTGGAACTGCAAGTGTTGCCTGATGCAGGGCTGGTAGTGTGGTAAGACCAATGTGTGCATCTAGATGCTAATTTGTGGTTCCTGATTGATAAGGCACAAGGTAGGCTAGGTTGGGTAGTAGCAACTGAGGTAGCGTGGTGAGCCTGTATGCTGTCGTTAGAGGGATTGTAGGCTAGAGGTGTGGTGGGGCGCGAATCGTGGTAGCTAGTGCCAGTGGCTGTATTAATTGTTGCAGCGAGTGGGTACTGTGATACGAGGCGCAAGCGAGAACCAAGCCTCAAGTTTCTACTGAGAATTGTGCAGGGGTAGGTGTTGATGATATCATGGCAGGTATGCCTGAAGGGCTGGCGAGAGACAGGAGAGGAGGGTGGGCTGGTTCTTGAGTTCAATCTGGTGTTTCTCATAGCAGTTGTGCATGGATTTCCATCAACATTAGTATCTAATTCGGAACTCAATTTGTTTCTGCCTTTTGGAGAAAGTGTTGTACGATTGCCAAAATCGATCTCCGGTTGTCCACAAGCCATCACCCTCAAACTGATGGGCAAACTGAACGAACCAACCAAACTTTAGAGCAATATCTCAGGTGTATGTTGCAACAGTCCGAGGATTCTTGGAAAAATATACTCTGGATAGCTCAGTATGCATACAACAACTCAGTTCACACAGGCACAGGGCAAACTCCATTCTACACTGTGCACGGAAGACATCCGAGGACATCAGTATTGCATCCACCCGATACTCTGGAAATGCCAGCCATAAAAAATGTGCATAAAATCATCACTGAGGTTCTTAAGGAGGCGACAGAGCATCTGACCAAGGCTAAGGAAAGACAAAAACTGTTTGCTGATCGACATCGGAAAGAAGCTCCCGCCTACCAGATTGGAGAAAAGGTGTGGTTAACATCCTAATATATTCCCCTGAAGGGGCCAAGAGCTTTCCGCCCAAGATACCTGTGCCCCTATACCATAAAGTCCATAATCAATCCTGTCACCATGAAATTTGGATTACCATCTCACATGAAAATTCACCCCGTATTTCATGTCTCTCTCCTCAAACCAATGAAAGCCAATACATGGCTTAGTTCTCCGCCAGAGCCCTAAGCAATAAATGGAGAACCAGAATATGAAGTCAAATCCATCCTGGACTCCAAGGTGGTTCGATCAAAATTTTATTACCTAATTGACTGGACAGGTTACAGACCTCAAGACCGAACTTGGGAACCCAGTGAACACGTCCAGGCTCCGCGTTTAATCAGACAGTTCCATCGCAATAATCCCACCAAACCAGGACCGGGAGGAGAACCACCCTTGAGAGGGGCCTTGAGGGGGAGTGCTGTCATGGTCATGAAGTCAGGGGCATAGGCATGCAGGGGTCGCAAACAAAGGTGACCTGGGTGGACACTGTCCTGGTGCCTTTGGCGCCAGGCTCATGAGCAAAAGTAAACAAGAACATCCATTTAACACCAAAAAGCTGTTATACTGGATGTAGCACTCCAGATGCATTAACCTTGAACATTCCATCCATTAAGCAGGATGTATTAACCTTGAACATTCCATCCATTAAGCAGCCCCAGGGGTATTCTTGGGTGTGGCTGCTAATGGATGGCCTTCGCACACGCTCACTCTCTAGGAGTGGCAGGGTGTGGCTGGTAAGCCAGCCCTAATGGGCGTGCCCACGATCTCAGCTATATAAGCTGCCCCGATCCTCAAGACAGACGCTTCGCCTTATTCTGCACTTGCAAGCAGTGTAACGCTCACCGTCACCTGAGGTCAGACTTACCTTTGAAGATCCTGCTTCCTGGACATCCTGCTTCCTGCCAGCATATCTAAAAACTGGGGGAAGCTGTTCTTACCTGTACATCTCTTCCGCGAACCAAGTATTCATCTTTACACTTTCCGAAACGCTGAAATCTTCATCTTTACACCTCAGCACGACACGCTCCATCGCCGACAGCAGCGCCTACAAGGAAAAACAGAAGACAAGGTTAGAAATCGAAAAAACTGTCAATTTAAGGTTGCGCTTTGCCATACTTTGCACTTTTCCTTAAACCATCACTAACCTGCTGTCGAACATTGCGGTAGCATCCATCTTCCATCCGCCCGCATCTTGCATCTCACAGCTGCATTGAGGCCGCATTTTGATCTAAAGGAAGATAACAGAAGAGAGACATTATTGCGGGCATAAATAGGAGCAACATATAAAGACATTAAACAGAACGAACAGCATCACAAAAGCTCAAGAAAGACTTAACAATCATAAGGAGACGCATAGTCGCAGCTGGACTGGACTCATCCTTATCAGGGAACAGTGAAGGAACTAGATCGCATTCGACGCGCCCCTGCCAGGAGTAGCAGGACGGAGAGCTTATCTTCCATAATTCACAGGTGAGCTTTATGGGCCGGCGTATGCTCACAGAAACTGTACTTTGGGGTGAAGGGTTTGAGAGGTACAACTATCATAGATTGGCACACTCAAACACTCTTATCTCCATGCAGGAGCAGTATCACCACGTACCGCCGCTCACAGCTTTTCTACTGAGGGAGAGGCCTGAAGGGGGTGATTCAAGTTCAGGGAGGGCTGCAACTGTGCCCCAACGCCTCCGCAGAAACCATGTGAGTGTAACAACAGGGTTTTTTTAATTTAAAGGAAGGGGTCTTCCACCCTTCTTGCTAGGCCATAAAGACTGCATATGGAAACTAAGGCACAATAATCATACACTATAGTGACACGTCAGACACAAGGTTCGATTTCCAAACAAGTCTTATTTTTAAGTATTCTCAGTCGGCCGACTGGGTCTCAACACCTCACGACATGTGTTCCCAGACCTCGTGACATGCGAGAGAGTGAGCAACCCTCAAGCAGCAATATATATACATTACATATCTTTACAAAGGCAATTTGATCCACCCACAAACATTTCATTTCAGGCTGGGGTTCGGTGATTGACAATCATGACAATTATGACACGATATGACAAATCTTCATACAGTCTAAACATAGTTATTCTATGAAAGGCAGCAGAGACAGCTTTCTGTTATGGGGAACATAGAGCACTTAGCTCAGCAAAGATATCATGTTCTTAGCAGAGAAACATTCCTTAGTATGTTATCTGTGTGTTTCAGTTCATGAGCTAAGGGTCAGACAGTTCTGAAGCAGAAAATACCACTCTCCGCGAAGGAGCACCGCTAGGAGAATATAATTCATGGTTTAACGGCCTTTTACTACAGCGTTTGCAAGACAGGCTGGCACCTGGACTACTGATTAGATGCGGCTTCTGCTTGGCTTCAAGGACTTAGTGAGAGAGAAAAACAATGTATTTCTGCATAATTTGACATTCCTGTCTTTGTTAGTATTTCAGCATTCAGGCGGTGGCCTCGCGCTATGTGTGAGTTCGAAGCATAGAATATATTTGCAAAGCATTTTGACAGAAAGGAAAAAAAGTAAATGGCCGGCATTATACAAAATGGACGCCCTTTGGTTACATTGACGATTCTTTGATCGCAATGTTTGCCACATGATGCTATTGGTTTCTGGCCAACACATTATACATACTATAGGGTCGTTTCTGGTCTTACAAACCCTCCTTTTGGCCGTAAGCCAAGAGCATCATCCATACATCGCATCTTCATCGGACCACGTGTCCGATTCTGAACTACCTATACTGCTGTAATCGTCATCAGAAATATTAATTGCCATAAATTCTTTAATTATTTCATTTTCGTGTTGTGCACCTTCTACTATCATGCGAGGAGGTTTTGTTTTGATCGCATGTGCACACTCATTTGTAATTTGGGAGCAGAGGACTGGCAGGTATTGTATGCAACAAAAGCAGAACATGAGAATTCCAAATATCATAACGAAGATTGCAATTAGTTTCCATCCCCATGATCACAGCAGGTCCCAAAACCATGAACTTATATTCAGATTCCAACCACCTGTAGGAATATGAATTTCAGAATTTAGGACATGCAATTTTTTGATTACTTCAAATATTGTGGGGGAGGAGTCACTTACGAATACACAGCACGCTGATCCCACCAATTTGCATACCCCTCCACGATCAGCCAAAATTATATCAAGCACCATTCTATTTTTAAGTGCAACTAATCTGATTGCTTGTTGTTCCAGTGTCATATTATAAAGTATATCTGTGGCTTGCCCCCAAAATGGTATAAATGACTTTGCTATGTCTCCTACGATCTGTCCTGCGGTATCATCTCGTCGTGGCCGAGATCTAGATAGCTTTGATATTTCAGAGGTTTTGGAAAGAAATACAGCAGGTAAAAGTATACCTAAATAACAGGTCCCTTCCCAAGTTCTAGGTAACCATTGATAGGCCTGATATCCACATACAAAATAGACAGAACCTCCGATGTATAATGGTTTTTCTTCTTGCTAAAATACAGCAATATTCATGCATCTAGTAAAGGTTCCCACTGGGTGGGACCCCTTTTTCCGTAAGCAAAATGGGACAGAACGTGGACTGTGATTAATAGTATAGGAGGGAGGAACAGCATCTTTGTTTCCTACTGGAGCCATTTTAAAAGTGATTAGGGACTTGTAAGGGCTAGAGAGCCTATCTACTGGACTTGTTGTTACTGCGTTTATTTTGCTTCCGCTTGTGAATACGGAACAACCTAACGGTTCCAACACTAATCTTTCAAATTCATTTATGTTTATTCCATCAAACTGACCAGTAACACTATCATTCCATTTTCAGTAAAATACTGCTCTTAATGATGCATAACAAGCGGTATTAAGTGGCAAAGGATGTACATACCAACCCCTTCCTCTTTCCCCGTGTTGGGGTAAATGGTAACAACCCAACAGTTGGACCTATCCAAGATAGCATCGGTCATATTCATAATCTGTAACAGTGTATTATTGTCATAACCTTTTCTATGTTTCACTTCTTGTGAAGGGAGAGTATAAGATAGCACATGCACTGGGTTGCTCATAGTAGGAGCATTGGTAGCAGTCAAAAGAGAGTTCAAAGGATGCACAGTTTCTAGATACCAAAATATTGGGACCAGCGCAATCAAAATGCAAAGAGGTATCATAATCATTAGCATATTATACTTTCTGAACCAAGTCTTTCTAGGAGCAGGCTTAGTCTCTATTTCTATATCATCAACAGCATTGGTGCAGGAGGGAGCAGGAGCGAATATAGGCATTGTCTTGCAATGTTAATGTCAGGACATGTTTTCAGTGTTGGTCTTCAGTCGTTGCAATCTCCCCAGGCCCTTTCTCGGGTTTAGAAATCACTTCTGGCAGAGAACTTGCAATGATATCTTTGTGGTCAAGTGCAGCTGTATTTCTTTCGATGTCAGGATCAATCTCTTTCTCATGTGGCAAAGAAATCGGAACTAATTTTGTGCGTGTTGAATGGATCCAGTGTCTGCGCCCATCCACTCGAACTGCATTCTGCGTAGCCAGAAATACCTGGAAGGGCCACTTCATCGTGGTGCGAGTCAAGACTTTCTTTCAAAATTCTTAATTAACATCCAGTCCCCAGAATGCAGACAATGTCCTGGGCCGGTATATCTGACAGGAAGAGCCTCCTGCACCTGCTGATGAATTAAACACAAATTTTAGTCAACTGTTTGCAATAATTAATAAGCAATGGGTATTCTATATCCCTCAGCTGTTTCGGCTGAGGAGCATTCCAAACATTCGCTCGTCTCCCCATCACGATTTCGTAAGGGGAGAGACCAGTCCTCGCCTGTACAGCTGTTCTCATGCATAGCAAAGCTAGCAGTAATGCATCGGGCCATTTCAAATTGCTCCCCGCACAGATTTTACTTATTGTATTTTTCAAGTTACCGTTCTGACGTTCCACCAAACCAGCACTCATCGGGTGTCTGGGCGAATAGAATCATTTATCAATCTGGAGGCCTGCGCAGATTTGCAATATCATGGCCGCAATAAAGTGCGGGCCGTTATCTGACCATATGAGTCGGGGTAGGCCAAAACAGGAAAATGACTCTTTTAGCATGACTTTAGCTGTGGACAGATCTGTACAATCTTTCAAGGGATAGGCCTCTACCCATTTACTGAAGGCACAGACCACCACAAGGACATACTTATAGTTCTGGTACCTTTCCATTTCTATGAAATCAAAATGGATGACTTCAAATGGCATAGAGGGGGCAAAACTTCCTACTGCTGTCGCTGTTCTCTTTCCAATGTTATATTGTAAACAAGTTATACAATTTTTAACCGATCTTTCAGCAGTTTTTCTAATGTGTGGATTCTGCCATACAGAATCCAGATGTTGAATCATTTTCCTAGCACATATGTGTGTTGGACTGTGGGCCATGGTGACCATTGCCAACACATAGGCATTTGGCAACATCCATCTGTTATTTTGTTTATCCACCCAACAGCCTTCAGAATCTAATTCTGCTGTATCCTCAGACCAGTTTTTTATTTAATCTACAGTGGCTTCTGCTTGCATTTCCTTAACTATGGAAATTCCATTCTCTACCATGCAGGGTACTTCTTTTACTTTTTCGACATACATGTGTGTGTGTAAATCAGTGGCAGTTTGTTTCACAATTCTGTCTGCAAATGCGTTTCCCTTTCCACCATTACATGTTACTTTTTTATCTGCTTCACATTTCATTATTGCTAATCGTTTGGGAAGCGCGAGCACTGACAACAGTCACAATATCAAAGTGCCATGTTGGATGTTGGTTCCGTGTGATGTCAGAAAAACCTCTTTTAGCCCATAATCGACCAAAATTGTGTACCACCCCAAACGCATACTGACTCTCAGTGTATATGTTTACATTGAGGTTTGCAGAAATTTCACCTCTTGTTAACGCTATTATCTCTGCAGCTTGTGCTGAGTTATATGGAATTCTTTTGCTTTCTACAATACTTTTCAGTGTAGTGATGGCATAAGCAGCAATTGATGTACCATCGGGTAATTTAAAACAAGAACCGTCACAAAACAGTTCTCCATCCAGCTCTTTCTCTGGGGTATCAGTAAGATCAATTCTTCCTTTTGTCTCTTGCTCAGTAATCATTAAACAATCATGGGGGAACTGTTTCTCACCCCCTTTTTCATTTGGAGGGGGCATTAACTCGGCCGGATTTAAAGCGCAACACCTCATAATTTGGATATGTGGTGCAAATAGAACTATTTCATACCTTGTTAATCTGGCTGATGTAAGGTGTTGCGTCTGCGTTCTATTTAAAAGAACATCCACTGAATGGGGTACCATGATGGTTAAAGCGTGACCTAAAACCATCCCCTCGGTTTGTTTTACTGACGCAGCGGCTGCAGCAACAGCTCGCAAGCAGCACGGCAAAGCACATGCAACAGGATCCAACGTGGAAGAGAAGTAACTGCATGGTCTATTTCTCCCTCTTTGTTCCTGAGTCAAAACAGCCAAAGCACATACATTATTTTCATGCACAAATACCTTAAAACTCTTTTCATAGTTTGGCGTGCCCAAAACTGGAGCCAAACATAATTCAGCTTTGAGCCGGTCAAATGCTTCTTGACATTCCATGTTCCATGGCAAAGGTAAGGTAACCTCTTTCCTTGTCAATGCCACTATTGGTTTCACGATCATAGAAAAATTATTGATCCAGTGCCTATAATATGAAGCCATGCCAATTAAAGCCCTGACTTCTTTCTACGTATTTGGAATAGGCATATCAGAGATGCTTTCTATTCTTTCTGGTGTCAATCTTCTTCCCTCCTACGAAAGGAGGTAGCCCAGGTAGGCCACTTCCTTTCGACAATACTGGAATTTCTTTAACAAAACGTTGTGTCCATGTGCTGCTGAATGTGTCAATAGTGCAACTGTACTCTCTTTACATATTTCTTCTCTGTCTGCTACTATCAATAAATCGTCTATATACTGTAGTAAAACACAGCCTGCTGGTAATTCTAGCATATCAAGTTGTTCTTTTAAAGCTCTATTGTAAATACTCCTACTCTCAGTGTAGCCCTGCGGAATTTGTTTGAATGTAAATTAACTACCTCCTAGAGTAAAAGCAAATACATATCTGCTATCTGGATGCACTGGGATACTAAAAAATGCATTCTTCAAATCTGCAACACTAAAATACGATGCTGAAGCTGGAATCATAGTCAAAATCGTAGTCACATCCGGGACTAATGGAAATTGCGGATCAACAACTTTATTCACTCCGCACAAATCAATTATAAAACGGTACGGTGTGTCATTACCTCCTTTCTTGTAAACCGTAAGAATCAGACTATTGCAAGTACTACCAGAAGTTTCTTCAATTACGTTTCTTTTAATCAAATCTGATACAATGCATTTCAATGCTTTCTCTCCTTTGGCCGAAATTTTATATTGCGGAATACGCAGCAATGTAATACCTTCTTTCAAAACAATTTTCACTGGCTCTACTTTTAAACAACCAACATCATTACCATTCACTGACCATATACAAGCCAGCACTTTACTCAATTCAGTCAGTAATGGCTTAGATAAAAATTGCGATAAAGGAGTCTTTTGTGGCGATATTGGCAAATACACTCCATCAGGAGAACAATAAATGACAGCATTCAGTTTCTTCAACAAATTTAATCCTAACAAATTTTTGCCGCAATTTTTCATCAAAAGAAATGGGTAAGATTCAGTGAATGGACCTAGTGTCATAGGTACTGGTTGTGACACTGGACTAATTACTGGTGTACATGAGAACCCTACTGAGACACTTTTATGCCCTGACAGTGGTATATCTGGAACCCGCTGATGGTCAATCGAACATTTTTGTGCACCCGTGTCCATCAAAGAAATGTGCTCCCTATTCCCAACCTTCATTTCTATGTACAGCCCTTTCTGGTCTATGGGAATAGATACTGGTTCCAACCCCTGTCTCGGGCTGTCCTAGTAGAACAGTACATCGTCAGATGTAAAATCGCCAGAGTAATATGCATTGGACTAATTGTCAAAAATACTCCCCTCACTTGTACTGTTTCGCTGTTGGTTCTGATTCTGGTTCTGATTACCCTGTTTATTCTGAAATTGTGGCGCTCTTTGGTTTCTATTCTGTCCTTGTATTCCCGGGCGACCTCTATTCTGTTTTCTTGGTAAAGTCCCATTTCAATTCTGTATATGCGGGCACTGTGCTCGCCAATGGCCTTCTTGTCTACAATATGCACATTGATTAATCCGTATTGGACCACCTTGCATGTTGGACGCTAATGAAAATTGGACTCTGGATGCTGTGTTCCCACTACCTCTTTTATTGTTTGCTACTTGCTGTTACGCTCACCTGGTATCCACAGGGACGCCACCCAGCCGGGTTACTCGCTGGTATGCTTCTCAGCTTTGCCCTGATGTGGTCTGCAGGGAAGGTTCTGCCTGAAAATACAGGAGGACTGTGTTCAAGACTGACCGACTGGAGTAAGTATCCTCCCTCCACCCCCGTATGATTTCAGTCCCTCTGGCGCCCTCTCCTCACCTTGTGGTAGAATTAGGCATGCTCTCCGTCCTGCCTTCTTTGCAGGGGCACGTTGTCTTTCATGGGCGAATGCGGTACAGTTACTTTACTGACGCTGGCCCGTTTGATATTGTTCAGGTAGGTCTTATTGCTGTTCTTTAGTTTTGTTGCTATCCTGCATGCCTTTCTTTGTTTAAAATGTCTCTTGTTCCTCCCTTAGGTATGCGGAGCTTCAGTGCGGTGAACTGGCTTGGTTGAGCCCCGCTGGTAAATGATTGCGCATTAAGAGCGCTATGATGTGGTAAGTAAGCGCTATACGCAGCGCTGCAAAGTCTTGCCTTTGCTAACCTGTGTTTTCCTCCCTTGTAGGTCGCAGTGTTCTTCAGCGCAAGTGGAATGTCCGGAGTGGTGCCAGCCAATAGGCGACCAGCAGGGTAAGCCTTTTGAGCAGTTCGTAATTTGTAAATGACTCTACTGCTTTCTTTAATGTTGCCTCCATCTTCCTCTTTCAGGTCGTTCTGTCCGGGAGGCGTGCAGATTCGAGGAAGCTGTTCTTAGTAGCTGCGAGTGTTTAAAGATGAAGACTGCAGGTAAGATGCTGCTGCTAATGATGTTCCTTTTGTCTCCTTGCAGGTTCTGCTTCTCCGAGGTTCGAGGGAATAGCTGGACACGTGAGCATCACGTTGCAAGCTGCAAAGTAACGCAAAGCGTGTTGTCTTGATCGGGTGTGGTTTAAATAGCCCCAACAAAATAGTCCAGGTAAAGTAGTCCCTAGGCTGCCACACCCAAAACACTAGACCGCATAGCTTGGTTCCTAGGTACCAAGCTATGTGGATGCCTCCATGTTGGCTGACAATACAATAAAGTAGTTCCCAAGCACATTGTTTTTCATGGTGTATGAGCCTGGTGCCATAGGCGCCAGGACTGGCCCCATGAGGGCTTTTGAAGAGGATGCCAGGCTCTAGAGGCCCGAGTCCTGTCTCCACCTGGCCAATGGGTTTGCCAGAGGGGGTTTTGGGCGAGAGTCGTGACAGCACTCCCCCCTAAGGCCCCTCCCATGATGTTCCTTCTGTCTGGCCCAGATTTGGTTGGGAAGTTCCGATGGAATTTTCTGATTAGACGTGGTGCGTGGATATTCTCACTGGGCTCCCAGGATCTATCTTGTGGTCCACATCCTTTCCAATCGACGAGATGATATAGCTTGGTCCTAGAGTATTTAGAGTCCAAGATATCTTTGACTTCGAATTCTGGTTCTCCGTCAACAGGTATGGGCTTAAGTGGTGTCCCAATCCGTGTGCTGGGTTGCATTGGTTTCAGGAGGGACACATGGAATACCGGGTGGATGTGTAGATTAGGTGGTAAATCTAGTTTCATGGCTGCTGGGTTGATAATTGCCTTAATGGTATAGGGTCCTAAGAATCTGGGATGAAAGGTCTGGGTTCCGTTGATGGGTACGAATTTAGCGGCTAACCAAACTTTGTCTCCTACTTGATAATCAGGGGCCTTTTTCTGTTTTTTCTTGGTTGGCAAATCTCTTCTGTTTTTCTTTGGCATGATAAGGTGTTCCTTTGCCCTTTTGAAAGCCTGAGTTATGGTTGTGTGTAGAGTCTTTACCGCTGGCATTTCCAAGCTGGCTGGAAGGTCTAGTTCAGAGGTACGTGGATGTCTGGCATAAAGGGTATAGAAGGGTGTTTGTCCCGTGCTTGAATGCAAAGAATTGTTATATGCATATTCGGCTATCCATAGTAGGTCTTTCCAATTCCTTTGTTCGTGGTGCAGCATGCACTGTAAATATTGCTCGAGTGTCTGATTGGTTCTCTCGGTTTGGCCGTCCGTTTGGGGATGGTGACTGGTAGCTAGCCGAACGTCGATCTACGCTGCTGAACATGCGGTGTAGTCTCATTGGTGTTTGATGGTATCTGTGTAGCACCTTGAATTGGATTAATTTAAATTTAGTGTTATAGGACACGTCGTGGGTGCGGGCACACATTCGGGACCATCCCTCGTCAGTGAGCTCGACCCTGAGGTCCCCCTCCCACTTGCATTTCAGTTTGGTGAAGGAGGGGGCTGCTCTAGTCTGCAATAAGCCATAGAGTCTCGACACCTTGCCCCTGAAGGAGTAAAAGGAACAGAGGTCCACAACTATGGGCTCGTCAGGTGGTAGGGTGGGGAAATCAGGGTATCTGGATTTGAGATTCTTCCGGAGTGAGGAATATTGTAGCCACACTGAGGGCCGGCGCTTGAGGGAGAGAGGGAGGTCAGGCCACTCAAAGTTGCCCTGCTCGTAGGCATCACGGAGTGTCAAAAAGCCAGCATCCGACCAGCGAGATACTACTGATTGTGGAATATGTGGGACATCCGGGAAGAAGTTCCATAGTGGCAGGTCCCCATGGAATGGGTGGGCTGTGTCGACCATTGCCCAGAGTTTGGTCAGGAGGGATTGGTTTTAGAATCAGGGAGCCAATCACTCGGTCACAGACCGTTAGTTTCTCCAGCCAAACATGCGGGGAGAATCAGCAGTGTCAAACCAATGAGCGGCGAACTGAGATTGGGCTACCACCCAGTATCTGGTGAAATCTGGGGCGCTGAACCCGCCAAGTTCCTTGGGGGTGGATAGTGTAGACAGTTTGAGGCGGACTGCACCAGAATGCCATAGGAAGGTGTTGCTTATACTGCGTAGTGTTTTAAATAATGCGTCCCCAGGCCATATAGGCAGATTGGAGAATCGGTAAAGAAGTTGAGGTAATACCACCATTTTAAGAATTCCAATTCTACCTGCTAGTGAAATGGGGAGCCTGGACCAGCTGGAGGCTTTTGTAGCAAGGTTAGTTAGGTAATTTTGGTAATTGTCCTCGCGCAGCCTCGCTGTGTGATGTGAGACCACCACCCCAAGGTAAGTGATACTAGATGGAGAACAGGTGAATCCACATAAGTCCAAGGGGGGTTGTGTGGAATCGGTGAGCAGAAATAAAGCAGATTTGGAACAGTTTATTTTCAAACCAGATATGTCTCCAAAACAGGCAACATCTGCTAGTATAGGGGCGAGGTTGGTTTCAGCGGAACGGATGTATAGAAGGGCGTCGTCGGCATAGAGGGAAATTATATTGGATTGGCCGGCTGTGCGCAATCCCCTATGCGAGTGTAACTTGCGGACCATGTCAGCGAAGGGTTCCATGGCTATGGCGAAAATGAGCGGGGAGAAGGGACATCCTTGTCGCGTACCTCTGGATATCTGGAAGGGAGTGGAGCACCTGGCCTCAGTACGGACTCTGGCTGATGGAGCGGTGTAAAGTAGCCTTATCCAGGTTCGGAAGTTAGGGCCAAACTTGCATTTCTCGAGAACTCGCCATTGGTCTTTCCACGAGACTGAGTCAAATGCCTTCTGCATGTCCAGAGTGGCTGCTATCGCCTGTGTGGCCGGGCTGATCCTGCTGATCACATTAAAGAGTCTTCGCAGGTTCAGGGATGTGGACCTACCCGGGACAAAACCCGCCTGGTCAGGGTGGATGATGTGGGACATGTACGGGGCTAGGCGGTTGGCCAGTAACTTAGCGTACATTTTTACATCGCTATTAATTAACGAGAGTGGATGGTATGGGCCGCACTGAGTAGGGTGCTTAACAGGTTTGAGGAGCACTGTTTTCATAGCCTCCCGGAGAGATGGGGGAGGATACCCCTGTCGCACGACTCCTCCCATAGGGCCAGTAAGTGTGGAGCCAGGTGAGATTTGTATTGTTTATAAAAATCCATGGGGAGCCCATCGGGGCCAGGAGCCTTCCCTGATGCCAGCGACTCAATAGCCTCAATTAGCTCCTCGGCGGTGAAATGCCTCTCCAGGAAGATGCTGGCTTCAGCGGACAGGGTTGATAGGGGAAGATTCTCTAAGTAGGAGTCAATTTCTGGAACCTGGGGACCGTCGACTTCAGAGTACAGGGAGGAGTAGAACGACAGAAACTCAGAGTTAATATCCTGTGGGGAAGTGGCGAGTGAGCCATCAGGCCTCACTATAGCCGGGATATTGGGAGCTCCGAGCTCACGACGCAGCAGTCAAGCTAGCATTCGACCCGGTCGCTCTCCCTCACCGTATTTCCTTACCGACTGGGGGGAATCCAGGAATTTAACCTCGCGCTCGGCAAGGCCGCGGAACCTGTCCAGCTCCAAACCCAGCTCCGCTAGCGTGGTTGGGGAGTGATCTCGGGCATATTGGGACTCGAGGTTGGCCACGGTTGATTCGCTAGCGGCAATATCTGCATGGATTCCCTTCAGGATACCACAACTTTTGGAAATGGCGATTCCTCTTGTGTATGCTTTGAAGGATTCCCAGAGGACAGCTTGCGTTAATACAGAGTTTGTGTTGACCTCAAAGAATTCCTCAATAGAGGATTCGAGTTCGGTCACGAAGACCTGGTCGAGAAGCGAATGAGGGCTCATCCTCCACTACCTAGTTTTATCAGCATCAAGGCCCCAGTTTAAGGAAATGAGTACCGGTTAATGGTCTGATAGCGTTCTGGGGAGGATAGCCAGGTGAGAGAGGCATCTGACCAGCATGTCTGTTATGAGCCATCTGTCTATTCTAGAGTGTGAATCGTGAACTGAGGAATAAAAGGAGTATGTACTGGAATCAGGGTGCATTAGATGCCAGGCATCCACCAGTGCCAGACGCGAGAGCGTTGTAAGGATAGTGTAGGCTACTCTGGACAGTTGGCGAGGCCTAGAGCCCGACCTATCCAGGGTGACATCCAATATCGTGTTAAAATCACCTCCCCACAAAATCGGGACCAGGGTTAAGCCTTCCAGTAGACAGGCTAGGTGAAGGTAGAAATCGGGGTCATCGACATTGGGGCCATATACATTCAAGATGGCTACTTCCTGGTGTTGCAATTTGCCAATGATCAATACATATCTATCAAGAGGATCTATGTGCGAGTGGTGACATGTGAACTTCAAGCTCTTTTGTATTAAAGTAAGGGTGCCAAGGCTTTGGGTGGAATATTTGGTATAGTGCCTCTGGGTCCCCCATTGCTTAGCAAATCGTTCACATTGCTCAGAGCGAGCATGGGTTTCTTGTAGGCATAGAATTTTGACTCTGTGGTGTTCAGCATGCAGCTGTATCTGCCGCATCTTTTTGTAATTACCCAACCCCCGAATGTTCCAACTCATGAAGGTGAGGTCGGTATTAGCCATTTGCATGAGGGTATTGATTGTATTTTTGCAAAGGGGTCACCAGCGGAAGGAAGTTGGTCGATCTAGATGCATGTGGACCCCTATCAATGTGTTCAAAATGTACCGCTAGGGCGCGCTTGGCACCTCCGGTGGCCGTCAAGACTTTTTTAACCATAACGTTTCATCCCCCCCACCCACATCCCTCCACCAATCAGAGGGACGAAACCCAAACATAACCATAACAACCACAACTTTCTAGGCATCTACGCCTGGGGGTCTGTTAGCTAGCCGGGCGATGGCGCACCGGACCGCGGAGAGCGAGAGGAGATTATGCAATACAACAGCATTAATCAGAGTGTTCGAAGCAGGCACGATGTGCAGACTTATCAGAACGTCGCATGTCTCTAAACACAATGAGTCTGTGTGGCGAACAGTGCCACAATTGCGGAGGATTGATGGAGCAACATGAAACAAACCAGCCACTAGTGAACATCATTAAAGGGGTGGCCATCATAGGGGGACTCGCCTACAGTGGTCCCATCTTTGGCTCGGGTTTGACAATAACCACAGTGAGTGTGGATCGCGTAGTGAGGATAAGTGAGTCAACCCGGAAAGTGTTGGTCTATAAATTTCGAGGCCTCCTCTGGAATGATAAAGAAGAATGTTTGGTTGGAATGTTCGACCCTTAACTTTGCAGGAAAGAGCATGGAATATTTGACTCCTAAATCACGGAGTCTCTTTTTCACCGCGAGGAAGGTTTTGCGCTCTTGTTGCACGGTGACGGAGAAGTCCGGGTACAGGTGAATCCTCGCCGATCCCAGAAGTAGCTCCCCTTTGGCCCTGGCCGCTCAGAGAAGGGCATCTCGGTCACGGAAATTTAGGATTCTGGCTATAATGAGGCGAGGTGGCGCCCCAGGTCTGGGCTTCGCGGCCAGGGAGTGGTGTGCCCTTTCCACTGCGAATTGTGTAGAGAGCTTAGGGTTGTCAAGGAGTGTTAAAAGGATGCGTTCCATGTAATCCTCTATGGGCTCCTTGCTGTTGTCCTCAGGTGCGCTGACAATACGGAGGTTGTTTCGTCTAGAGCGAGATTCGAGGTCGTCGTATCTCTTCTCCACCGCCGAGACCCGACTGGTGAGAGTGGTCACCGCAGCACAAAGGGAACCCAGGTCATCCTCGGCAGTGCCAACCCTTGTTTCTATCTCGGTAAGCCAGCTGTCCGTCCTTTCGATATGGGCTTTTATAGATGAGATGGTGCCATTCATATTGTCCAATTTAGTATGTAGCGTGGTGAAGCCTTCACGCATGTACTCCAGCATTTTCTGCGAGTCATCAGAGGTTAAGGATGTTGAAATGGTAGGTGATTCCTCTGGAGGCTCGGACGGCGGTCTGGAGGGTGTCTTGGCGAACATGTTTAGAGAGCTTTGCTTCTTTCCAGCCCCAGCACCCTTGGTCATGGTGATGGCTAGCGTATGGTTTGCAGGACCCCAGAGAGACACAGCAATCAAGAATATCAAGTTCCACGTACCACATTGATGAATGTCCCGGGAGGGGGCTGATACAAGGAAGGTGATGACGCACACTGGGTGCAGGGTTAGGGTGACCTTTTCCGGTCAATCAATGCCCATGGCGTGCTGCCTGAAGCCGCAGGGAAGCTTTGTTGTGCTGATGTCACAGGACCGTTGCACCACTAGAGTGGTAGAGGAGGAAATGGCTCAAGCCGATGTCAGCGGGGGACTATGGGGGTCAGGCCAGTGAGGCACAGGGTATGGTCGACTCAGGAACCGCGGGCAGCCACGAGCAGGATGATGCAGGTGTCAGAGGAGGACCCCACCTCCAGGTAGGAGCGTGCTGATCGCTTAAGCGGCGCAGAGCAATTGAAGGGCTGCGGGGCTGGCCCAGCTGATTTACTTGTGTACAGTGAGGGCGCGGGAGCCCACAGGATCCCAACCCCGCAGGGTATTGCAATTAGTTGCGGCGGCCGGTGAGGCCCCTCAAGTTGGCCCGATCATGTTACTGCACAGGCAAGAAAGGCCAAATGTCCATAACAGAGGGCGTAGGTGTGCAGTAGGGGTGTTTTCCAGGCGAGCCGCCCAGGACAGGGCCTAGGCCCACAGCAAGTGTTCAGGAGGATGGGCTTTCAGCTGGGGGGACAATGGTGCCGCGTGGCACAGGCACACTCACGGTAAGTGCCCCCAAGGACCCTGGTGGAGGGCAGTGGCGCCGCAGATCTCCAGCCTCGGGGCCTCAGCGCCAGCCCGCACCACCCCGAACAGGCCGAGGACCGCGGCTGCAGCAGGAGTGAAGAATGATGGGCGGTGTGGGGCACAGGCGGCAGCAGGGGCCGGTCGCAAGGACCGCGGGAGCCGGCCACATTTATCCCACCCCGCACCCCCTCCCTTGCAACAGACTAGGTCCAGTGTCTGAGGGGGGGCGGGGGACGGTGTGCAGGCAGGGGGGTCCGCTCCGTGCGGCTCACAGGTAGGCGAGGCGGAGATTTCGGGGCCTCCGGTTGTCGCCGTGGCCGGTGTGGGAGACAGCTGCAGGACAGGGGAGCAGCCAGAAGTCCAGGGCAGTCCACAGAGGAATGGTGAGGGGTGATCACGCCAGCCACTGCAATTAGGCATGCTCCGGGGGCCCAGCACCCATCCCCCACAGCGGCCCACAGCACCGTGCCCTCAGGTGGCAGGGAGAGCTGCGGCCCTAGGAGCCGCAGAATGGGGAGAGCCAGGCAACAGCAGCCCCAGCTCAAGCGGGAATCACGGCTCAGCGACCAGTGCACGCCCGACCCTGAAAGTCTGCAGGCGTGCAGCAGAGAGGTTCCCGAAGAGGAGCCGTCAGTGTTGTCAGGATCAGATGGAATTGAAGAGGTAAAAACGAGGCATATTCGCTCTCCCCATCCGGAGCTAAACACCTAAGCGGCCATCTTGTTTCGGCGCAACAGCGCCCCCCTGTAACGCTCACCTGATTCCCACGGAGGCGCTGGTCTTGGCAGGGTGGTAACTGTATCTTGAAAAGTGAAGTGCAGGACTCGATTGGCTTCCGGGGCTGGGCCTCTTCGCACTGCGTGTCTAACTCGAAGAGTAAGATGTCTGCAGGTGAAAGAATATGGGTTTAATGACCTGGGATTGTCGGGTGTCTCTCTCTCTCCCCCTCTCACTTTTCCGTGGAGCCCCAAGGTCAACGTGCTCACCTTAGATAGGTGAATGCTGGACTCTCCATCTGCGTCTGGTGCATGGTGCCGTTACCAGTTCCTTCACTGGGTTGAAACGTAGGCCTCTTGACTTCAGAGGATTGCTAACCATCGTTAACTGCACGAACGGTGAGTTTCCGGGCCCCTTTAATGTCCTTACAGTCTTTAGGTGCGTGGGCACGTTAGTATGGAATAGGGCTCTGTATAATGTTCTTTTCAAATGGTGCCTTTTGTCTTGCAGGGCTCTTGAGGCGGAAGATGGTGGTTTGAAGAGAGCCAGAGTTCGACCCAGCGCATAGGAATGAAGTGCTTGGGAGTGTGTAAGTAAGTGCCTGTTGCCTGCTTTCGAAATGCACTCCAACTGTCTCTTTTCTTTTGCAGGTATGAGTTCGGATGCTGAAGAGACTCTGGAAAACGCTGGAGTATTTGCAGGCGCCTAATTGTAGAGGGTGCGATGGCGCGTGAGTAAATAGCCTGCCTAATGTCTCTCCTTTTCTCTTTCAGGTGCAGGAATGCAGCGTTGAAGAAAACCGGAATTCGAGGGGTGCCGGTAAGTAAATTCCCCACAGGAATAATTATGCTTTTGTCTTCACAGGCTTTTATAATGGCGGAGGGGCAGCGCGAAGAGTTGGTAACTGCCGATGGATCAGGTGAGGAAAGCGCTGCGAGTGAAGGTTGCTGTGCTAACCTGTTGTTTCTTTGTCTTTGCAGGTGCTTCTGAAGGCTGGATACAAGAAAGGTAAGCTTTTGTTCTCACAGGTTCAGGATCGGAAGAAAGAAGACTGGAACCAACACGGTGAGCGCTCTGCTGCAGATGCAGAATAACGCGAAGCACGTTGCATCAATCGGGTGTGGTTTAAATAGCCTTGGAGTGATGAGGCGTCTTCCTCCACTGCCTCGCCCAGGAAAAAAAAGAGTTCCTGTTCTAGAAGAGTTCCAGTGTTGTATCCAGGGAGTGGAGCCTGCCCCACCCAGGTAAGAAACTAGTCCCGGCTCGTAGAGGATTCCCATATGGCTGGTAAGTAAGCAGCATGGTCTGCTGCAGGTAAGTCCACCCAAGCATCTTTATACATGTTATGAGCCCGGCGCTTCCAGTGCCGGGACCAGTGATTTTGATGAGCCTGGTGCCACCGGCGCCAGGACAAGGTCCAAAAGGTCCCAATGGGGACCGGCTGGTGCCTAGGATGAAGGTTAGAGGCCTGCTTCCAAGGACGTTGGGCTGGTCCTAGCCCCTTGGAAGCAGTGATCATGACACCCCCATTCATCTCCTTTTCTGACTCGGACCAGGTGGTACGCTCCTCGAAGGTCCAATTTGGTATAAATCTGGGCATCTTTAACTTGGTCTAGCATCTCAGGGATAAGTGGCAAGGGGTAGCGGTTCTTCACGGTGATCTGGTTCAATGCGCGGTAGTCAATTCAGGTTCTCAAGTCGCCTTCCTCTTTCGGTACGAAGAACAAAGGACTGGCTGCGGGGGACTTCGAAGGACGGATAAATCCGTTTGCAAGGTACTGGTCTAAATAGGATTTCAAATGAAGGTTTTCTGGTTCTGTGAGAGCTTAGATCCTGCCGCACGGGACTTGTGTACCAGGAACAAGGTCGGTCTGACAGTCATAGGACCTGTGCAGCAGCAATGTATTGGCTTGGTCCTTTTGGAAAACATCCTGGAAATCATGGTATTCACTTGGCAAGCTATTAGTTGCTCACAGGGTTGATACCGTCGCTCCGGGAGTCTTGGGGATACAGACGTCGGGTTTCTCCTCTTGGTAATAGCAGGCAGGGGAGCAGTCACCCGGCAAGGTTAATTTTCGTGCCCGCCAGTCTATCAAAGGGTTGTGAGCAACCAACCATGGCATCTGTAGTATTAGCCTGAACTGAGGTGCCTTGATGAGATCAAATGAAATAGACTCCCGATGTCCGTCCTGGCACAGCAAGGTTACCCTGGCTGTGCACTGGGTTACTGGTCCGGAAGCGATTTCTGTCCCATCCACGGTGGTTACCTTGTCCATAGTTGGCTTAGAACACAAAGGAAGCCCCATCTCTGCTGCCAGTTCTTGATCAATATAATTTCCAACTGCTCCGCTATCGATGTATGCTTCAATGGCATGCATTCTTGACGACTGTTGGTGGTTAATTAAGATCACTGGTATTGCAAAGTGCGAGGTCAGCAACTCTTTCTTCTCACTCGACAAACTGACCTCTACGTTTGTTGAGCTTGGTAGTTTTCCGATTCCTTAGCTTCATCCTTCTCTGTGGTACCGACTGTTCTTCTTGGGGGTTTTAACTGGACAGTCCTTCAGGAAATGTCCTGGTTTCCCACAATACAAACAAAGCTGTTGTCTTCTTTTGTCCCGCTCTTGTTTTGTTAATGGAGGCCGTATCCCTCCAATCTGCATGGGTTCTACAGCATTTTCAGGTACACGGGGTGTGTTTTCCCTTGGTCGAACATACACGGTCCGAGGGTCCGTCTTAGACTGGTCTGCCTTTCGGTCCTGCAACTGGTGGTCTAGCTGCACGACCAGATTTATGAATTCTGCACAGTCTCTAGGTGGATCAACCACCTGGACTAAGACGTCCTTTAATTTGCCTCGTCAGCCTCGATGGAATAACATGGTTCTTTTGTTTTCTGGCCACCTAGCTTCGGCAACCTGTCTGTTGAAGGTAGCAATGTACGTTAACAAGTCCTGATTCCCCTGTCAGAGGGACAAGAGTTCATTGTCTACTGCTTGTTCCTGGGTATGGTGAGCAAAACGTTTTTCCATTTCTCTCTGGAACCCCCCAACGTCATGTAATAGAGGGTTGTCATGGGTTACAAACGACACCGAACAATCTGCTGTACTACCACTCAGGTATGATAAGACAAAAGCTACCCGAGCTTGGTCATTTGGAAATGCTCCAGGCCTACAAAGAAAATGAAGGCAGCACTGATTGATGAATGCCGCATACTTCCGTGGGTCGCCTGAGAACCTTTCTGGTGGTGCCAGGGGCACTGTTCCAGGTAACATGATCTGAACCGGAGTAGGTGGTATGGCAGGGTTTTGCATCGTTGGATTGCTTCCAGGTAGAGGCGTCTGTCCTGCCTGTGATTGCAAGTATTGCCTGCTAATCTCTTCAGTGCGTTCTTTGGTCACTATTAGGGCTCTGTGGAGGGCATTAGTCTCTTGTCAGGCAGAATGAACCTCAGCACGAAGCTCTCCTAGTAACTGGGCCAATTGGTCCGTTTCTGATGTCTCCATGGCGCCCAGGTGGATTTGTTATGGTACTCTTCGCGTTCTGTTACGCTCACCTGGTATCCACAGGGACGCCACCCTGCTGGGTTACTCGCTGGTATGCTTCTCAGCTTTGCCCTGATGTGGTCTGCGGGGAAGGTTCTGCCTGAAAATACAGGAGGACTGTGTTCAAGACTGACTGACTGGAGTAAGTATCCTCCCTCCACCCCCGTATGATTTCAGTCCCTTTGGCGCCCTCTCCTCACCTTGTGGTAGAATAAGGCGAGCTCTCCGTCCTGCCTTCTTTGCAGGGGCGCGTTGTCTTTCATGGGCAAGTGCGGTCCAGTTACTTCACTGACGCCGGCCCGTTTGATATTGTTCAGGTAGGTCTTACTGCTGTTCTTTAGTTTTGTTGCTATCCTGCATGCCTTTCTTTGTTTAAAATGTCTCTTTTTTCTTCCTTAGGTATGCAGAGCTTCAGCGCGGTGAACTGGCTTGGTTGAGCCCTGCTGGTAAATGATGGCGCATTAAGAGCGCTATGATGCGGTAAGTAAGCGCTATACACAGCGCTGCAAAGTCTTGCCTTTGCTAACCTGTGTTTTCCTCCCTTGTAGGTTGCGGTGTTCTTCAGCACGAGTGGAATGTCCGGAGTGGTGCCAGCCGAGAGGCGACCAGCCAGGTAAGCCTTTTGAGCAGTTCGTAATTTGTAAATGTCTCTACTGCTTTCTTTAATGTTGCCTCTATCTTCCTCTTTCAGGTCGTTCTGTCCGGGAGGCGTGCAGATTCGAGGAGGCTGTTCTCAGTAGCTGCAAGTGTTTAAAGATGAAGACTGCAGGTAAGATGCTGCTGCTAATGATGTTCCTTTTGTCTCCTTGCAGGTTCTGCTTCGCCGAGGTTCGAGGGAATAGCTGGACACGGTGAGCGTCACGTTGCAAGCTGCAAAGTAACGCAAAGCGTGTTGTCTTGCTCGGGTGTGGTTTAAATAGCCCCAACAAAATAGTCCAGGTAAAGTAGTCCCTAGGCTGCCACACCCATAACGCTAGACCGCATAGCTTGGTTCCTAGGTACCGAGCTATGTGGATGCCTCCATGTTGGCTGACAATACAATAAAGTAGTTCCCAAGCACATTGTTTTTCATGGTGTATGAGCCTGGCGCCATAGGCGCCAGGACTGGCCCCATGAGGGCTTTTGAAGAGAATGCCAGGCTCTAGAGGCCCGAGTCCTGACTCCACCTGGCCAATGGGTTTGCCAGAGGGGATTTTGGGTGAGGGTTGTGACACTTGCTGCAACAATACTCTTGTTTTCAGGTTCCCTTTGTCCCTCAGTTCCTTGTCCTTTTCTGGATTTACTCTATTTTCATAATACTGGGCCATATGTAATACTTCACTTTGTGTTTTTGCTTGCCAAGCACTTTCAAATGACATTATTAAAGTTTGAATTTTCGGTAGCAATCCTCACACAAATTTATCAACAAACAATCTTTTCCCAGGTTCAGTACTTAAGTCTTCACACTAAAATCTGCAAATACTTCTTTAAATCAATTAAAATAATCCGTCGCCCCTTCCTCTTTGCACTGTAAACAAGCAGTCAATTTATCCCAAACTATTCTCTTTTCGGGTACCAAAGTTTTCAATTTCTCTACTATCCACGATGGTAAAGCCAACATAACTTGCAGTGGCTTCTCTCCAGCCTTTATCTCACTATCAATTCTAGTCAGATTCTCCCATGTATCACCTAATATCGGCGAGTCACTTATATTTCTAACTTGTTTCCATATGTCTACAGGAAGAATCACGGGAAACAATAAATCAATGTCACTCAATGTAAAAACAGATGAATTCAAAACAGATTCAATTTCTTTATAAAATCCTGATGGGTTCTTCCTAATATCAGGGATTGTCTGCTTTATTGTATTTACCTCTTGACTCGAATAAGGGACATGCACAAACTGTGCAATATAATGGGCTTCTATCGTTCGTGCTGGAGTTCCTCCAGAAGCAGCAACTTCTACCTTCGGAACAAAGGTGGGCGGCACTTCCCTCATGGGTAATTGCAAACTAGGCAATTCTACATTTGCTTGTCTCTTAAGCAACAAAGGTAAATCAAGAGAAAAAGCAGTCGTTCCAGAATCAGGCGAAAATGCTCTTTTGTAAATTGTCATTAAATCAGCGGGACAACAAATCTTATTCTTCATACATTCATCCTGTAAGTACTCTACCATAACCTGTAATACCTTTCTCTGCATTTCTGGTGTATACTGACTAAATGTATCATGCACTTCCATTAGGGAAATGGCAGCATCTGTAATCCATCTAAGCGCATCTCGCGTACAAATTCTCATCTCTTCACTAACAGGTTTCAACAGTGGCAAAAACCGTTGCTGGACATACGACATATGCGATTTATCTTTTTTTCAATAATTCTTTATGCAATTGATCAAGTTCTCGCTTAAGCACAAATATTCGGCCTACATGTTCTTGAACTTTCGTCGCATTATCTCGCAAAGCTGAAAGGACAACTAAATCACGCAACTCTTGCGGTACCACTCTATCGGTCAAATCACTCCACATTTTCACAAGATAATTCCCCATGCATTCTAACATTACCTGCTGTTCACCAAGGCCTCTATGGTCAGATATGGAACTTTGCACAGCTGCTTCATCGCCACCATCAATATTAGTTTCTGCCCAATCCCTCAGTTGTTCTTTCCTTACTTTACTAATCATACTACGAGTCAGTCTAATGCTTCCTTGCGCAGGCCCCATCTCCGTAGAACTGCCTACTAAAGCGGGTAACTCATGCCCTGAAGGCGGTGGAGGAAATGATGTCACAGGCACAGGGGGAGAGGAACTGCTTACTGCTGGTGCAGATGGAATAACGGGAATGGGAGGTAAATAAGGAGGAGGTGCAACTGGGTCAGTACTTTGATGTTCATTTCTTCGCTCATTCAATAATTTGTTTATTAGTTCATCTGATGGATATATATATATCATGCTGAGGATATATTTTCTGTACATCTAATTGGAAAGCCCTGTCCATATTCCTAATGGCTTCTGTCTGTTGATGCTGATCATGCTCTAGCGCTTTCTCTACATTCGTTTTATGTCTGCACGCGTATTTCTCTCTACTTCTCAAGCGGAGATTATCTTCCTTCCTCCAGTCTCTCACAATGTCCAATGCTGCTGATCGGGCCTATTTGCATAGCAATACTGATTCTAAATGTTATATACATGCTATTTCAAAGCTCCCATTATTAGGCCACTGAAGGTCTGATACACGTCTGGTCTGCCTATGCCAAATCGCAATACACACTATTGCTCCTATACCGTACTTAAAGTACATTTCATGTGCCTGGCGACACCTCGGGTGGCGCGACCTGGCCAGTTTCCAAAGATTGTCTGCCGCGGTGAGAAAAACTCACTAAACAGGAAGACAATTTCCCAGGCATGGTTAATTCTTAACATTTTCTTACCTTGAGCGTTTGATCTTGTAAGAGCAACTCTCAACCAATATCAGGATGTTTAAGAATCGGGGCACGACCCACCTGATCAACCAATTCATCACTCAGGACGCAATTCGTCTGTATACAGACACAACCAAGAATCGTCGTGACTGCGTGTCTGGCTCAATCTGCCTCATTCCAGGACCCTCGCCTCGATGCTCTCTGGGCGCTGCTCGTCGATCATGGATCGCTGTGTACAGATCTACGGAGGAGTCTCTCATCACTTCTACAGGGCCTCCCCGAACACCATCCGATCCCGGCTCGACAGCTTCGTCCTCGACTCGTTTTTGCCTTCTTCAAACTTCAATGTATACGATGGACCATAAGTGGGAGGGTCCCTATTCGGGCATCATATTTGCTAGGCCAAAAGAGCGCATATGGAAACTAAGGCACAATAACCATACACTATAGTGACACGTCAGACACGAGGTCCGATTTCCAAACAAGTCTGGTTTATTTCAAAGTATTCTCAGTCGGCCGACTGGGTCTCAACGCCTGACATGTGTTCTCAGACCTCGTGAGATGCGAGAGAGCGAGCAACGCTCAAGCAGCAATATATATACATTACATATAATCTTTACAAAGGCAATTCGATCCGCCCACAAACATGTCATTTCAGGTTAGGGTTCGGTGATTGACAATCATGACAATTATGACACGTTATGACAAGTCTTCATTCAGTCTAAACATAGTTATTCTAGCAAAGGCAGCAGAGACAGCTTTCTGTTATGGGGAACATAGAGCTCTTAGCTCAGCAAAGACATCATGTTCTTAGCAGAGAAATATTCCTTAGTACGTTATCTGTGTGTCTCAGTTCATGAGCTAAGGGTCAGTCAGTTCTGAAGCAGAAAATACCACTCTCCGCAAAGGAGCACCGTGAGGAGAATATAATTCATGTTTTAACTGCCTTTTACTACAGCATTTGCAAGACAGGCTGGCACCTGGACTACTGATAAGATGCGGCTTCTGCTTGGCTTCAAGGACTTAGTGAGAGAGAAAAACAATGTATTTCTGCATAGTTTGACATTCCTGTCTGTGTTAGTATTTCAGCATTCAGGCCGTGGCCTTGCACTGTGTGTGAGTTCGAAGCATAGAATATATTTGCAAAGAGTTTTGACAGAAAGGAAAAAAAGCGAATGGCCGGCATTATACAAAATGGACGCCCTTTGGTTAAATTGATGATTCTTTGATCGCAATGTTTATCACATGATGCGATTGGTTTTTGGCCAACATACTATAAATACTATACGGTTGTTTCTGGTCTAACATTCTCTGATTCACTTTGCAACAAACACCTATGACATAATTAGTTGGACTTTTGTTGAGAGAGTTGACTTTCCAAAGCACTCTGCTGGAGCTGAAGACTCAGTGTTCAAGGCAGAGGCAAGCTCTGCTCCCTAACCATCTCCAGGGCACATTGGGGGTGACCTCCTGTGGGAGCAATGCTTGCCTCTCTGCCAACCACACTGGTACACAGGATCTCATTATGCCGAAGGACCCCTGCAGGTGTGTGCCGGCCTTCCACATGTTTGGAGCTCGAGAACAAGGACACATCTTCTTCTTGAGACCCTGGATTGGGACTCACAGCAACCTGAGTTCATGTCAATCAAGCTCCCTTTGTTTTCACTGTCTGACCTGTTTGAGCCGTGATTCCAGCCATTGAACCCATTGTGAACCCACAGGGTCATCTTGAGCAGCCATGGCACTCGACCTATCTTTGAGCACTGTTCTGCTCTCACATATCAGTTCATGCCATACTGCACCAGCTGAGCATGTTGTTGCCTCAGTTTGAATTTGCACCCGCCTCCTCCAAACCACTTTCAAACCACCTGCATCTGCGCTGCCAATCTTCATTGACAGTTGCCCAGACCCTGGGAGACCCTTCAAACACGACTTTCAAAAGCCACATCGGGCCGCCTAACTCGAACAGCACATTCAGTCAACAGCATCTTCACCAGTGCAACAAGTGTCAAAGTGACCCTGCTAGCCTTCACAATCCAACTTCTTCAGACCACAAAAAACTTCAGTTCAACCCTGGCTCGACACCTGATCCCCATCTGGAACAACACCACTGATGCATTCAAGACTGACTCGAACTGCAGGAACAGTACAGAGAAATCCAAAAGGTATTGACTGTTAACTGCTCTGTTGGTCCTTCTTTGGGCCCATGAGATGGCTAAGTCGCCTTTAATCCTTTTGCCACCCAGGAGCATATTCTTTTAAAGAACATTGTGGTTTGTCCTTCCTTTCGCCCCGATTCACTACCGTAGAGTTTTGCATATTTCTACCTTTGCATATTTCCGGTTCTTTTTTTCATGGGGAGGGGGCTTTGTGTAGTGTTTTTTTTCTATTTAGTTATTTTTTGCAGAAGGTTTGTTTAATTAACTTAAATTAACTACCACAAAAGGTGAAGGAAGTATGTCTCTGAACGGTGCCTGTTTAACCTTTATGATTGGGATAAATCTTTTTGTTGTAGCATTTTGAGGGCTGTGTAGGCGCTTAAGCCAGAACTCACCTTTGTACTCCTGCATGGTAGAAGTCGTTTTGTCACATTGCCCATTTAAGTACATAGCTACAATGGCTTTGCCCAAAAATGCCAGCATTTGTCCTTTTAACGACATACCCGTGAGGGCTTTGTTTGTTTGTTTGTTTTTTTATTTGTAACGTGCTCCAGACCCGAAGGTTTCAGGGTGCAAAGGATACAAGTAGGTTCTCAGCTGAGTTGCACAAAAGACAATTTACAAAACAGCTACAAATATACACAATAGATCATTTACAAAACAGGTACAAATGTACATGGGATAGTCATAACAATACATAGGAGGGTCGAAGATAATGGGAGACAGAAGATATACAGTTTGAAACAGTCCACTAGTAGGAGTATTACAACTGGTGGATACATGCCTATAATTAGATATCTGATGATTTGAGCCAGATGGTGCATTTGGATCTGAAGTTCTAGAAGGGCTGATCTTCTCAGATTCCAGGTTGCATAGAGTTCCAGAACTGGGCTGCTTTGATGGGGAAACTGTTACCGCCTACCTTGGTAAGTTTAAATCTGGGGATGAGGAGAGAGTTACTACTGGCTACTCTGGATGATCTGGTCGAGGCCCTTTTATGGAATTTCTCCACGAGAAAGCTGGGGGCAGCGTTGTTTAAGGATTTATGTGTGAGTGACGCAATTTTCAATTTAATTTTAACATTTGTAGAGAGCCAGCTGTTTTGGCGCCTGATTTCCTGAATGTGGTCTCTCCTGGCCACTCCAAGGGCCACTCTAAGCGTGTTGTTTTGGAGTGTTTGGATTTTCCCGATGATAGCTTTGTTTGAGCCAATGTAAAGGGCGTTGCAGTCGTCAAGCCTGGACAAAATAAGGGCTCTGGCCAGGGTGATGAAACTGTTGTTTGAGAGGAAGGGTTTTCCAGTTCTGATGAGTTTACACGTGTAAAGTAGTGGAAGCCAGCATGTTAACTTGAGTCGAGGTAGAAACCAAGAGTTTTAAACTCGTTGGCCACTTTGAGAAGGTTGCCATCAATTATGAAGGAAGCGTATTCAATCCCTAGTTTATTGAGGTTGGGGGTGCCTAACATGATGAGCTCTGTTTTGTCATCATTCAGGCATAGACCATGATTAGCCATCCATGCCTGGATGATGAGATACACCCTATTCACCAAGGCCAAATCCTTATCGTAATCCCCTGAAAGTGGGAGGATAATCTGTGTATCATCTGCATAGTTAGTGTAGGTGATACATACCAAGACTGTCCAGATTGTTGAAAAGGGGCTTAGGGAATATGTTGTATAGTGTGGGAGAGACACAGGATCCTTGGGGGACTCCGCAGGTGATGGGGATAGGGTCTGCCGCTGCTGATGGCGAAAAAACTTGCATGGTCCTTTCACTAAGGAAGGACTCAATCCAGATTATGGCCTCCCTAGAGAAGTGAGCGCCCCACCGTTCCAACATTTATCCCAGTATAGACACACCTGTGATGGCTTTATCCCATCATTCTATCAATTGCCCTGTATAAACATACAAGTGATGGTTTGCCACAGCATGCCTACATTTACAGATTTAGAAATATGCAACCTATTACATAAAGCATTGACATAATAGAAAGACTTCTGTTCACTGTGAACCAATGTCTTTCTACTATGTCTATGCTTAATGGAATAGTGTGCACTTTTGACCACTGCATCCTGCGGAATCGTCTGTTGTAAGAACTAGGAATTCAAGGTGCCCAGTTCTAGCTTGGTTTCAGTTATATCGCTAAGATGCACTGGTGTAGGAGCCCTGTACATGTCCTGGGAGCCCCCTGTCAGACAAACAAAAGTAACAAATAAATACATTTGAAACAGAAAAAAGAAATAGTTTCATTTTGAAGTCACTCTGCCTCCATAAAGAAATTATTTCTTTTGCACCGTAACAGAAATAATTTCTTTATGAAGGCAGAGTGACTAGAAAAAGATACTATTTCTTTATGAAGTCTGCAGACTTCTCCACCCAATGACATGGAAGCCTACAGGCTAGAGGCCTCCATGTCATGGGCCGGGGGAAGCCCTATGACTTCAAAATGAATAGTTTCTGTTTGAAGTCAATCTGCCTTCAAAAAGAAATTATTTCTGTTCCGGTTCGGTCCTTTAATGGAAATTATTTCTTTATGAATACAGAGTGACTTCAAAAAAGAAATCATATCTTTTTGAAGTAACAGGGCTCCCCTCCACCCCATGACACAGAGGCCTCCAGATCCTCTGAAGATGACTTGAACAAGCATTCCCGGCTGCTGCAGCGAGCTGAAGGTCTCATTCCCTGGACCAACAGATTAAATGTAAGAAAATGTATTTTCTTTAAATGTGTGTGTGTGCATGTAAGTGTGTGTATGTATATATATATTTATATATATATATATATGTATTATGTAATGTCTATTAATGAGTGTGTGCATGATGCAGCCTGAATATGCGTGTGTGAGTGTATGGTGAAAGGGTGCACACGCATGGTTTGATGCCTGGGTGTGCCTGTATGGTGAAAGGGTACACACTTAAATGTATGGGTGGCTGGATGTGCATGCGTGTATGGTGAATGGTTTGTGTGCTTGTGTTCAGAGGCTCAACAAAACCTGCATTTTGGGCGATTGGGGCTCTAACCTTTCAAATGTTGGGAGAGGCGCTAACTTCATGGGTGGTGGGGGAGGGGCAAACTTATTTGTGTGGGGGCATCTAAATTCTTTAGGCATTCTAAAGAGACTATTCTAGTGCAGCTTCAATGTTGCAAGCAGTTAACCTTTAAGTCTGATTGCACCCACTTATGTCCTGCTGTGAGAATGAGCGATCTCCTGTCCAATCACTCCCCTGGAATGCAAGTACTAAACCCACATCACGATTTTAACTGCCTAATAACTAACATTGAAATGCTTTACATTAGTAATTGCCGGGTCTTTGTTAACGGCAAATGCCAGGCGCTGTTTAACATCTGTGTCCTGTTCTGTCCAGAAAAGGCTTTGTAGGTCAGGCAGGTCGAGTCAATATAGCCCAACATTTCAGGGGGTGGGGGAGAGGACTGAAGCACAATCAGATTAATGGTGTTGTGACACTGCTTGTGTTTAATGCCATGATTACTTATTGGTAATCTTCATTACTCATAGCCCCATTCTTCCTTGTCCCAGTACTTGTGTATGAGGCACTTTGCCTCATGCACAAGTACTGGGATGAGGTAGTGGAACATGGAGGTAATGCCTGGCTTAGTTACCTGTAATCTTCATTACTCCTAGCTAGACTCTTGCTTGTCCTAGTACATACCTATGAGGCAAGGTGCCTCATACATGAGCACTGGGACAAGCAAGACGTGGAGGTAACTCTGGGTAGAGGTGCTGATTTTGGGGGTTGGGGCATGGAGGGAGTGGGTTCTTGTGGGAGGGGGGTGTGGATTGTGCTACAAATCAAAATGGTAACCCATCTCCAGACTAAGCAGGCATGATATGTGGTACTAGTGGCTAAAGAGGCATTTTGGTGCAGCCAGTCTAGTCATTTATTAGTTTGGCTTGATTTTTATTTATAACTGGGCATATCTGATAAAGCAGTCCTGAGAAGTGTAATTACCTGGCTAGACTGGCATTTGGGCGCTGCCATTCTAGCCATTTCTTACTGTGGCATTGTATATTTTTTGGGCATCTGTGATAAAACAACCATGATAAGTGTTATTGCTTCAACTGGAATTTTGGTACAACAAGTCTAGGTGTGTCTTAACGTGGCCTGGCATGCTCTACTGTAATATGTTATTCTGTGTCTAGACTGGTCTATAATGTGAAGCCAGTTGGACATGTTTTCATTTTGGCATGAAACTTTTAGTCGCAAAGCATTAAATTAAAGCATTAATGTTCCTGTGCACTAATAGTGACTTACATGTATTGGATTTTTGGACTGGTGTTACCCTAAAAAACAATTGCATACATAGATCCTTCTCCTAGTACAGTGTGCGGCGTACCCCTGCAGCAGCAGGTTTGTGCGTATTGCGCAAGCGTGGTATTCTACGCCGTCCCAGAGTGTGGCAGAACCCATGATTTATTGCCAAGCTGCGGGGAGGGGGACCCTCAGCATGGCTCGCAGGGGGGCTCCCAGATTTTGTGCTACGCCACTGCTCAGAAGCCAAGCAGTCTCCATAACTCCATATGCAGCTGCTAAATTTTTGACTTTTGGAGTTCCACATGGATCAACACTCACAGCTGCTCTTTTTTAATCTGCACCTTGAACCCCAAGTGGCGTTGACTTCTTCAAATACAGGGATGATTCACAAGTGAAGCTCACAGCAACGCATCTCCATTCCCAAGGCATGTTTTTCCTGTTATGGAGTATACATGTAACAACTTTATAAAGCCAAAACCTGTAAAACTGGGGATCCTACTTCCAGCCCAAATCAAAATTGGCATGCAACTCTTATTTAGGGATGGGCTCGAGATCCTTTTTGTAAGCACAGATTGCACATGTAGTGAAACATGCTTCGTCTAGGTGTGGAGAGTGAAACGCTATTTTTCCACCCCCATTTATGTCCACAACTGTGCTTGTCTCATAGAGACTTAACTTTGAAAATAGTATATACCTTTGACTCCAAAAAACAGCTGACCTGTCTTTAGAGAAGGACCATGAATCCTTTCCTACAAGCACAGACTTCATAACATTTCCCTTGTCGTAGAACTGCTTCCCTGCCTGACAGCGCAAGTGGAATCAAGTTTAATTTTGTCTTTTAAACAATGTATAATGAACATCCTTTGCATCTAACATTTAGGCTAATGAGACCATCCAAACAGAAATCTCTTCAAGCCAGTTAAAAAAAAAAAAAAATCTGGACAATAATTTCCTGTGGCTGATTGTACATGTATCTATAAGCGTAGATCGCTCACAATAGAAGGCTACCCTCTGCAAGACTGCTCTCTCATCTCTGCTTTTGGGGGTGTCCCCCATGCAACCCCATCCCACTTTGTGGCAGCAGCTATATTGTTGTATCGGCTTGCGCAGGAGATGGTATTCCAACGTTCCACATTGAAATGTCTTTGCGTGCGCCCCTCTGCATGACAGTTGACAACGATCACTCTAGCACTAGTGTCTGTCGTGTCCACCAAGGACCCGGTCAACATGGCGTGATGAGGTCCGTTGGCACGCCGCCTGTACCAAATGGACTTGTGTGCGCTCGCACATGGACAGTAATGTTTTGCCGCGTTTGCGGCAGAAAGAGAGAAAAGAGAATAGAGACGCACCACTTTCTCCCCGTCTCTGTGTCCCTCATTTTAGCGGACTTGCGTGCAGTGAAATCTGGGGTCAGCAGAGGCCATAACTGAATGGGGACACAAAATCTGGCACGAGGATGGGATTTACACACCTCCTCATCAGGGACGTCATTTCACCAAAATGCCAGGGGTGGCGGAAGTGACATCACACAACCCTTGACCCCCTGATGACATCACAGGAAGTGATGTCATTTGACCCCACCCCAAAGTGATATCGCGGGAAGCGATGGAACACGACCTTTCACCCGTTGGCAAAACAGGATGGCATCACATAGTATTGTACACTACGAAAAATATGGTTACGATATCACTGTAATGTGGTGTACATTTCATACAAGAATGGGTCACCATATGTGCTGTTAAGATCAGTGTGCATAGGCCCATATTACCAAATTACTGTGAATGCAAGCAGACGTCCATGACCAAATGTTGAATATGTTGTTATATAGCAATTACGCTTAAGCGCTTTATATAGAAAAAATATATACCCAATATCACCCAACCTGTGTTGGTACTCATTTATCAACCTCAGAAGGATGAAATGCTGAGTTGAGGCGTTTAAGAACAGACTAAATCACTGACTCACCCCCGAAGTGGGCCTGAAATAAACCTTTCATGAGTCTAGCAATTATTGTATAGAATTTCAGAAAGTCACATTATTTGGTATTCCTAATCTTTCTTATTTAGGGTCAGTGCTGAAAGTGTTAGACTTGTGGGACTCCTGTTCTTATTTTTCTTCTTTTTTTTAAGGGGCCTGAACAAGGAAGCCAGCCACTCCAGACGTAAAGAACCACATGGTGCTGGCCACAGCCCAGGAACTTGCATTTCTTTTAGAGGTCGCAAGGGAGACCTCAGAGGTCGCAGTTGCGACCTCTGACGACCCCTAAATGACGTCCCTGCTCCTCATGCAAAAATATTATTATTGAGCACTTTGATCCTTTGAACAAAACTTGCATGACTGAAAGGTTACTGACCGCTGTGAAAATGTCGGAAATTTAAGAGAGATAAAGTCGGAGGCAGACAAGTGAAGCATCTGATGATGAAGGGCCTAGTACAGCTGCGTTTCGCTGATCAGGGCCTTTCTATATGGGAGATCAGCAAGCCCTGGGACAGCAATGGGAGAGATGGCTACAGAGATTTGAAAATAACATGGCAGCATACGAGGAAAAGGCACCAGACAAGTTCACCAGGAGGTTGCTTATCAATTTGGTTGGTGATAAAGTTGAAGATCTCATCCCTACGTTTCCACCTGAAGAAGTAAAGACATATGCAGGCCTCAAGGAGGCCCTGTGTACCTACTTTGACCCTTAGCGCAACGTCAACCATGAAAGACTTACCTTCACTACAACCTGTAAAATGACTGGTGAGCCAATGGATGCGTTTCCGACTCAATTGCACAAATTGGTGGCGCATTGTGACTTTCATACATTTTCAAATGAAGAAGCCATCAGGTTAAGGATCATTGGAGGGTGCTTATGGACCAACTTTATGAAGAAACTACTTTGCAAACCTCTTCCTCTCGTAACCATTCTGCAAATGGCATGGACGGAAGCAAGCTTAGACTCACAGGCTACGCAGATAGAGACAAACAAGCGACAGGTAAAAGAGCAAGTATACCACATCAGTCAAGGTGGAAGAGGCAACAACTTTGGGAATGCCCCCTCAAGAAGATATAGCACCACCGGAAAGGTGTTATTGGTGTGGTCTGCCATTTCCACATGAGGAAGGAACATGATGCCCTGCTTTTGGACATAAATGCACCAACTGTGGACGGGAAAACCATATGGTGAGAGTATGCAACGCACCATCGAAAAGGGCGCAAGGTGGTAGTGTGGGATGTTTTTACCAATGCATCCAAGCCCTACCATAAAACTGTGCAGTACTGGCATGGAAAACATGATGGCCAGAACTCCCCAGAGAGTGCACAGGGAAACATGAAGAATAGGCTGCCACCCATGTTTGCCTATGCTGTGAGCACAGGAGGGCACTGCCTAAAACCACCATTGGGCTACACACACAGTAGCCTGAAACCATTGGGAATGGCAATGCGGATTGCCAAAAAGCAACTCAGAACTGTGGGGAATTAATTTTCTTAATCCCAAAAATGGTTGCAATACCGGTACTCACCACTATCAGAAAGCCGGCGTTTTAAATCCACCAGACTTTTGTGTAAAACTGAACAAATGAAACAAAACCAGGCCAAGGAAAGACTTGCTAAGAGGTGGAAGAATGTAAAACTATATTCTGAAATGACTTGAAGGAAGTAATTATTTAATGTATAGGTAAAAATTGTCAGTTTGATTTGAATGTAGAAAACTGAGAACAAAAAGTGACATTTAGTTGAAACCTGGCTTAATGAAACTGGATTCTGCCTGACAACTACCCCCGACAGGAGAAACCTGCTCAGCCACTCCTCCCAGGCCTAGCTGCATCCTGCTGCCCCTTGCCGCCAAAAGGATTTGACACCTCTCTGATTAGATTAGGGGTGGAGCACCTGGGAACTGGAAGGGACAGAACAATGCAACTTCCTTGACTCAGGCAAATGTTATATTGGGGGCGTAATAAAATAGCTTCCTCTTGGGAGAAACTGGGGGGCAGCTGTGCCTCTGTGAACAAGCTGGCTTGGGGGAAGTGGATAAACCAGTTATTCCACCATGTGATGTAGGAAGCCACACCCCTTTTTGACCAGGGCATAATTTAAAAAAAAATGGATAATTCATAGTACGGACTTGTCAGAATTATAGAAGTAATACCATTATTCTTGTGATTTTTCGGTGCACATTTTAAAAGGCGTTAGGACCCTGTGGTGTATTCTGGGGGGTTGCTAGTGGAAAATAGGGTCTCACTCCAAATGTATGCATGTTAAAAATCTGACACTTTATCATCTGTAACCCATATCCCTGATGCACATTTGTGTAAAATCTGGAAAGGTTTAGAGGTCGTTATCTGGATGAAAAGGGGAGAATTCTGTCATCAGTCGACACAACATCGTACAAAGACAGGGATCGGATGGTTTGGTGCTACAGAAAATATGTTAACTGGACCTATAATATTAGAAAAATGGTACATAGATAAATATGTATTTGGGTCAGAAATAGATTTGTGTGCAATCTGACAAGGGGAGGTTCCTCTGACCATAAAACCTACAGCATCACTCTGACTCACATTTCCTTCCCCCAATCAAGGGAGAGAGGAGGAATTGGCCAATGATAAGTGAGAGGGGCAGGTTTAGTTATGACCAACGCACACACCCAAAACACATAAAAAGAGACCGCTGGGACAGGTAGAGATTCAATTCCATTTGCTGCGGAGCATGCTGACCGACGACTTCACATCCAGAGATCCAGACTTCAAATCCATCAATCTCCAGAACCTGTAGCAGAAATTAACTCCAGAATTTGTAGCAGAGAGGCCTGAATCCACCAGCTGAATCCTCTTCAGCAGGCCTCAAAACTAACCAAACTATTCAACAGCCGGGCGAGCTGTTTGAAGTTTTGCCGAGAATTTTTGCAAGAACCTGTAGCAGTACCCAGAAAGCAGTGTTACATCCAGAATCCAGAGAGGCTAGACCAGCAGAGCAGAGCTGACCCAGATCGCTGTGAGCAGAACCGGTGCCTGATTGACCCGCCGAGCAGACAGAACCACAGCCGGACGTGTTGACCAGATCCGTGACGAGGCCACTTTCATCTGAAAGATTAGAATCTAGGCTTTCCAACGAACCTAGAACCGACTTCCTACTCCCTATACTTTTCCCGTAATCGCGAGACACGCACTCGCGAAATTTACTGCGATTTGGCCCGATTTCTTCATCTGTAGAAATTAGCAGCTTTTTGCTTCTCTTTGCTGAAATTCGTTTGCAATCTGCTAATCATTCATAGAGTATTGTTAAAGTGAGCCTGAATTAATATAAAGTAGCCATCACCTACCCTGAACCTCTAGAGGGAATTAAAAGCAATTTTAGCACCTTTTCACTTCCTTGCAAACCACATTAAAGTAATTTGCCTGTGTTTAAAACTCATCCCTGTTTTCCCTAAGCTTGCTGGGAGAACTGGAACTGTGTATTGCATTATACAGTGTGATTTGTTGGGATTCTTGAAGACTGTGTGCTCTCCTTCCATTTCTGGTATTGCATGGGGGGGGGGGTGAATTGTCAAAAGAAAAAGTGATCATATTGCCTTTTGCTAAAATCACAACAAGTTATTTCTGTACTGCATTTTATTCCACCTTGCGTTTCCTTGAACCATATAAAGCATTCTTTCCCACCTTGTTCTTCTGTTCCTATTCATAGTTACCTCTTGCTGATTACTGCTCATATTCACAAGTGTAATATCCATTATCAATTTATTTATAGAAGTGTGATATATATATTGTTTAAATTTTCAAATAAACCTTTTAATTTGCAAAACAAACCTACTTCTTGGCTCAGTGGGGTCAGGGGGATTCTAAGAGGGGGGTGTTATACAAGGGTTGTCATCCAGAGTACTGAACTGGATATAAAAATACATCAATAAGGGTTTTCCTCAGCATCCCAGACTAGGCATTGACTTAGCTGTAGTGTTGATTGAATATCGCTTACAGTAGCAAGGGTGGGGCTAGACCAGAGTACAATATACGCACTGACCGGCCCAGAAGAGGCACCAATGTAAGGAGAGATTTGGTCAACCACATTCGGCAAATCACCAGACGATCACCATCACCCCCCCCACCAGTGCAGGAAAGAAGCCAACATGAATATGCATATATGATGAATGATGAGGTGACTGCCAGGGAAGGAGACATCGACATCCAAGTTGGTGAACACCATGCCAAGTTTGTGATCGACACAGGAGCTACGTTGAATATAATATGCAAAACCCGAATTTTGCAAAATGGCACATCTGCCGGAATTGATACTGTCCGAACTGAAGATATTCCAGTGGGCTGGCAGGGGTCCAGTTCGAAATCATGGAAAGTTCTCGATGCAACTGAACTACAAAGGGCATTGTAGTGACCTTCAAGAAGATGTCCCGGGAAGTAATCTGCTAGGCAGACCCACAGAATGCAACATTGAGTCTCAGTGATGCAATGATTTCCAGAATGGTTCAAAGAAATTGTATGCTTGCATGGAGACCCAGTCACCCTTCACATAGATAGGTCAGTAGCTCCGGTAGCGCAACACCCCTGGTGAATACCCATTCACCTACAACCACAAGTAGAGTAAGATATTCAGTGCCTGCTGAGGGAGAACATCATAGAGCCTGCCTGTGATCACACCCCGTGGATTTTGAATGTGGTAACAGTGCCCAAGCAAGGATCATTCAATGAGATTTGTCTGTGATTGGACATGCGCCAGGCCAACAAAGCAGTTGAACAAGAGCGGCATCCTGGCATGCATTTGGATGACATCATTAGCATGCTAAACGGAGCCAAGATATTCACCAAGCTTGATCTCTACAAAGGGTACCACCAGATACAGTTAGACTAACAGTCATGCTACATAACATTTGTGACCCACAAAGGCTGGTTTCGATATAAGCGGTTAAGCATGGGATAATATTGGCTGCCGAAAGATAGCATTAGAAGGGTAATTTGGCACATAAAGAATTGCTTCAAATACAGCAAGGATATTTTTGTATTTGGGTTGAGTCTTGAGCAACATGATCAACCGTTGCATCAGGTGTGTCTGGCCCTCTCTCAGGCAGGGCTAAAGCTATACACCATTCTTTGGACAAGTGTTTTTGCAAGATGGAATGAGTACTGATCCTGTAAAAGTAAAAGCGATTGAACACATTTTGCCCCTGCAAGATGTGAGTGATGTAAGGTTCTAGGGATGAAAAAAAAACACGTTTAGGACCATAAAGGGATTCTCACCTGAGTATTTCCCTATATATCATGATCAGGTGCTGGAGATGTCCAGCTATTGCAGTATATACCGGAAGGACTTTGCTACCATTAACGGACCATTAAGAGAATTTACCAAGCAAGGGAAGGAATTTCATTGGGACCGATCCTGTGAAGGGGCGTTCACGCAGATCAAGAAAGACATTGGATCTGTTGAGTGCATGGCCTATTTAGACCCGGCTAAGTGCACTGAACTAATGGTAGATGCAAGTCCGGTAGGTTTGGGTGCCATCTTTGCGCCGCACAGTCCTGGCAAAGACAGCCCAAGGGCCATTGTCGCCTATGCCTCCAAACGTCGAAAGAAAGTACTCACAGCTGGAAAAAGATGGGCTGGCAGTCATCTGGGCGTGTGAACACTTTCAGATGTTCCTACTAGGAAAACCATTCACAGTCATTACTGATCACCAAGACTTGGTCACGATCTACGTAAAACCTCAGTGTTGGATGTCTCCTAGAATTTAGAGGTGGGGGTTACGGCTGCAAGACTTCAACTTCACAATCATTCATAAGCCAGGAAAAGAATACAACCCAGTGGATTTCATGTCTCGGCACCCACTTGTGAAAGAAGACTGTGTCCCGTCCATGGCGGAGGAATACATAAATCAGCAAGGACCTCAAAAGCCACTTACGATGAGCATGGTGGGAGATCACAGCATGAGTGACAGGATACTGCAGAAGGTGAAAGAACTCTTAACATCTGAAAGGTGGAGATACATTAATTTAGAATATACACAAGGAGGCCAAGAGACTTTTAAGCAAAAAATGCAAGCTTTCAGACAGGCCTTGTGATGTGTGGGAGGTGGATCTTTATGCCTACGTACCTACAGCAGCAAGTCATGGACCTGGCACATGCAGGGCATCAAGGCATGGTGGCCACCAACCAACTAAGAGACACCATGTTGTTCCCAAGAATTGACTTATTTGTGGAAAGCATTGTAAAAAGATGTCATCTATGTCCGTGCACATCGAAACCTGATAACCGGAACCACTCAGAATATCAGAACGGCCAGAGGCTCTGCGACACAGGTCGCAATTGACGTCTTTGGACCATTTGGTGGTGGAAAGTACTGGATGGTGGTAATGGATGAATTCTCTTGGTTCCCTCTTGTACAGATGATCTTGTCCACAGCAGCTAGCACCCTCATACCTGAATTGGACATTATTTTCTCAGCCTGACACATTCCTGAGACATTAAAATCTGACAATGGGCCGCCGTTTAGCAGTCTGGAGTTTGCACGATTCAGGAGTCACAAGGACATACGTCACTGGAAAATGACACTGCTGTGGCTTCAAGCCCACAATGATTGAGAAATGTATGGGAAGTCTAAAGAAAGTATTGCAACAAAATGCGCAGAGTCAGATGTCGCTAAACCAAGCTGAATGTAACATGCTCAGAGATTACAGAAATTTGCTGCATAGAATGATGGGAAGATGCCCATTACAGCTTGTGTTTCAAAGAAAAGTCAAAACGAGACTGCCTCATAGAGAGCTTTGGGAAAATGACCTCACAATGCTGCAAGTCTTCAACATTGCAAACAGTGGACAAGATTCTTGTGTGTTGGAAGCAAGAACGGAAGTCAGAGTCAAGATTTAATCCTGCTCATTTAGTTATTGAGCAGATCAAGGGATCTATGGTGACCACCCAATCTGCGGGAAGGGTGATCACACAAAATGTGTCACAATTTACGCTCTAGTGAAAGGGAGAGAAGGAACTCGATGATGAGGATAGTTTTGAGGAAGGTGGTCAAGAAAGGTCAGAAAATGAGGATGCTGTTTTGACAGAGCCTGGACAGTCTGTATCAATGATTACAAGACCAAAGCGATGCATCACAAGGCCTATGAGACTTATTGAGGAAATATGAGACTAACTGTGAGTAACCAGATTCTGTTTTGCCCGTGAGGGTGAGGTTTCATGTCCATCAAGGACATGGTTAATGTAGCGTGATGAGGCTCCTCGTCACAACGCCTGTATCAAATGGACTTGTGCACGCTCGTGCATGGGCAGTAATGTTTTGCTGCATTCGCCGCAGAAAGAGAGTAAAGAGAATAGAGACACACTATTTTCACCCGGTCTCTGTGTTCCTCATTTTGGTGCACTTGCAGAAGCCCTAACTGAATAGGGACACAAAAGTGTCTTGGTGACTGGACCCACATGGGGTCTTATGCTTCAATACACTTACAATAAGGGGGCGGTTCTGCATAAGTCAGACGCTCAGGTCTCGAGTCAAACAATTGGAGCTGTGTCAGTCTGAATCGATTCTGTGTCAGTCTGAATCAATTCAGACTGACACAGCTCCAATTGTTTGACTCGAGACCTGAGCGTCTGACTTATGCAGAACCGCCCCAGCCGCATCACAAGCAGTTGTACCACTCACAGACTAAAGACAGAGCGTCGACCAATTTGCTGCCTTGGATGACGCCATTTTTCAACCATCCAGTTTGACCACCGACGCACACGTCCTGAAGACAGTTCGGTATCCACCTTGCAGCGCTGTTCTATGTCTACCAGCCCTGCGCCTTGCCAATCAATTACCGAACCAGAAACACACACCTAAGTGTCGACACTGTTTGATGTATTGTGACTTTGAACAATATGCATAATAGATTGTCACCAACTTAGAAATGTTCACTGTATAATGGCGATACACTGAATTAATTGTAACCACATTTTACTAACCCACCACCGTGCAGAGTATACATGCATTTTTATATGTATCTGTGTTGTGCCACGGCACAAAAGAATTCTTTCAGACAAAACTTTCTCTTTTGTTAAAAAGAAATGTTGATAATTTATTTCATGTACCCCATCGTGAATCTCGTGTGTGTAGAACTATCAATGTAGTAGTTCTTTTGCAAGGTCCTGCCGACCCCCTATCACCAACTGGCTAGGGAAGCCATTTGACTCTACCCTCTCTACTATTGTGTTTCAAAAGAACCGTACATTTGCTGTGCTGCGTGGCCTGGCTCCACGCAGTGCTGTCATCTCTGAAGTCCATTTCAATGTTGATGATGTCAGTCATCAACATTGAAAACGGACTTTGGGGACGACAGCACTGAGCGGCGTCGGGCCTGCGCAGCAAATGTAAGTTTATGTTAAAAATAAAGACACCATTAGCACCTGTGCAGGTCACTACATGGGTGGTAAAGGTGATATTACACTTGGTAGTGGGCCATCCCTGTCGGTAACTGCACCGCCGCCCGCGTAATGAACCCTGAATATGCTCGGGCCCTTAACTTGAGTGGTGGGCAGTTGTCACAGGTAATATTGCCTCAATAAAAGCCTTTGGTTACGTCTAGCTTAAATGTCTGCTTTAATTACATCACTTAAATGTCATCCCTCAGATAAGCAGTTGATGACTTTTCAGTGATTGTATGAATCCTCTTTAAAAACAGGCTACTGTCTTTCTATGAAAGTAAATACTGTCTGATACATGTAATGTGACAGGGCAGGTTATTCAGAACAACCTCTTAATTAAATGAAGCCTGGATTTCAGGCGACATTCATCAACAAAAATACTAATCCTTGGTACACCACACATAGGTCTAGCAGACTGCTGAACTATTGATTTAGATTTACGAAATAACGGGAAGAAATAGAAAGCTGAGGAAGGCTTTTGGAGTTCAAGTAGTATTTAGCAAACAATTGTGTTTACAAAAAGAAAATTAGCATAGCATGGTAAAAAGATCCACCCCCTCACCCTCACTGTGGTTACTGAAAGACTTGTTTTGGATTACAGGAATACCTACTCAACAGACTGTGAAGATCCCAAAACTTGGAGCAGTATGAGGTAGTTATATAAAGCAGTTACATGTTGGGTGGGTTATAAGCTGTTGTAGGGGCTATATGGTACGGGGGCTTTTGAGCAATATGTGAAAAATTGAGACGCCATTGTTTTTGTTTGTATGCCCACGTTAAGAAAAGCATTTCTCGCAGACATCACCTACTTTTTGAGTATTCAGCAGAAACATTGTGCTGAAATGTTGCACTGCTGAAATTTCCCAGAAGAAAGCAGCCAGAGCGAAGTCACTCTAAGGGATACTTTTGAGACCAATGAGCTAGGCACCTGGGTGCATGAGGAGAATTGGCAGAGAAATTGAAATGAAATATGATTAATTAAACTCCAGTCAGTGTGTAGTATGGCTTGGCAGCAAGGCATGACAAGGGAGCTAGGGGACCAGAGTGTTGGGTTAAGGGCCATGGGGCGTGGGACGGGGAGCCAATTAGGAGGGAGATGTTTTGGTGTCCCTAGGGGGCAACATTGTACAGTGTCCTCATGCACATTATTGGTCAGACTGTGAATGTTTCACCTCTTGCCATCTCAGGCCATTTTGTATATTGGACACGACCAACCAATGGCAAACAAATGTTTTTGACTGATCAGCACAGTCAGGTAATTGAGGGGCGGTGTGGGAAGGTTTGCGATGTCACGAGGGGTGTATATGTGATTTTCTGTCAGAGAAAGGTTTTACCGAATCAGGTTTACTTAACATATATCAGCATATAGTGGACTGACGTAGTTCCACCAATCAGCTCCTGTGGCCTGCCTGAAAAATGTAACAAAATGTTGTATGGTAATTTGACAAATTATGTATAAAATGTGCAGCCGCAGTGGGCGGCATTGACAGCTCATTTCGTTCAGTTTCACTGGGCTGTCTGAATCATGCTTCCCAGCTGTTTGGGTCCAATACATTTGCATTACTTCTTTCATGGTATACGCTCCATTTTTGGATTACTTTTAGTCCCTGGAGTTATAGTTGGTGGAGATCCCCTGGTACACTGCTCTGCACCGAAAAGCCATGAACTCATCACTGCAGCACTCCGCTCACTTCATTGGATTCCAATGAAACAAATTATTCACTTCAAAACACTTTGCATAGCCAACGCGCTGTTCGTGGCAGGGGCCCTGAATCCATCATTAGCAACTCTCTATTTACCTACCATCGAGGGTGTGTCGATTCAGCAGCCAGGCTTTAGTAATGGTACCAAAATTCACCAGGAAATGGGACAAAGGGTATTCCCAATCCTTCCTCTCCACCAAACTCTGGAAGTTCCTGCGAAAACAATTTCACAAAAAAGGAAACCCCCCTGACCTTTGGGAAATAACTCAAAACCTGTTCTTTCAGCTAACAACTTCCTTACGACCAAGATAGAAATTGCAAACTGCTTACACCCTTTTGGTGCAAGGCAATCCCATTGCTTTGTTAAAATTCACAGAAAACCCGGAAACCAGACATTATACCACCAAAAAGATCTTTTGAAGAATGGACATATGTATTCAACATGCCAAATAAACTACAGCAAACATCTTTCCAAAATTGAAGCTGGCTATTCCTTTTCCCAGGATGGTATAGTACTACGTTACTCCCAGATGGCACCCAGTACATGCCATTGTACCCCACCCGCACCCTGTCTCCTCACAAACCAACTCTCCCTCGCCTTATAAAATATCCAATCACTTTACACTACATACACAACACCCTCCATATCGGCTACCACATCTACATTAAACGAGCATTGACAAAATGCCCCCAGTAGCTCTATAATACCCACCCAACACATCAGCAGCTAAGCCAGATCCAGAGAGGTCTAGTTTCAAATCAGACATTGAACCCTCCCCACCCTATAAACACTAACTAAAAGCATCATCGCCAAAGACATAGAAACAGAATAGCACCCAGGATTCAGGTACAAACAGTAATCATTCAAATTTTTCAGCATTCAAAGGTACTTATTGAGACGGAAATATAACTAGCATATTGTTATTGTTAACCCCAACTACCTCAATGTCCCAGAAGGAGTAAAGGAGGGAAGGGATTAAGGGGGATGGGAGGGAGTGACTCTACAACGTACAAAGTATCACATCATGCGTACCAACACTGCCCAGAGCAAAAACATCAAGAAAAGGACGTAAAGAGTGAGTACAATACAGTAAAAAAGAAAGGGAACACAGTAGTTCAAGCAGGAAGTGTTAGTCCTAAAAGGATTAGCACAATAGAAAGGTTTTAATATGTTTGCTGAATATGTAAAGATGGTATGTGTTACATAGGTCTGCCGGTGTAAGGTTCCACACCTTAGCAGCATGGAGTGCACCAGAACGACCAAAAGCTCTGGTCTGGCGAAAGCGTATCGCATTCATAGTAGGCCTGGTAGAATGTCTTTGCTGGGAGAAAAGGTATATTGCTGTAAATGCTTTACTGTGGGTGCATGTTAGGATGTTTACTTTATTACATTAAGTATAGACATGGTGAACAGATTTGCATTCACCTCCATGGACAGAGGTTTGGGCTCAAGGATGATTCAATGTTTTTTAAGAAAATATGTGTGGGGCCTATGGCTGTTCCTGTCATCTTCCCTCAAACCTCCTCCATAACCCAGGTTAGTTCTACAGATTGTTGATCCTTACTGTCTATTAGCTGCCTTATACTAAAGGCGTTCTCCTTAAAAGCAGGCTCACTATCTTCCTTAGGGGTTCCTAATTGTCCATACTCTCTCCACAGGTTAGTGTTCTAATGGGAAAATGTGAGATGTTGTGCCTTGCAGCTATTAGGTACGATTTACCTGGTTCCACTCCTGTCCACCTTCACCTCTCCCTGCTCCTCCCATGTCCACCCTCCAACTTCCTATCCTTCCAATGTTTCACTCCTCTCTTCTGCCTCCACCCTTTGATGTGAACTTTTTCTTACTCCTCCTTATGACCACTGCTCCTCCACACTACTACCTCTCCTCCTCATATTACTCTTCCTAATTCCACTACCACTCCTCCTAGTATCACTCCTCGTCTTCCTCTTCCCACACTACTACTCATTCACCCTCATTGCACTCAGTATCAGTTTTCTCACAGTCACGCCTTACACTGCCCTTTCTACACACCTCTTTCAGACATGCAGACTCACACAACAGAACCACTATAACTCAGCAGGCAACACCTCACCTGTTCCACAACTCTTCTCCACAATCCTCTGCTCCCTTCTTCCTCCTGCTGGTTTCATGGTCACAGTCCACCCCCCACCTCTGTCCTCAACTGATAGACCCAAACCACCCATTTCCTGTCCCAGGTATACCCCCTCCCTTGATGAGAGTTGGTCCACTATTCCTCACCCATCATCTGGCTGCCTCTCCCTCCTCAGGCTTGTACATGGAAGGAAAGGCTTAAAAGCGGGAGTAATTCCCGCCCACTTTCTCCACACGAGCTTGCCGCCTGGGAGATCTGGCGGGGCAGGAACATCTATGGAGAAGTTCTTCTCCTGGGGTGCATGCACTGGAAACCCTCTGGTAAATCCAGGGAACATTCCCTTAACAAATCCAGAGTGGTCTACTGGGTGATGATTTGTTGCAGGACCACCGGCAGCCTTTGCCGGTCCCATTCACTACACAGATGCTTTAGGTCTGTCATGGAGGTCTCTGCGGCACTGGAGATATGTTCTGACAGGCGATTTCTTGTGTTTCTGTTCTCTGCTCTCCTTCCCTATCTTTTCTTCCATTCGCAAGTCAGCATTTGAAAAGGCCAACAGATACTGGTGTGCATATGCACATGGAGGCAAGGCTGGGAACATGGTTCTGCACCGAAGTATGCTGGCAAAGGAGGGGTTTCAAGGAATAAGGTTTGTTATGCGGCCCTTTTCCTTTAGGACCAGTGTTGGTTCTGGATTCTCCCCTTCTCCTCTGACCTCCCATAGACTGGAAGAGGGGTGCTTAACCCCTGTGGACAGGTTTAAGGATTTGAACTAGTTGCACATGGTTCAAACACTAACTTTTATACGCCCCCTCATGACTCTTACGTCTCCCCAGCCAGTACACTGCCTCCTCATAAATAGGATCCTTTTGTATGAAGTATTCAATGGGAGCTGTATGTTCTCCTACTGAATCCACTGACTGGGGGATATTGCCCATCTACTGGAAGAAAAGAGTACAGATCACATCATAAGGCTCAATAAATTGGCATTTAAAAATTGCAACAATAAATAAATACAATACATACTTTGCCACAATTCACATTTAACAGATTGCCTATACATATTAACTCGGAACATTATTTACTTTAGTAAAAATGAGTGAAAAATTACTTTGTTCTAATTCACTTCGATACATTTACTTTCTGTGGAAGTAACTGATATATGTATATTTGGGGATAAGGGGCCTCAGGGTGGGGTGAGAAGTGGGCAGAGGGGGAACCCCATTATAAAATACATTGAAAAGAAAGTAAATGCATCATAGTGAATTACCACCAAGAAATTCACTTGGATGAAACAATGTAGAAAGGTCTCCTCCAATAATGAACCATGCCATGTTCATGGCTTGGATCTACAGAGCTGGGCGATGGAACGTAAAGACTGTTTGTGCCCCCTTCAACCACCGCAGCTGACCCTTGCATCATATGCACATGTATCTCCACCCACATTGAATTTTCATGCAAGCACAAAGATACTGGAATCCAGTTGGTGCTCTGCCTGGTTTTTGGACCTGCAAAAATCATACAGAACTGATTGGAGTTCATGGAAAGCCACCTGCTGTGCTTGCACATGGCGGGCTGTGTTTAGGATTGTGTGAGAGAAAGAAGTGGTGTACCTTTGACACGTAAAGCCAGGACAGCTTAGATTTACGGGCCTAACTTTGCTGTCGCTTATCCCCCATGCGCACAATGCCAGGAGGAGATCATTCTGAAGATCTACCTGAAACACTTTTGCGCAAGAAATTCAGATTTAGATTGCTCTCATTCTAAGACCCTAAACCTCTGTAGATTATTTTGCCTTTTAACGTAGGAGTTTTCTGGTCCACCATTTTCAACAAGTTTTCCAAACAGCTTCTGATAGGCTCTCTGACCCAGGAGCACTGACTTGGTTCATGGTCAGTGCCTGGAAAGTCTATCTAAACATTTTGTACACTAGGTCAAAACTTTAAGCGAGGTTGTGTTCTCCCAACTATAGATGGTGCGGGCAGTGTGATATCACATATGATCAAATAAGTTATTTATATATATCACACTTCCCTCACCATCTATAGTTGGCAGAACACAACCTCGATTACAGTTTTGACCTAGTGTACAAAATGTTTAGATAGACTTTCCAGGCCCTTTCCTGAATTGGTGGGGCATTGATTTTTCTGGTATTCACCAAATTATTTGCTAAATTTGCCAAACATACTTTCAAGTTTTGCCCCTGGTGCTCAATGTGTGGATTCCCGCTTCATACCTTAAATTATTTTTTCTTCATTCTAATCCAACTTGTATTGGTTTGTTTAATTCACTCATTTGTCTTTCTCTCAACAGTCTGTAAATTGCTCTTAGACACTTAAGGCCTCATTACGAGTTAGGGGTTAGTGGTGAAACAGGTAGTATCATGAAATATCTGTTTTACACGTCACGTAATCAGCCCTCTCTGGCATCAGTGCAAACCATGCATATTCTTTATTTTGGCTTTGCAGTATTTTTTCACCATTTGTTTCAAGAGCTCTTCATTCCAACCAGACATATTTGCCATGCCACTTTCAAATCCTCAGTAGCAGCTCTCAGGCCTTCCATGGTGCTATCTTTACAAGTTGTTCTACCGTTTCTAAACTGAGGTGCCCTTTGGGGTATAGCATTGTGGTACTCAATTCGGGCAGTGTTCACTTTCTATTCTGGTGCAAACCACAGCAATTTTGTATGAACCAAAAAGTGTCATGCAAATTTAATTGTAATCTAGGAAGCGGCTGGAACAAGGGCCGAAACAAGCCCATATGGTAGGAATATCAACAGGACCCTTTCATTAGTATGTCTTTGAAGATCTGTGAATGGTAGGTTAAAAAATTGATGATCGATAAAAAATGACCCACGAATCAATAAGGAGTGAATGTTTTGCAAGAAAAACAAGTATTATTACATGCAAATATGGCAGGGAGGGTCAGCCAGCTCCGTAGAACTGGAAAACTGAGAACATTCTCGAAACTCCAATTTCAGTTACAGGATTTATAGCAGAAAACCACAAAATCAACATATGCAAAATTTGTCAACTGCAAGTCAAACCCACATTTCCTATTGGCTAGCCCCCATACAGAAATCTAAACACCACCTATATTTTACTACCCCATTGGTAAATAACCTATATGTGACAACATGAAAACGACCCTCTACGAATTACCTAATTGTGTAGTCAGCATAAAATAGTTTGTTCTAATTGGCCAGTTTATACTCAGATAACTTGTTGCAACAATGTATTGCTCTTATTGGTCAACAAAACTTTGGACAACGCGTGATTTGCATACCCTCAAAAGGACCCAATCATGGAGCGAATGTGAACCATAAAGTCAACATTTCGTGGCAATACAATGGGCACAATACTTTGTTCCCATGAGACCAGTTGACTTGTAAAACCTGAACGTCTCTTTCGACTTAGCAACTGTACCTTTTGGAAAGACCTCTTGTGACTCCCGTATTGAAACATGTTGCTTTCCTAGCACACATCATTCCCTGTCTCTCTTGGAAACCAGGCGTCTTATAAAAAACGCAGCCGAGGCACTGCTCTTGCGGATTCATTTCTCAGATGTATTTGCTCTATTTGCTGTGTCTGCTGCAGTTCCAATGGTGTTGTCTCTTCTTAATGTTGGCAGTATAACCTCCAACTATTTCCATGCCTTGGCACTGCCTGAACCCTAGGTATTGTGCACAGTAAGATGTGTCCTTCACAGCTCCAACACTAATCTATTGCATGTAACAGGAATGTTATAATGAGTTTCAATCCAAGCCCCAGTGAGCTGCTAGGCCTCGCAACGATAGCCAATCTCTTCTCCCTCCCACCAGGTACCTTGGCATTCTGAACACTCACTGGGGGAAAGCAAGAATAAAAAATAAAATCTAATTAAATTAACAAAACAGAAGCTCCAAGATGCAGCCTAATGTTCTAGCTAACAGAAGCTGCAACCTTTAACGCAGCCGAGGGCCCTTATGCTACTGAACATAAACATCTATCCTACTAAATGCTTATACTATGTGGCACTCCAGCAACCCTTTCACCAACCAGCAAAATATTTCCAGAATACAAAAGCAACAGTTCCTACATTCTCCTAAATACAACTTAAACATAACTGTATTCACTAATGGGTGGCTACAAAAACCCTTGAAAATATCATAGGCCTAAAATCTAAATACAATGAGCAATATTGTTGCTGCTCCTCTTTTCATCATGTAATGCTCTCTAAAGTGTGTGAAAGCTGGCTACAAATACCACGTGTGCAGAAATGCAAAACTAAATGGCAACAATGTTAACACTAAATTACCAACTTTCCTTGCTAATAGAATTTATGGCAGTATGAAGCTACGCCCACAGTTGGAACATTCCACTTGCATCCCAACATTCCCCCTTTAGTTAATTCATTAACAAATCCTGTTTCCCTCTCCCTGTCAAAATCATCCTTGAGCACCCACACCTTACACACATGGCGTAAGCTTTCACACTGCTGGGCAAAATCTTCTGGGGGTACATGTTATGAAGCAGTAACCCCCGTCCCCTGCAAGATATACCCAATGCTTTGTGTAATTCTCGGGTGGGGGATCAGAAAGTGTGCCTGGGGGGCCAACTGGGTATTCTAACCTTACCATCTTGTGTTCAATCTGACCATTCCATTTGGCTGCCTGTGTATGCACATGTTTCAAGAGGGGAGTGGCCTCACCTGTTTTAAGGGTTAGGGACATCGTAGTTGTTCCTCTGGACAGCGTCTTCGAGCAGCACCTTTGGACAACCTGACAGGAGTAAAATATGAGTAAGAGGACACGATGGGAACTAGCACTTTTACAGCTATGCTCACCCAGGAAGGAACCCAGGAAAACTGTGAAATCAGCCAATCCAACTGCGGCACCCGACCTTCCTTCTCCATTACAGCACGTATGTTGTGCAGGGCCCCAATGGTATGTGTCAGGGATCCATTGTCAGAATTATGGGGTGGAATGAATGTGCAACATGAACTCTCGATTTTGGCACAAACATGCCCTGCTTGGCAGTGAGATCTACTATATATATATATATACATATATATATACATAGGTTCTTTAGTGTCATTAATATCATGGCCCTCTACTCCTCTCTGATAGCATTGAGGCCGTGCTCAGTATCATTTGTGATTTGTATGAGCTCCAGCGGGTGATCTGCAACAATTTGGAAATGACAGCAGTCTGTGTTCCTGGAGCAAGCAGGGAAGTAAAAACGTGAAACGTGTCAGTCTTGCTAAAAAAAACAATACTGTTCAGGAATAGCTTTAAGCTTTTCAAAAGAATCCTCCAAAAAATAGTTTGTATGTTTATGGTGAGGGAGGCCCATTGATCGGCGAGTCCGCTTGTGGGTAAGAGGCAAATGTGTTAAGGGGGTGGAGGGGCACATTTACTATGGGGAGATGGACAACTGGGACAATTAAATCAGGGGAATGTAGAGTTGTAAGGGTGCAAACCCCTTTCCAAAACGGTGGGAGCTGGAGTCATGCGAAACTCTCACAAGTCCAGAAAACATCCATAATCACTGCAGTTCCGTTGAGGTCTGGAATATCGAGTGTCCTGTTACAGCTTCCATTGGTGCCAACAAGACCAGTGCCCTTGCCTCTGAAACACAAGGAGAATTGTGTAAGTATCTGTACTTTATTAGGTTGTCCACATGCTTTATCCAGTTCAGTTGTCCGACATATTTTCTCCACACATCATAACATATCTCATTGATATGTGCCACTATTCTGCAAAAACCCCACCAGTCCAATCATCAATCCCTTGACCCATTTTTTGTTGTGAAAAACAGCTCCTTCCAACTGAAATTGAGGTCTTATCCTGCAATACACCCATTCCTGCCCATCATTCTCAGAACATTCACTGTTGTCTGGTTGGAATACCGTTGCTTGAACCATGTGTCTCTGAAACAACTTAATCAGTCTGAATAGCGCCAGGTGAACTAAACATTGTGCTGGTAGAGGTGGCATTTCTTTGGGAATGTACGATCTGGGTGTGCCAGTTTCATTGGGTATTAAAGAACAAATATACCATGATTCGTTTGACTTTTCTCTTCCCACCACCCGCATGTGATTGTACTATAAATTGTCTGTGTCGGGGTGATGCAAATCTGCAACACTATCTAAAAGAACCACCTGATCCACAGTGTCCCTTTTGCTTCTGGGAACTGGTTCTATGTTATTTTTTTGACAGGAATTCTTTCGAAGTACTTTACTTCCCCTGACTTCTGATGAAAAAAACACAGATTCTTTTTTAATTTGGGTGGGATCCCCCAATTCCCTCTTTCCCTACATGTATCTCTCTACCCCAGACACTGCCTCACTAGTTTTAACCCCTTAACCCCCACAACCATATCATTTTATGAATTTATTTCAGCAGAATTCTGTCACAGTAAAGTACTTTGGCAGAATTCCTGTTGAAAAAAATGACTGGATATCCTGGGAACTGATACACTAACATTTGTTAGCTCAGGTGCTACACTAGTAGCATTATACCCCCAGCCTTTCAAAACCCATCCCCATAACCCTCATGACAAGGATTGAAAGAAAAAGAGAGACAAGCAAATAGCCAATACGCAACACAATGGGCCTCATTTCGAGCTTGGCGGTAGCCGTGTCCGTTTTACAGGCACGGCTACCAGCAAACTCGCTACCGGCACAGTCAGACCAGACCAGGTGGCTGCAAGGGCACCCTCGAGCAGAACTCGTAGTATGGCGGTATGGTAACAATGGTGCCGGTAGCAATACCGGCGCCATTGTTGCCTTACCGCCATACTCCTAATGAGGCCCAATGTTTCTAATCCTATCTGCTGCACCTGCAGGCTGTAAAGAAGGGTTAACATTTGCTCATCCAAGAGGATGCACTGATCTCAGAAATGTCAATAAACTATTGATGAAACTCATCTTTAGGGCTTTCCTCCCCTGGTGTTCTGCTCCTGGGTGGGGGGATTGAAACTGGTGTCCTTTCGAACATCAGTGACGTGGATCTAGGTCTTGTGACCTTTAAACTGCACAGTGGTGGGTGTGAGATAGACGACCTTGTACAGTCCTTGAAACCATCTTTCATTCTATTTTCTGATGAATGTTCTGATAAACACCTGATCACCTGGGATGAGCTATGGTTGCTACAGAGATGCAGGGTCATCGAGATGCGATGCAGTTGGCTGTTGTGGATGCGGTCCAAGCTATTGAGATATAACTTTAACACATTTGGTTAGGTCTCTAAGATAGCCCTGCAATTCTTCCCTTAATACTTCAGCCGTTTTGTGAGCATCAAAGGATGTGCATGCAGGTGCGAGTGGTGTGTGGCATTCTACAGTACAGTTAGCTTGCAGGTGATAAACTGAGCACAGTTTGGGCTTTATTCTTAATAGGGAGGTAATTTCTTTAAAGAGTTAATTGAAGAAGTGTTTCCCATTGTCAGATTTCAGGACATCACATATTCCCCATCGAGAAAATATCTCATGCACTAGAAATGTAGCTGCCGATATTTGACATCAGGGGTAACACCTTGACCAGCTTCAAGCCAACAAGAGAATAGGCACACCACCACAATTAAATAACAAAAGTGTCTACACCTGTTAACCATGTTGACATAATCAATGTAAAGCTCCTGGAAGTGCCCTGAGGGGTAGGGCAATGCTCCCTTCAATTTTTTAAGGGGTGGCCTGTATTGTACATGTGGCATGTGGTGAAGTTTGCTACATTATCTACATGTTCCTGGAGGTTGGGAACAAACCAATCCTCTTGTATGTCTACTGCTATGTACTGCTTAGATGCATGTGAAGGGTAGTGCAATTGCTCGAGGGCAACTGTAAGCAGTTCCTGGGGCATTCCTGCTTTTCCTGTGACATTTTATCTCGAACGTAAATCCCTGGGGGATAGGGAACACCCTCTTTTGATCGATAAATCCTTTCCTTGCTGTGGTGCTTGTCCTTGCAACTTAATCATCTTTGTGAAGGGCAATGCATCATAAGGGGGATAGCAATTGCACCTGCTTCAATGCTGTATCAGGGGCTCTCTTGTCCTCTAGTATTTCCAAATATGCTGCTTCTTTGGCTGCTTTGTCTGCTGCATCATTGCCATAAGCTATTGGATCTGTATTATTTGAATGGGCTGGGCACTTCACTATTGCCATCGCTGAGGGGTTTGTTAATGCCTCAATCAACCTGGAGAGCAATTCTGCATGTTTTACTGGGGAACCATCAGATTTATTAAACCCTATCCTACGTTATCTTGACAGACCTGAATTCACAGTGGATGTGACATATGCAGAGTCTGAATAAATAGTAACTATACATACTTTATACATTTTCAATGCCTCTCAGAGGGCTATGAGTTTGGCTGCTTATGCAGAATAATATGAGGGCAATCTCTTTTTATCATGACCTCGTACACTCCATCTACAAGGCTTACTACTGCTGCACCCATGTGCCTCTGTCCCGTGTTCTGATCAATCATTGATGAACCATCAATGAAAAGCACTTCCCCTTCCTTGAGTGCATCTTACCTGACATTGTCTCCTTCATGTGTGGTGGCCTCATATGTTGCACAATCGTGCACTGAATCATTTCGCTGTGCTGGTTCTGCAATAAACATTGCAGGATTAACTATGTGACATCTGACAATATGAATTGAGGAGTAGGACAGTATCACTGTGTAGCCCAAAGGTATCTGTGTCATTGAGAGCAGATTTGAATGTCTCTAAAAAGGCAAAAATCACTTGTTCGACATTTAATGCTACTGGGCATTCCATTGTGATGGTGGAGGATTTATGTCTTGTGAAAGCTGCTGCTGCTAGAGCCTGCTCGCAGGGAAAGTGAACCTGCATTACTGGATCTAAAAGTCTACTACAATAAGCCAGGGGTTTGTGTCCCATGGATATCTGCTCTGTGAGGACAGCAGTCATCACTTGACAACTTGAATGTGAAAATAGAAAGAAACTTTGTTGTAATCTGCCGTTGCTAACACTGGTGCATTACTGATTCTATCTTTTAGATCCTGAAAGCATTGGGATGTCTCTTCTGTCTGACTAATTGGTCCTTTTACTTTCTGTGCTTCCTTTAGCCCTTGCAACAGGGGTTTGGTGTGGCTGGAATAATCAAATATCCATGACCTATAATAGTTACATAGACCTAAAAACTGTTGGATTTTTTTTACTGTGGTTGTCCATGGTGTCTTCTGCACTGCTGCCGCTTCTCTTGTATTACTCTCCTTCCTTCTGATGATATTATTTGCCTTGGGTATACTACCTCTTTTTGGTAATACTGCAGTTTGTCTTTGTCTACTTTGTAGACCTACTCTGCTAGTAGAGTTACATCATTTCACTGAGTCTTCTCTGCATTGCTGTTCTGCTGTGCTGCAAACCAAAAGGTTGCCTATTTATTGAATCACTGTTCTCTGTATTTGCACATTTCCTAAGTCCATTTGCACTACTCTATTAAAGATGCTAGGGGGACTCACAGTACCCCTAAGGTAATCTTGTGAGTTGAAATATCTGCCTTCTATAGGTAATTGCTGTAAGATATTGAGAGTCAGGGTGTAATGGGAAGCAGAAAGATGCATTCCTGAGACGTATTACTGTGAAGTGGGTTGCTTCAGAATATTGCAAAGATGGTGGTAGGATTGAAGACCACTGGAAATTCTGCTTCTACAATATTATTTAAGGGCGTAATTCCTGAACCATTCACCAACTTGAAACCTTTGTTTTTTCACAAGGTATATGGCCGTTACATGGGAATTCTGATGGCTGTACTATGCCTTGCTGCCATAATGCTACAATGGTGGCATAGACACCTTAATCTGCTTCCCTTCACATGGGGTACTGTCTCACTTGTGGTAATACTGCTCCTGTTTTCAGTTTTATACAAACTGCTCCTATGCTCTATAATAATCCTACATCATGGGGATTGCTATTCCATAGGTGATTGGGTGCCTTATCCGGATTCTCCTGCAAGTGTGATGTAATGCCTTAGCAATGAGCATAGTGCGAGGTACTTCTCTGTGTTGTATCATTACCTGGCAGGGTATATAGATTTCAAACCCCTTTTCTCCTGTGACCTCGGTATCATCTAACAGCTATTTATTGGTATGATGCTGGAAATGCCTTATGGGGTGGGGGGCAGGGCTTCCAGTTCTTGTCCTACCACTTCTCTGTGTGTGTTTTCTCTATGTTGTATGCAACTGAGTTCCAGCCTGGACCTTTGGTAGTGCAGCTCTTCATTTTATCTTTTGGTGAGCAACACCCATGGGATACCCTTAGGGTACCCATGGGTGAGGGTACACCTTTGTACCCCTTATGTGTGTGTTTTGGGCAGCTGTGTTTTGTCCACCGAGCAGGGTATGGGCTGGTGGTAGCTACATGCTGACTTGGCAGTGGCTCAGAGTATCCTCCATTTTTGGGACACCCAGTCCCTGCCATAGGAATCAATTGATTCCTGATAGAAGGCAAGATGGCCCCTGTGTCCCCTTGGTTTCTATTGCCCTTTACCCTGTTTCCCAAAGTCCTGGGAAGCCCTGACTCTGTCTCTTCCTCCTGAATGGCTGTTAGGTGGAAACACCATATATGTTTCTTTTGTTCCCTTTCCCCCTGACTGGCTGTTGGATGGAAATACCATATATGGCTCTGGGGCTGCCTCCTGTGAGACTGACTGGAGCCTACCCAGGTGTTGCATGTTGTGGGTACACCCTAGGGGTGGGAAACGTGTGAATGGAGTTGGGAGTCAACTCACATTCTCTGTTGTTGGTGCCTGGTGTCTGTGACACAATGAATGAGACAGCCCTGTCTGAAACTGCCATGAATGCAGTGGAGTGTGCTGAAAGGCTGGGTACCTACCCCAATTCACTTCTTTTGTTATGGGTGTCTGGGAGGAGTGACTGGCCTGAATGCCTGTGAGCCCGATTGACTGCCCGCCTGCATGAATGCACTTCTGTGCAATTGCCTGAATGAGCCTGGCTCAGCCAGAGTGAATGAGGGACAGATGTGTATATGTGAGGACCTCTCACTTACCAATGTTTTCAGAAGCTGAAGCTGAAGCAAGAAGAAGCTGTTCCTTGAAGCACAGCTGGAAAAGAAGTCTGCTTCAGCATTACTTCAATGTAATCCAAAAGCTGTTGTGTCTCCAATGAACTGATCCAGAGAGGACCTACAAAGGAGACTTCTCCCCGAGCTATGAGGGACCATTGTGCAGAGCTGCTGCTCTTAATTGAAGTATTCTGGAAGCCAGTCCTGTGTGCCTGCTGCTCAGAGAAGGGGTCTTCGAAGTCCATAAGAGGAGTGCCAGACATCTCGAGCCAGAGATGTCCTCTGGTGTCACCCAGGGTCCCGAGGTGCATTTCGTGACCGCTGGAAGTCATTGCTGTCTACCACCCAGAAGAGGGGGTACCCTGGAATAGTGCTGCTGGACACCCGGAGCTGCCAAAGTTCCAATCTACCTAAGAACATTTGAAAGGATATGCTTGCCATCACCACTGACTACCTTTTCCTGCCGGAGAGAGCCCTGAGTCGCTGGGTGCAGTGGATGGTCTGCCGGTGGGTTTTCCACCACCAGAAGCTAACGAAGATGTCCCGAGGTTCCAGACTTGGTGCGGGTCCGAGGGCCACTCCAGTCGTTGAGTGCAGGTTTCCAGAAGCTTTCCAGAGGTCCATGTTGCAGCTGCAGCACCGAAGAACAGAAAGTGGGAGAACTGCAATATTCCGAAACCCAACACCAAACGTGGCCTATGCACTTTTTGCTGCCAGAAGTCATCAACGGGTCCCAGGGGTCTTACTTTCATCTGCCAATCCTTTAAGGAGCCCACAGCAAGTTTAATCTTCACAGGACTTCTACAGTCGTAGAAATCGTCAACAACAGAAGGAGAGCACCTCGAAAAGCCAAACTGTAGCACTTCAGAAAGACTTTGGTTCCCGTTTATTCTTTGGCTCAGTATCCCAGTGGCTCATTCTTCTAAAGGGGGTGCATCCTCGGAGAGAATCATTAAGTAAAGCCGAGAAACTCTGCCCCTTTGCCTGCCAAGGCACCAAAGGTACTGTGATGAGGAAGAGCATCTTCTAGCCTCTGGAGTCATCCAGGGGTCCCAGATTTGTCTTGGATCCTGTTCTCCTGTGGCCTCTCAGGTACTTTGGGGGTGTGTAAGGAACTCATGGTGGCAACAGTAAAGACAGACACAAGTGATCACAGTTCAAGGGTGTTTATTAAACTGTAAATAAGGGTGGAAACACGCTTATTCTAAACCTAAATCTAAGATGGGAGCAGGTGTCGACCACCAAATGAAAAATAAGGCAGTCCTTGTGGCGTTGTATCAAAATGAAAAGGCCTATAGTAAGAAAATCCTATTGCAAATTCCTTACAACTAATTACAAAAAGAGTGTGGGATAAGGGTTCAATAAAGAAAGAATTGTTCACAAATAATAAGTCAGGATGTGATTGCCAGGTGTCTCCCTTCCCCACCTTTTCAGCTCGGGACAAGGCGTGACCTTGGAGCACAATACACACTCTAGCCTTGCTAAGAGTTCTGTTTCTGCTATCAGGTTCTTTGATGGTTAAGCCTCCTTTTAATAAAAGTATGTTGCCTTCAAGGGCCTGATGCATTCAACAAAACATATACTTTGAGTGACGGCTTCACCCCTGGGTCCCCCTCTTCTGGGCATAGACCCTTCACCAAATCATATTCAACAATCGATAAAACAGTTCCTTTGTGATGCACTTTGGGTGATACATTTCCACCCTCGGATCTCCCTCTTTCGTGCTCGGACCCCTTTTTGACATTCGCCTTCCTCCTTCGGGTTCACTGTGCCTTTTCTTGCATTCACTGGTTTCAATTTCTTTTTAAACTGTTCATCGGGCCTTGCCCTTGGTTGTCGGCTTCCCTCTGCCGGGTTCGCTCTTGCCAACTTTTACCAAACAGTTCACTATGAGACCTTAGACTTCGGCCCTTCTCGTTAGCATCCCTCCACCGGGTTCACTCTTGCCAACTTCATCATGCAGACTTCACTTCCCTTTCTTCACAATCATCTGTTGTTCAAAGACCTTTGACGGTACAGAGGATTTTACAAGACCCCTGTATAACCACTTTGACCTATCTTCGCCTCTTCCCAAGGCCTTCTGGTTATGGTAGTCTCTACCTTCGGGTAATCACCCAGAGTTTTCCGTGTGAGCACCCACGTGGTGCCAGGTGCCTCTGTTGCAGGCTTTCCCCTCACTTTCTCAAAAAGTTCCTTTAAGCTTTCCAAAGTTCAAACTATCAGTCTGCTACTTTTCATCCAACACATCCCGGTTTCTTATCGACTCCTCCTCTGCACACTGAATGTAATGAACTGCTTGGCTTTTGTTAAGATGGATTTCTGAACTCTGACCTGGTGGGCAGAAGTTCAGAAGGCCAGCCTAGTTTGTTGGAACATGGTATGCCTTCTGGACAAGCCAGACCAATCAAGCTAGCATTGGCAGCAGTCATGATTAGGTATCTGGAGGGGTGAGCGTGATCGAAAGTCCACAATTAGCACACACAGCAAACAAGACCACAAATTACTCTGTCAGTTGCATATATCAAAAATACATATACATATCACACACAAGATGAAACTCAGCAATATTAACAATACTAACACAACACTATGAAACATATGTATAGTAACTCTTAGTCTAAAGTAATATTCAACAAGTAGAGGTCCACAACCTGCAACAGAAAGGGGTCATATAGTGCTAATATACTTTAGGCAGTTTTTCAACAACTCAAACCCTAACTAATAGGCAGTCCAGTCCCTACCAAGTGTGGAGCCTTGTACTCAAAAGTACATTCAGTGCCGAAGCACTCGATGGTGCAGTTAAGTTCAAAACGGGTTTCTTCAAGGGGCTGTAGTGGCTCAGGAAGGTGGGTGAGATGATGAAGAATAAGGTCTCACTATTCAAGGAAGGTCTACACAAGAGGGTAGAGCAATTTCCAGGAATCGGGAATAGGATGGTAACACAGGTTACCTTAACAAAGGAGAGTGGCCCTTGGGGGACACTCCTTGGTAACAAACCTATGGATGCACCAGGAGCCACTGGTAAGGGTTGCAAGTACTTACCGCCCCTCAGCGTACTCTGGACCAAAATTCACCAGTAAAGTCCAGTCCGCTCACAGGTTCGAATCCCATATTTGCGCGTCTCTCTGGCTTTCAGGGGCTTTGTTCTGGGACCACAGCCCGTGGTGAGACAGTAGCAATTTCTCTGCTTCTGGTGAAGCGATCGGGCCAGTTACACTGCAGCTCGTTTTAGGGCATAGTGGGGCACAGCAGCAAGGCACCCATGTTCGTCACCACAGTGGGCGACATGAGAAACACGCAAGCTTGGGTTCAGGCAGACTCTCCTAATTCCGACCTAGGAATGCCAGCTGTACGAAACTCGGCGGGAGAGAGCCTTCTACGGTTCTCAAAGGATCAAGTCGAAACTTAAGACGGTGGCGGCTCCAGGACAAAGGTCCCGTACGGGCGGGCCAGTTCCCTGGTCAGTCAAGGAACACTTCTGAGCAGGCTCATTTGCAGGTTTAGCACGAGGTGCCGAGAGTAGTTAGTCCCAGGCCTCTGTGATCGATGAGAAACAGGGGCTCCAACAGGGCAACACGGGTCAAGGTGCCAAACCATTCAGTGGGTCACCAGTGGCTCCACAGATCTGCTTTTTCAGTTCAGCATATTTGGCTTCTTTACTAAGTTTGGTGTGAACTCAGAAGATCAACCTGGAATGGGTGTCGTGTGCCTTCTGTTATCTAAAATCTCCTTCACGCCAAAATGAAGAGAAAGCAATGGGAGATCTGCTCAAATTCAGCCATCCCAGATGTGGACCAATCACAGACCATAGTGGGCCCAGTCACCCCAGCACACCAGACATCCTTGCACCCAGGATGTGTATTGGAACTAGACAGCTCCAGCCCACATCCTGGGCACACACACACACAAGGCATGCAGAAGCCCGCGAAAGCTTCAGTTTTTGTGGGGGTCTGCATGACCAAATAAGGAATTTCCGAGGTCTGCTCGACCTGGGGAAGGCAAAGGGACAGAATTACCGAAAGACAGAATAAAGGACTATTTTAAGCACTGGCTACTGTCCTGGGCTAAATGCAGTAAACGCGGTTTGGACCATAGAAAAGAGTCAAAAATGCTTTAAAAGTAACTGCTGCCACCAGCTCTGTCCTGGACACCCTTGTACATTCACCAAAAATCCTTTGAGGGTGTCTGAGGTCTTAAGAATGAAAAAGAGACTACAACACAAAGTACTGGATGGTACATTGTGCACTGATAACATTTTGCCAAGAAATAGCAACAAAGTGAAAGACAAAGTGAAAAAACGCCTCCCAGTATTGACAAGTCTGAAGGGCATGTACGTTTCCCCATAACAAAATGAGCTGAAGGCCACCAGAGTACAGCAGAAGGCTGGGCTCCACCGGTAAAAGTCAGGCTAGGATGGTCAGACAAAAGCCAAAAGTTGGAGGGTACACAACTGGAGGGAAAATTACCCATACATGGAAATCTTTCCTAACACTCACCCCTCCCAGACCAAGGACAGGGGGAACTAATCCACCCCTGGATGAGCTTCTTGTTCAGGTCAGTTAAATATTCTGGACAACCCATCATCATTGCTATGTTGAACACCTGGCCTTTGGTCAATGGTGAAGTCAAACCTTTGCAGGTTTATGGACCACCTGAGTGATTCTCTCCCTTCATGTTCATGAGTCACTTTATGGGCTTATGGTCAGTTTGCACAGTGAAGTGGGTCCCATAGAAGTAGGGCCTCAGCTTCCTTAGGTCCCACACAACAGAGAAACATTATTTCTCTACTATGGGCCACCTGACCTCTCTGTCCTTAAGCTGGCGACGTATGAATCCAATAGGGTGTTCCTTGTCTTTCTCATCTACCTGTGATAGTACAGCACCTATCCCGGTGTCAGAAGAATCTGTCTGAACAATAAAAGGTCTTTCAACATCTTATAGACCTCTGTCTTGATGTAAGATCTCACCATATCTGACATTCTATATCCCCTACTTTTAGTAGATACATTATCTCCTGTGTCAATGTCATGTTTGGACCAAGGTGCCAAACCAGGAGCTAGAGAAATCAGCAAACCTCTCACCTCATCTTGTTGAACAGAAGTCAGCTGAAGAGCCACTTTGACACCCGCAATAGAGCTATCTGAAGGACGGCCTTGGAACAGGTCACAGAGAGGTTCTGAATCCTTCTGCTCTACATCTGATGCCGAGAGCAGTGCAGCAGTTCCAACCATAGGGATGAAAGCCTTCAGCCTATTCACATAGAACACTTTTGGAGCCTGTCCATCCCTTCCAAGGTCCACTAAATAGTTTACCTCCCCCAGTGTCTACACTATTGAGTAAGGACCTGACCTTTTATCCTATAAAGCTCTAGGCCTTCTAGGGTTCATGATCAGGACTTTCTGGCCTGGTGTAAAGTTGACAAGGGAAGCCTTCTGGTCATACCAGTGTTTCACCATTGCTTGACCAGCATTCATCTTATCGCTAGCCTGAGCCATCAGGAGGACTATTCTCTTCCTCAATCCTAGCACATAGTCCACTAGATTGGTAGAGACAGGGGGCCTAGGCATCTCCCATCCCTCCTTGACTTTAGCCAAGGGTCCCCTAACAGGGTGACCAAAAAGAAGCTCAAAAGGGCTGAAGCCAACCCCCTCTTGAGGTACCTCTCTGTAGGCAAAAAGTAAGCATGGGAGAAGGAGATCCCATTTTCCCCTGATTTTGAGGGTTCTATTGAGCCTCTCAACTAAGCTGTTGGTTTGTGGATGGTATGCTGAGGAAAACATATAAGTTACCCCACACTCCTTCCACATGGCTTGCATGTACTGGGACATGAAGTTGCTGACTTTATCAGACACAACTTAGTTTAGAGAAGCCAACCCTAGTGAAAATGCCAAGCAAAGCTTTAGCAACTGACTTGGCAGTTACTGTTTTTTATGGGATGGCCTCAGGATACCTGGTGGCATGGTTGACCAGCAGCAGGATAGACCCATTGCTGAGGACGTCTGAGGGTCAAGGGGACCAACAATGTCAATCCCAATGGAGCCTGGATTGTTGTGCCACTTTTCACAGATAACTGGCAGGTGGCACAACTCCATAAAATACAACAAGAGATTGAGGGAAATGAAATGCCCACTTCTAACCAATCCTCATATAAGTATGTAACCTTTAGACACAGACAAAAAAGGGATTAGAGGGGCAACAAGCTCTAATGTTTCCAAGTGATTGCCAGGGAAAAAACAGTGAAGCTTGAGAAAATATGCTTCTAGTACATTAAATTGTGAAGCAAGGCAAATGTAGCAAAAAAGAAACAATTTTATTAATATACAAATAGCACCAATCAGTAGTCACAATGATAAAAAGATTGAAGTAGATTTTGAAGTAAAAATACAAATATTAAACCGATAAAATGTAGTCATCCAAATGGAATAATTACTCAAAACTGGTACAACAGTGCAAATGTATGTCAGACAGCAATTTGGTTAAGTTATGGGCTTCTAATCAACTGCTCTATAATGTCAGTAGTGTCAAAAAGTGTCTTGTGCTGTGCAAACGCGCAATTAAACCACATCCAACAGTCCATTCATTCTCACCATCACTCACTCATCCACATACTACCAACAAAAACATCCAATATGTTTCTTTCCATATCATAAAGTGCAAGAGTACAAGGAAATTCGTCAGGGACTGTCTGGGGTAAATACTGTGCACTGTAGTAAGCAATATGCGAAACAACAATACCATCGAGAGTTTATCCCATCTATTAGAGAAACAATCTAAATGACAAATGGCACTAGATTAGTGCTTGGAAAACACTTCATACACCTCAAAGAGAATAAAAGGTTGAGGATTCGTCCAAAATGCGACAACTGGTAACACAGCATATCACCTGCAATAGAAAAGACAATGGGGTCAGTGCCCATTTGTCTTTTAAACATATGTCCAGAAATCAACATTATGTGCTCCTGGTCTGGTAAATCAGGTGGGACAATGCTAAAAAGGCAACCCAATTGCCTATCGGGCATGCACTAGTAGAGAGCAGTTTAGAAGGAGAGGCAAAGCTGAACAGGAATTCTACACTTTGCATCGTCGTTATTCACAAAATATAGTCTAATGGTTGTTGATTTAGCTAGAATACTGTGATGGGCCTAAAGGCGAAATATGCTGTTCAACTGTATGCTTCAACATAAGTGATTCCTACATATGCACCCTGATGACGAGAGAAAAAAGCTTACCATAAGCCTTTCAGGCAGAAGATTCAGGAGGGTATTCTGGAGAACATTAGAAGGACAAATTACGGCCTTCATTCATGTAGCAGCCATCAAAAATGGAAACGGTGTGCATGGGAAGGTCCCACAAGTTGTGGAAAGAAGTTTCTGTTGAAGAGCACATAGGGAAACCGGTTAGAGAGCTACACGCGTCTCCTTGTTAGGTTGATCCATTCAAGGTGAACGAAAAAAATACACATCATGGCCGTATTAAACAGCACGTTCTGTTTACCTTGTTTCTGATATGAAAGCCCTCCGTTCAAGACTTCTATGGGCGGAACTTGTGCGCGGCTGCTTGGTGTGCTCGTCAGGCAGCGGCGTCGCTGTACACGGTCAACAGACGAAATATGTTGTGCAGTCGCTGTCAGCTCGATGTGCTGTACAGCTCAGCGTTACGGCAAGCTGTGAAGAAGGGCGGAAGAGATTCAGAAATATTGGAGAGCAAAGTATCCACGCCACAGGTTTTATTCCTGTTTGCCGTTGCTGTTTCCTCGAAATTCACGAGCATGACAAGCATGCTGTAGAATGGACGGGGAGCTTACCCGAAGTGTATTCTCTGCCATGCACAGACCGGATCCTCATGCGTCTGGACCCAGAAATGTGAGGTCATGTGGCCCGCATACCGTCTGAAATACTAGATCGTACATCAACCGGCGTCATTCTCCATTGGTTGGGGTGGTGTCAAGTTAAACTACGTAGACATACTCTCTCCTTGAGACAACACTAACCACTCCCACTCTGGATGAGGCAGGGGGCGATGTGCCCATCACTATTACATTAGGGTTAAGGATCTGTTCGTATTACGATAAGAGGAAAGACCACCTATTACTAGGTGTGGCGGTAAGCGTATGGGATCAAAATTATTTGTAATGCAGATCGCACATGAAACACGTGGAAGAACAAACTTGCGCCGCATATCTAGTAGTCGGTGTGGAGGGCTCAATTAGGTTACTGGATGGTGGAGAGTGTACACAAGTAGTTAACCTCTGTGTCCATTTGCAAAACGACGGACATTGGGTGAGCCAATGTGCGGTGGCCATAGAAGTTGACAGTTGTGTTGGGCAAACAGGTACATTCCCCATGCGTTTACACATGGAGCCAATACATTTTTTCGTTGAGGCCAGATAATGCGCTTTTGGTCAAGAAAATGATTTGTTCTTTGCGCAATAGTGTGTTTTAGTCTCTATTTGCATCCATACTTGGCAACAGTTTGTATAGAACTGTCCACTTAAAATCATCAGGTGTATGCATGTTTTCTACCCAATGAATCACCATAGGGGCATTGTTGGTTCTATTATTAGACAGCTTTTGTGTTCCCCGATTCTTAATTTGACTTTTCTGTTGGTTTTGCCGATGTATACTTTGGGACACGGGCACCAGATGGCATAGATCACCATTGCGGAATTACAGTTGGTGTGCTTCTTCTGTTTCCACAGTGAACGTAATCCCAGAAGGACCTCTGTGCTTCTGCTGGTGGATTGGCAATAGATGCAGTGTCCGCAAGGGAAATGGCCTATCACAGGGGGCATTTTCCATGTCTCTGTCAATGTTGTCTGTTCGTGTTTTTTCAAGGAAATGTGATTCATTACACGGGCCCTCATTACGAGTTCGGCGTTAACCATGCCGCTATTGGCGGCATGGCTGCGCCGAAATCGCGTCGGGGTCCGGGTCCTCGGAATGAGGACTTACCGAGCCATTCTGAGTTCGGAAGGCCCGGTAATTCCTCCCTCCAAGGACCCGGACATGGTCCTTCCCCATTCCCATTTCAGCCCCCATAGGGCTGAATGGGAATGGGAGAGGGAGCAAACAACGGGCCATTACGAGATGGCCCGTTGTTTGCTCCCTCTTCCCCTCGCGGGACCCGGTAAGCACACCTGGTTTTCCCAGGCGTGCTTACCGTGTCCCGCGAGGGGAACTTGTAATACAGCGGTACGGAGTGAATGGCACCGGCACCTTTTACAGCGCCGTTCACTCTGTACCGCCGAGTTCGTAATGAGGCCCAAGGTCTTTAATATTCTTGCTCCGTTTGAATGCCACTGTTGGTCTGGGTACTGGTGTCTCACTTTTGTCCAGAATTTTCCAATTCTACAAGATGATTTTTTTAATGCTGTTGGACTTATTGATATATGTGTTGAAGAATACCAATTTGTTTTGGTGATCTTTAATAGAGCTGTGTTCTTTATATTCTAGGAGGGCCTCACAATGGTTGTTCTTCGGCCCTTTTCAGAGCTTTCCTCGTGACCTCCCTTGGATATCCTCTTACTTCCAGGCTTTCTTGCATTTTTTTGGCCCCATCCAAAAAGTCGGTTTTGTATGAGCTATTCCGTTTAAGCTTTAAATATTGGCCTGGTGGGAAATTATCCCTACCATGTTTTGGATGGAAGCTTTCATAGTGCAACATGGAGTTTCTGTCGGTAGGTTTGTTGTAAGGTTTCACTAACAAGACTTTTGAGATGGCATCTACCGAAATTGTGATGTCTAAGAAATTCAAATTGTCGCTACTAAAGTTAGAGGTAAATTCAAGAAATCTGTTTTGGGTGTTGATCCAGACAAGAAATTCAGCAAGCTCATTTCTTGAGCCATGCCAAATGACAAAAATATTGTCAATGTACCTTCGCCATTTTCTTATATTTTTGAAAAGGGGTTGTTAATATGCATGATCTTAACCTTCTCGAATAGCTCCATGTACAAATTAGCAATGCTTGCTGCCAGAGTGGCACCCATCGCAGTCCCTTTTATCTGCTGATAGAAATCACCATTAAAGTGGAAATCACTTTCTTGCAGGCTCATTTCAGCACACCATAGAATAAATGAAATGGGTGTATTGCCTACTGTATGGTCTGTGAGAAGTTTTTCTTCTAACATCTCAATGGAGGCTCTCTGGGGGATACTTGTGTAAAGCGCCACCACGTCAAGGCCTACAAGGGTTTCCATCTCGGGGTCAAACAGGGTCCCTTCAACTTCTTTGATCACCTGCATGGTGTGTTGTACGTATGAAGCCATTTTACGGACCAACGGTTAGAGGAATGCATCCGCAAACCTGGACAATGGTTCCAGTACAGACTCTACTCCCGAAACTATTGGCCTGTCAGGCGGTTCTGAAAGGGATTTGTGTATCTTCGGTAAAGTGTAGAATTGGGCTATTCTTGGTTTATCTTTTGTGAGGAATTCTGCCTCGTTAGATGTAATCCAACCCCTCTGTCTCTCTTTTTCAACTTTGAGGCTGATGGTTTCTTTGAGTCTTGAGGTAGGATCATTTTCCAAATGGAGATAGCAGTTGAGGTCCAGGAGTTGTCTATTACATTCACATACATATTTCTCCCTGTCCTGTAAGACAATTGCTCTACCTTTATCCGCTTTGCGGATTACGATAGTCTTGTTGTCTAGAAGATTTTTCATTGCTGCTTTCTCTCAGGTGCTCATGTTGGTAAAGGTAGGTTTCCTCCTTGTCTTTTGTCAAGTGCTTCCAAATCATGTTATACACTCGTCTGGAATACATTTGCCTCGGCACTCTGTGCCTGGCTTTGTACACAGTAAGTGGATTTGTTGTGTACATTGGAGTCAGAGGTCTCTGGTTCATGGTTAGTGCCATGGAAATGTTGGAAGAGATGAATCTTCCTCATAAAGTTGAAGAATTCCTGATGGAAGCTAAATGGGTCATGTAGGTTAGTCGGGACGAACCCAATTCCTCTTTCAATAACCTTCTTTTCATCTTCAGTTGGTATGTAGGATGATAGGTTCACCATAATGCCTGCATATTGCGGGTTATTCTTGGTTTGAGGTCCCAGTTCTCCGGGCTCCTCTCTAAAAAAAGAGGGGATTTTGTGTGGTTGCTCCCTTGTTTTGATAGTTGCCATGATTCGCTTTGTTCCTTCCCTGATAGTTGTTGCGTGATCCTCTGGGTCAGCGGTTAGATTGTCCTCGTCTTGGAGTTGGGTCACCTTTGGAGCTACCATTACTTGAGCTGAACGACGTGTTCCTGAAATGAACTTTTTCCTGTCCTATCGGGTTACCTTCTGTTTGTACCATTTGAAAATAGTTCTCTTGGTTGTATCTGAAAGCTTTTTCATGTGAGAAGTTTGTAAGATCCTTATTCATTCTGCGGACCCGTTCTCTCAAAGTGTCCTCCTTGAAGTTGGTAATTTCCAATATTAGAGTATCAAGTCTTTTTTTGTAAACGTCCAACGGGACTGCCTTCTGTATTTCATCCTCCAATGTTTTAAGATCCACCAGGATTGTTTCAGTCATTTCTGCTGCTGTGTCAAGGATGGGGATTACCCAGTCTCCCAGGCATTTTTTCGCCACGTAACTCCACTGGAGAATAAATCTTTTGTTGTCCAAAAAGAGACGCTGCTCATTCCTGAAGACTAGCTCTTAAGGTAGGGTACCTTTGCTTAAATATTCCAACATTGTTGATCCTTGTAATTCTGGCCTGATTAATCATTTCTTGAGTTGACTGAGTTCGTCCCAGTTAGTAATATAGGAAGTTGCTTCAGTTGAACCTCCCAAGCCCAAGGCTTTTTGCAGAAGTTCTTTAACATAGTTTTCGTCATAGCTCCTACAGCAGTCCAAGGCCATGTCCAAGATCTACCGATTACTGTAATGGTTTTGAAAAACCTTAGGCTCTGCTAAAGCCTTCGACTACTGCTCCTACTCGCATGCAGCGATTTATTTCGAACCTCACGGTCAAGCGACCATGCTCGATACCATAAAACACAACAAGAGGTTGAGGGAAATGAAATGGCCACTTCTAACCAACCCTCATTTAGGTACGTAACCTTTAGACACAGACAAAAAAGAGGTTAGAGGGGCAACAAGCTCTATTGTTAGTAAGTGATTGTCATGGAAAAAAACAGTGAAGCGCGAGAAAATATGCTTCTAGAACATTAAATTGTGAAACAAGGCAAATGTAGCAAAAAATAAACAATTTTATTAATATACAAATAGCACCAATCAATATTCACAATGATAAAAAGATTGAAGTAGATTTTGAAGTAAAAATACAAATGAGATGAAATCAATAAAATGTAGTCATAAATGGAATAATTACTCAAAACTGGTACAACAGTGCAAATGTATGACAGACAGCAATTTGGTTAAATTGTGGGCTTCTAATCAACTGCCCTATAATGTCAGTAGTGTCAAAAAGTGTCTTGTGCTGTGCAAATGCGCAATTAAACCACATCCAACACTCCACTCATTCTCACCATCACTCACTCATCCACATAATATCACCAAAAACATCCAAAATGTTTCTTTCCATATCATAAAGTGCAAGAGTACAAGGAAATTCGTCAGGGACTGTCTGGGGTAAATACTGTGCACTGTAGTAAACAATATGCGAAACAACAATACCATCGAGAGTTTACCCCAACTATTAGAGGAACAATCTAAATTACATATGGCACTAGATTAGTGCTTGGAAAACACTTCATAAACAACTCCTGTAGTGACTTTCTACCTGGACCCCCATCGCGGGCCAATAGAAGTGCATGGCTAACCTTTGCTTGGTTCTCTTGATTCTAAGGTGACCAGCATGGGGGACTTCAAGTGCCAGCTGCAAGAGGAAGGGTATTGCATGAAGGGTAACCACCAACCTCAGAGGGTCTCCTTTTGTAGACTCTGTGGGCTCACTGTACAGAGCCCACCTTCCCAATAGATCCAATGCATCCCAGTAGGTTCACCCTCAAGCTGGGAGCAGGCCTGTCTCCTAAGGCCATCCAAATATGGTCACTCACTTTGGCCCTTACTAAACTCAGCCCTATCAGGACCACCTTCAACCAACAAACTTTGGAGTTCAGGATGGTCGTGTGGATTGAGAATTTCATGCAACACCTCTTCCTCATCAGGTTCAGGTGTTCGGCGAACTACCTCCATCTCAGTGGTAGGTGAGTTAGGGGAAATATTTTCTCTCCCTCTCTTGTCTTTCTTTACTCCTTTAGCCTTCGGTTTTCCCTTTGGCTTGGGCTTTGCCTTGGTCTTGGCTAAGGCAGCCCTTGTTTGTGACCTTGTACGTGGTCTCTCTGCTGTGTCCCCCACAAGACCTAAGTCTCTGAGATCATTCCACAGCAGGACCTTACCTGGGACTTGCCTCTGTATGCTCAATGGAATGCTGACCATTGTACCATTGGTAGTAAGATTTACAGGCACTACTGGGAACCTGAGAGGGGGACCATCAGCTAACTAGGTGGGCATCAGGGGAGCTCAGGCAAGCTCCTCTGGGTTTACCAAAGTGGAATTCCCCACAGTTCTGCTGGCCCCACTATCCCTAAGGGCAGGAGTGTCTACTCCATTGGTTAGCACACTGTCTTTAGAGTAGTGCTAGGTATTGTCTGGAATGCCAGCATAAGCATCTGAGACTTTAGGCTCCCAGGAACCCAAGGAAACTAGGACTACCCCAGATTCTAACCAACTGGGGGAGGGCTCTGAGGAAAGAAGGCCCTGTGATCTCTTCCTCCTCATAGGAGGGGACAGCCAGACTCACAGAGTGGACCCCCATGTTTTGACCTGACATCTCGGGTCCCCTTCACATGGCCATTTGCTCCACAAGCCACACAAGATCCACTTGGTTTTGGGACATAGGCAGGCTTACTATAACCAGAGTTCTGTCTGGGAGTACAACTCCCACTACCCTGAAAATTCTCTTGGGACTTACCCTTGCTTTTCTTTTTGTGGCTCTTTTAGGAGGACGTTTTATCAGATCCCCCTCCCTCCTTATTTTTGTTCTTTTTCCCCTCCTCCTGCTTACCAAGAGTAATCGTGTCCTTATCGGACAAAATCTGCATCACTGGCCAGCTTCTTGGGATCCTTTGAATCAGCCAAATTCTGCTTAAGCTCAGGGGTACAAGATCCAAAAATATGTTCAAGCATGACTAAGCATATCATAACCTCAAAGGTGGTGACCTTATAGCCATCAAACTAGCAAGTCATGTTCTTCAAGGAATCAGTAACATAGGACACCAAAGTGTTACCTTCTTTCTTTTTCTACCCTCTAACTCTCTTCAAGTATTGAGCAGGAGTCTTCCCAAACTTTAAGATGAGAGTTTGATTCAATCTTACAAAGTCTTTTCTGTCAGCCTTTGACATTTCCATAATGGTACTGCAGCCTGAATGGGGTAGTCGACTGAGCAACCAAGCAATCTTGTCAGCATACACAACCTCTTGTACTTCACATGTATACTCAAATGCAGTTAACCAGTCCATGTTGTCTTTCTTTTCATCATACCTACTGAGCAGATCTTTAGAAAACCGTGGATGAGAGGAGGACACAGACCCATTACCAGATACTTTGGAGGCGCCACTTGTAGCCTGAATCTTGGCCAGTTCCAATTGGTGATCACTACCCTTCTGTTTTTCTGCTTGCTTAACTCTCAGCTTTGCCATGTTGAACTCAAGCTTCTTCTGCTGAAACAGCAGTTCTAAATTCTTGAATTCAAGCATGGCTTCAGCATCAGAGCCAACAGACAAAACGTGTGACAATTCATCATCCCTGTCTTCATGGACCCCATGGATGAAGGCAGCAACAGCTGTGCTAGAGCTGTCAGTGGGAGCAGCCCCATCACCTTTTGCACTCTCATCTGAAGTAATGGCATCAAGCTGAGCCTCTTGCCAGCCCATGATCCTTTGGATTATTTCACCTTTGGTATCTTGAGCGGATAAGCCTCTCTCGGTACACAAAATTCTCAGTGTCTCTGATTTGGAGCATTCAAGTTTATGTTAGTTATTGCTTCCATGTTTTAAGATAGGTTGTTAGCCTTTACAGTTAAGTTTCTACTAAGGTCACTATGTGTCCTCGGTAACTGTAATATGGGTACATTTACCAGTGCGCACAATTGGGTATCTTCCACCGCTGTACACCAATTTGTTAAGATGTATTTCTGAACTCTGACCTGGTGGGCGGAGATTCAGAAGGCCAGTCTAGCTTCTGGAAACAGGGTAACCTTCTGGACAAACAAAATAAACAGGGTCACTCTGCACCGGAGTGACCTATTCTCCGTGCACACTCTTATGCATATAACTACGCAAATTAAATCTCACTTTTCAATCGTAATATACTCGTCAAAGGTTAGGACTTTTTGTTCAATTTTTTAATATTTCAAAAATAAGTTGTACATAACTTCATTGATTACATAAAAAAAAAATATTTTTTTATGTAAGCAATGAAGTTATATACACAATAACCTGCAATGCCAAATTAATTGCGAGAATGATATAAATTCCGTTTCGGGAATTCACTTTATTTTTTAACAAAAAGTCCTAACCTTTGACAAGTATATTACGATTGAAAAGTAAGATTTAATTTGCATAGTTATATGCATAAGAGTGTGCACGGAGAATAGGTCACTCCGGTGCAGAGTGACCCTGTTTATTTTGTCTGTTTAGATTGGATTCTGTAGCCCAGAATCAGTCTCTGTTAGCACCTGAGTTTGTATTCAGAAACTGTATAACTTTCTTGAGCATTGAACGCGAACCAGATTGAAACAGGAGTGCTCCTCTACACCTATATTTCCACAGTAACCTTCTGGACAAGCCAGACCAATCAAGGAAGTTAGGGCGGCGGTCAGGACTAGGTCTCAGGAGGGGTGAGGAAGATCGAAAGTCCACAATGAGCACACACAGCAACCGACACCACAAATTACTATCAGGTGCACACATCAAAAATACATATACACTTATTAAAGGAAGAGGAAACACAAGAATATTAACAATAATAACACAACACTAACTATGAAACATATATACAGTAACTCTTAGTCTAAAGTAATATTCAACAAGTAGAGGTCCACAACCTGCAACAGAAAGGGGACATACAGTGCGAATATACTTTAGGCAGTCCAACAACTCAAACCCTAACTAATTGGCAGCCCAGTCCCTACGAAGTGTGGAGCCTTGTGCTCAAAAGTACATTCAGTGCTGAAGCACTCGATTGTGCGGTTAAGCTCATAACAGGTCTCTTCAAGGGGCTGTAGTGGCTCAGGAAGGTGGGTGAGGTGATGAAGAATAAGGTCCCACTATTCAAGTAGGGTCTTCACAAGAGGGCAGAGCGATTTCCAGGAATCGGGAATAGGATGATAACAGAGGTTTCCTTAGCAAAGGAGAGTGGCCGTTGGGGGACACTCATGGTTAAAAAACTCTATGCATGCACCAGGGGCCACCGGTAAGGGTTGCAAGTACTTACCGCCCTTCGGCGCACTCCGGACCAAACTTCGCCAGTCAAGTCCAGTTCGTTGGCAGGTTTGAATCCTGCAGTTGCGTGTCTCTCCGGCTTTCATGGGCTGTGTGCCGGGATCTCAGTCCGTGGTGGGACAGTGGTGATTTCTCCACTTCTGGTGAAGGGATCGGGCCATTTCCACTGCAGCTCATCTTAGGGTACAGGGCGGTAAACCAGCAAGGCACCCACAAAGTTTGTCACCACAGTAGGGAGACACAAGAACCGCGTATGGTTGGGTTCAGACGGACTCTCCTAATTTCAGACCTAAGAATGCTAGCCGTACAAAACTCGGCAGGAGAGTGCCTTCTACCAAGAGCTTACGGTTCTAAAATGCTCAAGTCAAAACTCGAAACATCGGAGGTTGGTATGGTATGGTAATGTTTATTTGTAATGTGCCTATACACAAGGCAAGTGTTTCAAAGCGCTCAAGGAGGGAGGGAACAAGGGAAAAAAAACAGTCATTGAGAGCCCTTGAATTTCTGAAAGATACAAGTCTGCACAGGCAGAGTAAGTGTATATTGTACAGTTAACAGTGTAGATAACAGCAAAAAGGTCTGGCGATGATTCTGCAGTTTTTCCAAGTGCATTCAGGTGCCACCATGCAAGGAGGGGACACAGGGAAAATAGATGGACGATCGTTAAAGCATGTTATGTTCAGATTGTGCAAGTGCACATACGGTACAGGAGAGGAAAGGGGCAGGGAGGTGGGGGAAGAACAAGTGCAGGGGGCGTCCAAGCACGCCCAGTCAGTCAGAAACTGTGGAAAGTGCTGAGAGATGCCACTCTCATTGGTCATTGACCAAGTGCAGTAGTGATGAGGCAAGTGCAGGCCCGGAGGCAAGTGCGAGAGCACTGGCGAGGGTGGTAAAGGAGGGGGAGAAGGATAGAGCGGAGAGAGAGAGGTTAGTAGGGCAAAGATCCTGTATGAGCGGGTCAGTTCACTGGGTGGTCCAGGAAAACTTGCGAACAGGCTCGAGTGCAGGTTAAGCAAGAAGTGCTGAGAGTAGTTAGTCCCACTACTCCAACTGATTGAAGCGCCCTTGCAGGCCTCCTATGAGCGATGAGAAACAGGGCCCTGATGGGACAGCAGCAGAGTCAGGGTGCCCAGGATCTGTATTGGAACTAGACAGCTCCAGCCCACATTCTGGGTGCACACACAGAAGGCATGCAGTGCCCGCAAAAGCTTCTGTTTGCACAGGGGTCTGCATGACCAAATAAGGAATTTCCTGGTTCTGGTCGACCTGGGCAAGGCAAAGGGATAAAATGGCAAAAGGACACAACAAAGGACCTCGTGGCATGGCCATTTTAGGCACTAGACACTGTCCTCGGCCAAATGCGGTAAACACGGTTGCTAAGAAATAGCAACAAAGTGAAAAACGAAGGGAAACAAAGTCTCCCAATCTGAAGGGCATATCCGTTTCCCCATAACAAAATGAGCAAAAGCCCTCCAGAAGAAGGCTGGTCTCCACTGGTAAATGTCAGGCTAGGATGGTCAGCCAAAAGCCAAAAGTTGCAGGGTTCACAAGTGGATGGAAAATTACCCATAAATGGAAATCTTTCCTAATAGCTTTCTTTTACTTCGAGTCAAGTAGGTACCACAGAGACCAGACTCTCTCCCTGGCTTGGCTATCAATGGAGTAAGGTCTTGTGTACCATTGACATCTGCTGCAACACACGCTGGCCTTTGGTCGCAGTCTTATGCTTCAGTCTGCAGAGGTTTCACGGGCCTTGATAGGAAAGGGCAGGGTTACTTCTCCCCTTGTCACCCTCTCTGTATTCAGCGTCTTTCATCTCCTTTTGAACTGATGCACTGAGTTAGCTCCCACGTTGCGCGGTCTGCCTTGCTCATCCTGGGATCTTGTGCGCCATCTTTTATCCCTGTGGGGAAGGGGCTGTCAGGTGTATGTGATTCTGGTCAATTGCCTTACTTTGCCTGACCCTTGTATTGGGACATGTCAGGCTCTGGTGTTAGTCCGTTGTCTTTCATGTTGTGTGAAAGTGTTTGTGTCAGAAAAGGGGGCGCGCAGTGTTTTGGAATATCCTACGTGGTAGAATGGGAAAAAAAATAATTGAAAGAAGAGGGATACCGTGTCTCACCTGTTAGTGCCCCACTCCTATTCCACAAGCACCCCCCCATCCAGGTGATCCTCCCTCACTTGTCCACACCCATGTAGTGGATCCAATAGCGAGAGCTGTGTCCTGCCACCTGGATGACAGTCCCTGGGTCTGCGCTAGGGAGACAGCTTCAGGTGTCTCACAGGTGGTAGAACCTTTTAAAAGAAAGCACAAGGTATTGAACATTATTGGACTGCGCTGTGAAAGACAACATAAGTTGCTCTCTACCTTTTCCATTACAGGTGGGTTCCTCACTCAGAATTACTTTTTTAGTCTAAAGAAAACATTCTGACACATTTCACACCTAACCTGCCTTTCTTTCCTATTCTATGCTGTTACACCTAACTTAAGAATCCACCTGCCTATATAAAACTGTCTGCAGTTAGTGCATCTATAACTGGATTTCAGGTGTATGGTACCATGCAGAGTGTATATATTTGCAATTCTTTGAATAAGTATTGCACGTACAAAGTGTTATTATTTATATGTGTGTATATTCCTGAACCCTTATTTTATATAAAGAAGCTGTGTTATCACCTAACATACTGTTTGGACATTCCTTTGTGGGGGCTTTGGGAGAACACTGTGCTTAAGAACCTGCTTGCATCAACTCCTGAAAGCTTGAGCCTGGCTGCTCGTCCATTGCTACCAAATTGAGAGCCTTGTTGGGGTGTTCTGTGCCTTTACCCTACCATATAGAGGGCAGATGTACACATAACTCCCTTTCAGTCTTTACACTGGTGGTACAGCGGTGGGATCACTGGTTTTAAGACTCAGGGCCTCATCACGAGTTGGGCAGTAACGCCGGTGCTAAAAGCCCTACCGCCAAACCCACTGGCACTATTAGCGCCGGATCATGGTTTTGGCGGAACGGGTATTGCCCATTCAGGAATTCCCCATTCCCCATTGGGCTCAATGGTGAAATTTCACGCTTTTACTGCCGGTGGATATCCCGCTGACGGTAAACGTGCCGAAAATCAGCAAATTCTCGGCAGATTTCCCCCCAGCTCAGGGCTGGGGGGAAATCAGCTGAAGCTGTGATTTCGCAGACCCTTAAATCTGGCGATAACAGTGCTACCGCCACATTTAAGGGCTACCGCCAAACTCGTGATGAGGCGCTCAGTGTTTAACCTAGCTACTACAAAATATCTACACATTTATTAACTTAGAATTCTCTTAGTGTATACTGATAACTACCCTACAAACAATGGAAACTATTTCAAATGGTAGATTGACTAGGATGAGCTTAGAGGCTCTCCAGAGTGATTGTCAAGTGAGAGAAATAGATTTTGAAGATAGGTGTAGGGCAGAGTTTATAGTTGCCCATGTGGAATTCCAGGCAGATTGTGACACTCATGATGAAAATGGGGAGGGCTCTGGTAGGGTCCTTACCCTTAGTGAAGTCACAGATGTTGCCAATTGGATTGCCACCTCTCCAGTCACTTCTATTCATAAACCCAACAGTGCTCTTCAGGGGGATTCCCTAAAACATGAACTTTTGAAATTGGAGCTACAAAGATAAGAGTTAGCCTTTCAATATAAAAAGTTAGAGACTGATGCTGACTTAAAGAAAGAGTAGTCAGCACAGCAAGTAATACTCAAAGATAGAGACACTGAACATCAAAGACACCAGCTAGAGAAAGCTAAGGTGGAAACTTCAGCCAAAACAATTGAGTGTCAGGTATCCAGCAACCAGGTTTATGAAAGATTTGGTTGGTGCGTATGTGAAGGTTTCTGATATCCTCCAATTGATAGAAGCATTTTAAGTGGCTTGTGGTATCCATGATGTTGACCAGAGAGATTGGGCTAAGCGTTTGTTAAGTAGAGTAGCTCAGACTGGTTGTGACTGTATTCTGAAACTGAGTGTGGAAAAAAGAAGTCAGTATGAGCTCATGAAAGCTGCTTTGATTGCCAAGTTTGGCAAAACACCCGCCCGATACCTTAAGAGGTTCAGGGATTATAATAAGAGAGAGAATATGTCTTGGATTGATTGGGTGAGTGCTGCGCATACAAGTATGATGGGATGGATTGATGGTTTCAAAGTCAGGTCTTTTGTTGAACTGTCACACCTCTTGTTTTGTGAAAAATGTTCCTAGGCTTGTTCACCACAGCTGTGTTAGAACATTGCAGACTAGAATATTTTGGATTCCTTTAAGTTGTCCATGTTGGCTGATAAGTGCATCTCCCGCAGGGTGTCCCCTAAGGATCCCAGTGGGAAGGGCAAGGACAAAGAGAAAGGGACCCCTCAGAAGGCTGAGGAGTCCAAGAAGCAGCCACATCCAAATAAAACTAAATATTCTCCCTCAAAGATCCACAAATCTAGCGGGGATAAGTCTCATGGGGGTTGGAGTAAGAGTAGTGGTGCTCCTGCTGCAAAGAAGGCTCCCATTGGATCCAGTTCAGTACCCCACATTCCTGGCACCTGTTGGGTCTGTGGGGCCTTAACCACAGAAAGGGTGACCCCAAGTGTAAAGGTAAAGAACTTAGTGTCCAGGTTGTCATCCTGCCCTACCCTTACTCTAAGCCTGAGGTGGAGGCCACTGTCCTCCCCACCTCTCGAGGAATCACCTTTGGTGCTCCTGAAGAGATTTCCTTAGTGTCCTTTGGGGCCTGGGACAAGTACTCAGAAGTACTGGCTACTGTCCCACAGAACACTAGATGATGTTTGAAAAGTGTACTCATAAATGGCCAGCTTTCCATTGGTTTGAGAGACACTGGGGCTAGCATGACAGAGGTGGACATGACCCTGCTCAGGCCAGAGGACTATGTAGGTGCTCTGCTGAGAACCACCAGGTCAACCGGTGGGCCTCCCGAATTATCTCCTGGCCCTAGTCACAATTCAGATTGATGACAAGACAGCAAAGCTTCCTGTCCTGGTTCAGGACAATGTGCTTGCCAACATTTCGTTGAGGAATGATTTGGTCGAAATTAGGTTAATTTCAGATGGGTTGCCCCTGACTGCTACTGAAGTCACTAGGTCATAGGTACCAAAGGGGAAACCCAAGACTAAGAGTAAGAAGACCACCTCTGTGAAGGGGGCTCCTTCTCTTCCAGCAGCACCTATTATGGTCCATGCTCCTGAGTGACTAGGCCCATTGGTGACCCTTGACTCAACTCCCGAAAGAGAAGAGCCAGAGTACCCTCCTCAGGGAGAGGTGCTCAACTCAGAGGATCACTCTAACTTTCAATGCCTGCTGGCTGAAAGTGGGCCCTATATGGGGGATTTTGCAGGGTCAAAGAGAGTGCCACTCTCATGAGGGTCTAAGAAAACTGGCCCAGGCACAAGGTGATGTGCATAGGACCTTTAAGATGTATTGTGAGGGTGAGCTCCTTCACAGTGAGCCCACTCAGCTTGAACCTGGTGCAGTTAAGAGGTTGGTAGTACCCCAGGTATACATGTCCTTCCTGTTGCAGTTGGCGCATGAGGAGCCCTTAGCTAGCCGTCTTGGGACAAGAAGACTAAGCAAAGGCTCTCGCCCCAGTTTTATTGGTCCAGAATGGGAGTAGAAGTGGAAGCCCATTGCAAGACCTGTCTCACTTGTCAGTGTCTGGCAAGACTGAAGTCAGTGTCATTGCCCCACTGCAGACTTTGCCAGTGGTTGGTACACCATTTGAGAGGGTGGGCATCAACATTGTTGGTTCCCTTGACCCTCCCACATCAGGTGGACACAGGTTCATCCTGGTAATGATAGATCATGCCACCAGGTACCCTGAGGCTATACCCCTTCGGACCATAACCGTCAAGGTGGTTGCCAGGGCTCTCCTGGACATTTTACCAGAGTTGAATTTCCTAAAGAGGTGATCACTGACAGAGGAACCAACTTCATGTCTAGTTACATGCAAACTATGTGGAAGGAATGTGATGTAACCTATACATTCTCCACCTCCTACCATCCTCAGACTAATGGTCTGGTTGAGTGATTTAACAAAACTCAAGGACATGTTGGGTGCTTTGGATGAGCCTCTAAGGAGGAAATGGGATCCCTTCCTGCATTGCCTGCTGTTTGCTTACAGAGAGGTGTCTCAAGAGGGTGTTCATTCCAGCCCCGTTGAGCTCCTTTTTGGACATCTAGCGAGGGGGCCCTTACCTTAGTATGAGAAGGTTTCGAAGCCACCCCACCAGGTCCTGCCAAGCAAGTGGGAACTATGTGTTAGGCCTCAGAAGGAGGATGGCACAGATGATGGGCCAAGCATCAGCAAATCTTAAGGCCAGCCAGGAATTGAATAACTACTGGCATGACCTTAAAGCCTCACAAGTGGATTGGACTCCTGGTCTGGAGATCCTTGTGATGGAGCCTACCAAGCCTCGAGCTTTGGCAGATAAGTAGACTGGACCCTTCAGGATAATCTCCAAGGTGGGTGAGGTCAACTATCTGGGTGACATGGATATTCCTGGGTTAGCCCCTCAAGTTTTGCATGTCAACAGGCTCAAATCTTTCCACAGGAGAGGAGAAATCTCATGCCTCTTCCTAGCTTCAGAGCAAGAAGAAGATGAGAGTGAGCCCCTTCCTGACTTGCTGCATAGCAATCCTTAGGGTGGCTCAGTGGAGGGAGTGCAACTCTCTCCAGAACTGACACCAGAGCAGCAGAGGACCAGTAAAGCTTTGCTCCAGCAGTATGCACCTCTGTTCTCACTGACACCAGGCCTCACCCAATTTTTATTTATTTATTTGCATTTTTAAAGTGCTCACACAGCCCGGGGGCATCGAGGCGCTGTAACAGGAACATGTCTTATTTGCGTATTTATAACGCACTTAATACCCTGAGGTTTCTAAGCGCGGGCCCGGGGATCGAACCTGTGTTGCTTCATGTCATCTTGTTTCAAAGGCGAGCACGTTGCCGCTGAGCTATCCTCCCAGGACAGCTGGGAGGATATGTGTAGGCACAGTATTAACAGTGGTAACAGTGTACCTGTCAAAAACAGATGCTAGAGGATGTCAGACACTGTTAAAAAATACATCCAGGCAGAGGCCGCCAAGATGCTGGATATGTGTGTTATTGAACCCTCAACTAGCCACTGGTCCAGCCCAGTGGTCCTTGTCCCCAAGGCAGGTTCTCAGGCAGGTAACAAGGATTGGAGGTTCTGTGTGGACTACAAAGAAGTCAATGCAGTCACCAGGACTGATGCACACCTATTGCCCAGGACTGATGAGCTTGTGGACAAGATAGGTGCTGCCAAGTTTGTGAGCACTTTTGACCTCACATCAGGCTATTGGCATATATCTCTGACTGACCAGGCCAAGGAGAAGACGGCTTTCTCAATACCGGAGGGGCTCTACCAGTTTAGAATCATGCCTTTTGGGGTGAAGAATGCCCCTGCCACCTCCCAAAGGTTAGTCAATCATGCTCTCAGTGGGTTGGGGGCCTTCTGCGTGGCCTACCTAGACAACATTGCTGTCTACAGCTCCACGTGGGAAGAGCATTTGACACACTTGCATAAGGTGTTGCATGCCATGAAAAGGGCCAATCGCACTATCAAGGCTACTAAATGCCAGATAGCACAGGGGAAGGTTACCTACCTTGGTCATGAGGTAAGAGGGGGCCAAATCCAACCTCTCCCTAGTAAGGTACAAGCTGTACAGGACTGGGAGACACCCTCTACTCAAGCCCAGGTGAGAGCTTGTTTGGGCCTCACTGTGTACTACAGAAACCTCATGGCAGACTATGGCACCATAGCTGCACCTCTGACAGCTCTGGCATCACCCAAGCAGTCTAGGAAGGTTCATTGGAGAGAAGACTGTCAAAGGGCTTTGATGGCTAGAAGGGAAGTCTGTGCAGGGCACCTGTCTTGTGTGCTCCTGACAACAGCAAACTCTTTATTGTGAAAACTGTTGCCTGTGATCCTGAAATTGGAGCTGTCTTGTCTCAGTTAGAGGACAAAGGGAGAGAACACCCCTTAATGTGCATCAGTAGGGAACTTAAGGGTAGGGAACTTAGGTGGGCCACAGTTGAAAGGAGTGTTATTGCATAATTTGGGCACTTAGATGTTTTAGACCTTACCTTACAAGGCCTGCCTTTAAGGTCCAAACTGACCATAAACCCGTAAAATGGCTTTTGCAGATGAAGGGTGGAAACCACAAACTGCTCAGGTGGTCCATTAGCCTGCAAGGGCTAGACTTCACAATTGAGCATAGGCCAGGGAAGAGTCATGATAATGCAAATGGCCTTTCCAGAAGGTATGTTGACGGTCTGGATGAGGGTAACAATCTCGTGGGAGATCAGTTGCCCTAAGCCCACTCTGGGGATGAGGGCACATGTGATGCTGGAAATGCCTTATGAAGGGACAGGCCCACCAGTCCTTGTCATACAACTTCTCTGTGTGTGTTTTCTCTATGTTTTCTTCCACTGAGGTCCAGCTTGGATCTCTGGCAGTGCAACTCTTCATTTTATCTTTTGGTGAACAACACCCATGGGATACACTTAGGGCACCCATGGGTGTGGGGCCACCCTTGTACCTCTTATGTGTGTTTTCGGGCACCTGTGTGTTGCCCACAGAGCAGGGTATGTGCTGGTGGCAGCGACATGCTGACTTGGCAGTGGCACTGAGTGTCCTCCATTTATGGGATACCCAGGCCCTGCCATAGGAATCAATGGATTCCTGATAGAAGGCAAGACGACCCCTGTGTCCTCTTGGTTTCTATTTCCTTTTACCTTGGTTCCCAAAGTCCTGGGAAGCCCTGACTCTGTCCCTTCCTCCTGAATGTCTGTTGAGTGGAAACACCATATATGTTGTTCCCTTTCCCCCTGACTCGCTGTTGGGTGGAAATACCACATATGGCTCTGGGGCTGGCACCTGTCAGACTGACGGGAGCCTTCCCAGGTATTGTGTGTTGTGGGTACACCGTAGGGGTGGGACCTGTATGAATGGAGTTGGGAGTCAACTTACATTCTCTGTTGTGGGTGTCTGGTTTCTGTGTTTGTGACACAATGAATGAGACAGCCGTGAATGAAACTGAAATGAATGCAGTGTAGGGTGCTGAAATGCTGGGTACTTGCCCAATCCACACCTTTTGTAATGGGTGTCTGCGTGGAGTGAATGGCCTGAATGCCTATGAGCCCGATTGGCTGCTTGCCTACATGAATGCCCTTCTGTGTGATTGGCTGACTGACCCTGGCTTAGCCAGAGTGAATGAGGGACGGAGGTGTATATCTGTGGAACTGTCATTTGCCAATTTTTTCAGAAGCTGAAGTCGAACCTGAAGCAAGAAGAAGCTGTTCCTTGAAGCCCAGCTGGAAGAGGAGTCTGCTGCTGCTTTTCTTCAATGTAATCCAAAAGCTGTTGTGTCTCTCAATGACTGATGCAGAGAGGACCTGCAAAGGAGTCTTCTCCCGGAGCTATGAGGGACCATCGTGCCAAGCTGCTGCTCTTCATTGAAGTATCCTGGAAGCCAGTCCTGTGTGCCTGCTGTCCGGAGAAGGGGCCCTGAAGTCCAGAAGAGGAGTGCCGGATATCTCAAGCCAGAGAAATCCATTGGTATAACCAAGGGGCCGGAGTGCATTTTGTGACCGCTGGAAGCCATTGCAGTCTACCTCCCAGAAGAGGGGGTAACCTGGCATAGTGCTACTGGACACCCAGAGCTGTGAAAGTTCCAATCTTCCTAATAACATTTGAAAGGACATTGTTGCCATCACAACTGATCACTTTTTCCCACCGGAGAGAGCTTTGAGTCGCTGGGTGCAGAGGAAGGTCCGCCAGTGAGTTTCCCACCACCAGAAGCTATTGAAGATGTCCTGAGGGAGCAGCCTTGGTGAGGGTCCAAGGTCCACTCCAGTGGTCAAGTCCAGGGTGCCAGAAGCAGTCCAGAGGTCTGTGTTGTGACTGCAGCACAGAAGAACTGAAATTCGGAAAACCGTGGTATTCCAAAACCCAACACCAAAATTGACCCGTGCACCTGTCGCTGCCCAAAGTCATCGAAGAGTCCCAGGGATCTAACTTTCATTTGCCAAGCCTTTAAGGAGCCCACAGCAAGTTTCATCTTCACAGGACCTCTATAGTCTGAGAAATCGTCAACAAAACGAGAGCACCATGAAGAGCCAAACTGCTACACTTCAGAAAGAATTTGGTTCCACTTTATACTTGGACTCAGCATCCCAGTGGCTCCTTCTGCCAAAGGGGGTCCATCCTCAGAGGGATTTGTTGAGTAAAGTCAAGAAACTCTGCCACTTTGCCTGCCAAGGCACCAACGGTACTGTGATGAGGAAGAGCATCTTCTAGCCTCAGGAGTCATCCAGGGGTCCCAGATTTGTCTTGGATCCTATTCTCATTTGGCCTTGCAGGTAATTTGGGGTGGTAGAAACTTTTAAAAGAAAGCACAAGGTTATTGAACATTATTGGACTGGACTGTAAAAGACAACATAAGTTACATCCTAATGTTCCCATGACAGGTTGCCCAGGTGGGCGGATCCTCACTCAGAATTACTTGTCTAGTAAACAAGAAAGCATTCTACCACTGTTCATACATAACCTGCCATTCTTTCCTATTCTATGCTGTTACGCCTAACTTAAGAATCCAGTTGCCTATTTAAAATGGTCTGCAGTTAGTGCATCTATTATTGGATTTAAGTATTGTGTAGTACCACATAGAGTGTCTATATTTGCCATTCTTTGAATAAGTATTCCAAGTACAGTGTTATTATTTATGTGTGTATATAATAATGAACCATTATTTTATATAAAGAAGCTGTGTTATCACGTAACATTGTTTGTGGACATTCCTTTGTGAGGGCTTTGGGGAAACACTGTACTTAAGAACCTTCCTGCATCAACTCCTGAAAGCTTAAGCCTGGCTGCTTGTCCATTGTTAGCAAACTGAGAGCCTTTCTGGGGTGTTCTGTGCCTTTATCCTACCATATAGAGAGCAGAAGTACAGATACCCCTTTCCAGTCTTTTCAATTGGACACTCCTCTTAGTGGTCGGGTTGGATCTATGCACAAAATGTCCTCATCTGTCCTGGACATAACTATTTTGTCCTTTTTTGTAATCACGGCTTCCAAATCTAAGGTAATAATGGTGCCTGGTGCCTCTTCCTATGGAACCGCTGGCCTAAACAGATACTCAGTGGGTACACGCAGTGTCTTATCCTTAATTCTGGGCACCCATTCTAGCAAAACTGTTCCCCCATAAAGAAACAAATCTGGATGTAGGGGCACTCCTTGTGTGGCACTATCACTGCAATGTGCTGGTGTTATTATGGCAGCCCTTGCATGGTATATGCCTAGTGTTGAGCACGTTATACCTTCCTCTGTGAATGAAATAGTCATGTTCAGTTTACTCAGGAGATCCCTGCCCAGGACGTTAACTGGTGATTCTTTCGAATACAATAATGGTGCTGAAAAGTCCTGTGTACCTACAGTGATGGGTACATCTTCAGTGAAAGGAACCATTACAATTGCCCCAGAGAATCCCTGCGTGTCCATTATTTTATCTGAGAAGGAAAACCTTCCTTCCCTAATACAGGACTTGGTAGCTGCTAAGTCAACCATCCTTCACTCCTACCTGGGGTTTTTCTTCCGGGTCGGCAGTGACTGACAGCAATGGGCACCTCAGTGCTCTCTGTGGGCTGTCCTTTTGGGGATACGTGTTCGGGCCTGCAAACTGGAAGGGATTGCCCCCTAAGACACTAGCTCTGGTGTAATGCATCACTGTGCCTTTGGGCAAGGGATTTCTATCCCATGGCAATGTAGGGGTCTGTACAAGGTCTAAGAGGGTGGCTTCTGCATATAGGTCTGTGTGATATTCGACGCTGGGTACAGAATTGGTTGTGTTTGTGGTAGCTTTGGGTGTGCATGGGGTCTGGGGCATATGGGATAACTGCAGGCTGCATTTGAGATGGCAAACGATAGGTGAGTGCAAATGCTGGACTGCTGGGGTATTTGTGGTGGTAGATGAAAAAGGTGGTCTGCTTCTGTATTCTCGCACAAAATACCCCATTATCCCACAAGACCAACATTGTCCTCCAAATCTGGGCCCCATTCCGACAACTGCACCCCCTTTTCCTCTCTGAAAACCTCCTCATCCACTTTGAAAACTTTCTATCTCGTTCTGTCACTTGCGTACCCCTCCACCCATCCCTGCTTTGTGTTCTGCTCGGGCTGCCCTTCTGTGTTGCCAGTGATCATTGCTCCTTCCATGCTCAATTTAGTTAACCTTTTCTGTACCAGTTTTGCTTCTTCCCTTTACATCTGGTCTGTTGACTCTTTCTCCCTCTTTTGTCTCCTTTGACAATAATGCACTTGCTTGTATTTCAGTCCATCCCTTCACCTCAATACCAACAACTTTATCTAAATCATTTTGCACTTCATTAGGAAGACCCTTCCGTGATAAAATACAGCCACATTCTTGTCCCACGCCTCCTCTGTCTCCGCTCACCACATCTCCTGAATCTGATGTATGTAGAGTGCGGGGCTTCATCTGCTTTCATCTGCAGCTCATAACTGAATTTATGGCAGGTGTGTCTGGGTTTGTGTCTCTCAAAGCTTTCCATATGTGTGCTCGACATTTGTTAAATTGTGCACCATCATGAGTGTCACTGTTCAGCTGCACTCCTGGATACCCTGCCTAATTCATATTTCATTTGTCTGCTCTCCTAGTAGTGTGGCAAACTTACTCTTCATGTTCCCTACTGCTAACATGATCCCTGTGGTCTATTTTTCTAGGGCATATATCTATTTGCATGCTCCAGCTGTGTGTGAGGGCAATGCCTTGATTAGGTTGTTCCACTATGTGGCGCCAGGGCAAATAGTTTGCTCTCCATGCCCCTTCTGCAACAAGATGTCCTCCCCCTTTTCCTATCTTTTGCCAATGCTATCCAACCTGGACGTGGTCTAAGTCTCAAAGAGCATGGCCTTATTTCCCTCTGTTCCTCGTCCATCTTTCAATCTTCTTCTGTGCCTTCTGCTTCCCTTTCGGAGTGTACAGAGTCATAGTCTATACTACAATGGCATTCATCCCTTCGTGTGAACCCTCTTGATTTCGCCCTGCATCGAATACTCCCTCACTCAAATACACATTAATATTCTTGATAGTCGTGCTATCTATCTTAAAAAGTATCTCTCCTGCCCTTCACTTGTCTTTGCCGATCGCTGTGCTCTGCTCCTCCCCTTGTATCACTTTTGCTAGCTCCTCCTCTGATTTCTTTAGCACTGCTTCTAGTTCCCTATGCTCCTTGTTATCAACCCTCATAACTAATATGTCTCATGGTTTACCTTTCTGTTCTTCTGATGTCCTTTTTTTTTGCTTCTGTGGGGGGGGGGTGTGAAAATCAGGGGTTGGTGTACCCTGCAGCGGGTTGTAAAGGAAACCCCTCGGGTGGAGGGTGGCGGTGTGTGCATTCTCTATATCCTCAAACATTTTCCACAATTCGAGATCCCTACTCTAACTTTTTCCCTTTATGTTGATATAAATATGTATGCATATGTGCCAATATAGCTTTATCATTCATGCCTTCCTCGGGCCAGGAGTTAAACATTCTGTCTTCAGTCCCCTGAACCCATTCTGAGAGGTACTTCAAGATTTTCACCAGATACTGCAGAAGTGCTTTGCACATACGTTCTAGCGTAGTACCCATATTCCTTTTTGAAATCGACCTTGTTCAAAACAGAAATCTCACAAACACTGATCCCACAGTATCTTACCTCAAAATGCCAACACACTAAGAAAACCAGGTCACCATCACCCCATCAACAATCACTCTCGCATCCCCCTCACACTCACTTCTATTATTACACCCACCACAACAACAAAAAAGTCCACCAAATTGGCTAGCAATCCCCCACACCAAAAATTGCTATATACATAAGTATTAACAAAATTATCAGAAGAAATACCATTATTTATACAATGGTGTATACCCTTCCTCTGTCTCCTTTCTCTTGACACTAGGAAACTCAACCCTCCTCATGCCCCTTTCACTCTTGGACAGAGGTATCCCGAGTACTTTCTCTACAGGACTGTCACTTCAACTACAGTGTTCTTTCCTCATTCTAAAAGGAGATTCCTCACATCAATTCTTGATATTTGCTACTACTTATGATGTCATCTTTCCCCTCGAAGGGGGAGCATCACCTCTCTCATTAATAAAACATACTCATACAATGTCACAATATTTTTTTCCCTCCTCTTCAAGGGGCTTCCGCATCTCTCACTTCACTTCCTGATGCACACAAAAACAATCCTGTCAACCCCCTTGGTTTTCCTGCAAGAGTGCACTTATGTTCTAGGTGTTCTTCCCAGTTCCTCTGATGCAGTATTCTCTTTCAAGTGCCTGCAGGGCTGGGTGCAGCTCACTGCTTCAGGGACCAGGCAGGCCTTCAGAGAACCACAATGCCTGCAAACCTCCTCGGGTGTGCATGCGTACTGGTCCCTGCAGATCAGCGTCATAACCCGGGGTGTGTGGTGGGGAGCCCCCAACTTCTCAGGGGTCGTGGAATGAAATCAAGATCACCAAATATGAATGGTAGGCCCAAAAACCATTGATAAAAAACGATCCAAGGAGACAATAACAAGTGCGCATTATGCAAAAAAAAAAACAAGTTTGATTGCATGCAAATACGGCAGTAGGGTCAGCCAGCTCTGTAGAACTGGAAAACTGAAAACGGTCTCAACACATCCATTTCTGTTACAAGTTGCATGGCAGAAATCCACAAAATCCACATATGTAAAATTGATCAACTACAAGTCAAATGTATGTATGTAGTCAAATATCATTTTACATAAAGTCTGCTGTATATATGTATTTCTCTGTGTATAAACAGTTCCTATGCTGTATTCTTGCCTACATCCTGTAATCTTGTTTAATCTGTCGTATTTGCTGCGCCCTGATACCCCCGGGTCTGGTGCGCATTACATTGAAATAAACAAACAAACAAACAAACCCACATTTCCTATTGGCTGGTTCCTATACAGAAATCTAAACATCACCTATATTTTACTACCCCATTGGTCAATAATCTATCAGTGATGACATAAGTACAACCCCAAACGAACAACCTAATTGTGTAGTCAGCGGAAAATGGTTTGTTCTAATTGACCAGTTTACACTCAGGTAACTTGTTGCAACAATAGACTGTTCTTATTGGTCAACACAACTTCGGCCAACTCGTGATATGCATACCCCTGACAGGGCTCAATCATGGAGCAAATGTGAACCGTGAAGTCAACACCTTATGGCATTACAATGGGAACAATTCTTCTTTCCCATGAGACCAGACAACATAACAACCCGCACGCAAAAACAAAAAGGTGATGGCTGGATGGTTTTGAATTAATCATAACCATGGGCATTGCTCTGGGCAACCCTCCAGACCATCGTTTTCCAGCTCTTTAGACCTTGCAGCTGTACTTTTTGGCAAGACCTCTTGCGACTCCCATCTTGAAACATGTTGCTTTCCTAGCACGCCCCCTTCCCTATCTTGGGAACCAGGTGTCTTTTAAAAACACAGCTGTGGCACTGCTCTTGCGGATTCATTTCTCAGATGTTTTTGCTCTATTTGCTGTGTCTGCTGCAGTTCCAATGGTGTTGCCTCTTCTCAATGTGGGCAGTATAACTTTCCCTGCATTGGCACTGCCTGAACCCTAGGTCTTGTGCACAATAAGATTTGTCCTTCACAGCTGCAACACCAATCTATCGCATGTAACAGGAAATGTTATAATGAGTTTCAATACCAATCCCTGTGAGCTGCTATGCCTTGCAACAATAGCCAATCTCTTCACTGGCCCACCAGGGACCTTGACATTCTGATCACTCACTGGGGGAAAGCAAGAATAAAATCTAATTAAATTAACAAAATAGAAGCTTCAAGATGCAGCCTTATGTTCTATCTAATAGAAGCGGCAAACTCTAACAGGTAACAGGGTAACATCAACATCTATCCTACTAAATGCTTGTACTAAGTGGCACTCCAGCCTCCCTTTCACCAACAAGCAAAATCTTTCCCTAATACGAAAGCAACATTTCCTACATTCTCCTAAATACAACCAAAACACAACTTTATTCACTAATGGGTGAACACAAAAGCCCTTGAAAATATCCTGGGTCTAAACTCTAAATACAATTAATAATATTGTTGCTGCTCCTCCTTTCATCAATGCCCTAAAGTGTGTTAAAATTGGCTAAAAATAACACGTGTGCAGAAATGCTAAACTAAATGGCAACAATTCTGACACTAAATGACCAGCTCTCCTTGCTAGTAGCATTTACGCAGTCTGAAGCTCCTCCCATGGTTGGGACTTTGTACTTGAATCCAAACAATTGCATTGTAGATCCATCTCCCATAAAGAATTCTATGAATTTATGGGAAAAGTATATCTGAAACAATTCTTTCAAGATAAAGAACCTGAGAAGAGAGAGACAGACACAGGACTATGTAGAGAGGTGAGGCTGCTCCGTTGAGCTTGCTAATTTAAAGCCACTCCGTGCATTTTACCAAGTGACTGCTGCTAATGTTGTTGTTACTGGTTTTATTGATGCTGCTAGTAATATTTTAAATGGAACACTTGTGATACGTTTGTGCCTTTTACAACCCGACTCCTTGGGGTTTATTTAGGATGCTGCTCTTTGCGCAGTCCTCTTTCTTTGACTGGGGAGGGGGCAGGCTTAGCCTCCCTTTGCTCCATGCTTCAGCATTTAGTGCCGGGCTGTAAACGCTTCGCAGGAGAGGTGAGGCTGCCCCGTTGAGCTTGCTAATTTAAAGCTGCTCCGTGCATTTTACCAAGTGACGGCTGCTAATATTGTTGTAACTTGTTTTATTGATGCTGCTAGTAATGTTTTAAATAGAGCACTTGTGATACGTGTGTGCCTTTTGCAACCCGACTCCTTGGGGTTTATTTAGGACGCTGCTCTTTGCGCAGTCCTCTTTCTTTGACTAGGGAGGGGACGGCTTAGCCTCCCTTTCCTCCACTCTTTGAAATGTATGTGCCATATATACTGCCAGCACAGCGGGCGGGCGCATTGGGCATGCCGTCATTGTGCCAAAGGCGCGCTTAAGGCAAGCCCGTCTGTGCCCGTCCATGCGCGGAGGGAGCAGGAGCGGCAGCACTTTCTGGGAATGTCAGACACTGCTGACTGGATTCAACGTGCTGTACTGCTATCACACACTCCAGCTACTACAAAACGGCCTTCAAGTTTTGGGTTAGCCCCTAATAGTAGGAAAGTAACACCTATAGCTACACTGCAGTGTGCTCTACTCAATACACATTCTTTATTTGCTCACTACATGGATTGCTATGACCTTTTATCCGGCCAAGGGCTTGATCTTTTCTTCCTCACGAGAAATGGCTTAGGTATAAATATGGCCCTGTATTAGTTCAAGCTCTTCCAGCAAACTAATCACTGGTGCATGAGGATCGTGCATCCCTCCACCCGGGGGGTAGAGTAGTTTTGATTCACAAGACCAACTACAAAGTCACTAGTATGGTCCCTAAGCACTCCCTCAAAATGGAGTGCATCTTGACCCGCATCTCGATTTCTTCGATACAGTTCTGTTGGTCTATCGACCCCCAGGGGTTGACACAGCCTTCCGGCACTTGTGACTGAATTGCAAGTGAAACACCCTGATTTGATTAATCTGGGTGATTTTAATTTGCCAATCAACTCCGCCACTGTTAAAGTGCTAATTTCACCACATTTATGGCTGACCTAGGCCTCTGTCAAGGGGTTCTTGCTCCTGCTCACAGAGGTGGCAGCATTCTAGATTTTATCTTTACCACTCCTTCCTTTGCGGATATTGATACCGCTATCCCTCGTATATGGTCAGATCATTCGTTGGTCCCTTTTTCCATTACTCTTGAAGCCCCTCTCCTTGCCACGTTGAAACCTCCTATTCTAAGACGCAACTGGAAAGGTGTTCCTAAACTCAAACTGATTGATCTGTTACAATCACACTGTAACTCTGTTGAAAGTTGCTCCCTTACCATACTACAGGATGCCTTCATCATCACGGCTGATGCACTGGCACCTTATAAAATGTGCAAACAACGCAACCCAGAAACTTAGGGATAGTAGACTTTGTTGTAGACAGACTGAGAGAAAGTGGCGTTTGAGCTATTCTTCCAACTCTAAAATTGTCTATCGGAGCACTCTTGCTGCCTACCATTTAGAAGTGATAAATGCAAAAAAAATGTACTTTGCACAGACTGTGGAGGGGGACATTAATAAACTGAAGGTTTAATTCGATCTAGTCCAATCCCTCTCAATGCCTAAAATAGGACAGGATACAGTCCGCCCTCCCAAGAGCCTTGCGACTCCATCTCTACCTTCTTTCTCTCTAAAATGAACACCATTCGGGACAACATTGCAATTGAGGCTGCAGCAATTAATGCCATCCCAGCATCAATAAACCAGCCCCCCCAATGGAGGGTCCTGGTCATCCTTCCCCTTTTTTTCCAAGGTGGAAGTTCTCTCCACTATTCAAAAACTTAAATCCGCATCACCAATAGATGCCATTCCACTTGCTCTTCTGCAGGAGACATCTGCCGATTTGATTAATTACATAACTTTGGCGGTTAATATCTCCTTCTCCACTGGAATAATTCCAGGTTCACTTAAGGATGCCTTGGTGATCTCCCTGCTTAAAAAGCCTTCTTTGGATCCCGAAGTGATGGCCAACTACCGCCCCATTTCACTTCTTCCCTTTTTAATGAAGGTTATGGAAGCACTGGTATCTCCTTTGTTGTCTATGTTTCTGGAATCTTCCCAGTTTCTTGATTCATTTCAGTCTATTTCAGGCCAGGCAGAGGCACTGAATCCGTTCTGAATTCAGTAATGGATGATCTTCTTGGCCTGGTCGACCAGGGCGGTGTCGGAGCAGTCTTGCTATTAGATCTGTCGGCTGCTTTCGACACCGTCGACCACTCTCTTCTTATTGCCCGGCTTGTGGAAGCCGGAATCTCTGGCCAAGTACTTGAATGGTTCAGAGCTTTTCTGACTGATCGCTCTCAGTCAGTCTCTCTTCCGCCTTTCTGTTCGGCACCTGCCCCTCTCTGCTGTGGAATCCCTCGGGCTCAGCACTGTCTCCAATCTTATTCAATGTCTACATAAAATATCTCTTGTTCCTCATTCAATCGCACGGGTTTCGTTTTTATTTGTACGCTGATAATACCCAGATTCTGGTGCGTTTGGACCTGTCAAAATCAGAAACAGCCAGCAGGCTGAAATTCTTTTTGCAGGATCTTGGAACATGGAAGTCACTGAACTGTCTCAAGCTGAATGGTAGTAAAACTGAGGCCCTGGTTGTAGTGACCTCCACTCCTCAGCTGTACTGGACATCCAACTTTGGCCTTCGTCACTGGGTCCTCTGCCCATACCTGTCCTATCAGTTAGGAATCTTGGAGTGTGATTCTCTGCCACCCTGAGTATGGATGAGCAGGCTAGCGCGGTATGTAAATCTGGTCATTTTAAACTCTGGGTCTTCCGGAAGGTCTTGTCATTTATTCCTGTAGCTAGTCAGGCACTGGTGGTGGGAGCACTAGTCCTTAGTGTGCTGGACTACTGTAATTCACTATATCTGGCGCAACCAGGCTACCTTACTGGACGTCTGCAACTGCTTCAGAATGCCGCGGCTAGATCCATCATTCGCCCTCCATTTGGATCCCATATGACTCCCTTGCTCAGATAACTGCACTGGCGCCCTGTTACCCAGCAGATTTTGTTTAAATCCATGTGCATTGTACACTGTATCTTTTATAGTGTGGGAGTAGTTTATCTGCAAGACACGTTTACCCCCTACCAACACACTCGTACTCTTCGTTATCAAACGACCCGGCGGGTCGCTGTACCTCGTTTCAAGCGAGCATGCAAGGGAGGCCGCGCCTTTTCGGTTGCCGCAGCTAAGGCCTAGAACAATCTACCTTTCTCTCTGCGTGATACTACTGAATACCTTGCTTTTTGGCGAAAATTAAAAACCTTGCTTTTTTAACTACTTGCGGTAGCTTACCTTGCCTCCTCAGCGCCAAGATGCCTCTGGGCGAACGTGCCCTTACACAAGTGACTTTAACATAACATATGTAACAAGTCAACATTTTGCGCACCAACCCAAGCACAAAGTGCGGAAGAACAGGTGTTTGAGAACAGGGTACCTAGTGATCTTAAGAAACTCGAACAACAAAGTGCACAAACTCCAGTGTACCATAATATGAGTTAACATGAGAGCCTTACTCTAAAAAAAGACAAGTTAAACAACAAGAGCATAATTATCTGCTGAGCAGATATAGGAGGACCAATTCAAGACAGAGTAGACTATATTAATAAATGTGAAAGACAATTAGACGATGACACCTTTTATTGCAAGCTAGACAGAGGCCCAAGCATGAGACTACATGAAATGATCACCTAAAAGGTAAAGAAAGTATGCCAAAGAGGTTGGATCTCAAAATAAGAAGTAGATTTCCTAGTAATGGGGAAACTGTGAATCTATCTTATCAATTCTTTACCCTCCCAAAGATACACAAACCCGTTCAAGAGCCATCTTCGCTTATGCTGAAGATACACAGATGATGTGTTAGTACTCTGGAAAGGAAGCGAGGAAGATGCAGCGTTTTTATTTGAATGGATAAACGCGCAAGATAGATACTTCAAATGTACGCAATATTTAAGCAGAACAGAAATCAACTTCCTTCACATCAACATCAAAGTAGATGAAGAAAAGAATAAGCCCTTTGTCAGGCCCTTCCACAAGTCCACCAACCGGAATGCATTATTGCATTGCACAAGTTTCCATCCTAGGCATGTGAGAGATAACGTACCCATAGGCCAGTACCTATGACTGAAAAAGGAATAGCACCAACTGCAACAACTTCAAAAGGGAAGCACAGATAACACGCAAGCGGTTACCCTAAAAAACTCACAGCAATGGCAATGAAACGAGCCAGCAACAACCATTGAGAATCTTAACTGGAATACAATGCAAAAAAACAAAACCAAATAGGAGGAAAGGTTGGTTTTTGTAAACACGTACAGCAATCTGTCTAACCAAATCAAAAAGATAATCACCAAAAACTGGAAGATCATGGAAAAAGGGAAATGCCCTCTGTAAAGACTGGAGAGGGGTGTCTGTACTCCTACTCTCTACATGGCAGAGGAGAGGCACAGAGGACCCCAGCCAATATTATCTATTTGGTCAAAAGTGGGCAAGCAATTAAGGCCAAACTCTCAGGAGGTGATGCAGGCTGCTTCTTAAGTACAGTGTAGTCCCCCCAAGCACCCACAAAGGAATGTCCACACACTGTATTAGTGAAAAACAGTTATTTATATTAAGGTTCAAAGTTAAATACACAATCACAATAATGCACTTTGTGCTCAGGTTAATCTACAAAAATGGCAAATATATACACAGTTCTACGTGGTAAAACAGATACTATGAGATTTCATTAAAGTGCATCAATGGTACTTATTTTTAATGTCACACAAATCAAGTAATAAAGTGAACCAACAATAGACATAGGAAGAAAACAGGTTGGTTAAGAAATAGGCAGAATACTGGCCCTGTCACCTAGACACAGTTCTGTGTGACGATCCCCCACCTGGGCAACTTGTAAATAAAGATATATCGTACACCCCAGTCCATATATTGTTCACAAGAGTCTTATTTCCTTCTAAATAGTTCTACAACCCCAGTGTACCTGGAATAGCAGAGTTCGACATCGGGTCGTCGAAGGATCCTTCTTGAGCAGCTCCCTTTAAGGCAGGAGCCACGGATCGTCGAGATCCCACGAGGAAAAAGGGTGAACACTGTTGTTGTGGTGGCAGCTTCAGTTCTTGCGGTGCTCATTGACGATCGGTCGAAAACATCCTGTAAGCAGAGGTGTGCGGTGCACCTCGACGACGAGTGTTCATTGCCACAAGGAGTCAATGAAGAACTTTGGCCCAGCAAGGGCGTCCAGTCGTCAGCGTCTGTGGTCTTCGGGTTGCAGGAAACCCACCGGCGGATTCTCTTCGGTTATCGGCGGCCTTGACTTTCTCCGGCAGGACTAAAGCGGTTGACGAGGAGGAGCAAGGGAGTCTTGAATCAAATAACTTAGGCAAAGGAGCACTGTGGCTCCGGTCGTCGACGGTGGATGGCTGTACGCTGCTTCTCTTCGTTCTCCTCAGCGGTCCCATACTCAGGTCGGCAGTCTTTCATAGGTCTGTCTACCGGGGAGCTTTGGCAAATATCAGCTGGTGCACAATGGTCCCTCGTAGCTCGGGAAGAGGTCTCCTAGCCAGGCCCTCTCTTGGATCAGTTCCTTGAAAGCAGCGTTGAGATTGGCGAAGGACGGCAACAGCAATTCTTCTTCTTCCAGTGGGCTTCAAGGTTAAGCATCAAGTATCAACTTCCGCTTCTGAACGATTTCTAGCAGTGAGAGGCCCCGAGATATACTATTTGGACTCTCATTCATTCTGCTGGGTCACGCTCAGGCAACCAATTACTCAGAAGGGTATTCAGCAGGCAGCCAATCAGGCTCACCGGGCATTCAGGCCATTCTCCTCCCTCTCAGACACTTACAACAAGGAATGTGTATTGGGACAAGTACCCAGCCATTCAGTACTACACACTGCATTCATACAAGTTTCGGACAGCGCTGTCTCAGTCCTTGTGTCACATACCAGAAAATACACACCCATTACAAGAAGTGCATATTGGTCATCCACTCCATTCACCCAGGTCCCACCCCAATGGCGTACCCACAACATACAGTCATTGGGAAGGCTCCAGCCAGTCTGGCCTGGACTTCCCCACAACACCATATATGGAACTCCCACCCAACAGCCAGTTAGGGGGAAGGGACAGAGTCAGGGCTTCCCAGGACTTTGGGAAAACAAGGTAACAGGTAATAAAAAGCAAGAGGCCACAGGGCATCTTGTTTCCTATCATGAATCAACTGATTCCAATGGCAGGGCCCGGGTATCCCAAAATGGAGGATACTCAGAGCACCTGTCAAATTCAGCATGGAGCTGCCACCAGCACATACCCTGTTCTGTGGGTCACACCCAGGTGCCCAAAAACATACACTAGGCACAAAGGGTTGTACCCACACCCATGAGTGCCATAAGGGCATCCCAAGGGTCTGTACACCAAGAGGAAGAGCTACACTGCCAGGAGTCCCACATGGAGTCCTGGGCTGCAAATAATACAGAACATACACAAAAAAGGACTAGAGAGAACAAGGACAGGGGGGCCCTGTCCCTCCAATGCATTGCCAGCATCACAACCTCTAGAAAAACCTTTGATAGCATTCAAAAGGAGTCAAATTTTAAAGACCAAGTAACATGAAATGATATCAGCCTCGCACATCCTAAACAACACACCCTCACAGATACCTGGGGACTGTTAGGCATTCGCCTAACTCTGTTGCTGTGTGGAAATTGTCCTCTTTCGCTTTCGTGTGGAAGCATTGGTGTTTCCATAGTTACCATCCCATAACAAGATGGCACCGGTACCTGAAACGCAAGGCACGTAGAACGTAGCAGTGATGTCATATGTCCAAGATGGCTGCCGCCATTGGAACGAATCCAGAGAACAACATAATAAAAAGCCTTGTTTTCAGTAGTGGTTGCGTCGCAACTCTGTTCTTAGGTTGCACACACTTCCAGATACCTGTTACTCCTTTCTCTCCATTCCTTCCTCGATTTTATCTCTTTTCTGTTCTTTGTGACTTCCTACTACAGCTCTGCCTGCTGTGGGCCCTGTGCTTCTACGCTCTCTAGCTGTTCCCTGCTCTGTCACTTAAAAATCTATCAGTTATGAGCAAAGCCAGAGAATGCATATTTGACGTATCATCAGTGTCTTATTTGGGGTACATCCTTTCTGATGAGGGTATTTCTATGGATCCTAGGAAGGTATATTCCATTCTTCAGTGGGCAGCCCCGCCCACAGTGAAAGAAGTCCAGCATTTCGTGGCCCTCGCAAATACCTACCAGAAATGTATCAATGATTTCTCATGATTGCTACACCAATTACCAAACTGTTAAAAAAAAAGGGGGCTTCTTTGAGTTGGTCGGCTGCTGCGGAGGAAGCATTTCAGGCTTTAAGGGAATGTTTCACTATTGCACCAGTGTTAAGACAATGCTCCTGCGAGTATCCCTTCATTGTCTGGACAGACGCCTCAGACTTTGCCATTGGTGCTGTATTATTGCAACAACAAGATCAAGAACAAGAGCAGACTATTCTCGCACTTTAACCAGTTCTGAACGGTACAACTCTATTCTGGAAAAAGAATTACTGTCCATTAAACACGCCTGTAAGAAGTGGAGACATCTTTTACTGGGAGCATTGTGGCCTGTAACCATATACGGATCATCGTCATTTGAGATGAAGTCACTCAAGAACTTTGACTGTCAGAACAGCTGACAGGCAAGATGGGCCCATTACTTTTCACAATATGACCTGATAATCACATACATACCAGGTTCAAAGAACCTGATTGCAGATGCTTTATCCAGGAATGGATGGAAGGAAACCAATACTCCTCTGTTAAAGGAGCACATGCGACCTAAAGCTACATTTCTGGGTGTGATTGACCCCTTTTTATTCAGCAAATAATGCAAGCAACTGGCTCAATATCCACCAGACAGTATAATGAGGAAACGACTTGTTCATCAGGGTGGATTACTGAAATATGGAAATAAGATTTATATTCCTACCAAAGATTTACAAACCAAGGTTCTTCAGTTATCTCACGGTACCCTGGCTGCAAGGCACCGGGGTCTTAGAGCCACCCAAGACCTCATTGCTAGGTATTTATGGTGGCCAGGTATAAATCTGTCAGCCGTGGAATATGTTGGCCAATGTACAGTCTGTGTGCAAAACAAGGCGCTTTTTACATTTCCAGTAGGACAACTGACTCAAGCCTATCTTCCTACCAGACCTTGGCAAAGGATATCCACAGACTTCATCACAGACCTCCCAAACTCACGAGACTGCACAACTGTAATAGTCACAGTGGATACTTTTACCAAGATGGCAAATTTTTCATCCTTGCCCAAACTACCCACTGCTCCACAAATGAATCAAGTCTTTGTGAAGAATGTTTTCCGTTTGCACGGGTTTCCTGAAGTTATAGTGTTAGATCGGGGAACTCAATATACATATAAATTCTGGACAGCGTTATGCAAAGAATTGGGACTCCACAAGGCCCTCACTTCTGGTTTTCATCTGGAAACCAATGGCCAGACTGTGAAGTTAAATCAATTCCTGTAACAGTATCTAAAGTGCTTTGCGAACGCCACACAACACTACTTTACTTCCAGTGGCAGAAATCTCATATAATAATTCCTTGCATACTGCAATCCAGATAAGTTAATTTTACTGCACATATGGATACCATCCACATTGGATTCCTTGGATTACTTCTCATGGTTCACTAATTCCTACAATTGAAAACCTCATACAAGAACTTCATAAAGATTTGTGCTATGGAGGGAGTTGTTTCCAGTCACCTGCCAGTAAAATCAAGTGTGAAAAATACAAGTAACAGAATCCTCAGAGTCAATTAACTTGCCACACCTGAAAAAGAAATGCAGACACGCCTGAAAATGCAAAGAAACTCAGCCTCCCTGAAGATTCATGGAGTCATGTAAACGTGCGTTTGGAGGAGAAGCTAATGACTGGTAACAGAGCACCTGCCTTACCAACTTTTAAAAATTGTTCCAGGAGTCCTGGGCTCAAAGGCAGCAGCAGGGCCATTATGCCATAAAATGGAGAGCCACAACCATGGCTTTACCCCCCCCCCCCCCATCAAGGGGAAGATTTGTGCTATAGAGGGAGTTGTTTCCAGTCACCTGCCAGTAAAATCAAGTGCGAAAAATACAAGTACCAGAATCCTCCAGAGTCAATTAACTTGCCACACCTGAAAAAGAAATGCAGACCTGCCTGAAAAAGCAAAGAAACTCAGCCTCCCTGAAGATTGATGGAGTCATGAAAACTTTGTTTGGAGGAGAAACTAATGACTGGTAACAGAGCGCCTGCCTTACCAACTTTTAAACATTTTTCCAGGAGTCCCGGGTTCAAAGGCAGCAGCAGCAGGGCCATCATGCCTTACAATGGAGAGCCACAACCATGGCTTTCCCCTTCCCCCCATCAAGGGGAAGATTTGTGCTATGGAGGGAGTTGTTTCCAGTCACCTGCCAGTAAAATCAAGTGTGAAAAATACAAGTACCAGAATCCTCAGAGTCAATTAACTTGCCACACCTGAAAAAGAAATGAATACACGCCTGAAAAAGCAAAGAAACTCAGCCTCCCTGAAGATTGATGGAGTCATGAAAACGTGCGTTTGGAGGAGAAGCTAATGACTGGTAACAGAGTGCCTGCCTTACCAACTTTTAAACAAAGAACTACATAAAGTTACAGCAGCACGCTAAAGAAGCCCTTAAACAAGCTCAGGAATCAACCAAACATTTTGGGGATCGCAAAGGAATAACTGCACCCGAATATGAAGAAGGAGACAAACTGCCTCATCACGAGTTTGGCGGTAACCCTTAAATGCGGCAGTAACGATATTACTGCTGCATTAAAGGGTCTGCCAAATCACGGGCTTGGCGGATATACCCCCAGCTCTGACCTGGGGGCAAATCTGCGATTTTGCCAATTTTTGGTGCTATTAACGCCGGCAGTAATATTGCCGAACATTCCCCATTGGTCCCAATGGGGAATGGGAAATTTTCGAATGGGGACTTACTGTTCCACCAAACCTGTGTTCAGGCGCTAATAGCGCCGGGGGATTTGGCAGTAGCGCTAATAGCCCCAGCAGTAATACCGTCAGGGTTAGCACCCAACTCGTGATGAGGCCCAAAGTATGGTTATCAGCGAAATATCTGCCTCGACATCTGACCCCAACTAAATGTTCTCCTAAGATTGTGGACCCTTTTGTATCACAAAACGAATCAATCCTGTAGCATTTCGCCTGCGAATACGTACAACAGGGCATTGCATGCATCCAGTTTTTCATGTGGCCTTGTTAAAACCTTATCCAGGCGCTTCCAAGAATTCTATCCCTCCACCAGTGGTTCTGGGAGATCAACAAGAATACAAAGTGGAAGCAATTTGTGATTCCAGATATATAGAAACACGTTACATTATTTGATCCATTGGAAAGGATATAGGGCCTCATTACGAGGTGGGCGGAATCGGTTTAATGGCGCTGGTAATGGTGCCAGTGCCGGTAAACCCGTTCCGCCCTATTACGAGGTTCCCTTGCACGGCCCGCTCTGAACGTCTGGTCAGACCAGACGTCCTTTGCGGGTCCCGCAAGGGGACCAGGGAGCTAATAACGGACCCGTTATTAGCTCCCTCCCCATTCCCATTGAGCCCTGTGGGGTCTCAAATGGGAATGGGGATGGGTTTTTTGAATGAGGAATTACCGGGTCCAAGGTTGGAATGACCCGGTAATTCCTCATTCAAGGAACCCGGACCCGATTTTGGAGGCAGCCATGCCCTTATTAAGGGCATGGCTAACTCCAGACTCGTAATGAGGCCCATAGTGTTTCTGAAAGATCTTGGGAAGCTGCCAAAGACTTTCAGACATCATGGTTGGTCTGAGATTTTCACAGACAATATACAGGCAAACTCGGGTGAGTCGAGTTTGGAGCAGGGCATACTGTTAGGCATGCAGCTAACTTAATTCCTGTGTGGAAATTGTCCTATTTCGCTTCCGTGTGGCGCCGGTACCTGAAACGCATGGCATGTAGCAGTGACGTCAAACGTCCAACATGGCTGCTGCCATTGGAACGGAGCAGGAGAAGATCCATGGCATAATAAAATCCCTTGTATTCGGGTACTCTGCTTCTAGGTTGCACATACTCCTGGATCCCTGTTACTCCCTTTCTCTCCGTGACTTCCTTGCTTTCATTTCTTTTCTGTTCTTTGTTACTTCCTGCTATAGCTCTGCCTGTCGTGGGCCCTTTGCTTCTGCTCTCTCCATCTGTTCCCTACGTTGCTTGCATCTTGGTGTTCATTGAACTCACCAGACTTGGGTTGTACTGTATCTTCGAATTATTACCTACTTGGTTGCCCTGGGATTTACCTATCTCGATCTATTGAACATCCTGTGGCTGGAAATTGTACTGATTGGAAAGCTTACCAGCAACAGTTATCTCCTTATCCTCTCCAGAGGCCCGCTTCCCAGGACAACTCTTAAGGAGGTTGTTTCTCCCTCTAAGGGTTTTCCTCCTTCTATTTGGGGTTGTGCTTTCAGGGAAGCCTCCAGCCCTCTCTGTCTTTATCCAGAGAGGCAAGGTGGGATCTCGGGGCGAAAGGCGGTATCTCATGACATTTCCTGCTAGAGACACTCCTAAGGTAAGGCCTGTCGCTGAGACTAACACAAATTAGAGGACATACACCATGCGGAAAGTGCACCTGCTGTGCTCAGACAAGCAGAAGCGAAGAGGGGACATTGGGCTCCAAAGACCTTGGGTCCAATAAACTTTACTAACTTACTCAAAGGTGGTAATTTATGGCATATGGTGTACTTGCCACAAGTTGTATATAGGAAAAACTTAAGAAAAACAAGCATTGGCAAAGCCACTAGTTACATCGTTTACTGCTGTATTTTGCATTTATAGGCACCAGTGCAAGGTGATGAGCACAATGATTCAAGGGAGGATGTTGAAAGGGATGCAGGTATGCCTTAGAATGAGAAGGCGAATAGAGAAAGGGGGGAAGCCATTGAGAAAGGGTGCCATTGATGATGAGCAAGAGGAAACATGAACAAGAAAGGATGAGAGTGGGAGGGTAGGATTGAAAAGTGAGGGTGCAAGAGGAAGGAGGAGAAAAAAGTAAGGGCTGCAATGAAAGGAGAGTTTGGAGAAGACGGAATGAGGGTGAGGGAATGAGGGAGACAGACGTGCACAAAGAGACAGACAGCACACAGAGGAAGAGAGCGAAAGAGAGCAGGCACACAGAGATGCAGTTTAACACAGCTGTATTCATTTTCTCCAGCCTGTGCAGTTCATGTAATTCTGCTAATTGGTTAGAATTTTGGATTGACCACTTAAACACATTGTTTGATCCTGGACAAATAATGCTTTCTGCCTCTAATTTCCATCCAGTTGTCTGCCACAAATCAGATGTTTTTTATGTTTGTTTATGATTATTGTACATGTTTACCGCTTTAAACTGAAATGCTTCACGAACGTTAATCAATTGTTATAATAATAGAAATGATGGTAATAAGCGCACAGGACAGAAAATAAGAAAACAAGACAAAAAGAATTCCATCGAGATTCAAAAGCAACGGTTAGTCCAGTGAATCTGTCCACAATGAATCGCTGACAACATATAAGAACATTCTGCAATAGTGCCTACATACAGGCGGACCGTCAGTATTAAGCGCTTTAAAAAGACTTGACCGGAATAACTTGCAAGTAGAATGCTGTACCGGATACAGTCTTGCAGGACGCCATCAGCGCCCAGCGTCCCAAACCTCAGAGCTGATTAGACTGGGGACCGAGCACCTAAAAAGCAGGTTCTCAATATTCACCAAAAGTTGGCAAAGGCTGGTATTTTAAGGGGCCATGGGCATTTTCTATCTTTTGTCAGAAGCACTTTGCACTGCTATTGGTAAAAATACCCCTCTGTGTGATGTCTATTTGTGGAGGAACCATCAGGCGAGTACACCGACACGGTTACCATCTTCGCAATCACCTTCCCACTCATAGCGCCAGCTGATAAACAGTGCAGGTTGGTGATCTTGCAGCAATGATAGCTTTTTACCGGGAAAAAATATACAGTTGCCCTAATACAGTAGTCAATGCTGCAAGATCCCCTGTTTTCCTATTATTAAAAAAGCAACACTTGCCCTGAAAGGGCTTTGAAAGTTAAAAAGATCGACTGCGAGTTGCACTCACATAGAACACCGATGATGTACATAAGCCATCACAATTCAAAATGTCTTTTGGCCCTACCAAAACGAAATAATTTGCTTTGATTCTCTCTTAATCAACACGATGCACGAAGAGCGTTGACGTTGAAATAAACTTTTCTAAGCAGCGCATCAAACAACAGGTACTTACTGAAGCCAGGCACCACACAGGGACGGCCAGGGCCAGGAGAGCTTTCCTCATCATGACGAACACAATCTCCCTGTCACAAAAAAGGAACAATGAAAATCAGAATTGGGATTCCTGCAGACTGCTGCACAGAAATGAAGCTCTGACAGTGGCCGGGCATTCGCTTCGGCGAGTCACCGTCTGTGGCCAGGCAAGCGTCTTGTCAATTCTGCTGAGTGCCTTGGACATACATCCACCATCTGCAGCAGACAAATCCACAGCGGGTCCCGGGCCGACTACCCCGGTCGGCACTGCTGCCTGTGCTCCAGAGGAGGCAATGCTCTCTGAAAGCTGAACTTCAAAGGTTTACAGAAGCCGCTCAGGTGTGGAGGAGAATGCATCTGGTCTCAAGGGACTGCCAGGGCAGAGGGTAAAATGCCTATCCTTCCCCGGTGCCGCTAGTGTGGCTGGTCCAACTTTGTCGTGAACATGCTCTGCTGGCACACGAGTTTGAGAAAGCTACTAGGCAGATTTAGGGGGCTGTCAGCTGCTAATAACGGGCACAGCTTCAGTGCTCGTCGAAAGGGAAAGTCATTTCCTCAAGCTGTTAACCCCTGGGCTGCTGAAGCAAGTCACAGTAGCAGTGAAAAGTAGCGCTTCCTAGAAAGCTCGTGCTCAGAATAACCATCGTAACTCCCAGTCTGTGCATCTCTGGCAGAAGTACCGGACACAAAAAAAAAAAATTAGCAACCCCGCTAGGGTGTAATAAAAACAAAACGTTTCCACGTTGACCAGTCCTGGGAGAGGATTCAGGATCAAGAGGGGTTGGCATAATACAACGCGGACAGATACCCCTGAAATACCTGTGGGAATAAATGCAGATCCAGACACTGGGTGAAATTGGCAATAGTGAGGCAAGCAGCCCCTAGGAAAGGTGACCATCTTCACCAGCATCTGGTCTACAGCATTCACAGCCATGTTTCTCTTTTTAGAAGTAGTGTTATTAAAGGATAGTTCCGGGACTTTTTTTTTATTGTTCCTATGGTTCGGCCATGTGTTTTTAAGCATAAATCGGTAGATCGTAGAAAACTTTCCTATGGACCTTACCCGACTTTTCGTCCATTAACGCTCTCGAAAACATCCGCCATTTTATGATAATCCTATCATTTCCCCCCATCGCCCTGGCTCACCTGCTTTTGCGGCACTAAATCAAATCCCCCGCCCCTGAGCCTGACATCAGCAGACGCTTACCGCCCATTTCCCGTTTCGTGTCAACAATCGCTGCGCCTCAGCTAATGAAGTGTCGCCATGGAAATGGCAGGACGCCTCTTTCCTCAATAAGTATAAACAGACCGTTTCACAACACACAGCAGCAGATTTTCGAATCCATTCCTCTCTCTGTGTTACTTTGAGTATTCTGTGACTCGTTTCTGTGCTCTGGTCAGCTACCTTCGTTGATTGTAGCCCGTGTGAACAGATACCAGTACCACCGCTATAAATTATTTTACTTTCTTTACCACATAATGGCTACAATAATGCCGTATATGTACGAGCCCGAGTACACCGAGGAAGAACTACTGGAAAGGCAAGCACGCGAAAACGATGGGGATTCGGACGGCAGTTGGGAGGACCAGTCAACGGATGAAGAGCCTGGACCATGTCGCATGGACGGCGTCTCCACCTGGTGCACGTGCAATCGGTGCGAGCTAATGCCAACTGAGGAGGAGAACTGCTGCTGCCGTGAAAATTCCGGGTGCTTGGCCTACATTTCGGAAGGCGAGCCAAGTCCGCAATGCATCACCGAGCTGCCAGAGTTCAGGGAAGCCTGCCTCTCACGGACCGTGTTGAGGATGATGATGGTGCTTATGCACGAACTTCGCGGCACTGTTCGTCCGCGTAATCCGAGTAACGAGTAAGTATACTCTGGTTGTGATGTCAGTGATGCCACTACTATGTCATGGTCGTCTCCCACATATAAAATTACATCTACATATCATTCGAATGCATGTAAATTGGTTCCATATTGTGCATTTTCTAGATAGAATTTTTTTCAAAGCAGAATGACATTTTTTACCTGAATCGACAGTGATAAGAAAGTTTTGTCATTTTAATACAGTTTGCATCTTTCATTTTCACAGGTGGTACAGGCTGGTGGCCTATCGTTGCTTCACTTGGTGGCTTCACGGGAGGCTCGGACACCGCGTTCGGAGAGTAATACCTGCCTGTGCGGTACTTGCCATTAGACAACATTTCCCCAGCGACAGTGGACAATACCGCAGATTTTCCCTGGATGTGCTGCAACCGCAAATTTACAATGTGTAATGTTTATTATTTATGTTCTATTGAAATTAAGATCCAAAATAAAACCCAATATATATTTTAACAATGGTTGTTTTGATTTGTTCAAGCGTTGGCAATAAAAGGAAGGCCGTTGTATTTTATTGATACAAAACATGGTTATAGGTTAATATGGTTGATCATAATAAATCATCCTTTTGGGCACCGGGTACAGAGATGACCACCTCTGGCCCGTGACGCCTTGCCACCACAGGCCAGCCTGCTGCTGACTAACTGCCTAGGCATCCAGGGTCTCCAGGGTGAACTGCACCCATATATTCTCCTGGGAGGGTGAGGTATTTATAAACTCACCCCCCTGCCTTCCATGTACTAGATCCTGCAGCCAGCCTCTTACATGCAGTTAGATGGCCTCTCCTTGGTGAGGCCCTGCGGCAAACGAGTCTTGTCTGCACGACCACCGCCCCAATCCACCCCCCGCCCTATCAAAGGCAGTTCGCACCGGGGTACTTGTGCTGGCAACTGGAGCAGTCAGGGAGCGATAAAGGCCAAGAGGTGCCAAAGACCATGTACACTTCAAAGTGGTCTATAGAGCATGGGTTGTTGTTCCCATGTCTACCTCCAGACCCCGTGTCTCCTGCCAAGCATCCCCCCTCACGCTGGACGGCCCCCTGCAATCCACATAAGTGCGTCTCCATTCACGAGTCTTCCAGTGTCTTGTCTGCACGACCACCGCCCCAATCCACCCCCCGCCCTATCAAAGGCAGTTCGCACCGGGGTACTTGTGCTGGCAACTGGAGCAGTCAGGGAGCGATAAAGGCCAAGAGGTGCCAAAGACCATGTACACTTCAAAGTGGTCTATAGAGCATGGGTTGTTGTTCCCATGTCTACCTCCAGACCCCGTGTCTCCTGCCAAGCATCCCCCCTCACGCTGGACGGCCCCCTGCAATCCACATAAGTGTGTCTCAATTCACAAGTCTTCCTGTGTCTTGTCTGCACGACCACCGCCCCAATCCACCCCCCACCCTATCAAAGGCAGTTCGCACCGGGGTACTTGTGCTGGCAACTGGAGCAGTCAGGGAGCGATAAAGGCCAAGAGGTGCCAAAGACCATGTACACTTCAAAGTGGTCTATAGAGCATGGGTTGTTGTTCCCATGTCTACCTCCAGACCCCGTGTCTCCTGCCAAGCATCCCCCCTCACGCTGGACGGCCCCCTGCAATCCACATAAGTGTGTCTCCATTCACGAGTCTTCCTGTGTCTTGTCTGCACGACCACCGCCCCAATCCACCCCCCGCCCCATCAAAGGCAGTTCGCACCGGGGTACTTGTGCTGGCAACTGGAGCAGTCAGGGAGCGATAAAGGCCAAGAGGTGCCAAAGACCATGTACACTTCAAAGTGGTCTATAGAGCATGGGTTGTTGTTCCCATGTCTACCTCCAGACCCCGTGTCTCCTGCCAAGCATCCCCCCTCACGCTGGACGGCCCCCTGCAATCCACATAAGTGTGTCTCCATTCACGAGTCTTCCTGTGTCTTGTCTGCACGACCACCGCCCCAATCCACCCCCCCGCCCTATCAAAGGCAGTTCGCACCGGGGTACTTGTGCTGGCAACTGGAGCAGTCAGGGAGCGATAAAGGCCAAGAGGTGCCAAAGACCATGTACACTTCAAAGTGGTCTATAGAGCATGGGTTGTTGTTCCCATGTCTACCTCCAGACCCCGTGTCTCCTGCCAAGCATCCCCCCTCACGCTGGACGGCCCCCTGCAATCCACATAATGCCACGACATATACACGTCATTCATTCACAAACACACCCCTGTTTCGAATTCTTTATAACCCACTTCATATTTCTATTGAGCACTTCTTTGCGCTTTGCTAGTCAACCCGTGAAGGTGCTGGTTATCTGCTCTTCGTCTCTGTGAACTTCCGTGACCACTTCGAGGAAACTCGTCAGTTTGCAACCTGTGAACTGCTCCCTGTTTTACGACAAGAAACTACTCTGATCCCTGCATCTAACTGTTTGTTCGTCAAGGTAAGGCCATGTACCATAATCATTTTGCGTCCAATTTCTTTTCGTTCAAGACAGTACATGCAAGGAACTAGTCACATGTTCTGAGTTTACATTGGTATTCATAGAGAATTGTTGATCTTTACTTTTCAGAACTTTCCACAATGCCTGCCTGTTCCATTGGCGGTTGCCCTTCGAAGACCCATAATAAATCTGAAGGTACTATAATGCATGTTTTCCCTAAAACAATAGATCAGATAAGAGAATGGGTCCGATATTGCGGATATCCACCGTCTGAGCTTGAAAGTAGAGTCCTAGAGGTCTTTGCGGACAAGAGGGGTGATCGATACCGCATCTGCAGCAGGCACTTTACCTCTGACATGTACTCCACATCATTGCTAATAAAGAAGAACACACCGCGAGCGAGGCGAAAATTGCTCTCAACCGCTATTCCCACTCTATTCGTCCACATCCCTCCACTGGTGAGTCAAGTTTATGTATTTATCTCTTGGCCTTGCGGTAGTGTGTAGCATTAGCTAACAATAATTTCCCCATTTATGTATCCACTCAATATGAAGGCAGAAGATTCTCCATCCGTGTCGTTATTGCAGTCATCAGCCACTTCAAGCGCCTATCGGGTAATCTTACTTGGCTATTCTGCCACTGACTTGTTTTAGGCATGTAAATCAATAGTTTTAATTTATCGTGTAATTATGTTACCTAATGGTACACCCTTGTACTCGTCCTCTAGTCTTTGTTTTCAGTTATAATTATTGTTATCCAAAATAATGCAAGTACTGTCTTTCAGGGAGATGCTGAGGAGTCCAACGTATTGACGACTACCGTTGATGTCACTCAGATGCTCGAGGTACGTTTCAGGACAGTTCCGTCGCCCTCCTATGTGTCTTCTTTTTTCAATTTTGTGTTCATTACTAATGAAAGTCCTATGTTTCAGGGTGTAGATGGAGCATTAGTCCAAGAAGAAGGGGGAGCATGCAGTTACGGGTCGGCGCAACAGCTTGCAGAAGTGTGCACCGCAGTTACATCGTCCCTTGATGTTCTTATGCATTTCGAGGTATGGATACTGACAGTTCGATCAAGCGAAATCATATGACGTGATTACATCCGCTATACTTCCTTCTTTATTAACGCAAGTACTATGTTTCAGGGAGATGACGGAGCTTCTTCTACAAGAACATCACCCCTAGTAGTTGATGCAGATCTCTGGGTGGTGACACTTCCAACGATCAAGCAAATCGAATCATATTTACATATCCATTATTTATTTTAGACAACTGATCATTTGTGCAGGTCTATTTAGATGAGCCGTTCACGCCTGCACAAAGTTTCTGTTCTTTTTATCAAAATAGAAAACCATACTAATGCAATTACTGTGTTTCAGGGAGTCACTGAAGCATCATCTTCAATAATATCATCAATGGAAGTCTATGAGGAGCCCGAGGTATGGATCTTGACAGTTCGATCTAACTAGATCAACAATGCGTGAATAATTGTCGTTTGAATGTTCTACACAAAGCGTTCATTCGTGTTTTGCTATTGAGATGTACGTGGGTATTGGTCCCCAAGTACATTTTGTGTTTTCGATATTATTATACATACTAATGAAAGTTCTATGTTTCAGGGAGTCGATGGAGCGTCAGTGCGTGATGGATGTGCTTATCATGAAAATGTAGTCGTTGCAGTGCAAGAGGAAGTGGAGACATGCACACACGAATCGGAGCAACAGCGTCCTGATGTTGAAGTTCGAGGCAAGAAAGTTTCAAAGAAAAGAAAGCAAAAGAAGGTTAGTGTCCTGGTCACTATATTATGTTGTTTTTCACTGTTAATAGTTCAATACTGTAAGTTGTGTTTAAACTGAACATCCCTTTTCCAATCTGTCCTCTAGTTGCGAGTGGGTGTACGAACTAGATCTACACAGACAGTGAAGCGAACGAGAGATGTTGCTTGTCAAACCTTTTGGCATGGACTTGAGACTGGAGATGCATCGTGCCAATGGGAAGAATATGAAGTGATTGACAACGGAGCTATACCACCACCAGCCATTGATAGTGAATGTCCTCCTGGTAGTTCGGATGCAGTTGGAGATAAATTCACAGAATCCACACCCGCAAAAACTAAGACTGCGAGAAAGTTGAAGAAATTGTCCTATTCACCCATTGCCGGAGAAGGAACAGATGTTGCAATGGAAGAGAATGAAATGGACTACAATGAAACACCTTCAATATCACTGAACATAGCGGAAGACGATATCAGAGATTCTACCTTTCATGTGAGTGACATGTCCTCAACGTTACAGGCCGAACCAGCAGGGATGCAGAGTGACAGTATAAGGAAAGAGGCCAAATTCATTGTATTCGATAGTTGTTTGATTGATATTATTATTCGGTTGAAATGTGGGCATTCGGTAGGTGGGGAAGTATGTGGGGAGCCATTGATTAATGTGACTCGTGCAATTCGAGGCACTAACCTTAAAATACATGCCACCTGTACAAAATATCATCCTTTCTCATGGTCTGCACAACCCATGCTGGGACAACTGCCAGCAGGCAATCTACTTTGTGCAGCGGCTGCACTTTTTAGTGGTTCAAGTTTTAAAAAATTAGAGTCTTTCTTTCAGTTTGTGGGAATCCGTTTCATTGCGAAAACTCAGTTCTACAAATACCAAACCGATTATCTATTTCCAGCCATTAGCGAAGCTTGGAGAATGGAAAAAATGTCTATTGATAGTACATTCGCGGGCAAACGGTTCAGGCTAGCCGGTGATGGACAGTGCGACAGCCCAGGATTTTCAGCCAAGTACTGCACCTACCACTTTCAGGACATGGAAAGTAAGAAAATTGTGAGTTCGGTGGTCGTGCAGGTGTCACAAAGTACATACTCAGTGGCCATGGAGAAAGTTGGCTTTGTAGCATCATTGCAAGAACTACAATCGCGGGGAATGGTGATCGACCTGATAGCCACGGACAGACACGTTTCAATTGCCAAGACAATGAGAGAAGAGTACAAAAATATAAATCACCAATTTGACGTTTGGCATCTTGCAAAAACAATCAATAAAAAATTGTCGGCTGCAGGTAAAAAAAAAAAATATGCAAGGTATTTCACAGTGGTCCAAGTCAATCAGCAACCATCTTTGGTGGAGCTCAAAAACATGTGGAGGGTCGTTTGAAATTCTACTGGAAAAATGGCGGTCAGTAATGCTACACTGTACAAACGTGCACAGCTGGAACACGAACCAACATTTCCACAATTGTGAACATGGCCATTTGTCCACAGAGGAGGCACGGAAGAAGAAGTGGTTGATTCCTTCATCACCCACTCACAAAGCCATTGAAAAGATTGTATTTGATAAAACTATAACAAAAGCTTTGAGGGGACTCACGGAATTCTGCCACACAGGAGATTTGGAGGTGTTCCACAATATGTGCCTAAAGTACAGGCCAAAACGATTGCATTTTGGCATGGAGGGCATGATAAATCGGACTCTTTTAGCGGTCTTGGCACATAACCATAATGTCGGCCGTCAACAAAGTAGGACGACCGGAACTTTAGGGACGCTTCGCTACAATAAGGCCTTCACTAAAAGAAGTAAACAATGGGTGATCAAACCAGTGTTTGAGGATATGCAATATGAGTTTATTGAGAGACTTATTGTTGACGTCCTAGATAGGGACATAAATGGAGTTGTGAACGAACCTGTGCAGGTGACAACTGCATTGCCACCCAACATTGCCTCTGTTCCATGTCCACCTAAAGAAGAGCTCATTGAGAAATACACATCACGGTTTAAATGATTGTAATTTGATTGTCTGTTCTCTCGAGTCTCCTCATGTCGCAGGCCCATTGAATATGTTTATCTATCCAACCTTGTTCATTTGCGCATTAAATTAAACCAAACAGTAATATAAATGATTTTTCCAAAAATATAGAATGTCTCTGTATTTATGGTTCTGTGGGGCAGCAAAGCACGCAGACAAAATGCAAAGATGGAGTGTAAATTTCAAGTCCTGTAAGACGGCCTTACACTGAATGTAGCTAACTAGGAATGTGTGTTCGTTCAAAGTGAAGGTCAGCTGCTTTGATTTTTTCTCGGGTGCCAGAATGGCCCACGACTCAGTATAAGGTTCTTTTGTTATTTGACCTTGACAGGCCGGGACCACGTAAGAAACGATAATGAATATAATTTCAGAAACGAAAGCCATTTCATGTTCGTTCATTAGAAGAAATAAAACGTCGGCATAGAAGGAGTGGTATTTCGGGGCTGCCCTACGCACAGACACAATGGAAAATGCAAATATAATGTAAGTAACTCTTTAGATGAGTTTATACCGCAATTTAATTACTATACAGTAGCTTTAAAGACGGGTTAAGTTGTACTTGTTCATTCTATGTGGCATATTGTTTTGTACCGTGCACTATCTTGGGGAGAACCGTCTCCTTTTACGGAAGCACCTCCAAACCTTCCTCTTTGCTTCTGCTTTCTCTCTCCCTCTCCCCTGCTACAACTTGTCCACTGTCTGCGACCTCGGTCCTGGGCCCTTCCACTCTCCACCTGCACTCCCTGTCAACCCCTGCACTGGGGGACTGTCTCAGTATCCTACAGCCCCCCCTTGACGTATAAAACCCAGTTGCACTGTCCTAGCTATGAAATAATTTCCAGACCTAATTTATAAAATGAATAATTTTAATAAAGATCTGATGGTGAGACTAATTTCCTTTTTTTATGTTTTTCAAATAGATACATCGTCCATTATTGTCTGTGTCACGAGTACCAGACACCGGCGGATGGGTTTTTTAACCGCCAGTTGCTTCTCCGCGTGAACAACGTTAGCACCCTGACCATTTTGTGGGACGATCGCCAAGTACAAGTATGCCCTTACGCGGTACTAACGGCTAGATGCAACATACAGACCGTTGTGGTGGCCAAGTGCCTCGTTGTTGGAACAGCCATGCGATTATCAGTGCGACCGAAGAGCTTATTTTATCGTAAACCAACACCCTGTCTACTGCACACGAACATCGCTTGCCTCAAGACGAAATATTTTGGATCGAGAGCAAATAAAAATTCATTGATCTAAGACCCTGTGTACAGCAAAGGAACATCGTGTGCCTCGAAACGAACTTTTCGGAACGTGAGCAAATAAAAATGCAAATCGCTGAATATTCTCAAAACATTTGATGTCAAATAAATGTACTTTGCCAAATGTACAATCTTGCCGTTTGCTTTTAAACCACTGTTTCATATTCCGAATTGTGGCGCTGTATTGTGAGATGATCTAAGACCCTGTGTACAGCAAAGGAACATCGTGTGCCTCGAAAGGAACTTTTTGGAACGTGAGCAAATAAAAATGCTAATCGCTGAATATTCTCAAAACATTTGATGTCAAATAAATGTACTTTACCAAATTTACAATCTTGCGGTTTAATTTAAAAGTACAGTTTCATATTCCCAATTGTGGCGCTCTGTGTTGTGTGAGCTCATCTGTGTTGATTTCCTGGTTCTGTGTGGAGTCGCGTAGAAGACGCCTGGGCGCGTTTGCCTACGCAGCTCAGTCACGTCACGGATAGAGGCGGGGAATATGAATGTTTTGATCAAGTCTGTTTCAGGGGCGGGGGATTTGATTTAGTGCCGCAAAAGCAGGTGAGCCAGGGCGATGCGGCAAGTGAGAGGATTATCATAAAATGGCGGATGTTTTCGAGTGCGTTAATGGACGAAAAGTCGGGTAAGGTCCATAGGAAAGTTTTCTACGATCTACCGATTTATGCTTAAAAACACATGGCCGAACCATAGGAACAATAAAAAAAAAGTCCCGGAACTATCCTTTAATGGGCAAAACAGCCGCATCTACAGCCGCCTGGGGTCATGCTGTGAAGAGGTGGCCTCACACTGGCTCACCCGGTGCCTTCCTCTTCCGGAAACCATAACTGCAGCCCGTAGAGCCCTGCTCCGGCTGCAAACTGGGATTAGGTGAAAGAAACTACATGAGAGCTAATCACATAATAGTGACATCACTAAAACTGCACCGCCAATCAGCTTCTGCTTACATCTCAAAGCATTAGAACAACCACCACATATCAGTGCATGGGCATTTTGAGAGACATTTTAGATCAAAACGTAACTACAACAGTAGGTTGTTTTTTAAAATTACAAAATACATTCAAATATGTAACATAACTGAAAGGCTGCAGTAAGTATCTTTTAAAGCATCAATCAAGTCAAATAACTTTTAAATAACATTAACATATGGTGGTCGCCATTTTGGAAGTAAACATGGCTGACAAATTCACCACACAGTACAAATTAAGCCAAAGAGTGCAAAAAAAGGTGTGGTTGGAGAAAAGATGGGTGGGAATGGGAGGAAAATCCTACAGATTTCACTTAGCGATGGGCGTTAAATGGGTGGGACATATCCAAACTACATAAATACATATGTCATCTGCATTGAAAAGCGTTACAAACCTACATTTAAAGCCCCTATTTCAATCTCTTAAGTTAAAGCTCTTATTTTAATGACAATAGTTACGGCTTTAGAGGTAGCGCTTTCAGCGCCACCTAATAGCCAAAACTAATAAAGATTAGAGTGACTGAGCACAAAAGCTGCATAAGAAAGAGTGCAGGCTGCCCCCCTAGTGTCCCACTTTATAGAATGCATACATGCAGCAGAAGAGATAAAATTGATTTTACTGTACAAGATCAAACCAGGACATGAAACTAATGTGGACAAAAGAAAACTGTTACAAAAAGATAAATAACTTATTTTTTTGACTCAAAATGTGGAAAAAGGTTTAAATTAGCAAATGGAGTGGCTCTGGGAAACACATGAAAATAACTTGCCTTTTACAGAGTGCCTGACTCCTAGCAAATTGAAATCCCCAAAAATGTAATAGATTTATAATTAGAAAACAACGTCTCAAAGTTACCATCTGTAGTACTAAGACAAGGAGGACAACAATGGAGGAACCCTGCTGCCTCATTCAGACGCTGTTGTTAAGCGAAAAGCAGCAGCAGACATGAAGAAAATGTCAGGTTACTTTGAAAACCTAAGCAAACACACTCGTAACCACTAAGAGGTAGGGAACGTAGGCAGCGATCTATTCTCCCACAAGCGCTTCTGAAAAGGTAAGCGGCGTGCAACCATGTAAACCACAATTCAAATGATGATAAAAAAAGCCATATGGTGATATACAGGCAAATTAAAGTGCCTTAAAAAAGCCAACTTTTTACTTTTTTGTTCCCCTCTCTCTATGTGTGGCAGTTAATTGAGACAGAAACACATAAGGGCAAACAACAGGAAAACAGTGACTGCAAGAGAATTAACAGACACTAAGGCACACCAGTGTTATGTGTGACCCTCCCAAGTGTGTTGCCTAATAAAAGGAGCAACTGCAGACACGTGCCTCAGAACGACTGCAGACTCCAAGACTGGAATGACTGAGTCCGTGTCTCATTTAGGCCTGCAGGCCCACAGCGTGTGAGCACAGGCCTGCAGGCAATGGTGCCATGGTGCCCTTTTGCTAGTACGGTGGGCATGGTCCACACAGGCTGGGTATGGTCTGCCAAGCCCCTACCTAAAACCGGGTGTTCCCAGCAAACAACCCCCCCTTCCAACCCCGCAGGCACTGGGCCCCCAACTAAGGTGCTGATGTCCATAGCACCAATGGGGCCCGCTCGATGCAAATAGCAGCTCCCATAAGAGCCAGTACAGCAACAGATAGCAAATCTAGAGAACCGCTTCAGGTAAAAAAAGAGACACGTAGAGGCACATGAAAAATGCATAGCTGCAAGCTCTCCATAAATATAGAAAAATATATAAAATGACTGAGAAGCCTTTTCCTTCCTCTGTGTTCCCTCTTTTTTTTATCGAGCAGCTGCATTTTTAAAACAGCAGACTGCAGCTCATGAAACATTTAGAAGAGGATGCAGGATGGCAACAAGGTAAATTAAAAATTAAAGAATCATGCACTCAAGTTTAAAAGTTAAAAACGAGATGCACGTTCTAAAATCAAGCACCAATGGTAAAACGCTCTACCCTATGTTTTTCGGTTTCTGCAGACAGGTCGAGTAACCCCGGATTGCAACATGTGCAAATAATTAAAGCAGTCTTCACCCTCCAGCACCAGAGAGGGTGCCAGATGAAGAACAAAATACGCTGCATGTCATCTAGGGCATGCAAGTATACACACAGAACACATAACATTAGGAAATAACATCCCAAAGATGTATGAACATATAAAACCACATGGATATGTTCAACCATGTGCTTTATCGTTACAGGCGGTGCACTGCTGCCACACGGAGATCTGAATAAGAGGAGCCAAGAAGAAGTGTTAAAATGCCCCAAAAGAAGGACAACACAACATCAATAAAAATACAAAACCAGCTAAAAGCAATGTGTGGGAAGGACTAAAGTTTACGAGTGAGAAAAGAAAAAACACAGATTGCCCCAGAGAATAATCTAAAAAACACAGAATTGAATATCGAGTTATAGATATGAGCACTTAACGCAAGTCAGTTTTCCCCTGATGAATGTTATTGTAAATCAATTTTTAATGGGATTGAAAGGAATGAAACATGTAGTGAAAGGTATGAGTGAAGTATTAATGTGAACAATAGAATTATTAGAGAATGAAATATGTCCATGTAACGATTGCATTCAGGACAGCACTAAACGTATGAGCTTTTACAAAATCGATATTTCTGTCTACCATGGATCATAAGGAAGCTCTTTGCACCGTTTTAAGCACCTTTTCTTGTTGGATGTTTTGTGTATTTCGAAACCATGTAAATATAATATTCACATGTTCTTCTCGTGCTAACTAATGAAGTAGAAAAAATAACACCAATAAATACATGCAAGAATTACAAAAAAGAATTGATTTTTGCATATGTACAATAACAACGCAGATCAGCCATAGGTGTAAACTGGCAGCACTGTGCCACCTAAACGATTGAAGTTCTGAGAGCAATTTGGAGTTTAGAGGGGCTGCTCTGACAGGTCGTTAAAACCCTCAAGCCTCTTTGTAGTCACTTTCAAGAGACCTGCTCTTCTGTTGTCTGTGATGGAACAAGTAACTCTTTAAGTTGTATTAGTGGAGCTGCCCTCTGCCACATACTTTCTACTGACGTTTGGCTGGTTACACACGTGTTGAAATAATAATATTGGCATTCGAGTATCCATCCCCACCCACGTACACATTCCTCAGCCTTGGTTAGGGGTTTTTGAAGGCTACTTTGTGATCTGGAGAAATGTATGGGGCTCACACTGGAAGAGCCCGTAATTCGGGGGCAGGGCAGGCACCTGCTCCATTTGCACTTTAGCATAGATAGGCACCCGCCGCAGAATTTTCCTCATTTGCATGGCGGAGTGCAAAGGGGAGGGTGAAAAGGCGGCGCACTTGCTGTATGCCGCCCTTTTGCACTCCACTGTGCAAATCAAATAAACACTGCCTGCCAATTATGCATGGGAAGTGTGCTTTACAATGGATTCCTATGGAGTCTGCCTGCTTTTAGCTGGTGTAAGCAACTGGTGAACACCATAGGAATCCACAGCATTTGCGCTGGCATGAAATTCCATCCCGGGGCAGAAATGCTGTGGTATTTGTACGGCGAAGTCGAAGGGGGGGGTGGAAGAATGTTACGTTACAATCCACCCCTCCTCTCTGCCGTACAAATGAATGAAAATGGGGTATAATGTTCATCTGCTTGTACCGGGAATTTCATTTCTGGTTCAAGGAGATGGACAAGGGCTCCTGTGCATTTAAATGGAGAGTTCCATGCCCTCATTTATCCAAAGATGAATTCCCTGGACAAATGTTCCTGCGTTTCCACGGGGCCTCATTAACTGTAGAACAGTGTTGGTGACACACAACAAATTAGACAGTTTTGAGACCAGTATCTGTAACTAAAGGTTCTCAAATTTCAATAATGTAATGGAAAATCGGTTTTTATTTACACTCACTGTTCCACTGAACAGTGAGTTTAGACTTGTTTCTTGCCTAGACTCACTTCTTCAGTTCCCTATGAATCCTTAATAAGCACTAAGTGAAATGACCAAAGTGTTTCTATGAGAACAGATATGTATCTGGCACTCTCAGATCACAGTAATGTTTGGCCTAGTGCCCTGAATACGGCCATGTTTGGGAAGAGCATGATGGGAGATTTAACATCTCCCTATCAGGATGAAATGAAAGCGAAAGAATACTATGGCTAGTTAGAACACTTTCCCCCACCCCCATGTGGTAGCCCCTGTACTTTTCGGTGGGTTTAATGGGGGCTGGACTTGTTTTTCCTCCCAGCCATTATTAATTCAAAGTCTGAATGAAAGTGTGGCTCTGAGTCCTTATGACTCCTAAAGCATGGGTACCCCAAGGGCACCCCTTAGTCTAGAAAGAGATGTATGTGGCTAGGCTGTTGGCTTTTTCACCTGTGTAAAATGGTTCCACATGACAGAATACATTTTACCTTGCTGGGTCCTTTTTGACCCCCCTACTTGTTCAACCAAAATAGCGGTTTCCTTTGTTTCAAAGACCTGAGGGGTCGAGGTCACAATATCATGACCAGCCGTTAAACCTCTGCATCGAAGAGGAGGTGACTCTCTTTGTCCACTGGCTGTGTCTGTCCAAGCACTAAGGGCTACAGTCATTCTGAATCCAGTTTTGACTGATGTATATGCAGATGCCTGTATGGGAAAGTATGGATTCATTACTTTGTTTGGAAGCCCTTCCTGGGTGTATGGGTGTGTGTGACAACCTAACGGTTAGATGGTACGAAATAACAAGAATTATGAGACTTCAGCCAAAAGTAGTTTTCTTTGGACTGAAAGAGAGCCCAATTCTTTATTAACCAAATTCTTTTCTTTTCAGAAAAGCCAAAAAAAAGGATACTTCTTCTGCAAGGTTCCGCCATTCTTCAAGGAGATGGTCGTCTTGTCTGGCTGGCCAGGAATTGAAAAGGTAAGTTCTATCTGAAAGACTGTTCGAGGTCTTATTTATTTCTCTTTGTCTTTACTTCTGTCTTTTCCTCTCTTCTTTTCCTTTTTCGTCTCTTGTTTTGCTTTTCCTCTGTCTCTCCGGATTTGACGTTTCACTTTGGCTCTTTGGTTTCCATTCTTAAAGGATCTTTCTTTTCCTCTTCTGTTTACCTTGTGACTGGGCTAATAAAGTTCAAAGGTCTCTATGTTCCTCTGTTTTCCACTTCTAGCCAAGTAGTGTTTATTTCTTTCAGTAAGGTTGCATGAGCCTGCTGGCTTTTTCTGATTCCCAATTGTCATGGCTGGCTTCCTTTTTAAAAAGTCCTTTCAGCACATCACCCTATATTCTAGAGTCCTCTTTCTTTTCACTGTTCACTTGGGTGGATCTCCGCTTGTTTTATTTTGTAAGTGTGCAATTTCGTTACACTTTTCAGTAAGGTGGCCTTTCCTACTTCATTTGGCTTCCCACATAGTTAAGCCCTTATTTCCTTTTGTTGCACATACGTGTATAAAGTTCGTGTGGCCTGACTCTTTCTTTAAGGATTTCTCTTCGCCCTTTCACTTCTCAACCCTCTTATGGGTTAATCAAACGATCCTCCCGCTTTGTCAGCCTCTTGCCAGGTCGTAGGTTTTTACTCCTCCGCTCGTTACGGAGCGTTACCTGCGGGCTGAGTCTTCCGTTTTCTCCTCCGTCGGCGAACGAATGCTCGATCTCATCCCCGCCTCTTCCTAACTTCAAACCTCGGCTCCGGAGTCGGCAAATCACCTTTTCTTCCAGTCGTGAAGAACGTCTCCCTCCTCCTTTCACTCCGTTGGTCAGGAGCAGGTCGTCGTGTTCCGCGCCTCCTCATGACACGATACGCGGCAGTATTTCTATATGTAACTCTTCCTGGTAATACTCCGCTCTCCGCTTCAGCGTTGAACAATAAATAACTCAAGTTAACTTTTATAACTGAACTCCGCGCAACGGCGCATTGGAACGCTCTCAATCTCGTTATCACATCAGCTGCCTCCTCAATAAGCCCAGCTGAGACCGTTGGGCTCGACCTCCTCCTCGTCACCCCCCGTTTCCTAGGGAATGAAAAACACAGGGTTTTAGAGGAAAGGTCCTAAATGGCTCACTTCCTGGTTCAGTATCTCCGTCACCGGAGGGCTTTAGAGTCCCAGTTTGTACATAAAAAGTAAAGCAGACCCTAGGACTAGGACATACACATTGTCACACCCCCTCTACTAAACCCTTACGATCGGGAAGGGTTTCTGCCCTGGACAGTTAATCAGCTTGGGCTAACAGTTTCCCTGGTTTATGAATTGTTCTAAAGAAGGGCTGGAGGGAAAGAAACCATCTAAGTATTCTTTGATTTGAATCCTTGTTCCGAGCAAGCCAGACCAGGGGAGCATGATCTGTTATTAAAGTGAACTCTCGACTTAACAGATAATATCTTAAAGCGTCAATAGCCAACTTTACGGCCAAACACTCCTTCTCGATAGTTGGGTAGTTCAACTCGTGTGGTAACAGCTTCCAACTAATGAAGAGGATGGGCCTTTCTTTCTCTCCCTGATCCTGGAACAGCACAGCTCCGAGTCCGGTACCCGAGGCATCGGTGTGTAGATAAAACGGGGCGTTAAAATCCGGGCAGTGTAAGACAGCTCTTTCGGTGAGGGCCTCCTTTAAAGCCTTAAATGCTTGTAAAGTCTCCCGAGTCTCCCACGTTTTCTTTGTCGCTGAGCTCTTTTTTAAGAGATCCGTGAGAGGGCTGGCTAAAGTAGAAAAGTGTGGAATAAATCTTCGATAGTATCCCACGAACCCTAGAAACGCCCGTACTTGTTTAGGGGTAGCCGGAAATTTCAATTGTTTTATGGCCTTGATCTTCTCCTCTTGGGGTCTGATGATCCCCTGACCGACGTAGTACCCCAAATACTTTGTATGAAACATGGCAACATGAGTTTTTTTGGGATTTATGTGTAACCCTGTCGTTTCCAAGGTTTTAATTATTCTTGTAAGATGTTGCAGGTGTTCTGTCCAGGTGTTGCTGTAGACTATGATATCATCAAGGTAAGCACCGACATACTGTTCATGTCCTTTGATATTATGGTTCATCAGTCGCTGAAAGGTCGCCGGAGCTCCATGCAACCCGAAGGGTAGTACCGTAAATTGATACAAACCCGTGGGTGTGGCAAACGCCGTCTTTTCCTTATCTGCAGGAAGCAGAGGAATTTGCCAGTAACCTTTGGTTAAATCATTTGTAGTCAAAAACCTCGCTTTCCCTAAATTGTTCAGGAGATCTTCTATTCGAGGCATTGGATATGCATCAAATTTAGAAATGTCATTTACTTTTCGAAAATCCATACAGAATCTCACACTCCCATCCGGCTTCGGTACCAGGATTACCGGGGAGCACCAGTCACTGTAGGAGGGTTCAATGATCCCTAAATCCAGCATTTCTTGGACCTCTTGGTTGAAGGCTTTGATCTTTGACTCAGGGATTCGATAAGGTCTTTGTCTCACTACGGCCCCTGGTTTGGTGACTATACAATGATCTGTTAGACTAGTTTTCCCTGGTAGGGAGGAGAATACATGTGAAAAGCTTTGTATGACATTAGACAATTCTGTTTTTTGGACAGCTAACAAACTTGGGTTTATATTTAGGCTCTCGGAACCAGTTTTCTTTTTTAGTTGGAGAAATTGTTCTTCTGCTACTTCATTCACAGATATCATGGCTATTGTTGGGACCGGAGATCTCCATTTTTTAAGTAAATTGACATGATATGTTTGATAAGGAAATTTACAGTCTGTCTGATTCACTTTATAGGTCAAAGGTCCCAACACTTCTTGAATCTCATAAGGACCTTTCCAAGTAGCCAGAATTTTGTTCTCTGATGTAGGTACCAAGACGAGTACTTGATCTCCTTTCTTAAAAGTACGTAACTGTGTATTTTGATTGTAGTATTTCTCTTGTCTTATCTGTGCTTGGAGAAGATTATCTCTAGCCACTTTTTGTAGTTTTTCCAGTCTTTCTTGTAGTTGGGAGGCATACTCCGTTAATGTTATCTCATGGTTTGGTTGCTCTTCCCAGGTTTCTTTTAACAGGTCTAACAAAGTACGAACGGGCCTCCCGAACATCAACTCAAAGGGTGAAAATCCTGTTGATGACTGTGGAGTATTCCTGAGTGTCATTAATATCCACGGAAGTATTCTATCCCAGTCTTTATTCTCTGGGGAAGTCATTTTCTTCAGCATTTGCTTGATGGTATAATTATAACGTTCCACCAGCCCATCAGTCTGTGGGTGGTACACAGCTGTTTTTAGATGTTCTATTTTTAGTGTCTCACAAACTTGTTCTAGTATCTTGGACATGAAATTCGACCCCCGGTCGGTGACAATCTCTCGGGGTATCCCAACTCGTCCAATGAAAGGTATGATTGCGTCACAAATCTGCTGGGTATTTGTGGCTTTCAGGGGAAAGGCCTTGGGGTATCTAGTTGCATAATCAACCACTACTACAATGTATTTGTGTCCCCTTTGAGTCGGCTCCAAAGGTCCAACAATATCTATTCCGATCCTACTGAACGGTTCCATCACTAGTGGCATAGGTTGAAGTGGTGCTTTTCTCACATTGGCTCGGTTCATCCGCTGGCAGTCCTCACATGTCTGACAGCATCGGACTACCAGCTGGTACACTCCAGGCCAATAAAATCTATCCAATATCTTTTTTGTTGTTTTCTCCGTTCCTAAGTGCCCTTCACCAATTTGAATGTGAGCGACTTCCAACATTGTCTGATAGAATTTATGGGGAATCAGTAACTGTTTTAATTCCTCACCATTCCTGGCCTTACTTAATCTATAATACAACCCATTCTCCTTGATGAATCGTGGTCCTTCTCCTGTTACTTCTTCTAAAGCCCGTTCCCGTGCATATTGTAGCAAAGGATCTAGCTCTTGAGCAGACCTGAAACTGTCTCCGTCTTCTGCGATCTTCCAGTCCACTGCTACCGGGAGAACATTTTTAGCTCTCCATTCTTCCTTTAGAGAGCGTCTGAGTTTTTTGCTTTTTGGTATTTTAGGAACTGGACTAGGTATTTCATCACTATGGAAAGGGGCTGTTTCCAACCAGCTCTTCTCAATTTTATGAACTAACTCGGGAAATTTCGGAATATCTGAGCCAATTAAAAGTGGTTTTGGTAAATGAGGTAATACTGCTGCCTTCACCCCCATTGTTTCCCCGACTAGCTTGATTTGTATTTCCTTAGATGGGTAAACACTTACATCCCCTTGTACACATCGAATAGGAATTTTTTCTGAGGAATAATAATCTTCACCTACCAGCTCTGATGTCACGGCTGTCTGTAGGCTCCCTGAGTCGATAAACGCGGTGGTGTGCTTTCCATCCACCTCTGCGTCACAGGTATACAGAAACTGCGACGATCTACCATTCATCATTTCTGGAACCTCATTTCCTTTTTGGGATTCGAGTACCCCGACCTCCATTGGTTCAGCTTTCGGTTTTTTATCGGACAAAATCTTGCTAAATGTCCCCAGTCTCCACAGTCAAAACATTGTGTGCCTCTAGGTGTAAGAGTAGTTTGACGATAATTCGCCAGACCCTCACTGCTAGGTCTGGAGTGTACGCTGTCACCTTCTGATCTTCGTAGCATTGAGTGAGGCCATCTTGGTGTTGTAGCGGACTTATTCAACAAAAGGGGTGGTTTATAGCTTGTCGGATATGTCATCACCTTCCCTTGTCCAGCCTTTTGGTAAGCCGAGGCCACTTCTACAGCCTCCGTTAAGGACAGCCTGGGATGTTGTTTGACCCACCTCTGTACCGGACCAGGGAGAGCTTCGACGAACTGTTCCAGAATGACCTTTTCAGTTATTTCGGCTGAAGTAGAGGTACCAGGTTGTAAACATTTCTCTGCCAATTCCTTTACTCGATAAAACAACTGCCTCTGAGTTTCATCTCCCTTCAACTTGACTTCTCTAAACTTTAGTCGATAAGTTTCCTCGTCGTGTCCCATCCGTTCCAATACCACTTTTTTCATGTCTGCATAGCTGGTATCACCTGCAGGGTTTGCCGCTTGATATGCACATTGCATTTCACCGGTCATCAATGGTGCGATGTAATGACACCATCTCTCGGCGGGCCACTGTGCATTCCGAGCTACTCTTTCAAAATTCACGAAGAAGTGCCCTGGGTCTTCGCCTGCCAAATACTTCTGTAAGACAGAGGTGGGTACCTTATAGACCCAACTGGAGACGGAATTCAGATTGACGCCCATCCGGACTTCCAGAGCGGCCCGGCCATCTGGTCCTTGCAGTCGTTCCTATGGCCCCACACCAGATGGCCGGCCTCGGAGAGCGGCCATCTGGTAAGGCCATGCATTCCAATGGGCCCGGACGGGCGGTGCTCTGCGGGCCCCGGGCCCGCCTGGCAAAGGACCGAGGGCCGGCAGGTGCCCAAGGGCAGGCATGGGCCAGCACCGGCAGGGCCTCCCCGAGCTCCGGCCAGGTCCCGCCTCAGAGCTTTTCTCCCGCCGCATTAGAGCTTTTCCCTGCGGGGAGGGACGGGGACCCCGCCGGGCCTGGGGACCTTTGTAGGACCCGAGGCCGGCCTTGGGCGCCTGCCTGGAGCTCTGGCCCGGGCCGCCTTAGAGCCTCCCCCGCTCCGCATTAGAGCTTCTCCCTCCGGTGAGGCCGTCGGGGCTCCCTGGGAACCGCCGCCGGGCCCGGGGGACGGGACCGACGCGGCGCCCAGGGCCGGGGTGGTAGCAGCAGCCTGGGGCCCCGGCCCGGGCCGCCTTAGAGCCTCCCCCCACTCCACATTAGAGCTTCTCCCTCCGGGGAGGCCGCCGGGGCTCCCCGGGAACCGCCGCCGGGCCCGGGGGACGGGAACGAGGCGGCGCCCAGGGCCGGGGTGGTTGCAGCAGCCTGGGGCCCCGGCCCGGGCCGCCTTAGAGCCTCCCCCCACTCCGCATTAGAGCTTCTCCCTCCGGGGAGGCCGCCGGGGCTCCCCGGAACCGCCGCCGGGCCCGGGGGACGGGACCGACGCGGCGCCCAGGGCCGGGGTGGTTGCAGCAGCCTGGGGCCCCGGCCCGGGCCGCCTTAGAGCCTCCCCCCACTCCGCATTAGAGCTTCTCCCTCCGGGGAGGCCGCCGGGGCTCCCCGGGAACCGCCGCCGGGCCCGGGGGGACGGGAC